>NC_071466.1:153009414-154259414 GCF_028500815.1 Rissa tridactyla
TTTGCTTTGGTCTTTACTGCTCCGTCCAGCCCTCAGGAGTCACAGACTTTGAAGAAAGTAACAGGGAAAGAGGAAGACTTCCCCTTGGTTGAGGAGGATCGGGTGAGAGATCAGTTAGGTCAATTAGATATTCACAAGTCCATGGGCCCCAATTGGGATGCACCCAAGAGTGCTGAGGGAGCTGGTGGAAGTCATTGCTGGGCCGCTCTCCATCATCTTTGAAAGGTCCTGGAGAACAGGCAAGGTGTCTGAGGACTGGAGGAAAGCCAATGTCACTCCAGCCTTCAAAAAGGGCAAGGAGGAGGAGCCGGGGAACTACAGGTTGGTCAGCCTCACCTCCATCCCTGGAAAGATGATGGAACAGCTCATTCTGGGCATCATCTCAAGGCATGTGGAGGAAAAGAAAGCTATCAGAAGTACTCAACATGGATTCACCAAGGGGAAATCATGTCTGACTAATCTGATAGCCTTCTGTGATGGCATGACTGGATGGACAGATGAGGGGAGGGAGGTAGATGTGGTCTACCTTGCCTTAAGCAAGGCGTTTGACACAGTCTCCCACAGCACCCGCATAGGGAAGCTTAGTAAGAGTGGGCTAGATGAATGGATAGATAACTGGTTGAAAGACAGAGCTCAGAGGGTAGTGATTAGGGGCACAGAGTCTAGTTGGAGGTCAGTGATGAGTGGTGTTCCCCAGGGGTCAGTACTGGGTCCAGTCCTCTTCAATATATTCATCAATGACCTGGATGAAGGGACAGAGTGCACCCTCAGCAAGTTTGCTGATGACACAAAGCTGGGGGGGGGTGGCCGACACAGCAGAAGGCTGTGCCGCCATACAGAGGGACCTGGACAGGCTGGAGAGCTGGGCAGAGAGGAACCTTGTGAAATTCAACAAGGACAACTGTAGGGTGCTGCACCTGGGGAGGAATAACCCCATGCACCAGTACAGGTTGGGGACTGACCTGCTGGAGAGCAGCTCTGTGGAAAGAGACCTGGGAGTCCCGGTGGACAACAGGATGACCATGAACCAGCAATGTGCCCTTGTGGCCAAGAAGGCCAATGTCATCCTGGGGTGCATCAAGAAGAGTGTGGCCAGCAGGTCAAGGGAGGTCATCCTCCCCCTCTACTCTGCCTTGGTGAGGCCATTTCTGGGCTCCCTGGTTCAAGAAGGACAGGGAACTGCTGGAGAGGGTACAGCAAAGGGCTACAAAGACGATTAGGGGATTGGAACACCTCTCTTATGAAGAAAAGCTGAGGGATTTGGGTCTTTTTAGTCCGGAAGAAAGATGGCTGAGGGGGGATCTCATCAATGCTTATAAATACTTAAAGGGTGGGTGTCAGGAGGATGGGGCCAGGCTCTTTTCAGTGGTGCCCAGCAACAGGACAAGAGGTAACAGGCACAAACGTGAGCATAGGAAGTTCCACCTAAGCATGAGGAGGAACTTCTTTCCTTTGAGGGTGGCAGAGCACTGGAACAGGCTGCCCAGAGAGGTGCTGGAGTCTCCGGCTGTGGAGATATTCAAAACCCACCTGGACACGTTCCTCTGCAACCCGCTGTAGGTGACACTGCTCTGGCAGGGGGCTTGGACTAGATCGTCTCCAGAGGTCCCTTCCAACCCTACGATTCTGTGATTTCTGCATTTCCCCAGAAGATGATCGTTACCCTGCAGTGCCTGGAGTTTTCCTGACCTGAAATTAGACTATAGTGGGAAAGAGTAGGGGTGTGACACAGGATTAGAGGGGGGTTCATTTTTTTTTTTCTTTAATCTGCAGGCGGTATTGTAGGAGAATGCTTTCACTGTAGTGCTAGGTTCAGACTGACGCTTCTTCTTGCCTGACTTGTTTTGCCCTTTTTTCAGTGAGAGCTACAGGACAAGGTGGTGATTTGATGTCAGACCTCTTCAACAAACTGGTGCTGAGGCGCAAAGGTACTGTCCTGCAGGGTGGGTGGCGCCTTTCCCCTAGGAAGGAGGGAGAGCGCTTTCTGGCAGCTCAGTTGTGTCAGCCACAGCCCTACTAAAAGGAACAGAGACGCTTTCCCCAGTGCGTGTGCCACAGTGTGGCTGGGAGTGTCTTTACAGGGGGTGAGCAGAGGAATCTCCACCCCAAGTCCAGCTGGAGGAGGTCGTGTGTCCGAGGCAGAGGACAGGCTCTCTGAAAGCTGCCTCTGAGGAAGGGACAGCGGTGTCTTTTAATTCAGTGCTGGGCCAGCTGGGTCCCTTGCCCATGGGGGCACCTGAGTTGCCCCAAGGCCGTGGCAGGTACCTGGGGCATTTAGGGCCAGTGTCACCCCTTAGTGCCTGGCACAGGGCAGAGGACGTGGACTTGCTCAGGTGGAGCTGTAGTTAAATGAGCCCTGGCACAAGGCTGTGGCAGTGTTTAAGTGTATTAGCCATTCTTGCCTGGGTCACCTGGGTGCTGGGGGGTTTCCCCTCTCCTTTGCTGACCCTTCCTATTCTCTAGTCCCCAGGTGTCACTTACCGGTGATTTTCCTTCCCTCACAGGTATTTCAGGGAAAGGGCCGGGAGCCTCCGGAAATCCTGATGCTCCTGGAAGTCCTGCTGGTGCCTTTGCTCGTATGTCGGACTCAATACCACCCCTCCCACCCCCACAGCAGCCTGCGGGTGAGGAGGATGAGGATGACTGGGAGTCATAGATGGGGGTCAGTTGAGTGTCAGTGCAAATCCCAGGACTCTTGAACTAAGCACCTTTGAGAGACACTACCCTGTAGAAGCACCTCCTGGAGGGGGGCACTGGCATGGCAGGGGCACCCTCTTGTATCTTTCTGAAGAAAAGCATGAGCAACAGGACTAACCGCTGACGAGGTTACAGTTAGCAATGAGGAGTTCTGTCTGCTGTTTTCCACCCCAAATACTACATTCCATCTCCAAGGCTGCTGTTGCTCATGCTGGCGCAATAAATCCTGCCTTAGCTGGCGGGCAGTGGGGCACCCTGTCCTCAGAGGATCAGAACTAGCATTGCTCCTGATTTAAAGGGCCCTCTGTCTTTCCTAATGTGACTGGTGATGACTGCAAAAGCATCTCTTGCAGGCACACAGCCATTGCCTCATTTGTCTTCTTGCTGCTCGCTTGCTGAAGCTCCTGTTTGCCCATTTGCTTGGTTGTGGCGAGAAGAGAGAATGAGTGTGAGAGTGTGTGTGTGTGTCCCTGCAAGTCTGATTCCTGGTGCCTCTGCACTTGCTGGTTTCTTTCTCTACCTGGCTTATGGTAATTTTTTTGCCTGTTCCTGTCAGAAAAATTTCAATAAAGTTGAAGGAAGCAGATTGTTGCAGTCTTCGCTTTGGTAAAAGCGGGAAGCGTGCTCAATTAAGTGTCTTAAGGGAAAGCCCAGCTGTCCACGGGCAGGGGCTAAGCCTTACAACCCAGCACCACCAGGCACAGGGCTGGCGGTCACCAGCTCTTACAAGCAGGTGTCCCCCACTCCCACTGCTGCTTTCATGGGGGTGATGGCAGAGCTTGTGCTGGAGGCTGGGGTTTGTACCCACTGAAGGGGCAGGAGACTCATCACAGAAGTTTCTCAGAAGCAGCTGCTTCTTTCCCTGTGGGGCTAATTAACATATAGGGACTAGGTACCAGCGCTGTGCCTAATTATAAGTGCTTTCCTCATTGTGAAGAGCCTTGAGAGGTAGGATGCAGCTGCTGAAACGGGCAAGGAGGAAAAAAGAAGCTCCTGAGAATAGATTTTGCTCAGGATGACGGAAAGAGCTGAGGGATTACATAGCCATGCCTGTTGTTATCGCTGTCCTCCAGCCCTGACCCATGACCTAGGAAAGAACCCCAGGAAGGTCACCATTTTCCACAGAAAGTTACTTTGAATTTAAAAACCTAGGCAATAAAAAGAGCAGGGCAATCCTGTGCTTAAGCATGATCAAAGGAGAAGTGCTGTGCTGTATTGTGGCCATATCTTTATTCCCCTTGAAAGAACAAATCGCTCTTTGAATCTATTGCCTGCTTGAAGCAAGGTAGAAAGAAGGGGATGAGAAGCGTTATCCATAACTACCCCATGTCTTACCAGTCTGACTGTGTAATTCCAACATGACACAAACTAATGGCCTGATAGGTCACAGTTCTTGTGAAAAGCTCTATGTTTTCATTGGTCGTCAAGCCCCCTACGCTTCGTGGTTGATGGGAAAAGGCAGATTTGTTCAGTCAAAATAATTATACTCCCCATACTTAAGTGTTCGGGTTGAAAATATTTAATCAATTTAAATAAAACCTTAACAGCTGTAAACAAATGGAAGCCTACCGCTACGACCTTCACCCGCCTCAGACCTACAACCAGTTTCCCTCCTGGTTATGGGACTGAAGGCTGTCTCAGCGTCATAGTGCTCAGATACTGAACAGCAAACATCCTCAAAGAAGGCAGAAGGTGGAGATTCACGAACTCCTTGGTACAGAAAAGCAGGAATTTGTGTTGCTTCAGAGGTGCAGCTCACAGAGTTGACTCTAGAGCCTGTTCTCTGGTCCGCATCACAAAAGCATCCGACTTCCCTCGATGGAACTAGGAACACACAAAGCCAGACAGTTTGCCTCTGGCCTTACTCTAAAGTGAAGGTTTGAGGAAAGTACAGGTGAGTACAGCAGGAAACAGTTTTGGTAGCAGTACATAAGATAAAAGTTCCGACCTTTCTTAACTCTGCAAACGCTGATCCAAACGCAGGTTTCACCTGGGTTCTCTCCCTGATCCACTGCGGCAGTTTGTTAAAGATGGCGGGGCGTGCGTACCTGTGGTCCAGGAGCAGGATGCTTGCAAAGTCCTTCTGATGGCGAATGGCTCTGCCTGTACAGAGCGTACAACCAGATTAAAACAGTCCACTCAAGTGTTTGTTCTCAGGCAAGGAAGCTCATGTTCCCATCATCTGTTCTTAGACTGACTGGTAACGTGTCCTTTTTCCCACCCTCCTACTTCAGCGCAGGCACATTTTGTATCCCCCAGCCTGTCCAAGGAAGGATGAATTACCTATCGACTGGTTTACTGCCTTCATGCACAGGTTTTCAATCAGCACTCTGCTAGGTGCCTGTCCAGCAGCTCTGGGCTGGAAAGGAGAAAGAGGTAAGACTGAACATGAGGCAGATGTAAATCAAACCAGGGAGCCTTAAGAACAAAGCGAGGCAAATGCTTTTACCCCTGCAGAGTGAACGGGTGACCAAGCAGACCCCAAGCTGAGAGTAAGGGGGAACAGAAGAAAGGCTGTAGTCAGAAAGCTATGTGGAGCATTCACAAAGAGCCAGCCCAAGGCACCCTTGACGGTAGACAGCTTGCCCCAGCTGCCCAGGAGCAGCGTCTCCAGTGGACAGTGAGAAAGAACAAGTGAGCCAAATGGAGAAGTGATCCCACCACACTGCCACCTCCTCTGGGGTGAAAGGACCTTGCTCGCCTTGGAACTCAAGAGTTCCCAGTGAGTCCCAGGGGTGTTTCCCTCCACTGAGCTTCTTCCCTGTGTTTAGTGCCACCTGGACACATGGAGAAGGCTATGCTCTCGGCACCACACAGCCTGGGAAACGAGGGCAAGCTCAAAGAGAAAAAAAATCTTTGAAGGCAGCCCAGGGACTCATGTGCTGGGAGGAAAGTTAATACTAAAAGGCTAATGTGAAAGAGGCAGAGGTGTAAGTGTCTCTGTTACCGTTGTTTTGTCAAGCCAAGTCATTTTTTCCTGGAGCTCTGGAGATTTAATGTTGGGGTAAGGCATTCCCACCATAATCACACACCTGCAAGGGAGGACTGCATTATTCTTAATGTCTCATCCTAGAGCACTTTGCCAACACACTGATAAATTAGAGGTCACTGCACCCCTGAAAGACAGCCAGCCCTGAAAACCAAAGGCAGCAATAAAGCACAGCAGTCTGACAAACATTCTGAATGGAAAACTGCAGAGGGATTCAGGGTGCCAGAACAAGGGATTATCTAGCACAGCAAGCCTAACTGCATTACTCACACGTAAAGTACTCCGGACAAGCGGGTTTTACACCACCCACCAGACTTGGTCCTGTTGGTTTAAGCCTCAGCCCAAGCCATGTGCTCCCCGGGATATTCTATCTATGCAAGTACTGATGTGTCCATCGTGCTTGGGGTCACTGCACCACAAGCCCAGTGCTCACCTTCCAAAGAGCAGCCACCTTACCTTCCCAGGTCATCAGAGAAGTTGATCCCTTCGCTCATTTTGCCTCCAACTACAGAAAGCAGCAGGGCTCCCGTCATCTGTCCTCCTGCCTGGCTGCAGCGCTGCAGGAGAGGGACCAGCAACTTAAACCAGAGTAGGGAAGAATTCTGTGCTGCAGAAACACTCCCACACCTGGGCCAGAGCGCTCTTGCCTTGTTAAAAGCTGCAATCCCCTCTTGGGCAGCACTCCCATGCTAGCTCAGCTTACCTTTATGCACTTAGCGTATTCCACCAGCACCTGCTCCACCTGGTTGGTTTTCTTTGGCTCCTGAAAGATCTGTCACAGGCAGCGCATCAGTTGCAGCAACAGGAAGCAAACAGTTTAAAGGAAGCAAATAATTTTACTCCCATGCCATTAAACAGCGCATCAAAGTAAGATCAGGGAAAGGCAAATTGCCTGAAAAACCAACTTAACCGGCACCTTTCCCCTCCGCCCTGGAAAAGCACTGCATGCTCACTACGGGGCTCTTCAGCTGCGCTCCGAAGGGAGCAGCAGCTGCTCCAACGTTCCCTTTCAGCTTTGGCAGACTTGTCTAATTCTGCAAGAAGTTAAAAGTCACCCGAGAGCTGAAAGGCAGGAAAGCAATGTGCACCTCTCCCACCTACAAATAAAGACCCAGCGGGGCAAGGAGACCCTCCTGCTGCAAGATCGTGGAGGACAGTGACAGGACCAATCAATTCGAATCACCAATTAATTCCAAATAGTAGCTCTCCTTGCCCAATGAATAAATTAGTTTTCTATGCTAAGCATAAAGTAATATTTCTTTATGTTATCCTAGCATGCCTAATTAGTTACTGAAAGCCCCTGCATTTAATTAAGCTGCATTTTGATAGATGCTGCACCTTGGCCTAAATCACAAGTTGTTTTCCTAGTAAACAAGAGCTGCAACATCTGTCTTTCCTGTGACAGTGAAGAACTAAAGGATGTGTTTTCTCTCAGTTAGCAAGTACTATCAAATTTTACCAACTGGAATCAGTCTTTCAGTAGAAAAATAACTGGCAATTACAAATATAAGCCAAAACTCTTTCACTTACTAAACAGCAGCTATTTAATCCTCTGATTTAAATTAATTTTCCCTGTGTAATTTATATATAATCTCAGTATGATCTCACCACAGCCACGACTTTAACCTTCCTCTGCTATGATATGATCTTGTGTGTGGGCAGCTGGAAGTCACACTTGCCGCACTTCTACCAAATTGCTTTGCTAACGCGTATCCAATTTGCTGGAGACTGCAAAGGCCGAACGAGAACAAATGAAAGTTGAAAGGTAGAGCAAGCTGCGTGATTAGGCCACAAAGCCTTGGAGGCACCAGGCAGACGGCTGGGACCGTGACAGAACACACCTGAAAGGCACTATGAGTGATAGCTGTACAAACGCATGGAGAAGCTGAAGCATAGCGCTTCCACCACAAAAACCTACAGGCAGATCCATGTGTGGGAATACCGGCACCAAGGCTCTGAATTATCTGGGACTGCGCTCTCCTAATCCACGTGGTAAATTATTTAGCTGTTAGTAAACAGAAGTTACAGCCAGCGTACATGTAGTTCTTCCTCCCCCTCCCCAGTACATGACCCAAGACCCCTGGCCCCACACCCTGAGACAGTCGGACTGCCTGACCCTCAATATCCAACCTTCAAATACTTGTTAGAGTCATAGCAGAGGTTTCGTATTTCCCCATTCAACAACGTTCTCATCACCCCTTCAACAGAAGTCACTGCTGCTAGTCTGTCAATTCTCCACTCTGCACTTCTACCACAAGAACACCATTTGTCCTATGAACTGGAGTCTGGTCCCATTCTGCCCAGCCCTTAGTTATGCCGGTCTGTGTGCAAGGGACACAGAGCCGAGCCTGGGAAAGACAAATTCCCCATAAGAGCTCAACCTGAACAGCGCCCCCAGCCACACAGAAGCAAGCTTGCTGGTTATGGAAAGCGAGGATTGTCTCCCCCCATGGCCACGACACAGACTGCGCACTTAAAGAGTCTATAGCTGCATTTAATCTCATTTAGATCCCAGCTCAGCGATCAGCAGCCCGGGAAGTATCATTTATTCATTACTGGAGGGATTGGCTAGATAAACATCCTCTCTGCTCTGCTGTGCAGAGTAGGAGAACAACTCAGAGAGAAGCCTGTAACGCATAGATAATTCTTTGAATTTTGAAACCTCCATTTAAAGTAGCAACTGCCCCTGGCTGCACAGTTACCTTCTTCTTAGCCGCCAGGCGGGTGAGCAGCCCCGTCTTCTCCCAGTGTGCGTACACCTGCTTCTCATATTCGTAGGAGGGGAAGAAACAGACCACACCCCCTGGGACCACGTTGCACAGGTTGCAAAGGATTCGACCCGTCTCATCCATCTGCAAAAGAGACAAGAGCATATGGCAGCTGGCAGGAGCTCCAGCTAATGCCACTCCAATTCTGTGCACAATCCCAGGATCATGCCTCCCCTCTGACATGTCTTAAAAAATGTAGGAAATAGGCCAGGTCGAAGAGAGCTCTCTAGGGGAGCTGGGAATCACCAAAAAGCTCTTTACTGCTTGGCCTCTCCTCCCGATCCAGGGTTTCTGTTACTGCTGTGGAGCAGTGGTCATTCAGGAAAGGAGTGTTTATGTCCATTGTCCCAGTGGATGGGACCTGTCACACTAGAACGGATGTGGAGAGCTAGCTAGCACATCTGGTGGAGACTGAGCAGGGGCAGAGCAGACCTAGTGTCTGACCTCAGGTGCTTACTGGCCCACCAAAGGAAGAAGGAAAAAGTGCAGAAACATCTGCTGCTGCCCCTATGGTTTGGGCTGCACTCTGCAAGGCCACCAAAATCCACTGCCACTAAGCCCTTCAAACTATGAAGCCCAGTCAGAAATCTCCTTCTGATGTCCAGCGCACAAATGCAGGATCTCTGTACAGCCAAACAGGAGCTAGTACTCCTCACCTCCAATAGCCACCTCTGAGCAGGCAGCTCAAAAACCCCTTTCACTGGTGTTCTTTCCCAATTACGTGGCAACATATCTACCCCAAATCCCTTGGATTTCCCTTGCCACGGCTTTTGATCAACCCACCTTTCAAACAAGAGAGCACACTGTCCTATGAAACATAAGCACGTGAAGCAAAAAAGAGATACCGAAGAAGGGAACAAAGGAAAGACCAACCATCTGGGGCAGGTCCCTTGTCTGGTAGGTGAACTCCAGCTGCTGGTTGGAAGGACCACTGCAGAGGATTATGGGTAAAATGTTTTCCGGAGGAATCACATGTCCTGGAGAAAAAAAAACAAGTAGTGAGAGTCAACATCACTGCTGCGTGCACAAAACTCACGAGCTGAACAGCTTTACCTGCGTGCAGCAAGGCACACATTTGCCTAAGTCACTCAGCTGCTCTGACTTCCACCCCTGAGCCCCTGGGCAGTCGGCACAGCACACTGCCCGCTGATGCGGGGCAGCTCAGAGTGGAAGGGACCTAGCACTCCTCTGCGGCCATCAAAGACGCCACGTTGCTTAGAGTGCTGACAAAACAGCACCAGAGGCAAACTGCAAAATTCAGGTTCTGCAGAGACAGATTATGATCCCCTCCCTGCCACCCTGGCACGCTCACCACAAGAGAACTCCACGACACGAGCAGGGTCCACGCCGGCACAGGACAGCAGCTGCTCTCGGAAATCAGCCACCTACGAACCACACAAAGCCAAAGAGAGGTAAAGCACCAGCGTCCCAAAAGACACTTCATCAGCAACAGCAGTACTGCTCCTTGAGCACCAGTGTCGAGGGAGAGCTGGTCAGCCCCGTCCGGTGGGCTGCTGGCCTGGGGCAGATGGGCTCTCTCTGTGATGGGAAGATCAAGGGCATGGGAAGGCCAATGCCATGCACAGGGCAGGGCTGGGAGGCATGCTGGAGTTAAAGGGCACGCAGAAGGAGAAAGGGCTGGCAAACATCCTGCAAGGTCAGCCGCAGCCTGAAGCAAAGAGCTCACTCGCCCTCGGCAACACAAGGGCCAGCACGACCGCCTGGCCCCCAGCACCGCACCGCCCACCCCGCGCAGCGACCACCAGGACAAGCATGATGGGCGTGGGGGGGTTCTTTCTCCTTTCAGCACTCATGGTCCTGAGCCTTACCATGGCCTCGCTGCACATGGCAGGTCCCCTGCCTGCAACCACCCAGCCTCTCTTCGCCCAGCACGCCCCAATTTCAGACTTCCCCAGGCCCAAACACCCACCACCAGGACCCCCATGCACCGCACAGACCACAGCTTGAATGGCAACTACATCCTTTCTCTGAGCTGCAGCATGAAGGACTGAAAGTTGGAACAGTGGCCTTCCAAAAAGGAGATCCTGCCCTTCACACCCTCTTTCCCTCCCTTGTCACCAGAACGGCAAAGAGGAAGTTTCAGGACGTTCGCGTCCAGGCAAAGGATAAATGTAATTAACTGGGATATCTGACAGACCCCACTGCATCTGTACAACACAATCACGCTGTCTCAGGCACTAAAGCAATGGGAGAAGGATGGTAAGTTGCCTGCCATAATACCAATACTGAAGTCTTGATTTTTCTGAAGGATCCCCTGGGAGCTGGTCCCCGTGGGATCCCTGTCCCTTTAGATGTCGGATGGCTTTACGAGGCCCTCTGACTGCTACCCACACTAGTTCCAACCTACCACGAGCTCAGCCTCAGCCTGTATTGTCTTGAGGACGAGAAAGGCTGACAAGGCCAATCCTGCCCTGACACCTACAACTTTTTGCATACACAGGCAGTGTGACACCTCATGCAGGGAAACCGTACCAGGGAGATGATAGGGTAGGTAGGAAAGGTCTTTTCCCAAACACGCCATGGGAAGTGAGAAGAGCACACCCCAGTGGGGCCAAGCTGCTATCTTTCCGTGCCTGCTTGCAGATAGCACCAGAGACCTCCTCAGAGCTCAGCATAGCATCCTTATTCCCTCACCGGCTGCATGGTGCCCCCAGCAATGATTACAGCACGGCATTCTTCCACCACCTTGGCAAAGTGGACAGCTGGATTCAGCAAGAGGAATTTCAGGCTGCTCTGACCAACTGTGCCTGGGAAAAGGAGAGAGACAACATCAGGAACTAGCTGTGACACACAGGGATATGAGGAGATTCTCCCTCCTGCCCTGGGCACTGTGGGAGGTCCCCACCTCTCAAAGCAAGGACTGGCTATTCAACACTCCCAGGGGCAGCAGCAGGTAACACCAACCTGGAAGTTACCTTCTGCTTCCAGACCTTCCTGGAGCAGTAGAAGAGGTGCAGTAAATCGCAAGACAAAAACTGACATCCAAAGCGGGAGCAGAGCTTGGCAAACCCCGGCCCCAGTGCCCTTGGTTAAGATTCCTTTGGGTTCATGAGCATCCTCAGACAGACCAAGCCTGCCAGTCTGCATCATGGACGGCACACATATGTTGCCACAGGCTCCCCCCAGGCTCAGGATCTCCTCCCCCACTGCCAGTGAAGCACCCTGCTTGCGACTTATGCCACCTTCTCCCCAGCTCACCCTTTCTAGTACCTTGCCTGTTGAGAATGACTCGGCCATCTTGGTTTGCATTTGTGAGGGCTGAGAGAAATCCTTCAATCTGCATCAGTGGAGAGGCACTTCGGAGCTGCTCATTCTCAGGCTCCACGGGAGGGCTCTGGGGAGTACCTGCTGGTCCGAAGAGAAGGCAACTTAGGCCACATTTCCGAAGACAGGGACTAAGCATGAAATACAGATGGGTCCCTTCTACAGGAACATGATACCTAGTCTACATATGCAGGCAGAGAACAAAGATCCAATAAAGAAGAAAACCCAAATTCTGTCTCATTGCTAGGATAAAAGCAGCAGCTCTGGCTTTTGTAGCTTGCACCACTAAACAGAGCTACCCACAGTAGCTCAGGTCCCAGAGCCATCAGCTCACAGCAGTGCAAAGCCTGAGCGCATGCAGTGTAAACACAGAATCGCATCACCATTCAGCTTGGAAGGGATCTCAGGAGATCTTCTAATCATATGTATAGTTGCCTTAGTCATCTAGTCAGATATATTAAAAACCACCTGTGCAGGACAGCTTCTGCAGTCTCTCGTTCTTCATATCTGCCTCCCCCCTTTCCTCCTGCAGAGAGATGCAGCTTCCGCATCCTCACTTTGTCTGCAGATGCACAAGTGGAAGATGTCTGAACTCACCTTCTTTATCAGATCCCTGCTGGAGGGTCAGAAGAAAGTTCTGCAAGCCAGCCAACTTCTGGTTCTCCTTGTTGGTCTTCACAGCTGTGGCAGGGCCTCCATATCGCTCCACAAACCCAAAAAGCTGCCAAGCAAAAGCCAGTAAGACTAAGACTACCAACAGCAGAATCAGACAAGATAAAAACAGGTTTGCTGACCTGCCACAGAAAAAATTCCTTGGTAGGTGTTTGCAAACCAGCCCAATCCCAATCTATCAGCCCAGAGCTCCCATTACTTCCCTTCACTCTTTGAATCAGACCCAAAGCCAGTCTCTGATGCTCGTTCCCCCAGTGCAGTGCAGTGCAGCCTACCAGGCTGGCGAGTTTGAGGCCAAGCAGCACGGAATTAGCACCCACTGGAATACTGTGGTACACCATGTTGTATGTTTCTTTGCTGCATAAACAAAGAATAACCTGCCCATACGGTGCTTTTTGCAAGAACCATTTTGTTTGCAGAGGAGAGCAAGGCGGAGAAAACAGGCTCCCACTCCCAGCTGCTGCATCTTCCACTTCAAACTCAATGTGGAAACAGCATTTGAATGCTGTTGACCATAAAGCCTCAGGGGCAGTACCTTCCTACTGATGAGGCTCTTCTCACAGTAACGCTGAACCTGTTGGAGGAAAACAGAAAAAATGAACTGGCATTCAGCATCCCTTCTCCCATCCTGCTGCCCTTGATCCCTGTCCAGCAGGGATATCACCTGACGTTCTTGATGTGCTTTTGGGGAGGGTTGCACAGTTCTTTGTGAGTGTTGCCTCCCAGACAACAACTTATTACAAAGGCATTGCTTCCAGGGTGGAAACACATGGTGTTAAGGTGCTGCGTTTGGAGGTTCGAGGGACGGGTTCGGTTTCTGGAGTAGTATAGTTTCTTCATCCTCAACCCTTACAGTTTAGCTTTGCCTACAGGCAGCCTCCGCACTCGTACATGTTTAATTGCTTGCTTCCCTCTACCCCAAGACCACCTATCCAGCTTTAATGCCCAGTTATCCAGACAGCAGTGGAAGAGATCTATACATTGGAGAGCTGGGGAGAATCTGCTTGAAAGCAGATTCTGCCACGTGAGCCTTGGCTCTGCTTCCAGCTCTCACACACGTTTCCTGATAACCTTGAACAAGTCACCACTACCCGTCCCCCAGCAGGCAACAACATTTGCATTACCTTGAAGAGGTTGATATTGTCAATCTGGCTCTGAAATAGAAAGTCATTGATGGATTTTAGCACTGTCCCTGAAAGAAAACGGGGGAAAGGAGAAAAAAAAAATTATTAGCTGCTGGGCCTGCAGGTCCTTACTGCCCACCTCCATGTCCCTGACTGATGACTGCATACCCTAGGTGTTCACTCCAGTCTTACCTGTTTGGGAAACTGCCTGACAGTTAGGATTTTGTTTCACATTACCTGTAAAACACGAAACCAAGTCAAGGAAGGCTTACAATGGGTCCGTCTTAAAATTAAGCGAAAGACTAACAACTGAGCTGAAAGTGACACTGCACCAGGACAAAACCCAAGAAATAACTATACATCTGCAAAACGTACCTATACAAACAAAACATCAGCTCCTGCTCTGTTTCAATTTCCCCCGTAAGGTAGCCCTACATTGTAGGACAAGCGTGCTGCTGCTGCATCCTAAGAAACAGCACCTACGTTCCTTCTGTAGCAGGAGACAGCAGGTAGGGTGGGTGCACAGAAATGCTCACACACTACACAGTCATCATGCTGCAAAGATGAAGGGACAGGGACTGCAATGCACCCCTCACCCCTCCTCAATGCAGCAAGCCGGGAGCTGGGAAACGCATAGGCTGGCAGGCGATTGGGAAGAGAGGAAAACCTGAGGACAGCTGCACGCCCAGACCCCGACAGCCCGAACAGGATTAATTGCTGCCACTCACTGCGTTTTATGTCCTAGTGTTTAACACCCACCTCACATCTCGCTTTTGCGGCCTCAATCATGAAGCTGTACACAGGCTGCTTTTTCTAACGAAAGCACTTAACTGAGGGTGAGGAAGAGAAGAGTGGCAGGAACAGAGTCGGAAGAGAAGTACATGCTTGAGAGAAAGGCAGAGAGCACCACCAGGCCCCTGCCCCAAAGAGCTGCATTTCCTCCGGGCAAGGAGGAAGCTCTTTATGAATTTACGGCAGGCTCTCCTCAAGACACACTGAGGTCTCGCAAACAGATCATTAGAGGAAAGGGGTGCTGAGAATTACAGTGGATTTAAAAATCACAGCAAAATAATATTTTCTCACAAAGGAAAGGCACCACTCAAGAAAAACCCCTTCTGCGGAGGCACGCCTGACACCGGTAGAGGCCGTGTTACCAGATTGCCCAGAAGATTTATTCTGTGCAGCTGTTGTGCTGTCCTGATCACTGTCACACATCTGTTGTATTCCTCACTTAGCATTCTACCTCATCCCCACTCAAATCAGATCTGAAAACCACACAGAAAGAGAAGGAAACTGCCTCTATCAACTTATGATGTCATGTGCTGCTCCTCAGCTAATCAAACAAAGACAGGGGTTCAGGCAGACACCAGTCAACATCCCCATGTTACTAAACAGCCTGAGAAATAAAATTACTGGCATCTAAACCTATACATGTGCAACACTTCCCCACAGTCTCTGCAGAGGGGAAAGGGGAACAGTGCTCTGAGGAAGCACCAAGTAGCTCAGAGCCTTTCAGCATCCCTGGAGACAGAACAGGTTTACTTACCTCCCAGCACGGCCACAAACTGCTCCAGCAAATACAGGATCTGCTTAATGTACATCAAGTTCTTTGCCTTCAAACGTTTCCTATGAAAAAGGAGACAGGTATTAGGCCCCAAAACATCTTCAGGGACTAACTCAAGCTGAGCTGCAGAGACAAGTGCCTGAACTCCCCTTCATTTTGGGGAGACAGGAACCAAGAACAATTTCCCCCAGGCTCACTCTCCCTATTTGTAACAGGGCACAGACCCCTCGATATCCTGCCCAAGGTCACCCTAGAGCACTCACCCATGCACCCCACACTGTTCCTACCATCGCCCTTCCCCTCACACATTAATTACAGTTTGTTTATTACAATGGCAGTGATGTCTCAAGTCCCTGCTGCAATAATGCTCTGCAAATGCAAAGTTATTAGCATTAGATAGAGCACAATAATCAATCACTGCAGGGACGACAAGATGCAAGATTTGGCCAGAGCCAAAAACTACATATAGCTTCCTCCTCCTCAGAGCTTACTGCCTCTGCCATAATGCCAGTAGCACACGAAAGGCTAAGGTCCAAGACAGACATGAAAGACTGAACCTTTTGAAACTCTGCATCACAAAGCAGGAGCGATTAGAGGGAGATACTGGGAAAGGAACTGAGAGCATAAGGAAAAACCAGAATCCTCAGGGTATTCCCCTTCTCACTGCTTCATACCAGCCCCAGGAGTCCGACTTAGACGGATTCTAGACAGAAATAATGAAGCAAGTGGCTTTTTATCTGCAAAGTATTAATGCAAATAACTTTCCACCAGGGAAAAGCAAGAAAGACCTTGTAGACATGAGACAAGCCATGGCATTCACACTGCCTGCCACTGCCACACTATTTTCCTCAGAGATCCTTACCTGTACCGCTCCATGTACTGCAACAGCTGGGAGTGGGCACAGCACAGCTACACGAACAAAAAAAAAAAAAGGAGCTGTTATTACGAAGGAGTCAAGAAAGGGCGCTCCGCTGGATGCAGAGCTCACTCACGGTTAACAAGTCAGGCTGTGACTCACCTGAGAGCCACTGACCTCCGCACTATGGATACAGGTGATGGTGTCTATAAGGTTGTGGGCCTCATCAATGATTACGACCTGGTCTTTCAGCTTGATCCCAGCAGCGTTCCTGGTAGGCTCATGCAAGAGCATCTGATAGGGCAGCACCACCAGCTACAGGAGAAGCACACACTGCCCTGATTCTAGCTCTCATCCTTACAAACGGAGGGCACTCCCCAGCCACTCATTAAAGGCCCATATCACTTGGCCTCGCAGAATTTGGTCAAGTTACTTATTCTTATTATGGAAAAGGTAGGAAGAGAGACAGGAGCACATGCTTGAGAGGGGCACTGGGATGTAAGCTAAAGAGAAATGACTATGCTACAACTGCGTATCAGCTCAGGTTACCTTCCGAACCTCCTTTGAAGCACTGAATGCACATCTTCTGATAGAGAGCCAAGCAAGGAAGAAGAGCGGTGACAAGAACTAAGATTACACCCATGTACCCGTATTGCCTCACTGTTATTGAGCCTTTCAAGTATTTTAGAGTGCTGAGACGTACTCCCAGCCTCCCTACTAACTTCAAATGGGTATTCTCATTTTCCTTTGCTTTCCCAGCAAAGCTACAGCTGACAGAAGCACAGCCTGTTTACAAACTCCCACAATATTGAGTAACAGTACTGGGGAGAGCAAGTAATTGGTATATTCTTAGAGCCTCTGGCATTAATTCTGCTAAAACTGTGTACATCTTACCTGAGCAGCAGGAATGGCGTATCGACTCCCATAATATGGGCAGGCTTTGGTCTCCCTTCCCAAAGCCACCAACTGCTCAATATCCTTCACTTCCACTAGAACTTCATCACGGAGAAACTGCATTTGCTCATAGGAATAAAATGGGCATACAGTGCGACTCACACGTCTCTTCTTCCCTTCCATCTCTTCATCACTCTTCTTTTCTAAGAGCAGAAATCAAAACAAAGCTGTGAGCAACACATAGCCTAAAACAACCACTTTGCAGAATATCCTGGATTTCAAAGCAGGCTTTGTCATGTGTATTTTTGACCTATCATGTATTTAAGTACTATTCAGCAGTAACATTTCCATCTCTGCAGTGGACACTACTCTTACCAGTTAAGATTTACCCACGTGACGTTTCCCAACATTTCTAGTACTGAGTTACAAAGACAGTTATCCTCCTTTGCGGAAGTCCTGACCAACTTAAGGCACTCAGAAAACACATACAGTTCTCAGCACCCTAGCCTGGAGGACAAGAAAGTAAAAGCACTAAGGATCTTTAGCTCTGCTCCTCCAACGTGCCATTTTCAAGCTCCTACCACTCCCTTGCCAGAACTGATCGACAGAGCACACTATGTCCACACTCTCATTTAGCAGTAATTGCTTCCCCAGGCTGGAAGTGTTTCCTACCATGTTTGTTCTTTTGCATCTCCATGCAGCGGTCATTGATGAGCTGGAGAGCCCCCAAGCGTCGCACCTCCTCATTCACACACAGGTTCTTGGACATGCAAAGAGAGGAAGCGGTAGGGGGTCATTAAGCACCGAGTGCCCCCGTGTACACCCTTTACTGTAAAATAAAAGATTTCTTTAAAGCAATCTCAGGCCAGATTCTGGAATGGAAAAGTCTATCGGTAAGACATTGTGCATACTAACTGCTACAAATATGCTTGAAACCCATAAAAACTTATCAAGGCAAAAAAAAAAAAAAAAAGAGAAAAGGCGCACTGAGACAGCTTACTGCTACATAACAGCTTCTAAAAAATGCTACCAGAAATAATACTAAGAGGAGCGCCTTGCCAGTGACTCAGACATCTGTAATCTTCCGCATCAGAAAAGGTAAACCAGATTTTTGCATTTACATCAAAGGGTAAATGGCGAAAACACAGCTCACAGCAAAACAGGCATCGCATAGATCTGTGTCACGACACATGACTGCTTTAGTTTTTCAATGGGAGATGCAGTCAGTCCCTGAGATGCCCTCTGTGGTGTCACATCTACACACCTCCTCCCAAAGGTTCCCACATTAGCTTAACATGCACTCTGGGTTCCTTGTGAACAATGCCACGTACCTGCCTGGATCCCAAGGAAACCAGACGTGTGTCTTTGCCAAAAGGACTTTTTTGCACCTCCCGCACAAACTGAGACAGCTGGGAGTGAGTGCGGCTGCAGTAATAAATCTACAATGAGGAAGAACAAATGGAAGACAAGGAGAACATGGAAACCAATCCCCTCCCTACAACCAATCCTGCAAGGAAGCAGCTAAGCACCTAAACAGGGTTAATCTTGCTCAAGCCTTCAAAAACACAAGGGAAAGCACCTGTTGTCACCTTACAACTGCTGAGGACAACAGTTATATCTTTATTTTCTCCTATGCATTTGTCTTTGTCTTCCTTTAATTTTCCAAGGTCCCTATAATAACAGGGACTCACCATTGGAGCGTAATAAAAAACGGTCTCCTGCATTGTGCTTCTACAGCAAGCCACAGCAAAAATTCAGCAGTGTTAGCAGAGCAAGCTGCTTCGGCAGCCAGTGTAGTCCAGAAGGAGATGAGCACAGCAGAACTGGTCGCTATTATCAACAAACTTGGCAGTTCTTGGATGCTAGTTCCTAAATCCCTCTGTACTGCATGACTCTGGGAAGGGTGCAAGGAAGCCATAATTCTGCTCACTCCTACACCGTTCTATGAGGTGGCACTATTTACTTTCCTCATCTCACCTTAGTCACATGCTCCTCTTCCAAATCATCATCATCATCTTCCAGCCTAAGAAAAGAGAAAGCTCAAATAGTTCCCTTTCAGCAGATCACTGACAGTTAGAAGCAAATGATGCTCTACTACAAGAGAGAGGTCTCAAGAGACATGGTTATGTCATCTCAAGAAGAGATCCTCAGATCTTAACTCAGGAGGTAAAAGAAAAATCGACTTTTTAAGAATAGCGTAACAGTGCACAATCAAGTCAAGCCTTGCTCTTTAAAAGAAAAATGTCTGTAGGGCTGTGTCTTTAGCAACTTCAAGAAATATTTTTTTTTCTTTTAAATCTGGTGTTTCTAAGCCCCAGGCACAAACTAATCAGTGCTATACTATTCTTTGGTGAACTTATTTATTTATTTTTGTAAAACTTTCCCTTTAGAGACAATTTACCACCCTCGAGCTATTGCATAAAGAAAAGCTTCAGGAAGACATTTAGCTGCCATAGAGTTCCTCAAAGGCAACAGCAGTTTAATGTTTGATAACTACATATAAACGAAGTAGTTAAGCATTTTGCAATTTTTAAGGCAGGAGAATCTGTCTAGATACTAATTAGTAAATTTGTATTTTAAATGTATTTGACTTTTCATGCTGAAGTATGGCTTCTGGCTTTCTGCATAAAGCAAACGTATGAGAAGAAGAGTGTGCATGAGGTTTTCATGCTGAAGCTTGGTCTTTAGAAATGTCAACATCTCTCCCTTTAGAGTATCAAAAGCACTAATGCCAGCACTAATCCGCAGGACCGACAGCTTCCTCTGCTGCCCTGAGCTCCATTTTGCTTTTCTAATGCAAGGAACTTGATTTCAAGTCATTCACTCATCACCCAGAGGTGTTCTTTGGGAGTTCTTTGGGAAACCAGGTATGGATAAAGGCAGGACATTGCCACACATTTTAAGAAAGATGCACTGCCTCAGAAAACCCTTCAGGTCACTCTGAGCAGTCTAACAAAAGCTTAAAAAACCAAACAAAAGAAAATCCCACAAAACCACCAAACCAACCAACTAAACAAACAAACCCCCAGAACAGCCGCTACCTTACACAGCTTGAGTGGGAGAGAAACTCCAGATCTGCACAAATCACAGGTGTGTGTGATTTGTGCAGCCTTAATCAAGGCAAGCCAAAAATGATAAAGAAAATGTTTCTTTGGCATAGAACTCCCTCAGTCCCTGTCCTTACCCAGTTACCACTTTCTTTTCTTCGTCACTCTCATATTCAGCAAGAATCAGCTCCTCCTCGTTGTGATCCAGCTGCTCTACAACATGCGCTCCAGCGCCCTCTGAAAGAACCTCCTTGCTGAGCTGAAGAAGACGTTTTGTCTCATCCTCCTCAGATCTCTGAGAGGAACACACGATCACATCATTGCTCATGCAGTGAGAGAGGTAGGACACTCATTGCCTTATGCCACAGACAGGTCAGAAAGCAGCAGAGTCCCTCACCCGTAACACAGGGAATGGCTTGCTGGGTAAACCCCCAGCAGGACAAGCAAACCGTATCAAGGGTGTCTGAAGCTGTTCAGCTCCACAGAATGCAGCTGTTACCAACAACCAAAGACTTGCCCGCACAGTCCTATATGAAGGGGGAAACATGAAGGACCTCCTATGCAAAAGGCCTACCAATAGATCCTGAAACAACAATATCCGTGTAATCCAGTATTAGTTGCTTAAAGCGGTCCACAAAAGATGTCTGCCTGAGAAAAAACTGTGTGTAAATAAACTCAACCAACCAAATGTATAAGGACATAATCAAACGCTCTGTCTACACTTCAGTCAAAGCTAGGATAAACTCAGTGTCTGTTTCGGTACACAGAGCACAAGACTTCTCTTGCTGTTTTTTCTCCAGTTATGTGGTTCTTATTCTAATGTAGGTCTACCCTTCTACAAAAATTCCATTAAACTTTTTAAGAATAGTTTTCTGATTAACTTTTGAGTTCTGATAAAGAAGAGTTCATTTTTCAGTCTGAAAACATTATCTTCCAACTTCAGTGACCATTCTTTTACCGCAGCATTATAAAGAAATGCAGTAAGTGAGCACTACAGAGGAGACGAATCAGTTGTTTTCCCAAATCTCTATAATATTTCTCTAATTTCCTTTTTTCCTTTTTATCAAGCTTCTCATTTCACATGCTCTTCATCCTCTTTTAAGAGACAAAAAGTTCTTTGTTCCGCTTGTTTTTTGTTTGCCGTTCACTCCTGAACCTTTGCTATTTCTGCCATATCCTTTTAATAGAAGTTGACCAAAACATAACAGAGCACTTGACATGGAGCACACTAGAAACTAATAGCCTGGCAGCCTAATAAATTTGCCTGTTTGGGGACTTGAAGTGGCTATTTCTCGGAAGTTTGACTCATACCATCAAAAAGCTCTTAAAGTCAAGAGTACTGAAACCAGTTCACCCATCTAAATGACAGGAAAATAGATGTCTCAACTTTTTGTACGTAGAAAAGAGACATTTCTGAACAACACAGTCATGTTTTCTGTGAAAATAAACAAATACAATCATTCCCTAGCGGTGAACGAAGTACAACCTGGCTTTTTTTGAGGGAGGTTTCTGTTCCCATGATCTTAAATTTAATCCCAGCTCTACAGGTTTTATTCCAGAAGTACAGAGTGTTCGCACATGCTCATAAAACAGAGAGCTTTCTAAAAAAAACAAATTCAAGTATTAAAGCTTTTAAAACACAAGCAGAGGGCCAGAAGGCCATCAGAACACAGACCCTTTCTATCCACACGCAAACGTTGTCACGGGAAATTCTCTATGCGCAAACTGTTTTTCACACCTGTACTTTAAAAATAAAACCTAACCAAAAATTTTGAAAGGCCAATGTACGCAACCAAATACAAAGAGCTCCCCAAAAAGACGGGTTGGAAAATTCAGAGAAAAGTTGCAGATATAAGCAACTATGAACAACACTTCACGTAACCAAAACAGAAAGCTCTAATCTCTGCGGGATAACTCACCTTCCTCTTTGCTGCATATTTTAACTGCACGTTATGGCGGATTTTCTCAAGACGTTCTTCTTGCTTTTTCCTCCTGATCTGCTCTTCCTAAAATAAAAGGAGAGTGAAGGAAGGATGAAGTGTATTTAGCCCTAAACCCCGGGTACAATTACTTTCCTGTGCCCTGGTGCCACGGTTTAACAATAATGGAAAAGGAAAATAATAATAATAATAATGACACAAGTCGCTCTCACTGCCCAGTGAATTGGAACCATCCTGAGCAGTGATCACGGATCCCATGCCCCTGCCAACCCCCATTTATATACTGAGCAGGACGTCTATGGCACGGAACATTCCATTGGCCATTCTGTTGTGCTGTCTATATTCCTTCTCAGCTTTTATAGGAAGCTGAAAAGAGTCCCTGAAAAGCACAAACATCGCTTAGCAGCAACTAAAACAATATGCATTACTGACATTCTTTTCACAGCAATCACTAGAAAAAATTAACTCTTTCCCAGCTGAAACCAGGCCACGTGGGTAAAGGAAAAAATTAGCTTTGAAACAAAACTGTCCACGCACTGCCCCTTTCTCCTGAAATGCTATTATGTTACTGTGTGGCCAGCAGGTCAAGGGAGATGATTCTGCCCCTCTACTCCACTCTGGTGAGACCTCTGGTGGAGTACTGTGTGCAGCCCTGGAGTCCTCAGCACAAGAAGGACATGGACCTGTTGGAATGGGTCCAGCAGAGGGCCATGAAGATGATCAGAGGGCTGGAGCACCAGTGCTATGAAGACAGGCTAAGAGAGTTGGGGTTGTTCAGCCTGGAGAAGAGAAGGCTCCGGGGAGACCTTGTAGCGGCCTTCCAGTACCTAAAGGGAGCCTACGGGAAGGATGGGGAGGGACTTTTTATCAGGTACTGTTATGATAGCACAGGGGATAACAGCTTCGAACTGAAAGAGGGTAGATTTAGATTAGATATCAGGAAGAAATTCTTTACTGTGAGGGTGGTGAGGCACTGGAACAGGTTGCCCAGAGAAGTTGTGGAGGCCCCATCCCTGCAAGTGTTCAAGGCCAGGCTGGATGGGGCTTTGAGCAGCCTGGTCTAGTGGGAGGTGTCCCTGCCCAGGGCAGGGGGTTGGAACTAGATGATCTTTAAGGTCCCTTCCAACCCGAACCATTCTGCGATCCTATGTTCAGAGCAATACAGTTTCCTATGTTATGCAACCTGCACGGCAATGCCTCATTCCTCCTAAGTGAAACAAAGTCCCGTGAAAGACAAAGACCAGCACCAAAGCACCAAAGTTTGCCTCACGTCTTTTTCCAGCCACCACCCAGGCTATCAGCTTTCTGATCCTCACCCCTACTTAGTTTATCCATCCTCTACATACAAGCATATGACCTTTAGCCTGTCCACCATGTCCCGCTCTTCTTTCTTCTGCACAAATGCCGTAACCCAGTCCGGTTCCCCAGCCGTGTCCTTGCTCTCCGGGTCTCCCGGCTCGGCTGAAGGCAGCTGCTGCTTCTTCTTCTTCTCCTCCTGCCCGCTCTCCTCCAGCGCCAGAAGTCGCGCTTCCTCCTGCTGCTTTTTCTCCTGGAAGTCCCGGAGCCAGGAGAGGGCCCCGCAGATGAGGCTCAGTGATTTTCCCTGCCGGAGAGAAGGGACATGGAGCCCTGCCGTCCCCTGCAGCGCTGCCCCCGCCACGGGGGCCACCCGCCCACTGACAGCCCCCTCCGAGAGGCACAGGGCCCAGGCCTTGCCGCTTTCCCCGGGTAACACCGTCTCACCCCACCCGGGGGGGGCCTCCCGCCGCCTCCTCCCTGCCGTCCCGCCGCGCTGGCCTCACCGTGCCCGTGGGGCTCTCGAAGATGCCGACCCGACCGGCCTCCAGCGCGCCGTACAGCGCCGCCATGAACCGCTCCTGGATGAGGTAAGGCGTGTAGGGGAAGGGGAACCGGCCCCCCACGGGTGCTGCCGCTGCCTCCCCGCTCTCCATCCCGCGCCGCCGCCGCCGCCCCGCTTCGAACCGAGCGCCGGGGACGCACCGCCCCCTTCCCGTGACGCTCCCGCGCGGCCGGAAGGCCCGCTCCTCCCCCGGGGCCGCCGGGCCCTCGCCGGCCGGGCCGGGCCGGGCCTGGTCGGGCCGGGCGAGTCAGCGGAGCCGCAGGGCCGGGCGGGGGGATCGGGGACGGCGGGGGACGGCGGCGGAGGCGCGGCTGCGCGGCCGCTCGTAGGCCACGGGGTCGGGGAAGGGCGAGCCCCGGCAGCGCGGCGGTTCTCCCCGTGCCGGTCAGGTCGCCCTTCAGCAGCCCCTCGCCGCGCCAAACCCGGCAGAAAACTGGGTTATACTGGGGGGAAAAAAAGGTTTTATTTAGGGTGGAAACACATAGGTAGTCATAAAACATGGCAATGTAGAGGAGGTTTATGCAATACGCGGTCGTTAGCGTAGTAATAAATGCAAATAGAGTAATTCCTAACTGTTAACACTGGACTTTATATGTTAATATTTTACAAACAACTAAAGAAGAGTACTCAATTGTAAAAAAGGACTACAAAACCGCAAACAACCTCTGGACTACCAGTAGGAACCCATCGGGTACCAATTCCAACTCTGACATCTTGCGGGGGGGTATTTTTTTTTTTTTGGTTAAACAAGGTAAGGCCACATTTTTGCCCACGTTTTGTTGACAGCCCACGTTGGAAGGTGCATCGAACCAGCAGGGAGAAAACTGACACAGACTAGCCACGGGCCACGTTCCGACTGGAAACGCACGAGCATCCCTGTTTCCTGGGCACAGCCGTGACCATCCTGCGTAGCTCAGCTGCCATTTCAGCCAGGCTTGACGTGCGGAGGTAGGAATTCATTGTCCCATGTCAGATTTGGAAAAGAGGAAGAAAAGACAAACAGATTGAAGTTCAGCTCCAAGGCCTTAGACTCAAAAGATTTGGAAGCGCCTTGTCAGACACTGGGTAAACTTACTACATTCATGAAAAATAAGGGAAGGTAACAAAAAAAGAGAGTTCCTAAGACTCCTACAGTGTCTAACAAGCCAAAGTTTTGAGTCAGAACCAACCTGGAACTTTTTATTTTCATCTTCACTTTAGTCGAAAAGTTATTTTACAAGACTGATTCTCCCAGTTGCTATTCTACCGCGTATTTACCTGGTGCCCATTCCTCAGGCTCTCAGCGCTCTTCCTAAACCACCAGCGCTCAGCTCTTAGGACTAACTCCCTGCTTCCAGACCTCCTAATGGTTTTTGTGCTGCTGGGCTTAAACACCCAGCCCCGACACTTAGAGTTACCACAACTCCATTCAGTCTCTTCCCGTTGTGGTTCTCATCACCCACCTTCTTCAGGTGCCCCCAAACACTGCTTTTGGTTCCTGGCCCAAACACCCGCTCCAGCCCTTTATGGCAGAAGTGAGCGGGAAGTGAGCATTCTCCTACCCACCGTACATTTATAAGGTCTCTTGGCCAGGTGGATTTTCAAATGCACTTTAAGCGTCGAGCTTTTCCGGAAGCTTTTCCCACACTCGCCGCACTCGTAGGGCTTGGCTCCTGCGTGGATCCTCAGGTGGGCACCGAGGGCTGAGCTGTGCCTGAATGTTTTTCCACACTCCTCGCACTTGTAGGGTCTCTCCCCGCGGTGGATCCTCAGGTGGACGTTGAGAGCCGAGCTCCGACGGAAGCTGTCCCCGCACTCCACGCAGATGTAGGGCCGCTCCTCGGCGTGCGTGGTCTGGTGCTTGGCCAGAGTGGAGCGGTCACTGCACCTCCGGCCGCACTCAGCACACTGGTAGGGGCTGGGCAGGAGGCTGCCGTGGTACATGGGCAAGGCCTTCCCACCGTGGATCCGGCGATGAGTGGTGAGTGCCGAGCTCTGGCTAAAGCCCTTCCCGCACACAGGGCACTTGTAGGGCTTCTCGCCCGTGTGCGTTCGCATGTGAGTCACCAGCGAGGAACTCTGCCGGAAGGTTTTCCTGCACTCGGTGCACTCATATGGCTTCTCTCCCGTGTGGATCCTCTGATGCCGAATGATGGCTGAGCTGTCCCGGAAACGCTTCCCGCACTCCTGACACTTGTGGGGCTTCTCTCCGGTGTGGACTCTCCGGTGTATGATCAGGGAGGAGCGGTCACTGAAGCTTTTCTCGCACCGGGGGCAATGAAAGGGTTTCTCACCCTTGTGGCTTCGCTGGTGGACGATGAGATGCGAGTTCTGGCTGAAGCTCTTCCCGCATTCGTTGCACTGGTAGTGTCTCTCTCCCGTGTGGGTCCGCTGGTGCCTGATGACATTGGACCTCTGGCTGAAGGTCTTCTCGCACTCGTTGCACTGGTAGGGCTTCTCACCGGTGTGGATCCGCTGGTGTTTGATCAGGTCCGAGTTGCGGGTGAAACTCTTCCCACATTCAGAGCAGCTGAAGGGTTTCTCTGCCAGGTGGATCCTCTGGTGCTGGCTCAGGTACGAGCTCCGGCTGAAGCTCTTCCCACACTCGGGACACTCATAGGTTTTCTCTCCCACCTGCTGAATCCAAATGGCACCGTTCCCACACACAGGTGGGTCTGGCTTGTCCCCAGCAAGGATA
This sequence comes from Rissa tridactyla, assembly GCF_028500815.1. Taxonomy (NCBI): domain Eukaryota; kingdom Metazoa; phylum Chordata; class Aves; order Charadriiformes; family Laridae; genus Rissa; species Rissa tridactyla. The sequence goes on from NC_071466.1 coordinate 153,035,789, forward strand.
ACCTTGCTGATGTGGGCGCTACCACTGTCCTCGCACTCCCAGACTTCCATCCCACAGGGAGTCACCATTCCCAGTCTCTTTCCAAAAGACGTCTCCACCTCACTTTCCATCTCCAGGTCCTGCTTGCAGTCCTGTCTTTGATCAGTGTCCTGGAGGGTATCTCCTGTGAGCTTTCTGGAGGGGAAGAGATGCAGTTCAGCTCTGATAGGACTTTCCTGATGAAGCTTACCCTTCCGTGTGTCGCCCATGGTCTTGTCACCTGCTGGAGTGAACAGAGGAACTAGCAATAAATAACCCCCCCGGCTTCTCTGTGGGAGAAGTCCAACCAGGGCAACCGCAGAGACCTGCTGCACGTCACCTGCCATTAGCTAACAGCCCAGGAGCCAGCTCCTCGGTATCTTCTCTGGGCAGAATGAGGGCACGGAGACCGAGGAGCATGGGAAGCGAGTGTGACCCGAGGATGGGCGGCCACTGTGGCACAGATTGCAAAGAGGGTCCTCTGTCATGAAGTCACAGCCCTAAAGGACAAAACCTGTCACTTGCTTGTCCTCAAAGTTCCCATGCCTACCAAGGTTAGAGGAACATCATCACTGCTCTCCTCAACAACCCCCACTGTAGCTGCTTCTCTTCTCGTTGCCTATGAATCACTGCTCTTCTTACAGCATTCCCATGCTTAATCAAGGAAGCAGCCAACACCACAGGAACATTCACCCTGCCAAGTAGACTATTTTCTTTCTTCTTTCCAGTCATAGCCCTTTTCCTTAAAAAGAAAGCCCTACATATTCTGCAGCAAATGGTATCTGGATTTTGTCTGCAGAACACAAAGGAAAGTGGGTGGAACGGTGAACTGTTTTATTAACCAAGCATGGAAATTAACATTTAGACTGAAACATTTAGAAGCTCCTGGTTTTTTATTAGTTATGTGTATATGGAGAACACACCTTGGAAATGGATGCTGCAGTGTCAGGTAAGCCAATTAGCTGGGTGGCACTGCTCACAGAAGTAACATCGTCTTCTTACGTGTGGGAGGTCAGAATACGAGACGAATGCAGCAGGATAAACCCCTCAGATTTTGTTTCGGGTGATCTGCTGATTTTGGAAGACAACACCACACTAGTTATACTGATTTCCAAAGTTTTGTTTACAACACTCAGGGCTGAGAAACATTTGTAGTACAAATAAAGGTGTAACACCAGCCCAAGGCATGCACCCCAAGACAGCAAAGTGACCAATAAAACATTTAAAATGTTCTCAGCGTGAAAGGAAGAAAAAAGCCACACTTTGGTTAGTTATGCCTTCTAACATTCTGAGTATAGTCTTTGCTGAAAAATATACAAGATTTGATTTCATTTTGGATAGGCTCTTTTTTAAAGGATGTTAGATTCTCCAGGAGCGTGTTTCATCTGCCTACGAATCTGCCTGAAAGCAGAATCTATATAGCATGGGAGCGGAAGAGGCAGGATGAGTGCAGAGCGTGCAGCACAGCACATGCCAAATTTTCAGCATTCAGCTCTTTTCTTCCCTTCCCAGACATGCTCTATTTAATTTCTCACCTTGTGAGCAGTCTCTCTACTGTCTCGGTGTTTAGCTGCTTCTGGCCACAGAGCTGTTTCTCTTCACTCCATCCAGGAGGTTAAAGCCCAGTCAGGGACTGCAGATCCTGCTCAGAGGAAAGAAAACAGATGTAATAAATACCCAGCATATTAGTGGTGCTGTAGAGTGAGATTACAGGAGAGTAAGTATTTAGGAGACGAAAGCAACCTAGACCAGAGAAAAATGACACCCAGAAACAAGAGTCAGGGTCACTGTCTGCTCTGCCACACATCATGACGCCACCGTTTAGGTCCAGTAATGAGAGCCAGCTCACATAGCAAAGATGGGCTCAACTACACATGCTGCGGAGAGCTGCCTGCCAGCTTGCTGCCTTCTCACAAGTGTCTGGATGTTCCTTCTGCTGCGCTTCCAGACCAAAAATGCCTCCTACTGAGTTTTGCATAAGAAAAAAATATTGATTCCTCAAACCATTTTCTCTCCATCCCCTTTCTTCCTAGTGAACTAAATGAGCACATAATGTAGTTAATGCCGTTCTGTTCTGCAGGCAGAGGAAAGGTGCTGCCTTCACAACTGGGCTGCCTTCTGCCACTGCCTGGCGTCTCATTTATTTCCTTTACCGAAGGAGTATTTTGCTTGGTTGCTCTCAGTGGCCCAGCCAGGCACGCACAGCTCTGGGTGAGAGAAGAGATTTTGGTCTGCTCACACATTATCGACAGCAGCAGTCCGAAGACAGAATTTCCTGTCCTGTGGTACAGAAAAATGGCAATTTGGCTGCCTCATTCCAGAAGGTGTTTACAGGGCTGGTAGCAAGAAGAAAAACACTGACACACAGACCTGTTTATACATGAACACCGAGATGGTTTAATCAGCCAACATGCAGTCCCACTTCTCAAGGATCTCTTTTTCAGAGCAGAAGTAAGCTGCACAAGAGCGGGATTTGTGGGATAGAAAATTAGGTCACCCATTTAGCTTTAGCACTACATTTGTGCAGTGGTACTTGTACAGAGGCATTTTAAGATGCTGAGGGCTCAGTGACACCCTAGAAATGTACAGGTTACAGAAAGAAAATGCCTAAAAACCACACGTGTGCATGCCAGCTCTGCAATGGTGTGGCACCATTTTTGTCACGTGGATTCCCACCATGCCAGTACAAACAAGTGTAAAATTACTCACAACTGGGCGTTCGTCAGAAAACGAAATGTAAACCAGCATCTTGTCTTTCCAAAATGATAAACAAACTGAACTGGCTGCTTGGTGGTGTATCAGAGGAGGGCATTGTGATAGACATCGGTTGCCAGGCCATCCCAAAGGCAGAGGGAAGACTTCCACACCTGCATAATGCCACGATGATAGAAGAAGGCCCCTGATAGAATGGCACACTGACGTTTTGTTGGCTCTGCCTCAGCCTGGAGTGATGCCCTTCCTGCTCCCCAACGCCTCCTTCACGGTGGATTTGGTAGGCATCACCCCTTGGGGAGAGGGTGTTTCCACTCCTCCCGGCAGCAGGCAGCAGCTGCAGGCTCTGGTCCCAGGTATGAGGCAGGGAAGCCAAGGTCTTCCTACCCATAGGACATCCCCCCATTCACCTATGAGACAGTGCTGCTTTGCAAGCAAGCCTCACCCTGCTGAACCATCCTTCTGATTTCAGGAGGAGAGAAACATCCTTCCGGATGAGCACATGGTCAACATGCACCCTAAAACTGGTGGGTGAGCACCTACAGAAGGCAGACAGCCGATGCAGGAGATGGCTGATGCTGTGCAGAGCCAGGCAGGTTGTGGGATACAGCAGAAAAGCACATTGTGTGGTGTGTAGTAAAGATCTGTCCTTAAACAAGATGGGAAACCTGAAACGCCACCAAGCACCTGACAGGGAGAAGGTGCTGGTCTCCAAGGAAACCATGTTTGGACAAAGCTGAGTCCCCAAGGAGCATCCTGGCTGATGAGGTACCCTGGTCCTTATGAGGAATGAGAGAGGTGACCTGTAACGTGGGGAGGTGATGGGCCACACCGAGCTCCCATGATGACAGACAGATGGAGGCCCCAAAGGGGCTGCCCCATGAAGGACATGGCTGGCCAGGAGCAGGCAAGCCACCACCAAGACCACAAGCCTTGGGGAGGCAGGAGAGGCACAGAGAACAGAAACCTGCTGTGGATGTCAACACGGGGAAACCAAACATTCTCTGTGGGGGCTTTCTCTGGGTTTGGACCCCGCAGCACAGCAAGGAGGCGGGCAGGCCCTGCTGCCACAGGAGGTGGGCCATGTCCAAACTCAGCCTCAGGCAGGCGGCTGACGCTGCCCTCCCCGGGGCAGGAGGGGAGGCAGAGGGCGGCAGGGGCAGCTGAGGGAGGAATGGTGGGAACAGAGGCGTTTGTGACACCACCAGCCATGCCGCCTCCCCCAGGTCTCCTGGGCAGACCCAACGGGGCAGGAGGAGGACGCAGGCAGGCCGGCAAAGCAGCAGAGGTGACACTTTCGACAGCACAGGCTGTTACAGCACCGCTCGCATTGCGATGTCGGCCACATGGGCTTGTCTGGTTTTGTCCGGTGAGTAAGAAACGTCTCTCCTTCAAAACTGGTTTGTGAGGAAGGGCGGCCAACCCTCCCCCAACGGTCCTCAGCTTTGGCAATCTGGAGGCGAGAGGAAGAGACAGGAGCACCTTCGAACGCCTCAGGTGCAAAGACCTCAGGTGCTTAAAATGTTGCCAGTCTTCACCCATCGGAGCTAGTATTTTATTCATCAAGAAGGGCCAGAGAGTAACCAAGGAGCCAGGGAGAAGGACTTGAAGCTGGATTCAGTGGGCAGAGGCTGGAGCAGAAACAGAGACTGGAGGCGCTATGGTGGGGACAGCTGGGCACATAAACCAGACACGAGCACAAAGGCAGAGATCTGGACTTGATCCACAAGGCCAGAAGGGAAGAGCTGGCCAGGTGAAGCAACAGGGGAGGCAGGAGAAAGAGGTCTGAGAGAAGACCTTGGTTAAAGACAAAGAGAAAAGGATATAGCTGGAAGAAATTGATAGAAAGGCCAGGCTGCTCTGGCCGCAGCCTGGTGGGAGAACATGGAGGGGTCCCATGTTCCCCTGCTTTCTGCAAACCCCCCCAGTCACCTGGCAAGGTGTGGTGCTCTCCTCTCCTATTGCCTCACCGAGTGCTCAATAACCCCCGCTGTCCTCTTGGGGAGAATGTTACATGGTTTTGTTTGATCCTGCTGCATCTACATCTTCCTGTGCAACCTGCTCTAGGTGACCCTGCTCTGGCAGGGAGGTTGGACCAGATGATCTTCAGAGGGCCCTTCCAACCCCTACCATTCTGTGATTCTGTGATTCTGTGATACAGACACATAGGTGTTAATAAGATGGCATAGATGTTAACAAGATACAGGCCATGAGGAAGTTTTTAAGTTTGTTTTTACCAAAAGAAAAAAAAAAACAACAAAAGATGTCATAGGTTAAGACACTATGACAGAGGTTGCAAAGTCAAACTTGGAGCACACCTGAATCACAGTCATTTTGCCATCTTAGATTTGTTCCCTTGTGCATGGATGTAGTACTCCAGCTCTTTAATTTCCTGGCTTCACTGTTTTCACATGGGTTTTGGCTTTAGTCCCTGGATGGACATTGCCTTTCTAATGAGCAGCTATTCGGTACGTTATGTCACCCTTAGTGTTCAGTGTTTGACTCTCTGATTTATTTACTGATCCCATTTGAACTCTGCTATAGACAGAATGACTCATTTCCTCATGAACTTTTAACATATTCTGTGTTTTAGAGCTTCACAGCTATTAATTGGTTTATAGTGATCTTGCAAATGGCAAAATGAGGGCAAAGAGGGATTAAAGTCAAAAACATCCACTACTTTTAGAATCTCAGTTTGAGACATCTCAACCCTGGCTTCTCAGAGTACATGCGCTAATGTAGCACTTACTTGCCATTCCAAATACACCACATGCAGACTCCAAAACTGCAAGAGAGCTCAGCCTTCCTATAAAAGGCAACCCACAAGGTAAGGAAAATGACATTAATAACATGCTCAGAAACTTGGTACTTGCCTAGCATCACACAGGAGCCTCTGTGGTATAGCCAGGAATAAAACCTACTTCTTGGAGGAGTATCCACAAAACTACCCTTGCCCTTCCAGCATCTGCCTGACTCATTCTTCCATACACCTTCCGAGCTGTGGGAAATGAGGCAGATGACCTGCACATAGTAAGTGCCTAACCCCAGCGACTGATTCCCTGCCAGAGCAGGTCCATTCCCTATACTGAAGGAGCTGCAAGTCTCAAGGAAAGAAGAGTAGCTTGCTGTGTACTTGAAGAATGTATAAAACGCATATGCAAGACGAGGTGAAATTAAGATTGCACATGACGCTTTTATTTGGGCACATCTAACCTCCAAATGTTGGATTTCACAAGCTTTCATAATGTTCTTTACAGGGAAGAACTGGCTGTAAATTTTGCATGAGGGTTCAGTCCATGTTTGGACCATTGTAAGGGCATAGACACATCCACTGGGGAATGCTCTATTAACTCAAGGGGTCTGGACCTACTTATCCAGAGGAAGAGAATTTTCAGAGGCCAAAATCTGGAAAGGAACCAGTCTCCTTGCTCCAGCCCTGATAGCAGAGCTACATTCCCAGTTTCAGCCATAACTTCCAAGACATTTCTCCCAGTTCAGGATTTGAATCTCCAGAGCTTTGGTCAAGGTACCTTAGCCGTGTACTGTCCCCAAAATCTTACACCCCTTTCAACATGGGGAGAGGAGGTTTTCCCCAGGTCTAGACCCCCATCTTGAGCCTGTTACTGCATTTCCCATGTGCTGGATCCTGCACCCAGAGAAGACAACAGAGATCTGGGTTCAGCCCTCCAGCTCCTCTGCATGTGCCATGGTTAGCGTTTCCTTCTCCCCCTGACTCCCTGCATTTTATTTTTCACCAGTGCTCTTGGGTTGGAGCTACACAGACGGCCTTCAGGCTGGGAAAGCGCAGCAGCTGGGAACACCACTCTCCAACCAGGAGTACCGTCAGTTCTTCAGGTCCCTCCGGGCCACCCACCGCGCCAGCACTGCCTGCCTCCTTCGTGAACTGTATGGCTGCCAGAACCCCCTGGTCCGCAGACTGGACGAGTACGAAAACCATGGAGTCATCCCTGAGGGTAAAGCCAACCGTGACTCCCAAGGGCAAGCAGATGGATGGGGGTCCTGCATGGCCAGCACTAGACCTGATTGCTGGAAGGGGAAGGAGACTTGTGAGCCAGTGGAGGAGAGGGGTGGGTAGCGATCCTGCAGTGAGAAGACATCTGCTTATGAGCATCCTCTCTCACACTTGATTGCATCCACATGTGTCCCGAGGGCCAGCCTCCTCTCATGCCTTGGGTCATGGAGACCACCAAGAAGCGGTAGCGTTTCAGCGAGGCCCCTGAATGGCACGGTGGTTTTCATGGAAGATGCCGTTCAACAGTGAGGTTATTACTGAGAGCTGGTGGGACCCCAGCACTGAAGTTTATCACTGAGTTTGTGTCTTTGTTTTCCTCTTTCTAGGGCCCATATGCTCCGAACTGCCAGGAACTCTTTTCTTCCCTGACTTCTGCACCTTTTCTTTTTATCGCTGTACTAGGAAAAGGTACTTCATTAAGGTGAGTTATTTAGCTGTTTCCTAAAGATCACGGTATGCTCTGAGCAATGATCAGGAAAAAGGGAGAGCCTTGAAAATAAGAAAGTGGGAAAACAGGAGGCTAAAAGACAGGGATGATAGAAGAGAGCCATGGGCAGCCCACCTTCCAGGGGTGCTCACACCAAGCTGACTAGCTGACAGATGGCACTTTGAGCCACTTGACAAAAAAGAGACTTTGGGGAAGGTATTCTTGAAGAAAATGAACCTCTGAGGACCACCTCAGCCCTTATCACCAGCTCTCACTCCCAAGCAAGATGAGACAATCTAGGCTACTGCAGGAGAAAGGGCGGGTGATTCATGGGAAGAAAAGTAAGGAGAAAGACAACTGGTGGTCACAAGAAGAGATTTGTGGGGACACTTAACCAGGAAAGGAGATGAAGATTTCTCTCCTGTCTTGGGCTCATCTTTGTAGGGAATGGGAAAGATGGGATTGTGCATGGAGTGCTAACCCCGCAGAACAGGGGGGTGGCTAGGTGCCTACTGCCCAAGCCCGCCATCTCCACAGAGGTGTGTCTTCTCCTCCACAGAGGATTGCATGCCCAGGAGAGACAAAAGCTGAGCTGGACAGCACACGAGCCTTCAACGGCATGACTAGGAGCAGTGATGCTATGTTGTCCAGCATCTTTAGTCGCCAGCCCCTATTTCCGACACCTCCCACAACGGCCCAGCCAGCCCACCCCATCCCTCACACGGAAATAGCTATGATTCCCAACTCCTTACCTGAGGTCACACCACGGTCGAGGAAAATGCAACTAAATCCTTCTGACCCACAAGCCACAAAAGTGGCAGCCAGTGGCCAGCAGCAAGGACAGATGCCCACCACTGATTTCCAAGATCTCCTCCTGAGGCTGCAAGACACCCATGTGCAGAGTGCAATGCAGACACTTCAGCAGTTGTTGACCATGGGGAAAGCAGTGGGGGAGGAAGAGTTGCAGGCTGCCGCCCAGAAGCTGCTGGTGGCCCTGAACCATGCAGGTGTGTCTCAGTCAGCAACCAGCACTGATACAGGACACAGAAGAGAGAAGTGAGCAGCAAAGGAGGGTCAGCCATTGTGGCTCTTCTACGTGGTGTCGAGTCAGACACGCTGTCTCAGGGATGTATGGGAAGATGGAAACAAGTGAAGGTGTCCTCCTTCCTAGCCCTCAGGCATCGTCAAGGTTGACAGTGCTTCCCCAGGCCAACAGTGTGGGAACCAAGGGGAAAAGCCATCTTTTCCGCGTGCACGGTAAAACCCAGGCATGTGAAATGGTATCGCTCAGGATTCAGGGAGACAGATGTTCTCCCCTCGGCAATAACTGTATTGAAGAGATACTGTCTTCTACCCGCTGTTGTTTGATTTGGGAGATGACTAGTCTTGAATAAAGCAAGATGGAATAATAACTATTTTTTCCTGCTTGGGGTTGTACCTCTACCACTATCTATCTGTCCTTGGCTGAGAGATGGGGTTTGTTGTGTCATTCAGTGAATGTCATGGGAGAACACTAGTCTTTCTTCATGAAGTATAGGTGTTTCTGCTCAGAAGCATTAAGGGAAGAATCTTCTTTGGAAGTATGTGCATGAATAGACACACATATGCACACAAGGGGTGCTCTCTAACTGCAGGAAGGCCTTACCCTGCAAGGGAGCTGCTGGGCTAACATTCTCCTTGGATTGGTGTTTGTGTGTGGTTGTCACCTACTTCTGAAATAGATGCTATGAAACACACAGGATAAATATTCATATTAAGAATCTCCTCTTGTCTCTCTCAGAAAATCAGAGAGTCTGATTTATGGGAACTTTGGCTGAAGTGCTGTTCCTTTTATAAACACTGGATATACCTGTAAGTAAAACCATGTGAAGGCATCTGGAACCAGCAGTTGCTGCTAAAAGCAGAGTGGAAGCTCTCCAGGAACCAGCTCTGCTTTTCTGTGTCTCCACTCACAATGAGTTCAGAGCTACCTCAAACCTACTCTAAACTCCAGTGGTTGGTCTTGGCTTTTAAGAGACCCCCATTAAAGTGAGAATCATAGAATCATAGAATGGTTTGGGTTGGAAGGGACCTTAAAGATCATCTAGTTCCAACCCCCCTGCCATGGGCAGGAACACCTCCCACTAGACCAGGCTGCTCACAGCCCCATCCAGCCTGGCCTTGAACACTTCCAGGGATGGGGCATCCACCACCTCCCTGGGCAACCTGTTCCAGTGCCTCACCACCCTCACAGTAAAGAATTTCTTTCTAATATCTAATCTAAATCTCCACTCTTTCAGTTTAAAACTGTTGCCAATCCCCTACTCACCCCTCCTCCTACAGACCTTCCTGTAATCCGTTCCACCGAGGGCTGTGAGGAGAAAGGGGGCAAAGGCAGGTCTCCCTGGGGATGGACAACACCAAGCACATCCCCGTGGAGAGGGTCGGGGATGTCAACCTTCCCTTTACTCTGCCCGAGTGACACAAACACAGCTGAGCGAAATACAGGCTCTGCCTCTACCCATTGAAGGAAGTCCTCGGAAGATCTCAAAAACAGGTCCTCCACTTGTCCTGGGAAGAGTAGTCTTTCACAAGGCCAAACGCAGGTCCCACATGGGAAAAGTGCAAGCCCCTGAACAGGAGTGTTTGCTTGCTTTCATATGGAGGACTGCCCAGCACATAGCCCTTACTGTGTGGGACCCTAACAAAACACCGGCTGCTCTGGCCTCACCACGGCACCCCAGCTCCTTCTCCCTAGAAAGAGCCCAAAGCTGCCGCATGCAGGCACCAGGGCTTCGCATCCCCTCCGGCTGCCTGGACAATGACAGCTCCTCCAGCCCCAGCAACGGGGCAGCCCTTGCAGCACCCTTGCCTGCCACCACCACCCTCGGCTCCCGTGCCTTGGTACACGCGTGGGGTGCCCAGATTTGTCCACAGGGAGCCGAACGTGAGTGAATTCCCTACCCAGATGGCTCCGGCCGGGCCCTCCGCGATGCCACCCTTCGGCTGCCCTCCCCTCCGGGGCGGCGGGGGGCCGCAGGCCGCGGACAGCGGCTCACCCCCGACCGTGCCCGCCCGCCCCTCATCGGGCGGGGGGTCCCCGGCCACTTGCCCGCCCCCGACCCAGCGCCGCCCGCCCCGGTCCCCCGGCGGCCGTGACAATGTCACCTCGTTCCCCCACCGCGGCGAGACGCCGCGCTCCCGGCCCGTTACTTCGCGGGGCTCCGCTCGCCCCGGCCCGGCCCCCTCCGCATCCGACCCCGCTTTTGTCGCGGCCGAGGAGCCGCGCTTTCCCCCCGGCGGACTTACCGGGGCCGGGGCCATGTGCGCGGCGGAGGCGGCGGCGGGCGGAGGCCGAGGCGGGGGCAGCGGCGGCGGCGGGGCCGAGGGGAGGCGGCGGGGCAGGGGGGCGGCGGCGGCGGCGGGGCCGGGCGGCGGCGCTGCGGGGCCGCGGTGCGCCCCGATCGGCTCCGCTCCGCTCGGCTCCGCTCGCTGGTGTTAACCCTTGTCTGCGCCGGACGCGGCCCCGCCGCCTCCGACGGGGCTGGGGGAGGGGGGGAGTGTCCCCCAGGGCCGCCCCCGGGAGGGAGGCTCGGCCTCGGCACGGTGCGGGGCAGCGGAGACCCGCCGGGGGGGCGGCGGGGTCACTGTCAGCCTCGGGGACCGGGGTGTCCGAGGTCCCCGGCAAGGGGGGTGGCGGGGGGCGGGCGTGGGTTTGCGTCCTGCTGGGACGCTCCAGAGGCGAGAACACGGTCAGCTCCGGCCACATCTCGTCCCTGTCCAGACACGGGGCGGCCAACAACATGGCACAAGTCCCAGGGAACCGTGACCCCTGGATTTTCCTCCCCGTCCATGGTTTACCGTGCCCCCAGCCCCTGGCAGGTAGGGAAGCACCGATGCTAAAGTGAAAAGCCCAGAGCTGCTTTCTATCACAAACTCTTGGTGACAGGATGGTTATTTTCTTCCCAGGGGACGCTTTCCTGCAGGTGAGTGGAGGCTTCGCTCTGCTGCTGTGCCTAAAGGTTTTCTTCAGAAGCAGATGCTGTCACCACGGCATCTTTTGCTGTTTGGGCACAGCGTAATGCATCCCAGGGCCATATGTGCAGATAGCTTATGCCACAGGAAAGGATCCATCCACTCCAGGTAAAATTTATCTGTTACCGTACATTCTGCAAGTGCTGCTGATGCACAGGCGTTCAGCAGGGTGTTTTTTCCCCAGGGGAATGCAGGAATGGCTGTTCTGTTTAAAGGAGGCGCAGCAGTAAAGGGCTGAGGTACGTGGCAATGAGTTTCTAGCAGTGACTGAAATATTTTCTATGGGATTTTGGGAAGAATGGTGGGAGAGTGTTTACCAAGCCCTCCACACGTGCAGCTGAATAAAAAGTTTATCATTTTTCAGGGGGCAACCGACTTCTCAGTGGCCTGTGGATGGTTCATCGACTCCTGCAGAAGTTTCTTAATCTTGAGAGATAGAAAAGCACTAATCACACAAGCAGAGAAGAATAACAACGTGCCCCATAGGTGATTTCAAAAAAATTAACTTTATGATTCAGGAACTTGGTAAATACTGGGTGATTTCCTTATTTCTAATTGCCTCAGCAACACTAAAGGGGATTCTCATCTCCACCTTGACAACAAGAGCCCAACTGTCTTTCCTTCCGATCCATGGACAGCAACATTTCCAAAGATAGAGAGAGCAGGGTCATTCCTAAATACAAAGTCTAGCCTGACCAATGCGGTTTCTGACTCCAAAGGTATTAGACAGACATGGAGCTTGAGCAAATCTAGACTTTGCCACCTTCCCTTTGCAGCAGGAAGGACTTTGCACGCATCGCCCATGCTTTCTAGTGAGTCCTGCCCCAGTTCCCTCTGCCTTTCTTTTGAAGACGACACTCCCTTGTAGGATAGGCAAGTAAAATTAATACCACTGGTAGCAAAAAGCAAAACAGTTGTGCAAAAGGTCCAGCTACCAGAGCATAGGTCCAAATATTGAGAGGTAAAGGAGGGAAGGGGAGGCATTTCTGATGGGTGTGCAGAGTGAGATCTCTGCCTTTTATTGTAGAGAGTGCTGCCAAAGACCACACGCAGCACAGCTCTGATAACAAACTACATGGGACATGGGAAAAATCTGTTTCAGCGACAGTTTGTATCAAAAGCAGATTATGAAAGACCTAAATTGTCACTTATTACTTTGTGCTAATCAGTATTCCACAGTAAGAGCACTCGTATTATCAGCGTTTGCCATGTGATTTATGAGCCCAAGCCCAGTTATCACCTATGGCCTTTGCTGCAATCTTCCACCCTGTCTATGTTTTTGCCTTTCACTGGTATGCTGGTTTCTGCCTCCTGAGAGCGTACTTCGGTGAGTATCCTGTACCTGACTGGCTTGCGTCTCAAATAGAACTGTCAACTGAATTTTTCAAAGCAGTACCAGGGCATTAGCTAAATGTCCTTGACTAGTTTAAACACCACTCGGGAAACCCCCATTTTTAAACTCAAAATAAGGACCTGATGGTCCTACCTCTCACTGTTCACCTGTTGCCCCAGCGTGCCCTGTAAACCTGGCTTCATACTAAATCAGTTCCACCATTTTTTTGGCAGCCGTACCTTCAGCAGCCCAGCATAGTGGGTCCTTTCCACAGACATTATCCGTATGACACGACCGACTCTGCAGGCACACAAGAAAGCAGAAATTGTGAAAACACAAGTCATCCCACTCACTAGCCCCATGAAATCCCACCTCTTTCCCCACAAGTGCTGCTGTCTACAAATGATGTCAAGACACACCAAATTCACTCCATGGTAAAGAAATTTCGCCACCTGTTTGGGCAGAGGATGCCTCCACAACTTTTCAATGCCGTTTCTGACAGCAGTCCCACTGGGGGCACCTGACCACAGGTCCCACCGGAGTGCAGCCCAACAAAGCAGGTTTCATGACATCTTTATCAACCTTCTGCCGTTCCATCCGCTGCACAGGTAACAACAGCTGTTTGCAGCAGGCAGAGATTTTTCTTCACTGGGGATTCAAGAGCAGCTAGCGTCGTGCTTTCTCCACATGCCATTTATGGACCATTAAGCTTTTGTAGGCATTTCCTTATCTCTGCTTTCTCTAATTCCTTCTGTGTTGTGAGGCACCTGTGGCCGAAAAAAGTAGAGTTCGCCATAATACAACAGAAAATGGCTTTTCTGAGCCACATTACCCCTCATTCCTGCTACCTTTATCACAAATCAAGTCTTACAATATTTTCTCTGAAACTGAGGGCAAGAGCTATTAATTCCAGATAAAAGCGTATCATACATCAGCCTTCACTGATTTTCTGTCTGCCTGAAGGTTAATAGCAACACCAACTGTATTACACGATATAGTAATGAAAAAAAAGGAAAACATTACACATTCCAATTTAAGTTTAAAGGAAACTGGAGTCAATGAAAAAGGTTGACAAGTCTTAGTTTGTGACTATCCAAAAACGTCCAGATCAGTCTTCTCAGATTGCATTTCACGGTCTCGCCATATGAGTCCTCACCCTCATTTTCTTTTTTGTTTTAATCTTGGTAGTAATAGGATCACTATTTTCTAGTTTCCTTGATGGTTATGATCTTTGGCAGTCTCACACATCTTAAGAGCATATTCCTTTAGTTAAGGACTCAAGTCCTTAAAAAAATCTTCTTTGTTAATTAAGAGGTGAAAAAGCCCAGCCCACTATATATTAGAAAGAAATACTTCAAATAACTCTGAAAACTCAAACATGAAACCAGAATCAACAATTCCCAATTCAGTGAGTCCAATTTAATTTTCTTTTTTTGCCAGTATTCTGAAACAACTGATTAAGTCTTTCAAAGCTGACTAAAGTTGAGTCAATTATTCCAGCTCCCTCTAAAATAAACAGTTTTGCGGCTAAAGTTGGCTACAGTTGGCTGGAAATCTTAATTACTTGTTTGCCCATTAGGCACAGCCTTTCAAAGCAAACAAGATCCGAGTTTGTAATTACAGGTACGTTACTTGAGAGATTTTCAGAAAACCGAGAGATACGTGGAAGAAGCAACAAGAAACCGGTTTCTATGCACATAACTTTCAAAGAAATAAAGCTTTAAAACATTCTGAAATACACAGTAAAAAGTCTCCCAAAGACCTTACTCTGCTCCCACAGCAACGCTCTGAGGACTGGGAGAAAAATCAAGTTTATTTTTCCATAACTGTAAAGTAAACAAGCTTGTTTTTCCTAGCTTCCATTTGTGTAGCTGAGAGGTCTCATTACTTTCACAAGTAATAGAAAAGTAAATCTCTGACTTGTCTATGAGGCATTCATATATATTCTGCCGCTCGGTGACCATGGATCCCTGATTATACAGGTGTCAGCAGCCAGCTAAAGCAGCAGTTCCTCCTAGCGATCACCTACACACATGGCAAACGCAAAGGTCCACCTTGTCAAGCATGTTGTCTCAAGCAAGCGGTCAGTAAGCTGTTTGTAGGAGGAATAGGATACGGACAGGTACATGCTGTAAATCTCCTCAAGGTGTTGCAGAAGAATATTAAGTGCAAGAGGGCAGTAGGGAAGAGGGGAAAAAAAAAATCTTTCATTTTGAGTATTCACATCTGTGAGGTGCAGCGGTCCTAAAAAAGCTTACAAACAGAGTTCCCGAGGCCCCACATGGAGGTGTGATTGGTACATTCAGCATTGCAACTTAACCACTACAAAGCTAAGGAAGAGAAGCCACAAGATGGAAGAGGGAGTCAAAAGTTTCACACCTGACACAACAGAAACCCCATTTATCCCCATATTGCTCCGGTAAAACTCAGCGTCCACGGTTTTCATCTCTCAGCACTACCAACAAAAGGTAGCCTTTGAGTGTATTTCCCCGAAATAGTCTGGTACAAATGGATATAGGTTTTTTCTCTGTGTAGGTTCTCCAAAGTGAAATAAGATCAGAGATGCTGCTGCCGTCTCACCAGGTTCAATACACACTTGGCATTCAATTTTCTGACAATGAGAATCCCCATCAAATTCATTCTGCCCCCCCCATCCAGAAAGACTCACCCTTTCTTGCCTGAACAACACCTATGCATGAGCTCCTTTACTGGTACATGAAAAGAGGTGCTATAAACAAAGCCACCATTCAGTCACAGCCAAAGACGAGACAGCAAAATCAGACTAAATTTAAATGTATTCCCAGCTTTACGGTAAGCAGACTATTTACTAAGACTTTTGTACCACCATGCCTTGCCACGGAATCCAAGACATTGGTCTGTTTATTTTACCAACATCACACACTTGAGCTGTGCACAACCCAACCCAAGCGGCTCCTTCCAGAGCTTGTCTACCCACCATGTCACAGAATCACAGAATCACAGAATGGTAGGGGTTGGAAGGGACCTCTGGAGATCATCTAGTCCAACCCCCCTGCCAGAGCAGGGTCACCTACAGCAGGTTGCACAGGAACGCATCCAGGCAGGTTTTTAATGTCTCCAGAGAAGCAGACTCCACCACCTCTCTGGGCAGCCTGTTCCAGTGATCTGCCACCCTCAAAGGAAAGAAGTTCCTCCTCATGTTGAGATGGAACTTCCAATGTTCAAGTTTGTGTCTGTTACCTCTTTCCCTGTCGCTGGGCACCGCTGAAAAAAGACTGGCCCCATCCTTCTGACACCCACCCTTTAAGTATTTATAAGCATTGATAAGATCCCCCCTCAGTTGTCTTTTTTGCAGACTAAAAAGACCCAAATCCCTCAGCCTTTCTTCATAAGAGAGGTGTTCCAGTCCCCTAATCATCTTGGTAGCCCTTGTCTGCTTTCTCTGGCACCCCCCAGCAGTGCCTTTTTTTTGTGGGAGAGCTGGATCCATCCTTTGCTGCATGGCCAGAGAGGTGGGAGTCCTGGAAGTGGGAACGGCCAGGGAAGGAAAGAGGAGACAGAGGAGGTGAAAGGGGTGATGGCCATGGAGGTGGGGTGTGGTTGAGGGTAGCTGAAGGGTTTGATAGGCAACCACCAGCCTGTTCTGGTCAGGGGAGATCAATGTGGTGTGGGTTTTTCCTACAACAGGCAGTAGGAGCAGTGGAAGGTACCCAGAGATCCTAAACTGGTGGCACCGAAAGGTCTGGGGCATTTGCTCACGAGTGCACGTGGACTCACGAGCATGGTGAAACTCCAGCTGGAGAAAAAGTGCTTATAGTCAGTCGGTCATGCGTCTGCTGGAAGAGACACTAAGGAGCTGTTGTCCTCCACCTGGTAGGGAAGGAGCTCTGGTGAGACAGTCCTTGTGCCAGCTGCAGAGCTCACCACTGTGGCTAGAGACGTGTTAGTGACATTAACAGGAGTGGAACGATACAGGCTTGCAAACACTTGCAAAGTTACTTTTAGCTGCCCTTTAAACCCTTGAACCACAGTTTAGAATAAACAACAACAAAAAAAGAAAACATACCGAGAGCATCCAACCATACAAGTTCAAAATGCTGTTTCAGTGGTTTTTGTGCTCCTTGGGAAGTGGACCTTAAGTAGGGTTTATGGTAGGGAGAGTTAATACAAGTGTATGATACAGTAAGCAAGTGTAGGCACCAGAATTGGGTTTCTCTCAAGTCCGATCTTCTCGGGCCAGTTCTCACTGATCTTCTTAACAATAGCATATATTACGCCACCCTCTTTCCTTTTTTTTTTTCGCCCCCCGCTATCATTCTTGTACAGAATAAAAAATAAAATGGCATTAGCTGCTCTAACAGCATGCAAAATGTCTTTCAGGAGCTCCTGCCGATCTCTGCTTGATTTCAGTAGAGTCTTTTCATGCACTGCTTCCCCAGGCTTCATCTCCATATTCTTCTTGTCTGCCCAAAGCCTGTCCTTCAAGCATTTGTACTCTGAAGGAGAAAGAAGCGATCTCCTTGTCAGGCAGAGCTCCATGAGTCCACAGAGTCTTGGTTTTGTATGCAGGCTGCATCTCCTTGCGCTTTAGTATCCTTGTTCCCCATGAAATAGTATGACTCTTGCATAGCGTCAACTGTATTTATAAGCACCCAAATTAGTCCCGTACTAGTAAGTTTTGTTCTCAACCACCTCTTAAAATAAAGGGAGACTGTGTTTTAAAGGCAGTTGCTCAAGCTCAACAACAGCAGAGTCTCTCGTAGATCTGGTAGCTTTTTGAAGAAATCTCATGTATCTTATTTCCATTTTTCAGCAGACCTTTCAATACAGGATATCTGGGACCAGAGGTTACGTGGTGGAATCTCCCCCATCAGTCCTTGAAAATGGTTGAAAATCCTGTTCTTTGAACCACGGCTCATTACTCAGCCCCCTTCTGTGGCTGTCTGCCTGGCAAATGCAGATACGACGGGCATTAGGAGATGGTCTAATGCTAGATTCCCTATAGCACAACCACAGGGAAATGCAAATAATGATCCAACACTGCAATATCTCTATCAGAAAAGCAAAGTATAACTGTATTAACACTTACTTCAAACCATGGCTGTAATGCGTCCTGATCTGTCAGCGTGACTTCTCTTCTTTCCGAAGTTGATATTTTGAAAAAAACAGCTCATTTTTACAATTTTCTTTATGTCTGAGTTTTTATGAAGCTGCTACATGTACATAGCTTCTGCTTCCTATTTACATTTTTCTATACCCCTATGAGCCTGCTGAATTCTCCAAAGAATATCAGATTTCAATGCACTTTGCACTGCTCTTCTCTTACCTCTAAAGACCAGACCATTCTTTGCAGCAAACTCCAGTTTGAAATGGTAATGTGAGCTTGCTGTGTAATTCCCCAACTCCTTTGCAGTGACAGCCGTAATGCCTTTTTATAATCTCTCATCTCTTACTGTGCCTCTGCAAATTTATTCCACGTTTCTGAGAGCAAGCAATTCCCTTTCCTCATATTTATGTGCATTATATCTCCGGGTTCCTTTATCTTGTATAAGTCATGTTTTCAAACCTAATATTGGCTCTTTGTTTCCAGCAGCTATAATAAACAAAATATATAACGAACAGTGTAAGACCAGGGCAAGTATATATATATCTGTGCCTAACTTGCTTAGACCTGCTCTCCCCCTGAAAGAGGCAACGTCATCTTCTTTACAGCCCTTTTAGCCTCTTCATCCTCAGCACCAGCAGGAAATTAAGGCCTTTCAGAACTCCCTCCTCAGTCCCTCTATATGCACATACATCGGATAAAAACGTAATTCTCCCTTTTCTGAAGGCTGAGATTCTTGTGTAAAATCACAGGGTTTTAGACACAGAGGACTGAAGGAAAACCTAAGGTCTCACAAGAAAGAAGATCCCAAAAGACAGAAGCACTGCTGTTCCATCCCACACCCCCAGCTGCCTGTAATGCCATCCTTTCCATCAGTCAGATCCCCCTGCAGCACATTAGTTTATATAGGGAAAAGCTGATCCCTTCAGAGACTTACCATAACTCCATGGACTGAAGAAGACCAACATGGGAACATGCAGGGCTAGTGCAGAGGCTGGATCCAGCTGCGAGCCAGATTGCTCTTTTTTTTTGGGGGGGGGGGACACAAACAGCAGCTATGAATATAGGTTTATAATTGCACATTCAGATCCTCATTGCTTAATTATTGCCATGCAGTAAGACACACGACAGGCACCTGTGGCACATTATTATAAAGCAATAGTATGAATGTTATGGAAGTCACCAGTGTCTGAGAGAAGTTCAGTCCTTGACTTGTGCCGATGGAGAATGCGCTTTTCTTAAGAACGAAGTCACAGGTTTATATATCTTACACACTCTCATGTGGACCACTTATAATACCTAAGAAACCACACCACAGTGTCACAGGAAGGTCTATTTAAGAGGCCTGTAGAACATCTTGACTTTTGGACCATTTGTGGTTCCTGCCCCTTGAGGTAGGGAGGCAGTATCTCAAGCACTGCTTTTCCCAAACCTTTATCTCAAAAAACCCCACTCATTCTATATGGCATGGCAGGTCTGATATATAATTTATCTATGCAACAGTAGACATTAATGTAATTATTTGAAATATAGATATTATGGCTGGGTGCAAGATCAAACTTCCTAAAAGCACTTTCCATCAAGTATTCCGTGAATGATATTTAAGATTGCACACAATATTCTAAATCTGAACTCTTACCAAGTTGAATGGTTGAACTAGCAGTTAAGCTCTTACTCTTAAAATATTTAATTAAGTCTCATATATAGCTTGGTGAGACATTAATTATTTCACTGTCTTGGAACTAATCCATAAGTCTAAGGAGCTCACAGGTATATTTGGTAATACAGCTCCTATAAATTCCAAAGGACAAAGTGGAATGAATAATTTTATTTTCCCATTAACGTGTTAGATATGCCTTACATACAGCATCAAATCTGGGTGAACAGAGAACTAGAAGTAGAAATGCCCAGAACACATCACTAAAAGTTCAAAGTCCACTGTACAGTTGTACAAGTGTAGTCAAAATTTGTACAGTAACTTGATGTCTGTGATGCAGCCACTCATTGGGAATCTGTCTATAATTTCCAAACTGATATATTCAGTAAGTCCCATCTGTGTAATTAAAACCACTGACACAGTTTCATACTGTTATTACAAGTATACAGCCAGATCCCTTTCCATGCCAGCATCCAGTATGAAATCCATCTTTTTTCCTGCAGTTTCGTATGTCTGATGTAATTTCGCACACAAATCCTGCTTGCGCTCAGCTCCCAGAATGTCTCCCCGCTGCTGCCTTCCTAGGGTGAACTTTGGTCTAAATCCTTCTGATCATTACCAATCCTGATCCAGAGTTTTTTCCAAGTTATAGGGCGCATCTCTAGTCTTTCACAGTGGTTTCCAATCACAAACCGTAAAAGAGTGGGCCGAAGCAAAAAATTCCATTGCAGGAGTGCAGTGTTCTGATTCTTATTTGTATATACCAGAGCATTCTCATTTTCTTTTCATAATTACTCAATGGCCTATCTTCTGTGGTTTACTGCCTGCTGGGTAATGGCTCCTCTCTAATCAATTTTAGATTATTTTTCTCCATATTTATTCGTCTCTTCCTTTACAGCCCTTTTAAACCAAAATCAATTTCACTTTTGCCTCAAATAGCCACGCTGGTTGTGCAAGGATAGATTCTTGAAATCCATTCCTGGAATCCAAATTAGAGTTCGCACCATATTAATCCTGGTCTTAAACAGAGAAGCACACGCGCATTCAGCTCTCCTGAGCTCCTGGCCAAGGCACATTGTAACTACCCGCAATTTAGCTGACAACTGCTACACGTGCACAGAGATCCCAAACAACTCTCGAGCTCAGCTTTGTGTTTTCAGCATCCTAAGTCTGCATTCAACATCCAACATAAGCCCATCCCTGGGTGCTCTTCCAGTACTAACAGCAGCTCTGTACCCAGTCAGCACGTACAGCGCCACGCAAAGCACTCTTCTGTGGCAGCATTTTACGATGCCCAAAACACACTTATTCATAGAATCATAGAATCATAGAATGGTATGAGTTGGAAGGGACCTTAAAGGTGACCAAGTTCCAGCCCCCCTGCCATGGGCAGGGACACCTCCCACTAGCCCAGGCTGCTCAAAGCCCCATCCAGCCTGGCCTTGAACACTTCCAGGGATGGGGCATCCACAACTTCCCTGGGCAACCTGTTCCAGTGCCTCACCACCCTCACAGTAAAGAATTTCTTCCTGATATCTAATCTAAATCTCTCCCCTTTCAGTTTAAAACCGTTACCCCTCATCCTGTCGCTCCACTTCCTGATAAAGAGTTCCTCCCCATCTTTCCTGTAGGTACTGGAAGGCCGCTATAAGGTCTCCTTGGAGCCTTCTCTTCTCCAGGCTGAACAACCCCAGCTCTCTCAGCCTGTCCTCATAGCATAGGTTCTCCAGCCCTCTGATCATCTCCATGGCCCTCTGCTGGACCCGTTCGAACAGGTCCATGTCCTTCTTGTGGTGAGGACTCCAGAGCTGGATGCAGTACTCCAGGTGGGGTCTCACCAGGGCAGAGTAGAGGGGTAGAATCATCTCCCTCAACCTGCTGGCCATGCTTCTTTTGATGCAGCCCAGGATGCAGTTGGCTTTCCTGCCTTTGCATTGCACCAAACAAGAGCTACACATGGCTTCGTGGTGGCTGGCACTTACTCTGCAGAAAGCAAGCAGGGAAAGAACAATGTCCTAATGTCCTTTACTGCTGCACATCCTTAATTAAGATCCTGATTCGCAGTCATCTGCCATCAGCTTGCTGACTATCCTCTGCGCTCTGCTACAACCATACAGCAGACTGGATCTCTCTGGACATATAGGTGTCTTTGCCGTGTGACTGTATGGCATTGGTGTCATGACCCATCCTACTGCCCTTCATCCCCAAAGTTATATGGGTCACCTGCAGTACAGCACAAAAGAGTGGGTCCCGGGAGGGAGGAGAGGGCGTCTGGCCTGTGGCGGAACAGAGCAAGAGAAGGAGGGGTGAATGCACACATATGCTGCTGGATGGAAGAGGAACTTACACGGAAAGGCAGGAGCAAACCTGAGCCTGCCATGCTCCGTTGCCTGATGCGTTACAGTGACACCGCGAAGCCACATGCTTTCCTAGGAGATGTCTTCTACCAAAGGTCCTGAGTCCAACATCTGTCACCACAACGCCTGACATGAAGAGAAGCTGCACAAGAGATGAGCAAAACAAAAGGGAAGGGGTTGGCATGGAGGCATGAACATGCCCACAGTGCTGCTCGTGCCTTCTGGAGGAGCTACGTGCATGCGTGACTGTGTCCATTGCCGAAGCCCAGGGAAGGGTGGGCTGTTGTAGAGCGATTCCTATCTGTGTTAGGGCATCAACCATCTCACGCTCCCTCGCCTCACTCCACAGTGCCTGTATCCATCCAGCTGTGATGCTTCACAGTATGAGGACACTCAGGCCAGGTGGAAAGCTGTGCCAAGAGGAGATGTTTTGTAGCAGCCAGTGACAGCTGGGGAGACTCTGGAGTACGGTAAAGTGCTGCAGAGCACATGTGGACCTTGGGAGACCTCAGGGAGTCACTGCTTACAGAAACCATCACTGTGCACAGAAACCAAAAGGATATAGAGAGTTTGGGAACACCTGCAGAAGAGGAACTGTAAGCAAGGTCTTCTCCTTGAGCAAAGGCTACCACGATAGCTCACAGACCATAATGGTGAGGCCAAGAGACAGTAGTAAGGAAATATACCTGGCAGAAGAGCATATGTGGTGTCTTCACAGGAGCTCTGGAGTTCAGTAGTGTTATCCTTTCTTCCCTCACAAGTCCATGAGGAGGAGAAGGGACCATAACACACCCATCTGCAGCAGCACCTCCTGCATGTGCAACCATCGCTGTGTTGCAGAGAGGTTCCTCTGTTATTCACTGCCAGGGCCCATTCCTCCTCCTGGAAGCACAATGAGAGGAGGGGTTGTGAGTGCCCCATGGCCCCACAACATGGGCAGGTTTTTGTGCCAACATGAAAAGTCAAATTTGTCCTAAAAAACAAACAGAAAAATTATTAAGGACTAATTCACACCCAAGGCAGCACTTCCCAAACACAATGTGTCTCAACTCTTACCTTTTGGTATTTATGACCCTTTCGATACAAGGTAGTAGATATACACTGGTGCAGTCTCTAACTTACCTACGGACTCTCAGTGGTGGGGCATGTAGATGAAGTGGGAGGAAAACCTGAAAATCTGCGTTGTAGATCCTAATGATTAGGAGCTTCTGGATGTCTCGGTGCTGGAGTTCCTTCCAAATGAAAGCCACTTTCTTCTCTGCAGTAGGGAAGTTAAAAGAAAGAACCAGCAGGTGAGGGAAAACAACACTGCTGTAATGAAAGATGAAAGAGAGTCTAGACACCAAAGCCAATACAGAGAGAAATAAGGCAGATTTCAGATAAAGGATAGGCAAAGAGAGAGAGACAGGGAAGAAAGCCAAATCTTCAGAAGTCTGAAAAAGATAGTAGCAGAAATATTTTTTATGTGTATGCAGGTAAATCCTGGTTTTTTCCTCTCTCAGCAATTTAGTGTAATAAATTAGAGGAAATGGCTGCTGATGTTTAAAAGTGCAGATATTTAATATCCCCGGTTCTTTTTCCTGCCTAGGCATAAAGCTGTCTGCATCTTGAGACAATGACGAGGTGAACTGGTTTAAAGGTGAGGAAAGATTTAATGCTGACTTTCCATCTAAGCGCATTACCTACCACCAGACCAGCCTGACAGCCCGTAAAACCCGAGAGCTCCTTTTGGGACTCCAATTTCTCCCATTTGTGTGAGGGAGCAGAATCAGCTCAAAAGTGTCCTTAGAGGCTGCAGTGCATTAGTAGGGGTGGAGGGGTGACACTACAAGAATACTGTGGGTGCGCGGGGATCCCCCAAACTTGCCCTGAGAGCAGCCAGTCCTAAGGAAAATCCCTGTCATCCATTCCAAGCAGGGGCAATGTCAGAGTCCCCGGCTGACTGAGACGATGTCTCCCTGTGATGGTGTTTCCCAAACCTTTTAAACTCACCTCTCCACTCACCTTTTTTTTTCTTCATCTGTCTTTATGCGATCTCCTTAAGCGTTCACACCATGACTAGACTTTCAAGATACAATTCCATGTAGTTTGGATATGTCCCTTATCATGACTAAATCAGGATCATTTAATTTTATTACTCAAGTTTTATAGATAATTTTTTTTTTTGTAATGAAACTTTAAAAATAATCTGTGGGAAGAATGCTTTGCAGAAGAGAAAAGCATAAGGAAAAACTCTGTTCTTAGAAGTATGATGCAGTAATAAATTTGTGTGTATAAAACTGGAGAGCTCTCTCTCTAAGGGGCTGTTCTGTGCTTGTTCAGAGAGTATCTTTGGAGGCAGCCAGCAGGTTTTCATTAAAAAAGAAGTATGATGTGAGGAGATAATCCCAGGTTAGTGGTGCTCAGGTGGGTGCCTGTTTGTTTAAGCATCTTTTCATGTTATAGCTCCTTGGAGAGGAAGAGGGGTCATATTTAAGAATAAGAACAACTATTTGAGTGTAATGCCCAGTATGAGAAAAAATCCTGTACAAAAGCTTTAGATCTGACTTCTCTGTAGGATTTCTTTTTTGAGGGGCTGGATGTCATCTTACAGCTGAGGAAAGAAAAAGAAGAATAGAACAGAATGAAAAAAAAGAGGAGGATTGGAAATTAGAGAGGGAAATTGTGTAGATGTGGGAGGAAAAAAATAACAGGAAAAAAAAAGAAACTTATTTTAAATAGGAAAATAACAAAAAATGGAGGGAGGCAGAAAAATGGGTAAATGAGGATAAAAGGAAAATCAGCTTCCCAGGATGAGGAAAGAGGTGGCCAATATCTTTATGAGGCCACTCCATCGCCATCAAATGTCTTGGAGATTGGGGAGGTTCCTGGTGACTGGAAAAAGACAAGTGTCACGCTCATCTTCAAGAAAAGCAGGAAAGACGATCCAGGGACAGGCAGCTCAGTCAGCCAACCTCTGTGCCTGGGAAAGGCTGCGAAGCAAATCCCAGCACATGAATAATAAGGTAGTTAGAAACAGCCAGCATGGACTTACCAAAGCCTGACCGTGTCTATGATTGCTGCCTATGATGACTTTGTTTGAAATCACAGCAAAACTGGTGAGATATGGCCTTGATAAGCAGACTGTAAGTTGAATGGAAAAATGTCTGGGCCACTGGGCTCAAAGGAGAAAGATACCTAGTCCAAAATCGAGCTGCTGATCAGTTACTAGGGGTACCACAGTCCCTGCAGGAGGGCAGGGCTGCCGTTCAGAGAGACCTGTGCAGGCTGGAGAAAGGGGCCATCAGGAACCACATGAAGGTCAGCATGAAGTTCAAAAGGAAATGCAGGTCCCACATCTGGACAGGAATAACCCCGTGCCCCAGCACAGCCTGGGGCGGACTGGCTGGGAAGTGGCTCTGCAGAAAAGGCCCTGGGGGTCCTGGTGGACAAACTGACCATGAGCCAGCAGTGCGTCCTTGCAGCAAAGGTGGCCAACAGACTCCTGGGCTGCATTAGGAAGAGCCCTGCCAGCAGGTGTGATCCTTCGCTTCTGTATGATACCTGTGGGACTACATTTGTGTACTGTGTGCAGTTTTGGTGTCCCCATTGCAAGAAAAACAGCCAGTCCAAGCCAAAACAAGCAAGTCCAATGCAGAGCTACCAAGATGGTCAGGGGGCTAGAGCTCCTGTGGCATAAGGAGAGGCTGAGCGAGCCATGTCTGTGCAGCCTGAAGAAGAGAAGGCTCAGGGGTGATTTTGGTTTGGGCTGCAACTACCTGGTCAGAGGATCTAGAGAATCTAGAGCCAGACTCTTCTCAGAGGTGCATGGTGACAAGACAAGAGGCAGTGGACAAAGTTGTGACATGGGAAGTTCTGTTTAGATGTAAGGAAGAAAAATACCACCATGAGGGTGTCAGATACTGGAGGAGGTTTCCCAGAGAAGTTGGAGACTCTCCAGCCTGACCAAGTTGGACCTGCCCTTCTAGTTTGTAGGTGAACAGAGGCATTTCAAAATGGAAGTGGCAGATGACAGAAAGAGGCACTAAAAAGACAAGTGTAGAATGAAGGAACAACAGAATATAGACAAGGAGAAGAGAGATGGAAAAAACAAATACACAAAAAAGGCCTGGTGGAAAATGCCAGAAGGTAGCACAGATAGATACCCAAAAATGGACATAGTGACATTTCAGAGCAAAGAAGCAGGAGGAAAGTTCCCTGGAAAAGACTGACAGCAAGTGAAGGGTCTCTGTTACTCTGCAGACCTTCATAAAAGGAAAATGAGGGTAAGAAAAGCAGCCTAAAGCAAAAACCTAGATTTGCAGACGCCAGAATGTGGATCAGAACAAATAGAAAATAAAACTAAGTTGTTTGGTCCTCTTTCTTTCTTCTAGAAACGTAGAAACTTCTGCCAGCTGAAACGCAAACAGCAAGCACCTCCATGAAAGCACAACTAATGAAGCTGGGTTTCCCATTCAGTCACATAATTCCCATTCCTTTCCCTTCCCATATGTTCCTTCTAACCCCTTCATACCTCCTAATGTCCCTTACAGCACCTTTTGCTCCCTCCTCTTTCATGCTATTCTTCTAGCCCTTCCTCCTCTCCTCTCCTCTCCTCTCCTCTCCTCTCCTCTCCTCTCCTCTCCTCTCCTCTCCTCTCCTCTCCTCTCCTCTCCTCTCCTCTCCTCTCCTCTCCCTCTCCTCTCCCTCTCCTCTCCCCTCCTTTCTGCTGGGGGTGGTTTGAGCTGGGCCGTACAGTTAATGTATCGGTGGCTAATGACTAGTAGCAAAACGTAAGCCTTTCGCTCAGTGGTGGCGCTCGTCTGGACCTATCAGAAGTACTATCATTATATCACCCAGTGACCCAGCCACCAAAAACTGCAGCAACTTCATGTCCTCTGCACCACCCTCCCCCAGTCAAATCTGATTAAACTGGTAAACGAGTTGACAAATGGCGAGGGACTAGCTGGTAAAGTGACAGCAAACACAGACAGATGAAAATGCTGTGCTTGGACAAGCTTTGTTTCCTTTGGAAACCAGACTTCAACCCACTCTACGTTGAATGCTCTTCCTTCCCTCTGAGAAATTCTCATTTAGGCAGGGTCTGGTGGACCATGCAGGATTCCCAGTGCCCAGCTTCATGTTTTACCCAGGACATCACACCGTTTCCCAGTAAAGCCACGCAGCCCTCCAGATGTGCGCACAGCACCCAGTGCACAACCAAGCCACCCCATCTGGTTTGCAGGTCACGCTTGTCCCCATTAACATCCCTCCTACCAGAGTCGGGTTATACAAACGCCATCCAGTACATGGCACTCTTCTTTTGTGCCTTAAAAGTAACAATCTTCAAAAGGTCTTGGCTCTTGCTTTCTTAAGAGGATCTAGGTTTTTGTTCCTGTGCCCGGCAGATTTTTGGCCTCTGAGTTGCTGAGTGCCAAGCGTTGGCCCTCATGCCCCCAAGTGCATCATATGCCACCCAGTGCTAGTTTTGCCCAGATGAGTTCTGGATAACTAGAGAGTAAAATACTATTGTAAAATATTGGGCCTCCACACGTGGTTAATAAATAATGTTTTATAGGGTGATTTTTTTACTGTATATTGGAAAAGCACCATATATTTATAATAGCAATGTTTCTGAGAAAGGTTAAATGTGTCACTGCTAAAGAAAATGTATTACAAACCTGATATTGCCGGAAGGGCAAGTGGTCTTTTCCAAGAAGCCAAAAACAAACTAAGGTCTTGAAAAATGACAGGCAGGAGCAAGGCGCTCACAGCTTTGTCCCTAGGTGGCACAAATCAATTCGAAGAGAAACGGAATTACTGTTTCAGATGCGGATGCACAACAGCAGGCTGGGTTGGCCAGTTCTCAGACCACGGCAGCAGCGGTAGCAGCTCTGCCTACATATGCCTAGGCCAAGCTCTTCAGCTAAATGGCAAGATGGAAGACTGCGTTGCCACTAGTTAGGCAGGCCCCTTTCTTGCGTGTTTCAGAATTATGGTTCCATTAGGATTAAAAAAATTGTAACCAAGTCTTCAAACACAATACTCAAACACCTTATTCACCACTTTGCTACCAAGAACGAAGTCAAAGCTGATGCTGTAAAGCAATTTAATAGCACTTTAAAATCTGGGATGCAGAAGTATTTTACAACCCACAACACTTCTTGCTACATGGATGTGTTAGCAGTGTTTACGTACCAGAGCTAACTGCAGCTCTCACAGACATCTGTACAGCAGCCTTGAAGGCGTGACTACCTCGTACTCCCGAAAGGCTTGGGAAACTATTTAAGGGAAGTTGGATGTTTTGGGTTTGTATTCTTTTTAAATAAAAAAAATTGTAAAAACGAGGTGCTTTGTCTTTTTAAGAAAAGGAACCATCGAGTTAGTTTGTGGATGGTTATTCACTGATGACATTTTCACAGTGACTGAAAGCATGGACCCGTCACACAGAATCACTTATCAAACAAAAGACTACAAAGGTGTGGTAATTCGTGGCTATTTTTACCCTGAAGAAGTACAAAGTGCTCATGTCAAACAGCAAGTTTGCTGGACTGGAAGATTTGTACCTCGAGAAATAGAAAGGGGATAAGGCAGTGGTTATTGCTGAGTTGATTGGAATGGCTTCCTAAATCCCACACACGGGAGGATATTTCCCACGTCTGCAACACTTGGATGCAATGCTTTCCAGAACGAATATGTAACAGGGAGGTTTCCATCACTCTTCCCAGCAAAGTCAGCACCTGGGTATTCCAACAAAATCCAAATCTGTCTTTCCAATACAGTTAGTAACACCCTTGGACCTCTTGGGAAGCAAGTGTAATGGAAACACACCAGCCCTATGACTGAAAAACACAGTTTTTCAAAATCTGTTATATGGGTAAGAAATAACCATAGCTTTTGTTTAGTCCTCCAGGGATTACTTCTCCAAAGTTTAACATGTCAGTCCATAACTTCTGAGCTCATCATCTGATGGATGATGTGCTTGGAGTGAAAGTAACCTGAAAGCTTTGTATAGCACTTGGGCATTTTTCATCACATATCATCTAATGGGCACCACTGCATTGAAAAACCTTTTATATTCCTTTTTCTGCAGATGTTTCCAAAGGAGTCAACTTTTTGAAGCCCTCAACAGGCACTGCAGAATACTAGTGTTTGAGGGGCCATCTGCATTGCTGTTGTGTTGCATACTTATCCAGGACAAAAAAGCCAACTAATTTGTTTCCACTTCTTATGACTATTCACATTATATTCCTGTGAGTAAACATCCTACTGGCACCACTTCATTGCAATAATTTCAGATCAGAACCGAGATATTTAATTTTTATTTTGGCAAGGTGATGATTGAACTGTATCCCCACAAACCTCTGCAGAAATCTGAAAAAACACTTCAGACCAACAAGAATTGAGATGGTGAAAATTATGGGGATCCTAAACAATTGTGTAGCCTGGATGCATCCTTAGTACATGGGATTCTCTATGACCTATGGAAGAAGGGCTATTGTCCTTTGAAAAACTGCAGTTTGGGGAGCAGGAGAAGTAGAGACTACTAACTGATATATTAAAATGGCCGTATAAAATACTGCCAAAAGTATTTTATGTTACACCTCCAAAACTGTTTTCAACAATGGGGTGAACCTGCTATATGGAGGATTTCAAGAAGTCTTACAAGAAGTGCATCTTACCACAATACACAGGATACTTCTAAGTCTCTCAGAAGAAAAGTTGTGAAACATCTAGTCTGCTGTAGATGAAAAACTTAGAAGAAGCTGGGAAGAAAGACAAAGAGCTCTCCTGAGGGTGAAAGAGATGGTTAAAGATGGCTTTTCTCACTGTCGGTCTAAAGAGTGTACTAAATCTAAAGCAGATCTGTTCCAAATAACTCCCACACAGACCTGGAGACAGAAAAAAACCTATTCATTGAGGTGCCAGTAATCAAAAAGACAGCAAAATTTAACTTTAGTCCAGTATACCTCCCATTATTTCACCAGCTGTTTTAAGACAATAACTTTTATTACTCATGCTTTTTATGAGGGTCTTTTTCTTTAGCATCCTTGTCAAAAGCATGTTTTCTTTTAAGATGCTGAAGGCTGTTTTTGAAATGGCTGCTACTAAATTGTCTAAGGCAGAACAGAATATAGCTTGCTTCTGTCGGGGGGGGGGCTCCCTTTAAGAGGGTCATATTTCTCTTAATGCAGCTGGACAGGCTTTCTTTCAGCAGGAGTAGACCTTAAAAAGTGTTTGTTGCTATATCATCTCATTTTATACTCAGAGATTGCTTTTCAGAAGATATAAACCAGTAGGCAATGTAGAAGGTAAAGTCTAAAAATCTGG
Organism: Rissa tridactyla; assembly: GCF_028500815.1. Classification (NCBI taxonomy): domain Eukaryota; kingdom Metazoa; phylum Chordata; class Aves; order Charadriiformes; family Laridae; genus Rissa; species Rissa tridactyla. The sequence continues at coordinate 153,065,733 of NC_071466.1, forward strand.
AGTGTAAAAGCATTTAATGCCAATACTGGATATTTGCAAGGTTTGCTGTTAGCATCCTCAAAAGCTTCTGGAAGGAACAGACTGGTGCATGTTGTATTCCCATGAACAGAGACTCTTCCACTCCAAAAAATGTTACATCAAGGGAACAGGTATGATACAGATTGCAGAAGCGGACATTAGCAAAGACTGTGATGTGTTTCCAAGCAATGTTATCAATGCGTTGCATAGTAAGATCTCAAGATCTGAGGGAAACAAGAAGTGAAAGGCTTCATCAGAATCTCCCACACCAGCTGGGTTGGAAGCATTATCCTTTGGACAAATTTCCCTTCCAGGCGGGAAGCAATGGGGCTGTTTGTCGCTCAGCAGGCTCCATCCCTATCCTGCAGCTCCATAAATGCACCTCGTCTCATGTATGGAAACCAACAGCAAACGCATTTTCTTTTCCTTGATCTGTGCAACACATGGGACAACCCACAGCTTCTAAGATGTGGGGTTTTTTTTCTTTTCCCCCTCCAGCTAGAGGCCAGTCCCTAGCAGCAGACCCAGAGGAGATAGTGGTATCAATACTGTTTAACACATTTATTAATGACCCGGACAAGGAGGCAGAGTGCACCCTCAGATTATCCAAAATTGAGAGGAGTGGTTGATATGCCAAAGAGTTGTGCTGCCATCCAGAGTGACATCAACAAGATGGAGAAATGGGCTGACAGGAACCTCACGAAGTTCAACAAGGAGAAGTTCAAAATCCTGCGCCTGGGAAGGATCAATCCCATGCATCAGTCTAGTTTGGAGAAGAGAAGACTCACTGGGACCTTATCCATGTGTATAAACACCTGATAGGAGGGACTAAAGAAGACAGAGACAGGAATTTTGCAGTGGTGCCCAGTGGAAGGTTGAGAAGCAATGGGCACAAACCAAAATACAGGATTAAACATAAGAAAAAGCTTTTTTACCTTGAGGGTGGCCAGACACTGGAACAGGTTGCCCAGAGGAGTTGTGGAGTCTCCATCCTTGGAGGTATTCAAAACCTGACTAGACACAGCCCTTGGCAACCTGCTGTAGGTGACCCTGTTCTGAGCAGGGCTTGGACTGGAGATCTCCAAAGGTGCCTTCGCACCGCAGCGATTCTGCAGTTCTGGGGTGATAATGGTCAGCCTGGTCCCAGGAAGCTCTCAGGGCATTTTATGACTAAGGCACTAGTGGACATTAGCCTTTTTAGACCATTCCCATGACAGATGCTAGTCCAGGGCTGAAAACAAGGTTGTCCTAGAACAGCAAGGAAACCACAGGTAGGTCTTTGATGCACCTATTTTTACTCATCTTAATTCTGCCTTCAAGATGAGTCAGAGCTGGAAGTTTTGCTGAATTCTAGATTAGGATGTTTCTGAAGACTAAAACAAAACTCTAAATGGTTTATGATTTTATTCTATCGGCCAGTAGAGGGAGGAAAGAGAGAGAAAATGGAAAGAGTCATTCTTGATTCTCGGAGGCTGAATAGCTGTTCTCTTTCATATTGGCACCAGGACTTCACAGCCCTGGAGCCAAATTTGCTCTGTCAAAGCTATTGTAATGGATGAAACTGCATGAGATTTAGTTATTCTCTTAGATACTGTAACCACACCTAACATGCTGCTGTGTGGCTGACACCAAGGCCTGAATCCAGCTGTAATCTGTCCTGACAGTTGACATCAGTGTGAACAACTGGACTCAGCACAGGTTTCCGTAAACCTAGAACTGCATTAAAGTCTGTGTCTCATTTAAACTTTTTGTCTCCTACCAAGGCTGTAAAGTGATGGAATGAATCCTCTCCAGCCATTCACAAGGATGTTCTCTTGTACAAAACGAGGAGAAAGCACTCGCAGGTGTTTGTGTCCAGCAACTACCCCTGAACTGCACCCTGGACTGAAAGGGGACAGGGGAGAAGATCAGCCCCCACACCCCAACCTACCTATGGCTTTCAATGTTTCATTGCTGAGGGAAAAAGTACTGTTCTTTTCTCTTCTGATACCCTATCACTAGGCAAAGTGAGGACTTCCTAAGTGTTTTGCTCACGTGTAATGCTGAAACAAGTTAACCTCACAAAAGCTAAGGTTGCAGGACCTGCCCCGGCTCAATCCCACCACTTCTAACAGAGTTGCATTTATATGCCGTTTTTTAATATAGCAACCGATTATAAATAATGGATTTACTGCTGAAAGTTATTGATGGAGAAATACAGGAAAATAAGTTACAGCTTGAACTAAAATTAGATCATCCATCTGTGTCCAATTTCAAATACTCACTTGGTTCTGGCCCGAGTAAGCCCCAAGGTGAACGGGATCCAGGTTGAACTGCTGCACCAATGCTGTTCTGGCATTAAACTGCATGAGCTGCACCAGACATCTTCATTAGTCCCTCTTCTTCTCCAGAACTCCATGTTGGTGGTTTTAATAGAGTTCTGCTCTCAAAATAGTATTTCCAGGAGTGCATAAATGGTGTCGAGTCCCAAGTGCAATTTTCAGAGCTGAATGTATAGCATGTAAAAGCCAGTCAATCAATCCTCGGTGACACAGATTCTTCTGCATATAATTGCCTCATAAACGGCCCTTTGGAAAAATTTTGCTCAGGTTTGAGCCTGGCTCCTGATTGAGATGTCTGTGAAACTTCTGTTTGAGTTTTGTAGCTTGCTATGCACACGTAGTTACTCTACACAACCTTTTCTAGTGTGGAAAATGCAGAGCCTTTGGAAGTCTTTTTACAGAAAAATGAGAAAGAAAAAACATGATGGAAATTCTCTCTCCTTGATTTGTTATTTTAATGTGCCAAATTCCTCCCAGCTGAATTTGATGGCAAATGAAGAGACATTTTGTGTACAGTTGAAAACTGCAATACAGTCAAGGGTGGATCACATTCTTCTCAAAGATTACTACAAACCTTAAATGAACACAGAGACACGTCCACGCGGTGGCAGCAGAGGAGGGAAGTGAGAAAACATCCACAGGAAGCCCGAAGGTAAACATTAGTGACCTGAGGTGGAGCATTTCTTAGTTAAGTGTACATTTAAGTGCATGCATCTTCAAAACCGGGACTGTGAGCCAATGCACTGAGCATCCGTGACTACCCAAATCCAGCCAGAAGACGGAAGTCTACACACCACCTCAATGAGAAGCACGTTCACCTGGCACTATCTGGGAGGGAAGTTGCTCTTAAGAGGGAAAGTAGATGTCTAAGTTTACAGCGTGCCATGCCACCTACCGTAAAGGCACATTTTCCGTCCTGTGTCTCACGGATTCTCTCAACACCCAGCAGCACCTAGAATTGAGGAGCAGATTTCATCAGCTGGAAACAGAGCAGCAGGAGCAGGTAGAGGGCAGCAAGAATTGGCAGAGGTTTCCTTCTGTACCCCAGCCTGCCGTGTACATTAGCGATGTGGCATCCACCTGTAAGAAGTCTCTCACTATTGCTGGTAAATCTAGGAAATAAAAATCTCAGCTTTAAGGAAGCCTGCAGCTCACTTGCCTTTGGTCAAGCAGGATGAAAAAGCTGAGGGGGAGGAAAAAAAAGAAAAAAAAATGTGTAGGGACCTGCTTGGACTCACAGCCTTGTGAAGAAACCACAGGACAAGGGTGATCCGTGTTGAACACAAACTGTACAGCATCCTTCACACACCAAGCTGGCCCGATAGTTATTCCCTGGCTCATTGCCATGTGCATGTACACGCTCGTCTTCTCTCTCCCAGGAAGACCGTTTCAGCTGTCACAGGTCAGGGATAAAGAAAAATGAGCTTAATAAAACGAGATGCAGAGAAGAAAAACCCTCAAGCAACTAAATCATGGTTTTCTACTTTGAGAAATACCTGGTATAATTGAGTCTGTTCCATCTTTTTAAAAGTCAGCTCTGCTTTGCCTCTTGCAAGCCAGGTGGGTGCGTCCTTTCTTCTGGCCCACCACTCTGAAAGGCTCCAATAGCTAAACAAGGCACCCAGCAGTCCCCAGACTCCCAACCGGTACTGGACTGTGCTGATATTGCCAGCCAGGTCACCTCTGAGCAGATCTCGCAGGGAGCTACAAGGGAGGAATAGGCTACAGCACATGTTTTTGCTAAATTTAGTGCTCTTACTTTGGTGCAAAAAATATCAGCTGAGCTAGAGAAGGCAGTGACAGAGTAAGGTGCTCCTCTGGCTTTTCAGAGGAACTGTATTTCCTCAGAAACTGCTGTGATGAGGAGAGGAACAATTATGAAGGAATTAAACACAATTTTACCCATTTAAGTGTTTTCCTGATCAGAAAGTGAGAACAGCCTGCCTTCCAACTGATTTCACTACCAGATATCCCAAGCAGTGTTGCATTCACAAGGGGAAAAACTCCTTCTCTGACCTCTGCAGTGCCAACAGTAGACCAACCACAAAAGAAAGGCCCCAGCGCCAGTTTCCTGAGTGCTTCCAGGTCCTCAGGAAGTGGTGTCTGTACCTTCGTGTATGATGGGGTATGTGTCCCCAGGATACAGGACAGCAGAAATGCACTTTTCCGTAAGGACTGGGGCTGAGCGCTGGCAATAGTGTTTAGGGTAGCGCTGTATCACGGAGATCTGAAACTCAGTTTGAGCACGATCTGCAGTTGCCATTAACCAGGACTCCTCTCCGTGGTCAGTGCAAGAAAGGGAGGAAACAGCAGTGGTTAGGGACCCTGGGACACCTATCATTGGCTGTCTTCACTTGATGACCAAGCCTTCAGGACCCAGGTCCACTCTCCAACCTACAGCTACGGCCAAAGAGCTCTCACTCACAAATAAAACTTCTGTGCCCTCCTCTTCTGGAACCTGCTCTTTTATTTGCAAGTCTAAACATGGAGACTGTTGTGATTTTAGAGCATGGCGTGATCCTGACACCGTGCCTACACATACAAGTCCTTGTTCTCTGCCTACACTCACACTCCCCAGCCTCTTCTCTGAGTCCCAGCTCTCCTGTCCCCCCTAAGTACTAAATCTCATATACAAAGGCAAGCTAAATATAATTTAGGGTACATACTAGAAGCATTTAGCTGGAAGCAGTGGAAAGTCACTCGCCAGGACCTTGCTGTTACAATTTGCCGCAGTGAGCAGACTCCTATCCATAACACATGGATTTCCACAAGGAAATTCAAAGTGCTTAAATCTAGCACAACTCCACTTTGCTGGTCAGAGGCAGCAGCAATGTCCCATCAAGGGACTGGACCTCCCTTGTACATCAGTGGGGGTGATACAGGGTGATTGATAGCATTTCTGTGAGATGCCTTAGACAAGGGAGAGAAAGGACCCGGGGCTTTAGACCATGCTTCACACAGGAGAAGGTCAACAAGGCCGGACATAGCTTAATAGAGGACAAGCCAATTAATAGCCGTATGACTAGGTGCTGTCAATTTTAAAAGTCATTTTGAACGGAAGAGAAGCCACCTCCCCCCAGCTCTGCTGAAGCCCCAGCTGATTTCCACCTTATAAAATGACGTTTTTCAATAGACTGGATAGAAGTTAGTATTTACTAAGCCAGAGACCACTATTCTCTCAAAAAAATCACACACTGAAACTATTTATGCTACCCTTGATACACATGAATTTCAGGACTTGCTAGTCAGCAATAGATTTTTGCTCCTTTTTTTAACAGAAATATGGCATTTAATAGTTCCATTCAGGACTAGCGGCCAAGCAACTGTGAGTTCTTGAGCAGGCAGGCCCAGCTAATTTCAAAATGGATTGCTCTGTGAAGGAAGGATAGCACTTCCCAGATCACAGAAATGGTTTACTGGCCCCAGTCTCATATAAAACAGTCTCTTGGTGGAGAGCTAAACAGTTTTAAAAGGTGTCAGAGAAACCATTAGGCAATAAAAATTCACAGAGCAATTTTGCCAGAGAAAAAGCATAAATAAAAAGTGCATCGTTTCTCTCCCAGACTTTCTTGCAAGTCAGCGGCATTCAGAGAGATGTGCCACAGCTTGAGCTGAGCTAAAGGTAATTAAAAAATGTTGGCTGTCTTGTGTCAAAATTTCAGCTTGTACTCAGGTGCTTTAATCAGAAAAGCAGCAATTGTATAAATGGTGCCACTGGATGAAGGGAGAGCAGAGAGTACAGCAAGCATAGATCAAATCCTGTATGTATATTGAAAAGAAAAATAGCAACCGATCCTTATTTATGTATGGGTGCATTCACTCCGTAGCCAAAGAAAACATACACACAAAGAACTGCCTCTTGCAAGGAAATGTAAATGCTAAAATGCAGCGTCCAGCCAGTTCGGGCTATTTTGCTTCAAGGATATACTGATTTGCTTTTGACTTTGTAAGTTTTAGTTATGTCAAATGTTACAGATTCTTCTTGGAGGTCTTTCAGCCCATAAAGAAATACGACAGGCTACTTAGAGCATTAACAGGAAGAAATCTGAGCCCCACCATTAAGCAGAGCTATTCTGGGGGAAGAGTATTCAAAAATTTGGGGTTTGCTTGTGTGGTTTTTTTTTTTTTCATTAAAAAAACCCAAACAAAATTCATGCCATTCATGTTAATCCAGCAGTTGCTAAAATTTAAAAGAACCCTGCTTATTAAATCAGCAGCTTGTAGTTTCTTGCGAAACTACTTTTAAGCAAAGAGAAAAAAAATCCACAAAGCAGGAACAGTGAACCAGGATAACATCTCCATCGCAATTAAGCAGAACATGCCTCTTTGATAGGACAATCAGCTTCGTGCAGTAACTGCTAATAGAAGGACATTTCTAGCAGCATCAGGACATGCTGCGTTCCTGGATACTTGAGAATTTTTAATGAGAAGCCTATTTGGGATTTCATAGCCCCATATCTTGTGCCATAAAAAGCTCATACACAGCATTCCAGCACATCCAGCTAGTGCCAGGCAGCAGCTCTCCCTCTCCCTCCAGGCCTTAATATACAAAGCCCAGAGCCTACAGAACAAGAAAGCCAAGTTAGCTCAAACTGCAACTTGGGCAGGTGGAGGAGATGGCGGTCAGGAGAACTTCCTCCTGATTTTGAATTCCTCTGTTGGCAATATAGTCAAACGGCATAGAAGAATTATAACTGGTGCAGCATACACTTGCCTTGTCCTCTCTAAGCGGAAAAACATCAGTGCTGCGGGATTTGTGCATGAGGTATTTCTGAAGGGGTGAATCGGGAATAACATTTGCAGTGTGGTAAAGCCACTCTCCTGGAGAGCAGTGCTATTCCCCAAAAAAGCAATGCTGTGTAGATTAATTTATGATCTCCTCTTGCTTCACACAGGTCTAGAACTAGAGGAAAGAGCTCATTAGGGTCCAGGCTTTTGGGCATTACTTGTCATGCTCTAATTATGCAACTCCAGTTTCCCCCGCCTTTGCTGTCTCCTCCTTCAGTATCTCTGTGCCTCTTCCTGCAAAGGCGGCAAATAATTCTTGGTTCTGCTGTTCTCTTTTTCCCTGTGAGTATATTCCTAATATGAGAGCCAGGCTTGCTTGTAAAAAGGGGCAGAGGGAAATCTCCTCTGTACAAAGAGCTGCACCTCACCCTGGGCCAGGGTGCTCTCTTCTCTTACCAAGTGTCTTTGCATCAAACAGATCATAGAATGGTTCGGGTTGGAAGGGACCTTAAAGATCATCTAGTTCCAACCCCCCTGCCGTGGGCAGGGACACCTCCCACTAGACCAGGCTGCTCACAGCCCCATCCAGCCTGGCCTTGAACACTTCCAGGGATGGGACATCCACAACTTCTCTGGGCAACCTGTTCCAGTGCCTCACCACCCTCACAGTAAAGAATTTCTTTCTAATATCTAATCTAAATCTACCCTCTTCCAGTTTGAAACCGTTACCCCTCTTCCTGTTGCTCCACTTCCTGATAAAGAGTTCCTCCCCATCTTTACTGTAGGGCACCTTTAGGTACTGGAAGGCCGCTATAAGGTCTCCTTGGAGCCTCCTCTTCTCCAGGCTGAATAACCCCAACTCTCTCAGCCTGTCCTCATAGCATATGTGCTCCAGCCCTCTGATCATCTCCATGGCCCTCTGCTGGACCCATTCCAACACGTCCATGTCCTTCTTGTGGTGAGGACTCCAGAGCTGGATGCAGTACTCCAGGTGGGGTCTCACCAGGGCAGAGTAGAGGGGCAGAATCCCTCGTCCCTCGACCTGCTGGCCACGCTTCTCTTGATGCCACCCAGGATGGCTTTCTGGGCTGCAAGCTCACATTGCTGGCTCATGTTGAGCTTCTGATCAACCGACACCCCAAAGTCCTTCTCCTCAGGGCTGCTCTCAATCCATTCTCTGGCCAGCTTGTATTTGCGCTTGGGATTGCCCTGACCCATGTGCAGGACTTTGCACTTGGCCCTGTTGGATTTCATGAGGTTTGACCAGGCCCACCTCTCAAGCCTGTCCAGGTCTCTCTGGATGAGATGGTCCAAAAGGAGAGTGTGCAGCAGATCTTGAGGGACAACATAAACAGCAGATCCTCTACGCGTCCATTTCAGTTCTAGCTCGGCACTGGAAGTCCAAATTATTTTCTGTGGTGACAATTTCCTTAGCAGTCAATAGTTATGCGCCTTAGTACCTGGCTGCCCATTTCTAGGTCGGTAAAGAAAAAACATTCAGGTGAATATTAATTGCTTCTCTTCAGCTTTACCAGAAGCTTTCCAACACTCTTGTACCAGTGCAATTTAAGGTATAAAATCCGCTATGGCAGGCCAGGGTTTTCTGTTGCCACCACAAGTGTGCCCCAGAGCTGGTTTCGCCCTGCAGCCCTCCCGGTCTCACAAGGCACGGGCAGGACCATGCCTGGGATGAGGCTGTCACTTCACTGTGCAACACATCCTTTTCCAGATGTAGGAAGTGGTTACTGGCATGTCAGGAGTCCTGAGAACTGGTTTCCTTCTCCCTAGCTCCCTGCCACCAAGAGCAGGCATGGTGACCCATCCTACACCCAGAGTTTTGGAGGTTTCAGTGAGTAGGTTATTCACCCAATGGCACCCACATTTTCACAATAGGAAGCCTCCCTGGTCTGCGATACAGCACTGAATTACAAACCCTAAGCTGCTCTATTTGCACAGCTGAAGACACATTGGGGAAATCACATCTTTGAGCCAAAACCAACAACATGCTTGCTGTCATGATGGCAGAGCAGTTTTTTAAAGTTAGTTATAACACAACAAGTCAGTCATTGGCAACAGCAGCCTGACAAAATACCGCAATTTACAGCTCCGCTAGTTCAGGGGAACTATTATTTTTGTAAAGATTGACTGATGTTTTCTGAATTGTGCTAGAATACGAGGTTTTCTTTCCAAAAGCAGCATGGGATGGGGATAGGAGAGAGAAGCATTTCTTTTAAACAACAGAGAGACTAGTATTTGGTAAGTCAAAAGATCACGTGTGTAACTGTCGAATTATTAAACCATGAATAGTACCTGAATGACTTGCTGTAAGGGCAAGCTGTGGTGCTTCAGCCATTTTGGCAGCCGATAGTTGCCCAGTTCACTTGGCTAGACAACAGCCATCAAGTTGTTTCACCACAAACACCCCTATATTTATATTTCCATATTTAAGGGGACGACAATATACAGCAGAGAGATGGACAAGTGCCTGCTGTCTTCTGTTTAAAGGACAGACGGGTCTGTAGTGCACAACAGTGCTGAAACCAGAGGAGATGGATGGAGGCAGAGGTTTCCTGGCTTGTAATTCACTGATACGTGCTGATAGGGCTAAGCATTAAAACCCTTCAAATACACTTCACTTCCAAGTCTATGCTTTAGATAAGTCAGACACCACCTTTCCCTCCCCCAAGAAACTATATTTAAACCCTTCCATTTCAAACAAAAAATCAAGCTTCTGGCAAATGGAATTGTGTCAGCGTGGCCTTCCTAACATGTGAGACAAGGCTAAGAGCTTGGCATAGCTAAATCTCTCTGAAACCTGAAGGTATATTTACAATGGATGAGCCATCACACCAAATTCCAGATTGCTTCCTTTTCCGTGAAGTAACACTGCAGCTGAAGCAGTCCATCTCAGCTATCCATCCTGCTGCAGCAGCTACTTCCCTCTGGTAAATCAGGTTAGCTGAGATGAACAGGGGGTACCAATTTTATTCTGACAGATGAGCACCAGCTGTGTAAAGGACTTGATGCTAAACAGGCACCCAAAACACTGAAGGATAGTATTTCCTAGGCACCTTTCAGAAACTGAATTTATATCAGCACTACAGCACCACAACATTTGCTGCAGTAAAAAGAGGATTTCTGAAAGCAAGTGTTTAAATTTGAACTTCCAAAGAGGAAAGGTTTGCAGGAAGGTGACCTGAATGACAAACATTTCCCCAGTATACATCACAACCTCTATACTGAGGAAAAATAAACAAAAAACCTGAAAACCTCCCGTTCATGTTAATCAAACATTTTGGTTTGTAACAGATGAAATCCAGTGTCCGCAGTCAGAAAGCCCGGTGTAGACTGCTGGTGATTCTGGATGGCACTTGTCACTGCCCCAGCTTGCAGTACCAGCCAGATTATAATGCCCGTCAGTCACACAGAACAGCGGCCACCCAGAGTCTCCCTGAAAGAGGGAAAAGAGGGAGGAGAGACAAGGAGAAAGCGAGGAGCTGTCACCTGCCAACAGTGTCAAAAACATTCACATCCAGGAAGCCAGGGGAGGGCATGGCTCTGGGTCCTGGTCGTGTGCAGCGCAGCATCCCCACCCCCTCGGTTACGTAGCATGCAAAAAGCTTCTCCCACCGATGTTGGTCTCTCCAATATTTTGTCCCCAGTAGTTTGCACAGGTCTGGTGGGAGAGGAGAGAGATCTCTGCTTGTTGGAGCCCGGCAGCCGGTTCTTCTTCCTCTGGGAAAGGCAGCAGTGTCAGGGATGCTGCAGCAGTAGGAGTCACGCTGCATTAACTGCCCCGCAACTCTCCTGGTGGCCATTCATGCGCTTTTAGGGGCAGACCCCAGCCTGGGGATTACTTCCCTTTACACATATGCTATCCAGTGTTGCATAAAACAGTATTTTATACGCTTCAGAAGAAGGACTCTCTCTCCAGACAGTTGTATGGAGCCATCTCAGCTTTTGCAGTCGATGCAGCCCGGAGCGGAGCCCTACGAGGCTGGGAGGTGTGCAGCTGGCAGAGGGAATCAAGCCCATCAGCCAGGAGTGGTAACAGGGTGGCAGTCACCAGGGGGAAGCGTGCATGATATATTAAGCCCTATAGTCCCCATGTGTCTCCCTTGTCTCTCATAAGGGTCACCAAAAGACCTGAAGGGTTGGGGCAAGCCCCTGAGAGAAAGCAAAGGCAGCACACCACCAGGGACGAAAGCCACTTGCAGGACACAAATGAACACTCGCAAACCTTCTGGCAGCGTCCCCAAGTCAGCCATCATCCCACCAGCCTTCCCAGATTAACCTCCAGACAGCTAGTAGCGTGCTTCCTTGCCGCTATCTGTGCTAGGCTCTGGCTAAGGACCGGTCAGACGGGACACAGACCAGCTCCGCGCCAGCTGCATTCAGGCACATGGACCCCACGTCTCCCGCCAGAGGGGTCCATGGCTATTTTGAACAAGGAGATGGTACAGCTCTCTTCAATTTTAAGTTTCTCCACTCCAGCCACCAAGCTGTCCCAAGGAGACACTGTGACTAGGAGGTATCTGACCATGCCGACAAGCAGTGAGGGTGATGCAGGTCAGAGGCCCCAGGCATTGAGACACCATGAGAGTGACCTCATCTCCCTTGGATTTGTTCCCCTTTGCTTAGCCTCCACCTTGGCTTTGTCTTTCCCAAACTGTCAGCTTTCCGACAGAAAAGGGCACCTAGCTCCTATCTGAGAAGCGTTTCACATGCTGCAGGCAGCATTTGGGGAGAGGGAGGGGGGCAGCACTGCCCTCGATAGGTCGAATGTGCTCTTTCATGTCCGAGTAACGTGTGCTTACTGCCAGCTCCCGTCTCCCCCCATCCTGCTGTTAAGCATCTTGCGGCAGTACTTTCTTCCTCCCCGCTGCCTGGTGAGCAAGTTGTTGCCCCAGAACCGCCTGTGTTGGAAAGCAAATTCCCATCGACACCAGGTACGGCTTCCCTGCTCTTTCTTATGTCAGTGCCCTGCTTTTCTTGCCTCAACTGCCTGCTTCTCTTCCCCCTCCTCCCAAATTTCCCATAACCAGACTGCAAAACAGATGAGACAGAGATTTAATAATGTATGTGCTCCCTCGCTGTACTCGCTGGATGCCTGAGAGTGCTGTTTTAATGAGTCAAATCTGGCTTTCTCCTAATACCACTGTGAGGCTACAGCACAGTCAAACTGAATATCTTTTGAAGGCTGTTTTTAAGAAGATGAGAGAGGACACCCTCCAAAGATACATGGATCTAGAGGGTTAAGGGAAGACAATTTCCTCAGGCCAGTTTGCCCTAGGACCTCACTCCTTGAGTGCAGAAGCCTCCCATCATCGGTGCAGGTAGTTAGGCAGCTCTTGAAAGGACTGTGCCATTTTCTTTGTGGATACTATTAACAGGACATGGCGAGATCCATACGCTTATATAGCCTCCTTATTCACGTGCTCCGTTCTTGTGCCCCAGCTCTATTTAGATCACATTTCCCCACTGCTTAACATTTGTCTTCAGTTCTTCCCCTTTCCTTCCCCCAAGTCCTGCCCCAAGTTGCACATAGCAAATTGGAAGGAGTAATTTCTCTCAGCTCTTATGCAAGCTTTGCACGTCATTGTGTAAAATCTAAATGATACACTGCAGCAAAATATTCCTCTGACAAGAGTATTCTGTGGTTTAGACAGAGAGTACAGGCAACTGAAAAGCTTTGTCTTTAAATTTCAGCCCCTGCTATCTCAGACATTACTTTGCCACCAGCACAGAGGTGCATATCATATTAGTGCTGTGCATACCGATCTTTGTGGAGAGGAAAATAAGAGCAGCTCCCTTGGGACACACAGGCTTATTTTTGGCTCGTTAACTTCACTGGTCAATAGTAGAGCTGTGACAGGTTGGGAAGACAGGTAGAACAGGTGATCTTTGCTATTCTCAAGATCACATCTAGCCTACACTTATACGTTAAAGGCACAGGCAAGTCTGCTTGGATAAGCCTGATTTAAAGCCTGTTGACAGCAGCAGAAGCATTCCTAACCCTCATGCTGTATTTTAACCAGGTAATAGGAAACAAGCCTGTCTGAAGGCTCACTGTTCATTTCACTCCTAGCATCCCTTAGTGTGTAAGATACACAAGTGCCCTCCCACCCCCCTCCCCACACACCTGTGCCCCATGTCAGGGTCTTATTATGCTCATTAACCCCAGCACAGCTGAATATGGTGGGCTCCAAGCAGTACATGACTCAATGGGTTTCTGCAGCTCCAGGAGTGCCATTTCTGAAGGGAAACCCACCAAAGGCATAGCATGTGAGCACGGCTTCCACAGGCATGGGGTAATCTTTCACAGTTGGCAACAAGTATTTATTTCCCCAGAACTGTTTTGTCTGAGCACTGGGCGAGGAAGAGGGAAAACAAACACATTTTTCAGTCTAAAAAACTCATAGTTCAGACAACAGGAAGAGTCCAATGTTCCCTTGTAACATTTGCTGCAAAGCAACACTCATGCTTCAAGACTTATAACCTTGCATGCTCTGGGGTGAGAGGACATTGCCCACCTGAAGTTACAGCGTGCCACTGTCAGGACCCATCTTTCATCAATTAGAAAGCCTCTACAGAAGTGTTGACCCTCACACTGCAAGCTGGCCAGACAGGGCCAGGACACCAGGGTTCACCAGCTGCTTTCACCCATACTGGGCTTCCCACATGGGTCGGCCAGCGATTTAGTACTTGTTGCAGGCCCCAGCACATGGAATGGATCCACTGCTGGAAATTTACATTTCTCTGGAATTACTTCCTCACTGTTAGTGAGGATATTTTGGTTGGTTTGGGTTGGGTTTTTTTGTTAAAGAAAATTGGTCACAGCCAGGTGAGCTAATATGCTCCAAGACCAATCCAATCACCAATCCAATTGGCTCCAGTCCACCAATCATTCTGGACAGCCATGTCCACCAAAGGCTCCACAACAGCCCACTGGTGGGATTGAAGCCTCTGTATTGGAGAGAGTTGGGAATACTTTGCTCTGATTTTCCCTTCAAAAGAACAGAAGCTGTCCATACATGGTATGCCAAAAAATAAAGTCCTCAACTAATACCAGTTCAGGAAGGACTTGAACCTTGATGTCCCAGATGTGTACGGGCAACATGTACTGGGTAAGCAGCTCGCCACAGATTTTTCAGGAAGTCACATTCTGCAGGTGACAAGCATTTCCTGACCCCTTTTTTTAGACAAAACTGTATTTATGAAGTGTTTCCATTACAGTAAGTCTCCATTTTCTAAAACTAGCTCACTAAAGTGTTCCCAACTGTCTCCAAATTAAACAGTGCATAAATAACCTGTATCCCACCACCACCAGATTTCACTGATCACAGAGGTGTTACCATGAGAAAGGAAAGAAACAAAACTAGAAGTGAACAGTGCTTACTTTCCTCAGAAACTGGTAATGCAAAGGATAAGTCTAGGGGGAAAAAAGATTTAACAGAAAATAAGTCCATCAGAAGCTTGTCATTGGTTGAGTTGGTTTGGAGAAACCTACTGAGATTTTTAAGGGCTGAGATACAACACATCTCCTATTTCCCCTCTTTTGGTGGCACTCTGGATCGCGCCATGGGAATTAACCTTTGTATAACAGGCTCCCTCTATCCTTTCTGGGTGCCCCAGGAAAAGGTACAACCCTCTAGTAAAGGCAACCAAGCTCTCGAGCAAAAGTTAGCAGAGATAGATTAAATTGTTCGGCATTCTGCTTCCTGTTTATAGTGTCAGGTTCCAGACAGTGGTTATTAATTAATCAGAGGTCAGTTACATGCTGACACCAATCGTTCCTCCCAATAAGCATCTGCTTAAAACAAAAACAAGCCGACCCAACAACTAGTTTAAATAAACAGCCATTCCTCAGGGACGTTTCTGTATTTGGCTTGGTGGCAGTGAGAACAGCAGAGATAAGAGGACTACCACCTAGCGTGAAGTGCCTGGGGTGAGCACTAAATTAACTTGCTGCAGTTTTGGGTGCATCAGAGCACGGAAGAATATCTTGAAGTGACCTCAGACAACAGCTTTTGGGGAAGCTCATTCAGCAAATAAACATTACGAATGTCCCTGTCTGTAACCTTCAATACATTTTTAACAACAGGATTGCTTCGTGGCATAGGCAGGGAAAGACCCAGAGCCTTACTTACATTGGCTGCTGCCTTCCAGCTCACTGCCTTGGCTGCTGACACAACACTTCAACAAGGATTTTGAAGTCTCTGTATCCCACAGATTCATCGGTTTTGAAATGCGGCATCAGGAAGCTGCTGCCGGAGAACATGCTACGAGATATTGTCCGGCCACGTAAGTTTGCTGGTGAGGGGAAGAAGAAAATACTGTAGTTGTAGTCATTGCCAAGTAGTTTGAGAGGCAGCCCCTACACTTGTTTCCAGGGACAGACTTTTTAATCCAAGCTTTTTCATACTCAGAGGTATTAGTGGATGCCAGGATTTCTCTGAGGTCTTTCAAGAGGTACATCTCTAGTGGCCTATGCAATATCATTCCCTACCTGGGCTGAAGAGGTGAAGTCTAGTGCAATGGCCAAATTGTTCTCATGCTCTATGAGAGTGCATCTCTCATACTTTAGTGAGATGACTTCAATAACCAGTTCTCTAAATGTCTACTTACGAGAGAGGAAAAAGGCAGGAGACAGTGGGAGAACGAAGAAGGCATGAAGCCATTTCAGTGAACATTTCTGTACCCAAAGATCCTGATGTCCATATGGCACAGCGGCATCTGCTCAAACTATTTCAGACACAGAGTGAGACAAGTACCAAGATGCAAAGGGTTAAGGAACAAAGGGTTTAAAAGAAGGATTGATAGAAGCATCCCCTCAGATACAGCCATGATGCTGGAAGTCAAGAGCTGCTGAGTCCAGGCCACTTCTACTGAAGAAGCCCCGGGTGACAAGAGCTGCTCTCAGCAGCTCTCAGGAAGCCTGCTGTCACTTGGCCCTGCCATGCAGGGACTAATCAGATAGTGTTGCCCTCCTCCCTGCCTCCCATACCCCACAACTGAAGGGAATTTGGTCACCTTCATAAATAAAAGGGATCAGAAGAGGAAGACAGTAAATGAACATGCAGTTCAACCTACCCAGAAGCCTTGAAGAGAGAGAGAGAGATGTGGTCCACCATAAACACTCAAATGATCCCAATGCAATCCATTGCATCCTTAGTTACAAAATCGTTAAGTACAGCCTTCAGCTTATTTCCTCAAGCAGAATAAATTGTCCAAGTGCAGTTCAGTACGTCAGGGTAAATGCCAGGGTAACTAAGAGATATTATTTCAATGGCTCCAACTGGAATTAGATCAAAGCCTGGGCACTCTTAAAATAAAAGGAAAAAACAATCATATCACAAAGAGAAAACTGTTTCTGCATGAATTTCCTTAAGCAGGCCTATTAATATTGCAGAAATAAGAGATCTTAGTGTTGGATTTTAAGTTCTGTTGGTTGAAGTGAACTTTTGCATGGCTTCAAAGCATGAGTTCTATGTGCCATGTACACAGAGCATTTGTTCAACCAAGAAAAGGACTACAGACTTGGAAAACTACTTGAACTCTGAAAAATTATCTAGAAGCCAGACACCGAGACCCCACATACAGGATCATTTGGCATAACTAATCCTAATGAGCCAAATTCAAACTTAAAAATTTATTAGCCACTCCTAAGGTGTTTACATAGATGTTCCTTTTGCCTTCCATTTATAGGTGCCACAAAGCTGATCAAAATGCAGAATGCCACGTTGTAGGCATGTTAATGTTTTAATTACACGGTTTTGTGGAATAGTCTGCATTGTTTTCAGGAGTTCCATAAATAAAACTGGCTCTCATCGCACCCCAGTTTACTGGGGTGAAGGGAGAGCAGGGCTGACAGCATATTTCCTGGGGTGATAAGAGAGAGGAGCCTGAGCCTGCTGGAAACAGGAAAGAAGTGGAAGCTTGACGAGGCTTTTAAAATTCCACCTTGAAGGTCCCTGTGGCTGAACAGCTGGGAACATGCTTCAGGCAGGCGGGTCAACCTGGCTAAAGCTCAAGTCCTCGTACAAAGTGCAGAGATGGGTTCAAGGATCTTGGATCCAACGTATTTGATATTGTTGGAATTAGCTAAGGTTTGGGATTTTTTTGATGGGGTTTTGTTTTGTTTTTTCCTTCAAGTAGCTATTCATTTCTGCAGGCATTTCTCCTAGCAGCTCTGTCAGGAGGAATTGAAAGTGAACACAGCAAAAGAGAGATGTGCTGGTTGAAGAAAGTACATTAAGTACTGACGTGGCTAATGGTGGTGGTGACAGTCTCATACCCAAGTGTTCAAACTTACCTATGGCAGAGGTTAACCCCCCAAGCCACAAGTACAGAATGTGCATAAAAGGAGATGAAGGCAGGGCTTTTGTTTTGTTTCGTTTCATTGTTTTGGTTTTTTTGGTTTTTTTTAATAGGATTTTCCTCTTTGTGGAAAGTTAAAACCAGTCTTACCTTTGTCAGCAGCCTTGGTGTTTCCATATTTCAGGCCTAAAAGGAAAGCACTGCCTTAACCTGAAGCCCACAAACGCAGAGGAGGTTACAGGACTGTTCTGGGGAAGGGAGCCTGAGCCAAGAGGAGTTTTCAGCCAGGCTGCCCGTGAACGGAAAAGGCAACTCCTGGTTTTCAGAGATAGGGCTTGGAGCGCATCTTGGAAATGTGTGTGTGCACATCACGAAAAAGCGGACATACCTCTGTTGATGGTGCTGTAAGTCTGATGAATTTTAAGTTGAGAAATTTAATTGCTGCAATTCACTTCCGAAGCCTAACACACTTGCCTGGTGCGTGGAGAAACAGATGTGGTCATTCACCCAGCAGTGAGGAGCACAGGTAAGACAGGAGAAAGGGGGATGGGGGAAGGAGATTGGATGTGGCTCAAGTCGCTAGAAATGCAAAACAGTTTGCTTCCACAAAAACAGAAGAGTCAGACTGGACGCATCTCTCCAGCTCCAAGTTTCTTTCGCCTGAGGCGTTAAAGTACTAATTTGCTTAATGGTGCCAGGGCAATGCTATTCACAGAGAAAACTATCCGCCCGTGTCACCAGCCGAACCCTGGCCTGGGAAGCAAGAAAAGGAGGGAGGTTTCCTGTGGCCTTTGAGCTTAGAGCCCAATTAACTGCGTAGGTCCCTGGCCGTATGGCAGAGGTGAGGTCTGGAGGGGAGCAGTGGTAACAGCAGCACCCAACAGCAGTTTTGCCTACTAGGTGCAGAAGCCGAAGAGAAATTATTGAAGGAATAACAGCCAGACCGTGGGAACAGGGGATTCTGGTTTTGTAAAGCAGAATGGAAAGGGGCATACAGAGAGCAACAGCTAAGTCAGTTATCTCGTTTTTACAGCTTCATAGTGGGGACCACAGGAGTTAGATCACTACTTACGCATTTAATCATCAGCGCTCAAGATCGCTAATAGATCGCTCATTCTTAATGGCCATTTCCCTTCAGAACAGACCTGAGACTGTTTAATACATCACTCAACATCTTCAGAAAACACATAAACAGCATGGGAGCTTTTTCGTTCTTAAATAACTTTTTTTTTTCCCCTATTTTTCCTTCTTTTTTTTTTAAATATAACAGCCATACTTTACGCTCTATTTCTCTAACCCCACCCCAAAATCTTAATAGACTTACCAGATAATATATCCTGAACAAAGTAAGTCAGGAGAAAGCCTTTCATAGCTGCCTCAGCCCTGGAAGTGAAGGTCACTGTCACCACTGAACCTCCAGATTTTATGGGATAGAGGGAAGCATCACCACAGAAGCTGCCTGCGAAAGAGACCAAGATGGGACATTAGCCTTCCACTTTCCCCTGTTTCTCTGGAGGGCTGTAAGGCTAAGCCTTGCAAAATGCAGTGTCAGAAAAGATTTCCCTTTCTAAAAGCCTCTTAACGATGGCCCTCAGCTTTGAATTCATGCATTGGACTACAGATGTGTCCAGAAGGTAGCTTGCTATGCTTGCAACCAGAATGGTAACTAAATGGTAACTAAAATAGTTAGAGGCGCCCGTTATAACCACTACAAACCACTAGCGTCAAGTGCCCACCACCTGGACTACCTTCATTAGAAGAAATTCCTGGTCTGACAGGCAGCCCCCACCTCAGGCTCTTTTGTGCAAGACATCATGCAACACCTGCAAGACCGTGGGACACTCATATTCCCTGGGGGAGTGACTGAGACCTGGCACTGAGGAACCTTGTACCGGAACACTAAATTTCCAGTCTATGCTTTCTCCTCCTGATATGGAAGATACTTGCACACCTTCATTTCCGCAGCAATATCCTACATAACCAAGCCAATACCTCCCTAGTCAGGGTGGGTAGGTACCTCCTCTGGCATAGCAGGGCAGTAGGAAAAGCTTCCCTTCCCTTGGCTCCATCACTTTGACCTGCTGCCATTGGCACACAGCTTCAGACACACACAGCAAGTTGTCATGCTGCAAGTTCAAGCCTGGGAAAGAGAAACCCAGACAGACTCACATTGTTCCAAGGCAAAGCCATGCCATGATCAGGACCTCGCATCCAATACGTTTGATTGCGACAGTATTTCTAGTGAGGGAAAGATACTGAGCTAGCTGAAGTAGTTCCAAATGTTATCAGAAATCCCTCCTGGAGCATGGAAGTGTGCCATGTAAAACTCCCTTGCCTGTCTGCAAATGAACCTTAGTTCAGCTCCTCTGTTTGTCTCACCCCAGCATTAAGGTGAGCTCTCCCTCACCTATTAACTCTTTGGTTAGTCCAAATCCTTCATGGACTGTGACATGACATCCTTCATGGCCGTGACAATTAGACAGATTTCTTTCAGTCCAGAAGTCCGTGACTGCAAGCTGAATAATGGATTTTAATGGGGCTACAATTCTCCAGTGGCAGCTGTAGCACAAAGTAAAGAACAAAGTCACAATGCCGGCATATTTTACAATTGGCTCTTATTTCCTAGGGATAGCTATCAAAATGTGAGCAAAGGCAAAAGAGATTGTAATGCCTATTAAAAAGAGAAAAGGGGAAAGAAAAATCAAAGTGGGATATCGGTCCAAATCTATTTCGGTCATATTATTCATTATTTCTGAAGTTAAGCTTTCAAACAGTTTAGTAGCCTATGTTATTGCCACGTGAATGGAAAGCTATCGCTTACCCTAACTAAGCACAATAAAGGGAGGAAGAAAGGAAACAGATGAAAGTGCCAAAAGATTTTTAGTAACATAGTTTAGCACCGCCATTGTTAAACCCTCAGTTACGCCATGTTCAGGCCTCTGACATGATTTATGATGAGAGCTTTGCCCAGAGGTGTCAGATTTTTCTTCTGTTTGCTGGAAAGAAGGTACTGGTCCCCCCCAGATTTCCTAACTCTCTCCGAGGAACTCACAGAGTTTTCTAAAAATGCTCTGAAATACCTATAGGTTCATACAAAACCACACCACAGCTATTTGCAGACTTTTGTGTGAGAGTTCCAAAAGACAGAAGAATGTAGGTGCTCACCTGGTGGCATCTGCGTGTCTCATGGGGCATCCCAGTGACTGCATCATCCCTCCCTGATGTGTAAGGATGACATCCGTCCATCATGACAACTCTGAGGTCGCCTTCCTGGGAACAATTTTTTGGGCATTGTTAGGTTTTTGTCCTAGGAAGAATAAGAATGTAGAGCATGAAATTCAGCTTTACTATTAACTTTTATATGGACTTTCACCGGGGAATAGGGCAATTCCTATATGACACATCACCCCCACTGAAAAGCGTGCATCATGGGTGAGAGCCAATTCAGAGAGCAAGAACCTTGACATGCTCATTTTGAAAGTTCATCTGGAAAAATATGTGTTCAATTAGAGGACAAACCAATTGGGAGAGCTACTACATTCCTATTCTACCATCCAGACCTACAAAACTCAAACTTACTTTTGCCTTGATTCAAGCTTCAGCATTTTGCCATGTCAGTCAGTTTTACCCAGGCTAATGCTTAGGAGAGCTCTATTTTCACACATGTTTGGAGAACACGTCTGTATGGAAAATCTCCAGAAAGCCCACAAAGGTGTCTTGAAAACAAGTACATACTCTTTAGACAAGAATGGTTGTACTGCTTGACTGTACAGCTTGATCAAAGCGCTGCCTTCACCACAGGTCCACGGCTCTGGAGGACCACAGGAGACTGCACGGTACCACACAACACAGCTAGAAGCAAATCCAAGCACGATGCCACCGCTGTAAAAACACCATTTGAGAAACATAGGCAAATGTCATACAAGTTACTCTGTGGGGAAAGGCAGAAAAGTGGGGAACTACTCACATTTGAGACATCGTGGATGCCAGTAATGCAGCTGCTATACAGTCACCTCCTGACAAGGGAGGAGGCAGCACCTCCAGTCCCTGCCCTGCAACCAGTGCCCTACTTCTGACCAGCAAGGATTTGTTCAGTTCATTGCACCATATCAGCTGCCCAAATTCTACCTATAAGGCCAGGCACTTTATTTGCTTTCTGCCCTGAAAAATTGCTAGATAAGTGTTCATTCTTGGACTTAAATTGTAAGTGGGATGGGATAGGGAATTTTTGCCATTACTCCATCTCTACTGATAGGTACTCTCAGTTGTCAAGCACACTAAATTGTTTTCAGGCTAGTTTCTGGCTCTCTGAATTTTCCAGCCTCTTTCTCCTCCATAATACCATCACGCTAAACTTCTAGCTCATGCTGACATCAAAGCCCAAGTCTACGTTTTAGTTTCCTCAGTAAAAGTAATTTCGTTTAGAGACAGGCACCCACTGACTTCTGTTGCTCACTGGCTCTAGAGAATGAGGGGGAAAAAAAAAAAAAAGAAAACAGGCTGTTTCAATATGCTGGCATATAAATAGACATAGGAATCTAGTTTAATATACCCAACCTTGAAAAACTGCCAGCCATAACAAATGCTATTACATAGCAGCAAGTCTGTGTGCTGGAGGATGCTCCAGGGAGCTATCTATTAGACTCCTATTCAGGGAAAAGTTTGACTGATGGCCCTATTTCTGATAGTATTTTCCTCTGTCCTGCATATAAATAGTTATGATAGTTAAACTGTTATTCTCAGCTGTAACAGGCATACTTTTAGAATTTTTTTGTGTGCTTTTGTAAATAAGTTCTTGGGGGAAGATAGCTGTGGAGTACTCTAAGAGCTCCTCAGCACGTCCTCTGTATTTCTCCTCTCCTGTCCTTTCACTCCTAACTCGGAATTAACTGACATGCTAAACTGCAGATTTGGTCAGTGGTTTTGGTTTTGGTTTTTTAATTAAAAAAAATATATTCCTAGCATGTCTCATTACCCTAAAGGCCTTTGCCTGGAAGGATTACTAGTGTATTTGGTAACAAAACAGTGTTCTTGTTCAAAACCAGTTTATTTTCCTAACATGAGACCTATGATGACCGTGCACATAGCCCTCATCTACACCCAGATAAAAGCTAAATAGGGCCTCTTCCCTAGGGCCTCTTCCCTAGGGCATTAGCCATCACCACTGGTGTGATGCAAAAGGGTCTACACAGAATAGCTATCACCCAAAAACTTTCTCCAGAGACATTGCTTAATTTTGAAAATATTTGGAGAACACACACACTAGAATTCACCCACAGGACTCCCAAAGGCTGGTGGTAGATTTCTCCACCACACTCTGTCTACCATGATATCAGCATGGATACCTACCCAGGAGAAATGTTTCTGCATAAGTAGTTTATAACATCTGTAATCAAAATAAATTAAACCTAAACAAAAACAGAATAAAGGGGGATGAGGGAGGGGAAGAAACAAACACGTTGACAAGCTAGGAGGGGATGCTGGGAGAAGGAACATCTTCACTAGTCAGAGATCCTTCAGCACACCCAATAAAACTTCTGCAAGATCTAGCCTTCATGAGTTTCCCCCCTCCCCACTTACATTTTGTGCTAAGTTCCAATTAATTCCTTTTGCTTTCAAGTTGTTGCCTGACACTTCCCTTTGATGTCCCTACTCCTTATGTTTCAAAAATTCGTGACTAAGCATTCCTTAGTCACTTTTCTCTGCCATTCATAGCAGTCTTTACAGCCATTGCATTTCTCCTCCCTTATCTTTTCCAGCCTGTTTAGTTTCTCCCTGTAGAGTGCCAAACCAACCCCTGGACACCCGTCAGGCTCCTCTGTACTTCTCAATCCTTTTCAGAACTACAGGGTGCAGAAGGGGGAAGAAGTAAATCAAAGCCTCATAGAGTATTAAAAAAATTGGTTCCTCGGGTTTGTACAGTAGAGCATGTTTTATTCTTTACCCCTTCAGACACTGACACCTTGTTTTGTATTTTTCACAGCTACAAATCTGCTCCAATGACTCTACAATATTTCAGTGATAGTAACTAAATTAAAGCTCGTCGCTTGTGTACATAAGGGCATGCTGGTTCTCCCTTCTGCCCCAAGACTTCAAGCCAGTGAAGATAGATTGTTTTTCTTTTATATATAGAAGTCTTTATATACTACACAGCTTGTACAGCAGATAAGAAAGCTGGCATTTGACTTGCCATTTCAAACAGACGTAGGAGTGTGCTACTGCCCTGCATCTTACCTCTTCCATTTTGTCCCCTACTCTGTGCGCAGAGCCTTTAAAATAGGAAGCAAAAAGCATTTCTTCCATGGATTTCAACATGGCCCAACTCACTGGCATAACCTTGATGTGCCCCTGCTCCCTACCACACTGCACTTCAACTGGATTTTACCTAACTGCACAGCGTGGAGTACATGAGCAAACTACACATGTGGAGATACAGGCCTCCAGAACTCGAGACTTTCCAGTAAAGAACATTAAAACCCTCACTTTAATTTTATTTTAGCTTTTTTTTTTTTTTAAATTCTATGGATTGTGTTCATCTAGACTAGTGTATCAGTGACCGGATTGCACTTCATTAGGGTCAGGGTGAGGAAGACCATAGCCCTCTGCACAGGAGAGAATATCTTTTCCGGTATAAAGAGCCACTCCTATTTCCCAGATGCTAATGCTTCCGTGTCATCCATTCCACCTCAAAGAGGCGAATAATACGTACTGTCATTGCATCTCACTTCATTCATTGTCTCAGAGGGTATGGAGGAAGCGGGGTTGACTTTGAATAAGAAGCTGCCAATACAGGAGGTCACAAGTTACTTATATAGACAAGCATCCATAAGGGTTTGCCCAAATGCCACAGCTTATTTCTTAGTGTACTAAGAGGGCTGTTCTCCTACTGGGTCAATGCAGCAAACTGACACACAGATTAAGGCCTTCAGCCAAGTTTACAGCCTGGGCTCTGAAGCTTGAGGTTAGCACACATCGGAGCTGTGCAACTGGGGCTGGAAACACTTTCTGAAGCTGGCCCAAGTGAAAGTGAGAAATTTCTAGCACTGAATGTGCTCAGTTGGATCATTTGTTGTTACCTAGCACTTTCCTTCCTTGCTGGCTCTCTTCATAAATCCCAAGAAACTCCTCTTGTCAGTTCAGTGATGATGTTATTGACAGGTGCTTTACTATAATCTCTGCCATGCCCTTCAGAAACAGCCGGAGTATCCAAGAGCACTCTGTGCTTCCCACGTATCCTGATGAGGAAGGAGCAGAGATAAACCCCCAGGGCTCTTCTAACTCCACTTCTGATGCACATTCTGTGGATAAATGTGCACTTCAGTGATAAAAGCATTAAGAAAAGACAGTAAGAGCTTTCTACAAAACCTGCCAATTCTGCCCATGATGGAAGATAGTCTAGCAGGTCAATAAAGTTAGTGGGAAATGGTTCTCCAATATGTAGTTTTCTTTAAAAAAAAAAAAATCCAGTTCCTTGGTGGAAATTTGAATGTCCTGATATCACCGGCACGAGCACAGCTGCTGCAGCCACTCAAAAAGCACACATTCAATTGTCCAAAATGACTGGATCTGATAAAAAGCTTAACCCTACATAGGGCGCCTATATATATTTTAATTTTTTTTTTAAACCCATTCCCATCAGTTGGATCCTTTCTTAGGCTCCAGCACACAAGCTGGTACAAGCCTGCAGGAGTTCTCAATGTACATGGACACAAGGCAGCACTGTTGCCTTATCCCGGGAGACCCAGGCAGCAGCCACCAGCTAGGCAGCATAAAGGAGCGAGCTGCCAGGACTCGGAGGAAAGCAGACGTGCTTGCAAATTTGCTGAGCTGTGCTTTGAATCAATGCCCAGGAAACAGATAAACAGATACCAGGTTGGTCACGTACCCAGGCTGACAGTCTTACCAAGCTCAAATGTTCACTCACTGCTGAGGGCAAAATATAATTTTTTTTTTTTTTTAAATTGACCTTGTGACCAGCCTTTGACAAGAGTTATGAGATATTATGCTTTTGTTTATGCATTTTCTGGTTGCCCTGAAAGACAGGAGGAGAGGAGGCTCAGCCTGTAGCTGCATGCACACACAGTGCAGTCAGGTTCAACACTTGTTAAATAAGAGACCAAATCAACAGGGAAATATTTGGAAGCATCTGAGTGGTTATAACGGAGCAGGAGGAGAGAAAACAAGATCACTAATGAGAACTGTATGTCCCTTTAGTACCAAGCATAATAGGGTTGTTTGCCTCCCAAGGCAGCAATTTTTAAAGTCATACCCTCTGTAGAGCAGCTTAAATTCTGTTTAAGCGTGCTTCCTCCCACTCCAACATTTATGAGCTTTCTGCTCAGATTGGATGCTGACACCACGCCGCGTCTCTGTGTACCTGCACGGGATGCTGAGAGCGCAGAGGGGGAGAGCTGAGCCCTTCAGACGGGTAGAAATATAATCGTAGAATCATAGAATCCTTCAAATCCAGAAGGGAGATGAGGAACTTTTGCCTCCCAAGGAAGGTGCTGTGGCGTGAACAGCACTGCACAGCAGCAGCGACTGTCAGAGGACACAGGTAGGGAAGCACGATGTGGTTTAACCCACAGTGGAAGAGAGCTCGGCCAAGCTGAGTTAGGGGTAGGGTAGAGTCACAGAATGGTTCGGGTTGGAAGGGACCTTAAAGATCGTCTAGTTCCAACCCCCCTGCCATGGGCAGGGACACCTCCCACTAGACCACACTGCTCAAAGCCCCATCCAGCCTGGCCTTGAACACGTCCAGGGATGGGGCACCCTTCCTCGAGGACAGCTAACCTTAAAAAGAAAAAAACAAAACAAAACATCTTCCACCACAGTCTAGATTGAAAAGCAACGAGTTCATCACACAGCTTTCACGAGGGCAAGGCAAGGGCTCCTGCATGTTGTTGGAGGACGGGGGCCTGTGCTTGCACCAGGGGACAAGGAAGGGAGGGCAGTACAGGAGTAGGTGGGTCTGGAAGGGGGCAAAGCCCAGCAGGCTGAGCCACAGGAGCTTGTCTCTAGGTTCATTTTTAAAATCTTTTTCGCATTCAGGGTGACACCCAATTCAGGTCATTACAGCACCACGTGCTTGCCACGACTTTGAGCTCCCCCAGGGATGAGCGGCCCGGCTGAGACAAGCCCCCTCCAGTGCAGGCAAAAGCCTTGCGTGCATTTCCAGCCCCTGCTAACCAGCCCTGGAGCTGCTATGCTAACGATGCCCCCACAGTCGCCGGCTCTGCTGCGCTTTCCTGAGGAGAGAAAGCATCCCCCACCTCCTGTTGCTTATCATTTCGGGGGCCCTATTTTTATCTCAGTGGTGTGATGTCTTGGAGCACCGGCGGAGGATGCCAGTGGGAAGAGGAGGAAAGCACACACTGCCTGCCAACAGCCTGGCTGCAGCACAAGCCTGCCAGCAGAGCCAGCAGCACGTCCCCTCCCGAACAGATTGCTTTTCGAAGCCATGAGCAACAGCATTCTCTGATTTGTTGGCAGAGGTGGCGTCACCCAGTAACTCAGGGGTACTTCAGGCTTTTCATCAGTCTTCCTCCAACACTGTCACAGTATTGGATGTGGAGAAATATTTAAATGCTTAACAGGCAGGAGAAGGCACATCAGTAGGACAGGGCTGTTTGTTGTGCTTTAAAAGCAGCAACAAGTTGACAGAGTGCCTCACCCAAGACCCACCGCCCTGTTTAAGCGAAGTACGTGCATAAGAGATTGAGTAATTCTCCCTGACTTAAGAAATTCAGTCCAAAACACAGAAGATAAAAAACCAATAACTCATTCCAACGATGGTAAAGGAGAGATAGAGGAGATTAAGCAGCATACCCCACTGGACAGGAAACCTGCAGCATCGGTGTCAATGGACCCCTGGCTCCTCTTGCCTGAGCCCGCTGCTTCTAGCTGCAACAGAGCCTGTCTTCCCTTGGCTCTGCTCACCAGCCTCCCTCCTCCCCTCGTGTACACATACATGCTCTTCCCAGGACAAAATCCAGAGAGCTGCGTCCACTTGCACCGAGATGTCAGGAGACAAACTTGGGCACTGCCCAGTGGCTCCCGCACTGAACCAGCCCCGTCACCTTCTTGCAAACCAGGTGCTGCAGCCTCTGGCACACAACAGCTCTGCACCATTCTGCGGCCACCACCCCATCCCCGTCGGCTCTGGGGGTGGCTTCGCTGGCTGCTCCTGTGCCATGGTCTCTGGTGCACCCCCACTTCCCTGCAGCACGCTCCGTTCAGCATCTGAGGAGAGGCACAGCATGCCTAGAGACAGTTTAAGACAAAACTCAGGAACAGTCAGCACGGCCAAGCGCTTCCCGCAACGGGAAGGCAATCGTGTGAAAGTCAGATAAAGGAGCCAATGGTCAGTATCTGGCTCAAAGGGCCCTCGGGGCTTTGAACCTTTTGTATGAAGCCATATGTAAAAGCTGTATGCAATAGTTCAGCCTCCACCTCTGGGAAAGATTTACAGCTACGGAACTGAGCAATTCCCTGCATAAACTGCCTGACCTACAGTAAATCCGTGAAAGCCATTACAGCTTTCAGAGTCAGTGGTCAGTAGCCAGTTGTGTCAGATCCAAAGGTATGGAAGATCTTCAGCCAGCTCCCAGCTTATCTGTGGGGATGGTCTGGCTACCATACAAGTGATGACTTGTTTTGTTAACTGGTTTTGGTTTAGAAGAAAGTTCTCCCTTAGTCAGCACCTGTACTAACATTTCTATTAGGTCAGTGTGGGACTATGAATGATGCCACCGGGGGAAAAACCAGCAGCTGCAGCACAAAGCAGGAGAGTCCAAGTGTTCATCTGACCTGAGAGTGGAGCATTATCCACAACGTGCTCTTTTCTTTAATATATACTTTAATTTCCTGCTTGTAACTGCAGCACACTTTATTCAGGATACAGGAAAAAAAAAATTAAATTTATTCCTGTAAGCAGAAGTCCTCTATTTTCTGCTGGCAACAATAAAATAAAATACAGGATGGGCAGAAACATGAAAACTCTGTCGAGGATTAGCTCTTTCCTCTTTCTCAAGAAATGCCATGGGACAATCCCAGCTATTCACTAAATGGAGAATTACATACTTGGCTGTATGTGTGCACATGCAGGGAAGGAGGAGGCATAAAGCTCTGGAAGACAAATGTTTTGCATCAGCAGTTTCCCAGTGCAACTACTTTGAGCCAAAGCGAAACATTTCTCTAGAATGACAAATCAGTTTGTTTAACACAGAAAAGAGACTTGAAGCTATCTGGTGGCTCTTTGAAATCTCTCAAATCCCATCAGATTAAACAAGCTGAAGTAGTGGATTTCTCCATTGGCCAATGAAACCATAAAGCCAAATTCACCTTGACCTGAGGAGCCTCAGCAGGAAAGAAACTTCTGGGAAAGAAGAAGAGAGCGAGCTGGGGCAGGGAAGCAGTATGACAATGCTGGATACACATGGAGCACCTCAAACAGGTTTGCTCCCCTCATTTCTCTGCATGAGAGCTCCCCAGTTTAAGAAGAGAGGCCTCTTCCTTTTGTAAGGTACCTACCACTTTCATGTAATCAGTCCTTATTCACTAGTCCATACCACTCCTTCTCTAGCACTTTCTCTGGCAAAATTTATCCCGCAGACTTCCAAATGCAGTGCTAATTATATCTAGTTACACACAAAAGTTCAGTTTACAGTGTTGTCCCAAACTATTCTGCCCATGAAAGTGCAGGTCTGGAAGCCGTTTTCAGCAGCAGCTGCTTTTTTACTGAGAAAAGTATCTATCAAATTTCATATATTCAATTTGAAACCTAGAAGTGTTGAATACAAATCTTACACTTCTGAAACTCCCATCCGAATTTCCAATAAGCTTTGTTTAAAGGAAAGGCATGAGGAAGAGGAGGAAGTGGGGTCTTTCTGCAGGAAGTCACATGGATATATTTTTTCCTCCCTCCTAAGTTGCTTCAAAAAAATCTACCAGACAAAACCTCAGTGCACTTGAAATATTTTATGCAAAGGTGTTATATTCTGGACTCACCCCACTTAGGCGAAGGAAACTCACCTTTCATCAGCAGTCTTATCCGGTCCAGGAAAATTCCCATCCTTGAATAGATCCCCTGGTTTCTTTGGGCTGGCACAGCCAACAGCCCAGCTGACAACGCCGCAAAGAGTAAATGGTCCATTTTCCTTCTTGCAAACCAAGGGGACACCCAAACCACCCTAGGAAGCAAGAGAGAGAGGACTCTTATCTCATTTGGCCTCTGCACTGCCGTAGTTAAGAAAAGAGCTGCCGCGGGTCAGATTTGCCCAAGAAAAAGCCTCCGTGCAAGAATCATAGAATCATTAGGGTTGGAAGGGACCTGAAAGATCATCCAGTTCCAAGCCCCTGCCATGGGCAGGGACACCTCCCACTAGATCAGGTTGCTCAGAGCCCCATCCAGCCTGGCCTTAAAAACTTTCAGGGATGGGGCTTCCACCACCTCTCTGGGCAACCTGTTCCAGTGTCTCACCACCCTCACGGTGAAGAACTTTTTCCTAATGTCCAGTCTGAATCGTCCCATCTCTAGTTTTAATCCATTCCCTGTAGTCCTACCATTACCCTACATCCTAAAAAGTCCCTCACCAGCTTTCTTGTAGGCCCCCTTTAGGTACTGGAAGGCCACTATAAGGTCTCCTCGGAGCCTTCTTTTCTCCAGACTGAACAACCACAACTCTCTCAGTCTGTCCTCACAGGAGAGGGAGTGCAACTGCTGGTGCAACTCAGCCCTAGCCTGGAATGAAGAGACTGATTTAAAGGCTTGCTTATCGGCGTGGAGTGAAGACTGAGCACCGACTGCAGACAAAATATGATTGAATAGTGCTCTTTAGCGTTACACATAATTTATTAGTCTGCCATAAGACTGTGGTATTGAGCAGAACCCACATTTTAGCTTGACAGTGCCTCAGTCAGAATTACTTCGCCTTTTATTTACTCAGCTGTTCTTACCTGCTGGCCTCACGATTTCAGGGAGATTAGTTAGTTCTTGAACAGTGTTCTGAATACATGAGTTTTATAAAACCAATAGAAGTTTTCATAGTTTATCTTGACAAAAGAGTGTTATGAAACCGTTTCCAAACAAGCTGCAGTGGGAAGCGTTTCACTGGGATAAGAGATGGGACTGGGGAAGTGCAAGGGAAGAACATCCTCTCCTCCACCAGTCTCATGAAAATTGTAGTCCAGAGAAAGATTACTAAACTCTGTGGTTCCACTTCCAAGCAACGCTGCACACATTGCATTTATCTTCCATATAGATCAACTGTGTGTATTGTTCTTGTAAACACTGTTCCCCCCAGGGACAGCAAGTTGTTGGAGCTTTTACCTGTCACTTGCTACACGCTCTTCTCCCCTCTCTCCTCCCCTGTCCCTTTCCCCTAGATGGTCTACTGACATCCATATGCAGTCACCTTCAAGAAGCGCTCACCTTTAGTTTTACCTCACCCGACAGGAGTCCTGGCCTCCCACAGAAACAAAGCCAGCAGAAAGCATCCTGGCTACGATCCCTCCAGGGTGACTGAAGTAGTAATTTCTCCCACAGATTTCATTCTCGAGTACAGGCACTC
This sequence comes from Rissa tridactyla, assembly GCF_028500815.1. Classification (NCBI taxonomy): domain Eukaryota; kingdom Metazoa; phylum Chordata; class Aves; order Charadriiformes; family Laridae; genus Rissa; species Rissa tridactyla. Next base: position 153,096,691 of record NC_071466.1, read on the forward strand.
GTGTCTGCTGCAACCGCCTAGCTCGGCTCCCATCTGCTTGTGACATAAATTCAAGGCTAGGTCTGGGAAGAAGAATACGTTATGAGATGGAAATGTAAGTTCTGCTCATAATAGGCAAACACGCAAAATCAGAAGAGCCGCTTTCTTTGATGATCCCCTGTCCAGACACAGTGCAGAGGTAAGAAGAGGATAACGTCTCTGTGCTGTTAGACACACACACTGGCCTCACAGCAGTGTTGTACTCCAAAGGGATGTCTAGCTGCATCAGGACAATGCCAGACTCATAGCTCAGCATGTTGAAGTCAGGATGAACTCTAGTGGTTTTCACCTGTCTCACCTGTGTGGGCAGAGAAGGAACAAGTACCTTCTAAGTGCATCCTGAAAGCGTACTTGTAAAGGAAGAGGGCAAGAACCCCACAAGCAATGACCAACCTTAAAATAAGTCATGAAAAGAAGGAAACAAAGTGCGAGGACTTTGAAGACAAATCCTCCACTTCCCCCTTTTTCAGTTGAGAAGATTGCTGGGATGGATTATGTAGACCTCCTGAGGCTAGAGGGAAGGCTGATTTCTCCATTGTGCAAACAGAAGCCACTAAGGTTTTGCAGAAGACTAGTGTGTCACTTGTGCTTCTTTTCCACATGTATTTCTCCCTCCACCCCATTAGGAAGAAAGAGTCAGCAAGCTTTTTATAGGCAGATATATTGCTCATCACCAAGAGAGTAAGATGCTGAGGACACTCAGTCATCTCTGTGAGATTTTAAGACTTTTTGTTGCTAGTAATAAGAACCAGATATAAAACATACTTCTATAAAGTGCAAGTTAGCTGAATGAGACCAGAGTTACTGGATTTCCTTTCACACTCCTCAACCTTCGCTACATATCAGCCTTGCTGTCAACACTGTTTTATCTGTGCAGATAGATCTGGTTTGAGAAATATTGTAGGGGCAAATACACCAAAGTCAACATTTTTAATGGTATTGCTTGGTTTTTACCTGTTCTGTTGACTCTCTCAGGGCTTTACCGTGGTCTCCTACTGTCACAGTCCAGTGCAAGGGTTTATTTGATCTGTATAATGAAAGCAAACATATTGGAGCTACTTACAGTCAGCCACACAGCTTCCTTATTCAGCAGTCATACCTCCCTTCTGGCTCTTCTCTAATTAGCCACTTATTCCCAGGGCTGCTGAGCAAGAGCTTCTCACCACAACAAATGCATTGCATCAGTTCTGGCTTTGCTACAGCTCTGAGAGCAGACAGTCCAATTAACTTTAATGGATCTCCTACAAGCAAGACCAAACAGTTGCCTTCTCTAAAATCAGTGATCATGGAGGAAGGGCAGAAGGAAGGTTTCGTAGAGGACATGAAGGTGTGAATATAATTTATAGCTCTCCAGCTCTTTGTGGCCCAGCCCGGAGGAGCAGGAAGAGAACACAGCATGCGGAGAGGAGCAAGAGGTGGCCTGGAGACCTGCTGGTCACACTCAAAGCTGCACACAGTGGGCAACTGTCAGCAGCCACGTAGGGCTGATGACAACCCCATCACACTGGTAGTCTCCAAGGAGCTTCAGGGTGGCATGCCATGGCCAACAGTGAGGACAGGCTTCCTCAGCCCCACTAACATGTTTGAACAACCGCTGAGGACTAACCAGGTGAAGGCCACAGGTGTGTGCAAGAGAGCCAGAAAACTAATCATACCTTCACAGGCAAGGTTCTATCTTTTCCTAGATGACCTCACACGGTCGATACAGCAAGGCCAAACATGCAGGAGAGAGCAAAGTCATCTGCTCTGTCTGGAAGTGGTGGGGGAAGGAAAAACAGATACACAAAACCTTGAATCCTAAGGAGGTGAGCACTTCAGAGAGCAAACAAGGCTCGGACACTGAAAGTAGGTTTCTCCCATCCTCTACCCTGTGTCCCCGCTGCCAATAGGAAGTGCATGCAAACAGAGTGGAGAGGATGTACCACATGTATGAGAGTGAGAAATGGGGCACCTGCCTATCATTCTCATCCACACAAGAAGTGCATAAAAGGGGACCTGAGGTCAGAAAGCATCTGTCTCACTGCATAATCCTCTTATATGTTAGAAGAAAGCTCCTCAGACCAGATCAACTGAGCAGAATTTAATTTCTTTACCTAAGGTGACATCCTTCAGCAGCAACATCGGTGCAGTAGTTAATCTTGAATCTTCTCTTCCTGCCTCCTCTGCAACAGAGGAAATAAGAGTTAGCTCTGACTTTGGTGGATGGCTCTGGCTTGTCTCCTAAAAAAAAAAAAAAAAGTCCCCGCTCTGGAAGGGAAAAGTTATTCATCCCCCTCAAGCAGCAGCTGGCACATACATTCATGAAAGCAGAAAGCAACAATAGCAGACTAGCCCTCAGGATCAAGATTCTCCTCTATAATGAGATTTTCAAGGGGAACATCAAGCCGACAGAATTAACAAGGCTGCTTATTTCAGGTAACAGGAGTTAGTCATCTCATTTCTCAGTGAGAAAAAAAAAATGAATTTGATTGATTCATCTCCCTTTTTCAGGGAAGGGAGCTCTGCTACAAGTAACTACTTGGTTCTGAAGTTACCTTGACAGAATTCAGCAGGATTAGCCTAAAAAATAAGCTCAGGTGTCTAAGAATAGCTGCAGATGATGCAGACATTGTTAGACATGGCAAGCATCTCTCTACTAATCTGAACGAACAAAAGTGAGCCAAGCTCTGAACCCTCTAAAAACTGTTCTCCCCATCAAAGTGTACCAGCTTGGTATTCCCTGGACTCAGCACTGGTTTGGGAGCTGAGAATCCACAGAGGTTAGCTGTGGGAATGAACAAGAAGCTGTATTACTAAAATGAGAAATGTCATCCTGTAAGCACTTGTGGCTTTAGCTGATCTAGGTTTCTAAAAAGCTGAAGTCCTAGAGTCTTGGTGACTTTCTGATTAAAACAAGAATTTTGCAGAAGAGGTGCCTGCAAAGCAATGTCAATCAGTGACATCAGTAAGCAATAACAGCCAGAACTGATCTACTACAGTTATGCCACAGGTACACAAAAGTAATCCTAATTTTCTCATAGTGGAATTACAAGTAATCTTCAACAGGCAGTGTGAATACCCTTCATTGCGCAAAACCCCCACACCTGAGAATTGTATTTGCCCTCACTGATGGGTGCAAGCAAAGTCTCTCCTGATTGGTTTACATGTACAGATTGAGGACCTAGAGAACAGCTGTTAAGACTTTTCTTCCTATTGAGAGCATTCAGTTTGAATAGCATCGGGATGTCCCGTAATTGCAGCTGGACAGGAAGCTTGCACTTTATTCCAGAGGAGCTTTCCTGTAGGAATCTGAATTTCTGATGGCAAAGTTGTGCTGGAAAGCATCAAGTGAAACACTGTGGGATGCTGAAAGCTCTCCCCTGAAAGACTCCAGATCCAAATTTGTCAGCTTTCTTCCCCCCACTTCAATACTCCTTTCCAATGGAAACCAGATTTCTTTTCAAGGAAACTGTAGTGTTAATACTTATTCAGCATTTGGTAAACATGCAACTAAATTACCACCACAAAATAGGTGGGGGAAAAATAGAAGTGGTTTGCCAAAGATCACTTCTCAATGCCAAACCCAGAACAGTTCAAGCCTCTTACCCACCTTATTCGGTGTAAAGAAAAGAGCATCAGCCCCTCATCACTCTGTCTTTTGGTTCACATACAAGCCTGTAAAGAGGTAGCCAGAATTCAACTCAAATATCTTCACTTCTGAGCGCCAGATTGCTTTTCACCTTAAGAGTAGACACCAAGCTCTGCTAAAGTGAATGTGGTGCCTGGAAGATGTTTTTTTTTTTTAAAAAAAAGCTGGGGTGTTACAACATGCCTTCATTTGGTCCAAGAAGGAGAAACATCTGGAAGTATAGATGTTTAAAAAAGGGAAGTTAAGAACATTTATTTCACTAAAGTTAAAGTTTTTTATATTGAAAAAAACGGAAGCAGATTTAAAGCGAGGAATTAAAAAAATATTTCCTTTTGAAAGTGTGGGAAAGCAATGCCTCAGGTTAGCAATTTTTCATTAATGAGATTCCAAGAGAATTAGTTCAATTCATAAAGAATTCATATCCATTTCAGTGGAATTAGACACCCATTGACAACTGCTCCTTCGCCCTGCCTTACTTTGAACATTTGTCGTCTTTAGCGACACTTTGAGCTAAATTGCTCTCGCTCTCTCCTTTGATAGAGAGGTGCAGAGCGGAGGCCTGATCCGGCAGCTCACACTTGTGTGCTCTCCTGGCTCTGGAGCAGAGCATGACCCACGGTCCTACATCCAGCCCCGCAACACCAGGCGGCTCTCCATGACAAAGCACAGCCTTGGACCAGGATGTGAGATCTCCAGTGCCAAGGGTGCACCTGGCCGCATCATGATGGGCAAGACAGACGGGCAAGACTCAAGGCTACGGTAGAAGCCCTTACATTGCCCTTTCAGTGGTACTGAGTAGCATGTTACCATGGTGATTAAACACACCTGTTTCCACAGGGATGTCTCATTTAAGTCTGAAACGATTAGTGCTCACCCAACTGGTTTTCTTCTTCTTCATCACCATAAAGAGTAACTGCATCATAAATGCAGCCCAGGCTAAGTTCCACAGCAAAGTCTTCAAACTTCAGCTGCAAAGCAGACAAGCAAGAGGGAATCATCAAGATTGAAACACTTAACCTTATTAAGCAAGGGCTGGAGAAAAGCTAGGTTTTGGAAGAGTTTGGGCATGGCTTCCCTTGGTGAGTGTGGCACAATTTGCATCAAAAGAGTCTATTTGCAATCTTGTCCTGACTGCTCCTTCCTGTGCGGGGCTACAGACAGGCCTGCAGAGGATGAGGCTGGCCCAAGCTTTGCTTTAAGGCATTTCAACTGTCATCACCAATCGCAACACTCAACGCCTTGTACTTCTGAACGGTCAGTGTCCCGTACGGAGCACCCTTCCAAGAGCTTTTCCTTCAAGCATGGAGAGTGGGTGATTTTTCCTTTGTTTGTTTTGTTTTTAATCCAGACAACAAGTTTTCATGCCAACAGAGCAGCGGCAACCCAAGCAACAGGTCTGCGTACTCTTCAGCATCCCTAGGTTTAACGCTGGTTTTCCAGCCCTTCGCCAAGGCAGCAGGGGAGGAGAGACGTTCCTGCTTTGAACAATGTAAATGGCAACGTGACTCACCGTGGGCTGGGACGAGCTTGGTGGGGTGCTTGCTGCACACAAGCAGCAACAGGCAATAAAGAGTGATGCTGGTGCTATGAGTGGGAACTATTATCAGACAGCCCATGCACAAAGAGAAGCAGACACTTTCATATAAGGAGTAGCCTGGCAGGTTTTGACACTGCCTTGAGGAAAAGGCTGACTGTATTGTTTGCACCACCCTCTCTACCTTCACTTTACCCTCAAATCTGTGATGGACTTCAAGATAAAGCTATCCTGAAATGAGATTGGTGCCTACAGACTTTGAGCGCTTACAACAGTCACAGCCCCTCCATACATGAGTTCGGAGGTGATGTCTAATTGACAAAATATGCCCTGCAAAGAATCAGTGACCTAGAAACCTTGCAATTTACGGTCTTGCGCGTCACAGATGTTTCTGGCAGGATTTTATTGAATCGCTCACCTGAACAGTTCTTAGTGCAGAGGTTTAAGTGCAGTTTCTCCTTTTATTACCTTTATGACGTACTCTGCTGGAGCCTCAATGAGCCAGTGGCACTTCGTGTTCCTGGGATACAAGCCAGGGTAATTAGCAGTATCAATCTTCCCCTCTTCCACTAACATTGCGACAGTCCCACAGCCCAAACCTGCAATACGCAGACAAGAAAGGAGACAATTGAACAGATGGGATTATACGGTACTTTTAATGAACCCAAATCAACAACTTGACTTTTAAGGAACCCAGGCACACTAAGGATAGTTATTAGTTTAAGGAGGTCAGAAAGGAGAGGAGAGGGGTTTCTACAGCATCATCGAGGTCACCTGCTTCAGAGTTGTTATGACTGTGAAAGTGAGCTTGAAGCTGCATCCAGCGTTGCTCCCATCAGAAACAAATATAACGGTGACCTGTTCCAACTGGCAGCAGAGGGGCCAGCAAGACATCCCCGCAGGATTTATCTGAGGGAGACAAGGAGCTGGTGGTAAGAGCGGGCTGAACATACATACATTTATTCAGGCAAATCTGGCAATGGTTCGTTAGGTTAGATCCCATTGGGAAGGTCTCTTCCCACACTGAATGGAGAGACTGTTTGGCTTTTATTGCCTATTAAACGTTTAGAGGCAGTACAGAGAAATTAAGGGGATGGGACTTCATCCAAAACAACCGCATGAACAACCAAATATTCCTAGAGGATGAATTGCATGGACTAAGGATTAACATTATTATCAACACATCGTCATTAGTACTAAGTTAGAGTGGAGAGGCAGCTAGTATTTGCAGGAAATTTTTATTCTCTATCGGTTCAGTATTAAGCACATCTTACTGAGGGACAACAAGCCACATTTCTTTTAGTGTCATCTGTACAGTTACCCAGTAATCTGCATGCTTGTTGGGCCCTATAACCAAATTTGAACCAAAGAAGAGCCAGCCTTTGAGCTACTTTTCCAACACACAAGACACTGGCCTTGCTAATATGTTGGAAACTCATCTGGACATGCACCAGCTAAGCAAGGCTAAGCCCTTGGTTTACTCTGATACCCAGGGTCTTTAAGAGTAAAATAAGTATACTGGAGAAAAGACAGAGGGGGCACAGAATTACATACAGCTGAAATACATTTTTGAGATGCCCACCACAGTGCACTAGATCCCAGCACAAATATGAACGTGTCCCTCAGTCCCACCTGCCCTGCTCCATTTGGGTTGTTGTCTCTAGCTCTTTAGAGTCACAGTGCAAAATACAAAAGGCTTCTCAAAAGTCAGCTAGAATCGCTGTTCTTCGTGACAATGAAGTAACCCTCACTCCAAGGCACCCAGTCTTACAGATCGGCTCTCTTCTGTTCAAATAGAGGGACACACAGTCAAGGTCACATCCCATTTGGTACTCTACATCTAATTCGGTGAAGCGTATCACAATGGTTTTGTCCTCTGGCACTGTTATGTTCTAAGTGCAAACGATAGTAAAGGCACATATCTGCACGGCTGAGCTTAGTCCTCATCAGTCCCACGGTGGGCTGGGAGTCTCCAGCAACTGCTTTCCTGCAAGCACGCACCAGAAGCTGACAACTAATGTTACCAGCTCCACCTGGTAAATTTTATCATCTTCCCCCTTGGTATAAGCCATCTGCAAAGAGAGTTACCAAAAGCAGAGGACCACTGTGAATTTGCTCCGCACTAGGTGGGGACTGGCGCTTCCTTACAGCAGTGACAGCTTTGTGCTCTGTGACCGACACGCCGCCAGCCCAGTCCATCTCATTCCCCTGCCTCCTGCAGGAGCTGAAAGCTTCTTTGTGTGAGCTGACATCGATATGGCCAGAGCAAAAGATCAAAGGTACAACAGATCTCTAGCCAGACGCAGCCATTTCATGAGTGTGGCTCATGCAGAATGTCTTAGAAATAGACTTTGTGTCTTCCTGCCTTCCCCCACAACATTATCCTGCCCAGCGAGCGTAGCTGCGGATTTGCATTGCAGGGAACAAACAGCTCTTGTTATCCGGACACTGCCGAGAGTGGTGCCCAGGCCAGCAGCGGTCAGGGCTTCTGAGTCTTGGGAAACACTTCAGTGGGTGCTCCAAGGAAAATTCGGTGTTTGAAGGCTACGACCAAACTACAGTTACCTGGTGTCAAGGTAACAAGGTATCCTCCGAAGCCTGCCGGTACTGGACGTGGCCACTTTCTCCAAAGAGCTGGGGCGCCTTGGGAACTACACTCCGCACAGCAGCCAGGGAGACAAAAGGGGTTGTATGGGGTATTGCAGTACAGGCAATATCGGTGAAGGCACAGGCTACGGCACTGCAGTTGTTTCAAACACAAAGTGCTTGACATGCAGCTGAGAGAAGCCTCAGATGAGAGCACAGAACTTCTTTCCCAAAGTCCTACTTAAAAAAAAATCCCCAAACTTTCAGGAGTTGTCCCACCGACACAGCGGGCCCGCATTCAGTTCAGCCTGCTAAGAGCTGACGTGGCTACTCCAAGCTCATTTTTAATGAAGCACACCACTTTTATGTTGGCCTCCCCTTCATCTTCTATAGGCATTTGGTCTGCCTGGATCCCGATAACTCTGCTTCGCAAAGGGTAGTGCACCCACTTTGTAGCCACGTGGCTTCTGCTCCTTGCAGTCACTGCTCCCAATTAAGAGGCACCTTCTTAGCTGCAGACAGTCCCCTTTTGAAAGCATAATCATTAAGAATCCCTAGCAAAGCCATAATAGGCTGGGTATTAGTTAATACTGACACCTCAACTTTGATGGCTATGACAGAAATAACACCATCTCTTTAATAACTTTCATTAGCCCTGTGATCAGCTGCACAGAAAAATACAAGTGGCTGGCAGGGAGTCGCTAGACCTGTGCCTAGCTATAAAAGGCACTTCTGATAAACCACTAAAACTGGAGCTCTTAATACGGTGTCCCTCTTCTCATGTGCATTCACAGTTGTATTTGATGAGGAGATAACCCCTGATCGATCCCGCACGCCGTTTCAGGAGCACAACAGCAGTTCAGATCTCGAGCTGGCAGGTATTCAAAGCAGGCTTTTATGAGAGCAGGGCTGGTATGCAGCACTCAGGGGACACCTCGCCAAGCTGGAAGGGCTGCATTCAGCCAGAAAGTCAGCAGCTTGAGTAGCCTTCTGCTTTTCCATGCCCATTTAGGGGATGCATGGGTCAGACCTGCTATTATAACCAGGTTTCTGAAGGGGGACTTATCTATTTAAACTTTTGGTTTTGCCATCCCAAAATAAAAGATAATATACCTTGTTGCTGATGCAGTCGCTGGAAATTAAACAGAACTGCTGTGGGTGGAGGGAGGCAGCAATAACAGGGCAATTTGGATCCCTATGGTGCTAAACAGGAGAGGAAAAACCCTCCCAGTAGTCATACCTACCCTGGTGTCATGTGCTGGGCAATGAAGTCCACAAAGACAGACACATGTGAGAAGACGCCTGGTGAGCCCTGGGCTGTGGTGCTTCTCTTGAGGGTATCCCATCCTCTGGCACAACTGATGCCCCAGGACACCACACTAGCCAGAGCTCAGGTGCCACCAGTCCTCAGACACACAAGGGGACCTCCAGAGTCAGCCTGTCCAAACACCATTCGGGGAGGAAAGGTGCCATTTATTCCTGTGGCTGCAGCCCCGACCTTTGATGGTGTTGCATGACAGGCCAGCTCTACTGCAGAAACAAACACAACCTGACTCGCTTCTCCCCAGTCACAGGGGCCTGGCACCATCCCTGCTCATTCAGCTGTGCTTGTTTAATTTAAAACGCACCAATCTAAGTTCTGTTCTTTCACTTCCCTGATCTGACTTGCAGTTTGGCAACCTGCCCTTCCCTGTACACAAACCCCTTTTTTCCCCCTGAAGAATGTAAAAATGAAAGCCTTGTCACCAACAACAGACGCAGCACTGCTTTGAAAACGTTCACGCAAGGTATGACAGAGGGCAGGGAGCTTCCCAAGCTACTGTTTGGTTCAAAACCAAAAAATATTCATGCAAGCACACCCCAAGGAGACTAGCAACAGCTTGGTCAGCAGCCTTCCCTAGGGCAGGGCAAGACTGGCCCCAGTCACAGTGTTAGGACTAGCAGAGAAGAGTTCGGCACTGAGCAAACTCCTCTCTGGCAGCCCATTGCCCAGTGGGACTGCCTGAGCGAAGATATCAGGAGGCTTGAGGGTATGTAAGGGGACATTAAGGGAGAGGTGGGAACTGCCTTCTTTCCAACCTCCTGGCAGCATTGCCTTGGAGTCCCACCACTGAAGGTCCCCCCCCCTGTTTTCAGCAGAGGTGGTGGCACTCACATGCAGAGATGGAGGTCCTGCTGTTAGCAGTGCCCAGGGCACGTCTAGGCAAGGGGTCAGTCATGCTTCAATCTGCTGCTCACACCCATATGCCCACCCACAAAAGAATCCTCCTGCCTTTAGTATGCTGAAGCTCCTTGTAAAACCCTCGCTTAGTGAAGTGTTGACAGCACTGTCAGAGCTGCTTCTTCCCTTTCTCCCCAGGGGAGACGGTTTTCAGGTGGATAGGACAAGTCTGCTGCCCAGCAGGAGCCAGAGCGGACAAGCTGTTACCCTGCACGCATTCCCTCCCACTGTTGGGAAGCCAGCACGCAGCATGGAGCTCCTCGCCAGCGGCAGATTCAAGCCCCTCAGCTGCAGGTCTGGCTGTCCATAAGGGGCAGCTCCACCTCCTGCAGGATGGGAGCCAGCACCTCAGCCACTGCTGGAGCAATCAGGCCACATCCAGCATCTGCAAGACAGCTTGCCCCTCTGGCTGAAAGATAGCCAACAGCCCTGTCACCTGGGAGCCACATCCACCCCTTCCCCAACACCCCAGCACGAGCAGCTGGTTGGTCCCACACCAGTTGCCTGCCTGGGCTGGAGATGTTTTGAAGCAGTTTGGGATCACCAAGCAGAGGTACCCAGCTAGGCGGGTAACGCATTGGTTTTCCCCAAGACAGTGCCTCAAAAGAGGGTTGGAGAGGATCATTCCCCTGCAAGTTGGACAGCAGACATTGATTTCTTCTCCTGAGCACCACACTACAGGGCTGGAGACTTTCAGGGGCCAGGACGAAGCCCCCAGCAAGCTGCTGGTGGTGTGAGAGACCAGCCCTGGCTGGGAGACAGCATGTGCTCTGCTGGGAGGGCTGCTGGGGAGTCGGGGACAGGCAAGTCTCCTCTACTGTGGATGAGCCCCAAACCACTAGGGATGTAAAAATAAAAAGCAACATTCAGAGACATTCTCATGTCCTTTGAAGTGCAATTCCTTTGAGGGAACAATCTCTGGTATGTAGGAGAGAGTATAAAAGAGCATACATTTTTACGTACAAGGGAACTATTCCCACTTTTGTAACACCTTGTAAGGACGGCTCAGCTTGTGAGAGGCTCCGATACGCACACATGAATATGCACAGCAGCACTGCAAAGTGCAACCTTCCCTAATGTGCTCCAAGGTCCCACGCTACAGGAAAACGCTGACCTGCACATCCCTACAGGAGCTGGTCCTCTGACAAGCAGAGGAGACCTGGTGAGCAAAGGCATACTTGAACTTTCCATCTGGCAGGAGTCACCTTCTCTTGCATTTCTGTTTCTGAAAGAAAGTGGCTCCTTTCCCTTATCCATCACCCTTTATTCCTGCAACTGCGACCAGAAGACCCTGACATTCGACTCACCCTCAGACACCTTATCCCAGCCACTAGCCACTCACGGTGTCCCAAACTGGAAGTCTTCGTCCCTGTGGGGAAGGCAGATGGGCCGAATCTCATCTCCCTGCAGAGGAAAGGGTACATAAGCATAAATGAGCTCACAAACCCCGTGCTTCCGGGAGCATGTATGATTTACAGGCACAAACAGCATCCTTCAAGTCACAGTGCTCCATTTCTCCCCTTCCAAAAACGTCACAGTCACATGTGGGTATCCATAAAATGGGAATACAATCTGAAGTTAGTCACATGTAATTGAATTATACATGAGGCAAATTCAGAGAGAGAGATCAGAAAGATTGTTAGCTATCTTTGAATGTTAACTTAAGCGGAAGGATACTTAGGAAGGGGACAAAAGAAGAGGGAGAACAGCATGGCAGAGATGAGGAGACCGGGCTGCCCCTGTATCAGTCTCATATAGTGTGGGAACAGGCCAGCGCTTGTGAGAAACTCCTTACATCATTCTCCCCAAAGACCGGTGCTGATCAGATCAGAGGAGTTACGCAGGACATGAAAAACTCAGAAGATTCAGCTCCATTCAATCCAGACTCACATTGGTTAGTTTTCCCTTGATAATGGGAAAAAAACCCACATCACAGTTCTCCTTGGCTGCCTTGACAGGGCATTGGCAGTGCCCAGCCTTCAGAAGGGCTAAGCAGGGAGCCCTGTAGTTTCCTCAAGGGTTGTCCGTGTGACTTTTATGATGCCAAGCAGAGACACACTTGCTCAGCCACAGAGCACAGGCACACAGGCAGCCCTCAAGCAGCCCTCCTCATGCTGCCTGCCAGGATGTCTGAGCCCTGAAATGAACATTACTTGGGTCTTATTTCCCTTATTCCTGTCATTATGGGCAAACTGTAAGGCTATCACTGCCCGAGCCAGTGATTTGAGACATGACAGTGACAGAAGGTTATTTTATGTTGGCCGATCTGCCATCTGATGGTCACAGGCAGTCATGGCCAGTTGGCTGTAACCCATTGTAGCTCTGTACAACTCAGGGAATTGCCTTGGAAAAGCTTAGGAAGTTAGAGGCTTGTGCCACTTCCCTCATGCCGAGAACCCTAAAATTACCTCCAGAGGCTTTTTGCCTTTGTCTGCAGAAGTACTTGGAGCGAGCAGGTTTTAATCCAGCCTGCTCCTCTGTGGGCAGGACCCTTGCAGCACACTGCTAATAGCCCAGGGCCATGGCCAAGAGGAAGCTGATGGCTTTCCCGCAGCTAGCCAAGAGCTAGTGTTGGCACAACGGGGTTGAAGAAATCCACGCTGGTGCAGCTTGTACAAGGAGAGCACAAGGGAACACAGGAATCTGGTGCATGAAGAAAGCACTGGTATATCCAGAGCACAGACCCTGACTGAGGGATAGGACAAGAATTAACACAATTGTGTTACTAGAACATCTCTCTTATGAAGAAAGACTGAGGGACTTGTGTCTTTTCAGTCTGGAAAAAAGACAGCTGAGGATGGATCTTATCAATGCTTATAAATACTTAAAGGATGGGTGTCAGGAGGATGGGGCCAGGCTCTTTTCAGTGGTGCCCAGGGACAGGACAAGAGGTAATAGGCACAAACTTGAACATAGGAAGTTCCGTCTAAACATGAGGAAGAACTTCTTTACTTTGAGGGTGGCAGAGCACTGGAACAGGCTGCCCAGAGAGGTGGTGGAGTCTCCGTCTCTGGAGACATTCAAAACCCACCTGGACGCGTTCCTGTGCAACCTGCTCTAGGTGACCCTGCTCTGGCAGGGGGGTCGGACTAGATGATCTCCAGAGGTCCCTTCCAACCCCTACCATTCTGTGATTCTGTGGAAGGAAGAGGGGTGTTTTTTTCTGGACCAGCACATCAGATGAGGTCTTTGCCTGCGTAAAGCACCCTCCCACAGCAGCAGCTCATCCCCCTGGGCTCCTGCTTACCACACTGGGCTGGGTGCTGCACGTGGAGCAGGGCCATGTTGCAATCCATGGTTGAACATAGAGTGGACGATGACACGTGAGACAAGGATGCTCAGCTCCTGCCTGTCTGCCCGCTGGAGGAGACGCTCCTGCACTGTCACCACCAGGCTCTTCAGGAGTTTCCTGATGTAAAAAAAACAAAACAATGCCAGGTTGATGAGGGAAGGGTCTGCTGCCACAAACCAAATTTTTGTTTTTCCCTCTGCAATTTCCCGTCCTTACACTCAGCCTGCAACCCCACAGCGTGCTCCCACCCTGGGAACTGGGGCTGGTCTTCACTAACTGGACTTACAGCGGGGCTGATTTCACATTCGCAGCAATGCAGAGGATCCCCCGAGCTCCAGCTGGAAAAGCCAGACTTACTTTTAAACGGATAAATAGGCTTCTTTTTTCATCTGTTATCCATCAAGCCGCTGTTCATACCTGGGCAGCACAGAGCAGCCAGGAGGCCAGGGGAGGTGCCAGCAGATTTCATTGCCGCCAGCTCGGTACTGGGAAAAGGACTGTTTATCTTCTGAGTTGGGGCCCCCCGAACTCCTGTGCCGTTTTTGGCCTTGAAACATCAAGCTCAGCCCTTGTTACCTGCAGTCTGGGATCCTAAAAGACACATGAGAAGCCTTAAAAGCAATGGGAACTGGCTGCCAAAGTAATTTTGGCCCCATAAATCCTCCTTTCTAATGTTGTTATCAGCGCATTTAGGAGATGAAGTAGAGGCCCACATTTAAAAGGTTCACAATTATTTTAAGCAGCTACATGTAGTTTAAATTAACACTAGACAAGTGTATGCCCATTATGGTTTTTCCTGCATATTTTATAAGCAATATAATGTTACAGTTAGACTTCGAGCAACCAGCTCCAACAGTCAAAACACCTTTCAGTATTTCTTTTAGCAATTAGGTAGATAGCGACGCTATCACAGCGGAGTTACCCAGTAAACAGGCGGGCAGCAGACCCCACCTTCAGCAAACCAGATCTTCACTAAAGAAGTTTTTTCTCCTCTAGAGACCCAACAAGTGCACTGGGGTGCAGGGTGGGATAGTTTTGGACCCAATGGGAGACATGAACTGGGTTCATTGATCCGGCCGGTACCAGGCACTGTGAGAGACACCCACAGGAGCTGCAGAACTCGTCTGCGTTTCGGCTGTCAGCATTTCCCATTACCAATTCTCACAGCACAGGGCGCAACACAGAAGCGAGTTCGTCTGGAGATCTTTGCAATTAGGGCTGATTAAAGGTCTGCCTGAATTATTATCAAAATAGGACAAAACCCAGACATGAAGCCTTTTCTCTCCAGACTTTGCTCACTAGAGAGTCCAAGAAACCCCAGTGCCCAGACAAGAGCTTTGAAGCCTGTTCATTGCTGATTTGCAGTAGTTTTATAAATTCTTTTCAAACCCCTGCCCTCATTCTCTTCTCCAACCTCCATGGTGTTACCTGAAATAAAAGCCCTCGAAACCAAAAGTAGTTTAGAGAGGAGATATTGCTTTATTCGACATCAGGTGCTAGGGGGAAAACCCCACAAATCTAGCACATTTTACTGGGGATATTCACCCATTATTTACACACAAAATATTCTCGTAATTCCACCTACCTAATACATAACTCCACCTAGGCTTACATATTCATTAGGATGACTGAATAGTCTTTCTGCACACGGTATCAAATTTTGCTGCGTCGGCAAAACACTTCTGCGCAAGCGTGAGTGTCTCAGTGGTCATTTGGGTAAGGAGACCCTTCCTCACACTATCCTTTTAAGGTATTGAGTCATCTCAGGACAGTAAAAGTTTACTGTAAGTTTGCCCACTTCTTGAAGATAATAAGGATGTTCTCCAAAGTAGCCACAACTCTATCCTAATTGGTGTAGGAGTACATACCTGACATATAAAAGAACCTTGAAGTGATTAACTGCTTATTATTCCATCCTTGGTGATTAACTACTTCTGATTGTCTCCTCATTATCACTATCTGTAACATCAGCTCAGTGACTAACTATTTTTACATAGTAAGAAGGTCAGTAATTAGCTATTTTCTCACACAGTAAGAAGGTTAGTGAGAAACAATTATTTTAGAAACAAAGCAGAGGCCTGTCTTTGGTAACAATTGGATTGCACCCCTTCGTGAAAGTCCGACTGCTGTGAATTACCACCACCCTATTCTACCCATACGTCCTTTGGAGGTAGCAAGTCCAGGCAGCCTGGCATGAGGGGGCTGGTAGGCACACACTTTATTACTTTTTTTCCACTCAGGGAAACCCTTCCTTTAATTTCTAATCACTTTCAGCCATAAGTAACAGACCGACTAATGGCACAGCTCAGCTTTAACCTCAGGAGGCTGTTTACTGGAACTGGAAAGTTCCTGTACTTCCCAGCAATGCCTGCCACCGGGAGTGCCTGGCAATGCAAATGCTGCAGTGATGGGAACATAGGAACAGCATTGGCAGGATAAGACCGGAGAATAAAAGCACCGGATAGTTTTGCACTGAAGAGAGAAACAAGGAGGTGCCTCATTATCAAGGTTAATCTTGCACACTGAAATTTTTATACCATAGCAACTTTCTTATTATTCAACATCAGTCCTCAAAAATGATGCTCAAGTTGAGCAAGAAACAGATGTGAAGCTGACTGGTCTGCAATTACATTATAATGGATTATAAAAGGGCTGGCAAAGGGGTCACTTATATCCTTTTCCCTGCCCATTAAGAGGTCCGTAGCACGACCTGTAAAGCTGGTCTTGCATTAAAAGTACAGAAGCCAATGTGACTGCTAAGAGTAATGGGACAGTTGCCAGGGCTGCCTTACCAGGAAGCTGCAGCGCTTCTCCTGCTGCCTCAGAAATGCTCCTCTGGTCTTTGCGCTGAACAGGACATGTGAATTTGATTTGCAATCTCCCTGCATGGGGGAGCCCTCTCCCCAGGCTTTGGGGAGAAACACGCAGAGACCCAGCAGGAGCAAGCGGGGTGCTGGGGGTGCGCAAGTTGCTTGAGGACCCATGGCAGATCTGACTGTGGCAGAGCACTGGCACCATTCAGCCCCAGAGTGGATATTTCCTTCCCTGATTGGGACGTCACACCTGGGCCCAGGAGCTCCCCGTGTCCTAAGGGGGACTTCTCCTGCAAGAGGTGTCAAGGGTGGGTGAGGAGGTCAGGCTGACTTACTGCTCCAGGTTGACCACACAGTGAGCAGCAGTAATAACCACATCTCCTCAGACCAGACCGCCACCACAGTAATGGAAAAGGCCCAGTTTGAGGGACACCTTCACAGAAAAGGTCAGGTATGTTTTGAGATGAGGTGACTCCTGTTTCCTCCCAAAATGTGAAATAACAAAGATCAGCCCAGCCTGGGAAACAACTTTTGCCTCCCAGTATTAGTGTGTGGGATGCCCAGCTGCCTGGAGGCTTGAGGAGTCACTTCCAAGCCCTGGCTGACCCTTGGTAGTCACCTTCAGCCCCAGCAGTGCATGAGAAGAATGAGATCCTGAAGCATCCCGAAACCGAGGGGACTGGACAGACATCTCAATCCTCCTCTTTGCCTTCCTGAGCTTCCAGAGCTTGATCCATCCCCTTGACCCCAGCACCCTACCCTCTCCCTACACCATCCCCTGGCTTTGCCTTCCTGCTACTATCTGCATAGATTTTCAAGCTGCTGCATGTGCAGGGACTGGGTTTTGGGGAGAGGGAGGTGGCAAATACTGTTTGCCACAGGTGCCAGCGTTTGCTCTGGCAACACACAAACAAATAGACCTTTTCTAAATAGAACCATGCCCTGCTCAGTTACTCGTAAGGCACCATCCCACAGTCCTTGCTCTGTGCTTGTCCTTATGTCAACACAAACCACCAGGCAAGGTAACTTTCCTCCGCAACAGGGGACCAGGGAGGCACCCTCCCTTCCAACCTCTACAGCCTCTTTCTATACCATAAACCCCAGCAAATCCTCATCTGTGCACACCACAAAAGCTCTGCAGCTGCATTAGCTCACACCAGCCAGAGATCTCATCTTAACTATTAGATCACCTCATTCTTTCCTGTTTTGGGAGGGGAGTCAGCCTGGGAAGCTAGGTAAGAAGGACTTTTAGTCCAACATCCACTCCTGAGCTAGCAGCGTTCAGTGACTTGAGGATGAAAGAGAGATGCTCCTGCCTCTCCTCCCCCTTCCCCAGGGAAAAGGCAGCGTACTGCAACACAGACCTGCCAGGGATGTCCCCCAGACACCAACTCTCTCCCACGAATGATTCAATTCAAGAGAAGAATCCCAGCTTCAGAGCATCCTCTGGGCTCTTCAGGTCAACGGGATGAACTTCACACTTCAGGCCTACACAGAAGACAGAAACAAGAGTGTTTTGCAGTGAGACAATCCCCCACATGCTCAGATGCATCACCTCAGGCTCTTCTGGGACAAATCTGGGACAATTCTGGGACAAATCCGAGGTGTCACAGCTTTCCCAGCCTCATATGGCGATAAATGAAAACACATGGAAACTGCATTTCTTGATAAGAAGCTGATGTGTGCAAAGCTGAGGTCTCCTGTAAGGTACTTTGATGATGTGTGTGCACAGTCATAAAAAAAGAAAATTTAGATTTAATCCAGGAGACTAATTATTCTTAATTAAATGCAACTGGGACTTACAAAATTAAGTAACAAGTGCAACAGGTTACAATGATGCCACCAGACTTTACTCAAAGTTTATTATTTCAAGGCTTCCATACCTTAAGTGCCTTGGTGCACTTAACCTGAGCAAGTAAAGTCATGAAAGACATTGTCTCTGAACTGATAGAGTTCTGCTGGCCCAGCCCTTGCTCTTGGCTTTGGTCTGAAATACATCACAAGGAGACAGAGCTTTCTCACATTGCTTTTGGCACCGATTGTACCTTAGAAACATGGACAATGAGCAGGGGGAAAGTTTGACTTACAGCAGGGTCCAGCTGGGGGTGTCTGGCTCTGATTAAGTTTTAGATGCTTCACTGAACTGTGCAGTTTGAGATAAATTTGTGGCAATCACAGTTAATGTTCTCTGGAAAAAACCCTCAGTCCTCACCCAGCAGGGAGGGATGCACACACTGCCAGGCCTGCTGGACCACGTGCTGGGTGGAGAACAAGGGGTGTGCTGCCTCCCCTGGGTCATCTCGAAAACATGATCATTTCAGCAAAGATCACACAGGAGGGGTGTTCTCAAATACTTGGGAGACACAGAAAAGGAACCAATTGCAATTCCTCATACCGGAGGTCCGCTTCTCCAGACTGTGTGGTTTCAGGAGACGGGTGGCATGAAGTTTCCTCTCCTTTGCTGAGAAGAGCAAAGTAGCTCTTCCTCCACTCCCTTCAGCTGGTCCATGTCTGCATCAGCTAAAAATCACTTTGTTAATCACTCCTGTCCAATGTGTCTCTCATGCCAATAGGAGGGGTCCCCTGCCTCTCCCAAGCCAAAGCTGGGGTAAGAGTTCAGTTCCCAGGCATGCAAACATAAGCAACATAATGCTCATGATTTAGGAAGTATTTGCATCGTGTTTGTCCCAGGTGAGAGCCTGGAATAACTCACTGGAGTCACCAGGAGGCTGAGTCTGGACCCAAAATGTTACCAGCTATCACAATGACACCCCTCCAGCCCTTTCTTTAACTTTGGGTCCTATGTCCTCCATGTAGGCTTGAAGGCAACGTTACTTGCTTAACCTTCACATCAGGTTAGCAGGCATTAGAAAGCCCACCAATCTCTCACACCACCTTACCCAAGAGCCAGTGAACTGAGGAACCCATATCTTTCTCCTCTCCCTGGGCGGCCAGCCACCCCAAGACCTTAGCAGCAACAAGAGGAACTCACCCCACAAGGTTGTGGAGGATCCTCGCACAACTTCTGCAGCACTCCTGGCTGTAGAGGGGCTAACTGAGCTCCTTGCTTCCCCATTCAGCCCAGACTCTCTCTCTCCCTCCCTTTTTTAATACCCTTTTATCATATTCCCAGGATGCTCTCTGGCTTCAAAGCATTCGACTACTGCAGAAAGCACAGTCACAAAATCAGGAACAATTTTCTGAGTCATTGACCTGGACCAAGCTCTCCCTGGCCCGTGCTGCTGACTAGCTTTTCCAACAAGAGACTGTGGTGATTATTGCTATAGCAGCAAGTCTACTAGTGAAGTAGAAAATAAATAGACTTTATCAGTGAGGTAAATGATGGAGAAAACACCATTCCCTTAGGTAGGGAAAGAAATAACATTAGCAACAGCAGAAGGACCAGCATCATGTTAGAGCAGGATAGGAGGGATGACAGTTATGTGGTTATCTCATCTCTTGCCCCAGCTGGGCAGATCTTTTTAGCGCTAGCTTCATTACCAAATCCTTCTCTTACATATAAGCATCCCCAGGAAAGAAATTTTTACGTGGATGTGAGAGCAGGCCAGACAGGGAGATATAAATATGTTAGCCACTACAGGAGGATGCGTAAGAAAGATTTGAGAACATCGTCCCATTCATTGCTCTCCTAGACACTTTCCTGACCTGACTGCCCCAGGGTCACCAGTTAGCAAGCTCAGCAGAACCAAGCCATTTGTCTTTCATGCACAAGCAAGGGACCACACCACAGCTGCACAGCCTGGGTGGGGAACGGCCCACTTGCCACAGCAACCAGGAGACGGCTGCAGCAAGGAGCATTAGATGGAGAAGGTAAAAAAGGCTTCCAGTCCCAGCAGAGCTGCAGGAAGGGCAGTCCACCAAAACCACCCACTAGGGACAAGCACATCAAGCTCCGGTATGATTTATGAAAACTGACTGGTTATATTCACCTGTTTGGTACCCTAAAAGAGCAGGTAACTCCTGGGCTCACTGCTATAATGCCCACACTGAGATACATCTCCCCACAGCCCACACACAGGACTCACCGCATGGAACAAGAAGAGACAGCAGCAGCGAGAGAAGCCCTGCTCCCACCACGGCCCAGGGAAAGTACCCAGTGCTGGAGCCTGGCCTGGGCTGTGCTACACACAAGAGACACAGCCCTCCTTCATCCTACCTAATGAGCTCCTTTAATAGATGAGGGGGCCAATGAGTTTTGTCAGGTGAGGCTGCAGGGATGCAAAGCAGGTGGGTTTGGAGGCTCTCTGGCCATGTCTTGCTGGGAGTCACCAGCTCCCTGGGCTTTCCTGTTTGTAGTTTGCTGCCCGCTTTACACAGGGACCATATCAGAAGCTAATGTCCCCCCTCACCATTGCCACTAGCCCTGAGCTGCCTTAATCCTTGCGGTTTGAAACAAATCTTATTGCTTTTGCTAAGGAGAGTTAGCACAGGCAAAGGTGAGTCCAAGCCAAATTCCTTGCCCTGTGGTCTCTCCTTGCCCAGGCCAGCTGGGAAGAGTGTGTTTATAAGGCATGGTGGTGTGTTTGCTTCTTTCTTCCTAGGGGACACCAATATAGTTGGGCACCTCAAGCAGCTTTTAATCTGTGAAGCAATATGTGGGATTTACGGAGAGGCTTAAGTAGCTGCCATACGGATGAGACTGGGAGTGTAACAATAGGACATGGGGGAACGGTTTCAAACTCAAAGAGGGTAGATTTAGATTGGATATCAGCAAGAAATTCTTTACTGTGAGGGTGGTGAGGCACTGGAACAGGTTGCCCAGGGAAGCTGTGGATGCCCCATGCCTGGAGGTGTTCAAGGCCAGGCTGGATGGGGCTTTGAGCAGCCTGGTCTAGTGGGAGGTGTCCCTGCCCACGGCAGGGGGGTTGGAACTAGATGATCTTTAAGGTCCCTTCCAACCCAAACCATTCTATGATTCTGTGAGAATGATTTGACCTTTTTTTACAGGGAGAGCTGCTATCCACATACTGCAAGAGCAACTAAAGCATGGAGGTGCCTTTTCTTTGGGGTCAGGAGCCGCAGAGCCCTGCCGGGTGCTGCAGTGCTTCCAGGCAGGCAGGGCCCCGGCAATCACCCACAGCAGAGCAGACATCTCCACCCCACCTCAGGAGCTGCTGAGCAGCCCAGGGGCTGCACAGCCCGGAGGAGTTGAGTCCTGCCCAACCTGTCCCCACTTGCCATGCCACTGCCTGTCCCCATGGCCACTGCCTGCCCTGTTGGCCAGCTGGCAGTGGGAAGGCCCCTCTCCTGGGAGGCCAAAGGCCAACTACATCTGCAGGCAATGGAGGGAGGCAAGACCATCATGCTATATTCCTTGTTCTGCTGAAAGGGCAAAACCTGCAGACTGCTCCACAGGGCAGGATCCAGGCTGTGACCTGGCCGTACATCTTATTTCTCCATCAGTACAAACAAGGACCTGGGCAGCGGGTCGTTGGTAGCAAGCTCCAATAAGACAACCTGCACTGTTGGGATCTGGGAGAACTTCAGTGTGTATGGGCTGACCTCAATGTGAGCGTGCAATTCCCCTTCATGCTACAGAGGGTTTTGCACACACCAAGATGGCAGGAAACTCTATGGCTTGTGTTACGGGCTTTTGATTCTCCTTTAGGTCCATTTTCAATGGAGATGTTTATCACCATCACGATCACCTGAATGAACCCAAACCCTGGGAGCACACAGGAGCATCTGGGAATGTCTGCCACGAAGAAGGGAATTAGAACAAAATGAGTTTCTTTTAATTTCTCTTCTGTTTTTCTCTTTGCACTCTGTAGAACTGACACATTCCTGACCATGTGTAAAGCCTGACATGAAGAACTTATGCCAATATAACATGTCCAATCATCAAGACTGTGCAAGCACCAGCCCTCATCCTTTCTCATGCTCAGGCTCCAAAAAATGCCTGCTCCAATATTTCTATATGGCCAGACTCAAATACATGTGCTGCTGCATAGCTGCTCCTACATGACCAATAACTGGGACTCCTTGGGCAGTAAAATGTAAGTCAAGTGGAGTAAGAAACTTTGGCCCTTCCACCTCCAGAAGAACTTGTTCCTGATTGGTCCTAAGGAACAGACCGACTCCATAGCCAAGAAAACAAAACCAGACACAGCACTCACTTTTCTTACTTTTTATATAAAATAGACATTTACATACATTTTCTTTTGCAGAGACTTCGAGCATAACTCCTGTACGTGAAATCTAGCCATAAATCCCACAGTGAAAAAAAGCAAAGACTTTGCAAATTCCTGCACCACTGACATACATCCAGCTGCTGCTAAGTGTGAATTTATTTTTTAAAGATTTCTAATCCACGGGCTGTTTTCTTGTGGTTGTTTGTTTGTTTGTTTTTTTAAAAAAAAAAGATATGCACAACTGATTAAAAAAAAAATTAGGTACAGAAATAAGAACCATATGAACAACAGGCAATGCAAACAACTCCCGCATGAGAGGAACACGCAGCGTGACATCCACTTCAGGCAAAAATTTCTACAGTAATACAGTTGTAGAAGCCATAACTTTTACAGAGGATACCACCGGGGGTATTTTCCAGAAGGAAAAATTTTCAGCAAGGCAGTACAAACATGGCGATGAACTTTTGCACAAAGTTATCGAGATTACCTGAAGCAACTTTGCCACATTAAAACACTAGTGAATGCCAAGCGCGCTTTTTTTTTTGCTTTTTCCATTTTCTTTTTTTTTTTTTTTTTTTTTTTTTTTTTGCTGCTGGGTTTAAATGTACATGAAAGCAAAATGGTGCATTTTGAAATTGCTGCAAGAGACTGAAGGTTGGGGAAAAAAAACCCTCTAAGGGCTAATTTTTTCCAAAGATTGTGCATAATTGCATATACGAAAGATAGAAATTGAGCACTTGGTCGACTTAATCACATACAGATTGAGGAGACTTAAGCATATACCAACTGCTTCACCGAGCTGGAGGGCAAGTGGGCCAAAAGATCATACAACTATATTCTAAATTGCCTAATTATTAAAATCAGAATGACAATTATCTTCTCTCACCAAATATTGTACACTGTATCTGGCCTGGTTTCTGTAACTGTTGAGAAGATTTCATAGTTTTTAGATAATTTTAGGGGCGTCCAGCCTCCCCTGCAAGTTAGGCTCTTTATTTTGGATTTTTTTTTTGACTTATACTTCTTCCACCCATGTGCCTGCGTGCACACACACCCCCCGCCCATCCCCGTCAAGATCTCAGGAATGAAGGCCATTTGCACTGCTGCATTCACTTACTGTTTGGCCAAAACAAGTTGCCTGCACATTTGTAAGGAAATCTAGTCCAAGGAGGCTCTGAGAGAGAGAAAATGCCCCCCACTGCATCATTTATCCCAGGGGATGGAAAAAGAATGGAAGCAAAGAACGCTGGACTTTAAATAAGCAATAAAATAAACCAAAACCCATCAGCTGAAAATATTATTCACAGGGAAAGGAAAAACCAACACAATTATTATGTTTTTCATTTAGGATTAAAATGCACAGCGAGTACACGAGAGTCCTGTCTAACCAGCTTTCCGTTAATTCTCCGCTTTAATATTGGTGAGCACTGAGGTTTAGCCAAAGCAACTTGGAGAGAGAGCGAACTCTCCCCCACCAGGTAGAGCTCCAGCCATTTATTAATTTGTAATCTCTGCTAACCATGCTGAGCACTGGAGTTGGCAGAAAACAATGTATTTATAAGTCATTATTTTAGAAGCTGTGCAATGCTAGAGAAAGAGGACATTTCCTATGATTAATCAGCATAATATCCAGTTTATCACAAGGTAAGTCGCTCTATTTATCTTCCACAATAGCATTCCATTTTGGTGGAGGTAACCCATTTCATATCATAGTCCATTCTTCTTCTTCGCCTGCAATAAACCTTTCACAAGATTAATGTCCTGAACGAACACAGCATTTCAGCACGGACGCCAACGAGACAGGGAGTCAAGCTCAACACTTTGCAAGGGTTTAACTGCTTCGGTAGCTTAGGGTCCGAATCGTCCTCCAAATATGCTGCCAGTTCGCAGACCGTCATCCTGCATAGACGGGGTATAAGGTGCTGGTTCAGGAAAGCAGGGTTCGTGACCGAGCCCTCTCTGTAACTACCATAAACCCAGCTCCAAAATGTGGAAGAGTTGGGTTTCGGCATTTAAACGTAATCCGGTTCAGCTGGGATTAAACTCCGTGGATATGCCACCTGCCTAATTCAGGCGAGTGGACGAACATAGGCTATGCCATCCAACCAAACCGCCCCCTCAGCGGGAGGATGGTCTCATCTTTCTACGGTATTCTGCAAGTAAGGCAGTGTTGCCAAAAAGGACAATCCTTCTCCAGGATCTGGGAGGGGGACACCCAAAGCTTTATTATACTTTTACACGTTCACCAGTTTTGGGAGGTCAAGGTGACTTTGATCAGGTTCTAGGACAAGAACAAGACAATCATTTGTACCAGGTCTCTCAGGAAAGACAAACTAAGCTTAAAAAACACAAAACGAAGTCATCCCCCTCACAAAGCATTGCTATAAAAAATACAACTTCTTTTATATTTGAAAAAATATGTTTCATTGGCCACAATTTAAAGCCACACTGTGGTGGGGCTTGTAGAATATATTGTATTTATTTAATATATCTTTATAAGACAAAGTTTATAGCTGATACACATTTTTAAATGAAACGTATCTCCCCCCACCCCTATCCCCCATCCTTCGGGTAGCTGTCAGGGCACTCTGCAGATGCCTGCTACGCCGGGGGCTTTGCATGACACTGCTGCTGGGGGGCTGCACCAAACACTGCTCTGCCAGACCCAAAACTCGCTGCCACGTGTCAGTACCGTAGGCAACCAGCCAGCCTGGGCACACGGCTTTGGTGAACGTGCCCCCAAAGACAGGCTCACCTTGGGGCAAGGCAGAGAGCTTTACGGTCCAGGTACCTCTGAATACCCCAGCAATGAAACACCTACAGCTCTGCAATGCACGGTGGGCAACCAACTGCTCTCGGAGACCCTTTAAGCTTCGGTTTCCCCATCCCATGGGATTCTGCTGGTGCTAACCCGCCTCCTTCCAGTGCCAGGGCTGTGCAAAGCCACTCCAAGCATGGCATCCATCAGAGCGCCTACACTGGGGATCTGCAGAAACATCAGGTCATCAAGTCCACCGTCATAAAAGTTGTGCGACAAGACAAGGGCTGCTGACCCAGCCCCAGGCCTTCAAACCCACCCTTGGCCCTGGAAAGGAAAGGGCTTTCACCCAGCCCAAGCTGGGTGAAAAAGGGAAAATTCACCAGCAAAAGACTTGCTTGGTCTTGGTCCCTGCTGCTTCCTTGGGACTAATGAAGCTGGTTCGAAGGGAGAGAACCCAGAAATGTGTGTCGCCAGCTTCTGCCCCTGATGCTCTCTCCTTGCCACCAACCTTAGGAGCTGGCCTCTGCCTAGCTGTAGCCACTGGCCAGTCTCCTTGGCCAGTGGGGACCAGTACCTCCCAAGTCCAGCCTTGTCTCAGTGGGCACACAAACGTGGCTCCAGTGGGTCCACAAGCCCTTGCAGGGCAGACACTTGTGCCCTCCTGGACTCCCTCTGAGCTCCAAATGCAGTTGGAGTCATGTTAATGATTTGTCAGTAATTTGACCACCAGGAGAGGCTAAACACTGAGCTTTTTAAATGAAGCTAGCGAAGGCACCAGCACAGGGCTGTCCGATCCCACTGAGAGAATTTGGAGCTTGCCGAGGTGCCAGGGACAACAACAACTAAGGCTGGGTGCCATGTGGGTCACTGCCACACAGGCTTTTCCTGACAGATATATATCAAGGCCTCACATACCTAATTTGAACTGTCCTTTACTAATAATGCCAAACCTTGGGCTGCTCTTCTGCAGGGACCAGCCACAATCAAGCTCAAATATAACAACTTTTATGGCGGTTTCCTGCTGCAAGAGGAACAAACTGATGACGTACCCTGATGTCCAAACGCAAAGGCAGTGGCACCAAGCACGATCCCACCAATGCTCGCTGTGAGCTGGTACAAACTCTGGTGGAAGCAGCAGAAGTGCCGTTACAGCAGCAGCAGTTTGGTCCAACGTGCTCTGCAGCCATTTGCTTTAGAGACATCCTCAGGGGGAGTTATTCAAGCACGCCTCGGTGGTCCTTCAGACCATACGAGTCACAATGCCCAGGCACCTGGCCAGCTGTGAAGAATACTGCCCAATTTGTATAAAACAGAGAAAATATATTAATTTTTTGATTATTATAAGTTAAATAAATAAAGCTCAAAAATAAAAGCCCCAATTCCGAAGAGAATTTTTCCCACCTCAGTATTTAAAAATATAGATTTATTACTGATCAGCTATAGGTCATTTTCTGTATCTTTCTGGGGAGGGGATGAGAACACTTTGACAAAGTGTTTTGTCAGTGTTATCACCATGACAAAAGGGCTTTGTCCCTGCACATCCATAAAAAAAGCCTCCTTTGTACCTTTCCAGCCTGGGAAATCTTCCCTAATCTCTCTGTGGCTTTACTTTACCTCCTCCTATATTGATCACTTTGGTTGTTTGTTTTTTGTTTTTTTTTTACTGGGGACTGGACAGGAGGACAAGTAATCCTAGAGCTTCCCATTGCCTTTGGATGCTTCCATTTTTTTCAGAGTAATAATTATTTGGCCCAGAAAGAGAGGGCAAAAGGTAAAGCCACATGATATATAACTATACTGACATCATGAACCTGAATTATTACAAAATTACTATCTTATGAGTAAAACATTCAGGTGAGGTTTTCCCTCAAAGGATCATTTGTCCTACTTGTAGAATCATCCTTCTAGGGTGATATTCAGATACTATTTTCCCTTTCTTTAGAATAATTTTCAAGTAATGTTTAAAGCTGCAAAAGTGGCCACGATTTCCTCAGCATTAACCCCTTGAAACCTTTTTATGTGACCATTATGACCATCTTTCCTGGTTCAGAAGGACCTGGCAGCACTTGCAATGAAGCCCATCAGTGGTACTTTACATGGACGAGGTGAGCCTATGTTGAGTAACAGAAGGTGCTACTTCACCCTCGCTGCAATGGATGCGTGCTTTGTCTCCACAGTTTCCCCAGTGACAACCAAGATATTGAAGGTACGTGTCCCACCCACACTCCCGGTGTGATTAAAATGGGTTCAGCCTAAACATAAATCTTGATTAAAGGAAGGTTTTCATTCATTCTTCAGCATGTCCCACAGGAGCTGAGTGTCTCCTGTAACTTTGGTCAAACATAAGCATGCATTCAAAATTTGCCTTCCGTAATTCTGAATCCTATCAAAGTTCCTTCAGCATCACCATCACTTTGAGCAATAGGCTTCCACCATACTTTTCTCCAAGGGGCATGAGTTTCTTTCCACTGGTGATGGAATGCTATGTTTGGTCTTTCTCCTGGACTTCCTGAAACCGTTTCTCCAAGCGATCCAGTTTGGCCAGATTCTCTTTCAGCAACTTGCTGTTTGGAACCAGCTGTAAGGCTTTCTCATAGTAGCCACGAGCAGTGATGTAGCTTCCCTACAAAGAAAATGAGTGACAGATCTCATTTGCATTTCCTGACATAGAAAGTGCATTCCTTGGGAATGGTGAAGACTGTAATACAAAGGGAAAAGAGTTTATAAACCTTGACATTGTTAGATAACAGGAATATTTCTGCATTATGAGATGGATCATCGAGTGTCATTAGCCTAAATTTGATCAAATACACATGGCAAGAAGTAGATTTATATTTTTCTGTTACGTTGTAACAGAAGAGTTAATTTTACTTGATGATAGGACAGCTCAAGGACACAATGTGACTCTTTTAAGAGTCACACAATGTGACTCTTTTAAGACCCAAATCATAATGATATGCTAAAGTATTCAAAAAGATAAGCAAACACAAGGTGGGCTGTCTATTTCCATAAATTCATGCCAGTATTCTGCATTAGACGTCTTTATTAAATTAATTAGGCAGAGAGGAATCTTAAAAGTCGACTCACGGTGACATTTTTTAAGGTAGGTCAACAGTTGAAACCGGAAAACTTTAGAGATGGGCAGGTTGCTCCTTGCAGCCTGCCCTCTTACAAATATGGGATTTGCATTATAGGATACATATTCCCAAGCAACCTGATGAGGACAGACTTTTCTCCTTTTTGGATAAATATGCCAGGGACACTCACTGTTCACAAACATGCAGCTCTTGGCAGCCTGAAACAAATATAGCTTTCTGCCCTGAGTAGTTGTCTCTGCTTTTGACAGCTTAAGGTAAAGAAAGATTGTCATTACCTTGATGTGCTCAATGCCTCCCATATTCATCCAGGCCTGCGCTTGGTCTGGGTTGAGCTCCACAGCCCGTTTATAGCTCTACATAAATATGAAACGTTTTTAGGTTAAGAGTCTCAGTCTTCAGACAAAAGCACTGCTTGAGGGGAACAAGAAACGAAGTTTCCTCTCCCCCTGAATCCATTTAAAATATAATTTCAAATTCGTCTCATATACAATGCACAAACTGAACTTCAGTTTCTTTACAGCAGAGGTGACATAACATACTGCTTCACCGCTGAGCTCATCTCACAGGTTTTCCCTGCCCACGGCACCGCATGAGGAGCCAGACCAACCCCTGTGATCCTCTCCCTGGCACTCTGCGCCACTGGCGTCTCCTGCACATCAGGGTCATTTCCCTGGGCAGATGCCTGCCACCCACAAGCCATGCGTGGGCTGTGAAGCTCCTTACCTGCAAGGCTTTAATTTGGAGCTGCTACAGCCACCTGCATGGAGGTTTTACAAGGACCTGAGGGCAGTCATAGAATTACAGAATGGTCCGGGTTTAGAAGGGACCTTAAAGATCATCTAGTTCCAACCCCCCTGCCATGGGCAGGGACACCTCCCACTAGACCAGGCTGCTCAAAGCCCCATCCAGCCTGGCCTTGAACACTTCCAGGGATGGGGCCTCCACAACTTCCCTGGGCAACCTGTTCCAGTGCCTCACCACCCTCACAGTAATGAATTTCTTCCTGATATCTAATCTAAGTCTACCCTCTTCCAGTGTAAAACCATTACCCCTCGTGGTCCTATCACTACACTAGAGTCCTATCTCTCCCCACTGCTTCTGCCACTGTGCGTGGGAGAAGAAGCAACGAGGACCTTCAGGACTCTGTCAAACAGCACCATTTTCATGGTGTCACAACAGGAAAAGATTCAAATCAGGATTAGACACCTCTGGGGACATTGAGAATATTCAGAACTGTCCCAGTAATGATATTCTGTGTGATATTTAATGCTAACATAATTTCTGAGCTATCAAGCCTCCTGCTCCACCACATAAGCCAATCTCTCAGCTATTAGGTAATGAGGTGAGATATAACAATGTAGTGGGCTCTCACAGGTCACCAAGCTTCCAGCTGTGCCTCATGGAGTCGGCCATAACCAGCAAGAGTGGCTGGGGCTGGATGGACCAAGGGTCTGGTCAATGAGAAGAGGCCTAGCTTCCTCCATAATCCCACCATGACTCTGTACTTAACCTCTTAGAGCAGGGAGCTGTATTTTCACCCAGGAATGAGGAAAAAAGTTGCAAGTAAATCTGGCAAAGTTAGCTGCCCCATAGCTGTATCTGTACTGCTGGTGAACTGCTGAGCTCCCACAGCCAACAGCCAGGGTGCATGCACCAGGGAGTATTAGATGAGATGAGCTGACTCTACCTTTTAAACTACAAAACTATCCATAGGGCTTAGAGCAGTCATACCTCGAAAGCCTTGTCAAGGAGATTCTGCTCTCTTAGCTGGTTTCCTTTAGTGAAAAAGAGCTCCGATATGACTTTTGGATCCTTTGGTTTTAGCTGAAGAGCTTTTTCTATAGCTTCAAGTGCCTGTGAAAAAGCAGGAGGACATTATGGTACTGTATTCTGAGCCTTTCCACTTCTCATGCTCTCCTCACCACAAGGGCCTCCCAGCATAATAGTCATCTTCCTCCTCCCCTTTTTTGTCCCACAGTGCTAACACATGTGTAAATGAGTTTTTTAGATGCCTGTGGCAGTGGGTCTGACAGCAGAAGGAGCAGTAAGCAGTAAGAAAACCACACTTCCTAGCTTCAGTCCCAGTACCTAGATAAATAGAAGGTTTTAGCGAAAAAATAAATCTACTGGATGTGCACTAAGGCATGTGGCTTGTCTCTGGAGAGATGGAACGTAAAATTCAACTTGAGCTGTCTGTGTGAGCCCTCGGGACAAGGCTGCCCCATGGCCATGGTACCTTGACATAGTGCTCCTGCTTGCTGTAGATGGCTGACAGAAGACGGTAGCACTCCAGACACTCTGCATCCTCATTGAGTATATGGTTTGTCATCTTTTCAGCTTCCTTCGTCCGCCCCATCATTGCTAAAACCTGAGCCTGTGGAGCCACATTATAAAGGGTTACGATCATAAAAAACCTCAGCCCTCTTATAATACATGATGCTGCACCCAGCAGCTGGTGCTGGGCTCCTGCTTCTCCTGCTGGTGGTGTTAAGAGGCACCTCAAGGAAAGGCAGGAGGATTAACCCTTCCTAGCAAGAGGCAGGTCAGATTTTCTATATGCCATGTCCTGCTCAGCTGAAAGGCAGTGGCTGAGACACGGGTCTGAGGTCTGGAGTGGTGAGGAGGAAACAAGGATAGGAGAGATGGTCGCTGGATGGCTGGCGTGGAGGTAGAACCAAGCTCTGAGCCTTGCGCAACATTCACACTAACACAGCCATCCCGCTCCGCTTGTGTGGCCCTGCCCTGGCCGAGCTCACCCCGCACTCACCAGCGCCAGTCGGATCTCTTTGTTTGAAGGCTGCAGTGATGCGGCTTCTCTGTAAACCTGCAACGCTTCTTCATACCGCCCCGTGTTGTAATACAGAGCCCCCAGCGGGGACAGGACTTCAGCCTTCCGGGATACCTTCAGTGCCCTGGAATTTGGTAAAAAGAGATGCTTCCAGGTGGTGCACGGACCAAAGCGGAACACCGAGGTGTGGCCTGCAGTTGGATGGAGCAGCGAAGCTCTGACCTGTGCATGGCACGTTCATCCCACCCCGGGGAGGACAAATTTAATATCACGGGGAGGGATGAGCGTGCTCACAGCAGCAATCCCTTTGGCCACCTGAGAAGGAGAGAGGGGCACCTCCAAAGCAAACGTGAGCATGCAGCAGGGGTGGGGATGGCTGACGCTGGCAGAGCCCAGGGAGCGTGAGCACAAATCAGGATGCCAAAAAGGAGGCAAAAACTCCCAGACAGTCCACCCTGCTACATACTGGGAGTCAGAGCCTGCCTACTGGCACATTGCTGGGAAGGGCTTTGAATTCCTGATAGTGCCAAGGGTTTGGTGCTAGGCTGTGTGGCAGTTATAGCTGCTACTGCTGCTAACAACCTGCTCATGCCACTGAGAAACCTGCGGCTTTGCTGTTAGAGCGTCCCCCAGCCAAAAGCAGCACTGTGTCCATGCTGGGGGCTTGGGAAGTCAACGCTGCCTGAGTCCATGCTGCCTCTCAAAGCATTCCCCAAAAATAGCCAAATAAGCAACGGTAAACCTGGTTTCAAAAAGATGGAGAAGGAATGGGGGAAACACCAAACATGCACCGACAGATTCATGAATTAGAGGTGCTTCAGAGAGACAAGCTGTACAGGGGGAGGAAGGAAACCTCTGTTTCCCCATCCCAAATTCTTACCGCTTGTACCACGCTTCGGCCTCTTTGTTCTGCCCCAGGGAGCGGTGAAGCCTGCCCAGGTTCACCATGGCCACGTGGTGAGCGGGGCTCAGGCGGATGGCCTGCCTGTAGTGGGACACAGCTCGCTCCGGAGCGCCTGGAGAGGAGAACAACCATTAAACTGCTGCCTCAGAAAGACCCCATCTCAAATTCAGCACGCAGTAATGCTCCAGGTGTTCTTTCAGCTATTGTTTTTTTTTCGGGGGGGGGGGGGGGGGGGGGAACCCTTTTGATAAAGAAATCCTGCCTCAGCCTTTCTAGAGATTAAAAAGTAGCTGTCCAAATTAGGATTTAAGCTCCAGTATCCAGAGATGATCCTGAGAAATAGATTCTTCTGGGGTGGATTTTTGCAAGTCGAGGGTACAGTCATCAGAAGAAGACTGCTGACTGAAAGCACCCTTCTACCATGCTGCAAGGGACACTCATCACCCCCCTCTTCTTAAAGACAAAGCCCACCCCAGAGAGGGGGCTGCAGAGCACGTACCACCTCCCAGGAGAGCATCCTTCCACCCTGGCCCACTGGAGACAGGGAGAACAAGCCACCCAGTATTCCCCACAACCCCTGCACAACTGCAAATGGTTTCAGCTCTTTCCAGACAGAGACTACTCCCTCCATCTTTGCTGCGCTGGATCTGCTCAGCCTCCGCGCACTGCTCAACAGGAATGGGGGTAGCTGCCAGTGACCAGCTAATTCCCATCTCCGGGCAGTAAATCCCAGCCCAGAGGTGCCCACGTGTCTCTTTTGGAGCAGGTAAGCACCGTCCCTGTGTTGTGGAGGAGCCATTGGGTGGCACTGCTTCGCTGTGCGAATACACCTACCAGCGCAAGGTCCCGCAGTCCATGACATCACTCAGCACCACAACAAAATACAACACCGTGCAAGAAGAAAGGTGCCAGACCACCACCCCCAAAGCCTAAAGTTCTATTTCTAATAGTGTATTTTTATTTAGCTAAATAATGGCTTTCCTCAACAAGGATCTTGCAGTGCTTTCCTCAGGCAGAGCCTGCTGACAACCAGCTAAATAAATTAATGGGGCACAGTATAAAGTTCCAGCATTTCAGCAACATGAATATCGTATTTTTAACCCCAGTGCTCGTTTAATTGGTTTCTAGACTCTAGACCAGATAATCTCCTGATGAAAACCAATACTCACGGATCTTTGTCCACCAACAAAGCTTTTGAGTACTGGCATTTTTTAAGCCAAATCACTTCACAATGTATTTAATTCCATTTCTAGCTGGAAAGCAGAACTTGAAAACAGCCTGTGCGTGTTGGGGCACTAAACTTGCTGCTGTGGGAATTTCATTTTCATAGCTTTTCGGATCTAGTTTGGTTTTCCTGAGACTACCTATGCGACATAAAAGTAACATTGACACTTCTCAGCATCTCCTTTACAGGAGAGAGGAGGAACATCTGTAGGGAGATGTAGAAGCACCTAAGATTCACCCAGGGCCAACGATGTCTCTTTCAGGGCAAGACTTTTTCAAAACATCCAGCAGCAGCCTCAATCTTCTCTCACCGCTGAGCAGGCAGATGTTTTTTGCGAATCTCCTTACAAACCATCCTGGGAGGCAGCTGGGTGCGCACCTCAGTGCCTGAGTCAGCCAGTGCCTCCCCTGCTCCACAGGCGGCGGTGACAGGCATCGTTAAGGGAGACACGCTGAGTGTCTATGACCACTGCAGAGCTGTCTAGAGCTATGGCTCCCCAGAGCTGACACTTGCCGGAGGCTTCTTGCACCAAATCCTGCACGTTAATTGGAGTGGTGCTTCGCAGCATCCCCCTGCACCCGCTGGGGAACAGCACAGTCTGTGACGGGCTTGCTACCAGCCACTTCCTTCACGCCTTGTCATGTCTCCAGGAGGGTTATTTACACATCATGCCCGAAGGATCGAAAGTCAGTGGGTTGGTTTTTTCCCTGTTGCTTGTGTGTAGGGAAGTGTAGGAGTAAACCAGGAAAAGTTACCTTTGACTTTGGCAGAATACACAAGCGCAAAAAATAGAAAGTGCACTGCACTGCATTTGAACCACAGCTTTTGGCAGGAATAGGGTGGTTTACCTGGGTTGGGAAGCAAAGATGAGTACAACATCAAGAGCGAAATTACCGAGGAATTTTTATCATCTGCAAGCCTGAATTTTGCCAGGGCACAAATTCAGAACCTCAACCTCTGTCGCTAATGCCACGATGCTTTTTTTGGTTACGAATACTCCTTTTGGCTTCTTATTTATTTCGCACTGGTACTACAGAAGAGTGATGGCTGAGCATCAGCTCAGGAGTAGGACAGCCAGCTGCAGACTGATGGACACCATTGTCCTTTCTTCGCAAGCACCACTGGAGCCAGGCACAGTGTGAAAGGGGCAGAGTGGGTAGCAACCACACACTTTTAAGCCTACAATATTTCATCGCTGAGTCTCAGCTCTGTTCTGGAGGGACCGGAGTGTGACAGTAGTTTGGTTTCCACTAGTCATTTGTCAAACTTGGCCTTGCTTATAAAGCTGTCAATAAAAGGCGGCGATTGCAGTGGCATTTTTTGTTGTTGTTATGTGGATGCCAGGAAGTGCCTGAGTCCAGGGAAGTTGGATGGGAACCAGGAGCCCAGAAAATAAAGGCTTTGGATGTCATTATGGAGCTCCTGAGAAATCATTTCACTCCACAGCATCCTAGGTTTTGTTTTCACAGATGATTGTGGCTTAAAAGCCATGTTTGTTTTTATAGTGGCTGCACTCAACCTTTACAGTCAAAGAGCTGCTTTGTCACCAAGTAGAGCTGCAAGCGCTCCAAAGACCATGACGATCCACTTGTGTGCCTGGGATTTGGCTTGATGGGGCCATGCTTTCCTGGAGAAATGGCAGTATTGTCAGGGTGCTGCCCAGCTCAAATTGAAGACGACAACTGCCTGTGCAAAGATGGTGAGAAACACTGAAGGAACCAGCCGGGCTGAATGCCACTGCCGCGCAGTGCCTGCATTGATTACAAATTTCAGTACGCTGTGCCATCTCAGCAGCGCGGGGATATTTATTTCCAAGCTACAGTGGAGGCACATGTATTGCTTCGGAAGCTTTTGACACCCTTTTAGATGTGTACTGGTGAATAAAACAAATCAATGCAAATAAGGCACAGAGGGAAAAAATCCCTTGCGCCTTCTCACTTACCGGTATCAACCAAGAAAACACCGTAGTTGTTATGCAGATCGGAGCTCTCTGGACAATTCTCTATGCCAGCCTTATAGACCTCCTCCGCTTCCTTAAGCCGTTCCTTAAAAGAGAAGGAGATTTCTTAGCCGTGGCAGAAAGGGTGTCAGCACCATTTGCCGTATACCTGCATTTTGTGACAACTCCCTTCCTGCTCGGGGAGCTCGGGGTGCCAGCCCACCCCGTCTTCCAGGTAGCCAAAATTTTACCCCATGGCATAGATGCGATGCAGCTGCCGTCTGGTACCCCAGAGCAATTCAGAGAGCTTTCCCCCCCATACATTCCCAATTGGAGCTACCTGTGAAACAAAAATGACAGCTGGAAAAGGCGGCTTGTGTGCAACATCAGCGAGCCCCAGCTGGGCATGCATTCAGCCGGGAAACGCAGAGTGATGGGGATTGTGGTGGTTCTAGTGAGAAGTATCTGTCATCTGGGAGCTGATATATTTTAATTTATTTGTTTAATGAGCATCTCGCTGGCTTACTTTTACCCTCCGGAGCTCTGCTGTTCGTTTCCTATGCAGCAGGGAAAATACAAGGAATGAAAGCTTGGCATGCATGACGGCTGGGGGACGGGGAGCTCATGTAGGGGGATGAGGGAAGCTGGAGGAGGATGGGGGCAATGAAAGAGTGGGGAAAATCTGACAGATACAGATTAAAACCAGGCATTGTTAACATGTGAGATGTAGCTCACTGGGACCGACGGGACGTGCCACTGTGCTGATTCCCACATGCGCTGAGCCCTTACATTCTGCATAGATTTCAAGGAGGTTCATTGGTGCTGAGGGTTTCTGGAAAATACAGATCTTTCCTTTGGGGACACCCTGCCTACGGAAAGTGTCCCACTGGCTGGGTTCTGTCTAGACTGAGCTACGGGCAGCCCGGTCCTGAAACAAAAATAAGGTGCCTTGTTTGCATCGAACAGCAACTTAATAAGGTTTCCATTTCCCTCCAGCCAGGCGGTGCATGCCCGCTGCTGCATGCTCGCTAGTTTGGCTTCTCACTGTCTTCCTTCCCCCCTAACCTCGGAGCCTTGCTGTTGGGTGTATTTATGGAAGGAAGCTGTGCACGGCATGGCGCAGAGGGGTGTCAGGCATGCCTCCAGCACCAAAGACACTTTTTCCAACTCTTCCCCTTCCGCAGAGAGGCATAACCCTACGGCGACAAACCCCACGGCCTCCTGACGATGCTCCCAAGCGAAAGCAGCTGCCTGGGTCTCCACTGAGGAAGGCCTGGAGCCACCAAGCTGAAATGAAAGGTGGGTCCATTCCCAGCTGTGGACCCTCCTCCCCTCAAGTCCTGCAAATCCCGGAGCCTCCAGGGCTTTCTCTGGATTTAAAAGGTGCACTCGATGGCAGCTTTTGTTCTGTATCTGCTTAAATGTGTGGACTCCTTTCTCACCTCCTATTTCAGAGCTGGAGAGGTGGAATTAAACGCATTGGAAGACTATGACTTGATGAAAGCACAAGGTTTGTTGTGGTTAAGTACTTTCACATTTACATGATAAAGGTCAGCCAACAGAAAAGATAGTGTGTGATAAAACACAGAAACACATTTTTTAAAAGTGCTTGAGTTTGTACATTTTGGATATATTTACGTGAATTGGACATCATTATCCTGCGGGGTCAGCAAAAGTGTAGTGATCGTCAGAACTGACTAAAATGAAGAGCAATTTTTTGAGAAAGCATCTGTGTCACCGAGACATTAACAAGCATATTTTCAAAGTTTTCTGTATTAATGCCTTTTCCTCTAAGTTTAATTTTCAGCCAAGGAATGTGGCTTTGTGTGCACGTATGTCAGTTTTCTTCGTTTTACTTACTGATCATAAACCCGATCTTCAAAGCCAGGAAGGGCTGTGTTAAACTGGATTAGCAGTGCCCCATGTCAAAACATTCACACTCACCAATACTGAGCAATTTCAGCATTTTTATCATGGTTGCTTTTTTGGCACCCAACATCCTGACCCTGCATGCCTCAGGCTCAGCGCAGAGTCTGGGATGATTTCTCTAACAAAGTGTTTGCAATAAGCATAGTCAGAAATTGGGAAGGGTGGGCCCAGCTTTTTGTGCCAGAGCTTTCTCCGCCAGAGCTTTCTCCCTCACAGCCTCTCCTTTTCTCGGGAGAAACGCTCCAAGTTCATCAAGGCTTGATTCTCATTAACACTTAATAATGCCACTCCCAGGCCTTCATGAAACATTCATCAACCTCACAAAATTCAGAAGATTGGCTTAAAAAATGTATGAGATTTTTATGATATTAAAAAAATTATGCATGTGAGAATCTCTCAGTTGAACTCCAGGGTTTTTAAGTCTGGGGGTTTTTTTTATGGCTCAGTTTTTCAGTCTGGTTATGCCTGAGTAGGCTCTCCTCTGCAGCTGAGCAGGAGAAAAAGTTTCTTCTTAGTGTAGGCTGATATTATGCCATACACACACAAAAAAATCACGTGAATCCAGAAACTAGGGCCTGAAAAGAGCCACGAAGTAGCACGAGATGGCTGATGAAACTCTAAGGGCTGGGAAGAAGGCACTGTCAAAGCGCATCAGAGCAAATCCTGGGGAAGCAGTGCTAGAGGAATGGTGTGGGAACGGCAAACAAAAATGTTTGATTTCTGATATTAGCACCACTGCAGTGATCATGGAAAACAAGGAAAACAACAATACATTGTGACCAAGTTATGATACCAAGCAGAAAGAGCAGCAAGAAGGGCAAGCATTTATAAAAGGCGTAAACAAGCCAAACTTTTATACAATGTGGCGGTGTTTTTTTCTTTGTCAGCTCTGGCTTCAGAACCAACTACCAAGGAGAGAAGAGGGCAATCACATAGAGTTACAGGCTAATTCCCCGGCACATGAGACATTCCTCTGAGGAGCATTTTTTACAACTGTGGGAGGAAAGGACCCATCAGCCCTATTTCAGATTCACCACCTTTAAAACAGGGGGGAACATGCAGTGTGGGACCGACGAAGGCAATCCCCATACTACTTCACTGAGCTGCTTCCACAAGTTTCCCTCCTTCTTAGCCTTAGTGCAAAGCTGGAGGAGCTGCAGTTTGCCACGGGCACGGTCACCTCGTGAGTTATTTTAATGTGCCGCGTCTGGCATTTCAGCCCCTTTCTACCACATCCCAGCAAGAGGGAACCATTTTGGGCTCCCTTTCCCAAAGCTCCACAGCGATGCTGTCTCTGCAACCCACTGCATACTGCCTGGCATCACAGATACCCCAACAGCTGTGGGCCGCAAGTCAACAGAAAAACAGGTTTTTAACTTTCAGCCATTTTGGAAACTATTGCTTGGACAAAGAGGAAAACTCCAGAGTGAAAAATGGGGTCCTGTCATCATCCTTTGGGCTGAAGATGCCAAAATTTCTGCCTGTACTCTTTCAGGAAGCACACAGAGTAAGGGTGTGATTCTGCAGCCCACGGCCACAGACAGCAGCATGTATTTATAGGACAGCCCCCACCATGGTCACTAGGATGGGTGTGCGAGGCAGGAGCTGCACGACCAGGTCGTCATCTGCTGTGGCTGAACAGGAGAAGGTGTTAAAAGCCTGCAGGAAATCACTGTTGTCCGAGGAAACTGTACTATCTATGTGTTTTCCCTACCGCTTACTCAAGTCACAAGAGGATGAACAATCTACACGTACAAGTAGATGAATTATTGCTGGACTTACTAACGGTGTTTGCTTTGGGCAGAAGGCCTCGGGACTCTATAATGGTTTTATTTCTCTGCTGACCTTACAATCGATGGTTCTAATTACTAATTTCAATTAATATTAAAACCAGGTATTACTGCACAGGACTCATTTCCTATACTTGCAGGAGACTCTTCATTGACAGGCTTATTCAAAACACAGTTCCCATTCAATAAGGTTCTTCTTTCAATTCAAACGCTATATTTCTAGGTTCCTGCAGCTGATATTGATAATATTCAAATATTTGAAAGTCACTTAAAAGGGAAAATAAAATAGCACACCTTTCAGTAACCCATAT
This sequence comes from Rissa tridactyla, assembly GCF_028500815.1. Classification (NCBI taxonomy): domain Eukaryota; kingdom Metazoa; phylum Chordata; class Aves; order Charadriiformes; family Laridae; genus Rissa; species Rissa tridactyla. Next base: position 153,135,701 of record NC_071466.1, read on the forward strand.
GTATCATAAGTGAATTTTGCAGAGTACCTACATCATTAAAGAAGCCTAAACCAGAACAAGACCTTTGCTTATAGTTTTGCTGAAATTTATCCACTTCCCTTACAGAGAGAAGATTTCCCTAACCAGGTTAATGGAAACAGTGAAAGACTGGCTTTTTGCTTTGTCTGTATTTGCATTCGGCAACCTTTTAAGAAAGCTTTAGCACCCCGTGCTACAGAACAGTTAGATCTGAAACTTGGGGGAGAAAAAAAAAGTTTTGAAAAGGCTTGCGGAAGTGTGCTGGAGCTGTGCCGTTATGAAGACCTCATCACCCACCCCCATAGCCCCAGAATGGGGCCATGGGTTGTAGCTGCAGTCTGTGGGAGCACCGCCCGAAGCACAGCATCCCTCATCTGCTGCTGCAGACATGGTGAAAAGCAGGGCTCGGTGCTCTCGAGGTGAGCACCCGCGCTTTGTGGCTTCTTCTGAACTCAAGCATTTTGTGCCTCAATTTCCCTCTTCCTCCACGGGGACAATATTTCACCTCACAGGGACCTTGTAGAAATAAATCACCTAACTACAGAGAGTAGGGAAGGTAATGAGCACGGGGAACAAGCCCGAGAGGAAATGACTAATCCTGCCTCCAGAGCGCAGCCTGGGCCGTGCGCAGTAAATAAGGCCTTGGGGCGCATATTGAACAATGAGGTTAAATAAAATATTGAACAGCTGCTCATTAAGAGCGACATAAAGCTAGCGAGCCTTCCCACCTCCTGTACGTGATCATCTACCACGGTAATTAAGGGCCGTATCCCAATGCGTGCATGCAAGGGGCAGAATTCGGGCTGCAGAGGCCACCTGGTTTCTGACATTTCCTAGCTTTGGAGTGATTTATTATGAAATCTCAAGGTTACCCACGTAGGCGTGTGTGTCTGAGGGGGAAGCGCTCGCCTATTCTGCTGTCACAACATTCAAGGTGCGATGCATTAAGACTCCACCATATACGCGGGGAGCTGCAGGGAGGATATTTACTCACAGCTTCAACAGCGATTTAATTCAGAGCCACATCATGTGGGTGTAATCACTCACTGCGAACAAGTTGCCTCCTATCCTGAAAAAAGTCACCCTTAAAGCAGCCTGAGAGCTCTCTGCAGACAGCCGCGGACCCACGCCTGCCACCGCACGCGTGCGAGGCGAGGATGCTCCACGGGGATGCGCAGGAGGTGTTGCGGCTGCGGCAGCAGCGCGTACGCACATGCGCAGAAGGCACGAGAGCTCAAGCGGTGCCTGGTACCTGTTCGGCTAGCAGCGAGGCCAGGCTTGAGTAAGCATCTGCGAACTCTGGACCATACTTAATGGAGTCCCGCAGTAAGATTACAGCTTCTTCCTTCTTCCCTTGGGATCTGCAGGACAGGGAAGGAGGGGAAAAAAGAAAGAAACGTTCCTGTAAGCACATGTTGAGGTCATCCCACTGATTAACTTTAAAGAGACGTGAAAGCCCCCGGCTTGACCTTTTCAACAAGGACTAAATGATTCACTCATGCCTCCTCTCCGCGGTGTGCGTGTCCAGTATCTCCTCGGCCCATCGCTGTTTCCATATGTTATTCTCAGGAGTTGGGAAGACACAGGCTTTAATGAATCTGCCATTTAGTCTGCTATTCAGGCAATCGTCATACTGAGCACTACTCAATGATCCCAGTGAAGACAAACACCCCCAAAACAGTGCATTCCTCAACCCTGCACACTGAAGAGCAAAAAAGTATTTTATTTTGGCTATCAGGCGAGCAGTGCGGGCCACATGCTCTGTCTGCTGAGACATAACCACTAGATTTTGTAAACTTCTCCAGTCCTACTGTACACCTCCTCTCAATATTTCTCTTTATGACAAATACAGCAAATTCTGCCCCATTCATCTCATCAGGAACTAAAGATACAAGAAGGACAAGATAGAAAAAGTGTCTCCGGGCATGAAGTACTGAACAAGACCCTCCTAGCGATGTCCTTGGGAAGTCACATGCCCTGCAGGAAGGGATGCTGTTGGGGTAACACCGGGTTTGCAGTCAGCTTCTGGAGGTCTGGCTCCAGTCATGTCTCTGGGGCACTGACTGACCTGGGAACAGGACACTTGCTCTCACCACCCCTGCTCTCACATCAGCAGGGTGGAGACACCAAAACATTTGCCTTTCCTTAAAAATACCCACAGAGTCTTTGCATGTTCCTAGACGAGTGCTGTTATAGATCCACTTATGACTCAGTTAAATTAATACTTTGAAATTAAAATATTGCTAAGTGCCTGGGATTTCTAAATAATTCCTTAGCAAGTCGACCATTAGGCTAGAGGAGTCTGTTCTTCCGATCCTAAGGGATATGAACAGAGATAGCTGTGAGATGGCTATGCTGATGAGCTAGGTTTTTTTCCAGCATTGCTCTGCATTTATTGCCATGGAAATCAGAAAAGGCTTCCCCAAACAAAAATCTAAGGATGTTTATTTATTTGAGCTACAATTTCTTCAGTATTGCTCTGTATTGCTTTCCTTGGAAAATGAGAAGGTTTCCTGAAAAAACATCTAAGGATGTTTAGCTGGACTGGAACAACATTTTCCTGGTGTTGTCTGTACAAAGACTATGAAAAGCAGGGCTTTCAAAAAGAAACAAAGGGCTCTGGGACACAGAAAAATATGTGAACACCTTGCTGCTTTGGCCTTAGATTTCATCTGAGTGACGTGGCCAAGTAACCAGATCTTGTTTATAAGGTGCAAATTTCAGCTGATAATATATGTGGCTTTGCAGATTTTTTCCCTTTCTAGCTGTGTAACTGGAAGAATATTTTGCCTGTGCATTAAGCTAAGTAAAACCAGTTGTGCTAGTCTTTTTCTTCTTCCAATGGTATTCCATATAAATTACACGAATGAAGCAAAAACAAATAAAGAACCACTTTTCTCCTACACTAATTAAAGACTAGCTAGCTTGTCAATTTATAAAACTTTTGGATCCCTTGGCTGGAGTTTCATGACACATTTTTATAAATCAAAAACAGATGACGGCTTTATAAAGGTATTGATGTTTGGCAAAAAAAATGTAGGAAATGCCAGCTACAGAAATAAAAGGATTAAGTGATCCACTCAGCAGCAGTAAAAGTTCCCATTAACCACAAGCATGCACTCTGAACATGGGGCAGTCCTCTTAATTGCTCTTTTTTTCAAAATGGCCTTTTTTTTTTTTCGTTTGATCCAAGAACAATGTTTGTCTCCTGAAAGTGGGTGTAGAGAGGGAAAGATTATGGCGTCTTTTTATGTGACAGAGTGAATTACATTAAAAAAAGCAGATCCAGTAGTTTCTCAGAGGGCTCAGGCCTGCAAGATACCAAGCGCTCTGGCCAAGCACTTAAACGCGTACTTAACTTTTATGTATGCAAGTTGAAAATTAATTGCTGGCTGAAGTGCTTTCCTGGATCAAGGCCAACGCTTTGCAGGATCGAGGCCGTCATTTATATAAATCTCCTGCAATTTGGGAGGGCACAGAGCATTGGAAGAACGGTCCAATACACTAATTTACCATAAACTGGGGATCTGGATCAGGAAAAGCTAGGTAATGTATACCTTTACTATGATAGAGAGAGGAACAAATTCAACTGATACAAGGAATCTATGCTCACTTAATCCAATTTTTCCCCAAATTACCTTGCCTGACAATGCCCTCTCCTGACTCCCTCTTCCACCCCAGCTCCCAGCCTCCCCTCTACAATCAGCATGCTCAAGCAAGGAATAGCTCTTTCCACAGGGAACATCTTATCCATATTTTTGCAAGTGCCCTACAGTTGGAGAAGAATCAGCTTAAAACACCCCGCAGAAGTCTGGCAATGCACAGGGCTGTGTGTGAGTTGTTAGTGTTGTCCCAAAGCAGGGACCTTCTTAAAGTACATTGTTAACACTGGAGCAAATTTAATTTACAACAGAAAGAGTAACCTAGGAATTAACGCTCTAGAGGACTTTTTAATCTTCAAGATTTGTTTTATTTTGTTAAGTTAGTTTGACTGCATTAAAGACAGAAACCCAGAACTCAACAGGGGCTCCACAGCAGTTCTGAACATCTCACCTTGGTTTCACACCATAATCCAAGGGGAGCTTGCATTGTCTAACTCTGCCTGTCTGAAAGGAATCCTCTAAGCCTGTTCGACTCCCTGGTTTAAACTGATTCAGGTAATTTAGATGCACTCCTTTGCCATTTATCTATCCTGTGTGGATGACACAAAAGTGGGGGGGTGGGCAATACACTGCAAGGTAGGGCTGCTTTTCTGAGGGACCAGGTCTGACGGGAACCTCATGAAGTTCAACAAAAGCAAATGCAAGTCCTACGCCTGGAGTGGGACAACCCCGTGCACGAGCACAGGTTGGAGGTTGACTGGTGTCCTGGTGGACAATAAGTTGACCATGGGCCAGCAATGTATCTTATGTGGCAAAGGCGGACAACAGTGGGTCCATCCTTCCCCTATACATGATACTTGTGAGACCACTTCTGAAGCAATGTCTGCCCAGAGCTGGGCTCCCCAGTGCAAGAAAGGCATGGTCTTACTGGAGGAAGCCCAACAGAGGGATATTAAAGACAGTCAGATCACCCACTGCATTGAGGACAGGCTGAGCGGGCCATATCGGTGCAGCCTGGAGAAGGCTCATGGGTGGCCTCAGTGCTGCCTGCGACTTCAGAGGACACAGAGAAGCCAGAGCCAAACCCTTCCCAGAGGTACATGGTGACAGGATGAGAGAGGCAACAGACACAAGTAGGAACATGGAAAACTCTGATTAGATATAAGAAGAAATATTTTTCACCACGAGCGTGGTCAAACAGTGGAACCGGTTGCACAGACACACTGTGGCATCTCTGTCCTTGGAGGTGTTCAAGATTCAGCTGGACACAGCCCTGAGCAACCTGATCCAATTAGACTTGCTCTGAGCAGCGGGCTTGGCCAAATGGTCTCCAGAGGTCTCTTCCAACCTGTTACTTTTTTCATCTACTGTAAATCTGACACTGCCAGAGGTGTTTTTTTTTATAAACAGGCTACACGTATGTGATACTGAGGGATAACTAGAGCACTTGATGCAACACAGAGTATCCTCATCAGAGACCATACAGGAAGCCAGGTGCAATATCACTGAATGTTATCACTCAGTTTGCTTCTTTGAATGGAAGGGAGGAATGTTTCACTCTCTGAAAGATCTTAAATCTCAATACGCATAATATCTATCTGATGTTTTTTATCATCTTCAGACAGTTACACAAGCCTCTGTCAGCACATTCACGTACACAAATATCCAGAAGCCTGTATCACAGAGCGCAGACGGTCCTTCTTCCTCTGAATAGGTGGGTTTGCTAAACTTGGACTACATCACGGCAACAAACACACAGGTCACCTTATGTGTTACTCTACATTCAGAAGAGAATCAGTGCTTTGAAAGTGGACATTGTTTCTAGGCATTTCACTTTCCCCTTAAAAATGCAGCCATAACACTCTCAAAGCATGTAAGAGTTATGAGGCTTTTCTTCATAAGAAATAGTGTACTGAATATTGGAGTGCTTTACGTACCACAAATAAGTTCTCTCCCTTTCTTCCTGCAACAGAAAGCTGAGATAAATATTTACTTCAAATGTTCATAATATTTTATTTCTTGTCTCTCTACAGAATATCCCACAGGCTATAAATTTGTGAGGTATTCTGAATGATATTTATCTCAGTTTTTCAAGCTGTATCTCAACAAAACTGAATCTCTAAGAGGAGTTAAATATTTATATAATGGGAAACTTCAAAATAAAACACAAGAAAGCAGTATCAGGATGCTCTGTGTCACAGATCACAGACCAAGAAAGTGGAGAAAGAGGTTGCTCACTTTTAGGTAGGCTATCTTTTGGGTTTATTTAAGAAATCTGTTGGCATTGCTTAATTACCTACTCTCCAATATTTGTATTAGGCAAGAAAATGATGACATACAACTTTATTTTAGGGTATGTAAACAAAACCAGAGGCTTATTCAGCCATTACCCTGCAATGCTTCCTGAGAACATTCATCTTCTGGCACATAGCTGTCTTCATTATGCGCAAACAGAAAATGGAAACATCCTTTTTCATCTAGGACTTCCGCAGAAAAGAACTTGAGAATTCCACCCTGTGGTCCTCAAAACAGATTCTTACTCAAGCTTAAATCACAAGCAATGGATGCTTAAATAAAGAGATTATTTACAGGGAATAACGAGAGGCAGATTCACACATGGGAACAGCAAACCCATCCTTCCAAAACCCTGGAGTTCCCCTTTCTCAGCACTCCAGAGGAGTTGAAATCTAATATCCGCCATCAGATTTCTACACTATGAGCAGGGGTGGGTACAAGGGACTCTACAGTAGAGTTCAACTGGGAACTCCCCATGCCAGATGGTTTCATTACATGTTTCAGGACAAGTAGTGCTGTTACTGGACATGCCTTGAGTGTTGCAGATCTGGCTCTTCCTGATCCGCGCCATCCACTGAAGCCTCTGCAAAGAGGACAGAAAATGCTTTGATGGCTTGACCATATATCCTCTCTCTGCCATATGTTTAAAAATCAAAACACTCTTCAAAACGTGTCATAGCACAGCCAGAAAGTATTATCTGCCTGTAATATTCTGCAGAATTTCACTTATTACCTAGATTATACTAGCATTTACTGCCTGCAGAATACCGGTCGCCCTATATACATACATATGAAAGGATAACTTGGAGAGCCAGGTAGAAAACATAAATAAAGACAAAGCTGTAGGAAGGGAGAACTTGAAATCCCTGCCTCGTTCCAGTCTGGTCATCTCAGGAGTCACCTTCTGCTCCAGAATTGGCTGATGATCTCTGCTAAATTGGTGGATCCAGGATCCAGGAAAGGTCTTGGCAAAGGGGTTTGGGCTAGTGTTTTAGGGGACACATTCATATAGCATCTGCCTGTACAGTCTCTGCTTTACATATGTGCTAATCCTTCCACCATGAACTATACCCATTTTTTAGCAGGTTTTTTAAAGCTAAATAGCGAGATGAGGGCACCCAGTTTCCATCACAATTGATACTATTTGTGTACGCAGACGCACTAGGTTGTTTTGGAAGCCTAAAAAAAAGTCTAGAAAATGGGAGCAAGTGGGTGCGGGAAAAGGGCAGGCGGAACCTGAGCGCTTTCTTTTAAAAAGTTTAGCACAAGCATCACTCACCTTTAAGATACTGCAATATATGGCACCACAGAAGGATGCAGAGCACATACAGGACACACAATACCTTAACTATCACATTAGAAAAAACATGACATGTACACAAAACAAACAGCAGTTCTAAGAGATTTTCCCACAGGTCTCCTTTGTGCTTTGCTGGTGCAACAAATCCAGTTTCTACCCATCTGCTGGGTCACAAGAGCCCATCAACAGGCCAGATTTAAGTGTTATTGACATGGGATGTCCTGGTCCTGCTTCTGGCTTACGTCCTTTTGTATTAATATTTTATATTTAAAAAACAATTACAGAGAATAATAACTAAGGCAAACATGATGGATTAAAAGGACAATATGTATTTTTAAACAGCATTGCCACCTAAGATTAATTTCAATCAGCCAAATCTGATGAATAATACAAAGACCTTCCATTTTTCTTGTCATAAGACTGTCTTTACCATTTTCCTTTCTTGTGAGTATTTCCAGTAAAGCTTTCACTTACTTTCTATTTAAGAATTCCTCAGCTGCCATATTCTAACCCCAAACCATCAGGTTTACTTGTAATATTATTCTGATAACTTCTCTACTACGGAATGGACCAGGCAGAACGTCATCGATACACTTAACATCTGTCATATAAACTCACACTCAGAGTAACATTTCAGAACCAGAGAGATCAAGTATGTTTTGATGAGACAGTGCCACTTTAAAACCAGCCCAACACTAAAGCCTGATTTACTCCAAAAGATTTACCAGAGACCTATTACCAGCAAAAGAGGCGCTGTTTATATCAGAAAAAAAGTACTTTTACTGCTGTAGTTTATGCAGTTCTGTCAGCAAATAACATGCTCACAAAAACAAGGGGGTTTTTGTTGGTGCAAAATAGTAATGCAGGAATATGGATTTTTTTTTTTAGTTGCACTCCTAGCAGATCTTATCATACTGGCAAAGCTTCTTGTATAGATTTAAGTTCAGTCTTTAGATATGGTTAGTCAAATTAATTTGCATTATTATGATCATCTGCTATTCTCCTTGCTAAAGGCTGACACTCTAAATAACAATGAGCAGAATTATGAGCTGATTAACTTGTTTTCTTGCTCAGCAGAGTAGCCGTATGCAAGCCAGCTTTCCCCTCAAATCCAGACCCACCCCCTCCGCAATGGGATGAACCTTCTGCTGCTCTGAGCATCTGAGTTAGGTGCTTATGCCTAAACTATGCATCAACCTTCCATACCGCTAATGAAAGGAAGTGGGAACTTGCAGAGGGAGATTTGCTGGGTCTGTGTTGTTTATTAGATCTGTATCAGATGCCTGTCTTTGAACATCGTGGCTTGCTCCACTGAAAAGGCTTATACCTCTCCACTGAGATGGGAGTCTCTGGTGACTAGTTGGATTAAGGGACCTCATGTTTTGATGCCTGATTTGGAACAAGTGAATTCCCTCCAGCTGAAACACAAAGGTAAACAGCACCTGAAGTGCTGTGGCAGACAGCATAAGGGTATCCAAACTAAGCCTCACCTTCGTGCCGGCACTCTTGGCCAGCAATAAGAAATAATGCCATTCCTTCACCAGCTGGCAGAAAAAAAGTACTTTGGTGATGCGTGTAGAGAGAATGTGAATTTCCTTGCTGCCAGTCCTGCATTCAACTTACTTGAGCAGGTTGCCAAGATTGAAGAGAGCTCGGTTGTGCTGAGGGTTTAACTGAAGGGCCCGTCTGTAGTAGTCCTTTGCCTCCGCCACATCTTTGGTCAATGTCCCCAAGTTGTTGAGAGCACTTGCGTGACGAGGGTACAGTCTAGGAAAAATGAAACATCAAGTTACAGACACTCACTTAATTGACAAATAAAGCTGAAGTCACTAATGCTGCCACCACTGCTGTTTGGCACCCTGTAAAGCAAAGGATGTCAGCTAGGAAACACTGTTTTCCCTTCATTTGCTGCAGATCCTGATGGGATCCTGAGGAACCTTTTCGACTCCCAAAGACACTGCAAATCAGATCTTCTCCTACAGTTCCTGTATGCCTCCAGGGCAAAAGGGAACACTCAACAGCTTTGAAAACCTATTTTACCCTCCAAGCAAAAGGCAAAGTGACTAAAGCAGCTTGAACGTCTTTATTCAAAATGTTTTTCAAACAAGTAAGAACTGCTTTGTCAAAAATATGTTTCCAATGGAAATATGTTTTGACATATACAGAAACCAACACAACACTGTTTAAATTGTTCTGTCTTGTCTTTTTTTTAAATCAGTTTTCCACAATAAAAGTGATAATAAAGTGCAAAAGTAAACCTGAAATCAGCTGTTGAACAATATTTTCAGGACCAAGCAAAATGATAAAAAAAACCCTGGAAACAGGCTGCTTAACAGTATGAATTCCTTAAGCTTCTAGTTGTATATTTTACCACTTGGTTTCGTTCTCCTTTTAACTGATCTGTCGATCTTTACATCTACCTGTTTCAGTTATAACACTACACACTGGGCCCAGCGCAGCTCTGTTAAAATCCCCCATGAATTAAGAAGCACCTCGTGGTCCATTCAGCTGCTTAAATTCTCAGACAAAGTTGTGCTCCTGCATTAATATTTTGGTCTGTAGGTCTTTCACCAGAAAACACCGGTGGTGAGTGTGATCCAGGGCAAGATTTAGCACCCAGGACCCTCTGTGTCACAGATGGGTGAAAACTGAGGTTCATTACGATAAAGAAATACATCTGTGACGGTAGCCCACAGGGGTCCCAGGCAAGCTGGGAGACGAGCTGTGTGACTATCTCTGATGCTCTGGTACGAAATGGTGCAGAGGTGCTCGCCCACTGAACTCCTCCAGACAGTCATTTCCTTTGTGATGGGGAGAAAGCAGGTTAAGAAGGTCAAGGCTTCAGTTTGAGAAGATCCAATTGCAAATCCTGCTGCCACTACAGATTTTCTGTGTCGGACCAGGACAAGTCATCTGACATTTCTCTGCCTTAAGTCCCTGTTCATGGGAAAGTGATGTGGATAATGACATTAAAAATAGTTGGGTATGATAGCCCAGGGTACGGCATGAGGAGGGGCGTTTAAAGGAAGAAGAAGGGATTAAGAGTCTGTAATACAGTCTGACTCTAAAGTTTGCAACTGTTTTTAATCTAAGACTTTCCATGGTGTTTTTTTGGTTTTTTTTTTTTTGCCTGGAGTTTTTCATTATGTCAGTTCAGCCCTGGGATTTTCTGCGCTTAAGTACCATGAATAATTTAGCATTTTATACACTGCTGCAACATTTGTATCAGTCACATTTTTGCTCCACCGCACGTAAGTGATTTTGGCAGGGTCTTACTTGAGGGTGAAGCTGGGAACGCACGAGGGAACTCCGGGAGAAGCGGATTGGTAACAAACGCAGGATGCTTCCTACAACTAAGTAAGAGAAGGGCTCCAAAACCCTTCTTCCACCCAACACCAAGCCTCAACACGGGCAACGACTGCAAAGCCACACAGTCGAGGAGAGAGCATTCAAGGATGCAGCCACATATGTTTTTTAAAACCTCACCTACTATACTGACAAAAGATAAATGTAGCGACCACCGCTCATGGTAACTAACGACTGTGGGCTCTGTCAACATCCCCAACGAACAGAGAAGCATCCTGTCTCTCAGCGGTAACCACTCCTCCCGCTGCAAGCTCTCAGGTGCAGCTTACGTGTCGCAGGTGTCCGCATTGCCCAGTGTCCGTTCACCCCTGCTACCTGCAGTCCCTGCTTAATTGACTTTTGAAGAGTTCCCTAATTGATCTTGTCACAGAGGAGCAGAGTAGCGAATCCAATGTTAGACTGCAGTTGGCACAGAAACAGCATCGCTTTCCCTCGCTGAAGGTGCCCAGTGAGCCTGCGCGTTTCAGGATGTGAGAGGCTGCCTAGGCTTGGAGAAGCATCAGCAAAGGACAAGATGGTGATGAGGGTACAATGTTGAGTCTTGATCTTGGCCCTAAAATCCACCGGTCATCCAGGCTAAGCCTTCCCATCTGAAGCAGCCTAGGAGAAATGCTTTCCGCAGCAACAGCAGGGGAGCAATGGAAAGGACCAAGCTTGATTGCCCTTGAGATGCAGCTCTGTGTGATACCTTGACCAGGATCTTGAGCAAAGAATGTCTAAATGACTGAGGGCTCAGCCTTGTTTCCCATTTCTACCATGGGATTTTGACATTGTTTTGGACCCAAAAACGTTTGGGAGTTATATTTTTGAGGCTTTTTTTCCATTTTGCTTTAATAAAAGCCATGCACTACTTCTGTCAGTACTCACACACAAAAACAGTTCTAATATCTGACATGAAGTCGCTTGAGTTATGAGTGGGCAAAAGTATTTCAGACAATTCTCGGGAAAGTCAGAAACAGATTAACATTTTACAGCCCTAAACCTGATGGTTTTGCTCTCAAACTTTCAGAAATTAATTCTGTTCTTGGCCTCTAGCACTCCCATGACATTTTCGGCTCAGGAGATTTGCTTGCACCAATTTGGAGAGGAATGAAAACGCAAGATTAAAAAAGAGAACTGATTTCACCTTTAAATTGCACAGTTCTGACCAGCAGCGCCATAAATACACTTCTGAGCTCAGCACTAAAACCTATCGCAGGATGCAAACACACCTCCCGTGTATCCTGGGCTCTATTTCTTGTGTTTTACATTTATTCATTACATCTCATTGCCCTTTCCAAAAAAGGTAAGTGAAAAACCAGAACTTCAGCTAGCACAAATTGTCAGCTTAAACCCCGCTTAGCATCTGGCCCAAAGAACTTCCAACATTAGCAATTTCACATATCTGAACAAACATTGAGAGAAAAATCTGAGTGCAGTGAGATAAGGCAGTGTGGTTGAGCTTTGCCATTAGGGTTCAGTTCTTTATGCTTTTATTTGGAATATTACTTCACTATGGGGGTAGAGCAAGATGACACTCAACTGAGTTCATCCCAGAGCATAACCAAGCTCTAAGAGAGCACCACCTCTAATAAAGTAACCAGAACTACAGCCTGCACCCATGACCATCCACACGGTTATAACATGATCCCTAACCATTTAACACCACGCTCAAATACTTCCCAGGAATGGTCCAGGGCTGAGCCCAGACCAAGGTCTGGTCCCAAAAGCCACTTGGGCTCAGCCACTGCCTCTCAGAGGACACAAGCCCTTACTGAATGCTTGCAGGTCAATTTATGCGAGTTGGCCTCAGGGCTAAAGAATGGGGCCCCGGCCCTGTTTTAATTATTAATATGGATGACGACTAAAGAACTAACAGCCTTGCTCAAACTACCCTCTGTTCATCCACACCCATTGCTGTTAATAACAGCTTCCTGGGGATAAAACCAGAGTAGAACAAAGTCTCGTGGCTGGATTTACAGACTGTCATAAAACTTGACCACAGGTAACTAATTAAAGCAACGTTTACTCAAGAACTCTCAAAATGTTTCTGCAAAACTTGCAGATACACCATTTGCAAACTGGTTTGTTTTTTGCTGTAGGTGACCTATTATTTTAATGAATGGTGGCACACATTTTTTTTTTCCATTTTTATGTTATCGGGAGGTTTGTGCTGTTTTTCAAGACTTTTGGAATTGGTCCCAATGATCCTCGATGCCTACCTTTCTTATTTTGACCACAAGCTCTCTGATACAAAGATTGTCTCTTCCCCACATATATTTATTCCTTGGAAGGGTCAGAAATCCATTCCCAGGACAAGGAGGTCTCCAGTTAACCTGAAGTCTCTTCATGCCACAATAATGATAATACTCAGAACCCAGACCTTGTCTTGCAGATAGCTGGGACACTCTGAAGCACAAGGAATTGGTTGTTGGAATCTATATATACCTTGTTTTGCAACTTCTCTTAAGAAACAAAGCTTTCTATCTGGACACACACGGAGCTGCATTTTCCTTGCCACTGCCATTGATAATGGTAACAGTCTGCAGGCAATATCCTTCTTGCTATGCATCTGATTAGGTAGAAATTCCTCCAGGCTTCACCTAATCAAATGCAAGTGCTGCATTATTTATGAAAGCAAGCTGAATTTCATTAAACTTATTCTACAAGAAGCAGTTCATGTAAAAAAATCAGTTTCTCCTTTCTTTTAGAAATCAGAATAATCTTTAAAAAAACCCTACATTCACAGGTAATTATAATAGAAGTCTTGAAATGGCAAAATTACTTTAAAAAAAAAAAAGGAAACCAAGCCATAAAAGTGTATTTTAAATCTGACTGGGATTTCATTTCTAAAGAGAAGACAAGTGGGATGCTTCCTTGTTGCAGAATGAATAATTCAAATGATTCCTCCAGTGCTGTATCTGCAATTGTCAGAATAAATTTAAGCAGCTTTCCCTTTAACTATTACAGGTATACGCTGCACAAGAACTCCTGTTAGTAATTATCCCCACTTCTTTTAGGCTAGCAAAATTCCCTCTAATACCACTGAACAAAAGCCTTACTGACTTGCACAGTCAAGAGATTTCCAGTTTCACAAGGAGATACCAGGCATAGAACATACACAGTCATCAAAACCCTGATGACCATTTATTCTGCTTTTTAATTTAATGCTGCTATTACCTGAAACATTAGGGTTGTTTTTTTTTTTAAAATTAGGGGGTTTGTCTGGCAACATATCTGAACTACAAGACAATTCCAGAAAAAAGAGAAAGGGAGAGAATTTGTTGTCATGGCTACAACCTATAATCCGCCAAGAATTTTAATTCTTTTAATTCAGATCGAGAGAGACCACTTAAACAACCGGCAAGCTCTGCTCGCGGTCCTGCCTTTACACGGCCCTTGGGCCCGTGCCAGCAGTATTCAGGGGGCAAAAGGCATTAGCGTGACAACTCCCCACTCGCTCTTAAGAGCGTTACGTGGTTCTTGCACAGCCATCGCCGTGCGGGGGGACAGAGAGTAACAGGGGATGGGGCCAGACGAACGTGCAATTAGCCTGGGAAACTACCACGGGCAGCATGGAAAGGGCTGCAACACCGGCTTTCGGGGGTCCGGGCAACCCTCTACAGCCACCACGTGATAAAAGATGTTATTGAAAGCAGGCCAGAGCCACCTCTCAGAGCTGGGACAGCCCTGAGATGTCCTGCACTGGAGCGACTCTCCCTGGTGCCCCAGCCCCGTGCTCAGCCCCTTGCTGCCCTCCAATGACTGATGATAAACCTGTCAAAAGCACATTGCCAGTGACTTAAAACATGAGACCTTAAAGCCATTATAGAAGCTGTAAGCAACACTGGCCATCATTAACCTAATGGCCACGCCGTGGCAGCAGCAGCAGAAAGAAAAAACCTGCCGGCATCATCTGGCACCATATTTAAAGGAGCTCCAAGCGCGTTAATTTCTGCCAGAGAGAAAAATCAGCAACTGATTCAGCTGGGGAGATCTAGCATGTCTCTTTTTTGTTAATGCACCTTTTGATTAAAGAATGCATTTAAATTTAGCAATCGCAGGGAACGCTGCACCTTTGAAGCAACTGTGATTAATTACCACTGCTGCGCCGCCGTGAGAAAACAGGTTGCGTTGGCTCTTGTGGTAGAAGGAGGAGAGGGGCTGAAGAGCCCTGGGACAGAGCTCCTCTCACCAATCCTCCATACCGCAGGACACCTCCCCACTACCCGCCCTTGGTTCTCCCGGTGCTGGCGTGACCCTACTGCAACGCTCGGCATCCACGAGGCTCACTTCAGCCAGATTAAGTGCGCAGAGTCAGCCTTAATTACCCAAGCCCAATTATGTCCTGGCAGCACAGCAACTTGTTTTTAAGGCATATTTTGCCCCTTTCCAACACATACCACAATATTTTATTGGCATCATTTTGCCAACAAAAGTAAGAAAGTCACGTGAATAAATGTTTCACCTGTGCCAAATTTTTATACTGCCGTTTTATACTTACTCCGGTATACTATTTCAAGCCAATTTTCCAATTTCAATATTACATCACTCTCATTTTCATGTATTTACGTAAGTTCTCAATAAAGCCCTATGTCAGGTTGAATTAAAACTTGACTTGATGTAATTCAGAGACCAGTCATCCTATGGGGAACAATCCTGCGCTGGTAACAACTCAGGCCATGGCCTCACAACAGCATGGCACCTTGTTCCGAGAGCCGCTCTACATGGTGCGCAGATGTGTAGATAACAGAACCAGATCCTATGTCTGCCTCAAAAAGACCTTCAATTTGCAGCATTTGAATTCCTTTTATAGAAGGAGAGATGATCCTGCAATATTAAGCAGCAGCTGGTTTCTCTTGAAGAGTTTTAGTATTTGCATCAATATTTCCTCAAAGGTAACACCCTTCAGCTTGACAGAAGGTTTGTGGCAAGCTGGGATTTTTTACTTTTTTTTTTTTTTTTAAATGGAAATCCTGTTGAAAGTCAGACAAGTGAGAGATCTAACGCTTCTGGGTTCCTTTGAAAGCCTCAGGCATAATCTTCTTCAGAGAAAGCATGACAAAGCAGCCAGACTGCTGGCTGTACGCAGCATGGCCCAGCACTGGCTATTACATCACGCCCGTTTCCACGTACTCAGCTACAAGGTGGTCCAGCTCAGGGCCTGACACAACACTAGGAATAAGAGAGAGATCTATCCCACCCCACCATGGTGCCAGGGGTTCTCAGAGCATCCCTGAGCAGCTCTGCAAGGTCCCATTAGTGTCCTCACTGGTGTTACATGGAGCGGCTCAGGTCCTGACGGAGGTCCTGCTCAAGAAGTCAGCGGGGATGGGGGGTGCCTACAACTGTTTCAGACATCTACCCACGGTGTCCTCCCCCTGCTGCTGCTGAAGGGCAGGTACCCCAGATGCCTTAGCTACACCAGCCCACCTCAAACATCTTCTACCTTCAAATGTGGGCAGAAGTCACCCACGTTTTGGCACTGAGCACCTACAACACGGACACTGAGAGACAGTACTTGTCTCTGCCAAGTTTCGCATGCGGCCTGGGACGAGTCTGTCTCTCAGGGTCTCCATGCCCTGTCCCTAAAGAGACAATAACACAACTTCCCTTCCTTGTAGTGCTGCCTCTCTGCTCACGGCACAAGCTCTCTGCGGTGATGACAACCTCCAACTACGGTCAGTGGCCGGCACAGCAGGATCTTGATCTCAGCCGGGACCTCCAGAGGCCAATTCTGTATAAATATAGCAAGTGCTGAATTGTAGCCAGGGATCAGTGGAAGGAAGAAAGGTCTGGCTGTGCCGCTTCTCCCCCACGCAGCAGCAAAAGTAGACCATGGGTGCCCTGCCGCCAGCAAACCCTCTTATACCAGGGTGAGCCTCCAAGGCTGATGGGGCAGAGCACAGGGGACAGCAGCCATGCTGTACCCTAGCATCAAGAGAAACCTCTCCAGCACAGAAATGTGAGAAACAGAGAAGCTGAATTGATTTAATCTGTAAATTGACAAAAGCCCCATGAATTCTTTGAGCCTAGCATCCATTAAAAAAACACCAAACCATATCCAGAAGCATGCCATTTAAAAAAACAAACCCGTAAGCACTTTAAACAATATTACCATTTATGAATTTTCATTGAATTTTCAAACTCGGACAGGGGTAGAAGCTCAAGATTTAGAGCTGAAGAGAAAAAAAGAATTTCAAGTCAAACAATGTCACAGCTAAACATAAATAAATAAACCTTCTCCTGCTAAACTTGCACGTTCCCTGCAACGCCGAAGCAACATGAGGTTATCAAACTGGGCTGCCTGCTTATACTCTCACATAAAGAATTTACGCAGGATCCCTGTAAATCCTGAAAATCCCGAAAATCCCAGAAACCACTCAAGCCCAACAAAGGACTAATAATTCCTGGCACACCTGGCTTACAGACAGCATGAACAGTGCAGGTGTCTCTGTAGAGCCCACAGAAACTAGAGGGACACCACAGCAAACCATCGGGTGAGTTCTTCAACCAAATCGTTACATAAGGGGATGAAATAACAACATATATCTCGCCTAAGCAGATGGGGTGAAATCACGCCTGTCATCTCCCAGGGTTCACAGGTGCCGGAGGAAGCTGTACAGCCCTACACTGCCACCCGTGATCACGGCTGTCTCCGAGATGAGATGTCTGGGAGTTGCCTCAGTCTTCAGCATAAATCAGAGCAGCCCCGTTCCTGCACCAGCCAAATTGCTCGAAGGGGCCATTCAAACGTCTAGGGATAAGCAGAGCGCTGCAGCTTCTCCTGCCAAGCCTTCACAGAAAGTCCCAAGGTTGTCCTTGACAGGCGCATGCTGGGAACCAATTTTTCTGCTGCCCCTTGGTAAGGACCAGCAAAGGCAACTCTCTGATGATTTTGCACAACAATAATCAGTGCTACCTGGTCATTCCTTGAGCAAAGTTTTCATAAAGACAAGGACAGCAGGCTAGGGAAAAAGAAATGGCTGTAGGAACAAGTAATTAACCCTTGGATGTGAGGTTTATCATTAGTCAAAAGTGAAAAGTAGACTTGAACACCTGCAAAACACAGCCGTAAGTTTCTCTCTGCATAGCCCACACGAAAATCAAATTAGATGTCTTGTCCCAATAAGACAATAACTTTGCACCTTCATTAAGGAAGCGTTTTCCATTCCCCAGATTTTTAGCATCAGTCCCTGATATGTAAGTAGTCAGAGCAATGACGCAGTGTCTGAGCAAGGCTATAGAGCAGTCATTCTGATAGCTGATGGCTGCTCTTCTCCAAGAAGATGAGTTTGAAAAGCCAGCAAGTCCCTGAAGGACAGCGTAGAAGGACCTGCACTCATGACACAAGCCACAGTCTAGGAAGGGACCCTGCCTGTAAATACCAGTGTCCAGGGGTGAGTTATACATATATATGTATGATGTCCCATGCCAGCAGGGACATCCAGCTTCCACCGCCGTCAATGCAGTTACACTGCACACATACTGCCTCTGCATCAGGGTTCATGGTCGCACTTACACAGGTTTGGTTTTTGAGTAAATAAAAGTCTGTGCCTTGATTGATTGATATTTGATCACTAAAAAGCAGAAAAACTGAGCAGAGGTGGAATACACCCCAAAACAAGCAGGGATTAGCACTTTATAGAGAACAGGTTCAAAAATAAATTACACTGGTTGAAGTAATTTGGCCATCATCCTGTGCACTGTGTTGTAAAGGCCATTAAGTCTCCGATTCAAATTATCAGGCAGCCTTTTCAGCCATCAATTACTATAAAATCACTCAACAATTTTGTCTAGCTTCAGGACAGCCACCATACACGTCCACAAGAGCACCAATTACCCCAAAAAGCCTGTTGTCAAAGTGCGATTCAGAAGAACACCGCGCAAAGATGCTTCCGACTGCTTGGACGTGATCTGCCTCGAGCCTGTAACATCCACTAACACAGGGTATTATGTGAAGTCTCTATGAAGATGTTTCATCAAATGCCTAACCAGAGGGCTTGCTCCAAGGGTCTGACCTAAGTGATGTGAAGTGTCAGAAGGGCACTCATGGTTTCGGGAGCAAACGCAGCCCTGGCAGTCGCAGCAAAGAAGCGCTGCACATTTTTGACTCACTGTAAAAACAGGCTAACAAATGGTGCTGGTATTTTAATTCTTTCCAGAAATAAATCACAGATGGTATCCAAGGCCACCTGCAGTCCACGCTGAGAGGCATTTTCAAGGCACACACAGAGACACACACACACACACACATAAAGGGCTATATGAACACAATTTTTTTACTGCATGGAGAGTGCAATTTAACTGAATTTAAACAACCTCAGATATTGTTGATTTAAGATATATAACAACCCAGTGGGAAAGCTTAGCAAGAAACCTGAGTCTCCCTTACAGCATTAGGGCTTTATTTCTAAAGTGGAGTGAGGAGAAAGAACAGCCTCGCTTGCTCCTTTTCTACCTATTCCAGAGATGTTATGCACCAATTTTATTCCCTCAGTGAGGGATATGGATATGGAACCCACACTACTTCCTCCTCCCTCCTCCCCCATCTAGCGTGCATTCGAGTACGAGGTGTACATAAGCATGATCCCATGACACTTCATACTGGTGCCACACACCAGTATGCCCAGTTTCCATGCTGTGAGCAATGCCCTAAGCCCTATTATTTGCAAACTGCAAGAGCCAAACCGCACACGTTGCTGCACCAAGTGTTTTCATACTGGTTCATCTGCCTCCTGGCCCACTCTCTCCTCTCTCTCAAGGCTGAGCATCAGAGCAGCTCCCTGAGCCACAAAGCAAGGCAGCCCGAGGGTTCCTGCTCACTGCCTGGAGGCTCCCTTCTCTAGAAGATACCAGAAGGGAGAACGGAGGTTTCTGCATGGATCTGCTGATGGCAGGTTGGTCCCTTTCTCGCCCTGTTCGGTCAGCAGCATTTGGCAGGGAATGTCCAAGGGAAGCTTGTGGCTAGGAACCTGTTGATGGACACGTGCACGCACACAGGCACGCTGCAAACGCGTGTGCACTCTCGTATACACACACTGGTGCGTTTATGTGCATGAACTCGCCATATTACATATATGGTAGATGCCTCCTGCAGGACTCTATACTATCGGATATTCCACTGACGCTAAGAGTCACTTCACAGACTTGCCCATGGGGGAAGAGCAGCACCCCAGAGAGACACCCCAGGCGGCCTGATGCTTGCAGGGCCAGCCTGGGTCTCCCTCTGTCCTGGCCCTACTCTCTGCATTTCTTTCTTTCCAGCACTTTTCCTTTTTTAGTCCCCCAATCTCAGTTCATTTCCGCAACTTTCATCTTAATACTCTACTGACATTTTTTAATTAAGAGCAAATCCATATTTTTTTTACATCCAAAAGTGCAAACATGAAATTTTAGATGTTGACCTTTTGCTGGACACAGAAAATGTAGCTCGAATAGCACAGTATTATTATTAGCCTATTTATCCACCCAACTCCAGCAAGAAATCCCAGCAACCTCCTTCAGCCCCACCTGCTGTTCTTCACATCGATCCACCATCCATGGGAAGCATGGCCATGGCAACAAACACGGAGACACAGAGGCTAAGACAGAGCTGTTCTGGGAATTAAAATTTTGAATGAGTGCAATTGTAGCAAGGAAGGTGAATTTTTTTTTCCCCTTCATTGTTAAAAAGATTATTAAAGACACAATGAATCTTCATCAAATGGGTTTTAAGGCTCTGCTGTTTTTCTCTCTCTGCATGTCAGCTCATGTGCGTTCCTGAGGAGCGATAAAACAATCTCAACAGCAACATCAAGCAAACAAGGCTGGGGAGAAGCAGGACAAAAGTTTGGTAACTATCAACAACAGCAAAAATGTCTTCATTAGCATGTCAGACCTGTTCTTCATATTTGCGTGAGGTTGCACGACCTCATATTCTCACTCACAACCACGAGAGTGGCAAGACAAGTTTTATTTCAGATAAGACGAGCACTGTTTGATCTCCAGCAGCAGGGGATCTCCGAAATTCCTAGCAACAGCCGCAAATCTGCAGCAGAGGCAGCAGCAAGAATGTTAAGGCCAGCTTTCAGAGTAGCCATGGTCAACTCGCATCTCAGATGGAGTATTTCTGGCCTTTACTTTTTGCAGGAAAAAACCCAAACAAGTATCTCCTGGGGTCGCTACCATATGTCAGGCAAACCAGCAAAGTAGTCTATTCCAGCAGTGTGTTTTTCTTGTTTTACTGAAGGTAAGCTGAAAGGTTTACAACCCACTGCTACAATTGCAGAATGCCAGCTGTTCATCAGGTCTGCTTTATGAGTAACTCATCTCGCATCTCCGAAGGGCTCTGCTTCCACTCCCCTTTTAGGAACCCAACGTACTGTAGGAGCTTTTCCTATGTACACACAACTTTTTTTTTTCCTTTCATTCTCCCCCTCTCCAATTCAAATGTTGTTCTCCACTTTTGCATTTCATTTCAGTTTCCATTTCTCCTGCTCTTGGACAGCATGATTAGATTGCACCAATTACCTAAGCCTAAGTCAGGGTGTTGTGTCACTGGCCCCTGGGCTGGGGTGAGGAATGAGTTTTTTGACGGGCCACCTGCAATGACATCAACAGGTGGCTGGCGGGATCAGTTGCCAAGTTTGCCTTGGAAACCTGCCCTGCAGTTTCGCTGACAGAGAAAACACATTCTTCTACTCCACCATCCATCTGCCCTGCAGTTAACAGAGATACACCAACACATGCCAGCAGAGGGTCCTGGGGGATCCTAAAGCACTGGGGATCAACTTTCCCAGGATTTACTCTCAATTGCTATTATTTCACTACATTACATAACCCACATGCGCTTCAACCTGGTCTAGTGGGAGGTGTCCCTGCCCACGGCAGGGGGGTTGGAACTAGATGATCTTTAAGGTCCCTTCTAACCCGAACCATTCTATGATTCTATGATCTTTTCCCACAGCTACAGTGACAACTTCACCTGCCTACTTTGCAGGAGCAATGGGTTGCTTCCCTAAACAGCCACATGGCAATCGACACTTCTGGCAGGGAAGCAGGCAGGGGAAACGCATCGTTACGTTGGTGGAATGGTAATTGCGGAGCAGTTCGAGCAGCCAAGTGCGGACTGACAGGATCACTTTTGTTTAGCAAACAGTTAGACTCATTCACCGGAGCTCAAGCAGACCTACATTGTAATTTGGCACAAGCTTTAGAATCGAGCTGGAATGATGGATGATCCATCACCCACGTGCTTCAGACGGAGCTGGTACAGGGTGATGCTGCTCTCCCTCTCCTACCTCCCAGGAGCTCCCAGGTGGCAGTGGTGGCAGTCCGTGTCCTTATTGACTCCATTTCCTTATTAATTCCCTTATTGATCTGCTCACTGCACACTAGGCAGATATGATATTTTGATCTCCCATTACTTCTGATGGCGCTGCTGCTGGATTGCGTGGATCCGCCTGGATTCACCCGGAGAGAAGACACCTGATGAGGGGTACCTGGGGGAAAGTCAGGGAAGCTGTCTGTGTTAGCGCCTGAGCTGCTGGTCTGCCTACTCCCTTAATGAGGAAAATTCACATAGTGAGAGGTGCTTCCGCTTCCCAGCTGTTCTTCCATTTTCATAGTGGCCAAAAATATCCTGAACCATCAAAATCTCGTCAGGATATTACAGCTACTACTTCCTTCTCTCTAATTGTAGAGTAATTGGTCTACAATCTGAGCAGCAATTGCACAGCTGGAGTCTGTGAGGATGGGTAAACAGCTTGGACGTGAAATCTGTTCTTATCCGTGATACCTGGCTAAGGTCTTCCACTACATCCACCATCACGTTGTCTGTCCCGCATCCATCACCTTCCCCGCTGCTTCAACACAGCCACCGTGCGTAGGCACCTAGTGGAGGCTGCAAGGCCTACACACAACCCCAGACATTCCAGAAGGGGTATGTCTGAGGGGAAAACACAGAATGTAATTCTCAACAGAAGAACACACTGCACTTTTTAGTTACGCTGTTTTATTGCTTATTACATAGGCCCCAAATGATTTCCCTGTGACAGGGGTGGGAAGAAGGAAAATAAGGAAAGCTGAAGTGCAGAGAGACGAGGTGGTGGGACCAAGTAACGCAGCTTGCCAGTGATGGAGACAGCAGGAGACTCCTGATTCCTGGTCTGTACTGCTGGGTTAGATAGCAAACGTGAAAGGTGAGGACAGGGGCTTGCTTTTCAAAAGTGCCAACTAATCCTTAAATTACTGAAGTAATTGGAGCACTAGCACTGGTGACACTGAGCACCTAGAGAAGAGCTCAGTTGGTTCTGTGTGGCTCCAAGCTCTGAAGAGGCTTTGGATGCTCTATAAACAATAATACCATCAACACGAATTGTGCTATCTAATAAAGTTGAGGAAATGTTTGCAATCAGTTCTCAAAACAGCGTCTTCCATAATTGAAATACTGCAGAGCAGAAGACAGCATTATAATTATAATAAATGGGAGCTGCTGAGTTAGAGGAGAGCAAAATCTTTTGTCAGCAAATCACATTTACACAAGCAGAGGCAATGTTGGTAGGAGCAGAAAGCAGTTACATTACTCTGTGTACTAGTACCTGCACGTTCAGTTGCAGGGCTTGGATAATATTTGCCGGTGTCTCTGCTTTTTAGTGTGCAATGGCCTTTTTCAGCAAATTGGAGAAAGTTCAGAGACTAGCTACAGGAACAATTGGAGGACTGCAAAAACTCACATAAGACTGAAAACACCAGCAGCTACATCAGTGGGTTGCATCAAGCAGCAACGAAGGGAGGAGTTGATCACTCTATGGAAAACAGACTTTTGGTAATGGGCTCTTCAGTGTGGCATTTCAAGGCGTAAACAAGTCCAATGACTGGAAGTTGATGTTGAACAAATCAGACTAAAAACAAAGGAGGACATTTTCAACAGCCAAAGTAATTAACCTTCAGTACAATTTATTGACGGTTGTGCTGGATTTTCCATTCCTGGAAACATTAAAAAATAGGATAGAGGTTTTTCTAAATGACTTCCTAAATGCCCAGCATGGTAAAACAGAACAGGATGCTGCTCAGAAAAGCTAAAAACCACCTTCACCCAGGTTCAGGCCCTCCTCAGTGACAATGAACTCCTGTCCTCCCAGCTTAACCTGAGTGGGTTAGGAGCCCTTGGAGAGCCTTTGGCATAACCCTGTCAGCCAGCCAGAGGACAAAACATAGATGTAATTTCTGGAGTTCCCTGCTACATGATGTGTCAGGGAAGAACATTTCTTGCACCTCCTGACATGCCCTATGGAGCCAGCTCTGCCCTTGCTGTGCATCAGAGCCACTCCTCACCTTGCCTGTCCTTCCCACACACGTTTGGTTTTTTCCCTGAAGACATTATCTGTACCCTCCATGCCTGCTTTCCCTTGCAACCCACGGTCCCCATACTTTTCCCTGCACTCATTCCCCTGAGGGGCTTGTCCCTTCTCCCAAGCCCCCAGGACCAGAGATGAGAGGTTTTGGGGTGACCTGTTTGCTGCAGCGAGCGCTGCCCGGGGCCCCTGATGAGCTGCACTAACAGCCCCAGCCGTAGTGGCAAGCGGAGGGATGCTCCTCGCAAGGAGCGACCCCATCCACATGTGGTCAGGAAGGTCCTTCAGAGATACCACAGGGGATGTCCCATATTACAGCCCAGCCCTGGGCCCAGATTTACCATGCATCTATGGGGAAGGTAATTCACCTTCCTGCTTCAGCTTCCCCTTGTACAGAACCGCAGTAATGATCTTTACCCTGTTACAGGAGCGTTTTCAGGATCAATTAGTTTAGTGTTCATGCAAAGCTCTGCGGACAGAAGCCTCAATACAAGTAGTAAGTACTATTATTATTACTGCACTTCAGACAACTACAGCACTGGCATTTTCCAGGCATGCACCATTAACAATTTACTAAGATAAATGGCCCAGGAACCCGAAAATGCATTTATGACAACTACCTCCTGCTTACCAGCATACATTCAGCCAAGTAAATGACACCTCATCGCTCAACGTGTAGCTATGGTAACATTTCTATCCCATATACTGAAGTGTGCACACAAACACACATATACACACACACACGCAGCTGGAGGGCAGCCAGGCTACTTCATTTAATGACATGCAAACACCAAGCCAGGGAACTTTCCCAGCCTCCGAAAGCTGAGCTGCCCCCCGGGAGCCAGGGGGTGCTGAGGTTCAGGCAACCCACCCTGTGCCCGGTGGGGAAGGGCTGGGCTAACGGCAGAGCCTCACCGGGCCCTCAGTGGACTTACTTGAGAGCAGTTTTGTAGTGGTAGATCGCCTCAACGTTACGGCCCTGGTCTTTCAGAAAATTGGCGTAGTTGTAGTGCACCTTGGCGTTGTGGGGCAGGGTCTTCACTCCTGAGCTGCAAAGAGGAACAGAAGCAGGACGGTGTTAGCCGGTGGTGTTACCCCACCTTCCCCGAGGTCTGCCTTCTCCTCGCAGGCCCTTTTCTGCAAGGTTCACTTGATTTTGAGAGCCTTGTCACCTCCTGTGCACTCCTGCCAACACAATTCATGTCGCAACCCCAAGCTTGCCCCACGCACTGGCACACCGTGTGCCCCAGGTGGACATAAATATATGGCACCAATTCAACTCATCCTGGCTGCTGTCACCAGGCTGCACCTCGAGCACCAACACTGCAACACTCCCTGTGGCCAGACGCTGTCATATTTCAAAATCCGAATTATTAAATTGAAAGACCCTAAAAAGGCTAATATTTAGAGGGGAAAGCATGTAGTACTTTCTATAGTGAAGCCATAACAGGCTCCCCTGCTTTAAACTTGAGTGTCATGAAGCACCTTATGAAAATCTTGATTTAAATCTGCCGACTGGAGGCACCAGAAAGGAGGTAGCTTTTCCCTACGCATCAGCCACTAGAGGGGACGCATGGCATGCTCTGAGTACCCAGCCAGCACGTATTCACAGCTTAGCACTGAGCAGAGTATGGCCAGGAGGTGAGGGCTAATGGGACTCTCACCCTTAGCTGTCAAGTTGTACGCTCTCACGCTATAACCTATGACTGCGGGCATGCGGTCGCACGGCCACCCCATCCCTCCCCTTCATCTCCCCTGCCATGCAGAGGGGGCTCAACATTTGGAATTAATAATGAGGGCGCAAAGACAAAAGGAGAAGAGCAAGCATATGCTTATTTACTTAATTGAGAGCACAGAAAGCAAGGTACACCTCGCACAGCGAGAGGAAATGCGGTTTCAAGGTTACAGAGAGAAAGAAATCACAGGAGCACGTACACCATGGAAACATTTCCCCTGAAAGAATCCAGAGAAGTTGGTAGTCCGTTTAATAGGGGAATCCTTTCCAGCACATAAATAGGGGCTCTCTGAGGTAATGGGAAATAAGGATGGATGAAACTGTTCACGTAATACCAGACAAAGCACTGTTTCTTGCTTACAAGCGGATTCCTGCCAGCTGCTCTCTTTTTCCCCCCCCATCATCTCTGACCCTCCTACCTCAGGTAGGAAAAGCAAGGATTAGGAGATTCCCAAATCTTACTGCTTCGCCTTGCCTGTCTCTCCTGTTTAACTTTGGTGGGCCTGGAAGTTAATCATACGGAGACGGGGTTGCACACAGCCCCTGCAGTGGGATGCACACCCTCCCCCGTGGGGAGAACGCGCCCACAGCTGTAGAAACCCTTTGTCGGGGATTTTATTGTAAAACGGCACTGGAGAATCGTAGTGGCAAATACACTATAACTTTTTTGGTTATCTGCAGCCAGTGGCATCAAGTATCACTAATGCCTGCTTGTGAGAGCTTCCAAAGCTTCGCCCACGGCTGCCTTACAGAGTTCAGCACAACACAGCCACGGTTTGCCTACTGAAATTAAAAATACACCTTGCATTTGGCTTCCTAATCATTAGGTATTTCCAAATTACTTACTGGGAGCACTACAGGAATAAGACATTTTGTGACTAATCGCTGAATTAAATCAGTTAATTGATGCTATTCTTAAGAGAATGATTTTCTATATTAGTTTTCACAAAGATATACGGCACCAGCAGCAAGTAATGTGTGACTGCTATGGCTGTGTTAATTTCCATTGGCCTTGGGAGCTATTAACTACACACTTACAACCTCTGGGCATTACTGGAATATTAATTCTTATACAGAGAGGGTTTCATTACACCAGCGTTACAGGCAGAGACGTGGACAGGCACTCAAAACTGCTGCTACCTCAGAGCTATGTGCAACGCGTTGCTGGCTCTGCTACAGCCCCTGCTGAAACTGAGTTAGCGGTGAGGAGTACGTTACATATGCACAAGCCCTTCAGTGCTAATGAGACACGGTTTTAACAGCAAGATGCATATATTTACATATTTTAATTCTGGACTGTTCCCCTTTAAGTAGAATTTATTATTAATCCTGCTGGTCCCATTTATTAAAAATGTCACTAATAAAGCTTCTTTCGCCTGCATGCTTTGGGCGGGGGTGACACAGGAAAGACAGAAACCGGTTCTGGTTCTTACAATGCTCTCTTCTGCATCGCCCCGCTCACGCTTCCCTGACCTATTTATTCTCCTTGCCCAGGCCGGGAGGGGGGTGTTTCGTGTTGCAAATGCACGTAGCCATGACTGAGGCTGCCTGGAGTCTCCCTGGGAGGCAGCAGCAAACACCGCCCTGGACGCAGAGGGGATATTTTAGGAGAGTTTAGGCAAACGCTCCTACTAATTGATTCTTGACCAGCCGAGAACGCTGTTTGCTCATCGACAGGGGAAACAATAATATCCGTAATGAAAGCCAAGCAGGAAAGGGTGGAGTATAAATAACAAAGTAGAACACAATGTTCTTCCATTGCTGCTTCCCGCAAGCCCCCAGTCTCTCACAATTTCAATCTAATTTTCCAACGTGCTTTTCCAAACTCTCCTATTTCCCTCTTCCCCAGGCCAGCACACACGTGCCCTTCTGAAAACCTACAGCACCAATCTGGCTCCAGCCAGAAACAAGCCCATCGAGATCAGACGTCACTTCTCCAGAGAATTTCCTTCCCTTTTGACTTCTATGACAGCAGTAAGTGACATAAATGGAAAGTAAATAAGAGGCAAACCCCTTTACGTAACACTTCCTCTCCATGGAAAGGTAAAAGCCTATTAGCCGTAAATCAGAGACATAAAACACCGCTGGTATTTTCCGACCTCAAATACCAGCATTACCCAAATCCCACTTCAGTTGGGAAAAGTCTCCTGTGATCCCCTCTGTTTTTTCCTAAGTGCTTGTTGTTCTGCTCTGCAAAGTGACTGGGTGCAGGGTAGAGCCTTCATTGATTTTCTGTGATTTCCATATGAAATGTGCTCAGTTTACAAGGAAATGAGGCCCCCACCTGCCTCAGCAGGAGCCCTGGGAGACTGATGGGGTCTCCTCTGCTTTGGGAATCATTATCATCAATAAAGGTTCTCTACAGCAAATTATTCTCTGGATGACTCAAACAACCGCTTTCCTTGGCCTCCTGCCCTTGTATTGATTTTCACAGATATCAATGTTGGGCCATATTAAACTATTCTACAGGAGACGCACAAAATGCAATAGGACTTGTTCTCAGCTGAGCTAGCTTTCAGAATTAACAAAAGCACGCAGCAGTAGATGCCACCTTTAGGGACGGGTTGGTTTTTGCAAATTACTGAAGTCAGCAGACCTGGCTTGGGAGGGAAAAATGCTGACAAAGAAAGTGCCGCTTTTATACAGTTCCCTCGCTGGTTACAACTGCGTTTCCAGGCACTGTCACAAACGTGGGCAGAGCATGCAGACACTTTCCAGGAGCAACAGGAAACATGTCAGCTTCACAAACCTTGAAAAGGTTTAGCGGATGCAGAGGTTAGTCCACAGCCTCCCTTTCCCTGACTTCAGACATTAACACTGACCGCTGCTGGAACCTGACCTCCTGGCCTGTGCATTCGCTCTATACGGTAGTTCCGGAAATATTTAACAAATAAGCCCTCCCTGCCCACCTGCCGATAAAGACAAACTGCTTGGGCCTTCTAGAGATCTGTTGGAATAATATGCCTCAAATGTCTAGATGTCTATATGTTTGGCCACTTCCTATACTTGCGGTTCATTTTCTTCTCATTTAGTCCTTGCACATATGCCTGTGCACCCATGTGGAGACGCATCATTTCCTCAGGCAGCAGCATCCTCCCCGACACTGCTCCTTTCACCCAGGACCTTGCAGGATTTCTGCATCCAGAAAACTTGGCCCCTGGGCTGGAGACCGAGAGTCAGGATGGCCCAGAGATGGCAACAGTGCTGTCGCACAATGTCAAAGCAGGGTAAGCCTTGAGAACGGGACAAAATGGGGTACAAGCACAAAACTGATAACATGACGAGTATACAAATGTCTCCTGGACCAGCATAGAGAAAGCGTGTATAACCGAACAGGTCTTGGCCAAATGAATTGAGACAGATTGACCCTGAAGAAACACATCCAAGCAAATGGACAAATGGAAAGTAGAGGTGAAGGGGAAAAAAGCAAGAGGAGAGAAAAAGCAGTAATTAATTAAAGCAGCAACTCGAGAAAGAAGAATGAAGAACTAGGAATGGGAGTAAAGAGTCTCTCAGCACATACTTCTTAAAAAAAAAAAAAAAAAGAATTCAACACACACAAGTCTACCAAGTAGGTTGATTTATGTCTCCTTTCCCACATCTATAGATTTGCTCTGTTTCCTTATTATTTTCCCCCATACTTCTTTATGGTTCCTTATCTCCTCCTTCTGCTCTGTCCTTTCTAATTTATTGCTGTTGCACATGCCTCCATCCACTTCTCCCTCCTCTCCTCATCAGCCTATATATATATCCTTCTCCTTCTGCCCCGAAGAAGGGACCTCCCCCTCCTGGGATGACAGTATCTTCTTGCTATACTATTCTTCTTTTGCATTTCCTTCCCATCAACAAGAAGAGTCCTACCGTATTACAGACTTGCAACTGATGTATAACACCTATCAAAGAAGATCTAAAAGGACAACAAAAAGGCCAATATGGCTAAACAGCATAGTAAAAAGAAGGCTATAAGACATGAAAAACACCCTTTAAAAAGTGAACGTCACAGCTACAGAATGAAAAAAAAAAAAAAAAGAGTATAAACTTCAGCAAGTTAAACATAAACCATAATTAGGCAGACCAAAAGAGATTTAAGGAAAAACTTGTTACAGCCATCAAAGCTAATAATGGCATACATCAGATATAGGAAACCTGCCAAAGATCCCCTAAGGCAAAGAGATGATGGAGGTCTAAAACTAGTGGTTTGAAGAAAAGGACACAGCAGAAAAGCTAAATGGATTATCTGCACCAGTGCTCACTACAGGGGAACTGAAGGAGGTTGCCACATGGGAGCCTTTCCTTACAGGGGCAAGTCCAAAGCCCTGTCTCAAAACAAATTGGCAGTAAAAGAGGCTTTAAAACAACTCAACACCAAGAACAGTTATAAATCCATTTGGCCTGGTAGTATGCATCCAAAGGAAATCAAATGTGAAACTGCTATTAGCTGCGGTGTGTAACCTATCATCTAAATGCGGCTCGGCACTAGAGAAGTGGGAGGTGATAAACATGACATCATTTGGCTCCGGGGAGGGATCTGGGGCGCAACAGATCTGCAAGTCTGATTTTCACTCCAGGTAATTTGTGAAAAACAGTAATAAAGACTAGTTCTAGCAAACCTCTAGAAAACTACAATGCAACAGAGAAGAATTAAACTTGTATTTTGCAGAAAGAATTTAGGTGGACAGATCTGCTGTTCTTTGATGGACTCAACAGGTACATGATACTGTGACTATGGAAAGGTTTTCTGAAAATCCAAATATAGCCCAGTCAGACAGAATCACATACATCAATGTTGTGCACTTGAATGTTCAAAAAGGCTTTTGATAAAATCCCTCACTAAAGACTTCCAATTTCTTAAAGGCATCATGGAGTAAGAGGGAAGGTCCTCTCCTGAATCAATACCTAGTTGAAAGACAGCAAGCAAAGAGCACGAGCACGTGAACAGTTTTTACAATTGCAGAAGACTGCAACCAGGGTTCCCAAGAGACACGCACTGGCATCTGAGTTGCTTCACGTGCAAAGGATCTTGAAAAGGCAGCAAACAGGGAGGTGACACATTTGCTGATGACATTGATGTGAACCACAATGCAGGAATTAAAGCTAACTACAAGGAGTTGCAGAAGGATCTCACAGTATTGAATGCTGGGCAAGAAGATGGCAGACGAAATGCAGTTCTGGTACAGGCACAACTACCAGGGAGTGTCTATATACACACTCCAAACCTGCATAAATCTGCACACAGATACTGATGTCTGTAAATCAGACACTTCCACTCACAATAGGTATCTTGGAGTTCGTGTGGACAGTGCTGTGCAAATATCACCCAGTCCTTAGGAGTGGTCACGGAAGGCAAGTGGAAGATCAGGAGTTAGTAGGAGAAGAAAACAAAAAATAGAAAGCAGTCCTATGTTACTGTGCTGCACATCTCTCTGGAAAGGTGATTCTGGTCTCCTTCTCAAAAGGACAGATTAGAGTTTGTAAGCACCCAGAGTAGACTGACAAGCAGGATCAGAAATGCAGCACAGCTTCCATCTAAGGAAGTTCAAAACCAGCAGACTCCAGTGTAAAGAGACAGCCTTGGGTGAGGACATGGGGGCAAAGGCATGGAAGACAGAAGACAAGTGATGAGCTGATGGTTACCCACTACTCATTCAGCACACCAAACAAGATGATGAGGCAGAAGGCTCGCAGCACACAGAAGGGAAATAGTGTGCACACTGTGTAATTTAACGACAGAGCCCGGTGCACAGGATGCTGCAGAAGCCAAAACTATAAATAGATTCAAAAAAGCAGTCAGAGACATTAATGGAAGAAAAGTCCATCAGGGGCTGTTAAAAGCAAAAAAAGCAACTAACTCCTGACTCAGGAAGTCTTTAAACTGCAGATTACTACAAGCTGGGAAAGGACTGAAGAGAAGGATCACTATTGCTGGCCCTGTTCTTACATTGCTTCTCTAGGCATCTGCTGCTGATTGCTCTCAGGGGCAGACCATGACACTAGGTGACCCAGCAGGAACGTTCTCGCCTTCTCGTCAAAAGCCCAGGGCAGATCTCTCTCCTGGAATTGTCCCCAAAAGAGCTGAGCTGAAGAGCGAGCCAGCTCAACCCAAGCCATCAAGCCCTGCAGTCTAACCTGGGCAACACCAAACCCCTCCCTTGAGGCAAGGTGTACTAGCTCCAGTTCAGTGCTGCATCGAAGCACTGGCATGGTTTCTGAATTTGAGCTGGTTTGTAGATGGCCAACGTGCTTGGAACAGAGGTAACATGGACAGAAGTCCATTTGCGGCCAACTAAGCAGACATAACCTTCGCCCCCTCTTCTGCAACAGACCCCCTGGCACCCATAATCATCCCAAGAGTGCTCCTTAATGGGAAGATATATCCTCCTGTCATGTGCTCCAGTTTGGCTTCATTTCTCTTAAACGTGGGTGACCACAACTGTAGGCAACGCGATACCAGATCACGCCTGCAACTCAGCATATGGAATTGCCATCTTCCCACCCCCCTTTCAACAAGAGAGCCATCCAACTTGGAAAGGCATCTGGCTTTCCTTCGAGTGGCCACCGTTAGCCAGAAGGGTTTCGACTGGAGGCGCGCTTCACAGGGATCACTGCGCGAGCCCAGACCGGTCACCATGGCTGCTATTGTTTGAACAGCAAACAGTGTTTCAGGGAGATGGGCAATGAACTATGTCACAGCGAAGAAACACCTATTCCAGATTTTTTTGAAAAAAATCCCACTAACAGAGCTCTGATCACTTCAGTAGTGTTTCCTGAAGACCAAAGGGTATACACATAAAAAATAATTTCATACCTTTTAGTGCTGCGTAAATTAAACTTTGCTCTGGCCAATAAGTTAGAAAATAAAGCTAAGCAACCTGTGCGCAGATCACCTGCGTTTCTGCAATTACTCCACAATTAGACAACTGCTGAAAGCAGCTGGAGGCAAATGCAATACATTTGCTAGCAAAACACAAAATGAAACAGTCTGTTTCGGTGCAAAAAAAATATATAAACGAGGTTGTAGAGAGAGCTGTTTGGCAAAGAGTAATCAAATATAATGAAATATGGTACATTAAGCTTGGCACTTCATGGCATTTCATTTTTGTCATTAAGAACATTGCTAAAGAAAATTCAATATATTCAATAGCGTTACTATGGTGTTCTAGAGGGTTGCAAAGAACTTTTGCTATGTCTTTGAAAAGGAAAGTGTTACATTATTGGTAAAACTATAGAACTGAAGTTATTTAAAAACAGTGAGTCTTAAAAATGTGATTGCCACAAGCATATAAAGTGCTGATACCAGTTTTTTGCACAGTTGCCAGAAAACAGAAAGTAGGTGTTATTTTATAATCAAAATGTTAATGACAGCAATGCATCAACAGCAGGACTCGCACTAAAGAAAACTATTCTATGTAACAAACTTATTTTAAACAATACAAAAATGCAAGTATTCTCCCGTGGTCGCTCCTACCTGAAAAGGGATTCTCGTGACAGCCAGATTTCGTTTTGTTTCACCGTCTTCCAAGAGAAGAGCAGCAGCAGGAAAGCAAAGAGCGTCAGAACAGTAATTCTCCACTTATTTAACCAGGTAGACAGCTTTTTCAGACCGTGGACAAAAAGGATGCAGTACCCCATACTAGGGGGGAGGGGGGAAAAAAAAAGAAAAGGTACCAAAAGTTATATTCCAGTACTCTGGTTTATAATGCAAGACCATTCAGTATTGCACTTATTACACGATTATGGGGTTTTTTTGGACTAATTATGTTTTCCAGGCTAACAAACTCCAATTCAACAGCAGTTTTCCTCAAGTCACTACACAATTTCCAAATTAATCTAAATGATAGACCGGGACGCCAGAAGTACAGTAACGTACATGACACCACCTGGCATAATGGTAGCTTACACCAGCCCGCAGAAGGCAGCTGCTTTTCTGAACAGCAAGCTAAGAAAGCATCATGTAATAACAGTAATACTGAGCACAACTGGAGCAGCATAGAAGTGAAAAGTATTGTAGCACAGGGAAGCCTCTAAACAACCCCAGTGGTGGCTGCTATTAATTCCAGTTTACAAAGTGCGAAGCTGTGGCGGGAGAGCGAGTGTTGCAGCCGACACCACAGCAGGAGCAGAGGCCACGTCAAACGGCAGGAGTCCCTGCCTGGGTCTTGCACGTCCACATCAGGGTCAGCCCATCCCATCTAGTAGCCGGTCCAGAACAGCTGAGATGGGGTAGCAGAGCTTCCATGAAACCACACACGGTCTTCTCCAGCGCCCAGCCTCCAGCCACTTCCAGGGTTCTCCATGCCAAACTACTGAGGCATTTTCTGTGAAGTGAACCGCATTTTAAACAGGCCTTACTCCTGTATAACTTTAAATCAATTCAATAATTATTTACCTTAATTCAAATGCTATGTTAATTCTTCCAGTGATGCCCCTCTGAGGTGGAAATGGAGTGCTTTCGGCTGCTGTACTTAGTACGCCACTAATTCTGCTTGGCATTTTTAGAAAGGAATTTCAATTCCTATTGCCTGGGGAATTTCATTAGCTTATCTATAACTCTCCTATGCAGTTACTTAGCACCTGATTTAGTTTTTTAGACTTAAAAGCTATGTTAATCCAGGCATCTCCGTCTGAAGAAAAAAGGGAGCAGAAGGATCTGGAATAACATTTGGGGACCACCAATACACAGGGACAAAAGAGCAGCCCTCCCCAGTCACTGGCACACCTTGAACCCCAGCTGAATCCCACACTTGAACACAGGCAGGATGGTGGCAGGGAGCTCATCACACCTGCCCAGGCTCCAGCCAGAGATCTACAGGTTTTCCTGGTCCGTACCAAGACATCCGAGAAACTTCCTGATAAGACTGCTACCAGGTAAGAAAAACTAAGAACACAATTTCCCTGTCAGAGGTGACCTTGCAAGCAAGCACACGATATGGTGAAAGTCAATCTGGAAATCAGAAAAAAGAAAAATGTCCCACCTTCGAGAAGCTGTGAACGTGCTTCTTGGCACAGTTTCACAGAACCACAGAATTGTAGGGACTGGAAGGGACCTTTGGAGATCATCTAGTCCAACCCCTCCTGCCAAAGCAGGTTCACCTAGAGCTGGCTGGACAGAAACTCATCCAGGAGGGTTCTGAATGTCTCCACAGAAGGAGACTCCAGCACCTCTCTGGGCAGCCTGTTCCAGTGCTCTGCCACCCTCAAAGTAAAGAAGTTTTTCCTCATGTTGAGATGGAACTTCGTGTTCCAGCTTGTGTCTGTTGCCCCTTGTCCTGTCACCAGGGACCACTGAGAGGAGCCTGACCCCATCCCTCTGCCCTCTTGGAGGTCTGGGCACATTGCCTGGGCTTCGTAAGGATGGAGGGGGACAATAATTCTTGCTTTTACTGAGGAAAAAAGAGCCTCTGTTGTATGTACAGATCAGCACCAGGCAGTGCTGGGTACTGTACAGAGGGGTATAGACACAGGGGGCAAATCCAGAGACAACATGAGATCTGGAGATCGTTCAGAACTTCTTCATTGGTGTTTTAGAGTTCTGTTTTTCAGAAGTGGGTATCAGTATTTTTTTTTCCACTTAACTATGCTTGCATTTTGCTGCAACACATTTCTTATGGCACTTGCACTGGGTTTTTTCCATGAATTCTTTTGCACACATACGTTTATTGCACCTACATTAACTGCAAGCAGACATTTAGAGCTACAAACCGAGATGCTGGTGCCAAACAATCCAGCCTTTATAGCTATTGAACCCTACTTTAAAAGCTCTGAAAAGCTGATCTTGGTAATAAGCCCTCCCTTTCCAATAAGAAATGCCTCAAAAACCTGCAGACGGTTTTCACTCTGTTATTTTGCTTTTCAGCAATTTCATCCTTCCCTTGGAATTAATTATCTGACATAAACATTATTTAATTGCTTTAGCACAAGGCCGTTTTCAAAGGAATTTCCCTACACCTTCACATTTTCAAGAACGGGCCTTTTCTAACAGAATCATGAATGCGTCCAGAAAACAAAAAATGCAAACGTCAGTGTCTTGGTATTTATGTCAAACCCTGCCCCAGCTGTTGGGAATTTCTGCCTTAGCAGCAGCACTCAGTCTGCTTGTCCAGAACACGGCCAGCCGTGCATTACAGCTTACATAGTCACTGGAAAGGTGGTCTCGAACATCTGCAGTGCATCGCCACAGAAGTTACAGGGAGATGCTGGGTGATAGAGAGGAGCAAGGGTTCCTCTCAGACTGCAGCTCCCATCACAGCTGCATGGGCAATGACACAGCTCAGGTACGTAGCGATGCCCAGCTCCGCATAGCACCTTCCATCGGGGGCTCCCAAAGCACTTTGTAAAGGAGGTCCGCTGCGATTGTCCTCTTACAGAGCAGGAACCTGAAACATGGCAATAAAGTGATTTGCTCTGCTGACAGGGGACTGGCAAACAAGGCAATGAAGTTGCAGTCCAGGGCTCTACCCAGAACACAGGGGAGTACGCAATGGAAACCAAGGTATCTTAGGTATCTCGAGCCAGCAATGTGCCCCTGTGGCCAAGAAGGCCAATGGTCTCCTGGGGAGCATTAAAAAGAGTGTGGCCAGCAGGTCAAGGGAGGTTGTCCTCCCCATCCATTCTGCCTTCGTGAGGCCCCATCTGGAGTACTGTGTCCAGTTCTGGGCTCCCCAGTTCAAGAAGGACAGGGAACTACTGGAGAGAGTCCAGTGGAGGGCTACAAAGATGATCAAGGGAATGGAGCACCTCTCTTGTGAGGAAAGGCTGAGAGACCTAGGTCTGTTTACCCTGGAGAATACTGATCAGGGATCTCATCAATGCTTATAAATACTTAAAGGATGGGTGTCAAGAGGATGGGGTCAGGCTCTTTTCAGTGGTGCCCAGTGATAGGACAAGGGGCAATGGACACAAACTGGAACACAGGAAATTCCATCTCAACATGAGGAAAAACTTTACTTTGAGGGTGGCAGAGCACTGGAACAGGCTGCCCAGAGAGGTGGTGGAGTCTCCTTCTGGAGATATTCAAAAGCCACCTGGACGTGTTCCTGTGCAACTGCTCTAGGTGAACCTGCTTTGGCAGGGGGGTTGGACTAGATGATCTCCAGAGGTCCCTTCCAACCCCTACCGTTCTGTGTGATTCTGTGTGATCTTGCTGAAAAGCCCACGGGACTCCCTGAGACTTAAAGAGGTAAGTAACCCAAAGGGAGGCTCTACATCCACATTCAGCAAGACAGAAAGACTACGGGATTCAGCAGTAAGTACAAATACAGAGGGGAATAGGCTCCCAAATGGCTGCTGGAAGGGGATCATGCAGCAAACATACCAGAATCCCAAACTGCAAAGCTGCTAAGGGTAAGGTTAAAGGAGCAATGCTAAAGAGGCGAGGGTTGAAGCATGACTTACGCTTTAATAAGATAGAGATAATTGTGACAACATTAGGACTGAGTTGTAGTTGCGTCACAATTATAGTCTAACTAGCCTACAGTCAATGTACCTGCACTATAAAGTGCACGGGCACCCAAAAGAAAGGAAAAGAAGGAAAAGGATCAGAAAGCATGAAGTAGGAAGAAATTCTTTACCATGAGGGTGGTGAGGCACCGGAACAGGTTGCCCAGGGAGGCTGTGGATGCCCCGTCCCTGGAGGTGTTCAAGGCCAGGCTGGATGGGGCTTTGAGCAGCCTGGTCTAGTGGGAGGTGTCCCTGCCCATGGCAGCGGGGTTGGAACTAGATGATCTTCAAGGTCCCTTCCAACCCAAACCATTCTGTGATTCTAAGTGAGTTCTATTTTCAGAACCTGGAAAGTTTGGCTTAAAACTTCAGACAATTTCCTGCCACAGATGATCAAGGAAAGGGTGGGGAGGACACAGCCGCGTTATCTTGTCAGGGACCTTTTGGTGCAGATGTCAGGTGGAGCCACATCTTTTTGCATGGCGTTTTTTAGGACATGGTCATTTCAAGCCCATCCCCTGGGCTGAGGGCGGATGTTACATTCCTGGCTGCAGGTCTTCTGCAGGCCAAGGACTCCCAAAGCACAGAGAGCACCCACATGTCCTTTGCCGCCAGGAAAGCATGTGCGCTTGTGATTTCATGCCACTAATTGTTTGCAAAATAACAACTCCCTGCAACATCCCCAAAGCTGTTATCCTTAGTAATTTTTGCATCTCTCTTTACATTTCTACCTTAAGGCCAAATCATTATAGTGAAATCAGGGCAAATCCAGACCCCTCCTCCAGATCCCATGGTCTGCTCTAAACAAAACAAAAAAAGCGTCCACACCAATGTACTAAGCATCTGTGAAAAAAACCCCATTATATTACTATCATGTCCTAGTCCCAAAAACTGATAATCCCTCATATCTTACAATACACTTGTTTCACACTAGACTCATCAGTCCTGGTACAGAAATGAGCTTTAGTACAGAGACCATGAAGTTTTGAACCAGTAAAGCACCACGCTTGCTAAGATGGAGTTGCTGCAGTAGCAACATGCCCCGACGGTCACTGGACTTGGAGAACCCTCCCACAGCGCTTCACCCATAAGATGCTAGTTCATCCCATTTCCCTCGATCCTGACCTCACCAGGCCCTAATAAGCCCCCTGAAGCTGAGCTGAGTTTTAGCAAGTCGGCAGCAGCCCAAGGACTGGTACCCTGGTAAGAAGAGCCCATATAGGTGAGACTGCTCTTATCTAATTAATGTAACTTGCCAGGTGACTCTAAGACACTTCCTTTGTGGTTGCCTCTGCCATGACCCTGCCATCACCAACAAACACAGAGAACTTTTCAAATACATGAGCTTTTCTTCTCAGAGTGCCAGGGGACTCGACTCCATATCAAACACAAGCACTGGCTCGACAGGATATCAGATTTTTACTCAACACTGCATTTAGATGAAAAAAACCGAAAACGTCTCAAAAGCATCTTTCAAAGACCCATTTGCCACTTGAAAAAAATACGGTAAATACAACATTCCAGACATCTCCATAACTATCTGCATATGTATGGAGGCTGCAGGGTTGTGGGTTTGGGGTTTGTTTAGGATTTTTGTTAACTCTAGCATTCCCTAGGGAGGGGAAGGGAGAGGACCATTTCTCCTAGAGGGCTTTTCTCTTGGCATTGTCATCCCCTGTCATGCAAGCACTTTTCTAAAATACTTTCTACCCAAAACAAAACAATGGGAAACAAGCAAAATCCCCAACCCGCTATTATTTTTTTAAGTCCATTTTCCACTGGATTACTGTAAAACTGCTAAGCTTTTTTTTAATTTCTTCTGTAGGATAAGCAACAGCCTGCTGCAGCAACTGTTCCCCACTGTGAAAAGTCTATCCCAGCTTGGTCCCCAGAGTCAGATGCGAAGCAAGACCTGAGGAACAGCCCAACAGGTTAACATGGTAATAGTTTTTCTTGGGCTTACAATGAGCACACTTATTACGGGAGAGCCTGTGGCTTCAGAAATTCAATGATGCTGCAGGAGAGCTCGGCAAACGGACCAACAGGCCGACATTTTCACGGTTCCTCACGTTTCAGGCTCCTGTGGTACTAAAGCGGTACCTTAGGGATGTCCTGAATTGCAGCGAGGGCAGGGCTGCACCCGGCAGGCAAACCCCTGTGCCATTGCCATGTGTTTCTGGCAGACTGCATGCAGGGAGCTGTGCTAGGACAGATTTTCCTCTTTAATTTCTGTGGTTTGTTAATATCGTTCCACCTGCAAGGAAGTGAAGTGAGAGGAGGCACAAGCAGATGGGAATGAGGTGGCACGCAGACCTCATTTCCCACGGTGCACTACACATATCACCGGATTGAAAAAAGAGCCAAAACAGCAGATACTTAATATTTGCAAACGCTTCTTCCTTAATTAGATCTCAAATTCAACCCTTCCTTTGGCCATTACGGCTCCTTTCCCGAGGCAAGGCTGTTACTGACAATGCTTACACACGGCTCCTCTCTCCCTCTGTGGATCAGGTTTATCACTTTTCAGTAGAAGTCAGGAATGGCTTCACTGCATTACATTCTTGGCGATGGCATCTAATCAAAGACACGTGTGGTTAGTGCCACAGCCCAAGATACTCAGGATGTTCTGCTACAGCAATCTTCCTGCATCAGAAACCATCTTACCCTCCTTCAGAAACCGCTCGGAGACATACTGCTGCAGAAAGCTCCTGAAAAGCGAGGCATGTTCCAAGTCACGCATCTCACTGCGATTTTCTGAGTTGCGACTTTGCACCGCACAGGTTTCCACTCCACGGAGCAGCGCGTGGGCAGAGCAGGCTGAGTGCTGCAGTTCGGAGGCACCGCGCAAGAGGGACACCAGCGCTGCAGCCCCAGCCTTTTCTAACCCACCACAGCCTTTTCTGACCCACCCAGGTAGGGCTGCAAGCTCACGATTTCAAAAGGATGGGGAAAAAAATATGCTGAAAAGATGCCTTCCTCACACTTTGTAATGGTTATTTTGGGGATGTCAAAACTCCTGAAGTAGATGGTGGTTTGTTTGTTTGGTTGGTTTTTTTAAACTGATTTAATCTCAACTGCATGGACACAAACTTGGAGTAAATCATCACAGCAGTTACTCCAGATTTCAAAGCTCAGCCTAGATAAGAATCCAGATGCATACATACATACATACATACCAGTTAAGAAAAGAGCTGCCTACAAGCAGCCTGTCAAAGGATGGAAGAAATACTGCCCAGTTCAGGGGCTGCTAATGCAACAAAAGGGATTATCTCAAAACTATACTGAGACCAGAAAATGCACTTGGCTTTGACATTTCACCCCGGAGGCTCTTTCTGGGCTGCAAACCTCCTTCTTGATTTCCAACACTTATTTAAGATGACTCCCTTTCCCTCCATAAAAACTAACCCTCACTTTGAAGCTGCTCTGAAGCAAGTTTAACCCTTGCATGCATGTCTTAAATTAAGCGTGTACTCTGCTGCTGCCCTTCAGAGAGCGGGGAGTGCAGCCGAGAGAAAGACGCTGTCTGCCCCCAGGTCTGAATGATGAACACTAATATTTGATTCTCTCAGTTTCAAAGTTCCCTAATGAGCTTCCTAGCCCCAGCTCCACACACACTACCGGGCACGACACGCTTTTCGTGTTCCCGGTTCAGCCTGAGCTGAGGAAACGCGCTGAGAGGAAGAGCCAAAGTCAGCCGAAATGCAGCTTGCAGGCAGGGCTGTTGCTGCAGGGGGAAAAAAAAAAAAAAAAAAAAAAAAAAAAAAAAAAAAAAAAGAAGGCAGTTCATCCCTGTTAAACTCATCGGCTAAAAAGTGGGCTTGGCGCACCACGTGGGCTGCTCCTGCCTCACTACGCAGCAGCCAGATGCGGAAGGGAGCGCTGGCAAAAACAAGCATGGCCAGGGTGGCTCTTTCTGCCCCAAAAAGCACTCTCAGGCACGGCGCTCCAGCGCCGAGCAGTGCTGGCAGGGTAGCAAAGATGGTCCTTTATGAAAAAGGTCACATTTTCCAAGGCTGGAGCTGTTCTAGGCCAAAATAAAATCTGGACTTTTAAAACATGTTTTCTTCTGGAAAAGTAGCGTATTTGTACGTGCATGCTAGTTCGCACCCAGGTCACCCAGAACAGCCAGAAACTCAGAAGTCAGAGCACTCCCTGTGACCTGGATCACCCAGGTTCAAACCGCTGCACCAGGCCGGGCTGAGAGCTGGGGATGCAGTAAGTGCGCTTGCAGGGCTCCGATTTTGGAGTCCCCCAAATTCTTCAGCCATCAAAGCCCAAGTGCTGCTCTGGAATAACCACACTCCACTGGTCCAAATGTATTCCAGAAATTTTGAGAAGTTTACTTTGCACTGCCGAGCTTACTGCTGGATTTTCTCTCGCAGCTGGTACAAGGCAGGGTAAATTCAGCAAGTTACAGGCTGGCTAATTTGACAGGAGTGCGAGCATGAGCCTAAATCAGGTCTGGATCAAACTGACACCACCAAGTGATCCAGCAGGGTGTAGATCCAGCACTAACGATCCTGGGAAAATGCTAGTGTGTGGCAGATGGACCTTGATGTCCCAACTCTCAGATAAGCATCCCCCG
The DNA here is from genome assembly GCF_028500815.1 of Rissa tridactyla. NCBI lineage: Eukaryota > Metazoa > Chordata > Aves > Charadriiformes > Laridae > Rissa > Rissa tridactyla. Next base: position 153,177,354 of record NC_071466.1, read on the forward strand.
CAAAGAGACAATTCTGGGCCACATCCATCCAACTGTCCATTTCTGTTGTCCATGTCCTTTTGACGGTAAACTCCATCTTGGGCTGGAGTAGTTTTTTGTTTCCAATCTTTTCATCTAAAGTTGTCAAGGCGTGTAGTCAGCACACCTTGGCAAAAAGTTTTAGGTTAACTAAAATGTCATATTTTTTCCATGGGAAAATATTGTATCAAAACTTTCTCAACCAGTCGGGGCTACGAGGGAAAAACCTGTTGGAACAGTGATGTTTTTGGACTAAATGTCCAAAGGCAAGGAGGATGTGGGATGTGTCTCTGTCACATGTGGACAGCCAGCAGCATTGACTACGCATCTCTGCTTCTTCATTGGTACTGAGTTTTGGGGACAAAGCGAAAAGCATTGTTTAAATTTCCAGTCTCCCAGCAATGATGACATGGAACGGATATCTTATTTAGCATACAAAATAAATCCCATTGGAAAAAAACAAGCCTCACAGCTCAGAATTATCACTGTGACAACAAGTAACTGGCAGCATACTTAACTTACTACTGAGTCTGCTGAATAAAATGTCAAATTTTCACCAGAATTAAGAGGCCTTTTCCTGGAATAAGGTCTGCAAGTCATAATAGAAAGACACAGAGAACCATAAACACTGTCAGAATACATCTTATTTGGAAAGGTACCTTATGAGTTAGTGTTAGACTTTGTCCTTGGCTCTAAATTAAAAGCTATGCAGGCCCATATTAAAGACACTTAGACATGATCGGCTAAGTCATCAAAATGATTTAGCTCCACTAGCAATGTGGTCCTCTAGTCAGAACATGATGTAATTAGAGAAAATGCAGGAACTCTTATTTTCCTTATTAGAGAGAAAATATGGACTAGAAATGAATGATTTTGCTAACCTTTGAATGGCTATTTAACATTTGGACACATTTCCCTTCCCTTCCTTCCAATAAGTCACGTGATAAACAAACCCACTTCATTAGAGTGTTTGAGTCCAAGATTTCCCTTCCAACAGGTTCCTATCTGAAATATTTCCAGGTAATTCCAGAAACTTTTCAGGCTTTTGATTACTGTACGTATTACAGAAAGAAAACATTTTATAAATGAAAAATCCTATATAATTCCATGAGGAGTCCACAGAAATTTCCTTAAATCTTATATACTTTACTGGGGAAGGGTCTATATTCTACAGTTTTAATTCAAATAGAATGGTTTAGACTGGAAGAGACCTTTAAAAATCATCTAGCTCCAACCCCCCTGCCATGGGCAGGGACACCTCCCATGACCAGGTAGCACAAAGCCCCATCCAGCCTGGCCTTGAACACCTCCAGGGATGGGGCATCCACAGATTCTCTGGGCAACCTGTGCCAGTGCCTCACCATCCTCATAGTGAAAAATTTCTTCCTGATATCTAATCTAAATCTACCTTCTTCCAGTTTGAAGCCATTACCCCTCGTCCTATTACTACGTGCCCTTTAAAAAGTCCCTCCCCATCTTTCCTGTAGGCCCCCTTTAGGTACTGGAAGGCCGCTAGAAGGTCTCCCTGAAGCCTTCTCTCTCCAGGCTGAACAACCCCAACTCTCTCAGCCCATCTTCATACTAAAGGTGCTCCAGCCCTCTGATCATCCTCGTGGCCCTCCTCTGGACCCGCTCCAACAGGTCCATGTCCTTCATGTGCTGAGGGCTCCAGAGCTGGACGCAGTACTCCAGGTGGAGTCTCACCAGAGCAGAGTAGAGGGGCAGAATCATCTCCCTCAACCTGCTGGCAATGCTTCTTTTGATGCAGCCCAGTATATGGTTAAAATAAATACTGTAATAATTTCTATAATTCTATAGTAGGGATATAATTTCCCATTCAATTCCATTGGATGTCTCCAAAAACTTCATGTAAGAAACTATTTTCTATTAAATTTCACAAGGCATCATCTTAAGGGTACCATATTCCCTTGTAAAAAAGAATTCCTCTTTTAATCAACATGACCAAGTAGATTATTTCCACAAGATGATATTAATTTAATTTATTACTATTTTTTAAAAGCAATATCCCTACATATCTGTACTATTTTCAAGAGCAGAATAAATGCATCTGAAGGTTTTCTTTTAATCTAATATATCACAGCAAAACCAAAAATCTTTCCAGTATGCCCATTAATGCTGATACTCAACACAAATTTAGCTTTTTCCTGAATCAATCGTACATGGCCAAAACGCAACATGTTTCTCAAAAGCATGTTTTAAATTTAGTTAAAATAACGCAAGACTGCAGTCTAGACCAAACGCGCCATGAGCTAATCTTTTTCAGCTTTGCAGAATCATTTCGGCTTTTATTCCTATGTCTTTACTGTCTTTTGCCAAAATATCTGGCACTAGCATCTCAGCATTTCTTGCCTGCATTAACAGAGGATGGCTGCTTTGATTTCTCCTTAAAGTGTTTAATAGGGGTGGGCAAGCCTTCAAAAGCTAGGAGCTTAGGTTTGGATACGCATCTGAAAGGTAGATGCTTGCAGCGTTTAGCCTTTATACAAGCAGTTAATTCCCATTAACTGATGAGAACTCTCTCTGCTCCCTTCCGAAGGGCAGTGTGGAGTTGTTATCCCTGGGACAGGGAAGCAGAATTGGAGTCTCTGGCCTCAGCCAAGGTCCCAACCTCCTTGCCCCCAGCCACGAGCTGTTTTGCAGACTGCTGCTCGAATTGACACCCTGGAGATGGGACAGGCAACCCCCAAGGTATAAAGGGACCAGGCTGGGGCTGAGGTCTGGCCCACCGCCATCACCTGATGCCCTCCCGGTCCCCTCCCAGTGCCCCCAGGTCCATGGCTGAATTACAGGGAACTTAATCTAGTTCACTCCTTCTGGACTTTGGTGGCTCCGTGGCCCCTGCAAGAATAGCAGCAATAGATTAAAGCATTAAAATCAAGTGGTTTTTTCAGTAAGTGGAACAGGTGTGACTTGGATTCCATATCCAAATCCCAAATGAATTGTGGACTTAACTTGAAAGCAGTGCAAAAATCTTAATTATGTTGCTGAATTTAGATCAGGGAGCCGATAAACTGGCTCCACAGAGTCAATAAGACTTTCGCTGCTGACTTCACTGGGGTTGGGGTTTCACTCCAATTGAAAAGAGAAGCTTCTTCTGTAAATCAGATGATCCCTTACTGGATCTGATCTAATACTGAAGGAATGCTGAATAGGTAAACAGGAATTCAGCTCTCCATGAACTTGTAGCTTCAAATAACCTTAAAGAAAGGGGTGGCAAAGGAAACTGAAAAAGACACCACCCCATTACACAACTGGTCTTTAAGAAAATGAAGATGATGTGGAAAGCACAACGTGTTCCCTGAAAAGAGACGTCCCATCATCAAGTAGCTGCCTTGTAAGTAAAGGAGACTTATGCTCAGGAATATTCAGGTTCATAAAAATTACAGCTAATTCCATTACTTACCAGGTTCTTTTTCTTTTTCAATTATAAAAGTTTGTAATGTATGGAATTGCACTAATTGGAACAAATGCGTTAGCATGAAGAACCAAAAACATGCTCTATGCAAAGGCAAAACTTCCATATGGTCCCTGCTTTGCTATGGCACGAGGAAAGCTTTAACATGATGTGTTAAGTTCCTGAAAAATACAAGTACACTTTTTTCTGGGTGCTGGCTTTCTTGCAGATTTTTAGATCGACACCAAAGAAAATGCCATCCTGTACATAGCAGTTCTAGTATTGACAATTAGGGTTGCAACAACAACTTTTGATATAGTGAGGAGCTTGTGAAAAAAATGACGGCAACCCATAAGTGCCTGTGCTGGGAAAGAGTAACTGTGTGCTCTGCAACTCACTCATTGCAATATCAACCACAAACGAGTTGCCATAAAAATGGTGCAGGTGCCACTAGATTGCCTATCGCTTTCAGCAAATTAGAAATAAGCCATGTAGCAATGTTTTGGTTGATTTGTCGGTTCACATGAGGTTGTGAAAACAGCTTGAGTTGTCCAGATATAATACAGCAGCCCAGACAGGAGCCACTGCTATCAGGGTAGCAAGGAAAGACTAGGAAAACAGAAAATGCTCTGGTAGGAAAGGTCCCATCCAGTGAAGTAGGAGTAGCCTCAGCTCTGCCGGTACGTCAGTAGGGCAAGCAGCTCCTGGTTGGCACAAGAGTTGGCACTGCCTCTATAGTTTCTCCATGTGAAGGGCAACACAGAGCAAGAGCTGGTGCTCTTGTTTAAGTTCAGACAAATTGCTCGTAGCTCAGAGTAACTGGATGCACATCATTGTTCTTGATTTTCAAACAATTAGGCTGTCTGTGATGTTCAGAGCAGCATTAGCAGACACGCAGTAAGCATAATTACATCTACATTATGAAGAGGGAAAAAAACCCACAATGGATTAAGTCTTTCACTGATCCAGCTATTCATTGTGATGCCTCTTTGGAACACTGTGGCCCATAGAGTTGTATCCTGTCCACCACTCCCAAGCCATTTCACACCCCTAGCCCTCCTGAAAACAAGTTTGCCCCTCATAAGGATAAGAAAACAACAACAAAATTAAAATTTAAAGTTGAAAGACAATAAACTGTTTTCCTATGAAATTTTTCAGGCTAAAGTAATACTATCATTAAAAATTCCTGATTTAAGCAAATAAGTGCTGGTGACCCTCGAATGAAAACTAAATACAAGAAATATTTTCTCCAAATATTTCTGTTTTGCTAAAGCCAATTAAAGAAAACATTCAACCATTTTGACTTAGCTTATGTCCCTCTCCCCTGAGGCACGGCTGCAGACAGAAGAGGAATTGTTCCAAATACCCATCAATCCCCAGAAGGCAAGGCGCAGCCATATAATTAGACATCGAGCAAAAGGCTTATTCCTTGTTCCTTTCTGTTTACAACATCTTTTACACAAATCCTTGGGTCCTTACTTAACTTTTATTGAAAAGAGAATGCTTGACATTTTGCCCAGGTAACTCCTGAGCAACACTGAATGAGGACTTCAGGCTGTGACGCACATACACAACTGTCACTCCCTTAAATATTAATAAAAGGCTATTACTTGAAACAGATAGAAAAGCGGCTTCCAGCATAAGCCCAAAAACATAGACCACTGAGTTCTCTCCACCTGATTGAGGACTTTTGTCTAAATAAACATGAACGACAACCTCTGACTTGCTAACTAAGTTTTGGAGAAGGAATGGCAAAGTAAAGGAAAAGCTCTTCTCAAGATGCAACAGAAGAAAACTGCTAAAGGCTGTTCTAAATAAAGAACGCGAGCCCTTCCTAAAGCCATCATTATTAAACTGCCATGCTCCCAAGGGGAAAAAAAACCCAACATCCTACGTTATTTTTGTTCTGCCATAGTCATGAATGTTCGCAGAAATCCCCTTCACCTCTCATGTCATTTTGCACCCTGAGGATGTAAGGAGAGCTCATCTCTTGGTAACTCAGAGCCAAGAGCTCAGCTCTCTCCGGATCCTTTGGCTGGAGACTGCCCACCTCTCCCGCAAAGTGCCAGGGTTTGCCTTCCCTTTTCATGCCAGCTGCCTGCCAGCCGCGGGTAAGAGCAAAAACGAAACATTGCAAAGCAGGACATGAGTGATCTGACCAAAGCATGAGATCCAGGGACTCCGACACAGACTTGCTCCAGAGAAATCATTTAATCCTGCTGCCTCAGTTTTCCTGCCTGAAAGAAAAGCAGCGACTATCAATTACCTACTTTGTAGGTCACATATTTGCAAAGCCCTCAGGGAGATGAAAAGCATTATACAAACTATATGCACACATGTTAACGCTGATTAATTTTCTCTGCGCAAACATATCCTTTTTTCTTCTTCATTGCCCCTCCTCTCATTATATCAGCAGTCTCATCTGGAGGACGACAAGGAACTGCTGACTGCTGAAGTATTTTCCGCAGTTGTTCTTTTGAGATTCAGAAATGCAACCACTCAACACAGCCCTGTGTTCAGCTGACTGTTTCCTTAATAGCTTTGCGCTTTCATGTGTTTCCTCATTTTCTGTTACAGGAATTTAAAGCAATCTGATTTCCAAGTTAATTTGAAATGATGCAAGATCCATTAGTTGAGGGTATCGTTTGCAAAATAACTCAGAGGGACAACTTTCACTCACTATACTTTCAGGTATACCCTCAGCAAACAAAAGCAGGACTAGTGATGTGAATAAATTCAGCAGGATTTGACCCCAAAAGCAAGTCAGTATATAGCAGAGCACAGAGACACAGTCTAACTGCATAAGAAGCTTGTAATAAATGCAACATCTCCCACACAGCCTGAGTTTTACACCAATGAGCAGCTCTTTTGTGACAGTGCTTATACAAATGACAATCAGAATACACATACAGCTTTGCAAAAGACCACCTATAAGCATTTTTCTTAGGATTTTTGGATCCGAATTTTCTGAGGTTTCAATTTAAACATTTTGTGGAATAAAACTATTGTTTCAGTTATCACAAAGTAATCCAGAGCGAAACTGAGGACTTGTGCTTTGTCAACAGCTCCACAATGGCAGTTCCTGTTAGAGATAACAGATGCTGACCCTCTGCACCGGAGGGCAGAATTGGGCTTTCTGACTTGCAGTATCCAAAAATGACCATTTATGCTCATGGCTGGAACAAACTGCATGGGCACGGGTTGCCCAGAGAGGCTGTGGAGTCTCCCTCACTGGAGATACTGAAAAACTGTTTGTACATGGTTGCAGGCAACTGGTTGTAGGTGGCCCTCCTTGAGCAAGGGGCATGTAAAGGAAGTCCTGAGGTCCTTTCCCACTTCAACCACCCTGTGATTCCATGAAATGGGCAATAGTCTGGTACAACTTGGATGAATGTCCTCTGATTACCACTGCAGCCTCTGGTCTGGATACTGTGGAGATGTCAGAAGTAACACCTCAAAGCTGTTCTTGAGTAAATGCAATTGGAAGCACCCAAACTGCCAAAGTGACAATTGTTAAGAGGCTGGAAGCTGAGGGAAATGCCAGGGCAGGGGCTGAGCGATGGAGAAGTGGCCGGATTTTCCTTATCCTCTTCAACAACTGCAAATCCTCCGCTTTCAGATGTGTATGCAGTCAATAGCTTACAGGCAGGAGGTCATACGCATATTCCACAACTGAAGCCAACAGCCTTTTAAGACAGCAATAGCCACCTTTGTTTTTACTGACCACCTAATGTAGTGGGAAAGCTAAGCGATACCACAATAAAAATACGCCAGGTTAACTTCTGAGCTGCTGTCCTTAAGGTAAAAGACACTGGACAATTTAAGTTGATAATGCTTCCAAGAAAGATAGTCTTAGAGGACAACCCTCAAGAAACAACACCTCATCTCTGTATTGAGCTGTTTCAAGCACACCAAAAAAATCTGTGTTAAGAAAAAAAAAAAAAAAGGAAGGATTTTGGGTAGCTTTGCTCCTGCCAAACAATCTGCTCACAACAAACTATAAAATCTCTCATGCTGTCACACCAAAACTCAAAGGCAGAGAACACACTGACTAGCAATATAGTGTGCGAAGTATTGTAAAAGGGAAGAAGCAATCATGCCTGCTTTTAGAAAATGGGATCGTGGTCTCATTAGAAAGGAATTCAATTGCAATAGTTACCTCGGCATGTAAAGGACTCGCTCTGCCACCACAAATCCCACCCTGAAGAAGAGGTTGCTGGCTGGGATGAATGGGAAAACCAGGAACAACAAGCCAACCAAAACTTCTTTGTGTTCCAGTTTCTGCAATAACACAAAATTAAACAAATATCAACTAAAAAAATCCAACTTAATTCACCACTAACTTTCCCCTTTCCTTTTGAGATTCTTATTCATTAAAAAAAGCAACTTAGATTAACGTTTGATATGTTTTGCATTTAAAAGAAATTATTCCAAGATACTGTTCTTACATATTTAAGCACTGTTTGTGCTCCTGATATGCCCAGAAAGTGCACAAAGACTAACCACAGTGTGTATTGCCACCCTTGGTATCTTTTCCAAGGTCACCTCTATTGTATGCAGCTCCCTTGAGATGGCATAGGTAGTACTTAAGATACACCTCATATTGGTAATACGTACGTATAGAATAGTTTGAATGTATGTGTTAGCATGTCTACCACACTGTGGCTGTATGTAAATACACAAACGCGTATCGCATACACAGACTGCTGTGTTCAATCCTAAATGTTTATAACTGAGAAAAAGCTGTTCAATCAGTCACATTTTGTGTAAAGAAAACTATGTCCAAATGGCACATTAATGCAGTCATTTTATCCCTTTCGAGACAATATCTAAACTTGAAATGATACTTTTGCACACGAGGTCTCCACACTCATGCAGAGCTGGAAATTTGAGACATGCTAGATGTTAAAATTAATGTCTTTCACCTGAGCTCAGTTAATGCCTTTCACTTGAGCTCACTTTAATGTTGGAGAAATCAAATTGCCACATGCAAATTCAAAACAACCGTGATCTGCACGGCCAACACGAGCGTCTCAAGATGCTGTGACCAGCAGCAGCCACCGTTCCTGCCCCGGAGAGACCCGAGCCTCCTCGGCCAAGTTGAGTTTCTGATTTAGCTCCACCCCACGAGGGTGAATCAGCTCGTGCTTTCTGTTGATGATCTCAAAGGATGACATCAGGCTAGCAGAAGTGTGGCATTAGGTCTGTTGAATCACCCAGGCAGACATCTGCGCTTCCCTGCCCTGCGACACGGCTGCCTCGTCAGCCGCCGCAGCCTGCTTCTGCAGCCAGCGGGAGAAGCTTTGTCACGCTTAGGAACAGATGCAACCAGAATCACTTAGTGGTTGCAGCACTTTGTAATTGTTGTGGGTGATTTCTCAACTTTGGAGAGAGCAAATTGACTTCTCTTTACTGGAGGGATCTACATTTAGAGACGTTGAACAATATTTTTTTGAGCAGAGGAACGGAGTCTGATCAACAACGCGGGGCCAAGCAGTACAACCCGTCTTGCTTCTGCACAGCTACAGACCGTGCCACCAGTTACCACTGGCCTAGTCAGTGGCCGAAATTCAGAAGTCGCAGTATTAAAATATATTCATCCTATTCTGTGGGAAAGACAACAAACATTTTCTATGGTACCAAATGCAAGGGTACATGTCAGGAGGCTCTGATGTCCCTTTAGAGGAGATGAACCACAGGATCACAAAAAAGTGCACTGGCTTCCCCTGGCTCAAAGAGGAAACACGAGGCAGAGAGGGGAGCAGAATTCTTGCCTCCAGGCTTCTTTATCAACATCTGCTTTAGGCAGCATCGCAGTCACCTGCTTCTATTATCCACTTTTTCAGTGTCTTGGAATCACAGTTAGTAAGTGCCTTCCTGCAGTCACAACAGCACCTGAAATACATTATTCCCCGAGCTGAAGCTGACACCAATCCATAAAGCTGATGAGCAGAGGTGCCTGGTAATTGTAATTTTGGCTTACAATTATAATAGAAAATTGAATAGCAAAAAAAAAAAAAAAAAAGGATTAAAAATGATTCCTGAACTCAGAATGCAAATTACCAGTCCTAGCTCAACTCCAACTTCCCTCTCACCCAGCTCCAGACATATACTTCATTTCTCTCCTGCCATTCGACAGTCCCTTCCCACCTTGCCTGACTTAACCATGGTGCCCACTTGCTGCCGCCGCTCTACCCCAGGGGTTTCACAACAAAGACCCGGAGGAGAAGGGTGTATGTTGGGCCAAAGGGAGTGCACTGCTAGTGCATAAAATGTTCTCCATCCCCAATATACACTCCTGTTTTCAAATGAACCAAGTATTTCTCCAGTTGTTGTTCGTTAAGTCAATAATTGGGAAAGCAACCCCTAGTTTACATCTCTAAGAAGGACACGGCGTTATTCGAGGCTGCAGCATTGCAGATAAGCAGAGGAAACAATGCTGGAGAAAGACAAATAAAATCCGTACATCAAATGGGAAAGAGGAAAATGGGGGAATTAGCTCGGCTGAAGGAGAAAATGGTATTGTGTGCCCTTTCTCCCTCCACAACAAGTCACAGCTTTCGATTAATGCCACTGAGGGTTGCCAGCTCAGTCCCCTGGGGAGGGCTCAGAGACGGGAGCCCAGCACTCACACACACCAGCCTCACGGAGCAGCAAAGCCCTCTGTCGTGCTACTTATTTCCAAAACAAGAAACATCTGGCAGCTGGCAGCACCCTTTTTAAAGCACCCTTTTAAAGTTCAGGCAGAGGCTTTTGTGAAGAGCTGGTCCTGGAAGGCCAGGCTTTGGCTGATTTTATGCCACCCGCGGTCCTGCCTGTGAGCCAGCAGGTCAAACTGCTTGAGCTCGTGCTGCTGTCATGCCAGAGCTCAGTTTGGGTCTCTCTCCTCTACCCAGCCATTAACTTTTCCAAAATTTGTACAGGCACTTGGTGTATTTGACACCTTGGCCCTGCGGCAGGGCCCTGCCCAGGAACAGAGGCTGGAGAGACCCCCTGGGCAGGAAGAGCAGGTGGGGTTGCTGGTCATCCAAAACTCATCTGTGGCCATTAACAAGATGGTATGGATGCGACCTTTGGCAATTCCTAAATCATTGGCTGCCCATAGTTGGGAATTTTTACTGGAGGAAAAAGTTACACAATCTGGCTATTCACAGCCAGATCTTATTTCCCACTTCCCTAAATAGTTTCTACTGAACATGTGGCTACTGAACAAAAGCAGTCTTTGCCCTGATGCCAGAGCCACACGTTCCTCTATTCCAGCCTTGCGAGGGCTGGAGGCACAGCAGCTCTATCTGTCCCTGCCCTCCCAGCACGGGCTAACATCAGCTCACCTAGGCAGCTCAGAGAAAACAGAAAAAAGGACAGAAACGCAACCACGATGTGTTGAAAGGATCATGTGTACCACAGGTTATAACCGTAGACAGCTACAATCTAACAGCACAAGACTCATATGACACCATATTCTCCTTTAATCTTTTTTCCTAGCAAAATTTACTTAGCAGATTAATCTTTTATTCACCCTTCCCCTGGAGGGGCTGATACATTTATAGATAAGCAGGACAGAACAGTGCAAGAACACTGCGGACTGGTACTGTAGGGTTGCAGGAACAGAGGGCAGGCAGGATCTTCCATCTAACATGAGCCATAGGAGATGCCCTCCATGTGTTTTTTAAATAAAATAGAAAAACCCAACCTGTAGCTTGTTATATTTTTCAGGGGGGAAAAAAAAATAAAAAAAAATATTGGGACCATTTATTTGGTTTAACTACTCTGGTCATATAAGCCCACTTAAGAGAAAGCTGAGCTAAAGGTGGCAGAACCAGAATCTTCCAGGTGCCCACAGCAGTAGTAAAAGCTTTTAAAGAGCAGTTGGCAATTTTGTTTGTCTTCCTTTTTCCTTAGAATAAAAAAATCTAGGACTAGAAATTATAGATCACTTTATTCCTTTTACAGAAAGACATCTCCTTTCCTCTTTAAGATAGTGCTTTCTTTTGGAAATATAAAACTTATCTTTCTATGTGTCACAGAGGTCTGCAGGGGTGGGGAAAGCACCTTTGAATTACGCCTAGAGCGATTCCTTTTGTTAAAGACAAGCCAACTTCAAACCAAAATAGCATGCCTCATAGCAGATAGTTTGGTGGGGGTTTTCAAATTCACATCTACCTCTAATTACAATAGGCCTTTGTTATATTGTAACCAAAAAAAAAAACCCCAAAACCAAAACAAACCAACAAACCAAAAACCAATAAAGAAGAATTTTAACCTGCTACTTTTCACAGACTTGTCAAAGAACTAAAGAACACCACTTCTTCTCCCAAAGGCGAGGCAAAAAATTGTCACACTCTCTCAAACAAAATAGCAAGGAATCACGCCAAGGCCAAAAACCATCAACACAGACATAAATCTCAAAAATTGCTTCCTTGGCAATTTGGGGGAAAAGGAAGAAAGTCTTGAGTTTACAACTGAAAGAGATCTTGCTGTATTACATATAAGACATATTCCTGAGCCACAAATAAATATTTGCCGACTACTGTCAAATCACAAGTCTTCTACAAGCCAGAGCGCACAAAGTACGAGTGCAGGAGATACTCCGACATATCTGTCATGAACTATGGATTTGCATAAGCCCACTGTAAATTCCCTATCTTTCCGATTGAGAAAGCATCATCTGAGGTGCCAGATCCATTAAGTCTCACACTGTGATGGCAGAACTTATGTTCACACCCCCTGGCACCTCCAAGGCCTGAGTTGTTGGAAAGTGGAGCCATGAGGACAACTTTCCTCCCGGATGGACAAAGCTGCACCTTGGGGAAGATAGCAGCTGGGCAAACAAGTCCAAGCAAATTCCATTCTGTTCTGCCTTGGAATGTTTCCGAAGGTGTTTATATGTGCGTGCCTGTTTGATGGGAAGGTGGCAATCAAATGGGTTTAATTTCTTCCTCTAGCAGTTTATTTTGAGAATGAGGCAAGCGTCACCTCTCCACCATTGAGAACCAACAGCTCCACGGAGTAAAGACTTCCTTCCTACCGAAAGCATAAATCACCCTCTGTCAGTGAGCTCTGGATGGTGCATTGAAGCCAGCACGATGTTATGCTTGGAACATCTGACTGCAAACACAGAAAAGCTGGTACCCAGGAAAGTTGGTAGTGCATGGCTGTATAAAAGCAATGAATGTTATTACACATTTTCAAATGCTTGCAGGCCTAGGAGGAAAGTGCATTATCGGTAAAAAAGAGACACGGAGATTCAAAGAAGCTACACGACTGTCTGTAGGTCACAGACAGAGGATTACACTTCTTCAGTTTATTCCTAACATTGATTTGCGCAAGCCCTTAGTGCAGACTGCACGCAAACTTAATTTATATATTCCTGTTGTAACAGTCACTCATGAAGCCACAAGCAGCTCGGCAACATGACTCCTCACTGGCCTGCATCAAACCTCTGGCAGCATCTCACCTGACAAGAGGTCAGGATCTGCAAACATCTACTCTTGCACTTCCAACATATACGGTATTAAAGATAAAAGGCACAACGTAGAAGCATGTCAAATTTACTCTGCATCCACGCAAAAGGTGATAAAATGCAAACTTAAGCTTATCAACCCGAGGGATTCATTCCTTTGCAGGAAGAAAATCTGTTGATGTAAAGCCCACAGAAGCAAGCACTGGGTGCAACCCACTCCCACCTCATTAGTGCAGGCACAGACAGGCCATGGCACAGCTGTGTCATACTCCATGTCATCCTTTAGGTCATCAGCAGATACCAGGATGGGACACGATGGAGCACCTCTCCTATGAAGACAGGATGAGAGAGTTGGGGTTGTTCAGCTTGGAGAAGAGAAGGCTCTGGGGACACCTCATAGCAGCCTTCCAATATCTGAAGGGCACCCACAAAAAAGCTGGAGAGGGACTTTTTACAACGGACAAGAGCTAATGGCTTCAAACTGGAAGAGGGTAGATTTACATTAGGTATCAGGAAGAATTCCTTCACTATGAGAGTGGTGAGGCACTGGAACAGGTTGCCCAGGGAAGTTGTGGATGCCCCATCCCTGGAAGTGTTCAAGGCCAGGCTGGATGGGGCTTTGAGCAGCCTGGTCTAGTGGGAGGTGTCCCTGCCCATGGCAGGGGGTTTGGAACTAGATGATCTTTAAGGTTCCTTACAACCTATTCTATGATTCAAGTGATGTACATCTTTATCTTCTGTAGCCAAAGAAGAGGGCACTGTGGAGCTATGGCTGTTTCGCGGTGCTGCCTGTGCCACCACAACCGAGCAAACGGTGCCAGAAGTCAGCTGTCAACAGGTGGCCTGAAAAACTCAAACATTTGGTAAGAAAAAGGTAACTGCCCAGCTTCAAATCTGGCTTAGACACCAGGCTTAATCAGCTTGCTCCTACAAAAGAGCCACAAATTCTGTAATCACTACGATTTATCAGTTTTATTCTTTCATCTCATAAAAAAAAAAAAAGAAAATCAGCATCTTCAGTAGCGCCAGCTGCTTGAGTGCCAGGTTTAGCAACTCCCTGTCTTCCTAAAATAGCTCAGTTTTCCTTGGTGATCATCTAGTTCTGATAACATCACCCACAGTTACTACTCACTGAAATTGAGTGAATTTTATATACTTCGCACATAGTCCAAAGCCATGGAGATCTATAATACTATTTTGACCATCACTGCTCACTACTTATTAACTGACACGTTGATCCTATTTCCAGCATTTGGCAACAACAAAAACTACTTTCCAGTTTACCAGCATCAGCACCTATTCAGGAACCAGTGCACAGGAAAACATGCACCAGTCAGAAGCCGAATCAAAACCCCTGAAACTATCATTGGCTACCTAACCTGGGATTATCTGAAGACAAACCCTTGGCACATACCTCAGACTGCCCTAATGAAATCATTCACTTTCCATTTCCAGAAGGAAGCAAGTCCTTGTCTGTACCACTAGCTAAAACACTCTATTTTTCAGAATGCTGAAAGTGCCTAAAAACTCTGTTTACATCAATAGGAACTGTGGATCATAGAATCATAGAATGTGTTGGGTTGGAAGGGACTTTAAAGGTCATCTAGTCCAACCCCCCTGCAGTAAGCAGGGACATCTTTAACTAGATCAGGTTGCTCAGAGCCTCATCCAGCCTGGTCTTGAATGTCTCCAGGGATGGGGCTTCCACCCCCTCTCTGGACAACGTGGGCCAGCGCCTCACCACCCTCGTTGTAAAGAACTTCTTCCTAATGTCTAATCTAAACCTACCCTGCTCTAGTTTAAAACATGCTCAAACATTCTGGAAATCAGGCTCTAAATTATGGAATAAGAGTGGGAAGTAGTCCTTTCCCAATCCCATAACCCACAGCAGGGCACAGAATTATATTCTACTGACATTTCACTTTTTATTTCAGTATCTTAAAGTAAAATGATGGTATCTACTATTTTCTCTTTTGCTGTAGACCTCAGCTACCCATCCATTCAGCTGTGTGTCTACAGTCTTTCTTATCCAGGTTTCTAAAATTCCCTGAAGATATAAGATCATTTTCCCAATCCTTAATCTCTGCAGCCTCTAATTCTGCTTGATGAGCCGATTTGAGCAGGATGCAGGAGCACACGCGTCTTTGAAAGAGAAGTGGAACATTCCAAAAGGAAATAGGAAAGTCAACAAATTGCTCCAGGAATTACAAAAAAGCTTTTGACCTCGAGGTTGTTTTTCCCCTCTTCCCTTTCATTCTGTGACTGCAGGCTGCTTCACTACATGGAGGAAAGGAAAAAAAAAAAAGGAAAAAAGAAAAAGGTAAAATTTAAACACATGCACACTGCTTGTGCTATGTGCCAATGTGATCTTTGTAACAGCAACCCTGTTCATGGCGTGTTTGCTCTTAAGAGGTAACACTAAACAAGAGGATCCTAATCAAAATCACACACTAGTTTGGCACCCTGTTTAACTCAGACCAACTAGGAAAAATGAGCATCATCATTTCCCTCGGCTGTAAATGTCTTGGTCCTCATTTCTCTTACCCTCTCTTTCTCACCTCAGTATTGTGCCACTCCAAAACCTTTCAGTTCTGAGCAGGTCTTGAAATATTAACTCAAATCAGAAGAAGAAAATGGTAGCAAAAATACAGTAGATCTTTGAAAAATATAGTAATTCAGTGTTAATATGCTGAAAATGGCAGAACTATCTACCCCTATGAAAACTACCTACCTAGTGTGACAAACTCCTGCAGGAGTTAAGAGCCTGTTTGGCAAGATACTGAATATCTTCATCGTGAGCCAAATCAGAACTACTTCAGCTATGGCTGTATTTACTCAGAGTACCACACTCCAAACCTGTTATCTCAAACATCTACCAAGAAGGAAAAAAAAAAAAAATCTGATGCAAAAAGGTATCTTGATACTTCTTGTGTTTGCTTTTTTAATTCAGAACGGCAATCGCATACAGGCAGACTGAGAAAGGTTTCTCCTTTTGCTTGCTTGTTGGCTGGCACGGCAAACACCCCAGGAAGGCTTTTGTGTTCCTTCCAGACCCACCAGGGACCCACAGCTGATCCGCTTGCAGTGCTTGACAGAGCAGAAACGCGGCCGACGAGGCAGGCAGGGTGCACACGAGGGGCTTCCCCCCCTCCATCCATCCCTCCCTCCCTCCAGCTTTCACTAAACAGTCTTTCTGGCTTATTACTCTCTCCCCGCAGCAAACACTAACAACAGAAGCAGCACAGAAAAAAAAAAAAAAAAAACCTCGCTGCTCAGGATTAAGAACATCAGTCCTGACCTTCTCTGTATGTGGAAGGAATTCAAGTGGGCCCTCCGGAAAATGAAAGCAGGATTTATTTTAAATGGACCTTTTATGAAAATGACTGTGGTTTCCAGCTTGTCAGATAGACTCCGTCGATAAATAGCCTTATTCACCTTGCCATGCCTTTGAAGTAGGTATTGTTCTGGAAGTGTTTGGCATGTAAGGCATATGAATTTTGCTAGGCATACCTTCTAACTGTGCTGATACTACTGTAGAATATTATAAAAGGCAATTGTTCCCGAGAAAGGTCCATAAGCTGTGATTTATTAATGAAATGCCAAACCTGGGAAACGAGGCAAAGGTCTCCAGAGTGCAGGGTAAAGTAAATAGCATGACAGAATACACATAATGAGTGCTAGCAAAAACAACAGAAATATGCACACAAAGAGAAGATGCAAACACGTTCCTCTCCTTGATGGTATTAAACGTTGTCAGCTAAGAAATACAGCCTGCAAGTGATTGAGGAATATGCTTAGATGATATTCATACATATAAACCACCAGATAAATGGGAATATGATGCCAATTACAGCACAAATTAAAGTCATAATAATTTGGTATAAAATGCTTTGTCTTGGCTAAGAAGCAGTATGCAGAGAAACGTAGAGGCAGCAGTATCTTAAAATTAGACCTGAAGTAAAAAACAACCAACTGTAGCATATGAAAGAACAGGATAATTAGATATAACTCAGTTGCATGTAATGAATATAACCTGAAAATCATCACAATTTCCTGTACCATATGTAGCCATGTCACACACAGCAGCAAAGCATGTTCTTTAAAAAGATACATCCTAAAGGACACTAGGGATTACTTTTTTTTTTAAATTTATGTGAAACATAAGTAACAGTCTCTCCTCACACATGAGCAAACTGTTGCACACCATTATGTGTTCCTGCTGAACAAGTAAGAAGGTGCTGTGAACCACCATAAGGTACCTCCAGTAGCGTTGGTCATGAGTATAAGTGGAATATGAGGGCCGCGCAGTACAAGGTGCAATAATTCCCCCCCCGACTGGTCAGGTACGAAAGCTACTGTTTCAAACTAGTTTTCCAGATCACCTTGCTCTGAATTACCCCATCACACACCCGTCAGTTTTCCCACTATCAGCCCTCCATATATCAAGTACCACATAGAAAGTGGAATCTGATCCATTATGTGCTCTGTATGTACGTTCACAGCTACAATTACAGGACAAACTGCATCTTAATCACACTGCTAATTAAGCAGTGACCTAAAAATGCCATGCAGAGTGGCGTTTCAAACATCTGAAGGGTTTTCCTTTCATGCTCATTGAATTATTATGTCATGTCAGAGAAATAACTGCTGTCCTGACGATACGCCCAGAACTTCTGCCCTCTCTCTAGCCCACCAGGTGCTCGCCGTTTCCTCCAGCACAGCAGGACAGCGTTATGGGCCCTTGGCTACGCTAGCCGCCATTTGAAGCATCAGACAGATTATTTCTCTGGCCTTGTAACTGGCGTGCTTGGCAACCAAGGAGAGTGCTTCATCCATTCCACTGGCACCTTTGTAATCTACCCAGTCCCAAAGCTGGAAGACAGACCACATCTATTCCTTGCTGTCTTTGAAAATGAACAATAAACAAATCTCATCCTCTTTTCCCAAGTATTATTGTTTCTCTGGGACGCAGGCATTAGCAATAGCACCCCCAGTCTCTGCCACATTCCCAGCACGCTACTTGGAGCCCAGCCAGACTGGATGAGGAAGTTCACCCCAAAGAGCTGAGCAGAACCTGAGGATTTCAAGACCCACCGGTGACTCCTGGCGCTTTGGCTGAAACAGCTCAAGAGAGGCCAATTTGCAGACCATGCTGGGCATCTGCGTGGTAAGAAATCAAGTCTCAAAAGGCTTCAAAGAGCTGCTTAACGATGGACTGCAACTTTGGCACATTAGTCACTATGAAAAAATATTGTCCAGAGATGACAACAAGGTCCTTTACTCCACAGTGGGAGGTGCGCCAAGGAGCAGGCCTTTTCTTTACTCCCATCAGGCCTCCTGAAGACGGGCATTAATTGTCACATGTGACAGGGATGGCTGCAGCAAGAGACAAGCATGGCTGCGCACCTGAACACCGTGTAGAGCAACAAGTCCTTCTCAGGGAGCTGCTCACAGGGAGCTCTTTGGCCGATAAGCAAGAGAGATTAGCACTATGCACATGAAACGACTCAGCTAATGAAAGTTATATACAAGGAATTAACAAAGCAATTTTTCAAGTGACTTCTTCATTACATAAGAAGGAGAACAACAGTGAAAGTGTAGGAGCAGGATGAGGAAGGAGGCTTCTCTCTCCAAACAATAACAAACTGGAGAGCTGCCTTCTCCATTTCTGCTGTTTTCAGCATAAAAACCCCCATCTAGTAACAGACATGTTCCAAGCAAAGCACTTACGGGTAGAAATCTTGCACTGTTCTTCCCCTTCTGAGGTGCAATAACGTTCACAAAATGAAACCAAACAAGAAAGCTTCATGCTTTAGATGTCCTTTATCAGCACTGTACATAGATGCCAACAGGGTTATTAACCCTAATCACAAACGTCAACAACAAATTAGCCCTGTTTAAAATTCAATGGCAACAAAGGCAGAAATCCAATACATGCATTCTCTAATTACAGTCCATGTAATATGTTCTGCGAGTCTCCTGTGAGCTTGTTTTGCGGATGCACACGCATCACCTCTTGCCACTGAAAATCAGTCCAGCGTTCACTGCACAAGTGTTGTCATTTCTGCCTAAATCTTTTCCAGCGTTTCCATTCTCCGTGCCACAGAAAGGAAAGTGTTAGCGCCAATGAGAATGAATATGAGGTTTTGCCCTCTCTTTGGAAAGAAGCTTTCTTAAGAGCCTAATATAATGAATCGTGCCTCCAGTTCGTGTGCCCTGAACTTCCCTCTCCTCAATGTAGGAGACATTCCTGAGAGCATCCAAAGCCAAACAGGATAATTTATTTCCAGGAAATGTGTCTCTTCCTACTGTTAGCTTTCCTCGATAATTCATAGTACTCATGACAACACAATCATCCCTGTACCGCTTCACGACAGTATCACAATTGGGTTGTTATGAGAGTCACTAAAAATAAAATACAAATTAGTTTCAGAAATTTAGAATTTCGTGAAAAGCAGAATATTTCAGCTGCCTCTAATAATACCTAGGGCAGGCGAAAGCATGTCACGTTGACCCCCAGGAACCATTACCAGTTCCATGCTCACAGTGGGTGTGCTGGGAGGCTGGTGAGCTGAGGCTGATTAGAGCACTTTGTGAAGAACACCTGATGGCTCTGGTTTCACTTGGGTTAGACACAAAAGCAGCTCACTTAGGATCCAACTTATTCCGTGTTTGGGGTTTTCAAGAATAAACACAAGGGAATCTACAAGATGAATTTCAAAGCATCGAGTAAGTAAATGCCTGGAGAGCAAAATTCATGGTGCTTAATGCAACATTAACAGTGGTTAAGGGCAAAGCAGCAAACTTATTCTCACAAAAAATTAGAAGCTGCAGTTTCAAATCAAAGAGTGGTATTCGTCAATCCAGACTGAATTGTTTTGCCTTTAAGAAAAAAAAAAAAAAAGGAAGAAATATGTGATAAAACCTAGAAATTTAATGCACAAAGTGTTTTGAAACGTTTTGTTTTGCAGTTTGACAGAAGACACACAATTCAGTTATCCAAAGGAATCCTTCTGGATTATCGTTTTACCCAAAATGTCTTTGGATAATCCTGAAAGATTTTTTCCTAGCAAACCAACGACATTAATCTTACACATAGTACCAATTCTGACAAGAGGAGAAAAAATAAAAAGCAACTGAAACTTCAAAGAACATGGGATAGGGTTTTTCAGAAGTGTTCAGTACTGGGCTAATGAGAATTTTATCATTAACTTCCCTGGGAACAGCATTAGGTCTAATACAAACACTTCTGAATATCTCTAGCAGTGAGTAATGAAAGCAGGAGGAATACAAGATGATGTACAACCTGCAGGTAGAACTAGTGAATATCTAATAGGGTATTTTCCCATATTTCCGATACAGCATCTGTCAATGTGTAATCTAAATTAATGACTCTGCAGTCTCAAACTGGTTCATTTTCCATCTCCTTATCAGGAGCACAGAGAAGACTGCCAGGGTAGACTGAAGCATGTACATGACCTGCACATTTTAGCATAACGTAGGTATTAAAAGAAAAACGTTACTCCCTTACTATGCTTTTGAGTGAGATGTATGTTTAAGGAAGAGAAACTTATTTCAAAAATTATTACCAGCACACTTCCTAAAGAAGCTTCCACAACACAACTGCAGAAGCAATTGCCTGTAACTCCCTATGATCCACAAAGACACCCCTTTCATGTAAGTTTATATCTGATCTCCGACAAGTCCAGTCCAACCTCACTTTCATTTCTCCAACATGATTAATGGTAGATCTGAAACGTTGAAGTTTGGCTTACCACTATGTTATATACACTAAATAACAATTTCCAGGTCATTTCACATTTCCTGCATTACATTACTTTGCTGATGGGAAACCTGCTATATCCAACGTTTAGGTTTTAGAAGCATACTAAAGGTATGAATACAATAATTGATTTCATATGGCTCTGCAGGTGACAGTTCCCAGTCCTGTTTGAAGCAGTGACAAAGAGCCTAATGACTATGGGAGAGGCAGAGACGCTTAACAACTTCAGTGGCATTTGGATCATTAACAGTAATTGAATGCAGGACTCCAGGCCAAGTTTTGCCCTCAAATCAGACCAATTAGAGACTGACATTCAACTAGAGGGACTTTTTAAGTTAAGCTTGCCTGCGTTAGCTACGTAGCGGTATGTTTTTTTCCACCTCAATCCAATGCATTTGAGAGGAAAACTTGCGCCTACTGACCATTTCGTCTGAACAGTAGGAAACAAAAGATTTTAAACAAAACGTTGTATTGCGTGTCTTTTGGTGTTACCTTGAATGCAGCTATGCAGTGCAGGCTGAGCAACGTCATCACCAGCACCAGGAACACTGTGGCCAAGTTCCTCACATCCCAGATAGACTCGATCAAAGGGATGCTGCCGACCTGCCAGTCATAGCACAGGGTGATCGGTGCCAGCAGAAGCCACGCATTGAAGGCCAGAAGGTAGGAATAAGTTAGAAACCTGCAAAAGAAAACAGGTAACGTAATATATGGAATGACTGCCAACACATGAAATGTCTTCCTTTGGCAATTACCATTTACTACATAGGAGGAAAAAAAAAAAAATTAGCTCTGCACTCACAGGCAATACTGTACCTCTCTGTCAATAAAGAGATGCTAACATAGGTGGGGGGCAATTCAACAAGTAATATAAAGAAATAACATAAGATCAATATTTATGTGGGTTTTATGCACCGGCCTTTGGAAAACTAAGAAATCTTCATCTCCCATTTGAATGCTGGATTTTTGAAGCGACTTTCTACCAGCTTCAACAATGAGTAATAGCTAAGCAGGTACATGCACATATTGAACTGTTTCACAGTTCACTGCATCACTCCTGCAATACAAAATATCCCTCTAACTGGGTTTAACTTACAATTTAGGACCTCTCCTATGTGCACAACATTGAGCAATTAAAGTCAGACGTCTCTGTCTTTTCTCTTTACATCCCGACACAGAAAGAAAACACAGAAGAAAGGAGGCACAGGGTGATTCTCGGCTGATCCCATCACGGCTTATTAGGGCTGGCGACAGCTTGCATGAGACAGCCACAGAAGTGATCGAGAAGTAGGGAGCCTTTCAAATTGTTGTAATCTTCATTAATTGGTATTCTCAATAGAGAGGAAATTAATGGGGAATGGAAATGGGGACTCATGCTGCCCTCTGGGAAGTATGCAGTGCTTTTAGAAGACTGAACAAGAACGGCATGTGTGCTTTCTTCTTCTGCTGCTTCTTCACTTAAAGAAAACAAGGGGAAAAAAACCCAAAAACCAGAAAAGAATAAAATCAAACCAACATCCCCTCTCCCCGCCAGCCTTTTGCTGCTTGGCATCTACTTGCCCAAAAGTGCATCGCACCTACTTTCCCAAAAGTGCATCCCCCCTTAAACCACATTTACCAAAGTTTGAATACTTTTGTGTGCAAGAGGCTGGAGATTATTCCAGCAATCATGAAGTCAACTAAGCAAAACTGCAACAGCCTTAGGACAGACAAGCCCTTTCTTGGTCCACAAATGGAAAAATCCCCACTGTACACAGCACCAAAGACAGCAAATACTCAAAAAAAAAAAAATTATATCCTATCCTGCATAGGATTTCCTCCATCTGAGCCTAGCTGTTGTTATCACACCCCAGTTGCCATGGTACCTTCACAGGTTTATTAAGACGATCACAAAGGATGCCCAAGAGATGTCAAGCCACATAGACAGAGGATTGTTTCACTTGCCACTTACAAACATACCTCTTCAGGGTCAAAATGCCACCCCTTACAACAGCATTTACAACACATATTTTATTTGTGGCAGAAGGGGTAAGACACTGAAGCTAAATGGGACTATAGATAGCCAGGCAGGATGGAAGTTCCCAGATGGGTGTTGGGCCAAGACGCAGGGATGACACAGGCCTAAAGTTTTATGAAAACATTTTTAAATAACCACAAACAGTTAGGATATCAGTTTCCCATACAAAAACCAAATGTCTCCAGCAGCACAGCAACCCAAGAGCAGAGAGGCTTACAGAGCTGAAATAATTTGTCATTGTAAACAGTGGAAAAGGCACATTCTCATGTCCCCGCCAATCTTTCTAAGCTCCCAATTCTGATGGAAAATGGAATATTCCCACATTTTTAAGGTTTCCAGCCATTTGGTACACGTCTCTTTCATCCCCCCATTTTCCTCCCCTTCCCCACCCTGAGGGAGTAAAGGAGGGGAAAAGGAAGAGAAAAATCCATCTTCTCTTTTAACAGAGGTAGCAATTAAAAAGACAGTTTCTATTTAAGAAAACATCCCTCAAAAACATAATCTACTTTTACTCAAAATGTTCTTACAATTTGGATTGTTCCCTATTTCAAAAGAAACAAACGTGTCTTTTCTAATCACCAAACCGATCTTTTCTGGCCCGCATTACAGGGAAACACAGCAACGCAAAATCTGGTGGAGCTTCATCAGGCCAAAGCGCTCGCTCGTGATGTTACATGTGGCCTGGCCCCACCTCTGCTCAGCCACGATACGAAACAGACTTCTTCAGCAGCCTCAATACGTCGTCAGCTCAGAAAAGGTTGCCGGCATTCATTTACAGCTACTTACCTAAAAGCCAAACTGAGACCCATTTCTAGCTTCACTTTTAAAAGAAACAACATGCCCATTTATGCCAATCTGAATAACGTCATGGCATATGATACTGTTACAAGTCTGCGTATTAGACACGATTTTCAGAAGCGCCGAGTTAGTTTTGCACTTGATGCCTTAGGAGAGCCCAGTTTTTGGAGGGAGTGTCCTTTTATTCTGTGGCATATTAACATTTTCAATAAGCATCACAGTATTCATGGAATTTTGTATGCAAACCACAACCAGACCAGAAACCCTCCCCAGCTTCCTCGGAGTGGGCTGCCGGGTAGAAAGGAATGAGATGACATTTGGGATCTTTGCAAACCGCAGCATTGCAGTTGAAGAGGGACTAGTCGCTTTTCTGCATCTTGACTGATAAGGCAGGAGCTGATAAATCGTTACACAGCACAGGGTAAATAAACACAGCTTGCTGCCATAACAAACTGAGTCAGTTTAACAAATTTTAAGAGGAATTCGGGGTAGGCAGATTAGTGTGCGTTCATGCATTTCTGCTGGAAGGTTAGGGCAAACTGCTGTTGAAGATGAGAAGACACGCTCCAGGACGCACACTGATCAGGAGAGGTTTGTAAACAAGTCTCTCTTTCCACGCGCTTGTGGGGTTTCCATCTTCCTCAGGAGCCATGTGCACAACTCGCTGCCAGAGGCAGGTCCTAGAGGAGATGGACAATCGCTCCGTTCCATTACGGCAATAATCAGTGTCTTAAATACGCTCTGCCAATAGCAACGAAGTATTTTAAAGCCTGTGACAGTCATTACCATCTATGTATGGTCGACTGGTTCACCTCTCCAGACGCACTGCTGGAGAACCCTTGGCCGTGTCTCCCATTGTCAAGCCTGAACACCCTCACTGAACGTGCACGTGCCACCAGCAGACATGGAAGCAAGATGCAGGAGAGCACTGCCTGATTTTAGGAGGCATTTGTAAGCTGCAAGAAAGCCTTGGGCAAGCTTTGATCCAAGCAAAAGTTTGGATATGCTTTCAGCACTGGTAACCTCTCCTTGAATGTGATGGATGGCTTGATAAAATAAAACATTACAAGCTATCGCTATTCCAGGTACTAAGAACAGAAAAATAACAGGATGCTAATAATAGTCACCGACAATTCAGTGCTGCTTTTTACTAGTAGCTCCTGAAAGCACGCAATATGTTTTTACACCTGTGTGGCTCTCGTATCCCTAACCAGGGAGAAAGCTAAAAGCAGGAGAAACTTTGGAAGAAACCTCTCACCAAAGCTGACACCACAAGGAAATAATTTGCAAATTTTGAAAAGACTCAAAGATTCATGGAGTCATTCCAGGAGCTAATTAAATTTCAGCAGCCTACCTGCAAATGGCAACAAAAGTATTTTCTTTTAATTAGTTGACTAAGTGAATTAGATTTTAAATTAATGAACTTCTCTATATTGCTGTTCACGTCTGCTGGAATTCCAAGGGAGAAAAATCCCTGCCTGTAACATCTCCCTCTCTATCAATTAATCCCAGGGATGACAGAGTATTACTGGTGAGGTGATTGGAAGAATCTGCCTCTTAATTGGCAATCAGTTTTCCCCCAGGCTGGTTAAGAGCATTTGCATTACAGCAGAGTCATTTTTTTTTTTATTTGCAAATTGAACACGGAAATCCAAGTTTCAGCCGGTATCAAGTGTTTCTTTTCACTTCTCAGCATCTCTGGCATGTTCAGAAAAACACAGCTCCTCCTGTGGGTAGCAGGTGTTGTCATGGCAATCCAGTTTGTTTAGTTTAAAATTTTTTAGTTTAAATGTACTCTTGCATCCTTTGTTTGAGATAAATACAGGATGACTCATTTCTAGAACCTGTTGCAGAAAACAACTATCTGAACTGATTACTTCGGCTGCACAAATGAAAGCTACAGGCTGCTACTTAAAGCTATAAACAGCACAACGGAAAAATACTCGAGGGATTGTCTGTTACCCTTTGTTGTAAGGGAGACTAACAAGCTTGGAAAAGCCCTGGCCTCAGTCCTGCCAAACCCAGGCAATCAGAGCACATGAGAATTGTGAGACTAACTAAAAAAAAAAAAATACAAGATTTCTAGAAATTTATGAGGAGTTTCACTTGCTTTTTGATTTTGGAGCATTTTAAGCTTCCCCCCCGCCCCAGCTCCCAGGGACTGAGATTGTAGATTTCTTTCTAAAACTGGGCTACAGGAGGGATCACAAGACTCAGACCATGCCCCACCAAAGCTGCATGGAAAAGTGGGGGCGGTGACCCCACTTTGTGGGTGAATACAGTGACCTACACCTACCACCTACACAGTTCTGGGACAACCCATCCCATTCCTGACAAACAGCCTTACCCCCAAAGACCCAGCCGGGTATCCACCTGCAAGTGGAAGACCTTCCCACACTGGGGACTGTAGCAAGGCAAAGGCAAAATATTCTCCTGGATGGGGGGAAAAAATGAACCTATCTAGAAGACAGGTGATAACAGCGCACTTAACTGGTATTTGGGAAAAGAAGGGGGTGTTCGAAGAAGAAGCGGGGGATCTGAAACAGAAGCAGGAAGATAGTCGTTGCCCTTTCAGAAGTCTCAGACCTTGTTAATGCTCTTCTAAGACAACGACCTGTGCACCGTCAAGGACTCTGTCAAGGACTCCGTGAAGTTTCAGTTCACTGTGAGGGTGAGAAGAGCTCCTTTATTAGGGAAAAGAGCTTCTCACTTGCCTTAACAGCTGAACTGCTTTCAGCTCAGGATTCTCTTCATCCTCTACAAAGCTCTAAAACCAAGTGTGTTTGATGAGCTGCTTCACAATAATGTCCTCCTAGGACACACGTGGCTACAATTATAACCAGGTGGTGATATTTAAGGATATTGTTTTAAAATTGTATGTATTCACGCTTCCCCTGGGGAACTGCCAGTCCAGTCATACCTTCCCACATGAGTTTATTTTCCTGCTCTGTATATTGTCAGCCTAAACATTTTCTTTCCATAGCCTTAGAAGAAAAAAAAAATAAAAAAATAAAAAAATCACACTCTGTCTATCCAGCACATTCGGTGATGGTGGAGTAAGACTACACAAACAAGCAACAGACAGACAAATCCCAATTTAACATCCAAATGCAAGTATCAGCTAGACAGAAAATACTTGCAAATGGGAAAAGTGCCTGTGTGTTCCCTTTCATCAAAACTTTTGTATCTAGGGGGAAAGAGCTACCAGTCAGTAGAGAACAGGAGTAGGAAAGACAAAGATATGGATAAACAGGAAGCTGCAACTTGATGAATAGAAAGGTAACTCCTCTGGAAGGTGGGTTTGTGCACACCAAGGGCACAGGAGGAAAGGCAGACTATGTTGTCCTCTGTAGCCTCACAGCCTGAAGAGCTTTGATCTAGTGAATGGCTTGCTCTCAGTTGTTTCAAGCCTGTGGCTAAGAATCTGAAAAATATCAAATTCTTGAAGAGTAGAGACTTTCAAAGAGCCTGTGAATTTCCAGTGAAACCCGAGCCTGCTGTCGGAGTCTCAGTGATAGAAAACCTGGGATTGATCTCGTACTGTTTTCTGCCCGCAAACCCCACATGCTGCGGGTGAGAACGTGCCTTGTGATCAAATGTGATCCTCAGCTCGCCACCGAGAGCAGCATGCTCCAGAAGTCATGCAGCCAAACCCCCCCCCAGCCACTGGTGGGCAACTGCTTCAGAAGAGGCTCACTGAGGTGGCAGGGGATGGAGGGGCCTCTGGACAGCCCCTAAAATACTGGTGGCTGATCCTCAGGAAGTTAAAAACCAGACCTCATAAATCCTCTGTGATATTGTTTCTGGAAACAGTCCCAGAGCGTTACCTACCCCATACCAACAGGAGCAAAGGGATGTCCTGGGCATGCCTCAGAGACATCCTGCATGGAAGTATTTCGAAAAACAAAATGCGTTGCCTATAGGAGCCAACGTCCTCCGCTTTGGTTGCACCCCTCAAGTCCCTGTGTAGGCTTTTGGCCAGGAAGGCTTGTTGTGTAACTAGCACTTGCAGCAAGCACCATGACCCATTAAAAATGCTTATCAAGCTGATTTCCAGAGCAGTGCTACCTACCTGGGCTTGCTCATTAAACCAAGAAAACTTAACTGAGAGAGATGTTCAAATTTTTCACATGGCTCTGAGAAAGCATGTTCCTCTGGGAAACTGCTATTACAGAATGACCTTTGCTTTGTAGCACCATCTTCTAGTTAGGCTTCCCCCTGACCCTCAGGCCCCCCTTGGAATAAAAAAATATATTTTACATTTCATGTATGGACTGTCTGGCCTCTGGATGGGCACAACAGCAATTCTTACCAACACTGTTGTTCACCCTTTTGCCTAGGAGCGACTCCTGGAAGCCTGCAGAGGTTACATGTAGGATTGAAGTTAAGCACCTATGGGCACACAATAGAAGGCACTGACAAAATAGGCAGAACTTTTCCATTCAGGAAGCATGTGCAAGCCTGGCTAATTAAGAACTGATGTATCACAGGGGTCCATTTTAATGCCATTTCCTACCCTAAGGTCAGTGAAAAACCCATACCAGAGTAGTTGCTGCACTCGACTTCTATTGCCTTGGCAGAAATGGCTGGCACAGGGACCCACTTCTCTGGTACAGGGACCCACTTCTCTGGTACAGGTCTGCGCCGTGCCTCTTGGTAGTTCGTTCCCTTTGAAGTTACAACTGGGATGATTAAATGCATTGCTCAGAAAACAGTCACAAATCTCTATGAAAAGGAATATGTGCCAGTTTTTACACATAAGCATTTCTTCAGCTTTCTGAAGCACATTTGCAGCACTGAATTCTCATTTACCTGATTGAAACAGCAAAGAAATGCAGAAAGCCAGCTTACAGAGAAAGCAGTTCAACCACAGGACAATGTTATCTCAAGGCAGTCTTAGTAGAAATGTATTAACTATTTAACGCAACACGACAAATAAGCCTGCTTCACGCCCAGAGTGATCAGCCAAGGGACGTCACAAGGCAAATGCCAGCAGAAATGAATATAATTTGGCTCCTGAAGATATGAGTTTAAAAAAAACATTTTCTTAGTTTGAACTTACTGGTAGGATTTAATGTGTTTCACACACCTTGAGACATGCGGTACAATGGACTTTTCCCGTGTCTTACCACGGTGTTAGTAATACAATCTATTTATCCAGAGGCCTCCTACTTCTTTCCCCTGAAGAATGGTAGAAGAAAGAAACATTGTGCAAAAACATCTGAAGCATGACAGCCCACCACTCAATGCCCTGCTGACACTCGAGCTGCACTTCAGTACACTGTTTACCTAAAGCTGGGTAGTTCTCAAAACCTTTCTAATTGCATTCTTCCTCGACTTTCATCTAATACAAGCAAGAATGCTTTAACAGAGGTTTGGGATCAGTTTTCCTATTGCAACAGCTTACCCACAGCAGATTTGGGAACGGCAAGTCGCAGTGACTGAAAATCTGTGTTCTTTAACGTAGGTCACTGGAGAAGGTACGTCCTTTCTGCTGCGTACAACAGCCTGTACGGACAGGCTCTAATGGCAGGGCTTATGATTAGTAGGATTCCCAACGCTTTCATTTCTGCCTCCGCTGAGAAAGGCAATGATGCGCAGATTCCAACTTCTCAGATCACCCTTGGCACGCAACACACTGAAGGACATGGAAATGCGGCTTTCATTTGTGTCACTGTAAGTTTTAAGGTATTCGGAAATATTAGAAAAATCCAGTACCTTGCAGGGACTGAAGCATTCATATTCTGACTTCCAAAGCATTTATTTGCATCCCCATTCACTTGTAATTTTAAGAACAGTAATTTAGTGAAAACACTGAACAGATGATCATTTAAGTTTTTTTAAAGATTGAAAAACTGTCACTATTTCAGCATATTTCATCTACCCATGGTTAAATAAACCATTATCTGTCTACTTTAATTTATATGTTGTCCAAGATTGAAGACAGGTTACAGAGAATATATACTCATGTTTTAAGGCCAAACTGGGCCACACCAAAGGTCTGTCGAGATCAGGATCCCCTCTACAGCAGTGAACACAAATTAATGCCAAGCAAAGCATATAAGAACATGATAATTTTTTCCAGTTTCTAGCTAGCATGATGTCCCAGAGTTGGATGTGGTTTCTGCATATTTAGTAGCCTGGATTTCTTTTTTTAACTTGGCAAATCTCTCTTTGAGCCTGCATAAACTTTCAGCACACCCACAGCATCCTGCAGGAAGGAGCTCCCCAGCTCAACTACCTGTTGCAAGCCACCTCCTTGGCTTGCTTTGAACCTGTCTCCTCTTCGGTTCATTTGATACACCTCAATTTCTATATGCTGCCCTCCTGCACACAATCATGGATGCAGAGACCTCTCTCACACCCTCAGTCATCTAATTTACACTACAAGCATCATAAGAGCTGACAAAATCTCACCTCATTACTCAATACTTTTTCAAACCCATAACTTACACCTACTCCTAATCTTAGCCATGCTTGCCAGCCTGGGGCCAAACTGCGCCTGTACAGCTCACCAGCTGACACAGAAACCTTGTGAGAGTTAACAATACTCTTTTGGGTTCATCCTATGTCAGACAAGACCCCCAACTCCAGATCTAATTTTATGCATTTCACAAAGACTGTCACACGTTTCCAAACTACTGTTTTGCTTTTTTCATCAGTCTTCCTCCTCGCTCCACAGAGTTAACCAAGTCTTACAATAACTTTCAATTCTGCTGAAAACCATAACATTTACCCTGGTGAGACATGCGCAGTAACCCCATTTCCAGCTCAATAGAAATAAAGACGACTGCTTGCAAACTGAAGCTCCCATTTGTGCCCTACGTGATCTTCAAAGAGTTACAAAACAACCTGCCCACTCCCTGAGCACTAACCCTTGCTTCAGCCATAGCTAAGGTGTTAGTAACAACCTCAAGAACACCACCCAACACTGGCCTTTCTTTTAATTTCATGGAGCTTCTCCTTTCTGGTCTTGACACCAATCTTAGCCCTTCCCTTCCCAATAGCATCCTGGCTTTAAGTTCAGTGGTGTGACCTAATTACTGCCTTCAAAACCTCGTTAAAAGCTTCTCACACCAGCTCTTCATATGCTCCTGCTGTAGGTGTCCACAGCTGAGAAACACACCCTGCTCAGCATCTTCTCTGAGGCTGGGCCATAACCACAAACTCTTCCACATGACTAGACACCCACCAGTTGAGCAAGCATCCACACACACCAGCACCTACTTGGATGCTGAATATCCTTGAGCCTTGACATCCTAGACCCTAACCTAATGTCACCCCTAACACTGGTGCCAGCAAGTTGTATCACCTCCAATCCACCTAACACCACTTCTTATTTCTGCATATTTAAGGCCTGTGGAAATACCAGGCTTTAAAAACAAGCTTCTCTCTCCAGCCTCCCTCTTCTTTGCACCTAAGCCCTGCACCTCAGGCTAGACTTCCCGCTGGCCAGACACACAGATCTTCCTGGAAACCAAGCCAACAACACTCAACCTTGCTGGCTCCATCTGACATCCAAGTCTTGCACTCATGATGACTTCCACAATGTCAGCTCTGCAGCAATAGCTTCAGCTCTGACCATGGTAAGATACAGTCTTGGGTGAGAGTTATAGTCTTGAGTCTGAAAGACGAAGTGAGGAAGGAGAAGGTTTGTTGCCAAGACAAGGGCTGTGGTCAGTGGGTGCATCATGGGCTGTCAGTTCAGAGACAGTCACCAGGTCTCTGTATACCTTGCAATATTGACCACTCGCCTACTCAGCCACCCCAGCTGTGCAGAAGCTTACCCTAAGGTATCAACCACTTTGACTAATTAGTCTTCCTACAGCTCCTTGAAACTGGCAAGATACAACAACAAAAAAACCAGCTCTCATCTTCAATTTCTCATTTGTAGGTGGACCACACAGGTCTAACATGAAGACTACTGCCAGTAGCGCAGCTGGGCCTATACCTAACTCTGAGGCAGTCAGGGGGTCACTGACTGTTTTGAAGTGAAGTGTTAGGGTCTGGGTTCAGGAAAGAAGGTGTTGCTGAGCAAGCCTAACGTGCTAGCAGGTGGATCCTGCAGGCTTAGGGTGGTGCACAGCATCAGGATAGCCAGGTTTTGGCCTCTTTCAGGTTGTTTGGCTGCAAGTTCAAGGTAGCGGTCAGCTTAAGGTTTGAGTTCAGAGAAACAAGAATTGCAGAGAATTTATAGGCGGATTCTGCAGGTACCTCACACCTAAGGTGAAGGCTCATGCCAGGAAACTAGGGTTACGGTCAACAGAAGCTCAGGACCCAACTTCTTTCTATATCCTACCACGCCCAGAGGGTGAGGACCACACCCAGAGAAGGTCAGCAACAAGAATAGGGTGCTTGTCCTTGTTAGGGCAAGTGGCAGGTACTGAACTGCAGCAACATGTTGTCAGGGCACTGATGAGCTTCACCCACACTTAATGCCCATTGCTCTAGGAGCCCCATTTTCAGCCCTGGTTCCTGGATGGACATGGAACTTGTGCTGTAGGTAGCCTGTCACCTGACATGATTTGTCTCTGCTCCTGCCTCTCACCCCTTTCTCCTGGATGGACTTTGGGCCAGTGTTGCAGCCTTGTCTCCAGTTCCATCTCCTGACTGGACCCTGACCAGGATTCAGCAAACCTACTTTCAGCTTCTGTTGTCAGGACCCATCTGCCTGAGCATCAGCCATGGGAGGTTGATGCTAGATCAGCAGAGAAAGAATGACCAGCTAAATTTAACTCTGCATATTAGAAAGCCGTGTAATGGCTGGCATCCGGGCTTGCTGAAGGGATGGGTTTTCTGGATGGAAGATACAGGCTTCTGGATAAATTGTCTAAATGAAGGATTAAGATCAAGCTCAGCAGAACTGGAAGAGCTGGGCTAACTACAGGGTTTTAGAATCCCCCCAGAATAGTAATACTGTTATTTACTGGCAAGGGTCTCCTTAATGAGGTTTGGAGCAGGTAAGCGTTGCTGGACTGAAGGTGAAGCCAGGGCTGCTGCCGGCACCATGGAGGACCTCAGCCAGCAGCGCTCTCACTTGTCTTTCATAAAGCCGTTAATAAAATCCACAGTGCCGGTGGTAAAAATAGTCACTGTTTCATACTCTAAGAATGACTTAGCTTTTGCATTTAAAAAAACCCTTCCCCTGTCATTACAAGACGAAAGAGACAGACGAAAGACATTTGCAGCACGGAATACGTAATTGGAATCAGGCCGGGATCATTTATGACTTCATGACCCCCATCTCAGCATAAACATATCAAAAAGGGACAGCAGCAAATCCTTCACGCCGTGCCGCACAGAGTCTGGTATTAATGACTCTGCCAGAAATGCTGCAAACAGATCAGAGCTTTCCAAGTCAGACGATGTGCTTCCTGGAAGCACTTTTAGCCTTGATGGTAATAGGAGCTGTTGTCACATTATCCTAAAGGTCTCCCAGATGAGATCCAGCCCAACTCTGCAGCAGATGTTGAATAAGGATTGTTTGATCTTAACCTGTGTCTCAGCTGTGATTCCACTGTTGGAATGAGGATCCAGCAAGGCCAGAAAGTGACACAGAGGAGGACTGTTCCCATTTGCATTGGAGACATCACGAAATTCCTCCAGAAGCCCCCAAAATGTCTTTCCCCAGTTCAGTAGCTAACCAGAGCAGTCATGCACATGGCCCCATCTTAAGAAGAAATCAGCTTCCTACCACCTTCTTGGAGCACGGGTCTGGTTAGGTCTGGAGGGAAGAGCTAAGTCGCAGCTGTCACTGCCTTGCTGGTCTGGCCCAGCACAGCCCGAGGGATGTGGTATCAGCCCACCTAACCACACACCATGTCCCAAGCAAGGGGGAAAAAAAAAAGTTACCAAATTTAGGCATTTATGTATCTTAAAAAAAAAAAAAACAAAAACAAGTGATAAAATAACAAAAATCTGCTAACACAAATTTCAGGTTTGTTGTTTCCAATTAATCCATGGAACCTATCCTTTACTTAGCCAGAGCTGCGCAGTACTGTGTGCCACCAGGGTCCTGCCTTCCACCTTCAGGGACCAGCCACGAATATTCCACCAACAGGCATGCTCATCCCCTTTTTATACAAACTTCAGCTGAAGCCAAAACTCTGAATGCTTGCATCCCGTATCTCAAGAGCAGCCATTTTTAAGGTTAAGGGTTAGGCTTGAGTCCCTGGGCTTTCCAGTCCTGTGCTCAGGCAATTAAATTTCATTGGGCTTTGCATAAAAATGAACTCACATTTTTCAGTAAGAAAGCATCTGTAAGATAACTCTACAGGACCCAGAGCATGCTTTGGGGGTTCAAATAATGATGGTTGCTTTATATTCTAGACAGAGCAATAAGGAGAAGTAATTAAGTTAAAACAACAAAACAAGTTCTCTCATTTGCCATCTGTAAAACATTTTAGCACAGGGAAAAACTAATGTCAAGGCTACACTTTTGAAATCTTTTGTTTGATTAGTGGCGTTGTACCTTGTCAGTAAATACGGTGAGAATGAAGCTGGATTGTCCTGCTCCGAAAACATCGGCATGGATCCTCCCATTATCCAGAGGCGGAAATACAACACGAGAATCACCTTCAAAGAAGAGCATCTCGGTTAGCAATGTGCTACTAAGAAGAACTAAGCCTCCAGCAAATATTTTGTTGTGATAGCGCTCCATGCTCTGCTCCGCTCAAGGGAGTCAGCTCAGCGGTTTAGGCAAAATTCAGTTTTGCCACCCTGCGCAGGGTGACAAACATTGTCGTGTCCCCCCACTTTCACGTGTGCATTACTGACAGCAACTGGCAAATCTCTGCTACCCACAACAAAGGCAGCATTTGGAAGGACAAATCCATCACCCTGCTGCGGCTCAGACTGCAGAGTTTTGCTATTGACCTCTACCTAAATACAGAGGGGGAAAAACACAGCTGATGTCTTAAAAGCTATTATTGTTCACTCATGCTGGCACAGGTGTAAGGGCAAACTCCGTCGGCATTTCCCATGCTGTGTAATCCTAATCCCTGGAAGGACTTCTGCGGGCTGGCACTCCCCCACCTTTCTGGGAGCCACTTGTCAAGGGAGAAGCAAGGGGATCCGGCTCCTAGAGCAGCACAGGGAGTCGCACGCCCAGCAAAGCCCCGTGGAGGTGCCGGTTTTCTCCTCTACAACATGTCAAGTCCTGCTTGGAGCACGCCCAGCAGCACGGATTTGCAAGGAAGAGCTTTTCTTGTGACTCTTACCGAGCCCTGTGCTGAAACTAACAGCATGCCACTGAAAAGTCAGCCCAGCACCAGAGAGTCCCCCTGGTTTTAGGGCAGGAAATACTTGCTGATGATTATACGGTTTTAGAATCATAGAATCACATGATTCTATGAATTTAAGGGCAACCGCTATAAATTAAAAGAAAATTTGAACTGAAAACACAGCAATATTCTTGTCTCTGCTCAGCTGAAGTTTTCTAGACTATTTCCCAAGACTAACTTTGTGTTAAGATCTACCATCAATGCTTTCCGAGTCTTTTGGGATAACACCACACAACGTTCATTCTCGTCACACACACAGAAATACATGAGCAAGTCCATTTGTACTTACGTAGCTTATCACCAAAGCTGCTCTCTTCAAAAAGGGCCTTGCAGTATACAAGAAATTCTGGTTGTTATTTGCAGTCAGGTAGCTGAAATAGAAGGAAACAAATATTTCTCCAAATACTTTGAAACTATAACTCATTTTTCAAACTGGAAAAAAAGCTGCACATTGTTTTAGCCACCCTAAACTAACGTGCAGCAATAATGACATCACCCTTACATCACTCTTACTCTTCAAAGCTCTTTCTACATGACTTAAGTAAAATATTGAGACCACTTAAAATAATACACACTATAATACACTGCAGTTTCCCCATCAAAATCTGGGTTTGTTTTGCCTTTTTTTTTTTTTTAAAAATCATCAATTAACTCCTTAATCCTCAGAAAACCCCCATGCGTGTCTCACTAAGATTGCTGTCTTCAGACTCCCAGAAGACTGCACCAAGATGCATTTTTAAAAGGTCACCCAAACAGAGCAATTCAATTTTAGGCCATGATTAAAATGCAAAAACTCCTTGTTCCCAGCTCCCTGCTCAGTCTCTAGAGATGGGAATAACTGTCTAGCAGAAGTGAACTTATTTTAAGCTCTATTTTTTTAAAGTGTATTGTGCACCCTTAAGTTTCATTTTAAGTCTGCTGACAAGGTGTTATGATAATTAACTGCACAGAGACAAACACACAGGTGGCTTATCATTGTAGGAGCGTTCATAAAAACCTTCCTGTTTCTCAATGAGTAAAATTAAACTGTATCTGGAGCCAAAACTACACATTTATTTTAATACAGAGTAGAAGCACTTGCCACATTCTAAGGAGCTTTCTTAATATAACAAACGGTGCCATACCTATGGCATTAATTCAATGATAATTCCATTTCTATTGAACTTACAGAGTGTTCATCATTGTAATAAAGCAATGAGAAACAAAAAGAAATTCAGAAGAGACAACAAGAATATTTTTAAGCATATAGGAGCTGGAAAACTATTGAAAAAATGACAAATAATTTTAAGAAGTTATAAATATCAAGTAAACAAAATAAATTCAAAAGGAAAACATTTGCAGGTTCCTCTGTGTAACATACAATCAGTATCAGGATACTCTATTTAAATGATTTACCAAAACCGCAGCATGAATCACCCCAGCTGCATGCAAGTTACCTTTCCAAGCATGAAAGCATCATACATTTCTCCCGTGACCATCTAGCATATAAAACGCATCTTATTTCCTCTCCAAATTCCTCAAGACAGTCTATCATCTAATTGCTTCCACCCTTCAAGTCTTCGAAAAAACAAGATTGCAGCACTTCATAATGCTGCTAAGAGAGTCTTTAATATCTGGCTTTTTGTTCAAATTTTCTATAGGAGGAAGTTTGCAAGCCTGGTCACCATGGCAAGATGGAGAAAAGATTACACTGCAGACAAAAGCACCAGGGGTGAAGCCAGCAAGATACAGAGGCAGCATTCAACAAAAAGTAAGAAGTACATCTGGGTGCTCTCTACAAAATAACCGCTCTCCAGAAAACTTTCCCCAAGTGCCATGCCTAAAACTTAGGAACCAAACCATACATTGTAAAGCCAGCCACATGACTTTCAGTCTTTGGTGTCTACTTATTAACAAGTGTTGACATTTAAGCACCGAATCTGAATTAAATGTCAGACTAGTCTTCAAGGGCTGAACTCCACAAAGTGCAAAGTTTTTTTGAGCTCCCACTGATTTTAATCAGGCTCCAGCAAGTACAAGTGAGATGAAACTAAGCCTTCAGCTTTCTCTCTCCATGAAAGGTCAGGTTGGCCTTCAAGTGTTCACCATGGCCCTGCTCCAAAGCCCACTGGAGCCAAAGGGAAAGACTCTCAGTGACTTTAATAGCATTTGGATCAAACCCCGGTCTTTTGTTCCCTACTGGAACCTTTTATGAAACTCAACCCTCTCGTGATTTGCAGGGAGAACAGAAGTGTTGGGTTGCATTTTGTTTATATTTTTATGGGTGGAGGGAGGAGAGCCCTCTATTAATCACGCTGCCTGACTCTTTTCAAGAACCTGTTTTCACTCGATTGCAGTTTTAACTAACTGCAACACGTCGGGCAGAAATTTTCCATTACAAATATTTGCTTTAGGTGGAATTATTCTAGGAAAAGATCAGCCAGAACAGTTCAGCTTTTTCTCCACGACTTCAATTAGAGACAGAGGAGCACTTTTATCGGTGTCAAGAAGTTTGCCAACTTCATCCTTGAGAAACGGCAACACCTCGCACCAGTGACCTAAAACTCTCGAGGTGGCCGTCATCTCCGGGCCACATGTTTGCCACCCTCCGGAACCACTACCTGCGGTCAGGCAACCTAAGCTCGGGGGGCAGCACCTACAGGGAGGTGGGGGCAGGCAGACCCCACTGCTTTGCCATGCTCAGTGGGGATTTGGCTTTTAGCAGATCAAGTTTGCATCAAGGATGTTCCAGCTGGAACAACTGCTAAGGACAACGCGCTGTTTGTGAAGGCAGCCCTTCAGTGAGAAGAGTAAACTTCATTTTAGGCTGCTGAGGCTCAGGAAAGCACGCCTGTGCTTCAGGGCCTTGCAAACACTGATCCAGTTCTGGAGACCACCATAGAGCATAGAGAACGCATCATTATTACCACCTCTCTGTTCCCCCTCAAGCCTGGCCTGAGGAGAAAATTAAAGACA
Organism: Rissa tridactyla; assembly: GCF_028500815.1. NCBI lineage: Eukaryota > Metazoa > Chordata > Aves > Charadriiformes > Laridae > Rissa > Rissa tridactyla. Next base: position 153,215,085 of record NC_071466.1, read on the forward strand.
GAAAATGAACATAAATGGAAGAAAGGGGTTGCTCTTTCATCCTTGGCAGTACAGTACAGGAATGCTTATTTTTAAAACACCATGATTTTGACTTTTTTTGTGTGCCTACGAGTAACTAAAATGCTGCCCACCTCTCGCACTTCCTTGCGGCAAGCATAACACCATGCAACTACCAAACACAGTTTCAAGGCATGAGTTTACCTGCAAGTGAAAGTTAATTTGAAGTAATCCACCAAATTGCAGGGTAGCTCTGGCCACTGCAGAGCAGGCCTTTTGAAAGCACTTCAGAAAATCCTGCCAGGCCCCTCACAGTTTATGTTGTGGAGCAGTAACATCTCCAGGAAAAAAAAGAAACCCCTGCACTGACACCAACTGCAAACCACCACCCTGTGCTACAAAGCACATGGGAGCAAGAAGGAACCAGAATGAATCCAATGGGTAACCGGGAATGGGTGAAGCAACAGAGTTCAGAGGGCCCTGAGCTTTCTGATCCTTTCTAGAAATGCTTTTGCTACTTCACAGCTTCTGTTAACAAATGTTTCTTTCCACCATAGTTCAATGGTGAAGAATCAAAGCTTTTCCATTTTGAGAAAGGGACTATCCTGAAGTCTATCTGGAAACCACAAAAGATATCATGGTTCATTGCTGTCCACAGCTGTCCGTAATCCAGCTGATCCCTGTAAATCCATCAGATCAACCTGTGGGAGAGGCTGACACATGTGTGTTGTGCTCAATGCATCAAAGCTTTACAAGAACCATGTGGTCTTCCAGAGTACCTTACTGAGGCTACTTCTTGTTTCAGGGAAGGTAACTAATAAAACATCTCATGTCTGGTGCAGGCCAAGAACAACATGCAGCTTAAAATCAAACAAACCTGGATGAGGAAGTTTGCTAAATGTCAGTGACAGACAGACAGCATGTAAAACGTAGTAGCGGTTTCTACATGTAAAATTGCAGCTTGCAAATACATCTAAAGTTACGCTGAACTTTGCTCAGACAACCTTAAGATCAGCCAAAGCTCTTTATTTTGTCTTTAGCTAGGATAATCAAAGAAATTACTATTACAACAGTTTAACTGGTTTATACCTGTTTTAAATAGCTGCCTTGTATAAAGTCATTTACAGGTCAGATTTCCGTGCATTTGCCAACCACACCAGGCTGCCAAACATCCCACTGTTCCTGGGAACCACTCCCTATCACCTGCTCCACCCCGACCAGTGTAATGTGGCTCCCCATGCCAAAACACACACACACGTTCATTCCCACATGAGAACAGGCGTGGGACAGATGTAGGGAAACTGTACTGATGGTAGCTCCGTGCAGCAAACTGCTACCTGCAGAGCAGGCGAACATTTCAAGGTGTGGGTCTTCCGCATTTTCATAATGAAATGATAAAATTAGAGGAGGCAATCCAGATCGCCAGGTTTGCTAAACGAGTGTGAAAAGAGCCCATTTGGGCAGAGGTTCCACCTCTGCCTCGTGCCAGCTTTCCCACGAAGCAAACCAGCATGTAATTGCCTACTCGCTGTCTTTTAAAAGACTTTCAGGAATACTCCCTAAAGCAACCAGAATCACAACAAACAATAAATCCAAGAAATGCTTAATAATGCAGGGACTTCTCTCGCACAGTTCAAGCGGAGGCCAAGACAGATATTTGGCAGCTCTGGCTTCCTGAAAAGCATGGCTCATCCTGAAATCAATTACATCATCAGGGCACTTGGAGGTTTTATAATTGAAGACAGCAGGGTAGGTGGCCTAGTAAAACTCAATACCATGCAGTTTACAGGAATGTAAACTTTGCTGGTACCAGATGGACTCCGTGTTAATCAAAACAAACTTCCCTAAGAAGCAGGCAGCTTTTTTAATTTGCCTGTACTGTTGGAGGCATCTAGAGTTTACAGAAAGGAGCGGGGCAGCTCCTCAGCTGCCGTTCATTGCCACGGCTGTGTGAGCCATTGCAGACGATATCGGCAACACATTTATCCCACGCTGCAGCTGACTCAGCTTTGCTATAAAACATGAACTCGCTCTTGTGTTCTCTTTGAAGGCTTTCTCAAGGGAAACGAACAAACAATTAAGATGTGTGATGGATGCTCCCCATTGGGGACATCTAAAAGACCAACACAAGTACGCGGTAGAACTAGCTTTGATATTTGGAGAGCTCGTTTTGGCCAGGCCCCTCCACTGTAAGATCATTGCTCCCATTTATATTCCTCCCAGGAAACACATCCAACTCCCACCAACTCCTGGTATTCTGAACTAACGTTTTCAAAACCCTAATAGGGGGTTTCCCTAAAAGAAAACACTACAAGGATGAGTATAAAAGCAAGGCTGTCAACTTATTCTTAATTATCGATAACAGTAATACACCTCTAATTGAGACATTTTTCAACTTAGAAGGTGCTATTTTAAGCGAATGTCCGAGTTTCAGATCATTGGTAAATGCACATCTAATCCCAAACCAGTTAGACAGACTTCCCTGCTGATAATGCACAAGTTTAACAGGAGCCATATTTTGTCCGTAGAGACCACCTTACCTTTTCTACCTAAAGATGACCTCCTTATAATCTGTCCAGACAGCTACATTTTGTATTGGAGAAGTATTGTTTCAACCTAGCTCGGCCTATATTCCTCCTTGAGGACAACCACTGAGGGCCAAGCATACATGGTATTCGAGGGAGAAAACAGGAGTGAAAAATCCATCGTGAGGTAAAAGAAATTGAATAAAAAAAGAAAAACCAATACATTCCAGACATGTCTGGATATTTAACTTGCTTAAAATACCTGTCAATGCAGGGAAATAAAATATAAGTTATAGCTACAGGTTTTTCAAGGGAGAAAGACAAGCCCTCCTTCTTTCCTCTTTATGAGTAGTCTTGACATTCCCTGCAGCATGTGTGGCATCCTTGCTCCATATCTCCCTGGAGAGCCCTAAACCCCAGCCACCACTACCCACGCAGACCCAGATGCATAAACACACACAAACAGAATCAGTTTTTACAGACCCTTTAGGGGACCATAGAGAGATTTTATGAAAGTCACAACTGTTTTAACTCATTTGCACTGATAATGGCATGTATCTTGGTGTACATTTTCAGATGTGACAACAAATTTGGAGTTCTTGCCGTTTATTGGATTTTCAGGGAGAGCACAGCATAACTGTATTGCTATATACAGCAGAAAAGGCGATCCCAGTTGTGGCTTTTCCTTATTCTTCTAGGCAATACATATCTCATTCTGTGTGGGATGAAAGCGGAGGAAGAAAACTGGGAGGAACGGGGGAAGGAGGGGAGAGAGGCACAGTAAGAGATTAGGAATAGAAAGAGAAAAAAGGAAAGTAGCAAAATGCACTTAACGGATCAAAGATGTGACGAAGAAGATGAAAAAGGGCTTCCCTTCATACCAGACATTCCACCGACGCGACGAGGAGACAAGGTGGAGCAGGGCTAACAGGAAAAATAAGACCTCATCAAAGCACGGCCACCTTCCGCCAGATCTCAGGAAACCGAAGCACCATGCCTGCAATTTAAAGCTTCCATCGGTTTCAGCCATTTTATTTCCTCTGCATCACACACACTTGAGGCATTAAAATCCACCATTAGGCTCGTTATTCCCTGTCCTAGGCCAGTTAAGGGCTGGTATAGAGGTATTCCAAGTAACTGCACTATGAGCAGCACTGGTAGCAGCTTTGGCTGCTCCACACGTTCAACTACAAACCCCTGTTTTCAGCTGCTTGTTCTTTTAACAAGCTTTATTTTTTCATTCAGGCTGAAAGGAGCTTGTGTCAAGCTGAAATTGTTTTCTTCTTTGAAAGACTAAGGTTAAACAGTTAGGCTGTTCCTGAAAAAGCAATTAGAGAGCTTTGCCCATGTCCACCAAGTTGTGCAAACGCTTTACCAGGAAAACTTCAGTGGTTCCATACTTCAGAGCAGGGATTTGAAATTTAGCAGAGAGACTGCAGAGATGCTCCTGTTGTTGCTTTCAGCAACAACTCACACCACTTCTGGGCATGTGACAAGCCACCAGGGAAAAAAAAAAAATCTCCATTTGCAATGCTCACTAGAGATCTCTATCAGTTCCTCGGAGTCTCCAGCCCTACCAAACAGCATCTATCAGGGGCCCGCAGGAACAGCACCAGACTCTCCTTGCAATTGTTCCTACAAAGCCATTGGGATATGTGATTCTCTCTCCTGCAATGCCTGTATCCAACCCGGAGGAGACGATGTACTTGGATTGCAGAGGGATGAAAATTTGTGGCTGAAGAAGAGGCTACGTGAGTGTGTGTTACAAGGAAGAGAGGGGATAAAAGAGGGAAGATAGGCAGGAGAAGCAGGAACGGGAGCAAAGAGGATCAAGGACTGGAGAGAAAGAAAGAGAAAGATGGAGATGCAAGGAGATATTCAGACCTCTGCTGCTGTCAAAGATCCAGCGGCAGCATCCAAGCAATCCACTGCCACTGGGAGCTCCACTCACTTGTGTCCCCAGTGAGCACTCAGGAGCTGGGCTGTGGCACCAGAGGCAGGAAAGAGCCGGCCTTCCCCAGAGCAGCTCAGCTTAAGAAAGCAGCTGTGCTTTTGACGAACCAATCTAGCAGGAACAGATGGACCCAAAACCACAGAGGACAGCCAGGACTCCAACAGACTGACTGCTGCTTTCGTGTCTTTGCACAGCAAAGAGGCAGCAGCTCTCAAATAGTCTTCTCCAAAAGGCAGCACAACACCCATGGGCAACACTCGCTCTGCAGAGGAGGCAAAAAGCCTCCAGGCTTGGTAAAGCGGCCTGCTTGCACACAGGCAGGGAGCGTGTGGTCTGCGAGGTATCTAAAACACGCTCCCTAATAAAAAAAAAAACAAAAAAACAAACCTCACTGACTGGCCAGCTTTTATGTGAAGAGAGGAGGAGGAGGTTCTCCTCCATTCATGCACAAGGCATCGTTATTGCGAGTGGAAATTATTGAGGTGTCCCTGGGAACCCAGTGTCCTAGTAAAAATTTACAAACAAGCCATAAAAGATGCGGAGGCCTGCTGCGTTGCTTTGATGCTCTCCATAAAGCGTTTCATGTCAGTAAACACACACTGGTCCAAGTAGCCTGCTAATTTAGAGAAGGAACCATGGTGGCTTTAAAATTATGTATGTGCAATTAGGGAATTAAGGCTCCAGTTTTCCGCTGTTTTCTTTCCCTGAGATCCCCGGTAAGCAAGCGTGGGTTGTTTGGTTTTGGTTTGGTTTTTAAAAAAAGAGAGAAATTTAAAAGTTTACAACAGGAGAGAAGACAAGGAGTAAGTTCCTTCCATCAGTAAAATATGACAGAGAAAGAGCACAGGAATCAGTGTCTCTGAGATTGTCAGTCTCTTTCTGATGAGCATCCTGCATTCAGCACAGGAGAGGAAAGATATGCATCTCAAAGCAGGAAGTAACACATACCGCTGCTAGCAACAGCAGACCATCCCGGATTCAAACACAGCACCAAAAAGATCAAGTAAGGAATGGAAAAAAAAACCCCAACCAACAAGAAGAACAGGACAAAACAGAAGCCGCCGTATTCAGGTACACTACCCACTTCTCATGGACAACACACATGGCACCACGCAGGCAACCAGCCCCCAGAAGACGCAGTGAGGAGCACAGTCCAGCTGTAAATATGTCCAGCGAAGGCAAGAGCCCAGGCACCAAGCCCCAAGGCAAGGATGGATGCTCTCCCCCTACCACAGCCACCAGGCAACCCCGGGAGCAGCAAAGAGCTCCCCTAGAGAAAAAGCCCATCACCTCCTCCCTTCTCCATATGTCAGCCCTAAAAAAAGTGATAGGCACCAATGAGAAGCACAGGGGTAGGTAAGGGTCAGCTGGTCCAAATCCCAGCTCCTGAAACAAGTCTTTAAGGAATTTAAATAACCTACTGGTACAGAGTTTGACTTGAGGAAGGAGGGGAAGAAGGCAAACTTTTAGAGCGGAGCCTGCTCCCAATCAGGGCAAATGCTCAGTTGTGGGTTTTTTTCTTAAATGTGCTTGCTGAACTGAATTATATTTTTTGAAGTCATCATTTGGGGTCAGCCCAAAAAAAAAAAAAAAAAACCAAACATTTTGCAATGCTTGGAGAGGCACATCGTGTTTGAGTTGTGAGCATTTCTGGTAAATCAAGCGAAAGTGGTAAGTGAAAGTCTGGTTTCAGGAGGAGACATGGGCACAATTTGCAGAGAAATGCAGGGAGGAAATAAGTGCCTGGAACCCCTGTAAAAATAGCCTGAAGGGTATTGCTTTATTTCAAAACCTATTTGTTTTGAATTTATTTTTTTTAATTCTTACATAATTTACTTGTGAATACAAAACTACTTTTCAAATTCAATTTAAACTCCCATTTTTCACTTAACCAGAGAGGGGGGAAAATGACACATCCGCAGTTTGAATCCTCGAGTTTGAGATAAGAAGATGGAAAGAGTATGATGGGGTAGAGGGACCATGGACCTTCTGGACAGTAAAACAGAGCGTGTATGGGGAGCTCACCAGACTTCATGTCCAAGAACCAATTTACAGATATCTAGAAAGAAAGGTGCGGGGGGGGGACATTCATGCATTTGATATTCTTGATAACCACCTCTACCTTCAGCCAGTGAGCTTTAAGGGCTGGGGATGGGTTAAAGGACCATGCTAGTACAGGAGCAGGTACGGAGCAAGGAGAGAGCAAGAACTAGCGCACAGCGCACTACTGCAATAGCAACAGAGGTGTTAATGAAGACCAAAAAAAGCTTGAGTGGATTCTCCTGAAAATGCCCTTTAAATTAAACGAGCTTATAACCTATTCAGTTACACTGAGGATTTTCCCAAATTCACACGATAGAAAGGGATGGTCCTTGTTTGGATCCAGACTGTCTGTCAAAAGCCATCAGTGGCAGAGCCACTAAATACAGCTGTATTGTCCTCAAGCTGAAGCTTGGCCCGTTTTCCACAAACTTTTCCTTCAAAATGAAACCCAGGCATCAGCTACTTAAAAAACAGTTTACTGGATGTCAATGCTAAATACTTCAGGAAGAAGCTATTTCCTTTCCGGAAAATTCTTAATCTGACATTTGATCTGGCATGTCCCTTTGCTTCTGTCAGATTAAATAAAGCGATTCGTAAATATGTCACAGCCATCTCTAAATACAAAATAAATGGTAAAAAGAAAAACAACCCTTCCTCACTCTTTTCTTGTTAGAAAACCGTCTGTTATTTTTAACATCCTCAAAAATAGCTTGTTCTTTTTAAATATGAATGACACGAGTCTGTTAGCAATATAGCGAAGAAGCAAAATAACATTCTTCAGAGCTGGTATCCTTTCAGAGAAACTTTTTGATGTTTGCAATCAAGTGCAACTCAATGCCAAAGTTCTACTGCAACACAGAAAGAATCTGAAAGAAAACAATTCAAAAATTGGCAGCAAATGACTTCTTTTGTCAGCAGCCCTGTAAGTAAATTGTGCCTGTGCTATTACTGTTGGCATGAAATACCGAACACTGTACTTCCAACAACTTTTATCTCTGTCACTTTTCCACACAATCATCTACACACAAATCCTTAAATTTTTCAAATTAAAAATGGACCGGTTCTTTCATCACAGACACTCATGGTTCGGTTATGATAGGGTTCATCTGTGAAAATTAAAATTAAAATCCGCAATAGCCACTAAAGATTAGTAGCTTGCTTTAAATGGATTTCCTCTGCAAAGCTATTCTTTATATCTCATCTAAACAGATAATAAATGGTAAAAGCCAAAAGCACATCAATGAAACAGTAATTCTGAAGCTTGGCAGAATTAGAAAAAATAATTACATTTTATCCTATTTTGACCACAAGTCAGTCTCATCTATTGCCAGAAAAATACAACCACAAATATTCCAGTCTTAAGTCACTAAGATATTTGCTTTGAACTGCATTGGCAGCTTCCAAAAATAAGCAGTAGCAAGAAAACGACATCATTTTGTAGTCTCCATCTCCACAGAAGTGGGTTTAAATTCTGATATTTAAAAGCCTGGCAAGCATGAAAGATTCTGCACAGTTGCTCACAGGAAAGCTTACGGGATGTTGCACTCAGCCAAAAATACGAGCAGCTTCTGCCCCAGGGATTTTGCAGCAGCTTGTAATGCACTCCCCAACCACATCAAACTTTCGCAGGACGGGGCTGGAGCCGACACTCAGTAATGCTCAGATGCGTATTTGTAGGGACAACAAAACCGTCCCACATAACCAATAGTCTCTCTTCCACAGACACCCCACGCTTGAAGGCCCATCGCCCATTTGGGGAAACCCATGAAAATGCATCGTGAAGTTTGTTTGAGGCTTCGTCACCCTCCAGCGTAGTCATGGCCTGGGTTGTTCTGATAAGCCATGACCAAAATCAGTTTAATAAGGTCATCTCATCCCTTCCACAGCCCCACTGTGCAACGCGCCTCTGCACTGCCCGAAGGGACACCTGCTCTGGCTACCATGTGGGGCATCCTCCAGCACCTGTCCCACAAGCCAACCAAAAGGAGGATGCGAGGACATGGGCAGACAGGGCCTAGTGGGCAAGGAGAAGGAGCCACACATTGCAGGAAAAGTTATAGGTCCCTCAGAGGATACCCCTGTGGTCTGTGCTTGTCTGGACTCCAGACAGTGATGGGATCCGGTCAAAAATGATGCAGACGTCTAGAGAAGAAGGCACAGGTGGTGGAGGAGGGGAAAGGTGAGAAGTGGTACCAGAGCTACCACAACCATGTCTCTCATTCGTAAGGGACAGTGGTGGCTCTTGCAGGACCGCTGCTGCACAGGTGCATGGACACAGCCAGGACCTTGGCCTCAAAGGCCACCAGAAGAGTCACTACGGAAGCCACTACAGCAGAGCCCCTGCTCCACAGCCTGGCGGCAGTCCCATTGCAGCTAAAGCAGAAGAACCAATTCTCCGAAATTCACTTGTAAAGACGCCCCAGGACAAGCAATGCTGCAACAAAACTGATCCAAAGACTCCTGCATAAATTTGCTCACAGGAAACAGATATTTTCATTTAACCAACCAATTCTTTTTCTTTTCTTGTTTGCCTTTAGTATTTACACTGCATATGTTTGATCATATTATTAAACACAATAAATAGGACCTTGCTGAATAATTAAGAAAAAAGTACCAGCCAGCATGGGTAATATTGCCAACCAAGACAAGAAGACAGAGAGCTGCCGTTATTTCTGTATTTGAGTTATTGATTAAATGTAACATCCGTAAAGCAGCAATCAGAATTGCTATTCTGCAAACATTCCCAGAGAAATAAAGACTTGTTCCAAGTGCCAATCACATATACTCCTGTGGTTAAAATGCAATTAAACAAGTAAAGCATCCAATATACCCACAAGCTAAACAAAAACAAATCACAAAAACATGAACCGTGGTGCAAAAACAAAGGCAAGATTTTTTAAAACATAAATCAAAAATGAAAAGTGTCAGTACAGGCTGTTGTTTGTAAGCAATTGTAAAAACTTCCAAATTACATGTATACGTGTTATTTATACACACGGAAAAGGGTCTTTTTCTGAGATATGTCTCAGTAGGAAAAATCTTCTGAAACAGTAATGCTTTACTTATTCCAGAAAACTGTCTTTCTTTTTCATGCTTCCTGGTTTACTTTTATTTTTTTTTAAGCAGTGAAAGGGATGGTGAGAGAAACATTCTTGAATTAACTATGCAAAACTCTTGCCCTCAGACCCTGAAGAAAGAAGGTTATTCTGAGAAAAAATATGAAAGTAAGAATAACACCAAACAAATGTAGTGATTAAGCAGCCTCCATTTGATCACCAGAAACTAATACAGAGAGCAACATCGAATCACAGAATGGTTTGGGTTGGAAGGGACCTTAAAGATCATCTAGTTCCAACCCCGCTGCCATGGGCAGGGACACCTCCCACTAGACCAGGCTGCTCAAAGCCCCATCCAGCCTGGCCTTGAACACTTCCAGGGATGGGGCATCCACAACTTCCCTGGGCAACCTGTTCCAGTGCCTCACCACCCTCACAGTAGAGAATTTCTTCCTAATAGCTAATCTAAATTTCCCCTCTTTCAGTTTAAAACCACTACCCATCGCTACATTCCCTGATAAAGAGTCCCTCCCCATCTGTCCTGTAGGCCCCCTCTAGGTACTGGGAGGCCGCTATAAGGTCTCCCTGGAGCCTTCTCTTCTCCAGGCTGAACAACCCCAGCTCTCTCAGCCTATCTTCATAACACCCTCACCAAAGGCCAGCAGACTCGCCAAGAGCAAAGAGCCAGAGGCAGAAGCCATACTGGGGGGACACCGGGGACCGCACCAGCAAGACCTCACAGCCCAACCAAGTGAGCTGCGAGCCCTGTACACTGCCACCTCCCACGGAGGGAAGAGGCCCAGCATTTCGGAAGAGGACAGCCACACGTCTTCACCGAGAGCATGAAGTTTCAAAAATCATGCTTTGCTTGTGGATCCCATGTGGGTAAGAAAGGAGCAATCTCCAAACCAGCTGCAGTTTCTGTTGCATTTGGCACACGCCTCCTGTGGTTCTTAGCATAGGAGGCACCTATGCTATGGACACCAGCCCTGGTTCAGAGCTTCTCCTCTTTGGCCAAAAGTCTCTAACCTGACCCGCTGAGGGCAAGGGGTTACTGCAGTGTTTTCTGAGGAGCAGAGAAGTGGTGGAATGGAGTACCTATGCGGCTGCTGCCTGTCAAAGCTTTCTCCAGAGAGCACGAGCTCGCCCAAGTGCACTTTGCTTAAGCAAAGCTATTCCGTCTGCTTCAGTTTTGTTTCCTTGAATTGATAGCTCAGGGCTAGGATGGAGAAGGCAGAAAAGGGCACTGTTCACAAGGGCCAGAAAGAAACAGGATTTTACAAGACGTATGGAGTGAACCAGGGCAAAGTGTTGATGAACATACTGTGCTTCGGGCAACTTAATAAAACTCACATTACAAAAATCACTACAAATCATCTGCATCAGTTTAACATCTTGACCAAACCATACATGCTGCATTACCCTGTAGGCTGATCGCCTCAGGTAAAAAGAAAAATTCTGCCCAATTCACCAGTACCTATTACAGAGCAATAACCCACTGCTCCCTTTTTTTGTTTGTTGGGTTTTTTTAACCTCTGATGAGTTTGGTTTAGTGCCCTGAGCTGATCCAGGAGTCTCTCCCTTTGCAAAGAGCCATCTGACAGCATGCCAGAGCTGCTGTCTCCAGAATTAGGACAGAGACGTCGAAACGCACAGAGGCAAATTGATCTGATCGATCTCTTGGAGAGTTGAGAAGCACACGGTCCTCAGAGACCTTTATTTTTTCGATCTGCAATGAAAGGGCCTGGCAGTAAACTAGAGAGAGCCAGTTTTATAAGCTGGGAGGGAAACGATTATAGAACTGTAGCAGTTCGGGGATCTTCCAGCTGGTTTAAATGATTTGGCTTCCTTACAAGCATAGTGAAGGTGGGAGGGAAAGAAAACTCCTAAAGGTCAGCCATGACTGCTATAGGTATCTCAAACATTTAATGTGGAGACAGGGGCAGGGGGAGGAAGGAGGAATACAGAGGAGGAACGGAAGTTACTGCATCCGTATGTAAATACGGATTAAGGGAGCAGACAGTCTCCTGCAATATCTTATGCAAATGAGCAATATTAATAGAGATACCAGAAAGCAACACCATTTAACCCGAGCTCCAATGATCATAGCGGGCAGGCACCCGGGTGAGGTGTAAATTCAGATTTCCCCAGAAAGCGCTGAACTGACCCTACTCTGCCACAGCTCAAAAGGCAGCTTTTACTGCTGGGTGAGGTACCATTTCCCAAAGGGAACAAGAGCTGATTCTTTGCCTCCTTCATTTGTTTTTCCCCACTTTATTACACAGGCTGAGCTATTATATGTGCCACACTGATAGTTTCGCAGGGAAGCGGTAAAATCTCCAAACTGCTCAGAGAGGAAGGGGGTGTTTCGGTTGAAACTTTTTGGTTATTTCAACACAGATTTGCAACTTTGCCAGCCCCACACTGCACTTTTGCGAGCTCCACAAGAAAAACAAGTGGCATTGCATTGACCAACCTTCAGCAATGCAGGCTGGTGGGAACAAGGAGTAGCATCTTAATAGCCTCCTCTTTCTATCCCACTCCTGGGAAAAGCGTGACTGTTATTGAATCTAACTCTTTTTCTACATTTTTTATTTAGTAAGTGTCCAAAATAGACACAAAACATGCTGTTCACTGGTTCACTGAGAAATACTTTTTTTCCTTTTTGTTTTGGGCTTTTTTTTTTTTTTTGCAGATGGTTAGGGTTAATAAAAAACAGTTTGGTTTAAGCAAAGCTTTTTAGGATGCCCAGTTGTTGGGGTTTTTTTCATTAGGACGAATCTAGTAAATTAATTTTCATCCCGTTGGGAGTGAACTAGATGCTTGTTCCCTCCTTCCTCCAAGGTCAGCAGGCCACACTCTGCTTTGGTTCCTTGCTGGCACAGGCTGCATGCTGATTTTGGCAGGTCCCAGGCTGGTTGGAAATCTGCAAACTCAAGGCTGCCCCTGCTGCCTGCTCGGGCAAGGTCGAGCAGGCTGGCATCAGCAGCCACATGCGGCACAGGTTACAGCACGGCTGGCTACACAGAGGCTCTCCATGCCCTTCGCCCAGCACCTGGGCTTAGAGCCGACTCCATGGTTTTGACCTGATGCAAACATAGGTGCATGTGGAAGCATTTCAAACATGTAATTAGGATCCTGTGCATGTCTCTCCAGTAGCATCTCTAGAATAAAGACTGTATTATACAATCATGGAATAGTTTGGGTTGGAACAGACCTTTAAAGATCATCTAGTCCAGCCCCCCCGCAATAAGCAGGGACATCTTCAACTAGATCAGGTTGCTCAAAACCCCGTCGAACCTGACCTTGAAAGTTTCCAGGGATGGTGCATCTACCACCTCTCTGGGTAACCTGTTCCAGTATTTTACTGTTTATACCAGCTCATACCCCTTGCCTCAGCCAACCATCCCCCAGTTGCACGCAAACCCACATTAAAACTCAAACGTGCCAGATATTTAATTTATTTCAATTTTTTTTTTCTCTTACTGATTCTGCAAGGCCACATCTGATATAAATAATATCAGCACCCAGCAAGTTACAGAAAAGAAGCTGAAACCCTACGGACTCCATCACACTTTCACTTCTGTCAACAGCCGCCTCTTGCTGATTTCACAGCAGGAGTCATAACTTCTTTCCACTTACTTTATTATTATTTTTTTAAAACAACTTTTGGCAGAGGGACAGCACTTGATGAAGAACAAGACAATCCCACCGGGTGCTGTTCATCCGTGTCCTGCCAGCATTCCTGGCGCTAACCGACCCGCCACTTGGGATTTACAACGCTTGCATGAGCACGTCACCAAGCTCACGCCCGGGAAGGCTTGCTCCCTCTCCTGCCCTCTTTGCTCTGCCCCTCCAACTATCCCCGGACAGCATGCACCGGGAGTCAGACAGATTCTGCTCTCCCAAAACAAACCACTCCAAGCCACATACTAAAATCCTGGTGAAAGACGGTGGAAACCCCTGCAAGACGAGTAGCAGCAGCAGAGGGGGTATTCATAAAGATAAACTTTTGCCAAGGGAAATGAGCCGCCCCATGCGCCCTTTTTGATCAGGCGAGAGGGAGAGGGCTGATGCAGAGCCATCCTTCGCGCTGAGTCACCCTCTGGGGACCCTCTTTCTCTCCATCAGCTGCTTCCCTTGGACTCAGCTCCCTCAAAACCCGTGCTGTACAGACACAGCTCAGGCTCTGAAAAAAATAATTAGAACTACTGAGGGAGAAAAACACCTTTTGGGTCTGGTATTTATTGAGCAAAAGAGTGCAGGATACTTTCACCCTCTCGGCAACCCTGCCTTTGAGATCCCAGCAACTGATGCCAGCTTTGATGGAAAAATATGTTGCCGCTCCCCAGAAAGCGTGGGGCTAGTTTTTTCTTTGCTGCTCTGTGGGTCAATCAAAGAGACGGATTCATAAATGGAAAAGCTTCTGTCATCTTACAATAGCAGTACACAGACAGGCTGCCTCTCAACAGGAAAAAAAATAAAATATAAAAGACAACTACAAATAGCGTTGATATGGTAACACATGTTTAAAATCAGTTATGAGAAGGACAGAGGAGAACTTATCCAGAGCCTCAAGTGCCAGCCAGTCTTACAGCTCTTTGGCAGAGGTAACTCTGGAAAAACACGGTGGGGATATTTGCTTTTTGGCTTGCAGATGGTCTGTGCCGATGCAATCATACCTCAGTCACACGCTTCAGCCGAGACCCAGAGACCAAACCGTTCCCGGGATGCTGAACTCAGACAGGCTCTTCGGGACCACGCACCTCGTGTCCGAGCGGGGAGCGCCTGGCTGCTCACCAGAGACTCCATCTCTCAACCACCACAGCTGAACCGAGCACGAGCTGTGCTGCTGGACTTCTCCTCAGAGACAAATTTTGGTCGCTGTTATTACCCGTGTCTCTCTGTAAGTAAACAAGCTGTCCACCCTACAGTCTACTACAGCACCTATCAGGTGGCTCTCCAGAAACGTATAACCCACGGTCATAGTTACCAACAAAAGTTTCAAGGATTTCACCACCAGGATGGCAGAGTGAATTAAACCAAACAATCCATAGCCATGCCCAGCATGGAAAAGACTGCAACATCACCACCACTGGAAATGAAGCGGGAGGACACAGGATGTGAAATTCCTTGCGCTCTCAAAAAAGGAGCTAGTGACTGTGCTTGGTACAACCCATCTTCACCAACAAGTAAATATTTTTGTCAAACTAACATACAGCTTTCCATCCCAAACGACTTCCCTGCTTTCTGCAGAAGTATCAGTTTTATCTAGCCTTCCAGATGTCCTCAAGCTGCTTCACGGCCACTTTTCGGAGCAAGCGTGTGGAAAATGTAGATCTGTTCCCAAAATGAAGCTAACCGTTTTACAGGAACTGCAGATGTGACTCCTAACATTCCTAACACAAACATTGGTTTCCTTAAAGTGTACTTTGTAAGCAGTCACTTCATTCAAGTCAACTGCACAAAAAAAAAAAAAATCCCCAATCGCACAAACCAACACTTTTATGAGAATGACAGCTTTAAAAAACAAAACAAAAACAAAAACCAACAGCCACAAACACCTGTCCAAACGGTGTTTCTTCCAGACTTCTCTACCCAATGCTGTTACAGGGAATTTGCAAGACTATTTCACAGCTCTGCAACCTCTGCAGCATCTGCTGAGTGCATGCCCACCCCACAGCAGCTCCGTGCTGCTGGGGCAGTGCAGGAGCTCGGGCTGTTGGGGACTCTGGGACACCACAACAGCCTCCCCACAATGCACTACAGACCCCATTCTTACATTTGGGTTTAAACACTGAGAAGCGGGTGACCATTTCACCACAGTTTTGTCCCACTGATGACTTTACAACTCAGCACTGCAACAACAGCCTGAAACAAAGACCTGTTTCAAAGCATTAATATCGGAGACTGAGAAAGAGGGCTGGTACGGGCAAACAGCCAGCCCTGGAATAGTTTATACGGGATATGTTCAGGATCTTTACCCCACTGTGGACTGACAGCAATCCAGAGGGGTTTGTGGTTTCTGTTCCTTTAACTGCTTAAAAAAAAAAAAAAAAAAAAAAGATGCACGCCGTCTCGTCTTTAAGACAACAGCAGACAGGTTTCAAAGTTTCAAAGTTTCCTTTTCATTTCTATCATGAGAACAGAGAAGCGATGGGTAAGGCTGCGCGAGGAAATACTGTTTCGGAGATAAACCAGTGCAAAATGAACATTGTTCCTAGGATTTCCACAGGGAAGAGTCCCAAGTCCAGGAGGAAAACAACCCCATTTACTAAAACATATGCTGTTACGAGACTAGACCTTCAGATTAGAGGGGTCAAAGAAAAGCAATTTTTTTTTTTAACCCCACTAACTTTTTTTTTTTTTTACCCATCTATTTCTAACCCTAAAAACCTGTTAGATTATTTTTTTTCCTAGAGTCTAAGGCATACGCTTTTCTCCAGGAGACTGAACCACTGCCAAGACAACTCTGCTATCCAAGGATCTTAACATGCTTTGCAAAAACGTTAATTAAAACTCACACAGCAAGAAGAAGGGAGTAAGGCTGGATCTTTTGTTTCACAGCAAGGAAAACATCGCTACCAGAAAAAAAAAAAAAAAGACAAGAAGATTTGACAACAAACCAACCATCTCAAAGAAAACACACTGCAGAGGATGGCAGAGAGGTGATGCTGGGAGGGCAGAGAGGTGGGGGAGGAAGAGTAAAACCCAGCATTTTATCTCTCAGCAGTGCTTTTACTAGACTATGCTTCTACTGTGCAATATTAGATTGGTTGAGATTGAGAACAGAGATTTAAGAGCCAGTTTTCTTAATCCTGGCTGTCCTCTGCTTTCTCACCACACCTACACAATTGCCACATCCAAATACAAAACAAAGCAGTTGCTAATTATCGTATCTCATTATCAGGACACCTCATCTGTACTTCTTTCCAGATTTATCGCAGAGTCATTATTTCTCTCTGCAGCATGATTTCCCACTCAAGTGTGGGAAAATGAAGGCAATAGCTATTTAAACGCTATTTGCAACATGGTCTGTATGTATTAATTTCTTACTGTCTTCCGGGAACATCTTCCTACATCGGGTACCTAAATATGCGTCCATTTGCGTTACAAATTTGTGGACAAAAGAAAAGGAGAACTAAAGCAACAATTTAATTTCTACTGAATAGCACACATTTGTTACTTTATAATACATAAACACCATTCCACCAAAACGAACTAAAGTTAGGAAAGCCATTAATATATCCTTACCAACATGGCAGGGCTAGAAAGTAAAATAAAGGGGACTCGTTCACATCAGACATCATTTGCTGGTTTTGTAATTGTTACTTCCCTTAAAGCCAACAACAAAAAGCAGTGTCTTGGGGAGCGGTGACTGATCAGTAGTTTTGCAGACAGAAAGAAGGACCTGAAAAGCTATGAGTTCAGCAGCAAAAGGGCGATGCCTTCCCGAAGGCAGCACGTCAGGGGACATCGCAGCTCACCACAAACTGCAGAAGGTCTCCATCCAAAAGGCTGGGACACATCCCGAGCAGAGATCCTCTCCGTTTGAGCCACTCAAGGCTAGGACAGCCCAGGGGCAGGAGGGAGGAGGAAAGCAGAGGAAACAGAGGAGCGCAGCTGTTTAGGCTCTATTTCTTAACATAAAGGGCTCCATGTAAAAGATTTTAGTGAACCACAAAAATAGAAGACTGAAGAGGAAATCCGAAACCCCTCATGCTTGTACATTTTCAGTTCTTTGGACCCCAGCATATAACTGATACCGTGGCTTCTACTCAGAGGATACCATGGCGTCCATGCGTGGGAGCCATCTACTGCCTGACACCAAAGGCACCTCCTCACAACGGAAACGTTTAGCCTTTACATCAGACTGTAGCACACAGTCTATTTTTGTTATGGAAAAGAATGTCAGATCAAATTTGTTTCCAAAACAAAGGAACTCCCCTCCCAGAGCCTGCCAGGGAGAGGGGAGGACAAAATTCCTTCCTCTGCTCTCAGGAAATTAAAGTTACCCAACTGCTGAGAGGTGTTAAGAAGCCTCAGTCTCTTCTTGATGCCAATATTGAAAGGTGTCAAATGCTTTCACCTCACACTGCCGTCAATGGATGGTGACGGAGCAGAGGACCACACATCCAAGCTCATGGAGAAAGTTTATTTTGTCTCCTCTGAACCAGAAACATTTCAGACCACTAATACACACAGCTCAAAGTTATTTCCTCTTTAGTTTTTTTTTCCTTTAGCTAAAAAAGAGCTGGGTCGATTGCTGAGCAGTGGGTGCTGCTTAGTGCAGAGCTGGAGAGCGGTTACTCTGGAGCCATTGCTCCACAGCTGACAGACAGAACAACCCAGCCCCCACTTCCCTCACCCAGCAGCAACCTAAGCAAATGGATCAAACAGCAGGTAGTGTCCATAGAGGCCAGCTGTAACCAAGGAAAGCCCCCAACTTCACCTAGTGGCTGAAGAAAGGAGTTGTGCCAGGTGTGGGGACAACCATACCTACACACCTGCCAAGGGAAAGAGAGGTTACAGAAGTGCACACCCTTCCCCTAGATATCCAGCAGTCCTTTTAGACTGCCTAGCCAAAAGGCAGCAAGTCACTCCTGCTCAATAAAAGGCACTCTTTCTACGGGACATCATGGATGGATAAAAATCCATGGCAAAGACAACAAAAAAGACAGATGTCCCTCTGGGAAGTACACTACCAGGAAAGGAAAGACAACCATTGCTTTCTTAAACATGATTCCGATTATCTTTGCTTACAGGCTACAATCATTCAGACTCTGACACAAGAGGCAAGAAGCACCCCATCAGTGTGGCAAAGGAAGCCTATCCAACAAGCTCATGAAAAAGGACCTGAGGTCTCCAAAAGGCCTGATATAATGAGAACTAATGCCTCTGTGAGTCCAGAAGAAAACAGGAAACAGCAAGTTTGTTGACTAACATGACAGGGAAGTGTTGATATTTAAGTTTTAGGTCCAGTTTAAGTTTCAGTTCTCACCTCACTTAGACTTGTTTTGCACTAGTGTTCAACAGGGCATAAGCACGAGCCACTATCCAAAATAATTCAACCTGGTTTTTCCAGTTTGCCAGTTGCCAAGATAAAGCAGGAGGTTCTCTATTGCTTCATTCTCTTCTAAAGGGACCTTAAACATATTTGGTGGGGATACTGGTGGTATGCTTGTTATCCCACACATTTGCAGTTGCTGATGTTTTTTGTTCTGTGCTTTCTCAAAATGGCTGCGAGTCAGAACGAGAAACATAAGTTTCTGAAGCTGCTGAGATTTTCATGGCACTCAACCAAAGGAAATAAATAAAAATAAAAACAAGCACTCCAAACATACCCTTCTCCTTGGCAAAAGCAAAGGCAGCTTCTCTGGAGAGTCTTAGCTGTTGTCACTACACAAAACTTGCCTAGGCAATGCCAGTAAGAAGGTTATTACATCATTTAGTAACAACCCATGGCAATCCTCTGTATCCCCTCTCCAGGAACACTTATGAAATAAAGAGTTGCTGCTGGATTCTCACACTTTAACAACAGTTTTGTACCTCACTTGACAGTCTCTTTAATTTTGTGTGCTCACGCATTAACACGCAGGCACACAAAGAAAGGCAAACAAGAGAGATGCACAAACACAAGGGTTAAGTGGGCATAAATCAGTCATCGAAGCATTTAGGCTGGCAAAAGAAAGCTTTCCAGGCAAACTTGTTAGACTGTGGAGCAGCCTTCCAAGGAGAGCCATAGAGACGATCCAACTGGACACAAGGCAGCACGGAGCCCGTCTATGTAAGGGATTAGATAACTGGCTGCACGTGATAACAGAGGACTATGTCTGATGAGCTGAGCAGTTCCTTACCATCTGATGTTCTTTTGACAGAACGAAGGAGATTAATTTAAGAAGTGACCACCTCCAGACTGTCTTCTGGATTGTGCCAGTTTGTTTAGGTTTTGGGGTTTTTTCTTTTACTGAATCAGAGAGTATACCTCTCTTCTTGCTAAAGCCATGGCAACTCCCATCAGAGAAGCTACTTAAGTAAATAATCATTAACAGATTGGAAAAGGCTTTTAAAATTAATGGCCTAAAATTCACCAAGCCTAGTTTAAAAAGGTGAGAAGAATCCCACGGGCAGGCTTAGCAAGGCAGTCAGACCTGCACCGTTAGCCATCCCATTCACTAAGCTTGCAGGAGCCTGAGTCTTGTCCTGAGGATACCGGAGACATGGAAACCTCATACCAAACGCAAACAGAGGTACAGCGATCAACACCAGCTGTTCAGCTGCCATGACCCAGTAATCATCGTGATTATGTGTCCCAGTTACTGGGAGACTCTGCTAGAGGGATTAGCAGGTCATGATCGTCACACTAAGCTCTACTCAAAAAAGCATTAAACATGAGGACTAAACGTTCAAAATAATTTCCTGCTCAAGTACCTCAATGTTTGGGAGGCCGACAGAAGACAAGTCCTAATTGGCAGAGAGCATTACCGCTGCAAGTGATTGCGCCCGGAATCCCATGTCTCAAAAGCAGGCCCTGGAAGCACCATCTGGACTCACTCAAGAGCCCTGCAACTTTATCTCATTGAAAACTGAAGTCTTCTTCAAACGTAACTTGGGGGATGACCATGTCATACTGAATTCCCAGGACTCCTGCTTCCCCAGAAGCCTCCTCCATGTCCTGGCAGGATTAGCTGGGGGCCAATAATACACTGAACCCAACACACTAAAAGTCAGTAACCTCAAACTCTGGGCCATGGCAGGGAGGCATCTTTCATGATGACGCAAAACATCTCTCTTGACTTTGATATAGAAACAGCTCGCTTTTTCAAGCTCTCACAAACGTGTTTTCTTCCTTAATAGCTTTTTTAAAGAAGATAATGGACACAAGATCTGCCACCCATTAAAGTACAAGCTTTGAAGGTAGAAAACACTTCTAGAAATTATCTTGGGAATCTTGCTGAACTTTATCATGTTTGGAGTCATCATTCTTTCCATACAAGTGTGCACTTCATTACTTGGTAATGGAACAATAATTGCTCTTCAGTTATGCAAGATGCACCTCTAATTTATAAGGGGTTTCTGAAGAGGTAATGGCAGACGCTTAAAAAAAGTGAAATGTGAGAATATGAAACTTATTATGTAAAAGATAATGGGACTCACGAAGTCGTCTGCCAGCTGGGTCACAGTCTCAGCTGGTACAAAGGAACGATGATGATGTTCTGTCTTATATATTCTTAAACACTGAACCTGGAGCCAAATTAATCATATTACTTCGTGCTTTAATCTGACTAAATCTCACAAATGAAGCATCATCAGCGTAGGTCAACACCTGACATCCCTGCTTTCCTGAGAGCTTCCTGCACACTCTAGGTAAGGCTGCCAGCAATTCAACTTCTGATTATAAAACATACTGAGTGTGAAATAAAGATATCAGTCTAGATCTTTTCTCACTTCTAAAGCTAGATTCAATATAAAGCCTGCTAGCAACTATATTGTGAGGGACAATCTTGTGTTAAAAAGGATGATCTATCCAAATTTTCTCCATCCCCTTTTCTCCAACTTTACTACTGTGAACAAGGGCTCAGCGCAGCATTTACAAGACCGAGCGTTCACTCACAGCCCTTCCAGACAAAATGTCAACTCCAGACTCTGAGCACTCACGTTCGTTAAGGATTCCATGGCAATGCTTGTAAGATCAAGAGCAGCGCACCATCCAAATGTCATCTGTGTGTGCAGATGCAGTATCAAGTGCACCTCCTCATATGACTAATTTTCCAATTAAGATTGAAACACTGTTGTGCTAGAAACACAACAAACACATGGGAAGATCTCGTTCTTGCCCCATAGGGATTTATTATCAAAGATAGGCTAATTTTACTCTAATCTGCTTGGTTTTACTCAGCAAAGTACTGACTTCTACAATATGTAAATTTTGCACTGCGAAAATTAACTGTGTTTTACTGTTTTGAAACAGTTTAGCATGACATCCACAGGAAAAAAAATTTAAAAAAATAATAAAAAAAAAATTGGCAAATGCGTAGAAAGCTTCCTTCACCTCCTTTGATCTCCATGCCATTGCAGACATATTATTAGCAGGACCCAAGCAACCTAAACTAAGGCTTGCTCAGATCTGAGTACATATACTGCATCACAGCAGCGACTGCTGGGTAGGCATACCCTGAGGAAGCCCAGCCTTCCACTCTGTCTGGAAGAGCGATAAAACAACTATCACAGACTGCAGAACTTTCCAGCTAGGAGAGCCCTGTGTAATCTAGTGGAAAAAGACATAATGAGATGCAGTGCTTGGAAGATGAAATTAGATAAATCAGACTAGAAACAGGCAGACATTTTTAACAGCGAGAATAGCATATCGCTGCAGCCATCCACCTAAGGATACTTCAAATACTCAACCACATCGATTCTTTAAAGTCAGGGCTGCACTGCCTTGCTGGCAGATGCGTGACACAGCTCGAAGAGACATTCAGGCTTCATGCAGTAATTCTTAGATGAAGCTGTGTCTCTTGCACCATGCTTCAGCTCAGATTAGATGATCATAAATGGTCCCTCTTAACCTTAAAAATTTACAATGTCGCTCCTCGTAATGGTAAAAAACCGTCTTCGAGGAGTTGTAGCTCTGCACAACCCCGAGAGACTGCAAACCGCGTGACAGTTTTGCGCCAATAGCCCGTGTCATTTCCATCCCGAACAAATTGTCCGCGGGACAGGGACGGAGCCAGGCTGGACCGCTGGCATTCAGATACCGAATTTTGTCCCTCACTCCTGGGGTGGCAGCAGCTGAAAGAACTGCTGTGTCTTTTGATGTCAAAAGGAGAGTCTGTCAAAGAACCAGGTGGAATATTACAGGTTTCAATTTCTGTAGCATAATGTTGGGATAAACTTGAACTGAGCATTGACTTTTTGTAGTTTGATGCTAAATCTAATCCTGTGCTGTAGCTTACTTGCAATGTAGTAACTAAAACGGAACCTGCAAGGCTTTCAGCCCTGTTCTGGCTAATATTGTAGAAAAAAATCTAATTCATAGCAATAGGATGTTTTTGCCTTCTGAGCAAGCCTCCACGTTGAAGATGTAAGAATTGTCCAGTGTAGGGAGATGTTACATATTACAATAACCAAATTATGGATACAACAAAATTTTTTCATGTTTAACTTTAAACGTCTGCAAATGTAAAACTGAATCAAAAAATAAAAGCTTGTCTAAAAATAGCATGTTGAATGCTATTTTTTAAAAACCTACCACGTACCTCTAACGAAGCAGCTTCCCCCCTAAAATATCATCTGCCCGACAGTGTCAGGGACTTTGAAAAGAAAGAAAAAACGGGTCTAATTCACATTTCCCAGCGGAGAGTGCGACACTGCGGTCTTTATAAAAATGTCACAGCAGGAACAACAAACAATTTTCTCCTCTTCCCCAAATAAGTAAGCAATTTTAAAATAGTTAATCCTGGAAACACTCTCAAAAGATTAGCCGTGACTCAACAAACTTTAAAGATGATCATTTTTAATTTAATTTAAAGTTGAACATCCTTGTGTAATAATGGCAGAGATGAAGGACTATTAGGGAATCATCTTGTTTACGGATCAGTGAACTCAGAAAATTGCCAAGGCACTGTGAAATATATTCCTTATTCACACCTCATAATTAACTGAGTGCTCTGCAGAGACAGGATGCTGCAATATTAAAGTCATCTTCGTTATTGGAAAGCTGCTCATTTGGGCTGGGATGCCACTGGGGGGGTCTTATTTGGTTCTGGCATTTCCAAACTCCTGGGAAAAGCCCCTTCAATCCCTCAAAACGGCAGACTCCCAAAGCGTAACTGAGGGGCAGAAAAAGCCTTTGGTCTACAACAGCAGCATGGCTTGTGCGGAGAGAAAAACCACCTCTCTCCTTCCCTGACGCCATCTGGGAGCATTTCTCTTCTAAAGGCAATTGAAAGAAGAAAAATACAGTTCTCTTAATTAATTCACATTGAAAGTCGCTTTTGATGGAGTCAAGAGGCCAAATCAGATCAAAGTAAATAATGCAACAAACAGTGACGTGAAGGCCCTGGGATAGCAGCTATCATGGCTTGCACTGGCTGGATCTTTGTGCTTAAAAACAACAAATGCTGAAGCTTTCGGCTTGTAGGAGAGGGGAGGGGGATAAGGGGCTCTATCTTTTCAGCAAATGTTAAGAGAGAAATTGACAATTTACTGGCAAACATAGGAAGACTTGTGTGAGGTAGATCTATTTAAGATTTAGGAAAACCTGGATTAAGTCTCTGCTTGATGTCAGATTCTGTTTGTGAATTCAGACAAACACTGGGAACTTCTGCCCTTTGGTTTAGACAAGTAACAGAGCATAAACACTCGGACGGAGAAGACACACATGGTGGGTCCCAGGCAGCCCCTTTGCACTGAACCACACTGCAGAGGAGAAGAGAAAACTGCTGAAGCTGAGAAAGAGCGATGAGAAGGACTCAGTTCCATGAGCAGGTGCCTGAGGAAGCCCATAAACTTTGCCCAAGCCAGGTTACGTGGAGTTATTGCTTACATCCACATAGGGGTTACAAAAGGGAGGAGATATTGTAAACCCATATCTAAGTAACTGAGGCCCAGACACAGCAGATACTGGGTTTAATGGTGTCCTCTCTGGCCCTGAAATCAGCCTGGTCCGTCTTAGCCGAGTTCAACATCTTGCTCCAGTCTTTCCCCTGCAATGCAGAACAGGCCAGGCAGTCGCAGGATGCTCTTCAGCCAAAGCCAGCGCACACAATTCAAGACACACTAATAAAAGATACTCAGATTTTCCATTCGGGTTTTTTTACTGTACATCTCAGTTACCTACGCAAACTCCAGTCAGAACAAAAGAATAAATAATATTAAAAAGAGGGTGGTGCCATAAATCCACACAGAAAAATGCAACTTTTGAATTGCATGTTTAGAAGAGAAACAGCAAGCAATAATACACTGAATAAAAATCCAAGATGTCCCTGCATCTGGAGTGTTGCATGTTAGTCTGAGATCTCCCCTTCCTCTGCCCAATTTTCAAAGGATCTAATAGAGATCGAAGAGGTACGGGAAAGGGTAATAAGGCTCATCAGGCACATGGAATGAGGAGATACTCAACCAAACAGGGCTCTCCACCCTGGGAAGGGAATACATATAAAGATACGATAAATTATGAAGGGCTTAGGGAAGCGAACCAGAAAAATTACTTTCTGCTTCTTATCGTACAAAGTCAAAGGGCTCCCAATGAAATTATCAGTTTTCAAGCAAAGGCAAAGACTTCTTCCTACAGTGTGTAATTAAATCACAGAACTCATTGAAACAAGATGTCGTCAAAGTCAGAAGAGAGAAAGGTTCTAAAAAGGGAATCAGTCAACTCCACGGAGGACAGGTCCGTGGAGAGTCTTAAACACAGTGCTCCAGATAAAGCTTCCAGATCCATAGACTCTAAATCACTGACTGGCACACACTCAGCATGCAGTGAGGAAAGATAACCCCGTACTGGCCCTGTTCCCATTCTTTTCTTCTCTGTAAGCATCTAGCAATGACCACAGTCAGAAAACAGATACTAAGGCTAGATGGACCACTGGTTTGACCAGTGTTATTCTATTACATTGACCAATGTTATTCTATTACATTGATATGCTGATATGAGTTCAGTCGAAAAATCCTAATAGAAGAGTTCTTACCCCCCCCCCGAAGAAATATGCAAAAATTCCTAGATTCATATTCATGCATAGCATTAGACCAAATGCACGCACGAACAAACACCTTGTGGGTGGAAAGTTATCCGTCATCTCCAAAAGTTTATATGGGCAGTGAATTAAGGAATTTGGTTTTCCATATTGAGTAATTCCATGATGGGGATACCATTCAGGATCGTAAGCAGGGTCACGATAGTGAATCCACAGCATGTCAGCCAAAACCAGCAAAGGAATGCTGATCTGTAATGGAGAGACTAGAAAGACTGGCATTAGCAGCCATTTAGATCACAGACCAGGTGACAGCTTTCTGAAAATGAAAATTCCCAATGTTCATAACAAAAATGTTTGTACTCTAAGCAACTCGTCTTCTGAAATAAATGCATGACATAATTAACACTGGAGAGAAGGGAGGAGAAGAGTGACAACAACAACAAATGAATGGAGCTTACTACCAAAATACAAAAGAAACATCTCTTCAAACACAGATAACTCACAGGCACAGCAGTGATACAAGCTGCTGTCATGAGATTAGGCAGAGATTACAGTAAATGCAATTAAATCAAGCAATGTCAAAATATTGCAAGAGAATGGAAGGCCATCATTTTACAGCAGCTTTGTCTCTGCAGAAATTCCTAGCACAGCCTTGCAAGAACGATACATCTAACAGTGTCGTATGACGGAATGAAACTGCATTTTATAGGAGGGAAATAAACATAACATTCCCCTCTCCTTTCGACCCCTGACTGATAATTACTCTTTCCCTGAACTTTATTTTGAACAATCAATAAAGTCCTAGTCTCTGTGGAAAACAGGGAAGAGAGTTTTTTTTCCCCTTCTAATTTTCCTCTTCTAAAACGAATGCCCAGCAGGTCTGCTGGCATCGTTCACAGACTAAAAGGAACTGTATTTTATTCCATACTTTCTGTACTAGTACAACCAAAGTGCAACAACAGTTAGTTTCAAAGTACAAATTTTACGCTTTATATTTCCTTATTCTACAGCTGATTTGCGAAAACAAGGGATTGATAGGTCACAAAAGGAGAGATTTGAGCAGACTTTCAGCCCCCAAGCCTGAACAGGGGACCTACAGCAAAAAAACTGCCAACCAAAGCTTTAAACAGAGGGAACAATTATCCAGACACATCTGCATTATCCAGACAGCAGGAGACCGGTAAATTACTAAGACAACCAAACCTAAATTTAAGAAAGGAGGTTAAAAAAAATAAATAACATCCACCACAACATATTTCAGAGGAAGATTTTCCTTTAAGCCACTCCATGATCAGTTGTGGCAGGTAATGAGAATTCATAAGGCAAAGAAGAGCGTCGACAGATGCTGCGAGACCTGTCAGACCTGGAAAGCAAACACCCGATAGCAGCGTTCCAGCAGCCCAAGCACAAACCTTGTCTCACTTCAGCCAGTATCTGAACTTCAGCACGGATGTTTGGGAATGTGGAATGCATTTATAAGAGTCCCTTCTGCGCTGCAGCTTCCTGGACGTTCAAATTCTGGAAATTGCTTAAAAGAATAGCAACAAAAAAATCTGCATTTCAAAGATCTGCAGTCAGGAGACAAATGTGCGTTCCAGCATTTCCAAGCCAAGAAGAGGATTAAGGTTTCTAATGCACTACTTGGAAAAGGATATTGGGATAACTGAATTAGAAATGCAAAAGTGGATTTACTACTCCTCTTCTTTAGATTAAGTTGAAGATTAAGTTTCTGGTCAGGGAAGGATCTGTTCATCTTGTAAAGCATACAGGGAGGATGGGAGAAACATTAGACATGCTAACAGATTTTGTCTTTTTTAAACCAAATATTAAATCTCAACAGCTACTTCACATTTAAAAAAATCAAGGTAACACTCATCACACAACTGGAACCATCCACCTAAAGTCATATTTAAGGTCCCTTCCAACCCGAACCATTCTATGATTCTATAATATTTGGTAAGATTATGGTTTTGAGCAAATGATTGCTTGTATCAGCCTGTGAAAACCTAAAGCCACATAACTTAGTCCTGAGAGCTTCTTGCCCTTCTCTTAATACAGGCTGTGATCACCAGGTTCACAAAGGAGACATGGACCAGCTCAGAAAGCATCAGTCATTAATGAGGTAGGTAGTTACAGCTGAATCCTTCACTCCTGAGAACAGCCAAAAGGTTTCCGCTAGATGTCCAAAAATGTGTCTGAAAGTCAAAGATGTAAGAGGAGAGAAACTGTTCAATTAGATTAGCGCCGGGGAAATACCTGCAATAATCTGGGCATCATCTATCTTCAGGTGTTTTGTTTTGCTTTTATTTCCTGGGTGGCTGAAAAAACCATTCTGTGTCAAACTAACCCAGATTTACTGCAAGGAAAATGACCTGGCAAGCCATTAAAGTTTTTCTGTTTCTCAGCCACTGTTAATTCCTTGACACTGGTTTACAGGGCTTTCAGAGAAAGCCAATGAACACGGGCACGCTGCTATTTCAAACGCTGGTTTAATGAGACTGCCATGAACTGTGTGAATAGACAGGCAGTCCTGTGAAGTAAAGGGAATGAACAGAGTCTCCTGTGAGTCAGCTCTGGGACACACAGACTGCACCTACAAATTAGGGATTTCCAATTAGCAACACGGGGAACAGAAGAGGCTGACGTACAATGAAGCAACTGCAGGGGTTAAACACAACTCCTATTAATGAGAGAGGAAAAAAAACAACGCTTCCTGTGCACATGAGTGAATAAGCAACCAGCATCTTTCACAAGATGGGAAAAAACAAAACCAAACAAACAAAAAAGAAGAGACATTAACTTCTCCTCCTGATTCTGTTTTGCGCAGCATTATGAATTGTCCCAGGCATAGTTTTCACTTATCAATTCACAAAAATGAAAGTCTAAAGGGTCTTTAAAAGACTAAAAAGTCTTCCCTAAAAAAAAAATAAAATATAGCTAAAACATGTTAAGTCATCATCAGCTAAGAAAAATAACATCAGATAACGTCTTGTACCTTTTTTCTGGCTTCATGTACATTAAATGTCAAACTACTCAAGTTTATTTGCTGCTTACTGAAATAAACAGGGCCTCTTGATATAAACACACATTTTACTGTACCTCAAGACAAAATACACTACCCAGAATAGCAGCTAAAATGATCCAACAAAGGAAGTTAAACTAAAAACCGAGTCTCTTCTATTCTAATAACTGCGTGCACGAGCGCCTGCTTTGCCGTACACAGATAAGCCAACAGTGGAGCCACACAAATAAGCCAACCACACCGAGCCTCAGGGCAGAGCAGGCTCCGGGCTTTTGGCCGGCTCTCTCCAGGCTCCCTCCTCCCCAAACCCACGCAGCAAAGCACAGGGAAAACTCCTGAGTTTGGGGCGGAGGACAGCCCAACCCACAAAGCTGGAGAAAAGAGGAAACGGGGAGGGAAGAAAGAGGGGAGCAAAGAAACAGTGCGTGCTGACAGCTGGGGTCCGAAAGCAAGACCCCAGAGGGACCTGCACCCTCACTGGGCAGAGGTCCCATGGCAGGAGACAGAACCCGCAAGGCTGGAGGAGCAGGAAGGACATGGAAGATGCATGGTGCAAGGACACCATACAAGTGCACCATACATGGTGCAAGGACATAGGTGGGTGCCTTTGAACTGCCTGGGCAAGGACTTTGGGACTAGGACTACAGGAGGGGCCCCTGGGAAGGGGGAGTTTATCACAGCAGCTTTTGGGGAGAGCAACAAGATCCAAAAGACAAAGCCTGAGGAGCAAAGATGGGAAGCAATTACAAAACTGAGGAGAAGCAAGCAAGAGAAGAGATGAGGGCAGGCTGGAGTAGACAGGGCAGGACAACAAACTGGGGAGAGACGAAGGAAGGAGCTGCCAGAAGCAGCTGCACATGCAGCCGTTTCTTCCTCTCCCAGTCTGGAAGGGAACATCACACCATCGTGCCTCCTCTGTCAGCAAATATCTAAGGCAAAAAGCCCCCCATCTCTTAATACTGACTCATATAAAGCACTATCTACTGCTGCCACCAGCTAGTCTGCTCGCTCTCACGGCCGACGTCAATGAGGTGGATTCCAAAGGTTTCCATTTCAAAGGTTCACACCCCTGTGGCTCCCCACTCTAAAATTTCTGCCTATTCACCTTCCTTGTTTTGAAAAGCAAGGAAATTACACATCCAGAAACTATGCCAAAAGTACTTTAAAAGATTACGGACTGAAGGAACAAACTGCAAGGAAATACCAGCACTTGGTAGTTTGTACACAGAGAAATTACTGAGAAGTTAATCTGTCTCAGAGCAGGACTTGAATACCATGAAGCAAACAGGGCATGGGGCCATGCTCTGGACAAGGAAGAAACAAAATATTGAGTAGTTGCTCATTAAGTGGGCACCATCCATTCTGGGTAATGAATAGAGCAGGGATCATGGAGAAAAAAATGCTATGTGATAGTGCAATTAAAGACTGTCATAATATAAACACACAACAGGGCCAAAATTAAATCAGGCCTTTCTTACCTGGTAAGAGCATAATTTTGCAACCTAATGATGTCTAAACATGTCTTTTGGTGTGTGCATGCAACATTAGTCATCACCATACCGAAGCAGTGCTGGTTTTAAATAAACTTTAGTTAGCAAGCAACGAGTTCAGTTACTTGTATTGAAACAGCAGTGCAGATTTCAAAGGTTAAGATGCGTAATGCCACAAGCATGCATAAGAGGGACAGTCCTTGGCTTTTTTGGGGGAGTCTTAAAAAAAAAAAAAAACAAACCAACAACATTGCACGAATGGAGGTGGAAAAGAAGCATGCATTGCTCCACCTCATCTTCCAGCACACGCCATGGGAACAGAGAGATGTAATTATTTTCCCAAGATTACAAAAGGGTTCTCTGGAAGACAGTCACAGGCTAGAGCGTGTAAATCCTTGGCTGAATCCAAGGCTTAAGCATAAAGGCACCCACCTCTCGCATGTTTCTAGCCTCTAGGAGAGCCTTCTAGGGGCCTCAGGTACCATCTGAGCATGACAATAAATATTATCACTGACTGCAGGCAAAGGAGAAGATTCATGTATTACTGCTAGTGAACATTTCCTAAAAAGACAGGACACTGACACAGCAGTAGCTAGAGCTATTGCTCAGACTCACAATGGAAAAATGGTCTAAAGAACTGAGCTCAGAGCAGAGTAAACCACAGGCCAAATCCACCTCCGCAATACGCCTCCCCAAAGGGGGCCAAACTTCATGCGGAACTTAAGCTTACTAAATAGCAAGAACAGCAGAGCCTTAGCAAATCTGCTACAATTAAAAAAAAAAGCTTGCAACACCACAGAAGCAGCATCCCACAGTTACCAGGATAACAATGACACTTATCTAATCTGTCATCTTCCAGCACACGCTGTGTCTTCCTAGGCCCTGGGACTCAGGGTCCTACTTGTCTTTTGGGGTGAAATCGTGTCATCCTGTTCCGAGTTCAATTTTAAACATCAATTTCCCAAAAAAAAAAAAAAAAAAGATCAGCCTATGGCCAGTGACAATTCCTTTTCTCTCCTTTCACAGGGAGGCAACCCAACACCAATCTTTGCTCAGAGCATCGCAGACTAGGAGCTCGCTCCTTTATTTTCAAAACCTCACAACCCTCAGGGTATCACTAGTGAGAGAGGAAGGGAAAAGGCTAGCCTGGCTCCGTTGCTTAATGCTCCAGGTTACTCATTTTGCTTTCCTAGAGAAGAAAATCATTTTGACTGCCAGGCTCTCAGGCCTTTTTCACCACAGGCTGAATCCCAAACCAGGCCACTGTCCTGGAATTCCTCTACCAACAGCACGATGTTTGAACAGGCAAGGACCTTTTAGGCCAGCGTCAAGCATCCAGGTTTTCCTTTTGTTATATGCTTGGCTCCAGACCAAAATAATACATTAATAATAATTACCTTAGTGTTTTCTCCCAGGCATGCAGTGCTTTTTACTGCTGTACTCTGCTTACGAAGGCAACCACCACTGACCTTCAGTGTGAGAGTGCAACTAAGAACGACTTACTACAGTTTAAGAAAGTTGAACCAGATCTAACAGAAAATGCCTTCCTCGCACTTCTACAACCCAGGCAGCTTCATAATCTGAGCCACGCCTCGCTAAAAAAACTCCTTCTAACAAATTCAAGAAAAGGCAAAGTTTGCACACGCGAAACCCTATATCTGGGAAACAGGTCACGTTATTCTGCGTCTGTTGGTTATGAACCTAGGAAAAATAGCATTACACTGTGGGGGGCAAGAGGAAGCATTAGAAACGCAGCCGAGACTTCTGCTTTTTGAACAGGAATTTTGTGTTAAAGCAGAGATGTGCTATACCGTCACCCTAGTTTAAAAAAAGAATTAATAAATCATTGCTGCACAAGAATCGGAAACAGAAACACCCAATGAGAAAATGCCAAAGCGCCAAAAACTTGCTACGTAGTCACAGGTTGTGTGTGCCAATGCTTTTCTCCCCGCTCTCCCTCTCCTCTTCCTTTATGTTGGAGGACAGCATCTGTTTCAGCTCAAACACAGAGCACGCACGCTGCGCGGGGACACGGGGAAGATACGTTATGACCTCAACATGCTTTTCCTCACAGTATATCAGCCTTCGGGCCAGCGCAGCCATCCCTGGAATGCACCACGTTCTGCAGAGCGTTTCCATTTTCCTTCCCCTGCTACTGCAAAAGGAAACAACATTGCTGATGGTTTAGTCATCAGATCACATTTATCCCTGCTATGGCCTTAAGGATTTTATCGAATTTTGGATCAATGGGGTTTTGTGCCTGGATACCACCATGCTAATAAGGAGTGAGCTCCTTCACTCTCTTTTGCACGTACACAGAGATTTAAAGTGATGCTCTTGGGCACAGCTTCAAGTACACCTGCTTCTTCTCTCATTTCGTCACTTGGCAAAAAAATTAAAGAAAAAACAAACCACAAATACTAATGCAACATTCACGTAGATAGAAAACGGCAGCATTAAACACTGGTCCATTATCCATTCTAAGGGAAGAGTCCCACCAGCCAAAACACCAAGAGCAGATGCAATAAAACATCAGTTCCTAGGTCACCAAAGTGAAACAGAAATTTCCGTTTCAAAAGTATGCAAGTTATTGAGGAGTCTTGTTTTTCAAGAATGCCTGAAGTTTAGATTGTGGGCCTGCCCAAGGCTCATTTTCAAAGCTCGGAACCATGAGGGTGACTAGGTGGTATGAGGGGGAGGTCACAGGCTGGAATGCTGAGTGTGAGCTACGTGTGACATGGCATGACTATAACTATTGTGTAATGTAAAAAAAAAAAAAAAGATCTCAATTTTCAGTGGGTTCAACAAATCAAGAATGAGTGACAATAACTATGGACGCAACTTGCACACAGGACTGCGACAACTTGTTTTACATGTATCATCCTTGTTAAAAATATTCACGGATCTAATAGAGTATCACTGTGGTGAGCAATGAGGTGTTGGCACTAATACTGGTTTTTAACAGGACAATGTATACTGCACCATCATAGTGAAAGCACTGAAGCTCTGGCCTAATCCCAAACAGAAGTACAAGCCTGACGTGAAAGTTCCTGTCTGCTCTTCTCCATTTGTGCCATATGGGAGGGCACATACAGTCACAAGCCTCTTTCAGGTTTTAAAACTCAGGGAGATGGATCAAATTCATAAGAGATCCTAGTTACCTCATTTCAGTAGTGTATGACAGCATCCCCCAAAATTGCAATAAATTGTGGTGATAAAACCTACAGTTTCATCCAGACTAACTCATTCCTTACTCCTGAAGGCACCTAGAACTGCAACCCACACATGCACTGGATAGCTGAAGATAAGAGCAAGTGCCAATAAAGAACAGAAATCTCTCTGCACCAAGAATTTACATAACTAGCTCCAGTTACTGCTAATTAGACTGATTCCCTTAACTCCTCCATTACATTTTCCTGCATTTTCCAGTTAGCTCTACTAGCAAGATACATAATAAATTATTATTAAATAGAAACCTAATTAATCACATTACAAGTACTTAAAAGTACAGATTAAGCAATGCACAACTATTTTACTCCAATGAAGACCTTACAACTCGCAACCTGGTGCGCTAGATAAGGTACCTGAAGCTTCTTCACTATGCCCAATCCACCCTCCAACTTCAGGGTTTTAGAAATATTTAAAATCTTTTCCCCTCCCTTTTACCATGGAAGAGACCTACATGAGTCAGAGAAACATCGATTACAGAGGAGAAATTGTGTAATTAATTTTGTATATTCGACAGCAACTTCATTTTTTTTCTTTTCTCTTTTTTCAGCTACAACAAGGATTTACTTTTTTTTTTTTTAAGATGGATTGTATTTTAATAGAGCAATTGCCTTGAGTGATTCCTACTTCACATCATATAATATGCCAATAGCACTAGAGAAGGACTGTGTGCAGAAAGTATTTCAACTATTTTAATCTGTCCTATGAGAGGAGTCAGCAAATGGGAGGAAGGCTGCAGTCATACGATCGGGTAGTGGTCCACAGACCTCCAGGTGATGTGAACATCATTTTGAGAGTCAGAGAGCTGCAATACATTTAATCTTGCTGTTCCACACTACCGCAAGCATGCAACCACGTGGTTGAGAATTGAGATCTCTTGAATACTGCAGCAGCACATTCATTCTTTATAGCGACCAGCAAAAGTTGACGTTAGACAAGCAGGTACTGGTCAAATTGCCCAGGATCTATGAGACTATCATTCCATGCAACAAGAAGTTATCTGGCCCTATCCCACCTTCAGAGGAAACAGGAATTCAGGCAGAAAATAGCAAAGAAGGTTGCTAACAGTGTTTTACAGAAGTTTCTTTCAAAGGAGCATCCATTGACCCATGCCAGGCTTTCCCCCGCGGTTCTCAGGCACAGCTCTCGCACAGATGTACAGCAGCAGGCTTCCCCCTCAGCCGCTGGGACCAAGCCAGCTCTGCTTTGGGCATCCCACTGCAAACCATCACACAACAGGTTGTTGCAAGTGCGTTGCACACAGTCAGTCACTGGAAAAGAGAACCTGAGACACCTATACCATGAGAGCCTCCTTTTTTTTTTTTCTTTAAAAAAAAAAAAAAGCAGCTATGTACATGCAGAGCTTGATTTGCCACATGCAGAAATCCTTTACAACACTTGAAGAGGCAGCTGCCGAAAAGCAAATGCCAGTTGGCAGCATGGCCCAGTTCCCTCGGAAGCCATCCCACGTGCACGGTCTTTCCAACACAACTACTGCAGCCTCTCCTGAAAAGCCTGGAAAACCAGAGGCTTTCCCCTCAGTGTAAGAAAGGGACATTCCCAAAAGTGGGGGCAGAGCAAGGGTGTCTAGAAAAACTACAAAGCAAAAGGAGGGGGGAAAGGAGTAGTAGGAAGAAAGAAAGAAAGAAACAGGGGTAAAAGAAACAAAGAACAATGGATGGAGCCGGACAGGAGATATTTTTTATACTGATACCTTCAATAATAGTAACCATAAGGGAAAATGGAAACAAATACAAGTATCAAGGAGAACAAAAGCGTTAAGAGAAACGTGAAAAGAGCAAAGGCCAGGAACAGCAGCTGCATCAATGTCATGCTCAGGTTACTCCTCCCCACCAGGTCCTAAACTTTAGAGGCAAGACGTTAAACAAGGCCTTTGGAGAGCCCATTCTGGCCTGGCGTATCAGAAGGAACCAGGGTCACCCACGCTTTCTAATTGTTCTACTCATTTGGGGATACAGGAGAAGAAATAAATCAAAACAAACAACTTCAGAAGCTGTTCTCAACAGCCAGAGAAGTCTCCATGCCAGAGCAGTTAGCACTTACCCACTCTGAAAAACCTTGACATCCTTATCATTTTTGTGTCACAGATTCCCACACGGAGAGGCAATGCGACCAAACCCACTTCCGTCCTCACTTAAAACAGAACTAAAAAAACCCAAGCATCCCCAAGTCAGGCCAGTCAGACAAAACACCTGCAGGGCCAAAGCTCTCAAGTGGCTTGAACCATTTAAACTACAGGCAGAGGAAACAGCCTCTGATCTGAGAAGTTACAAGCCTCATGTAATGCCTATATGCCACTGCCACTGATGCAGCAAGAAGATCATTTAAAAAAAAAAACAAAACAAAAGCAAACAACAAACAATCAGCTCCTATTGAACTGGTTAAGGGGTGTTAGGGGTGGAAATAAAAGACTCCCTTTCCTTTTTTTTCAGGAGTGCTGAATGGGGCCCGGTTCAGGTGTCAACTATTAGATGATCACAGAACTGCATCAGGTAATTCCTGAGCTATTTAAGGAACAAAACACTCTCTCCAAGGAACAGGTAGTGTGGGGCAATTCGTTATCACTGGTCTGCAAATTAAATCATACTGCAAGTGTTTTGTAGTTAAAACCAAAAGCCAGCAACGAAGGGCAAGCTGGGCAAGGGCTACCGGGGAGATTGTACAAAGGTCAAGGTTAAAAGAAAAAAAAAAAAAAGAAAAAACCACACAAACCACAATCTGGCAGAGATCCATGGGGCCCCTGCTGAGTCACAACCCCTTAAACACTTTTACCAAGTCAGTGCTGTTCCACAGGGATACAGGAGCCAAGCGCTCGTCCCGTGCCAGAGCGCAGCCCTGAGTTACTGCAGAGCCCTCCCTTCCCCAGTGAGGTGCACAAGGAACGTGCCGAGAACTGCTGGACGCGACCGGTGAAAATCCTCCTGTTACTGCCTGAGCCCAGCTCTCACCTTTATGTGTACGTTCTTAGGCATAAAGCAAAAGCGGGCATCACCCCTGCTTTCATATATTTACGTAAACACACCTCTCTATATGTATGTATACTCGTATGCAGAAATTATACCTACAGACACATGTAGGTAATAGATATATAGCAATAACGCGTAATACCCTGCTCACACTGCACTCCCTCGCTACAGGCATTATGGTACACATGCACATATTCCCCCTCTTCCCATTCAAACTAGCATTACAGTTTTGACTTTCTCCCTGGAGAAGCTTGGAAGGAGAGCACTGTCCACCAACATCACATCAGGGTAGAAAGTCTCAGGATGTGGATAGTCATTAGATATTCTCCTCTTCCCAGAAGAAATGCTCTTTTTGATTCCTTCCTCTTTCTTCCTTTAACCCTCCCCCTTCCACCTTCTCCCCTCTTCGCCTTCCAGTAGCATAAGAAAAATTACAGCGCATTTCAGAATAAAAATGGCTAAAACAAAGTGAGTGCCTTGACATTTTAAGGTAGGATGCAAGCTACACCACAGCAGAACGTCAGTACCTCCGAATGGCCCACATGGCTTTGCTGGGCACAGAAAGGCCACCGCTCCGCTGACCACCCTCAGGCGACGCCGGGTGGCAGGAGCTCCAGGTGCCCCGGTGAGCAAAGCGATGCTTCCCGTTCTCCCGGCTGGCCGGAGGGACATGCAGCGAGGCAGAGGGAGAAGCCGCAGGCTGACGGGCAGGTCTCTGGTGGATCCCCCCGTTTCTCCTGATTACACATGCAGAGAAAAGGGAAAAAAGAGGGGAAAGAGAAGGATTTACAGATTTTTATTTTTCACGTTTACTTATCATAAAGGTTGAACATAGTGAAAACAGCACAACATGGTATCTAACTACAACAGAAGACATATATTTAATCCAAAATACAAAGTCTTTGCGTGGCTGGGAAGACAGGATTTATTTGTTCCTAAGCAGATCTAGAGAAAGAGATCTGACAGCAACAGAAGATGAGCACTCAGGCTGTTCTCTGGACCTCTCGTAACATGGGAAGCATTGTGAGGAAGAATATGGTGCCATTCCTATTTTTTTTCCTGCAAAAAATAATTGGTATTCTGCCTCATTTAAATAGAAAATAAATCTGTACAGGTTGGAGGAAGAAGCAAGAGTTTCAGCAGCATGTAGAAGCCTGCTGGTTTTCTGTTCCCCCCTAAAAAAGTCAAATACAGTAATAAAATCCTGAGCACCACCAGCAGAAAAGCGCACAATACATGAAACCAGAGCAACTATGAAAATGCTGGACTACACAGCTTCATTCCTGCAAGCTCAATAACTGCCACAACTGGGCAACTGGATGCCACTGAAGCAAAGAAATAACCTGAAGAGGCCACTGGAAGGTGAACCTACAGGAAGGGGGAGATTGAGGGGAAGGGGAAGGAGGACGACACAGGTTTTTTTTCCCCCCAATTAATTAACATTTGTGTTACCTTTAGCAAAGCAGCTCGTGGAACACACCTGGCGGACTGTAAACACAAGGGTTAACAAGCGTGCCAGCTGTCAGTCGCCAGAAAACTCCTCGCTGGCTACTTGCCCACCAGCTACACCATTATGGATTACTTATCCAGTCAAAATAGGAGAAATCCTCTGCCGACCCAGTGTAGCTGCCCTCTGATTGCTACTGCTGATAGAGGGGTCGGAGGGAGGGCAGGTGGTCCTGAAAGATGGTCCATTCCCCATTAGGTCCTAGAGGAAGGTCTGAAATGGGAAGGAAGCCAGGATGCTCCTGGAAGAGGAGAGTCCCTCTTCTCCCCTCTGCGTTTGCTGCTCTCGCATTGTGCCGGACCTGGGATCTGATTTAATTCACTACTGCAGAAACATGAACTCAGTGTCCTTTTTTATAACCTAGATATGCTATCTCCCGCAGGGGTGTGAGAGGCTCCAGAGCCTGTGGGGCAGCACCGGTGGGAGCAGGAGAAGCGATGGCAGGAGCGAGACCTCCCATTCTCGGCGCCAGCAACCTCTTACATTCAGTCATCGATAGATCTGCACCAGGTATGATTTGGGAGAAAAATGGGTAAAAAACAGCTTCTATCAAACACAAGACTTTTGACTTTTAATGGAGATACAGAATAGCATAATTATTTGGGACACTTAGTGGGTGAGGCATAAAAACTTTAAAGTATTTGATTTTTCTCCAGTGACTGCTGAGAGCTGCTAATTATCCCAATCATTCCAGAACTGGCTGGATATTTTCCCTCTTCTTCCATTCTGTAAGGACAGAAAGGATCAAACTTGATTCTGCTACTAAACATCATATGATATTTCTACAACCATGACATTGTGACTGAATAATCAAGCAGACATTGCAAACGGGAGGAGTTAAGCCAGAGAAATTTAAAGCTGTTAATGCTTCAGTCAGAACTCCCACGGAAAAAATGAATGTTAGTCTTGCCAGAGTGAACCGAGCATTTTAGAGATCACTTCTTCACATCTGGTCTATCTAACCAGGAGAAGTTATCAGGCAGCAATAGAGTAACAAAAAAGAAGTAATAAAATACAGAATGAAACCTTAGTGCCATCCAAACTTCAATTTCAGCGGGGCAAGTCCATCTCCTACAGTGCTGTATATAATAATATATATTTTGCACACACAGGTGGCAACACTTGAAAAGCACAGCAAGTTACTTACGGTTTGAGTCCATGGCAGGAGAGGGAAAAGAAGTCATAAACCAAGCACACACCAAACACAGTGATTCCAGTTTCTTTCACCAGCATTGCACACGTCCCAAGGAATAAACTAAGCAGCAAGAAGCATGGGGAGGCAGTGGGAGGGAAATGTTCCCCAACATAAAGCTGATCCACACTCCTGAAAAATAGATTTGACATAAATATTTTAACTTCTCTGTTATTTTCACGTTTACCACACTCACACAAATACTGAGACACTTTTCCTTAATTTCTTAAGATGCTGGTAATAAGTGACGTGAGCAATCTACACTGTTCGCTGATAAATGAGGAAAGGTTTACACACAGGACAGGAAGGGAAGACGCAAATATTGAGAGGCGCACCAAGAATTTGAGCAGAGGAGGGAAAAAAGACAAGCAGAAAGATAAAGTGGGCTTGAAACAGTCAGAGGAAGGCAGAGTAAGTATAAAGACAGAAAGGGCAGAAAAACACCTGCTTTCGGTCATCTAGAACACACATGCTTAATTCTCTTTCTGTAACAAAATGCACGATGCAAGCAAAAACTCCTCCATCCCACCCACCTATCCCCTGAGTCAAAGATATGTCCTAACCGTTACTGGACTGGGCAGCAAGCCTGTATGAGAGGGAAGAAGGTAGGAAAGAACCAAAATCAAACTAGCTGAAGTGACCCTGCAGGGTCACTACCAGTTTTACGCCTTTGAAACCTTCTGATGAAAACAGCTGCGCGGATTTGCAGCAAACAGCCCAAGAGGGATATAAACAGTTTTTCCACATGGCCATGATGACGTGGTGCTATTCCTAAATGAAATAGCAATGCAAAAGGGGCAGAAACCCCATCGAGTAAAGCTATTTCTTTATCTATTCTTTTTCAGTCACAGTTTTAGGACACAGACCAGCAAATGGCGCCAAGTTTCCATCTGAAAAGAGTGACTAACTCTCTATACGCAATCCTTCACTCTCCCAGACCAGGTATTTTAGAGTCCCACAGTCACAGCATGTATTTCAAAGGCAGGCATGCGTCCATCCTTTCTTCACTCTACATACAGACAATTTGCCTTCAGTCGAAAACATTTCTTTATAACTTTTAGTTCTACAAGCCCTCCCTTAGTGTATGGTCAGCTGTGATGTCAATAGAAGAGGGGACCTTAAATGTTGACTTCTTTTTTTGTGTTTTTGTTCTCATAAGCATCATTTATATGGCACCATGGCTGAAAGCTGGGGCCAGGACGCTTCCACGCAGCAGTGCTGTGGGAAGCACCTCTTCCAACAACAACCAAAAACTGAAAGGTTTCCCCTTTGTCTTCTCCTCCAACTAGAGCATCTCATGATGCGCCCCTCACTACAAGACAGACACTGAGGTGTTGGAGCATGTCCAGAGAAGGGCAACGGGGTTGGTGAGGGGTCTGGAGAACAAGTCTTATGAGGAGCAGCCGAAGGAACTGGGGTTGTTCAGCCTGGAGAAAAGGAGG
Organism: Rissa tridactyla; assembly: GCF_028500815.1. Lineage (NCBI taxonomy): Eukaryota > Metazoa > Chordata > Aves > Charadriiformes > Laridae > Rissa > Rissa tridactyla. Next base: position 153,255,226 of record NC_071466.1, read on the forward strand.
CTGAGGGGAGACCTTATCGCTCTCTACAACCACCTGAAAGGAGGTTGTAGAGAGGTGGGGGTCGGTCTCTTCTCCCAAGGAAGAAGTGATAGCACAAGAGGAAATGGCCTCAAGTTGTACCAGGGGAGATTTACATCAGATATTAGGAAAAATGTCTTCACCAAAAGGGTTATCAAACACTGGAACAGGTTATCAAACACTGAAACAGGCTGCCCAGGGAAGTGGTGGAATCACCATCCCTGGAGGTATTTAAAAGACAGGTAGATGTGGTACTGAGGGACATGGTTTAGTGGTGGTTTTGGCACTGTTAGGTTGATGGTTGGACTTGATGATCTGAAAAGCCCCTTCCAACCTAGACAATTCTATGATTATGTGATATTACCACAGCTGACGAGAAGGATCCATACCTATTATAGGAGAGAAAAGCCAACAGAAAGAGTAGACAGGCCAGGACATCCGCTCTGCCTACTATACCTGTTACCTAAAAGGAGAAGAGACACACAGGTGTAAAAGCACGTATATAAAAAGGCATGCACATTCAGTGACTGTTTCAACGATCCCCGTTAACTGATGCTATTTTAAGCTTCTTATCTTTCAGTGTTACCCTCCCTCAATATAGTGAAATGTTACTTGGTTAACATAGGATATGCTCAGTTTTGTCTGCTGCATTTCTCACTTGGCAAAACAAACGGGTAAGCCAACAGTTAAGTCACTCTTTACTTTCTTATTAAAATATTAATAAAGTTGCATAGAGAAATGCCAGTTTTAGGGATCTGTATTAATGTTGTATAATAAGGCTCAAATGAGAAATGCAGCCAGCTCCCAGAACTGAGATTTGTTAAAAAAAGAAAAAAAACACTAATGAAAGAGCAACTCTTTGGAGAAGACTTAGTATATAGGAATGAATTAATAATTAATATTTGAATGAACTTTATCACCAAAAAGTGATAGAGTGGTATGTAATTTATTCTCTTTCTGAATAAGCTGAGTTTATGAGAGTTTTTTTCTACATATTAATTAACCAAATCTTTTTATAAGAAAGGGAATACCGAAGAAGAATGTATAAACACTCTTTTTACAAACTATTTCAATATTCCATTTGATAAAGATCTAAAAATTGCCCATAAAGCAAATAAAAGGCCCTTTGAAATTTCGCCTCTTTTGAGATTACATAATTAAGCTATATTCAGCGCTCTGGCATTTATTTTAACCTTTTTAAGTTCTGACCCAGACAAAAATAAATTCAAAGAGTGCCTCTTCTAAAACCTCCCTTATAATATAAAGCTGTATTATCAAAAGGAGCCTCACTGATTAGTTCACAGGAGACAGCACAGGGAGTAACTGTAAAGCTCGTGGCTTTTTGTTATTAAGGTAATCTCTCCTCAAAAGTTCTCAGCCGCCCCAGCCGTTTCCCTCCCTCATTTACAAAGGCTGGTAAGGAGAGCGTGTGATGTCAATGGTATCCCAGCTAACGAGCGCATTTCTTTTTTTAAGTAGGGATAGCTAGACCTTACATTTCCTCCTCAAAGACAGCAAGACTCATTTTATCCACAGAAGTACCTCCCGACGCTAACGGACTGCAGTTTTAGCGCGACTGTGTCTTTAAATGCTTCCTTAAAACAAACAGAAAAATGTCCAATATGAACTGTCGCTCTGTAAACTTACCGTGACATTTATTAAGCTAACAAGTTTTTTTCTGAAGATGATACTCCTGGCTTTTAATTGAAATCAATATAAATTAATCCACGGGTCACATCACCTCTATCTTAGCCATCTCCTCCAGAATACACACTAATGCTCCCCCCTTCACTTTTTGTCCCTTAAATTGATGACTACAGGAGATGACTGAAGGCATGCAACAATGTCCCAGCAGGACAGCGTGGCCTCACCGAGGTCTTTGGTTTCAGACAACTCGACGTTTTCATCAGCTGAATGACTGTCCGTTTATTCCCAGCATCGCTGATTAGGACCGTCAATTAGAATTTAGTGCCGGAGCAGAAAGATGGCAAGAATGAATACACTTTTTTCTTAACGACTCCTGCAAATTATTTTAAATATAGCATATTCTCACCTTTGCTCCTCCACAGCAAAAAAACCACAAGCACCGTATTTTGTATGACTCAGATTTTGTTAAAAAAAAAAAAAAGATTTAAAGTATGTTAAAGTATGCATTTATTTTTAGCTTTTTTGACACCGTTCTTTTTTGTGTCGCATACTTACAGCCTCGGTGTGAATGGGATGCACAGCAAAGAACAGCGCCGTGACAAAAGCAAGTCGACAGTCCTTGAACACAGCTTTGTCACAAGTGTACATCAGCAGAAGAGTCACTAGACAGTGTAAAATTACATTCACCGCGTGGAAATAGAAAGGGTTCATACCAGCCAGCAAGATGTTTAACCTGCAAGGAAACAAAACCGAACCATTACTAGGCTGGAGAGGTCTTGTAATAGCAGGACACCTTTCAAATACTCTAAATCATGTTTTTTGCCTGATTTGCAGTCTTCTAATGTAAGTGCTATTAAACTAATTAGTGAAAAATCACTCTGAACTTCTGGTTTATCTGATTAAAGAGAAACCACTTCCCTCATTTTTAAAATATGCAGTTGCACTTGGCAGCCTTCTTGACATGGAGATGGGAGAGGCTTGTGTCCGCCCCGTACAGTTTACTGCAGGGAGACGAGGTCTGAGCTTCCTTGGCAGCAAGTAACAGCGACCAACATCAGAAGTACAGCACTTGTCCTGTTTCCCTCTTGGCACCTTCTGCGGTTGTCTCAGCCACGTGGCAGCTTTACAATAAGGGCAGTTATTTTCTACTACGGAATAGATGCTTTTGCTTGGGAATAGCCAAGACAAGGACTTGGTAAGGTGCTGGAGCATCTGCTTGCCTTCCAGGTGCATTTATTCCCATTTAATTTTCAAAATACTTTCACATACTGAAGGTTAAGGATTTATTTAAATGCTTTACCAATATTAGGACTAGACTAAGAAGCTGGTCTAAAAGCTAGCATCATTTTTGTAAAGACATTGATGGCAAAGATGAGCTAGCTAACATCCCCCTAGACTCAATGAGACAATTAGGGTTCATTATTTGTGTTGATCATAAAAAAAAAAAGATATAACAAGCTGTTATGACATTTGTTTGACAGTGCGTATTAACACATTTTTCTGGTCACTGTTTTTTACAGCCAGCTTGCTTAACAGCTGCTGACAGGCTTTTGCCTTACATGCAGTTGAAGATAACTCAATTCTCTTTAGAATTAACTGCATCTGTACATTTGGACAAATATATATACACACACATATATGCACACACATACACTTGGTGTCTCTATCTAGGGAAGACTCCATATTTGAACACGGAATTTGGAAGCACTAACATTAAAGGCCATTTTTTAAAAAAAAAAAACAAAAACAAAAACCAACAAGACACACAGTGAAAAGAAGGCTCAGTCTAAATATTTTGCATGTAGCTGTAAACATGCTAAAGGGCCAATACTCCTTCCAGTTGTTACTGACGGACTCCAGGTCTCCCATGACATATATGATGCAACAGCAAAGCCACCGAGTTGTTGCTACTATGCAAATGCCTTAGGTTTTTTTGTAAGGCAGAGGAGGTGCAGTGGGTCTGTGAGGGCCAGACAACATATGCTTTTTATGAATACTCTCTACATTCCTTACTCATAAGCAACAGAGCGCTATCTGTCCTGGGCTGCATTTTCCAGGCCAGTCTAACTTTACCAGACCAGGAGTCTTACTTGTGCATTCCTACGCTGCTCCCACTGGAGCGTTTATAGAGGCAATAGCTGAAACCCAGAGAGTTTGGGAAAAGTGAGATTTTAGCATGACTTGACCTGTCCCTTTGAAGTATGGGTTGATGCAGCTACATTTTGACAAGACATCAGTCTGCGTGATTCGAGAATACATGAAGAGTTGGGGCTTTTTTCTTTTTTTTTTTTTTTTTTTACCCCCATTTCTCCTGCAAGCCACTTCAGGGCAGGACTATACATCACTTTCCCTCATTTCTACCAGCATGGAATGACAAACCACAGCAAATGGCAGTAACAGACACCCAGCTAGAGTTTCATCTGTAAATCCGCTGCGGCAGCAGGACCCCCCAGGCCTAAATCTTGTTTTCAGTGTGCTGCAGGGTTCGAGGGGCAGCACAGGACCACCCTGCCCCAAAGGAGCCAAAGGTCCCGCTCAGAGGCACCTGCAGATGTCTGCAATGGCAGGGACCACCTGTGGGACCCATTTTTTTTTTTTTTACACAAATTAATCATTTCTGGCTGTAAATTAGCTGGATGGAGCACAGTTTTCACCATCGCTCCCCTTCAAATGCCAAAGTGCTTTGGCAACCTGACTTCTGGAGAAACCAGATGCGGGCAGGTGAGGACAGTGAGGTCAAGAAGTGCCCAGGCTATCACATGATATGAAACCATGCATCCAAACGTGAGAGATTCTCATTTATTTGGCAAGTTGTGAGAACCAATTCCTAAAAACATGACATCTGACCTTGAAAAATCTCTCATTAGTCTCCATGGATCACATCTGATCACTTCCCACTCTGCAAAACAGATCTACTGGGAAGAGAGGCAGAACCTCATAGGGGACCGATCTTCTTGCCATAAGGTCACCTATCCCACAGGAGAGGTGTGCTCTTCACGCCCCTTCTTGGGGCAAACATCAAGTCAACAAGGCTTGTAAACTGGGAGTTAGCTGACTTAAGTTATTGAAAATAGCTAGGTAAAAGCAGCAGCCTCACAGCTTGGCTATTCCCCTGTGTATAAGTAAAAGGCAGAACAAAACACAAACATAACGCCATGGTATTTAGATAAGCCTTCCATTAAACAGCAAAATCTGACTGCAAGCATGCCTCGGTGTGTGTTTTAAATAGCATCTTTGGTGGTCCATGAACACTAAACGTGAACATTTGCAGGTGCTATATTCACACCAGTGGTTTTTTGCTGCTAAAGCTCTTTGTCATAAGAAATTAGGCCACACGGCAATGAAGGAAACATTCTTTTGTCCTGAAACAATCCCAGCAGAATGATTTTGAAACGTTAGCGGTGGTTGAATTTATTGTACGTCAAACGGGTGAGCAAATCTGGGGCTCCAAACAACTCTAATCCAAGTCACAAGAACTTTGCAAAGCTCCCCAGCACGCTCACGCACCCATGGGGAACAAAAAAAAAAAAAAAAGAAAAGGCAGCCTGCTACGGAAAGCCAAATTTGCTCCACCGCAGAGCAACAATGGAGCAACTTCTGGGCAACAGAGCAGGAGGGGATGAGTAAATCAAGAGTGACTTCTCCCTTCTTAAACTTGAATATCCTTACAGAAATTCAGTCTTGTCTTTGTTTACCAACAGCCTCATTATCACAGAGTCATGTAATAATTATACACAGTATATGGCTCGGCAAACAAAGGAAGCAAAACAGAGATAGGAATCTCAAAATTAAGTAAGAAGTGGTGTTTCTCCAGCATCATGTTCATGAATAGAAGGTCTGGCAGGCAACAACTGTACTCCGTTGGGGGGTGCGGTGTGTCCTTATATTTCCGTATCTAAACTGGACCACAAATGGGGAAAATATATCATTTTTTAAGTTGTAAGCCCCAAAGACACCATTACTGCCATCATTTCTAACTGGCAGCATCACGTTGGCTGGAAGACCTTAGCCCGCTCTGCATGAAGGTTGTAACATCTGTCTGAGCTGAAGCACAACTTGTAAGAGATATGTTATGGCCTTGGTAGGGCACACAGCTAGGAGAGAGCAGATGCTTTGGGCTGGCCAGGCTTTTTGAACTGACTGCTCATCAAACCAGAGAGTTGTTTGCAAATAGCATTCTAAAGATTTAGGGATGAATAAAGCAAGTGACCACATTCCTAGGAATGGAGACACTTGAAAGAGGAGACACCACCATCTCAGACAATGAGGTCTTTCCTCAGGGAAGCTGCCCATGAAACACTCAGAGAAGAGTTTTGCATTTGTTCAACACCTCTGCTGGAAGAGTCCCTGGAGGCAAAGGGTGTGCTAAGCCTCCTGAGAAGTGGCAAACCAGCAGTTCAAATGCAAAGGCCCCAAAAAGGCCCAGGGGAAAAGGAGGGGACGAGCATGTATACCAAGGAGCAGTCTCTTAATACTAGGTGACATTGACAGGTATCTAATAGAACTGATCAGCATCACCCAAGCTAGCACCAAAAATAAAAACTCACTACAGAAATCACAGCGTTGATCACATGCCCCATCAGGGCAGAGAAAGCTGCCCTGAAAACATGTATTCAAGCAGAGACTCTTGTCTCAACACCAGTCTTTGTGTCCACGTGTTGGCAGCATGCGTGGTTCAGCATGTCACACCCAAGGCAGAGCACTGCCAAAAATACATGCCCAAGCAGGAGGTATGCCAAAGTAAGAGGTATATGCCCTAACACTGAAATACCTTGATTTTGCTAAGGTTAATGGATTTTTTCCGGGAACAGCGGTGTAGTTTGCCTTGCCACCTACAGCAGCTTTTCCGTTCCTCCACCATCTACTATAGGAAAAGGAATTACATAGCTCCCTTCCCACAGAGAGACTTTTACAGGCATCAGCTGTTGAGAGTCCACTCAGTAGAGCTCCTAAGAGAGCTCTCCAGAAGAAAGCACATCACTCTCGCTCTTAAAAGAACAAGCAACATCTCAGCACCGCCAGTTAACCACGTCCCCCCTCCATTTGAAGAACGGCATTTGTAGAGCAGGGACCATGCACCATGCTGCCCTCAAGCCACTGGCACTTACTCCTCCTCTGAATAAGTCATCAGGCAGGGACACATCTCCTTGGGTAAGCAATTCCCCATACAGAGGACCTGGAAATCGAGTGGGATTCAGTGATTTCATCCTCACAAACCCAGAACCAGAGGGGTCTATGCCACAAGAGTACAGGCTCGCAAACAAATCCCGTACAAACTCAGTTACAGTGTATAATCACCAGCGCCCCCGGGCTCTAATATAGTGCTTTTTATCCACTTGTACGCATGAAGACTCATTCAACTTTTTTAAGGCCTCTCATGATTTAATAATATTGTAAACCATAATTGGAGAGTTTCTCTTTTTATAGACTTTATTATCATCCCTGGGCAGCTCTTGTTTAGTTTAATCTGTTTTATTATTTTCAAAAGACTAACAAAAAAACACAACATGTTATGAAATAGAAATGCGCAGGATAATAACTGTAATTTGTCATAGCGAGTAACACTTAATGGAAAGTCTCACAGCATCCCACACCTCATAAAACCCCCACAGCTTTTATAGAGGAAAGCTCACATGCCGATTTCTATAAATTAATCTAACATACAAGGATGGATTAAGTTTCTCGTGATCTTCCCTTCCTTTTGGACTTGTGTGATATAGATGGCAAACTTTATGCAAACTAATGCCTGATTTCAGTGCATGGCGGAACCTCCTTATAAACTCCACAGATGCATCTACTACGTGCCAGGAAAATGAGCATTTGCACTCCAAAAGATGGTGCAGCTGCAGCAGTGGCAATAATGGTTAAAGCTCTATGTGGAAAAAACTCAAAGATCGATGAAAAAAACTGTAGCAATAAAAAGAAAATAAGCCGCCTTTGCAGCAGCCTTCGTGCAATGGCCAGCGGAGCAGGGCAGAGTTTCCACCACAGTCCAACAGCACTTTGTGCTGATAATCTCTTCATAGTACAGTACAATGCCTCAGAATTAAATGGACAATAAGGCTTAAATGGTTTGTTAGGTGATTTGCTGTAAGGGGCATGGGTGGGAAGACAGAGGCCATATCAATTCCCAAGCTACAGCAATTCCCTTAGAGCACAACAGTCATCACTTACAAGAGCACTAGTTAAGTGTTGGCATTCCAAGCAGGTTATTGCTTCCCAGCACGGTTAGGAAAACAAAACAGAAATCACAATTAGACCGGGAAGCAGCCAGGGCAGAAATCTCTAGTGAAACCCTAGAAAGTGGTTTGATGATCATTCCTGCGTTAAGAAAACGAAAAGCATCATTCCCACAGCTTCAGATTTGCCTCCGCAAACAGCCCTGGAAAATTAAAAAAAGCCAGACAGCGGCAACTTACAAACTAGGTGTTGTTTTACCCAGATTTTGAAGAAAAGAGAGTTTGTCTTTAAAATTATTCTTGAGTATTGTCTCAGCAAGAGCAATGCACTGAAGGAAACGAACATCTCGCGAAACTCTTTAGCGGCCACCAAGCACAGAGCACAAGCTCTTCCGAGCACAGAGAGAGTAAGAGATGGTCAAGAGCGATCAAGAACCAAGCTAGAACAGTCATTTGTCAAGATGAGAAGACAACACTAACAGAAATCTAGTCTGAAGTTATTAAGCCTCACAAAGAGAATATTTCAAACTGGGTAATAGAGTTCTTCCACTTTAAAATAAGTTTGGTACTCTTTCAGCTTGCGCTGAGGAGGAAGAGCCATTTTAATTTATACAGAAGCAAAGAAAGGAAAAAACAAGTATAGCGAGTGAAAAGAGAACAGCCTTTTTTTTTTCCCCCCTTTTAAACCCGAGAGACAATAAATGACAAAGCCCAGGAAAGCAGTCAGAAACAGAGCGAGTAAATGCAGAGAAATGCCTTTAGCTAACCAGCAGCAGCCAGAGCACTTTATTTTCATGGACTCTAAAGAGTATTGACAGGGATGCTCCTGTGGGGAAGAAGGTTGGTTCAAAGCTGAGCCTTTTAGGTAAAAGAAGACAAAAGAAAATTAAAGGTGACATTGGTGCAAGAGGAATAGGATGCCAGATGAGAGAAAAATCCCCAGGAACTGGTAGGTGTTAAATAGAGACAAAACAGCACTGAAGCAAGCAGCAAACATAGGCGTGACTGGATTCACGTCAGTCAAGTCTTTTCAGGAGAATCTGCCCGGACCTTTTAGTGAACTCTTCCCCTCAACATAAAAGGCTTTTAATTCAAGAGACAGACAAATTTTATTGAGTAAGGAGTGAGAAAATGTTGCGACTAGGCAGAAGTCCTACGTGTTTTGTACACACATCTCCTCCTGGGCACATCCTCACCTCTGGGCTTGGCCACAAGAAGTGCAGTGGCCGGGACCCCCAGCCCAGCCAGGTCTGTGCCCCCAGCCTTCCCCCAGGAGACACTAAGCAACCCTGCCTGTCCCCCTAGAGAAACACAGCCCAGACCTACAACCAAAAAACATCAGGCACCTGCTATGAAATTACATTCAAGGAGGGGAGGAACCGCCCTTGCACTTGGAACCGGGAGGAAAAAAAAAAAAACAAACAAGCTTTGAGGCACATGCCCCTCTCCCAGACCCGAAATGGCAGCAAGGCACTCTGCTGTGGGTCAGAAGAAAAGGTTATATGCCTAGAAATGTGCCCGAATATTCCAACAATAACACAGCCAGCCTAACAAAAGCAACTGCCTCTCTTCACAAACTCTGCCTTGCCCAATGTGGCTACCCCGGCACTACATCAATTTCGTAGCAGGTATCACAGTATCAGCATGGAGAGTGATTGCTACAGCTAGGGTAGAAATATTAGACTAAGCTGTACAGGAGAAATACTGACACAATCTTAAACATTGTGATATTGCCTTAATATAGATGTACGGAGTGAAGAAAATACTTGTGCGCTGTGTATTTAACCTGACGCATTATAGCTCCACTATATTACCCTGTGATGTCAAACTGTAATATCGCATTAAATCAAGAATAAATAAAATCTAAGGTCTGTTTTTCTTCCCCGGGTTGTTTTGATTTTCTTAAGCTCCCTGTCCTTGAAACTCATGCCACTGATACAGCTGAAAAAATAGAAGGATCAGGTGTAAGCAACTAGATAGATCAGAAGGCTGGCAGTGAATTATTGAATTAATTCTCTCTTTGGCCACGTGTTTACATCTAACTCAAGCTCACAGCCACTTAAGTCTTTGATCTGAAGCCACCAGTAGTCTCACATTAGGCTCTCGGTGCCCACGCAGAATACTGAACCGTTGCTGAAGGGTCCCATTTACTTCCTAGGCATGTATGCACCCAGGCCATCCCCGGCTAGCAGCCTCAGTGGGCAGACCTGCGGGGTCATCCATTCTGCAGTCAGCAGCTGAGCACAGCCTGGACTTTTTAATTTATCTTTTTCCCCGTTTTTTTTTTTTCCAGCCAGAGTACTAGCAGGATGGCTCTGTGCACAAATTGTGTGTCTATGTCTTTTCTGGTGGGAGAGTTGCGTTCCCATTTACAGCTTGTCTCCCCCCAGTTCCTTTCCTCCTGGGCCACCAGGGCCACCCAGCAGCAGCTGGAGTGGACACTCTTACACCCTTCCCACAGTGCCAAGCACATTCCCAGTGAACAGTCACTGCCAACTCCTTCAAGGAAAATCAGGTATCTCCTGTGCTTCTCCACCCGGTGTCATCCTCCTGAGCCTCTGTCACAGCTACATGGCCGAGACCTGTCACTACCTTTCCTTTTCGCCCAGTCTTTTGTCCCTGGTGAGCCGTTACTTGAGGCACCTCCTTCACCAGCATCTGCCTTGGCAGTGCCCTCCATCCCGCTACCCATCCCGAGCGGGCAGGGCCTTTGCTTCTCCTCGACCACCTGCAAAGCCAGGAGGCTGATCTCTGACTAAAAGTCTTTAAATCTTGGCATCGGGGTTTTTTAAAAAGGCTTCGTTCTTGCCATTTCCTACCACTGCACACCTTCAGGCTACGTCTGCTACGCTGCCAACTACATCAAACCTCCATCACCTGTTATTTTTGTGGGCTGAAAAAAGTCTAACTAAACAGGGATTTGGCAGACAAGAAGAGAGGGAAGGAGACAGCACTGAGGATTGCACCTTCTGCTTCAACAGTTGAGAAACATTTTTGCAAAACCACTGGAACCAAGGAATAACTTAAGCGCTACTGGGGGAATAAATGATTCACTGAACTTCTGTTAGCGGAGACAAGGTGTAAGACAGAAAGCACCCAGTTTAAGTATAAAATCCTGAGTGAATTACAGAACTGGCAGATCTTTTTTCTTTTTTTCTCTGCGCCCTTCATCTGAACATTTTATAGGGAAGACATCAAGAAATAGCATATCCCGAGTCCAAAAAGCCGCCTTCTTTAGGAAGAAGTATATTGAATCACTTCTTGGAGAAGAAAATAGCTGCAGGTAAACATCTGAGAATGACAGCAGCTGGAGAAGAGAGCAAGAAGCAAGTTTTTCCTAAGGACTAAGCAAAACCATTGCCCACCATCTCAACTCCTGTCCAGATGAGGAGTTGTGCTAGACCTGTCACCTAACGGTTACCCACATGTCATAGCAATGTTTCTGAACCAACTAGTTTTAACACTCCTTTACTTTACTGAAGTCAAGAGAAAAGGTGAGAGAAGTTCAAAGATGCAAAGCAAAGAGTATTTAATCCAACAGTTCATGTGCAGGTTTTTTGTCCCCCCTTCTGATGTTAACCCACACGAAACAATGCAGCAGTTCTGTGAATATTTTAAGTTTTGCTTAATGGTTCCGGTAACGTGGGCCACTCTTTATTTTCCTCTGATCATTCATCCTGATGGATACGGTGTGAATAATGTCAAATACTTGAGCTCTTTTCACTGTTTGGCTCCAGAGCATTAGTCTACTGGAATGAGGGCTGTCACTTAAGATTTCCAGTTCATCTGGGACTGTTACAAAATTTCACCAATGTCTGCTTGAGATTTTTCTGACAGACAGGTGATAAATTTTTTAAATTGAGATCATTTCAGGAATACGTAGCATATATGTAGGACACGTTCAGACTAATGAAAAGTCCACAGGGCATCATGAGTCCTTCCTCTTACTTTCACAGCCACGAAGGACAGAAAAGAGACTGAGACAAAGTTTCTGTAGCTTGATGGATCTGTAGATATAAATTTCAGCCCACCCTTCACATCTGTTCAGTACATGCAGTTTGGAGATCTCCCAGATTTTTTAATCCTAGTACAGCGAGACTCAAAACAAGCCTTTCCAGATGAAAGTTTCATGCAACAGAAGCAGAGCTACTAGGCAGGTATAAAGAATCATGCTACTGTTAAACTGCCTTGGATTTGACCAAATTAGAACAACAAGGAAGGAAATAAAATAAGAAAAATAAAAAAAGTAAAAAAAAAAAAAAAAAGAGAGACCAGAATACTTTGGTCTCTCCTTCCTTACCTCAGCAAAATCCTGCAAAGCACACACCACAGAGTTTTCTCAATTATCTTAAGTGGATGCACTGAATTCTAACAGAAGTATTAACAACCAGCATTCATTTCCATCCTGTTAAAAGTCCGCTTCTGTTGAGCATTTTACCAGCATCAGGGTAAATCCCTTTTCCTTCTGCAGGAGGCCAGAATGTAATGAGCGACCTCCTGCCGGGCAAGGCAGGGGTGGGTGGCTCAGGCAGGCAGAGCACAGCTCAACCACAGGCTCAGTGTCGCCTGGCAAGAGCTCCCTGCAGCCTCTTTGGAAGCGCTGGGTTTGGAGGATCCACTCCACCCAGATCCTATCTGTCTTCCTCTGACACCCAACTGGTAGAAATAAAAAGGGAAGAATGTGGACACTGGAGTGCTGGAAGGGTATTTGGGACACAATGGAAATAATCTTCCTCTGCAGCCAGGGAAGATAAACGATTCCTTCCCAATTCCGAATGCAATGCCAAGCAGTGAACAAATGACTCTGCCTTTGACCCTGTGTCTTAGCTGTATGGTTATTATAAGCACTTCAGGATGAAATCTTGCTCACAAGATTAGTCTTACTCATTTCCAAAAAGGACTATATGGGGACAGCACTTCATCTTTTTTTTTTCCCCCACCACCTCCCCCCTCGATTTAAATAGCAAAGGTAAAACCAGTTCAAGACATATAAAACCAGAGTCAAGACATCTAAACGGGAACTAAAGCATGTAGTTTCCATTCCGTTATTAAAGTTTAAGTTTCTTTTGCTAATTAGCATAAAGCAACCTCAATCCTGCAACCTGATCTAGGGGGCCAAGTCCTGCACCGATACCGCATGCAACTCGGTCAGTGGTGATACACGCAGGTTCACTCGTCTCTCACATTACCCCAGGATGTTCTGCTGGAGGAACGGATTAATCAGACGACTACCCAAACTGCAACAGTTTGGCTGGACACCCGATGGAGAAGGAGCTCTGCGTGCACAAAGCCAGCTGTGCCCGTGGCTGCCTACATCCCCTTCGCTCTCTACAGAAACCGGCTGAGAGCCCCTTCAAGGGGAAGGTACAAAACCTGCCCTAAACAATCCAGTTTACAAGAGTCTGTGCTGTTCATAGTTTTGCTTTATCAGGGATGCTCCACCCCGTGCCCATCCAGCCCTACTTCCCCAGAGCGCCGACACCGCTTGCTGTCAGCTCCAAGCCCACCCTTACAACCTAAGGGCAGCAACTGCTCCATGAGAGTGACGATGGGATGCTGCATTGCCCAAAACTGCTCTTGCCTCACAGAAACACACAGTTTTCACGTAGTTCATGAAACATTATTTATAAATCTGGTACTGTAATTAATAGTTACTCAATTAACAGAGTCATGAGGTTCCAGGAACACCTCCTCCGGGCATATTTACCACTGTCTATATAGCGTGTTCCTTATGCCTGACATAGGTTTGTAATGGGCATCTACCCGTCACCTGCAAACAGGTGTCAAACATCGCCCAGCTACATTAGGTCTTCAGCACAGCTCCCCACAAACACCCACATCATTTTTGACTACTGAAACGTGGTAAACATTCACCACCATTTACGTTTCATCAGAATGAAATGAGAACAAGCTAATGGAAAGGATGGCAAAACTGTATGAATTGTAACTAAGCTGATCTGCTACAAGTTATTCTCCTCGGAGAAAGAGAGGAGTCTGGGTTTTCCTTCCAGGATCAGCGATGGGAACCGCCCGTTACCTCGTCGCTACCCAACTTCTCTTTATCCTCTTTTACCCGAAACTCCTCCTCAACAACTCTCTCTGCCCGGTGCACAGGGAACATCCGAAGCCACCGCGGCTGGCAGGGAACTCCGGGGGAGTGACAGGAGAGGGTCGCGGCTGCCAGGCGGGATGCGACAAACGGCGCGGTACCCTTGAGGCAGACCCCTCCGCTTCCCGGTAAAAACGGAAGGTAGGGATGAGTGACTGCGGGGCTGCTTCCAAAATAGCACCGGGGAAGTTTCTGGCACGACCGTTCAATCGCAGAGAAAAGTACTGGAGATGAAGCAGAGGGGATGAGGAAGAGGAGGAACTCACAGGGAGTTCAATCTCAACACCCTTCTCAGCCAAAAGAGCTTTCCGAAAAGCTCGGGTTTTCCCTTCTATCCCACCCGAGCAGCCCGGGGAAGAAGCGTCGCCACCTGTTCCCAAACGGCGGGGGAAGCGGGGCGCTCGCCGGCGGAGCTCAGGCTGCCCCGCACCGGCTCCGCATCCTTCTTCCTTCTCCGGTGAACTTCCACCGGGCACGGGCGGCGGGACCAGGCTCATCCCGTCCCGCTCCGGGCAGAAATGCTGAATCACGAAGCCGCGGGACCGGAGGGTGCCGGGCCGGGGGGCGGGAATCCCCCCTGACCCCCACCCGGGTCCGGCTGCTTCGCCGGCGGCGGGCACTTACTTGAAGGTGAGGACGCAGAGGGGCCGGTAGGACTTGTGGCTGGTGTTCTCGGCCATCCGCTTGCCCCAGAAGTCGTTGGCGAAGGCGGCGGCCACGGGGGTGGCCGCCCGCACGTCGGGGTTGTTCACGATGGCCCAGACGTCGTCGTGCACGAACTCGCCCCGCAGGGAGTTGCCGTAGCAGAGGGCGCACAGCCCCGCCAGCACCGCCGCCGCCGCCGCCCCGCCGCGCCGCCCGCCCGCTGGGGACGGGGACGGGTGAGGGGGCGGCGCGGCTCGGTCCCGGCTGCGGGAGCCCAGCGCAGAGCCCGTCACCATGGCGCGGGGCGCCGGGCCGCCTGTCCCGGCCCCAGCCCCGGCTCCGCCGCCGCGGCGCGGAGGGGAGGCGGCGGCGGCGACCGCATGGTGCGGGGCGGGCAGCGGGACCGCCGCCGGCCACCCGCGCTCTGCCGAGGCGCAGCCTGCCCGGCTGCAAATAAACAGCGGCCGCCTCCCCGCGCCATCCCTCCTCCTCCTCTTCCTCCTCCTCCTCCTCCCCGCCTCCCCCCCGCACGCATGCTCCTTGCCGCGCTGTCACCCCCGCCGCCACCTCAGCCCGCCGGGGTGGGCACTGCCCGGGGGTGGCCTCCGCACACCGGGGAGGGGGACCCACACGGCGCGGCGGGGCACGGCAGCACCCACGCGGGGCCGCGCTGCCCGCGGGGCCGGGGTGTTGCGGGGCCACGAGCGGAGCCCTGGTGCGGCGGGTGGCCCCTGTCACTCGCGGGAGAGAGGGACAAGGCTGCCCTGCCTGGCGCCGGGGCCTCCTCCGTGCCCCCCCCCGCTGGCATACCCCTCCCACGGCCCGTCGCGCCAGGATCAGCCGCCCTGTGGGCCGTGATTACCTGGGGAGTGGGGATGTCCCAGCCGGCTCCACGGCATCCGCGCTGATCCACGGCATCCCCTGCATTCACGCTGATCCACAGCATCGATGCTGGTCCACACCGTCCACGCTGCTCCACACCATCCATACTGCAGCATCGCCTGTGCCAAAACAGTCCCCGCCGTGTCCTGCTGGTGGGGAAAGTGTTTTGGTGCCATGAAACTTGTTTTCTCTACTCTGGTCCATCACCTCCTCCAAAATCACCTGCCTGAGAGCTGCCTTCTCCAAAGCATTATTTTAATGACTGCGGTATGCTCATCATCACCCATATGTGACCTTCCTTGTGTTAACGACAACTCCCAGTAACTTTTGCTTAAGGAAAGACCATGTTCAAATCATCTATTAATCCACATATAAAAGGTATGTGGCCATGGCTTTTTCAGAAAACAGAAAAACAAAGGCCCTATTTGGGCCATGTTTTTTACCATTTAAATAAAACTTCCTGCTTATAACCAAAGAAAGAAAGAACACCACTTGGCAAAGAAGTTTAGACTCAATTAGGTGAACGAACATACTGGACATACTTTGAATTTGTTCTTGAAAAAAAGATACACTAAGCACGGTTCACCGCCAGCCCGTGCAGTTCCAAGCTGCTGTGTGTGTGTGTGTCAGCGTGCCTGCCGGCCTGTGGGAAAAAGAGGGGAGCGGAAGCCGCGAAGAGTTCATGCAGACTGTCCGGGGCGAGCCCTCGCCAGGAATGCTTTTTCCCCCAGCATATTTGGCACTTCGAATCATCTGGTATTTTCCAAGTGCAACAGAACTGGCTTTTCAGATGCACTTTTGTCATGGCTAAAAATAACAGTTAACTCTGACTAGGACAGCGTGTTTATATCCGGGACAGAAGGAAACTCCACCAGAAGCAGGGCCATCATTCAAACTTTCTCTTTAAGTGGCTGATGCCATTTTGGCAGTCGGCCCCCCAGAGCTTTCCCCAGCATGGCAGACCGTTTCTGGTGGTGTGTTGGTATTCGTTTTCACCAAAGTTTCAAAGCTTGGGCACGTAAAGCTAGGCTCCAACATCTCTGCACGGGCACAGAAAGAGAAACAGCCCGGTGTCCAGAGGCACAGCAGTACTGAAGCCCACGAGCACCCAGCAGCTCTGAAAACAAAGTCACTATTGCAGACGTGCCTAAAAGCTGGAATTGTGACTTTTTCTTGACATAAATTAAAATGGAAGGATGGGCTGTAATGTTGGTAAAAGCGAAACCAACATGTCTAAGATTCAAAGGTTGTAATTGCCTTACAGTAGACTCCAGGTTATATTTGAAATCCTAAATTATTCCACCAAACCAAATCTGCAATCCCCTGCAGTTCTGAAATGGGCAGCTGGGGGTCTAACTATTCTCCAGGGCAGATGTACTGCAGATGTGGGTGAGCTAGGCAGATTAAAAAGGGGGGGTCAGCAGCACTGCTGATGTGACCCCCACAAACCCAAAGCACCCAGCAACCCAGCTGGGGCTCGACAGGCTGTCCCTCCCAACAAGAACCCTGTATCTCTGATCCAGCCCCCACGGACCAGGGTCCACACAACCTTCTTCACTGATTTCTTTCAGCCCACCAATAGCCCACTCCTGCCACAAAACAGGGCCCAGGGCTGCCATCAGGCAGACTGATATCGGGGCAGGGGACAGGTGTCTCCATTCATTATCCAGGACCACGGTACACGTCCGTGCTGTGTCACAAGTCCCACTGTCCAGCCTTTGAGCTTAACATAAAGCTGACAAAGAATGCAGAGTTCTAAAATGGCAAATGGTGAAGAGGTGATAAAATATAATTTTCTCATCAAGGGATTTACTGTCAAGATCTTATGACAGTAACATACACAGCCATATAACATCTCATAGTACAACAGATGTACTCTACGGAATAAATAACATTGCTTCCTATACAGATCTACAATTTCCTGTTCGCTTTCATAACCCACCGTGCTTGACAACACCAAAAAGCGTGGAAAGAGATGGCAGTCCTGACCCATTCAGGACACCTTCTGCCTTCACTCTCCTTAGGAGGGCACCAACACTGGCCATTGGCTTTCATCTGGCACGGGAACCTAGATTTTGCAAGGGACAAAAACCCTCTGTATTTTCTCATCCATTTTCTTATGCACTGAGTGCAACATTATGCACAAAGTGTAGTTAACACTGATTTGTCAAGTTTCTTTTATGAGAAGAAAATCTATTCTCACTTCTCCAAGACAGACCAGATCTTTCCTTTCTTCCCTCAAGCAAACATCTGAAATAGAGAAAGCAATGCTCCAGTGAGCCACAGAGGAAGACCTCCTGTTCTTCACACTAAGACCTGCTGAAATACAGGCACGTAGTCTTCTCCTTTCTATCCACAAAGCGAAACATTACCTTATCATGCAGCAGTCACTGTTGCAGACTGGATTCAAGATGTCGCCTCTTGCTGGAAGTCCTGATCACCTATGAAGAAATTAACAGCAAAACGTCAGAATTCTGAGAGCGGGAGAACACAGATTGAACACTGCTGTATATTGGATCTGAAGTCTTTTCACACATAAGCATCCATATACATAAAGGGAGAGGAAAGAGAGAAAGAAGAGAATCCAGTGATGGGACGGTTTGCTCCAAAGCTGCTTTGCCACTTACAAAAATACCTGGTCTAATAAGAAGTATTTCCTCCTCCTGCAAGCCTTGATTCTTTCTCTACCTGCAGTAGCCATGTCATCCCTTCTGAAATGTAAAGCCAAATTGCTTCTCAGAAAAGCCGAGCTGAGTTGTGGAATCACGTGTGTAGCTGAAGCACTCCACAGCGATTTGACTGCCTACTCGTATTTGAATCGCAACTTTCGTGCCAGCTATATAAAAAGATTGTTAACAAATGGCTGTTAAAACTGAAGACCTTGACACTAATTACCTGCAATGCTCAAAAAAACAACAAAAAAAACCAAAACAAACTTGCTCTGCTAATTGAGCAGAGCTCATTACTTCTGAAGTAGGAAAGTTTAGGCTCCAGTCGGAGTAAAACGTACGGCAGGGTATACCAGGCGGTAGACACATTTGAACTGTTCCATTTCAAAGGGTTGAGCACTGATTGATCTGTTACAATCTGAAGATGGCAACTGCTCAAAGGCAGAGAGAAACTGCAGAAGTTTTGAGTTTCAAGCTTAAATGTGGAATTCTGAAGAGTTTAGCTTTGCGTTGACTGATTAAAGTATAAGAATGCGGTAAATACAATATAAAAGTTAAATTACCATATGGTCATAGCTAGAGGTAAATTTCAAAAGCAGCACATGTAAATAGTTTCTTGCTCTCTGAACAAATAATTTTACATTTAAACTAAGTCATTTGGTAACTGGTACAATTGATTGCTGCTGGTAGTCAGTTACTGAATGGTTTTGCAATTCATTTCAGTAGCCCCAGGATGAAACTCTGTATCTGTCACACATATAATCTGCGGTTGATACAGATTATGTTCATATGGTTAAAAGCAAAAAAAAAAAAAATTAAAGAATGAGCCAGCCACTAGGTTCTGCTAGCTATTAAAGGAAATTGCCATCTTAAATGAGGAGTGTTGCAAAACCTGGAACCAAGTTTGGCATCTTTAATCGAGTGTGCCGTCTGTGCTGGAAGAGCTTTGGAGAGACAGAGGACAACCCACGTGGTCCAGAGCCCCTCCAAGGAGTTCAGCGCAGGCGTCGTTCTGTTTAGCCAAGTAGGATTTGAACTTCGGAGTTACCGGGAGCATTGCAACGCTGCCATGAAGCACCATGTTGGACTAGGCTGGAGAAATCTTATTTATGATCCTTTTTGCATGTTACCAAATTGCTTCTAGGTCTATGCAGAAAGTTTATCTTTGGGAGCAGTGAAAGTTCCTGCACTTTTGCTTTCGCTTTCAACTGTGGCCAAGAGCCAGAAGTACTACAAGCAGAAGAGGAAAACTTCTTGCCCTTAGTATCCTGGTCCTGTGATCCTCAGGAGACAAAGCAATCCAGTATCCTCAGGATGACCTCTCCTTTTCAATAGGGATGTAGTATTTCAAGTTCAGTCCACGGTGCCCTAATAAACCTCCCTGTGGCAGTCATGGAGCGTGCTAAATATTAGCCCTGAAAAATCAACCCCCTCGGTTTTCACAAAGCTATATAAACAAGAAGATATCACATGGGAAGCACTGCTTGGTGGATCCCCATGGATGCACATTTCCCATCCCTGATGCAGATGGCAAGTAACACAGAATCCTCCATGACCCATTTTTAGATCCATTTGTCACCTGTTTCATATGCTTGCGTAAAATGAGAGATTTCAAGCTGAGGAAAAGCTTGCCATAGTTGTTACTGGATTAGAGGGAATCTCTTTTTCAGCTCATACAACGAATGCATTTTCTGCCTTTGAAGAGACCCAGGTTAAGCTTTAGTCTATGGGCAGGATTGTACAGGGTCTTTGAATCCCTGCAGAGGGTGGAACATCCACGATTTGACAGGGGAGAGACATCCAGCAAACTGTATGAAGTGACTTGGGTTCAGTAGTCACAGTTTAAAGGTGAGGGAAAATACAAAGGTGGGACAAATCCCAGTAATGAGAATAACGGGATTCTTCACGTGCAGAGCAGAGGCAGACCATGGCTTAGGCTGCTGAAGTTTTCCACTCCAGCAGATTCACTCATCAGCTGAGTCCATTAGTACTTTCCATTTTTGTGTGCTTGATTTGGGTGCATAGAACCCCATGACGGAATGGGGACTGGAAGAGAGAAAGAATTTTCTTTCCTTATTGAGCACGGATCTCCATTTCTCCTCCTCTAGAAGGACTGCAGAAATTTCCCAACACCAAAGAGAGTTCTCAGTCTTGCCCTTGCCTGAAAGATCATTTTTATGGCATTGGAGCAAGGGAGAAGTGCAGCCTATAGGGCTTGAGTCATAAGAGTTATCGCTTGTAACGTTCATCTGTTTAATGCTGATTAAGTACAAGACAGTTTAAGCTGAATTTTTATGTGCTTCACGGAAATCAGCTAATGGCTCAGAACCACAGAAATTAAAAAGGGAAAACCCAACTCAAGATAGGCCCATTTCTGGGTGAGTGAATGAAGGACTCTTAGATGACTCCAAATTTTTTTCACTTAGATTGCATAGCCCCGGACTGCAGTTTTGCTCTGCCTGGAAAGTTGTTTCTGAGCACAAGCAGGTCAGAGTGGGTGTGAGGCTGTTTGAAGTGGAGATCTTGCTAGAGAGAAATTGTTTTAAAAGCATAACTTTCCTGAAAGGTGGACATTAGTAACTCTGACACCATACGCTTCCTACGAGGCTGTGCAAGGACATGTGCAAATCGTCACGTGGCTTTGAAGTTGGATGCGGAGATTCTGAGGGCAACGGAGTCAATCGCAGCATGAGGAACAGATTTGGGCACAGCACTCTGACCAGTATTTAGTGGTTGGGATTCACATGGCTCCTGCAGGGGGGCACTGGATTCGGAAGAAGAATCTGATTTTGGTGAGACAAAGGAGGCGTTTTCAGCTTGGACTGAATTTAAGCTTGAAACTCAAACTCTTTAGCTGAAGAGTTTCAGCTAAACTCTTCAGAATCGTCTCATGGAAATTTATGTGTCAAAATAAGAAGAGAGATTAAAGACCCCAAGTCTGTTCCTTATTCAGATTCAGTTGGTTTTGTTTTCTGGGCATCTTCGAGCTGGAATTCAGTGGCAGTTCTCTCTGAAAAGTAACTGATTTATATATAAATCTTCTGGCATCCCCAGTTTCGATTGAATTGCAGTCACCGCAAATGGTCTGATAAAATCAGACAGTCGGATAAAATCAGGAAATCTCTACATTTATTCTCCGATTACCCAGCAAACTCAATTTCATCATGGTGAAGCAGAAGTCAGTGGTTACAATTACTTTTCTTTCCTTTCATCTATTTTTTTAATATTTGGGTTTAAGATGGGAAAATTACAAATGAATAAATCTGCACCAAGTCCAGTCAAGACTCTTCTTTATATAATAATATTATTCATATCTCTATGATGAGCAACAGCTGGAATAAATTTTAGCAAAAATATTAAAAGATGTAGAATAAGCCACATGGAGTCACTGTAATTTGAGGAGGGTTGAAAGTTTCCAGAAAAGCTACTGAGAAAGGAGTAAGACATGTTTCAGGTGACTTCTTTGGATTTTCTTTCTGCGAGCAGATACAGTTTTACGTTACAGTGCTTAACTTTCTAGTGTTTATGTTGAACAAACACACTCCAGATAAAACAATGCATCAACCAGCCACTCTGGTTCTTGTTACTAGTCTTCTTACACCAAGTTGCACTGAGGAGCTCTAGCTGTGTTAAAGCAAAAATAAGTTTTCAAGCACAACTATAACCACCGGAGCCAACACCAGTGCTACGCAAGCTGCAGAGCTATCGCGCAGGGCTGCATTTCACCTGCAAACATCACCATGTGCCGGCTGCTGTTTCCCCAAAGCGTCCAAGAAATTCACAGACAGCTAATAGATCGGTTAAAAATTAAAGCAATAAAAGTCTGCACAGCTTCTCGAAGGAAACAATTTGAAAGCCCGACTGAGAAGGGCAGCGTCAGGAGGAAGCGGGATGGAGGAGGAGGCAGCTGGGAATGACTGGAGTAGCTTTTCAGTGCTCCCTTTTCCCTCTCCATTGTTTCTGTAGACCATGCGTCTAAGTGACCCTCAAACTGGTGCTAGGATAAATTGGACCCTCCCCAGGGATCCTTGCTCTTCAGCACTCCTCTAAGTCTGTTGTGGACAGGTAAAGTACATTGCAATCCTAGAGGAATTTTTAATAAAAATATTAAGACTATTCTGAATGAAAGTGATTATCTAGGTGTGGAAGAACCAGGAGAACCGGTAGAAAAAGCGCTGTGAGAATGGTAGGTGCAGAAGGCACTTAGGTCATCAACTCTTGGCTTACCTGAAATGCTCTGGGGAGACACATGTGTGTTTTTCTCAGTTTTCGCCAAGATGAGTGAGCACGTATGAGCTCAGGATTTTCAGCTCCTCCTGCTGATGGGGACCACAAGACTCCCTCCTTTCAGAGTCTCTCTCGGAGGAAATGAGTCTCTCTTGCTTTCTTATTCCCACCCACACTCCCTTCATGTGTTTCAGCTGATTTCTCTTGCCTGATTCCACTCCAGCTTTCTTCTCAGTTGGTAGGAACTCGTAACCTTTCAATTTCTATTGTTAAACAATTTAAAAAACAAATTACTGAGCTTTGCCTAGTTTAGAGCTTACAAAATTTCCCATGGCTTCAGCCCAAAGCCAAAAGTCATCTGCAGTTCAGCTGAAACACTCTAGCAATAGGAGTCTGGAAGCTTTCTGGACAGCATTTGGAGCCGGGAAGGTGTAGAAATCAATCAGTTTGAGAGCAAAGGTAGTGTGTTTGCTGTTACTAAACCCGCTTAGCAACACCTCTCCGTTGGGCTTTCTGTCACCTCTAGTAGACAAGTCCCAGCACATTACACCTGCCCTTTTCTTCCATCCTTGGGACATCACATCAAATTCAGGGGCTTGGCTCGAGGTTCATCTGACCTTGCACATCCTTGGTCCTTCTTAGTTTTTCCTGCAGGCTGTCTAGAGGCTTTCAAAGATGCTCCATGGTCCAGCATATCTTAACTATCAGCGAGTTCACGCCACAGCTCTGTTCCTCAGGCGCAAGGCAACCTTTTCTTTGGTGCATTAGAGGTCTCAGGTCACGCTCAGACAGAGCTTCCCTGGAAGCTGCTTCAAGAATAGCGAGTGATCCTCCACAAGACCCAAGGATTTTTGTGACCCTCATCATTTCCCAGTGCAAAAAGGCTGACACTCTCCACCCTAAACAAAAAGGGTAATAATAACAAACAAACCACTCTAGCAAACCACAATACGCCTCTGTACTCTTAATCCTTCCTTTGGAAAAGACGGAGAGAAAAAAAATTAATTATCTGAGAGACAACATCATTTATAGCACTACTGCTTAAACAGACCTGTTGATGAAAAGGGTAAAAACACACCAAGCTTGCTCCGAAGAGTTTTATAAGGGAAAGGACTGGAGAGGAGCCTGAAGGAGAACTCAGGCACAGCCCAACTTCAAAGCAGCACTGCAGAGATCCACACTTTGTAATTTGGGCCTATTTCTAGTTTATCTCTGCATATACACAGATTGACAATTGTAAAGAAGAGAAAGATCATAAAGACGGGGTTAGTCTTTTTTTGGCATGAGGCTGGCGTCTGCCATGGGAAATTAATCCATGCTAAGCTGCAGTAAGCTGAGCTGCTGAGTTTGTATTCGTGTCACTGAGACCGCTTGTACTCACTGCTGGTCTATAAACTCTTATTAGTCAGATGTGACAGTGGGTGACAACTTGATGAAAAGAATAGCCTATGGATCACGATGCATTCAATAACGGTTTATAAAAATGATATTAAATGAGCCGTTTTTCCTAAGACCACATACCAAAATATTTTGGGGAGATGAATAAAGCAGTAGTGGGCAATTTATTTTATTTTATTTTTTTTGGAAAAGGGGATTAGAAGGTCCCAGGGCGCTTTGTCACTGAAATAACCACATCTGTCAGCTAAATTGGCAGAGCTATTATATTTAGTTTCTAGAAAGAGTTCCTCAGACGCTGAGGTCTTGGATACCTCCCAAAAGATTTGCTCTCTGGACAGTTGAAGCAAAATAAAATTAGAGGGGGAAAGTAGTTCACAGCCACAGCTAACGTTTTAATTTTTTCTGAATATCACATGGTCCAAAATGTTGATGAGAAAAGACAGGCTCATGAGGGGTGACTTGACAGGAATCACATTTTAATTTCCTTCGTAAATTTTTGCAAGCTTTTCTCTGTCTCCAGTGGCCACCTTGCTGTTGTTCCTTTTGGGTGCCCTTATGATCATCCCTATGAGGAAAAGTTATCCCAAGGCATTCCCTTTTTTCTTTTGCAAGACGTAGTCAGAGGATCCCATTAAATTTTTTAATTTGTTTAACTGGCTTCTAACTTTGCCGACTCCCGTCATACCATAAAACTGACTGATGAATGACAGGGCCCTGCTAGGTTTGGCTGGGGTGTAATGTGAGCTCCCAGGGCTGGAAACAATAAACCACAATTTTCTGAGAAATGGGGGTTTGCAAGGGACATGCTAGCCCTGACTTCACCACACCCTTTCATTTTGTTAGCTGCAGTTCAGCAAGTTACGGCTGGATTTTGTTACATTTTCTATCATTATGAGCCTTCTTTTCTGAGAGGTAGGAATGGATCCTCTGCGTGGCTCAAGGTCCTTTAGGAAGAGAGCTGATGAGTGCCGTGCTGGGGACTTGCTCTGCACGTATGGGAGCCGGGGTATGGGTTGTGTAACGACGCGGCCAAGGCTCATAGAGAGCCATTCGGAAGAGGGAAGATTGCAGATGAATCAAAAGGCAGCCTCTCCCTGCCCACACTGACCTTCTTCAGAGCTGCCCTACACTGGAAATCCTCTTTCCATCTATCTATACATTTTCAGAGGATCGTGGGTTGAAAAGAACAAAGAAAGAGACATTAGAGTTCATCTTTCAGCTATCACTGTCACATGCTGGTTTTGGAAACTAAGTGACAAGATGTTCATGCCACATTTCAGCTCACTGTCATTAACACTGTCAGGTCATCCTGGAACAGAATCTTCCTCAAAGCTCAGCACTGTTTCCTTAGCTCTCTAGGTAAACCTGATCAGATCTGACACCCTCCTGCAGAATATCCTCCTCAACATCCAGACAAAGACAACAACAAGCATTTTCACCTTGTCAGGGTGCCTTCAAGAAATGTAATCAGGTCTGGAACATTTCAATTCATAATGAATAGGCCCATCCAGCTGAAAGTGCCACTAAGCAACTGCAACAGCAAGCCTCCAACTTCATGGACCACCCTGCCAGCTGTGCCAGCCTGGTCTCCCAGATGTGCCATCAGCTGCACAGACACTGACCTCCCGCCAGGACACAAGAAGCATCAGGCTTGGTCCTTACTACAACTGCCCATGGAGCTGCAGTCCCTCACACCTGCCCAGTAAAAGCCTCCTGGTCCCAATCCAGGCAG
The DNA here is from genome assembly GCF_028500815.1 of Rissa tridactyla. NCBI lineage: Eukaryota > Metazoa > Chordata > Aves > Charadriiformes > Laridae > Rissa > Rissa tridactyla. Next base: position 153,280,732 of record NC_071466.1, read on the forward strand.
GGGAACAAGGCAGAGAAACGGTGGAAGAAAGCAAGCCTTGGCTTCATCGTTGAAGTAACAGAGGTAGAGGAAGGCTAAGAGATGTGTCCAAAGCTAGAAAGGAATTCAGGCAGGAAATACAGGCAGGAGGTGACAACACACCTCCTGATTTCAAGGCCATCTTCCGCCCCTGAGGGCACACAAGGACTGGGATGGGACAGACCTGCACACATAGCAAAGGCTCTCCACTCCAGATTACACTGTCTCTGGTTCACAATGGGACAAGCAGGCAGGAGCAAGGAAAGTGGGCATCAGTGTCAGTGCCTCTGGGAAGAGCTTCAGTAGTAGCTGTTGTTACAGGCCTTAACAGAGCCAGCTATTTCTCTGTCTTGGCTGAGCATGGCAACAGCGTGCAGGAGAGGTTGGAACAAGGCTTTCCTCGACCTTTTTGAAATTGCCATATAGACTTTTTCAGTCTTTGCACTTTGGGATTTTGAGATGGGAGTGGGACAGGACTTTGCTTAGGAGGCAAAATTCCATGTCTTCCCACTGCTGACCTCAGGAGACGGTTATCTGTAAATGAATCCTAGAGCAAAATCCCTAATGGGGAATACGGTAGGATGTCACATCGCTATAGCATCTTGCAGCAGCCGGTGCTTGTGTCTGAGAAGCAGGAACGCATATGCCCTTCCAGTGACAGCATAGGAGATTTTGTTTTGGTTTTGAATAAATGATTGATAGGGTAAAGGCAACTGGGGGGATGCAGGTCAAATACAGCTAATGAAAAAAGTAGACCCAGTCGTCATCCTGTTATATCGCTTGCTAATAGAGTAGTGTTTGGCAATAGCTTGTGTGTTGTAAGGCTTAAGGTTATCAGCAGAGTGACTGCAGAGAGCTAGTTAGAATTCATCCTGCATCTGTGACTGTAATCCAGCAATTTAGACGAAAACATGTACTCTGCATAGGTGCATGACATAGACTATTACTATTATTAATACAGTAATAGTCATAATAAATCACATATTGAGTGTGTTTGTTATTCCGAGGAAAACTTAATTATAATTTCCAAGCTGGCAGCATTTGATTTACTTTTTGCTATCTCTGAAATTGTATAATTAGTTCCCAAGTTACAACTCCTGTGAAATCTCTGCCTTGTTGGGGATAAGAGATGTGGAGTTACAGCTGCAGCCATCGCTCTGGCAAAGATAGCTTTCCCTTGAGAATATTAATTTTTAACATAAAAATGAAAAACGAGTAAAATTCCCCTAAAAAAAAAAAGGGGGGGGGTGGAATACTTGGAAGGCACCTCTCGGGGAGCTGTCTTTGGTAAAAGGAGCTCTCTAGTGCCCAGTTGTAATACTGCAGTTCGGGAGGAAGATGCTGTGAGCACACAACCTTATCAAATAGATGTGCAAATGGAAGGTCTAGGTCGCTAGGTCACTTCTTTGAGGCACTCAGTGATAATGCGTAATGTGCAAAGTGCTACTTAAACGTCGCTATCACCCAAAGCAATACCGTACTTAAAAGTTTTAAGGCACGGCGCAGAGGTCTCGCTCATTCTCACCTGTCTTTCCCTATCTGCTTTTTTTAAAGAAACTTCCCCTGCACTGATCAAGTGGCTCCTGCTTGGCCTGTGGGGCAAGGACGTGTGCGCATGGCTGCCAGCATCCAGGCCGTGAAAACAAAAAAAAAAAAAGGTTTAAAATTTTACTGTGTTCCTCTCCAACGATGGCACAGTGCCTGCCATTTGGGGATCTAAGGCCATTGTGCACATCCTGGTTTGAGGTAGTAGATTTGGTACAAGTGGATGCCTAATTGTGGCTGCTGGCCTTTAAAGCATGCACCTGATTAAGTGAAATTGTCTCCTGCCAGACAAAACAAGCCCTTGGTCACCAATCCTAGAAAGTAAATAATAAAAAAAAAGTTGTGTGGTGAGTAGGGTACAAAGACAGGTAAACCCTCTGTCTTTTGAAAATGAACACCTTAACGCTTTAAGTAGCAGTTATTATGGAGGCTTGAGTACATGTTAGAATAACAATATACTGCCTTTGCGCTGCTTTTAATGCCTGCATTTTGTTTTTTCAACACGTTAGTGATGAGCTCACTAATGTTGATAAAAATGAATTAAAAAGTCTATTTGGTTATCACTGGATATCACAGATGGAGAATAACGATTTGAAAATTGGCAAACTGAGATTATCTGCAAATATTACGAGAGACACTGGAAGCTCTTATAAAATACACCATGATTTTTAATAGCATTTTGCTATTATGGTCCCTCCCTTGTGGATACTGTGGTTTAATATTGAAAATATGAAAAATGATGCCATAGTTGAAGCTTTGCCATGGAAAAGCACCATCTTGTGTTTCCTATGCTCTGCTTCCCACAGCAAGGCTTATTCTAGAGTAGAAAATAAATTAAGCAGTGATAATTAACGAAATGTGTTTCAAACACAAGAAACGCCACACAGGGCTAAGTTGCTCACCTTTAATCACTGCAAACAAAACGACGGTGGATTTCCTGGAAGTTGCTGCAAGCCAGAGATTTAAACCTTTTGCCTTTTGATGGGTTTGCCGCAGTTTTTTCTTCTCCTGGTACAGACCTTCACAGAGAAAACACAGTTTTAGTAGATGAAAAACAATTTCAAAAATACAAGCCACAAACAACAAAGAATACTGCCAGATTCAGGTCAGTCATGACAATAATAGTTTTTCCTCCACTTAGCGTTTCAGCTCAGTATTAAGGTGATCATTCTTGATAAATGCAAAACCTACTAGTGCATTATGTCTAAGCATCCTATGGAATATCTAAGGTACAGCAGCCCAATATCCCTTTATTTTTGCAAACCCGCAGGCACGGCGGCAATGGCTTGACCATTCTCGTGGTTTTTTTTCAAAATAAAACAAACTTGATATTTTCTGAACTGAAAACTAAAGCAAAGGATTTCTTGCCTCCTCAGAAATCTCTTTGTAAAAAAAGTCCTCTGATGCTTAATCTCAAAAACGTGGGTCTCTCATTGATATTTAGGTTAGAAGGTACTGTTAAGATCTTCTTGTTTGAACTCCTGCATAATAGAGGATGGAGAATTTCAGCAAAGTCCATGACTAATTTAAATTTTTTGCAGTGTTGGGTCCGTGCAATGCACCGAGCCCTCGCTTCCCCCTGCTGAGGGGGTTGCTGTTGAATGCAAGCGAGCTGGAGCAGAGCCATAGAGAAGAGAGCAGCTCCTGGAGTCCCACCACCATTTGTCAGGTAGAACCTGGTATTTTACACCGTATCATCTTTGAAAATGATAAACCAGAAGATGTGTAAATAGTGTTTTAAAAAGAATAAAATCCATAATTCAGGACAGCAGAGAAAGCACCTGGTTTCATGCTTTGTTTCCGTTTTCAAACGTAGAAGAGGCTCAGAGAAGCATCTGTTGAGCTTCTGAATGGGTTTGGATCAGCTGCAAGCGCCCGTTTGCCAAAAGCAAGTCCAATTCAGACATGAAATCAGGCAAATCTCAGTGATGCTGGGTCAGTTTCACATTTACATCCCAAACTGACAGCAGGTGTGGATTGGTGGCAAATGTATCTGACAAAAAAAAGCAGAAGCTTTGCATATCCTTCGCAACATGAAATTCCTAAATATCAGGCAGTTGCAAAAAGGATGTACCTAACTATTTGGGGTTTCACTTCTGTTTTTCTTTCCACTGCATTTATGGAAAAGAAAGGTCAGACGAGATGGAGACTTGCAAGTGGGTAAAAATATTGTTGCTCCATTAATAGTTTCAATCCAGTAAGGTAAGCATACGGAAAACTTAAGACTCACAGCATCTGAGATCACCGAGTTAGAGCTTGAGGGCCACCACAAAGCCAGTGAAAACTCCAGAGGGCAAATCAGAATTTTTGGAGCACCACTGACTGTATAGAAGAAATGCCTTCATTTGGTTGGTGTGAAGAGCCTCCTGGAAAAAAAAACCAAAATTACTTTTAGGACAGAAATAACAAAAAGTGTTCATCTTGCTCTCATCTCAGCTGTGAGATTTTGCTCTCGTCAGTGGGGTGCAACCTTTACTTCTGTGGTGGCTATCTGATACGAAGGAAAAGAGGTGGTAAGTCTGGAATCACTTCTAATCTGCCATAGCCAGCATGGATCCAAAAGCCAAGTTCTCCATCATCCCCCAGGGACTAATAAGTGGACACCCACCTGCAGCACCTGCCACCATCCACACAGACATCCCCAGAGCACGGGCATGGTCACAGGTCTCAAATCTGAAGGGAACTGCTGCAAGTATCAGCCCAAGGCACGCTAACAAAAGGGCCGGTAGGAAACAGCCATTGCTGCTGTTCCTTCCTGCCAGCATTAGCATCACAAGAAACAAGAGACTTGTGGACATGGGGTGACGCTGCGAAAGGCAACACCGCAAGTATCATTTTCAGAAATGCACAAGCCCTGCAGTGTGCACCAGCGCTGTCACAGGCACACAGACGGCCCGACACCTCCAAGGGGGATGGCACAGCCTTGGTATCAGCTCTAGAAAATCAGCAGAGTCATGCTGCCCCTGCGCTCACCATCCCATCTCGGCAGGGCTACTCAGCGGAGGCAGGTAGTGCATGGGTGCAACCACAGCTTCGGAGCTGCTTTGGTCTCAGCTGTCCGCCCTGCTGCTGAGGCAGAGTTGTCTTGCGGAGCCTTGCAAGGTGTCTCTGCCCATCACTTCCCATGGCTTCTCTTCCCAGGGTGGCAAATGTTTGCAGATCCATAACATTTGCCTTTACCCAAAGTGACATTGATACTTTTGAAACAGGATTTAAGCTCCTTTAAGACTCTCATCCCAATACACAGTTATGCTAAATCTCCCTGCCCATGCACATAACACACAAACAGCATTAGCAAATCCTAAAACAAGTGCAGATGCTTTATAATTTATACTAATTGGGAAGCCACTTCATAGAGCAAGAAAAATGTGAATTGGTCTGCTTGGACCAATTGGAACTTCCAACTTCGGAAAAGCAGTGCGCAGGTTAAAAAAAGTTCATGTCTAGTTAAAAAAAACCTGAATAATAATAAAAAAAAAGACAATCCACCTAGCTGGGTGAAAAGGTCTCAAAAGAATTATGGAGGCTTTCCCTTGTCGATGAGCTAGATGCAACAGAGCACCCTTTAAAGCTTCTGCCCATCGCCTTGCAAGCTTGCTTAGGTGATTTTCCTGTGCTCTTGGTTTGGAGCACGTGCCAGGATTAGTGTGGGTGTCACACCTAAACCTTTGCGGTCCTCAGCAGACCTCCCCAGCCGGCAGCACTGTGGTGGCAGGATAGATTGCCTACTGTAAGATGGTGGGAAATGCCAAAAGGCACAGGACAGTGGGAAATGCCAAACAGAAAGGATCTGGCCTTGTTGGCAGTGTTGGTGTTGACAGCGAGTCACCCAGCTGCCTCTGCTGAAAATTAGTCTCTGTCTCTCCAGCCCTGATGAATATTGATGAACTTCACAGCATCAAAAGAAGCAAAGGCAGGACAGCTGTTTGAGGGGACAAACACTTCAGTTCTGGATTGGGGTGGGGGGGAGAGACATATAGGGGAGTGGTTGTGATGAGCCAAGACAGCCTTCTCCCTTGTTTGTCAAAACGTGATTTACAGACACACTTCCATTCACCCCGTGGCTGCCAGTGTCCACATCCTATGTCCACAAATCTCTCTTGCTAATTGGATAGGCAATATGTGGGCTGCCTCCTCTATAAAAAGCTTCTCTGAACTGGGACATTTCCCAGCTCATTTTAATAAATCATGACTGTAATTAAATTCTTTTGCTGCATATTTCTGCAATAAAATCTGTATCATTCACTTATTAGCCTTCTTTACTATCCAGCTATCATTTTGTCTTGCTTCTGAAGCTGCCTCTCCTGCCTGATCATTTGGAGAATGCCATTTGCTTTGAATACCTAATCTAATTCAGCTGCTTTTCCCTTATCCTTATCTTCACAGCCCCTCCTCATTCTGTCTGTCCCAATAGCCCCACTCCTGCCTCCAGCCACTGTCCCTGCCATCAGTGACCACTTCAACTCACTCTCGAGATTTCTGCTCAATAAAGGTGTCCCATGGCCTCACGAACCACTTCCACCAGCATGCCAAGTGCATCTGAGGCTACCCCTTCCCAGTGGCCACCTACCAAAAGCACTTACTTACATAACAAAACCCCTTTGTTAATGACATTTGTTCCTCTTTTCTTCTTTTGGGGCAGTGTCTGAGCTCCCTTATGGACTTTCACAGGGTTTAACACACTGCAAGTGTTCCTGCAAAGCAAACAGAGCAACCACCGCCACCCAAGCAAAAGACTGCCCCAGAGCTTTGCCAGACTCTCTACAAGAAAGTGCAACTTGGAACTGCATTGCCCTCAGGGCTGTCAGTCCCTGAAGGCCTCAGAGTCTTGTAGTGAGGGCACATGGAGTCCCTGAAACACTTGTGCTGGTTTTTATGAGGAAGAAGTCAAGAGATTAGGTTTGCCAAAGTTTCTCGTAGCTGTGATTTCCCTTTTATATGGGAGGAACATGGGGAGGAAGCCCTGAGCTTGGACGCTCATGTTCCTTTAGGGTTTGGAGAAGGGACAAGGCTTGGAAGAGCTGGGCTGGCAGCTGGGGTACCAGCTAGCTAGCTGCAGGCTACAGCCATCTCAAAGCAAATGCAACCATCTCAATAAGGGGCCAGTAATGTCAGTCACAACAGACAGGCACTGCTTTGGCTCAGCAACATTTTTCATTATTCATTTTGCTAACTTAATTGGTCGGAAGCAAAAAATCCATGCATTTGGAAATTCTTCCAAATTTCTTCATCAGAGCTGCAGTTTTGAAGCCTCAGATGGCCAAGGGTTCCTGCTGGATCACATCTGCCAGGACGCACCATGCTAGCTGCACCCCACGCCAGCTAAGCAAGGGGCAGGACACTGGTGAACAAGGGGAGGTTCATTCAGGCCCAGACTCCATCCTGTACTGGAGACTGTGGCACAAGGCACTGAAGACAGAGCTCTTGGGAGACACTGTGGTGATGGTCCCCAGCCAGAGCTCTCAGCCTTCTGCAGGTCTTAGCTACAAATTTGAGGGTCTGGACAGAAATTCTTTTTTTTTTTTTTTTTTTTTTTTTAACCACGGAAGTCAGAATTTCCCATGGAAAAAAAAATTTCTAACCGTTTCTGGCAGCAAAGACCTTGAGGCACCCAGGAAAACTGAAGCATAGACTTTTTAAGCAATTCGCCCACTGACTATGGAAAAGGCTATGGGTACTATCAGGAGAAGAACCCAGGAGCCCTAGCTTTAAGTCCCACTCAGTCATCGCAACACTTCCCTTGGTTATGGTTTTCCTAAAAGCCCTGTCAATCCTAGTGTCTGGAGGCAGTAGGACTGATCTTAGGGCCTATGTTTTGGAGAAAAATGGCAAAAAAATAAATTGCAAAGAAATAAACGAACCAAGAAGCTGAATGGGATGTGGGTCAGATAAAGCAGTGTAAACATCCAGTCTTCTCCTTGCTTTGAAACAATCAGTGTCTCAAATACATGGATGCGTGAAGCACCATCTTGTTCTGTGCTTCTTCAGAAAACTTCTTATCAAAGTTTGTTGGTTTTTTTTTTTTTAAACGGGGTCATTTTTAAAAGGCAGAGTCCTTTGTCTTGCTCTGCCTCAAAAGCATAATGTAAAAAGTTTTAATGCGTAAAGTTATAATGTAGAGTTGGTTTTATTCTGACACTTAGTTGTTTCAGATTCAAAAGAGATTGAGGTACGCCTCTTTTTTTGCATAACTCCCAGCTCAGCTTCAAACATGTAAGTGGGAAAATTAACATTAAAATGAATCCTTAAACTGCAATTGCTTGGAAGATGCAGAGCATGAAGCATTCAAACGGTGGTCTCTCAGTGACCCAGTTAAACTATACAGATCAGTACTGCAATTTGGTCGCAAGCATTTCAGAGACACGGGGATGTGGAGGCTCCACCCTGCTCCCGACTTACCTCTACTTTTGTACTCTAACGCAGTCCAAAGAAACAAATGGATCTCCAGAACACTTTTCCCTTGAATGCATTTCCATTAGGCTGTGATCTTCCTCAGGTCTTACGAGGGAACAGGAAAATACTTGAGATTGCAGGTGAGCTTTACAAAGATACGTCAAGGTATCTTATGATTATCGGTAATACGATGTAGGTACCATTTACGCTGGCATCGAAAACGCAACTGCTGTGCCAAGTTATTATGAAGGCAAAACGTATCATATCAGATAAAAGGGAAATAAAATTTTGGTATTTTCTATTATGTAAAAATGGCTTTGTTGAAAGAGGCATTGGTGAAAGTATCATCTAAATTCTAAGAACAGCTTAAGTGAACTGCTTTTTTTCTATTTATTAGAAAAGGCGCATTCAGAACACACCAAGCAATGGACTGAGCTAATATAAAGCATTATACTGCTGCGTTAGTATGAAATCAGAGCGTCCTTGCGCTGCAAAAGGGTAGCAGAGCACACAATCAGCGTGAAGGGCCTCGTGAAACTTTGCCCTCAGGATCCCCCAGTTGCTTGACTTCCTCCAAGAAAATTCACAGACTGTCACCAAGGAAGCAAAAGTGACAAAGCTGTCATCTTTTCCCTTCTCTCTTTTGGCTCCTTGTGAGGAATCTTGCTATTTTTAAGGGTAAGTGTAGGACTGAGGAAAGCTTACAGCCACTGTAACACCCCTCTCTGGGCAGGGGAACATGGGCGAGGAGGGACTCCAGGAACTCCTGCCTCAGAGCCACCAGTGACAACCAAAGGGATAACCCCATCAGCTGACAGCAACACCAAAGGCTTGTTTCCCCGTGGGTTATCTGCCAGGGGAAAAGGAGCAGGATGTATTTGGCAAACGTACATGTTCCCAATGCAATAACACATCACGGATGCTTTCTCCTTCTTTTCACTACTTGCTTTGGGTTTCATTTCTTTTTTTCTTCCACATTCATTCACAGCTGCTGGGCAGGGTCTGAAGGCAGCCCAGTGCAGTAGTCACGAGCGTGACCTTTCCCGTATCACAGCAAGGATGAGCTGCGGCTGAGATAAGCAGCCTGATGTTCTCCAGGCATCTCTGCCGCAGCTCTCCCGCTGACATTATTAGGGGACTAATGCCAACACATCCCGACAGCTCCTGGTCACCCTCACCTCAAAGAGCCTGCGCTCTCCTCCCTCTGCTCAGCAAAGCAGGCTCTCACAGCACGGTTTTTAATTGCATTTGTAAATGACAGATTGTCCAATACAGACGAGAGCTGTGAACCAGTAACCTGCCCATGTGGGAAAGCGTTCATCGGTGTCTCCTTTCATGGTAGTTTGAAGGTGCTCCCCCATCTCCTCCTGCCATCTCCATCTGGCCCTCACCCCAGGGCTTTGCCCTTTCGGTTGGATCACGGCCACACAAGCAGATAATCTGACATTCGGCATGGGTGAGGTGATGAGAGGGTTTTTCAGGGCAGTAGGGTCACGCGGCAGGGCATGGGGGCTCACTGGGAACCTGCCAGAGCCGTTTCACAGCCCCACTCCTTCTCAGCTACTTGTGATCCTCTCAGTAGACATGTACCACAGTCGTGTCTATTATTCCAGGGACTGGAAGACAAGCGAAGGAGTGGGAACCACTAGTGAAGGAAAAGGAATGGTAACAAGGGTATTTTTTTCCCCAAAATCAATTTTGGGAATCAAATAGCAATTATGGTTAAAAGGCAAAAAGAACACCTCATCTGGAATGTATATTTAAGGAGCAGCCATACAATACTGTAAGGCAAAGGATCATGTCTGAAAGCTGTCATTTCTCTAAAGAGCTAACTTCTTATTCTGTAAGAAAGCCCCAATGCTGTAAATAAAAACTAAATATTAAGGTGAGAGATCCAACCTGTCTGAAGCTACCCAACACCGAACTACTGCATTCAGTGAGGGCAGGACTAGACATACAATGCATAGTGCTAAGACATACCTAGGTGTTCACAGGCTCCGTTCAACAGTCTCTGTAACCCCCATTAGGTAGTTCAAGGCAGCAATAAGGTTCCACCTGAGCCTTCTCTTCTTAAGGCTGAACAAAACCACCTCCCTCAGCCTTTCCTTGTACATTACAAACTCCTGCCCCTTGACCATGTTAGCGGCTGTCCACTAACATTGCTCCAGTTTATCAACGTCCTTCCCATAGGTTTTGGAAGCCAGAACTAGAGACATCATGCCAGATGCGGCCTCACAAGTGCCGAATGGAGAACAATCACTTTCCTTGACCTGCTGGCTGCAATGGTGTTAACGCATCCCATGTCTGGTGTGCTTGGCCCTCATTGTTGCAATGGCACATACTTGACTCATGTCCAGCTTGACGTCCATCAGGATTTTCAGGTCCTTTTTGATTAAGCTGATTTCTATCTCAGTCCCCAGCTTGTACAGTCGCATGAGGTTATTATTTCCCAGGTGTAGGACTTTGCATTTGCCTTCTTGAATTTCATAATGATTCTGTCATCCAATTTCTCCAGCTTGTTCATGTCCCCCTGAATGACAGCCGCCTTGCCCTCCAGCATATCAACCACTCCCAGTATACAAAATAACTGGAAGCAACATCTTGAAAGATATAATAGCTTAATGGTACTGTATAAACTCAGAATGGAGCAGGACTGACAGTTACGCCATATTCATCCTTCTACTGGAAAACACCCTGTGCTGCTGTCCTTCATGGGCTAGCTGATGCCCTTACTTTTGAAGATGAAACCAAAGGATGATGCGGTTTACAGAGAGGGCTTTCAGAATTCCTCTGAGAAGATTTATCAAGGACTAGTAGAATTAAGGTGCCTTTTTATCTCTACCTCCAGCCCCCGAAATCAAAATTATTAGCATCAGTCCAAAGCATGAAGCACATCATCTAATCTGGGAAAAAAGATGCACTTTCCTGTGACCTTAACTCAGTCATATAGGTCAGGCAGCAAAAATGAGCTGCTTAAAATAACATCTAGGTTGAGCTTCACTGCTCTTCTACATAGGCATTTGTCTACAGGAAAAAATAAAATAATCAAACTACCAAACAGCTATATTTCCTCCTCAGAGCTGCTTATTCATTCAAATAAAAAGACAACAGCTAAGTAGCAACAAACAAGAGTTAAAGGGAAGGTAACGGTGCATTCTTAGTCATGCAAAACCTCAATACCTATTGCTCAGGATGAAGGGGAAAATGGTTCCTCTCCACAAAGAACTGTGCTGACAGCAATATCTGCACCTTCCTCTTCCTGTTTTCATTCTCGCACACACAGCGGTGGCTTTTACTTGACCTGTTTGGATTGTCTATCACAGCACGTTGAAACACTACGCAGTAAGTCAATGCAAATCAATTCTTAAATCCATTAGAAAAAGTCAAGCGAATGCTTAGAAAAACCCAAAGAAAATTCAGAGAAACTTACCAGTTCAAACTGAAACATGAGGCAGCTTCCAAGTTCAGACCTGGATGGCAGGAGGAAACAACTGCGAAGACTCATCCATCTGAAGGAGCGGGTGGACAGCCTGTTCTAAGAATGGAGATTCCTGCTGGCACTGTCCGTTTAATAGATGGTCCTCTCCTGAGAAGAGCTGACCTCTGCACTGAGCTTCTCTAAGCCAGGAGACCGAGCCCCACTTCCCTTGATTTCAGCAGGTTTTTGGACTGAGGTCCAACACAGATGTGCCTGAATTGTCTGCAACAAAGAGCTGTTGGAACAACACCAGCTGAGTTAGGCTAAGCATGTTTCCCACTTACCTGCAAACTCCCCAAAAGAGGTGCTAGAAGTTGAATTTGGGGAGGTAAAATAAACTAGAAAATAAGAACTCGGAGAAAGGGACCTCAAAGATGCCTCCCCCTTCAGCTCACACCAACCTAAAGGGCTAAAAAACCCATAGCATGCTTATAGCACAGAGCAGAACATCAACCCCTTCCTGACCAGCTCTGAATGCTCACTGCTAGGGGGAGTGGGGGGATTTTATTACTTCCTTGTGAAGGCTTCTGCTCTATGGAAAGATGTTTTTCAATTCACTGACAGCACAGGGTAAGGTATAGGTAGGAAAGGGAGTAAGCCAAGGACAGTAACTCTGCAGTTAGAGAGAGAGGGAGAGAGACAAAGGAGGTAGGGCATGGACAGAAAGAACTTGGCAGTTTGAAGAACAGCTTTTTCATAAAGCAAAGGGTACAGGGAAATGTTGTACCAACTAGAAAGAGGAATTGTATGTGGAAGGAGCTCTGTTTCTTAACTCAGAAAATGCCCAGCCAGTCTATGAAGTAGGACATGTGCACCATTATTTGACATTTGCCCTTTCTTTTTTCTCTTTCTCTCCCAGAGGATGCAGAGCTGGGGGAGAGACTCCCCGTCTGGGGATGACAGCAGGAACTCCACTCAGAGTTTTCTTGCTCAGAGTCTGCAGGCTCTGGAAGTGGAGTAGTGGTTCAGGGATGGCCACCTCTCGCTGCTGCAGCACTTTGGTGAGTCAGCCAGACATTGCCTTGCGGGGGGCAACTGCTCTGGATCACCCTCCTCTCTTCCCCCTTCCCAGCTTTCTCTCTCCCATCACTGCTGAGCTGAATAGGACAGGAAAATCCTGCCACCTTCAAAGCAAGATCACAGTTTTCGCTGAGTAGGCACTATGTTGCCGCTATGAGAGCTGTGGCAGAACTGCATCAGCTCCACGGGGTAACCTGGGCTCCACAAATGGCAGGGACAACCAACTGTGGTCCTCAGGCATCTGGGAAACCCCATGAGCTACGTGTCAGAAGACCTTTGCACTCAGCCAAGGCAGATTTGTCTCTGCAAGAAGCAGATTCCTGACATCCGTCTCCCACTGATTTCAGGATTCAGCAGATTCCTGCTTCCCATGGCATCTCTCTGCCGTGAGGAGTTACTTTCAGCTGCCTGCTCCTGACACTTTTTCCTGCTGAGCCTGAAGCTATATCCCCTCTCCAAGGCTCCTTAGGCTAACAGTACTGTATAATGCAGGGTAGGATGGATCAAATAATTTTGCCACTAAAAAGGCAATTTCAGTTTCCTTGAAAACCCCAGGACATCTGCAAGCAGCTTCCACCAAAGAAAAAAAAAGCATAAACGTAAATTTCAGCTTCATCAGAACAAACTTCTCTTAGAGGATCTCTACTTGCAACAGCTCTTGCCAGCAGTGAAGAAAGGAGATGCTGCCACAAACCACTTCAGAGTGTTTGGCAGAGTCAGCTGGGATATGGGAAATCCTCTTCCCTGATTTAGGGCTGGACCCACAGACTCCAGTGTCCTTGCTATACTCTTTAAGGTAAAGGGGGAGTTTTGGGATCTCCCTATTTCATGGGACAGGAGAACACTGCTGTCACAAAGCCCCATGAGCTCCTGTCCTGAGATCTAATAAACAGGAGCTGGAAGGTTTGTGCTGTCTTTTGAATACTACTCAGCTGGAGGGAGTCATTCCTACGGTAGAAAACAGCCCTTCTGTTGGAGTCAGGATCAAAGCTCAAGTAGGTTTGCTTTTCTGCTTACCCTAGATTGTGTCCTCAGCATAATCTTTTTGCACATGGCCATTTCCTTGGGGTTCTTGCTTTCTTGGCTCCGCTTGCAGATAGTCTGAGTATTTACCTTGTTTTCCAAAGAGCATCTCTCTCTCCAGAGGGCAAGCTAACCTGCTCATTTCTTCATTTTCATTTGGTGAGCCATTAAATCCAGGGAACAGAGTCTGTGTAGTGGAAACTCATTGAAGCACTGGCTGCTAGACCTGCCTGAAGGATATCTTTTGTCCCAGTTTAGCTCCTAGGCCCACTTTATCCTTTGGATGCAACATGCACCATGGAAGCGCTGTTGGCTTGTGATCCCTGGGACAGAAAAATACCTAACCACAGAGAAATGACATATATTGGCTTGTCAGGCATTTCCCCTCCTCCACAACTCCTTTTGTTGCAAAAGGAGAGTGCCAAAATGGGAAAGCAAGCCCTTGTTTATCTTTCATGTGCAGTGAACTTGAGCTCGCTTACCCAGCAAACCTGCAGGGATACCCGCGTGTCGTTCCCTCCGCCAGCCCAAAGCCACTGACTTTGCTCAGTCTCTGCCTGACAGCCACCCAGAAGGATCCGAACAAGAGGCGGAGGCTCAATAAAATAGATGTTGTGCCTCACTCTGAAATAGATACGGCAAGATGAGCTGGTGAGGAAGAAAGAGTCAATTTGTCTCAGACCCCTGTAAAATCCCAGACTGTGTTCTCAGTAATATGATCAGATTTGGGGCTAGATGATCAGCCTTGGCAGTTCTAATGCAGTCTGTCTGCCAGCACTGTAATTGTAAACACAACCAACATCTGAATATAATAATAATCATGATAAAAAGTAATGTTACCATGGCCCACACCCACTGGGACATCTCATTTTTGCTTTGGCTTTAGGATAAAGGATGATGAGGATGTTTGGATCAACAGCTTCATTTCAGCCAGTGTTTCTGATAAGTCTGTCAGCACATTTGTCTCTGGGAAATATTAAGCACAACATAGAGCTCATTCCTAGATGATGTACAAGCAGCTTGTTTTTCTCAGTTCACCACAAATCTTATTTATATATACACTGCAAATAGATTGATACCACACACAGAGCGCATCTATAGGGCCTGATTTTCCAGAGTTATATTAGATTTATGACCTTGTAATTCCATAGACTTTAATGAGTTTTACCAGAATAAAGCTGGTTCCTAAAGAGAAAGGATATATTATGAACTTGCACGTATTACTTGTGTATCCACCCAGGAATGTTAGTATAGGCAGACGCCCGGCACACATGACAATAGTTAAATTTGCCCTGTACTTACTTTTATAAGACCCTGATTTCAATTGCTCTTAACTGCCAAACATTCAGTGTTCGCAGAAGTTTTCCTTCTAATGTGCTTGCCTCAGGCTAAATGTTTTCAGACAGTTCCAGCAAAATTAGTCCAGCCATTTTGAGGAGGAATTTAGGGAAAACCACAGTGTTTCACCAATATTAAGAAAGGCTCCGACTGCCTTATTTAGAAGCCCTTGAAGCTTCAAAACACTGAAAGGAAGTAGTGTGCTGTATCCCAGAAGTGGATGTGCTGCTGGCTTGGAAATCTGTCCACAATCCAAGAGAGACGTGCCCAAAGCCAGCGGTTCACACTCAACTGTTGACTTTGCACCAAGCTCCGAGTTACCCATATGTGCTTTGCACTGCCATGCTCTTGTCGCAACGGGAGATCCCTGCACTCACACAGGCAGCAAACCCGTGGTGGATGGTTATAAAATCATTAACAAGGACCTGATCAATGCCACAAGTGTTCTGCTACACGACCACGTCGTGTTTGCTCTGCAGGCTTCAGCGAACGGCAGCTGGCTGGCTGAGTTCAGTGGGCCACAGAGAGAGCAGCTGAGCAATATGGGCAAGCGGCAAACTTTAGAGAAGGCCAGAAAGAAGGAATAAGAAAGCTGCCCTAAGTTAGAGTTGTGGGAGTTGTTTTGGGTTTGTTTGTTTTTTTGTTTTTTTTTTTTTTTTTTTTTGTTTTTTTTTTTTTTTTTTTAAATAAACAGCTACTGACAATGCCTTGGTTAGCACTGCCACAAAATCCCTACTGTTGTCTTTGCTTAGGCAGGGCTATATTCATTTCAGCTGCTTACCCCTAAAGAAATACAGAAAATACCGCAGAACTATGTGCTTTTCTCGGTGCACGAGCAATCTTTAGGCAACACGGAAACAGAAAAATTTATGGTGGACCGGGCATCTGGAATTAAAAGGTCCAATACCCTACCACAGATTTAAGCCAGGACCAAGCCAGCTTTTCTGCAATTCTCTGCTGCTGGGGATCACTGTGGCATAAAGCAGAGCAGAAGCACGTACAGATGGCACCTCTCCTTCTGTCACCTTGCTCTCAGTGACAACACCCAGATTGTGCAGGTAGAAGGAAGCGACCGCCTTCACAAGCAACAGGGAGTGACGGCAGAGCTGAGGCAGGAGGGATGTCCGTGTCAGCACTCTTCCACAGCAACTCGAATCAAAGCCTTGGTTCTTCAACTATCTGAAGAAGTCCTTGTCAAAGAAGGTGGCCCACCTTCTTCTAGCAGTTGGGCATACAGCAGTTCCCAAACCCTGCAGCCCAGTGGTTCACAGTAAACCCGCAGGGCATCCCATGGAGCATTCTACCTTTAACTTACATTTAATTTGATGTTTAACACAACTCTGCAGACTAGCTCCTGACCACTCACCGCGGCCACTAACAGTCATGGGCTGCAGACCACCCTGCCAGAGCAAATAGCTCGAGTGCTCTCGCTGCACGCTCTTAACTCAAGTGGAAGTCTCTGCTAAATCTCAGTCTAAATAGCTCAGCCGTTTTGCTGACCCCTGTGAGGGTACATATGGTTCCATATGGTGGGAAAGCTGTTTTTTTCAATTTGCTCCTAAGACCAAGTGTAGGAAAAGATATACAAACCAATGTTAAGAGGATATTAGGGTTGCAGAATCAAGCACTTGCAAGCCATGAACTGGCTGACAAGGTCTTAATCACATGAAAGAAAGATCTAAATAAATATGTTTTGATAGGCAAAAAATGCTCTTTGAAAGACAAGCTAGATAAATAAAAATAAAAGAATGAGTCTGCTTTGTTTGAGAACAGCTTCTTAAATCATGCTTGCCTTTCCAGACCATTTTCTTCTCTCGTCCCTAAACTTCTGCCAAATTGCAGCTAGGTTTAACATGAAGATTTCATAAAAGGTTAATCTTTGCATTTGAGAAGTAAGCAAAGTTTGGGCTTCAGAGGTGATTTTCTTAGATCATTCTGAAGAGTTATAATGGTGTAAACTGAGTACCTTAAATTTACCACACTGAAAAGCTGCAGCGCTACATAATTCTCCCTGTAATTTTGCTTCCTCTATAAAGATGACATTCATCCCTGTGGTGGGTCTCCTCTAGTTAAAGGTTAGACTTATCAAGGTGAAATCTGCTTTCAGGAAAAGGAGGAAAAAAGATACCAGAACGAGTGTGTTTAGGGTTGTGCAAACAACGCCAGATTTCCCCCCGCACTTCTCTCTCATCAGAGACATCCCAAATAAGTGTCGCATTTGTTAAGTTTCAGTAAGGGAAAAACATTTCCCATAAACCCAAGGAAGAGTACTGGCTGCGGGGCAAACAGAAACCTCCCCAGGCCAAGCTGCATCTGTTTTGGAGGACGGTAGCCAGTAATCAGTGAGCCCTGTAGCCCCCAACAGCTGAGGAAGGCTGACCAGCCACGCCATCCCCACTGTTCATTGCTTAAGCATCAGCCCAGCATGCACCTGCTACTTGCAGCAGAGTCCACATGGGCAGCAGATGTTCTCGGGTTGGCACTCACATCCCACTCTGAAGCGTTACATCAGCCCACGCCAGAGGAGAGGCAGGATGTTGCCGTTCCAGCTCCTCGGGTGCATTCTGAACAGCATTGTGCTCAGGGTCCTGTTGTGAGAACAGCAATAGGGGCCTGAAGAGAGGAAAGCAAAAGTCACACTGTAGGACATATCTTTGGAGCCCATGCTGATGACCTATCAGACCCCAGCCTACAGGAGACACTCATCAAAAGGTTTTGACTGCTGGGCAATGCCAGGGAGGATAAAAAATAAACAAACACAAAAACAAAGAAAGAAATGTGGCAAAACAAACAAGAAAGTCACATGAAATCAAAATAAACTCAAACCTTTTCCCTGAGAAGATCTCATGCACACCGCAAGCCCTGCGACAGCCTGTCTCCAGCAGCTACAGTCTAAGGCTTCACAGAGCCTTACCTCCAGGTCAGAACGGGCAGCAGAAGCAAACAGTCTCAAAATCCGGCAACTCTGTTCACACAGATCCTGTGGAGGAGGTGAGCAGGATTTTTAAATGCTAATCAGGTGGGAAACTTGTAGAGCAAAGGAGTACGGGAGCAGCACAGGCTGCAAGAGGTTAAACCTAAAAGGACTGAACTGTAGGACAGCCACAGCTTGAGGCAGGGATGGGAGTACAAAAAGAGAGAGTGATTGGTAAAGGAAGGCTCATTTAAAATGGGAACAAATCTTAGTCTTACCTGTCAAGGTCTGTCTTTCACCGATGGAAGCTATGCTTTTTTCTCAGGAGCATTTTTACTAGACCCCCAAAAATGCAGACATCAGTGCAGCCAAGATCATAGCTCTGGAGAAGGGCCAGCAGAGTTCAAAGCCCCTGTTTGGAAACCAAAGCAACGCCGACAAGCATTGAGGGAAAATTTATGAGGTCCTGATTGCTAAAAGCGTGTGTTTGGGATATAAAAAAGTAACAATTATGCCACCCACATTGTTTATTCTTTTCTTATGTGTGGAGCTTTGGGCTAGCATGTTGAAACATAAAACAATCTGAGCACTTTTTAGATAGGATTTATAGCATTCCCGGACTGACATTTAGTATCATGGCTTGCAGTGGAGCATACTATTCAACAAGCCACCTGCCTTTATAAATGTCACTATTTGGGCTCAAACTTGATTTATGTATAACTCAAAAGAACTCCTGTTCTTTCAGTTCCTGCCTGTTTATGTGGAGGTTTCACAGCACACAATGCTGAAAAAGACAATTTTTAGAAAATAAAGGTTAAAGTCTTGGGTGATCTATCTTGTTTTGAAGCAGTAGAAAGGGGCACGTGAAATTTGAATTCCAGTAATGATGCAGGACTGCCCACAGAATAAATTGGTCTTGGCTTGGGCAACCAAAAACCCTGTGAGAAACACAGAGAATGACCCACTCGCAGTGGAGAGCAATGGATCACCAGGTAGGGTGGCAGGCAGCCTTAGGTTTTCACATCCGGAGGTTCCTGAGCCTTTTTACAAAGCATGAGAGCTGCCCAAAGGGGCTCACTCTGGCTGCAGGGATTCCTGTTTGGTGCAAGTGCTGCAAAGAGGTAGTCAGTAGTCATCCAGCCACATCCATGGTGGCAAGCAGTGAACCAAGCGTGGGATGTGGGGAGATACAGGCATGTCAGGACTGCCATGTGCTAGAGTGTTCAGATTGCACAGACACACCACAGCACAGTCCCAGAAACTGTATCTCTGATTGCCTTCACGCTCATCAGGAGAAATGAAGGCAGCACCTGGAGGCAAACCTCTGCCCAAGAGCAGTGACAGAATCAGCACTGGTTGTATAAACCACTCTTGATTCTGGCTATATGCTCAGGCAGATATATTAGAATCATGGAATAATTTAGACTGAAAAGCCCTCTAGTCCAATGTCCTGCTCAAAGCAGGGCCAAGTATATTAGGTAGGTCAGCACCTTGCCCTTACTCATTAGGATGAAACACATGCTGCCACAGCTGCTCTGTTGCCTCTTTAATCACAAAGACATATTAGCTAGATGTGTGCTCCAAAACCAGAACATTTGCCACATGGTCTTTGGGTGGGGATATTGTTGGGCAGCAGAAGCCATTGGTAAATTTACTGCATAGCCTTATAACACAGTGGAGCAGAGAGAGGCCTCCATCAAACTCTCATTCCTTTGCTAATGCAAAACTGGTAGTTTTCTGCTTTACAGGGAAGAAAAAGCACATAGAATCATAGAATGGTTCGGGTTGGAAGGGACCTTAAAGACCATCTAGTTCCAACCCCCCTGCCATGGGCAGGGACACCTCCCACTAGATCAGGCTGCTCAAAGCCCCATCCAGCCTGGCCTTGAACACTTCCAGGGATGGGGCATCCACAGCTTCCCTGGGCAACCTGTTCCAGTGCCTCACCACCCTCACAGTAGAGAATTTCTTCCTAATATCCAATCTAAATCTCCCCTCCTTCAGTTTGAAATGTTTCTATTCACACCAGAGACCAGGAAACTAGGAGGTGAATAAATATGTTGAGATAGTTCACAGAGCAATCAGGGGTGCTCCATGGCTCTCTCTAAAATCTCCATATGAATAATCAGGTCAGAAAACTAGTATTTTATAACACAGACATAACAGACATTGCTATGCTTTAATGAAGCTCTCTTCCACTTGGCAGAATATGCTGGTCTGACAGAATAATTTCTTACCTGGGTTTAAACATTTTGGTGACTGAAGGTATCTGGTATCTTTCTGCGACCACCATCAATTAAGCCTCAAAAACTGTAAAGAAGAGGGAAGCTAAGCCTACGCCTGTCACCTCATGCAATCAAACCTAACCAAAAATTCAGCCTCCTGGGAATGACAAATTGGTGACATACAGAACGAAAATCATCTTGATGGCTAGCTGAGCTCTGCTGACCTGATCTTCCTAACATGCTTGCTATTAAAAAAATTTATGAGTTACATGTACATCATTCTTGAAGATCACGGGATGAAAAATCATATATGACAGAAATCCCAAGGCACAACTTCTGGCATGTAACGGGAATCACTCTTTGTGTTTTGTTGCAGAAGGTTTATAAATGGTTGTACTCCACTCTTGGAGCGCTTCCTCTACAGCTGACTCTTCCTATGCAGAACATATCATCCTGCAGGCAAAGACTGGGTGATGGTATATCAATTGCAGAAATAAGTTCCGCTTGGCACAGACGAGTAGTCTCCTTTGTACTATTTGAACACATGGGAGGAATGAAGCAGACACTTCTAGAATCATATGAATTCTAATGTATAACGTAAAAATATCCCATGCTAACAATGATCCTGAGGACAAGCCAACGTACTAAAAGCAATATTTTTGTAGATGGAACTTCACATCCCTCCTGCAAGCGAAGGGAACAACACATACAAAGGTAAAGCTCTTGTACATCATGAGCTGCAAAGCAACTTTGTGAATCTTACAACCAAAATTTGTCACTCTGAATAAAGGCATTCTGTCATTCCCTGAAAAAAATAAAAACAGGGACAGATGCAAGACAAAAGTAGGAACAGGAAGAAAATGTGTCCTAGAACGCTAACAAGAGCTTTTCAGAACACTGCCAAAAGGGATGCTTGGCAGAGGTTGCAGCATCAGAAATCATGTGTATAGAGATCTAGGATCTTCTCTCAAATACTCCTTCCCTCGATGCTCAGTTGGCCTAGGGAATCAAGGTGATGGTGGGTATTGAGATTTTTTCTTCCTTGAGCCTGACAGGTGTACATACTCTCTCAGAAGGAACCCACAAACATTTCAACAAAGTGAAAAATTAATCTATCTTTATCCTAATGACATTACACCTTTAAATGTTAGTCACCCATAGAATGGTAAAACTTAATCCAATACGATCTTCTCATGGACCCATAGGTTGCTGGAGACCAAACCAGTGTCACACGTACATAATAAAACCTACAGAAATGTCTTTTGCTATCAGCTTTCCTAGGAAATGCTGGCCTTGAACTAGCTCTCCAACACTGTCAGAGAGATTGCATCAATTTAAAAAAAATCACACTTTGCAAAGAGCTTTTAGTACTACAAAACTCCAAACCACAAACTGATCCAACAAGTGAGATAAGTAATATGGAAGCCTCTGTCTTTCAACGTCACCTCTGACTGTCTCTCTCCCTGCCTTCTGGTTCCTGTAGCAAGTCAGGCACATGGTGAAAAAATGTTTCAAGCCAGTGGGTGGCATCCAGTATTATATGCTGGATGTGTCATTGATAGCTTGAATATATCAGATATTTTTAGCTACTGTAAGCAGTTCTAGGCAATCAAGTATTGTAATCAAGAGCACACAGAAGCTCAGCTGTATCAGTTCAGTCAGGATTTTAAGGATTCAGATTTTGCAACTCTGTCAGTTAATGTGCTGGGATGATACAAGCAGGTTTGCTCCCTGCTTTGGTGCAGCACAGCCATTTTCAGAACGATGATCTTCCTGAGGACTCCCTGCTGTGCTCAGTTTAGGGAACAGTTATTTCAGTAACGGTAACTTTCTGCAAGGAAATAGGAAAGGTAGCCCTGGTTGGAGATATTCAGAATTATCTGCTGTGTTGAAAATCTCTGGGTTCCTGTGGTTCAGGAAGCCATGCCGCTTGAGAAATGACGCAGAGAGATTGTAGACAGAGAAAGATTATAGAGTAGCCAACCTCTTTCAGAGCAAGCAGGGAACCGGTAGAAAACCCGTGATTGCTGCCCGGCCGAAGGACCCTGCCCGAGGAGAAGCAGGAGGGGAAGCCAGAACCCTCCTCTGCCTTTTCAGACGGATTCAGGGCTCAGCACCGCGGACAGCGGCTTCTCGGGACCGCGGACAGCGGCAGGGCCGGTCCCCCACCTGCCCACGCATGTCCCGGCGCCCACCCGGCCCCGTTGGCAGCCACCCTCCCTCCCCGCCAGGCAGGTGGGCTCTGTAACTGTACTCACAGCTCTGTGTCTTCTCCCCAGACTTGTGGCCCCTCTTCCTCACTGCCACATTTTAACCTAGACCTGCCCACAGCTTGGTCTCTCCTATCTGACTTGCCGGTACATCTGTAAGGAGACAATACCTCTGCACCTTGCATTGAGGGATCATTGCAAAGAAGCTAAAATTTGATGGCAAAGCCTGAGACTTGAAAGGCACAGTTGTGGTGGCTGTGTGTCTCTATAGTAGGCTGAGTAAATAATTTCCGGGTCAGGAACGTAGTTCTACTTTCCCCTGCAGTAACACAAAGTAAATCACTGCAGGTGCCTTTCTCAATCTTCAAAAGCCAGGATTTCCCTGTCTAAGGCTTTCTCCTTCACCAATATGCTTTGTCGTCTTGGAAAAGGTTAGGAACATGGGGGTCACAACCCATCTCCTCGAAACCTCCAGAGATCCCTCCATTCATCTGGTTCTCCCATGCTTAGATCCTTTGTCAGCAAGATGCTCCTTCTTCTCTTGTGAATAATGAACCACCTGCTTCCCTCAGCAAGCAGAACATACCAGACACCTGCTGACACTTTGCAATCCAAGCAGACACTGATTTCTCATGTAGCGTCTCCTTTTATACCTTCTCCCCCCAGCCCCCAACTCTATAGTTCACGATAACACAGAACTCTGTAGTTCACGCTTCAGCTTTGGGACTGCTCTGAGGAAGTGACATACCCTTGCAATTGAAGCTAACGCTACCTCAAGCAAGCTGTAGTTTCCAGGGTTAGAAATTGCACGGTAGTGGGACTCATGCCTAATGCTTATTGCTTTTTCTGCTCATTTCCTTTCAAATGCAAAGTCTAATTATCCTCTGACTGTCTGAAGCAGAGCCACTTCATTCAAGATTGTTGCCATTACCACATTTCGAACAAGTCAAACACCTGCCGTCCTAATCATCTCTGCCCACACAGCCCAGCCAAGCTATTCTGCCACTGCTAACCCCGAATTCCCCCTGCCCATCCTACAGAAAGAGCAGCAGGACTGACTAGATAAAATCCTGAGCAGTCTTGTCTGATCTCCAAGCTGACCCTGCTTTGGGCAGCAGGTTGACTAGAAACCTCCCAGGCTCTCATCTAACCTGAACTATTCTGTGGTTGTAAGCAGGGATAAGTAAGAGAAATTGGTAGAAAACCCAGCTCCGTAACATACTACCCCCATGGATTTCCCTTCTTTATGGGTCTATATATTGCCCTTCTTTAGGGTTTTCCCCCAATTCTAAAGGATCAGCAAATGGTCAACAGAAAGTCCAGGATCTGGGCACCACCTGCCCAGGGGCTCGCTGCATTCAGTAACTCATAATGAGAACCTTACCCAGCTTCAGGTGCCTCTGTTCAGCAGATTTCCAAGCTGTACCTGCCGATTACCTTTTTTTCAAGGTCCTACAAATTCGACGTTCATAGATTATCTTTCATAGCACTCACTGATGAACTGCTGACCTGAATGCAGCCTGATAAGTTTCCTGAATGCTGTAGTATCATTTGCTTGGGTTAGAGCATCCACAGGAAGGGACAAAAATAAAAAGCACCAAAACCATCACAATAGGTGGTGCAATTAAGGCAACATAACACAGTAAAACAGAAGAAGAGCTATAGCTCAGCTCCTGGGCAAGGAAAGGCTGTAATTTACCATAGCAAGACAAAGCATACGCATCAAATTACTCATGTTTCAGAATCTCTCTTATGTAAAAGCATCAGCAAAACTGACTCTATACTTGCACACAATCAGCAAACAAGAAGTGGAGACTCTTCTTCTCTAATTACTGTAGGTTATAATCCTCCCAACTGTTTCTCTTTCCCCTCCAAATAAACCCACCGGGGGTGTACTCACATTAGCAGAATTACCCACCCAACCCAGATAGTTCATTTCCCTGAGCTCGCTTTATAAGAAGGGAAGGAAATAGACTTTGCCAAACAGCGATTTAGAGCATCCGACGGCTTAGAAACACAACTCTGGTTTTCCCCCACTCTCCTACAAAAGCCTAACAAGATATGCCTCCTAACCCAAACTAGGTGCTTAAAATCAGGTGGTGTGCTTATTTTTTTCCTTATCTCCCCATTAGCACTACACATACTAGTATTCACCTGTGTGTCTTTAAAGGTCATATCCACAGCTGGTGATTCCCTGTCATCCCGTCCCCCCCCCTATTTTTCTTCAACCAAAAAGGGGATATTATAAAAACCAGTAAGAAAATGTTACTCTACAAAATTATGTTGTGAAACAGAAGACATCCAGTAAAGGATGAAATGCTTCCCAGTGCTTTAATACAGCTTTGGAAATTCATTAGATTATGAACTGTTAGTATCCTGTTAGGCAATCTCCTGCAGCAGAATAAATCTTGGACTTCCGTCCCATAATGCAAGTGACCTTGGATTATAGCCACAAAGATGGCAACAAAATAAACTAGCACATGTCCTTTGACATTAAGTAGCTGGTGCTTTTTTTTTTCCTGCAGCAGTATTGTCATAAAGTAAAATCTGGAGTTAAAAGTCAACTACAACTCCATACCCAAATGAAAAGTAAGAGAAAATTAAATCTTCCCCCCCACCCCTAAAATCAGGATCAGAGCAAGAATATGAAGCTATAAACTGAGTATTTACAGTTTATAAACAAAGCAATACTATCTTTTTCTTGTCACAGTTAACCTTGGATTTTTTTGCCTCATGTTTTCTGTATCTTCCCCAACCTGCTGTACAGTTACAGAATTTCATTCAATCAGGATTTGGGCCCTGATTCAGTAATTGGGCCCTGAACTGGTGAAAAAAAAATGCTTACAAATATATTTCACACAATACTGCATCTAAAGAAAGAAACAGAATAAGAGATTATCATGATCAATAATCTATGCTTTGTGGGAATATCCATCTGGAATCACTCCACCGTTCTTCCTAATTCAGCAGACCACAGCCACAAACGCCCAAGAGGTGCACAAGCGAGAGGAAGACAGAGGAATCCAGAATCGCAATGAAGTGGGAACATTTCTTTGTTTACAAAAAGCAGAAGCCGAGGATCTAAGGCGAGATCCTGATGCCCTGGAAGATCACTGCATCCTAAAGCTATAGTACAGACAGCAAAGCGAGAGGGTGACAAAGCCTAACCAGAGCAGACAGGAAACGAACACAAGCGCTCTCCCCCACCCTCGTGTGACAGGCAGCCAGGCACAATCGCAACCACAGACAGCTGCTACTTCAGCCACGCAGTGGAAGTGGTTTTTCAGTATGTGGGTTTTATTAGGAGAATATCAATCACTAAGTAATAGGAAATCCCAACTAAACCATCAAATGTGCCTTCGCAACCGTTAGGAAGAAGCAACCACAAGAATTGAGGCAGCCTAAGACTGTGCAGGATTTTCCCTTCTTGACAGAATGACCTTTGGCAGCCAGGAGAGTCCTTTACATCCCCCAGCCTGGCGGCCCAGACAGCCCTGGGTTCTGAGATCAGCCATACTTACAGATCAGGGGAGCGTGATGGGGAAGTATTAGCAACCTCCTTACCTCAGTCCTACCTTCATGAGTTCAGTAAACCTTTTGATTAACAATACAATGGGATAAATATTCTGTAATTGAACATTAGGAGCAGTAACTCTTCCTTGGAGGAATCTCCATGCTTGCTCTTCCACTGGAATCAGTGCTCAGGGGACTTCTTTTGCATGGCTTCTCTCTTGTCCAGGCTGGGGTTTTTCCCCCCCACAATGATGCAGACAGATCCTGTCAGTCTGCCTTCAAAACAGTAATATAAATAAGAGAAATTGAGCTAATCATGCCATTCACCCTAACTGAGTTGATTCCTGTTTGTCAGAATTCAACAACTATGATCCTTGTTGTACTGAGGAACTAGACTCCATATATCTGTAATCTTATATATATATCATATATATATCGTAATGATATATGTATATCATATATACTGATATGACCTTTCCAGGCTCTCTCTCTCTATTTTACTCTGAATCTCATTTATATGACTAGGGAGAGTTTTCCTGATGTGCACACAAATCCATGTAGCTTGAGCTCTGCCAGAAAAAAACATAAGTTCAGCAGGAAACTGCATGGGATTGGTTGAAGTCCCAGTGATTTAATGAAACAGGTAATTAAATTATTTAAATTATTCATTTATCATACCTGACAAAAAGAGAAAGCAAACACTAATCATCTTTTCACGACCACTGGGGACAAACCAAAAGTAATTATCATATTTGGAGTTAGAATTCAGCTTTAGAATGTGATTCCAGCTAAAAGATCAATGCTTTGTCAGAGGGCAGGAGGCGGCATAGGAGCCGTGTATTTACTTCGGTAAAAAATACACTCTCTAGAGCCTGTTAAAAGTGGCAATCACAACCTCTAACTTCACAACTGATCCAGCATGTTTGTTAATACCTGCAGAGAGGCTGTAAGCTTCCCAACACCCCGATACGCAGAACAGATGATACTGCAAGTCACCTGGAGTTCTGCTCCCACATCATCAGGTTCACCTCAAAGCCTCAAGAGGAATGAGCACTCTGGATGACAATCATCACCTGAGAACCATTTTTCTACAGAAGAGTTCATCCTACCAAGCAACCCACACAAGATACAATTAAACAATGTCACTGTTAGACAGATTAAAATTGCAGCTCAATAGAGGAACTCACTGTGACTAAGCAATTTCATAAATTAAGCATGTTCTGGCAGAGCTCCTCTGGAAGATATTAGCAGTGATCCAAACACTAGGACCTAGCAAATTTCTCGGGTGAAATCCTGCCTCCATTAGAGCCAATGGCAAAACTCCCAGGCACTTCTACAGAGCCAGAATTTTAATATCTCATGCCAGATGCAACACACTGCTATGGCTTTGGGCAAACTACACTAACTCAACCTCCCCGGTTATAAAAATGGGCCACTAACCATTGGTCTTGGAGATACTGTGGGGGATTCACAGAAGTGCCCCAAACAGGAAAGGGCACGCATTATCAATCAGTGCAATTTGGCAAACAGGCTACTTCAGCAACTCACCATCAGGAACGCTGATCCACTGATACAAGTTGAAGTTGATCCACTGACACAAATACCAGGCTGCAGTTTCAGCAGGATTAATCTCTTGTCCTGTGGAGGCCTGGCAAAACTATCTTCTGTATGAACTCCATACACAGAAGACTGGCCCAAGCTCTGGTGCAATCCCCTCTCTCAGGACTGCGAGATGACTATCTTCACTATTTTGATATTTTGAGAATTGTATTTGGATGATCCATAACGGTCTTATCTACATCAAACATCATCTATGTTCTTTTGCAGGCAAAGCATGCATGTGAACAGTTGCCTTCACAAGTCTGAGATTAACAAACCCACACTGCTACACAAATGCACATATTAACTCTGGATAACACACACATTTGTTTAAAATTAGATCTGGGGTGTTCTTGCAAATAGGTTTTATGGCTGTATGAAGAGAGGCTATAAAATGAGATTGGTCTCCTTGGTAGGTGGCAAGTTACATTTTTTTAAGAAATATTATTCCTACCATATAAATGCACAACAGATGTAACATTCGACCTAAGCAATAAGATTTATTACTATTTATAAAGCAAATTCAGCACAGCTTAAGGGAACACTGTACAGAATTCTTTAAGCTAGGAAGAGGTTCTTCTTGTCATCGATGCATGTTTTCCATTTGTCAATTCTTGCCCTCAAAGCCAACACAGAGTTTAGTATTTTAGGCTTCTTACAAAGGCGATGATCCTGCAATTCCATCTGCTAATATAGCACATAGTAGTCTCCTCCTTGTCACTGCAGGCATGGGCTCATATCTTTGTTTTTAGTTTCAAAAGAAATCTGCATGGCCTCTTTGGTCTCTTTTTGAGCCTAAAAACATTAGAGGTGATTTACAATACGCATACTACCAATAGCACATCCCATCAAAAGCTATTTCACACATTGTTTAGCAATTACAGCTGTGATTAAGGAATAGAGTCTCACTTATATTGTCTTGTACTCATTTCTTTACCTCGTGCACTTTTGTGTAAATATTTATTGTTTCATGTTTTCTTCAGAGGCCATAGTTCTTCCATTTTCTAAAAATAACCTGCTTATGCATAGTCTTCTCTTTTCAAAGCACTGTTCTTTCTTTTGTTAATTTCTGTGCATACAAAGAAAGTAGTGAAAGAGGGATATGTGCAACTTTTTGCTAACAAACACATTGAAAATATCTAAAAATGAGGAACAATTGTTGGATAAACACCTTAAATGGTAAACAGTCCTATGAAAAATCAATAGGCCTACATGTAGTAATGTAGTAATTTTGTGTAAGGGCAAGAAACCTGAAAATGAAAACATACCTGGACATAATATTAAAACCTTATTTCAAGAAAACACTCATTTTTGTTGCTCAACAGCTTCAAGTACTAAGTCATTTTTCAGTTTTTGCATTTCACTTCATCTAACATAATCCTGGATGGCCCAGCAGGCAGCCCCTGACCAACGCTCTCCGTTCATCTCAGGTGAATCCTGGAGCTGACTCCGTTGCATTCACATTGGGGAAATCAATGCATCTGAAAGTTCACCTCCTACCCCACCATGCACTTAGCCTAGGATTTAAACTGGGGAACCTCTATACAGACTATGAAGACAATCCTAGCATTAATATACTGCTTTCACCTCATTTTTTCCGATATGGGTAACTACCAGCTTGTAACCAAATTGCTTTCTGATCCTGAGTTCAAAGCATCGCACAAAATTTGGGTCTGCCCAAGAAGTCAAGCACATTCTCTTCCTGGAGAAAGGCACGAGACAAAAGTTCTTGGACACTCCTCTAGAAGATCCAGGCAAAATCTGGATCACTGCAGATCTGAGATCATATCAAACACCTGACCTAAATTTAAATGGATGTTTTCCTGTTTCCTACATCATCACAGTTATAAATGCCTGCATATTCTCTCTGAACTGCTCTTCCCCAAAAGTCATTAGTCAGGGAGTAGCTGATCAGTTAGCTCCCTAGCTATACAGCACTTTAAGCAGGCCTTTGGTAGAAGGTATGCTGAGAGTCTTTAAAAAAGGCTGTAATCCCACTGAGTGTCTCCTGTTGGTGATCGCACATCAGCCAGGACAAGAGGTTCCTTGACTTTTTAAAGGGATGCATCTGTTCCTGCCAGAGAAAAATCACATTTAGTCTTTACCTTTCATTAACGCTGTCAGATTCCAGGTACTGATATCCACACAGATGTTGCATATTCTATTTAAAAGTATCTGATTGTATTTGCAGTGAATATTATGAATATGAATATTACAGGCCAGGGAAGTTTCTACCTGTCTAGTGCACAACCACTGATTTAGTTCTCTTTCGTTTTACACTGGTTTTGTCTGGATTGTTGTACAAAAGAAACAGCAGTGGAAGAGGTGTCAAAAGCAAGCGGCTTGGCCTGTTCATACATCTCCTTTATGATACAGCTTTATGCTAAGGCTTTCTAGTATCTGCAATAGTGTCTGGCACACTGGGAACATCCACTTCTACTGTATCACATCCATTTGGGGTAAGACTTGACATTCAAGAGACAAGAGGGCTATTTTCTCTCATAACGCCAAGAAGTTCTTAGCCATGTCTGCTGTAATATGCTTTGCTGCAATGAGGGAAACATGATTCTCTGTCCACCTGCAAAGATACAGTGTGTCTTGGACTTGAAGAATCTCCTCAGTCAAAGGCAGAGATCCTTGAGGAACTGACCACCAGACTGTCAAACATTATCAAAAGATTGGCAAGGGCATATCTCAGAACTGGGACTGGGAACTCCATTACATAGTGTATTTTTGTCTGTCCTTTGAGGAAATTTCAGTACAAGGTGTAGGGATTTCAAAGTCCCCATATTAAGAGGTAAATTACAGAAAGACTCCTCTCAAACCTCAGACACAAGTGAGGGGCTTTTGTAGTTCTGTATCATCTGCATACATCAAACAAGAAACTGTTCTACAGATACAAATGCAATGGATAGATTGCATTGCTTCAAGAACAACAGGATTTTAAAAAAAATTGTTTAAGCTTTACCTTTTCAGATACTTTGAATATCCCCTGAAATATCTGGTAACATAGTGGTTGGCAAAGGGAAGGAAAGGAGGGAAGAAAAAAGGCTTTTGGAAGTATTCTGGAAACAAAAGACAGTTAATCATTCACGTTGTCTACAATTCCTTTGGCTCACAAAAGTCTCAAGACAGACTCTTGCTTTATATTAAAAAACAAAAGTAATAAATTAAAATCCTCTACTGTCCTACCTTCTCTCTTCTACAATGTATGATGGAATCCAGAGTCACAAACTGCCTGGACTTCATAGGCAAGGGCATGTCCTGAAGCAGTTCATTTCATGTCTCCCTGACACACCGCAGGCAACCTTTCCCCTTTAAGCGAAGAATCTCACAGTATCATTTTGTGTAACATTCTTTACATATTTCGACTTACACTCCCAATGCACATTTGTTTCAATCAAACTGTGCACACGTAGGTTTTCTGGGAGATCTGCTGGGTTTTTTGGGTTTTTTTTTTTTTAACTTTTTCTTTAGCTTGATATTCTGCACTCTTTCTGAAGCTGGCCATTTTGATTAAAGATTTTGCTTTGTTATGAAAGCAAACCAAGTACTTCAACTTTGAAAGAGAGAGAGCAAAAAGAAGCAGCCAAAACAAGTGGTGATTCTTATTTTCCTTTTAAGAGTGACAAAACAGCATATGCAATTCAATACCCAAGATCAGTTAATTGTATCTGAAACAGCAGCTTACCATGTAAGTTAACATTTGCTATGATTATAACCTATACAATGCTAATTTCCTATGTAAAGCCCCTCTGGTGCCCACATGAGTCACCTTCACACTTTGGGAACATGGGCATGGGGCAACACAGGTCACCGGTTATCAGCCTCTGTTTTATTTTACGATACATTCATGATTCTCTGTAATTCCAACAGCAAATACATCATGCTTGGTTGGCCAATGCTGGTATCTGATATTCCATGATTACCTTGGCTTCAAAGTGAGACAGTAATGCACATTTGTGTTACTCTCCCTTTAATGCAGTACAAAGCTGGACACAGCTCAGAAAGAAATCCCTAAAATCCATTACCTATTTATGATCATGTACAAATGGATATTTATCATGTTAAAAGAGAACCATATGTTAAAGTGGAGGCTAGAGCCCAATACATCTTTTTGGATGAAATCCCTTTTCAAAAAAAGGAATAAAATAATTAACATTTGCTTTTGCCAGTAGAAACATTTGCTCATGAATCTCCTGGGAAGGTAAGGGCATTTAACCTTTTTACATGCCATCCCTTCAGACATCTCTGACCCCCACTGCAAAACAGACAACAAAGATTCCCGACTCCACGCTGCTGATTAAACCCCTTGTAAGAAACATCTGGATGAAATTTTCTTGGCAGTTGATTTGAAAATTATACAAGAAGTACAAGAAGCAGAACTAGGGAGCAGCCATAGTTCAGCTGAGTCACACAAAGATGATGCTATGTAAATGCAGATTTTTCCTTGAACGCGTTAACTCCTAAATATTAGTTTGTGACTGTGCAAGCGACCTCATTAGCACAAGGAAAATAAATCCCTCTTCTACTCTGCATGCCAGCGTAGAGAAGGCAAATAGACTTTGAAAGAAACTCAACTGGATAATATCAATTTTTAAAATAAAATAATAAAAGGCTTAAACAGTTTACCTGCCTAATACTTAACTTTAATTGTCAGGTAAGAGAGAAGTTGTCATCGTTAACTTCCAAAAAAACATTTCTTAAATTTAATTTCAAAAGCTTCTATGGTTTCTGAGAAACTCATCAAAAAGCTGAAAGTAATGTCTTCCTACTATCTCAGTCAATACACCCCCAGGCCTAAATTAGCAAAAGTGACCTATAATTTTCATGGCCTGACATTCAAAATAAAGGATGTCCCAGTGCTCTGCTGCTTAAGCTTAAAAAGCCTGTCCAGTGCAGCTTAATATATTGTTCCGTTTCGGAAATACAGACCCTGGAACTCTCACAGTTTTCCGTATGTGCAACAGATCTAGAAGTGAGAAATTTTCACTGTTGCTATTAAGTGAGTAGCAGCAGCAAAAAATCTACACAAACCAGGCCAACTTTACACTGCAGCTGCTATGTGTGGAAAAAAAAATAAAAAGAAGCAGCAATAGGGAACAGCACCAGAGAGAATGTGACACAAAGGTGCAGGAAAAAGAAAAGCAGTGGGTAATCTTCTGCCCACATCTGCCAGGCTGAGAAAATTCGAGGGGATGGGGCAAGGAATGGGCAGAGACACTTTGGCCTTTTCCAGAAGTCAAGGCATAAAGCACCTCAGACTTATCTAACTGAATTATAATTACTCTGACATATAAAAAAAATTAAAGTGTTATCACAGTTCAGAGCCAGCAATCTGTAATTTGCTATAGTTGTTGAAAATTTGATGGGGTATGGGAAGGGCTTTGACTTCTCAGCTGGGGCACTGATCTGAAAAAATACATGTGTGCTTAAAATTGATTGGTAAATATTTTTAAGTCATAAAGAAATTAACACATAGATACAAAATCTGATCTAAACATTTTATCTCCAATCCAAACTTCACATTCTAAAGCACCCCTGCTTATTTTGGCTACACCACTGCGATTCCAATAGATCTAAAGTAGGGGCGCCTATTCAAATTAGTACTGCTATCAGTTTCTCACTAAATGAACATATACACCAATGCTTTGTTATATGTGTTTCAACTTATGAGAAACCACGCTTTGAAATTTAGAAAAAATCTGGCAGATAATGAAATTTCAGCATGGGACAAGAACAGCCAAATTGAATGCAGACCAGAAATTTGATCACAGAGGTGTAAGAGTAAGAAGAACTAAGTCTGGAGCTGTTTTTCTTCTATCAAGATAAAATATTGTAAATATTTTGTACCACATTATTCAGTACTACCACTGGAATGGTAATGAATGAATAAAACCAGAAAAGAGGTTTAAAAAATCCCAAGTAAAATCCAATATTCATCAAAAATACTGGAAATAAAAAGTTGTCATGTAGAACATCTACATGCAAGGGCCACACTACTTGTCCAGGCAGGAGGTAATATCAGTGTAGATTTAGGGTAGCCACCTGCCACGCGTTCCATTGTAACTCAAGTGAGTTGATTTCATAGCTAAGAGAAATAGTTTAAGACTAAGTGCATCAAGGGAAAATCTGCAATTTTATTAAGACTCTTTGATGTAACCAGTGTATGCTTTGCAACTCCATCAGACACCTCCCTCTACACACTTGGTCTGTACCAAATAGGGAAGATGAGATATTTAGAATCCTGCAATGTGTATGCAACCAACAAACAATTAAACCAACTAGTAAAAAGCAGGTGACAGGAAAACACAGAACCAAGGCTTACAGTGTATCAAGAAATGTCCTTACACTTAAAAAATTATAATGCACTCCAAAATCCACTTGTTCAGGCAATCCATGTACAACAGAAGGCACTGTTATCCATATGAATCTATCAATTCTGCACAGCAAAAACCTGAGAAGTGCAACTCAATCAGATGCAGCCTGGCCCCTCCCAGTCATTCAGGTTCCTCGAGGACAAATGTTTCCTTTCAGTCCATCAAATTATAAAAACATCACAAGAATTTGTACATTACAGTAGCTGGTTAGAAAGAGCATTCTGGTGGGAGAAGCACACTGCTATTTTTCAGAAAACCTTCAGCAGCATTAAATTACTCTCCCCTGTCTCTCAGAAGTCATGATGATGTCAAGAAAATGTAATGATGAGACCCTTCCCAATGACCTTTGTAGCTGATCCTTCAGTTGCCACCAGGAGTACTTCCAGCAAAGTTAAAGGCTGTGATCAGTCCTTTGTTGTCAAATGTGTAGCCACTTTCTTGGACTATTGTCTTAAGTCCCTAGAATTCAAAGGGGAAAAGCATATGAAAAAGTCTATAGAGAACGTTTTTGCCAGAGACACTACAGCTCAGCTAAGAATGCAACGTTGTGGAGAAAATTCTTATTTGAGTCAAAATTTCATTCCTTAAATGCAGTGACAGTAATAAATTACACCCAGATTTTCTCTAAATGCATAAACACACACACCTCTACAACAGAGCTGAGAAATTAATCCTCTGCAGAATCCGTCTGTTACACTATCCTGCGTGCTTTTTGAATAAATTTGAACTTATTTTCCATGATGCAAGCTTTCTAAACATCTAAAACCTCACACTGACTGTGAAAGCAACATTAGCAGTTAAAAAGTTACAAAACTATTAAACACACAATAATCTATAGTAATCTTCATCAAATGCCTGGCTGACAGCTAGATAGTACCTTAATTTGCTCTTCATTCCAAATGTCAGATTGTGCAAAACTAGTTCGCACCCTGTTCAAACAGCAGCACATGTCAATGAGAAGGCAATTAATTAGAAGCAACAGTAATCTCTCTGAATAACACACAATTCCAGGCAAGGGATAATATAAGTGCAGTATCTTACTCACGCTTCTCAGGAAACGTTAATTAGCACAAAGATTTATTCTCTCTGCTGTTACAAATCACATGCAGTTCCAAGATCCCTGCAACAGATAAAATGGCCCCAGAGAAGTGACTCACCTGCAGCATTGCGCCGGTGTTCTGCTAATGTATGAATTTCCTGCAGCTGTTTCTTCTGATCCTCGCTCAACAGTGCTGTCAGCGAATGGTACCAGGCTGCATCTCGGCTCTGCACCGCTGTCAGAACAGGAATGGATGAAAAGTGGTTATCAGGTTACCTTGCAACTTAATTTCAGTAGAACAAAATGAAACACATGGAATCCCTGGTTGGTTTTAAAACAGAATTTGCACTGCAAAACAGGTTCAGTATTCCTGTTAGCCTTCTTAGCACAGAACCCCCACTGTAATAGAGGCAATTCATCTCGGGGAA
Source organism: Rissa tridactyla (assembly GCF_028500815.1). Taxonomy (NCBI): domain Eukaryota; kingdom Metazoa; phylum Chordata; class Aves; order Charadriiformes; family Laridae; genus Rissa; species Rissa tridactyla. The sequence goes on from NC_071466.1 coordinate 153,315,855, forward strand.
CTTAATTACATCCTCTGCTTTCTGAAACAGAAAGTTGACCATGTGGCCATTATTCATGGACAATGATCAAGTGAATCTTCTCATTTAAAACGCATATCAAAACTAAAAGCAACAGGATTAGTCAAATGGGAAAGGGAGAAAATTTCTCCATCATGATTTTAACATCTAGGAAGTGACAAATATTTCTATATATAGGAGTCCCTCTAGTGACTGAGTCCCACTAATTTAGGTTGTGATTTAGAAGTTCTGAAAGAGAACATGAAGAAAAGTAATCTCTGGCTGTATTTGCTACCGTTTAGTACTTGTAAGCCAAAAAATCTTAGCATTAACTTTAGACAGAAAGATCACATCTTCAGTTTCAATAATCTAAATTATTACTTGTAACAAAGAAAAGGGCTTTTCCCGGTGAGGACCATAAACATCTCCAAATGATTTCATCATATCATTCTGCCAAGAAGCAAATACATACCTAAAAGTGCTTGTGTAAAAAACTGGTATTCATCAACACCATTTTCAAGGTCAATAGGTGTGCTGAACCCTTCAAGGGCAGTCTCTTCCAGTGCTTCTTCATCCCAGTCATCATCATCATCATCCTCCTCCTCTTCCTCACCACCACCACCACCATCACCTCCTCCTCCATTATGTTTCTCTTGGACTGCCAGGCTCAATTCATTTGTCTCTTCCTCATCACTCGGTATCTCTTCTGGAAAAGCATTGATGTGTTTTGTAAAACAAGGTTTAAAAAGTATAGGAAAACAATGACTTATGAATGAAGAACAATTAATAAATCTACATTCTGGCTGGAAAGGGGACTCTCTGTTAACACCCTTCCACCAAAATCTTAGAATTGGAAAAATGAGGCTGCTAAAATGTTTCCTACATTCAAGATCAGTTAAACTTTTGTTTCTAAGCACACCTGGGGAACGTGAAACTGCTGCCTTTTTTCTTCCCTCATTTATGCAGTCGTTGTGCAATTATAAGATCCAAAAATGTTTAGGAAATGTGTCTTTGACAAAGTGCTCCATCACTGTGCTTTTTAGATTATGAACAAATAGAGACTTGCATAGACTTCCCAAATTGACACAAAACAAAGAGAAAAGCAGATGCAGACCACATGTCTGCCTGCCGTTCTTCATAGCGCTCCTTTATTTGAGTAAACTTAAAATAGCACCATTCACTTAGCTTTACTTTCTATTCCACTTATGAAACAACTATTACATCTTGAATTAAATGTAACTCCAACATGCAATTATAAACACTGCTATTTTTTACTGAAGGAAAAGTATTTCCAACTTACAATCAAGATAAAAAAAATCCCCCTCCAATTTCAAACCTTCAGCTCTTTCTGTGTTAACATTTTAGAAAGAATAAACATGACTATATCTGCAACAAGCAGGGGCTGAATCAAATGAAAGAGATTTAAAAATTACCGTGCTGTTTCCATACTGTAATCCTATGCATTGAGAAGAATTCTGTAATTCCATTACAGAAAATCACGTGTGAAATTTGAGTGGATTACATAATCTGCTTACATCCAATCTAATTTTCAGACCTCAAACTATCGATCTCCTGTTCCAAGTCAAATACAGCCACACTTAACTGCCTGCACTGCTGTGTAAAATTCACTCCCCACAATTCCCTCCACAAGGTATTCTTTGATGTTTTTTCTCTTCTGGCAGACACAGCAGTAAGAGGTCTGTCTACTCCAGGAACCTCAGCTGTCTCAAACTCCACTTTGCAAATCACTTTCCATTTGGGCAAAGACGACTTGCTAGGATTTCCTTCAAAGTTCAAGAAAACAAGTCTTTCAAACAGTTGAGTACTAGGAACAGCTTCTTTCCAGGAATCAAGAATACAACCAGTGCAGTCCTGGCAACCTCCTGCTGCCTATGTGAGAAGACAAAGCACATTCCAACCCATAAGATTGGACTTGCAAGTTTTATTGTTACTCTTAAACCAATACTACCCTTTCACGAAGCGTTAGCTGTTATGCATTGAAATGTTTTGATTATATTTTGGGAAGAAATATCAATTCCTAAGATGATCTTTCAAGCACCCAGTAAACGGAGTTATTTCCAGCAGATTGATGAGTTTTAAGAATGAACCGCAATTTCTTACCTCCTTTAAATTAAACCCAGACAAAAACCACAATGTGAAAAGGGGAGACACTTTACCATTATCTTCTGCAACGTGTTTTTCACGTTTAGCATGATCCTCAGGTTCTGTGAGTTCTCGTGAGGTGCGAACTTGTTTTAAGCCCAGGAAGAGGAGGAGGATTGAAGGGACAATCTGGGCAGCCACAGCATCCACTGTAGGCGGTCGGTTCTGCAATTCCATTAGGATGCTCAGTCCTATTATACACATCTTTCTGTCATGGCGTCTGAAACAACATACACTTGTTAGACAAAAAACAGATTTTCACTGCAAGGATATGTAGTGTCCTGGCACTTGACGTGGCAGAAGACAATGTCACAGAGACTATGTTCAAAGCTCCTAAACATATTATTTACTTTGCTTTGAATGCAAGTCCCCCACTGGAAAGGGCTTGTCCAATAACAATTAAATACCTTTCAAGCACAGGTCAAATTCCTGGAACAACTGTTTCTGATTACCAAATGCAAAGTTTGTAATGCTAAATAAATACTGTTTAATAATTATGTAGAATATCTTGTCTTCAATAAAGCATTTGATACAGATTATCATCATTAAATAGGATGGAAAATTAATTTGCCTTGGCTTCGACAGCAGTACTGTTGCAGGGATTGAAATTAGCAAAAAGACTATTAGTGAAGAGTAATGATAAGCAGGAATGCAGTGAATCGCAGGGTGCATTTATGGAGTGCCACAAGGCAAGCTGTATTTAAACATGTTTATTAAGAGTCCATAAGAATGGCTGTATTATACACCCAATTTCCGACACTAACTTGAGACACAGTGCTAACTCCAGTGAAAGCAGGGAAATATTTCGCTGTATCAAGAATAACTGGCAGTACACTCAAACAGGGAACTTGCAAATGAGTAGATCTCCAGTAAAACAAACAAACTATACATAATTCAAAGGAAAGAAAATAATGAAATTAGTAGCAGAAAGATTTTTATGTGACCGTGGCCAGGAAACTAGCTAGGAGCCTATGCTCTTAAAAATAAGAATTGATTTTCACTTCCAGAAACAGAAGTTATTTGCAAACAAGACAGGGAAAAATTCTCTAACTGCCTCTGCAGTTACTCTTTGGTTCTCCTTTACTGGAAACACCAGTAGTTTTCAACTCTTCTCTAACATTACGGTATTTTTCTATTAAGGGCTTGAGAGGAGCTTGTTTTGTTTGAACTATTCAACCTGATGCTGACAGCTTCTGTGCAAGCCTTCTGCAGGACAAGCAGTTCCAGCAAAAAGTTTCAGTAAGACCTACAGAAACCAAGCAAACCCCCAGAGTCGGAAGAAAATGGCCATCCTCCAGACTCTCAGTAGATACTTCCATTACTGAATCAGTTTTACTTTGAAATGAAGAGGATAAAAAAGGAGAGAGAAGAAACCAATGAGCTGTGTACCACAGACTGTAATAAAACTTACAGGGGAACAGCCAGCAGCTCAATCCACCACTTCAAAAATTGCTGCAGAAATACAATTTTAAAAGTGCTTACAATTTCATTACCAAACATGCCATACAACATGCTACTGAACTATGATATTCTTTAAGTAATACAAGTGACCACATATTAGAGCTTTCTGACCTTTACATGTGCTTAAACAAGACTGGGGATCTGGAGGGATTTCATTACACCTCCCACGTTGTTCATCTTGTTAGGGCTTAGTGAAGTGATTCCATTCTCAGAGTAGTGGACAACAACAATAAATTATATATGACCATGCGTAACATTATGATCACAGAAGACCTTCCAAGAAAAACAAAGTCACCTAGCATATCAAATAACACACTCTGTCACGTTGGGTTTGGCTGCTCCATTACACGTGTTGAAAAATGCACCAAAATGCAAGTAGGCAAAGAGTGTCCTTCCATCATTGCTCACTGCAATACTTTATTTTCAGAAGGAATGGGGCACAAAAGAGGACATATAAACCAATCAAAGAAACTGAGCGAGGGGAACAGGGTCTGCTTTCACAATAAAAAAAAAAATTAAACCCCTTACTCCTGCCAGTTTATCTATGTTGAAAACAAGCTCATCACCATTTGCTCTCATGCCAACACTGTGAAGACCAAAATCCAAGCTAAAGATGATGCTACCTATGAATGAAGCATAGCTTTTCTGGGAGAGTTGTCCTTACTGTAAGTATGAAAGGAAAGAACTTTCTCTACCTCCTCTCCCTGCCAGCATCTTAATCCAAATTTGACCAAAGCTCTGTAATCTATGCACAAGACTTCTCTCCCACATCTTGACACTGGAAAGGCATGAAATTTCTTCAAGTCCCAAATGTATAACGAAGCAATTTCAGTGTACATCCACCAGAGTAGTTAAAGACACTTGGCATTACCTTTTATAATACATTTGAAAAAGCTACCGATACACAATGCCAATTGCAGAACACAACACAGTGAAAAGTAAAAAAATCTCTAGTAATTAGTGGCTTCGCTTCATACTAAACTACCTTTCTGGACAGCAAGCAAAAGTGCAAGAATCAAGCATTGCTGTTTAAAGGGAGTCATCATTAGGAAGCAGCCCAAATGGCCAAAAATACAGCATATTTGTCATGCTCCATTTTCAAGCTTCTAAGCAGAGACGTTGTAAGAATGAACACGTCTTCAGAATATGCATGTTATTAGAAGACCCAGCAGGACAGCAGAAATCCAGGCATCAAGCTATCTTTAATGAACCTCAGCCAGAAGGAGACTTGTTTATTCCACCTGCCAGCAGACAAACAGCAGGACAAGCATCCGCCTTGCCTGAAGTTCAGCATTCTATTACGCCCCAGATGTATCAAGTACCCACAGGACTGAACAAGAAAAACATAGTTCTATGTCATTTGCATATTTTTGTAATGGCAAATAATGGTTTGAGGACTATTCCTTTGCATTCAAAAGGATCATTATTTCAGCACCCTTCCATCTGCGTGAGGGAGCCTGGATAAAACTCTCCTTCGTGCTTTGTCCTGGGAGATCCATGCTTATTTGCTCAGCGGCACAGAATGGTCCTCCCTAACAATCACGGACTGCTTGCTCTCTCAATGGCGTATCAAGCCTGGAGTGCTAAACATGCAACACATGGCAGTGCAGTGCATAACTCCCAGGCAAGTCTATTTTTAACAAGCTGTGTGTGGTCTTCATAATCTGCAGGACCTTTTCTTGCTAATAAACTTCCTTCCAATACAGGACAAAAAGATCTAAGAATCTTCTGTATTTTAAACTGAGCTGAAAGGATTTCAAAGGGAAATCACAAAGCCTTTTCTTTACTGCGTTGCTGTGCTCCTTTATGTGAGGATCAGGTTGCTTTCTATTACATCAGTCCAGTTCCTGGACAAACTGCAAATGATTAGCCATTTCCTTCTAGTTGCAAAGTTGGAACTGACCCCATTTTCCTATATAAGATTGGGATTTTATATACAATTCTGACAAAACTAGAATTTCTAACTATTTAAACTCCTACCAAATAAATCCCCCTAGCTTCTAAAAAAAAAAAAAAATCACTCAGGAGTTTTTTTTGAAGCAAGTTAGATTTTCCTTTCACCCTAGTTTCCACAGAAGAAATTTTAGTATAAGAGTATGCGTAAGTCATGCAGAAGTCTCACTCAAATTTCAGGCTGTCAGGGAAAAGGTGGAAAGCAATAAGGAACAAATGTTTCTACAAACGGTTTTTCAGTCTCTTGCTCTTAGTCAATTTGAAGTTATTGTAGAAAACATTTAGAAATAAATAAATACCATATAATGTGGTACATGGGCATTATGGGCACACATGCACAAATATGTAATATCCACAATGACATACCGGATTTATGCACAGTCTTACACTGAGTTCTGAGCTCTCCTTGCCTGGGTAATTTTTAACATTCCAAATTTCTAATCAGTTTTAAATAGTTTCCATGTTTTTAATGACACGGAAGAGCAGTTACTTATCTTACCATAACTGCTTTTCCCCCTGAAGATGTATTATTCCCACGCATTCCATCTCATCTGTTCACAAGTGCTGCTCAAGAAATACTGCATTCTTTTGGCAAACATGGTTGACTCCAGCCTGAGAGCATGCAGACGCACACAACCCCACACACTCCTGGAAGAGCACGTTCTGTGGATACTAGGACTTCACAGGAACAGAAGAAGGACAGAGGGGCGTGAGATTTACATGGAGAAAGCATCTTGAAGAGTCACTGTTACCAGTAAGTCACAGATTTCCTGCATGGCTGACAATGAAATGGCAGTAAGATTCACCTGGTCCTTCACACCTGGAGGTGGATCTACTTCGATCTTCTCCAGTTTCTCTAGGATCTGTGAGTCTTCCAACTGATTTGAATTTAAGCCTAAAACTGCCTCTTGATGGAAAGCAATCTAACTGTAAACCAGTGCAGCAGTGAACGATGGCTGGTGAGAAAAAGGACTGTTCAAATTAGAGTGCCTGCGCCTGCCTTCACTGATGAAGTCTGCAGAGGTGGACCCAAGAAAGGGTTTCAAGAAAGCCAGATTTTGTTTGCATTTCTGTCTTTTCCTGTTCAGTTAGGCCTCTGAATATCTGGCTGCTTTTCAGATGATGACCCTTTACTACCCTTACTAAAACAAATGGTCTTCTAGAAGCAATACTATCCTGAGGGAAAGGAACTCCCTTGCATCACATCACAGTGCCTGACAAGCAGTACTACAGCAAAACCCCTACACCTGGAAGCCTCATACTGAGGAGACAGCACTGAAGGAAAAGTGGGGTTTGGATTTAAGCTGTATTACAGATATTTATTTCACTGCTGGTAGCAGCAGATCAAAGAGATACATTTTAACCTCCTGTTGCCGTTCAAGTGCAGAGTCTGAGCACAATCCAGCATCATGATCTCCATGTTTCATTTTCATAGGCTTTGTCAACTTTTGTCTCAGCTCTGAAGAAGAATTTAGTTGAACAGTAGTTGCAGTAGCTGATGCTTTTTGAAAAGCAGCACAAAAGAACTGAAAGTTAAGCTGCACCTCACAGGAGTACTTGAGGTTGGAGCCTAGTCAGATCTGCAGCACTCTTCCCCCTCCGGACCTAAATAGTTTCTCACTGAATGCTCCAGGATGAACTGTTTAAAGCTATAAATCTCTTTCATTTTTTATTTCTTTTAAAAAAGGAATGGCAAGCTTACCACCTATAGGGAATATCTTCTTTCATACTGTCTCTGTATGCATTCATCATTTGATATGCAGAAGAAAAAATGACAGCACAAAGCACTGAATCTCAAGAACTTTGCTTCAGCCATAAAGAAAATCAGTACATGGAAATCCTAAAACTTCTTGCTTTTTTCTAAAGTTGGTAGATATAAAAATAATTTAGTAATGAACAACAATATTCCCACAAGGTGTGGGAGAGGTAGGCTTAAAGGTGCCCTTTTTCATTCACTGGCACTCCAAAAGAAAAGGGGGACATTTGGGTCCATTACGCCTTTTTTGTCACTGACTCAAGTAACCTCTCTAATTGATAAGATATGTATTTATGTTAAGATACAGAACGTACTATAGATATTTCATACACAGCAGGTAGAAGAAGTCAGAATGCTCGTGCTAATATGAACTGTCCATTTTTGTCATAAAGAATAAGAGATTTTTTTTCCCCACACTTTTTATATGCTTAATTTAGTGCTTTCAAATTTTTTTTTCTTCAAGGAGAGACTGCTAGGGTAATACCTTCAAACACAGACACACACAGGGAATCTGCACAAAGCTTGTATGCACCAAAGCAGGCAATTTCTCTTGTATCTCCAAGTGCTTTTCATTCTAGTAAACCAGACAGAATTAACTTGCAGACATGAAATAAAGTAGTCTATGCTGCAATTCTACAAACTGCTGCACTTTCATCCTCATCCCACTGAATTGTGCTTAGGACAGAGGAGGGAGGAAAACAATCTTTACTGTGTACATTTGGTACGTGTTTTAAAAATACTGCAAAGTACGCTGAGAGCAAAACCTGCATATGCCAGTTGGTCATTGACTGACTGGGAGTCAGTATTTTATTACAGATAAGAAAAAGGTAATGCAGTGCTATGATGCACCACACAGTTCTAAATTCAAGATGAACGCTGAGGCAGTAACGTAGCTGTACCAAGATGGCATATAATTCTGTTCAAGACAGATTAACACAAATAAGAACTGGTATGGAAAAAAGCTATTTGGATGACTAGGGAGTGGAGAAACCATCTTAAATGAAGGCCCTTAGAGACTTGTTTTGAACTGGAAAGACAAGACTGGACCAATAAAAAACACGTAGGAAAAGAATAACAACCTAAAATAAGGTATGCAATCTATGGGTCAGAAGCTGCCTGTCTTGGCCCCCTGTTCATTCACAGCATGACTCTTAAGACGCTAACACTTCGTCTGTTGGCATAGGCTATGCACAGAGATGTTCTAAGCCTATCTGTACACCTACAGTCAGATGTCAGCCTCCAGTGACAAAATCTAACTCATAGCAGGAAGGTGAGAGGTAGCTGTTAACTACATCTGACCGTCTGCTTTGCTCTTAAGTGGATTTGAATCTCACAGTCAGACACCACATCTCAGCTGAGGGGCAAGCACTAACTGTTAGGCACTGGACTTCACATCTGCCCAGCATCAACTGCCTGCTTAGCTATGTGATGACAGGCTTTGTCCACCTTCATTTATTTTACAAATGTTCAGCTCCTGCCCAAGTGCACGCTACTGCAGTGCAGACACGTGTTCAAGGGAGGTCAGAATAAAGTTTAAGGAAGTTTAAGGAAGTTTAGAAATATGCTAACCAGTCAGTACATCAGTTGCATAATGATAAATATGCAAAGTTGATCCTGAACAACTTACAGGAATTAAAATCAGAATGTGGATTCATTGGACAGAAAAATGTTTTTTCACATTAAATGGATAAATTAAAAATACTTTATAAAATATAGGACAGAAAAATATGTATACACTGTGTTTCAGAAAAAAAAAGTTAACATCTCACTGAGATGCTGCTGGTCAGCTCTGAACATTAGCCTCAAGGCATGTTGGACCATCTCTTGGAGAAGCACATAGTTTGTAATTAAGGAACTTAAAAGAATTCTGAAAAGTTTTATGTATTTTACCCTTGTATCCTCACAACACAGAAAATTCAGCAAGTAGCTCAACGGACACAGAAAAGCTACACAGACACAGGTCAGCTTTACTGGCATCATAGCAATTAGACCCGGTGTGGATTACTGTTATTTAGACTAACCAAGGAATGAGAACTCTTACATCAACGTGACTAGAGATACAAACAGAAGTCAAAACCATGGACTTTTAAAAAATAAAAACCACAATACTTGCCCAAGAAAACAGTCCGTGTCATTCATCCACTGGTTTATGAACTGTGCAGTGACAGGTGCAGGATTGTGTGGAAATCTCATGTTCTCTAAGGTGTGCAGAAGTAGGTCAGGATTGTAGTAGAGTGCAGCTATGGCAACCTGAAGACACATGGTACGAAGCTCACTTGTTTTAACTCCTCTAGTTAACCGCTCCAGAACAGCCTCCACAAAGAGTGGAATACACTGGGCATACAAAGGAGAAGACAAAAAAAAAACAATCACTAAACAAAAAAACCCAGGCATTATACATGTTGACAGGTTACACAAAAGTTTAAAATACTTTTATCAGAATTGATCTCCAGAGTTAACTGAAGTCCAGGTATAACCTAGGAATGCATTCTATTCACTTCCTAGTATAAAAGCCTTTTAAGCCTCTGATTACATTCTTATAAATCTTCCCCAAAACAGCTATTCTCTGAACTGAAAATTGCCAGTGTTATTCTCAGTATGGAGGAGAATATTTAGGGCCATTTGGTGGAATTTGTTCTAGCGTGTATAAAAGGTTTAGAAAAGAACTCAAAGACATTCTCATCTTTGAATAAAGTTATCCAACATTTTCAAAACTAACAGGCATTAAAAAAGAAATTACCTAAGTCTGCAAGAAAAAGAAGTTTTTCCTAATAAAACTAAAGTGATGTTAAATTCCTTATAAAAGTTTGAAATGAGTGAGTTTATTCAAATAAAAGCAAGTGCGCACAAATTCCTACACAACAAAATAAACACTACATATATTTCCATGTGCCGGTTTATGCTTTATAATAATTTGGGAAGCATTATGAATGTTTTAGTTTATGAGTTTCAGTTCAGTGTGCAACCATTTCAATTCACAGAGTTGTGCAGCTCAGTTAATCCTTCCACCACATACTCACTTCAATGCAAACACATACAATTCACTTTAATCCCTTCCAGATTTCTTTTAAAAATAAAATCTTTCGCGGAACCCTTTTATGTTCATTTACTTCAGCATTACATTAGTGAAGTTATATTGCTTTCAGTGAAATTAACTAAAAATTTATCACTGAAGTCCATGGATTGCACCGTGGCAACATCAAACGTGAAATGTAAAAGTAATTTAGGCTGGAGTGTCATGTAAAACATGAGAGACCGGAATTTAGCCCTTAATAGGAAAAGGACTGCTATCGAAAAGTGTGTTATAAGAAACTTTGGAAAATTGTGATTATTTTTTTCCCAGCAATCACAATCCAGCCACGCTAGAAATTCTTCATTTCCAAATGCACTGAGTAATAATTTAAAATATTAAAAAGGACCAAGTTCATATTGCTTGGAGAAACAATTTCAGTAGTTGGATACGTATACTTAACCTCTCAGCTGCAACAGTTTTAAGAATGTGCGTTTTGCGCCAAAGGGGAAATCTTATTAGGAGAAAGCCAAAAAAAAAGACAATTCTGCACATCATACTATATCCTTACCGTTCAGTCTATATTCATTTTCTGGTCATGCCCACTAATCTCTCACCTCAAAAAAAACCCCAAAACAAACAAACCCAACACACACCCAACCTTACAAACTCTCCTGTGCCCATTTACTTCTTTCTGTATTTCTCCCCATTTCTACTTTTTACATTTCCCTCAAACTCTCTAATTCCAACCGCTTCTCTCAGGAATCATATGCGTATCATTGGAAGCCAGTAAAAGAGAAAACCTGTTCAATATATATCACCTGGTCAATACCCCGTCCTTTGCATTGAAGAACAATTACTTCTAGGAGTTTGGCTGCATGGCACTCTGCATCTTCTCGTAAATCTCCTGTTAACACCTAACAACCAGAACAACAATTTAGTTTATCAGTATTAACCACTGACAATTTTGAAAGCAAGTGCTCCTGTAGATGCATACATCAAAAAATGTGGTATATACATATCTATTCGTGCTATATTTTGTGAGGCAATAAAACACATAAAAAATCATCTCTACAGGACATAAACCAGGATAAGAGGCTAAAGATGAATTTAAAATTTAGAAGAAATTGCTACAGTTCTTTATGAATGTTAGTATTCTTTATATGTCGTTGCTTTCCCTTTTTTAAAGGAAATGTTACTTATAAGAATCATTGATGTTTTCCATATGCTGTTTCTGTTTTGTGACTTCAATTCTAATAGACACTAGCAGATTAACAGCCCGGCAAAGTGAAGTCCTATCTCTAGACTAGTTTCTGATTAAAAACAAGATGTATGCAATCACTCTATGTATATGTGCATACATGTGAAACTGACTGCTTCTTCTCAGTATGTTTCAACCCTATGGTCAGTGTCAATCAAACCTGACAAAGAATCAGAATTCTCAAACACATTCAATCTCTCTAACTTTCCTAAAAATAAGCAGGTAGCTAGATGCCACTCTGTAATGCCCAAAATCAGAGAAAGGCTGCAGTGTGATCTCATACTTTATTATACATCAGAGAATCAGCATAAAAGAGAAACGTTATAAATGTAGGAAGAACTTCAAATGAGTTCGCACCTTAGCTGACAACTAGAGAATCCAATCACAAGATACACAGCCCAAGGAAATCAAGCTTCATTAATTCCTCTACTTACCAAAATAGCCTGTTCATAGAAGAGAGTCAAGAGGAACAGCAACTTTCTCCCACACAAATTTGTGCATGTAATTTTTTAAAAAGCATGTCACTTAAAAACTGTGAGGGTGCTATGTGTACTCAGAACGGAGGTGAGACCAAATTTCATTTCCTTCTGAAATGACTGGCCACCACCTGGCACGTTCAGGTCACTCCGCCAATGTGATTGTTAAGTAACAGTGATAAGCGTTAACAGTAATAAGCCTTACCTCTTTACACATAGCATAAATGATTTCTAAATGCTTTGGGTTAGACAGTAAAGTATCGGTGTCAATGGTCACATAATTATGCAAGAGAGGCATCATTTCTGCAGAAGAGGGAGAGCAAAAGAGAAAAAAATTACAAACCAATCCATGCAAGTGCTAATGAGTGAGGCTGTAGTCCTATAATGGAATTTGTTAGCTCAGATTCTTGGATATGGTTGGAAATTCAAACTCTGCAGAAGTCTATTCTAGCAGAATTCTTCATAAAGTGCATCACGCAGGTTGCATTCTCAGAAGAGTAAATAGAATAGGACTACATTTTAATTAATTCATTTGTAATTTCACATTAACTTGGTATATTTCAGCTTTCTTTGAGTTCAGGACCTCCTACAATAACTGATCACACCGACAAGATTTGAACATGCTTCTCCTACTTAAATATGCTCCTGTTACACTCCCACACTAAACAGATGGTCAGGGCATGACTCAAATACATGATCATTTTAAACCAAGACACTAAATGCAAGCGACCCTTATTGAGGTGGGCTTTATTAATGAATTCCCAAACAGTGGAAACATCAACAGAATAGAAGTGATCATACCTGCAAAGCACCCATACCAAACCTGTGGGAAAAACTCATATACAACACCTAAGAGCTGCCACATTTGAGGTGAAATCATCTGGCATGTCAAGCTGTAGGCCAAGGAGAGAATGTCTTCGTAAAACTCTGGAAAGGAGAAAGAACTTTAAGTAGGGTGCTTTAAAAAATAAATTTACCTTGCAAATACCTTGAAATTTGAAACCAAGGCCCAAGTCATACGACAACCAGAAGACAGCAATTAGTAACAAAATCAATACATGGTACAATAATACAAATTGGAAAAAACTCTTTTAGAATGCTCTTACGTTGGCTATAGTTACAACAATATGCACAGTTTTTCATTATAAATACACACTAGAAAAATATATTACCAGCACAAAGACATTGTGACTAAACAATTTACTGCAAAATATTTTTATTTTCCCAACCCTTGTTTTCATTTAAAGGTCTTACCACAAAACTGTGTAGCTCTTTAGTTCAGGTTACTGATAAAGCAGTAATTTAATTGCAGACCATGTCCATAAAATACTAATGTAATTGCAGACATTGTCCTTTAACACAGCTAGCTAGAACTATAATCAGAATTGCATCTTCAGCTTTTGAGTCTGACCTTCAAAACACAATAAACAGCCTGACTAATGTACAAGAGGAGATCAGGAAAAACAAATCATAACTGAAACTAACGTCTTTTTTTCTTCAAAGAAGCACACAAAAAAAAGATTAATTTCTGTCAGGAAGACAGTGTGGTTTACACTAATTAATTTAAGAATGTTTTTTAATGTAAAAACATGTAAATGTTTTTCTAAAAACTATCTCTAAAACATACCTATAACACGTTTCTGCATAACGAGGCCTATGATCTGTAAACAAATGCTCTCGAGCTGTTGAGTTATCTGAAATAAAAATATAAAGCAGTTTATTTTAAAACTCAGAAATACAATAATTTAATCAATGTCTTTGACTAATTCAGTTTGAGAAGTTCTTCAAGGCAAAAAGGCTTTTATCAATTTTTAAATGCTGCATTAACAATCACAATATTATGAAGTAAGGTCTTACTGATGTAAATACTCAAATTCTCACTAAGCAGTTTTTCTTTAAAACTTGTCACTTACAGCATTTTTCTTTATTTTAAAAAAATCTTATTTTGTGATTATTCCACACATCCTACCAAAAACTGTTTCTGTTGTCCTGTCTGGATATAAAGCAACATTGTACTCAAAAGTATTTCTGATAAAGCCTCTGTCCAAAATCTTTGAAGTAGAATGCGTAAAAAGCAAGAAAGGAAGAGATGCTTTTGCCTAAGGTCTACAGAGAGCCTCCCCGAGTAGGCTCAGCAAGAGGAACACATGCATACAACTGTGTTGAAATCGGGATTCAGCCTTGCCACGGTGGACACAGAGGCTATGAATTAAACTAAATTACAAGGAGAACTACATGGCCACTTTATAAGTCTAATTAAAACTAGTAAATACAGACATTTGATGTTATTACCACAGGCCATTCATTACAGACATAATCTTGGAGGATGTCAGGCTTTCTGGCCTTGTTCTAGTGAACGGATCAAGTATGTGACCACAGATTGATCCACTTATCTTCAGGCACCTGGCTCAGAAGCAATCATCCCCTAAACTCTCTCCATACGTAAAGGATTTCTAAGGATTTTTTTCTTTTTGAAAGGAATTTATACGGAGTTTTCAGCCTCATATATAATTTGTATATCATTTATATCACTTCTAAGATGATTACAGATCCTGAGATGAAGAGCACTCTGCACAATATTTTAGTTTGTGCCTCATACAACAGAAAAACAAGCTGCTAAGTTTATACCAAAAATATCCCAACTCTAAATGTTTTCCTAGGCTAAAACCTGAAAATCCACTTCAGGTTATCATTCGTGATGCTGAGCTTAGCTACCAAATTTTATTTTAGCTTTCAAAAGACGCAAGGGGTTTTTGTAAAGGAATGAAAAATGTTTTGAAATCCAAAGGAACACAATGGTCTTAAGAGAAAATAATTAGTATTTTAATTAATGTATTTTTAAAATTATAAGCTTCATAGCTTCATGCACAGTGAAACTTTCTCATTGTAAATCTAGGAGAAAGCACTTTTATGCCAACAGAGCTTAAGTTACTGACTGACTTTGCCTCTTCGGTCATCACTTAACTCCTTCCTACCTCAGTCAGCCCAGCTGGTATGAGCAGAAAGAATCTCTTTCTTCCCTGAATATGTGAAATGTAAACTTAAATTGCACCACAACTGCTAGACCAATTCCTAGGAATTCTATCCAAGAAACTGATGGCTAAACAACAAAATATGAGTTACTGTTGTAAAAAAAATGAACCTTATGCAAATTTTTTCTCCCTAAAATCTATTTTAACAGTCTATAATACAATTATCAAATTAAGTGCTTAACAGAGTAAGGGCTAAGGATTTTACCCTCAGGATGTAAATTCCCCTCAAAGTTGAGATCTAAACAATTAGGAAATCACAAAAGTAAACTGGGCTTTAAATTCAAATTTGTCAGAGATCACTTGGTACTAATTCACCATCCTGCTATAGTAAAGGCAGAGTCATGTCAGCTCAAGCAATGCGCCATACATGGAAGTGCTTGTTGTCATGAATGAAAGGCACGAGGCAAAACAGCAGGAGAAAAGATGTATAAAAGAAAATCTCACCTCCTTGTGATCTTCCACAACTGTCAGGATAGTGTCAATTGTGTGCAAGATGTCCGTGGCCATAGCTCCTTTGTCTTGGTCTTCGTCTTGTTCGTCATTCTGAATTATTTTACCAAATATTTCAGCCTATGAAAAAAAACAAGCAACTTGACATTCAGGAGTAAACTCACATTTCTAATTTGTCACGCAAAACCAAGACGGTCAATGCAACAGCAGCAATGCCTTATCTGTAAGAGCTGTCAGTGCTGAAAAATATGCTCCTTACTTTTGAAAGCGGAATACAGAAAATTGAAAACTCCTCTTTTCTTTGAGGAGTCTGGCTATGATAAGTCATTTGAAATGTTAAATAGTTAGAGCTTGTCTCTTTAAAACCAGTGTCAAAATTCAGTATCTTTGAAAAACCTATAGGTTTTAAAGATGCTGCATACAGAAAACAATATATTGTGAATACTATATGTGGACCTTTATAAAGGTTATTTTAAATGGTGTGCATGTCAAACAAAGCTCATTAAATGTTTACTGAACTAGGCATGTGCTTCTGACTAGACTGTTACTTTACTACTGTCTCTTACCAGGTGTTGAGTCATGTCAACGGCGATGGTAGCTACTTCCTGACTGTACTCACAGATCATCTTCTGGATTACATTAGTAAGATCATCATTTTCCGTCTCTCTAACAACGTGCAAGAGCTCTTGCATAACTGGCCTTACATAAGGCTTCACATATTCCTTGGCTAAAAAAAAAATAATTGAAATTAGGTGAAATCAATTATCCATAAACACAATTATACCATAACTCAAAACTATTAGTAACTGACTACTCTTGAACAAAGTAATTTTTTAAAGTTTAATTTGCTAAAAAACAAAAACAAAACAACCAAAAAGTCTACCCAAGGCACTTTTATAGCCCATAACTAGTAGACTAACAAAGTAAATAAATTGTACATTTACCACATTCAACACTGAAATGCCATCTACAACAAAAAAAAAAAAATCGACTGTTCTGGGGGACGCATGCCCTCAATACATAGGCAGCATTCATTCTTAAACATACACACTATTTTATTTCACTAAAGAAAAACCAAGACAGCTGCTGTTTACTTTATTAAAGGAAATATGTTGATTCTAACTTCTTTTGTGCAGAGACCTGTAGTAAAAACTTGAAGTCAGAATTCTGGGATGTACACAGTAACTGATGAGCAAGTGACACTCTCTAAACATGATGAGATGTTTTGAAATGCATGTCTTTAAATGGTAGAAGTGTTTAGATAAATCTGCACCAACCTCCTCGTCTACCAAAAAAAAAATAAGCAGTGTATACAACTGATGAATCACTGTAGCATACCTTGCTCTTGGTTGCTTATTAACATCTGAAGAGCTATGGCTGCTTCTACTTTGACAGGCATTTCCTTATCATCAATCAGGCTCTTCTTCGCCAACTCTACAGCATTCCTCAAGTTTAGCTCATTGTGAAATTTCAAAGCACTGAAAGAATGAAGCACCCAACAGGACTGCATGACAAAAAGAAAAGCAAGTTAGGGACTACTGCAATTTTTTAGCATTTTTTTAACTGATTCAAAAACAATGCTAACTACCTCTATGTTTCCATGCATTGCTTTTTTTAATTATGGTGTATTCATACAGTAACATGTAACAAAGTTTTTTTGCACTTAAGCAGTTCTTTATTTTCCTTTCACAAATTCCAATAAATTCAGTATGCACATAATTGGCATTCATAGTTTTGGTCCTTCTGGGGGAAAAAATCAGAACAAAAGTTAAAGAAAATTAACTGTTTGCTTATGACTGATATGGGCAGTCCAGGATTTTCTTCAAGCTACACTTAAACTGACATTATCTACTCTGTGGAAATCCCACCATCTTCACAGCCATCCAACCGCTCTAGTTATTGAGATCTGCTAACGAAAACTGGTCACAAAAGGGCCACGACCACTGCTCAAATTCTCCAGTCTGATCAAAGAGGTAAACAACAATATGACACAGACTTTCCATCAATTCATTTAACTGACAAATGATTTTTTCAGCCAACACACTGAAAAATTACTGCACAGGGTGGCTATTTGAAATTTTACTATGTATTTGCTTTATTTCTTTCATTGACATTCAGAATGAAGTGAAACTTGGAAGGAAAGAATCATGGCAAATACTGAAATTGATATAACCGGTGAACTTACTCTAGCCCTGAGGTACCCCAGGTTAGACATGAACAATGGAAAGACATGATTCTGTAACGTCAGCTCCATTTGATCCTTGAAGACACTCTTCTGTTGGTGTAAACAAAAATTAATTTTGGAGACCATTCATTTTACATATTTCATTCTAGCCAGTTATTCATTTCAACTATCAACCATGAGAAATGCAATGATTTGTCTATGTAATAAAGCTATTCTCTCATGAAGAGATCTGGATCTTGTACCTTGAACTGAACGAACCTCATAAGCACAGCAAGTTCAATGCCAGATAAGTGAAAGAACTGTACATGCAACTCATTACAATACTGTAAACTGGAATTTTCATTTTCTTTAAGGCAATTGATTCCAGCTGATTTTTCTTAAAAATCAATTAGGATAAATAACCTAGTACCTCCATTCTTCCCACAAAGGAGTATATACATAGCTGAAGATAAATATAAGCTTAGTATGAAACACATCAGTTTCAATGACCTACTATTACTATAAGCATCAAAACTAATTATTTTACACACTATAACAATAACTCACATCATTTTTCATGTTTATTAATGGACTAAGATAATTCCTTTGTGACAGAAATTTCCTTGGCTGGAGAAGGATATTTGATGAAAATTATCCTCCGTTATTCCAACCTTGGCAAATCCCAAGATATTCACAGGAAGTCAGGACCATAAACATGGAGACTTGTGACTTTCCCAGCACCTATAGTCCCGGGATACTAGAAAAGACATATGCTGGGGACTGTGTTACCATCGAAAGGAATGATTCAGTGGCTGAGACAGGAAAAGGGTGAAAGAAGACATTCAATACAACGTGTATCTCAGGTGATCACACATCTACTTCACCAATGCATACATCATTTTTCCCCACACTGATTCCCAAACCTTCAGAGAGGCAGATAAAGAACTGAGCAGAGAAAAACACAGAGAAGGGAAAAGAATTTTCCCTTGTGCACAAAGGTCAGAGGTTTGCATGCATTAAACCGGAGCCACTGTGGAGAGCCACGTGGGTAAGGCAGGGTCATTGTGTTTACGAGCTCCTTACAATCTGTATCTCAGTCAGCTCACCAGCCAGAAAGCACTTACAAGTCGAGTATTTTAAGCAGAAAGTTCATGGAATTTTTCAGTCTGCCAAACCCCAAACATAAGAAATTTAGAATTGAGAGGAGTCTGCAGTGTTTGGGGATTATTACTCTTTTGTAAAGTACATTATAGCCTCATGTTTCAAGACCAAAAATTTCAAATGAGAGCAGTATACTAGCATAAATCCCCTTTTTTTCCACAGGACAGAGATAAATGGGTTTAGAAGCCCACAGTCAATATGAAAGGCTCCTCACAACACAAACAATGTCCTCCTCTTTCACCGCTATACTCCAGCACAAGGGAGGGCATTTACAATGCAACCTAATCTACAAAAATTCTGCAAAAGTTACTGATGTTTCAGGATTTCAGATCAGATCAGGGATTGGTACATTGGTCAAAAATAAATGTTAGGAACATTGATAAGATGTGCCTTGCAACATGAAGACACATCCTGCACAGAGAGAGACAACTTGCATAAAATAAAATAAATTCCTTTAAAAAGGAGGCCTCCAGCACAAGGCCGCCATTCTCATGCTAAAAAATTATAACCTTTTGGCAGTTACTTTTGACATGGAGAAAGGGTATACTTTGGACTCCATTGTCTACAAAAGCGTAAGGGAAATCATAATGAAGATTACATTACAGAGCAACAGTGGAGATTAGACATGTATTCAAATTCCAGAAAAATACTCAGAATTCTGAAGATACTGTCTATACAGAATGGAGGAAGGACAGAAACTCTGTGCTCTTTGCAGTTATTTTCAAAACTCCCAACTGGCTGATGAAACAAGACTTACAGCCACACGTTGTAGGGTAAGAAAGCTGGAAAGCTAGACAAAACATTCCTGCAAGATGTTAAGTAAATATTTTTATGCAACCAGAAGCAGCTCACAATAGTACAGGCTGTTGGGGAGTTTGCTAAAGAATCATAGGCAACGCTATTGATGGAATGTTTATTGATGGCACGTTTGCTTTTTTAACACCCTTCCATTTTATTAGTAAAGCAGGAGAGGACCAAGGGACTGTTCTGTAGCAAACAAACACAGCTTTGGAGAAACTTGAGAAGAAAAATCTGCAAATAAAATGGGAATTTAAAAAACAGGAAAGAATGTTAATATCTTTAAAGAAACAAACCCTCAGATTCTTATCCCACAGTGCAATCTCTCTACAGACTTTATAAATACAGGTAAGGGCTAGCCATACTTTATAAACTAAGACTTTTTTATTGGCAATGGCACTTGATATTAAGAATTACAAACCTTTTTCACTTCTTTACCCACTTACTTTCAGTAAAATATCTGCTAGGGATCCTATAACATGCAAAGCTCCATCTTTTTTCCTCGGATCAACGTTTGGCTCTGTCAGAATCTCATAGCAATATGCCATCATTTTTGGTAACACCTATGCAAGACAGAAAACACTCAATCTCCTTTTGTCAGATTATTTTAATAGTATTGTTTAAGTCAAAATATTCACATGACATTTTTAAGTAGAAATTTTATTCTGGTCAAAGCAACTGTGAGGTACTACATGTAGCATCTTTGCATAGTTAAAATATAGAAGGTTCCTTTTTCAACTTTTAAGCCAAACTCGTCAAAATTAAATTAATCTCCTTGAAATTTCACATTAGTAATAGTAAATAAGGTATTTTTGTTGTCTTGAGGCAAATCAAAAAAGGTGACGAAGAGGCAAGAGGCTCAAACAGTACCTCACCCATTTTTTCTCCCCTTAAGTTCTCTTCTGGTTTCTCTCACACATATAAATACATACGTGTGTGTACATATATGTATGAACACATACATATCCAAGAACAGCTTGGACTAAAACCTCATAAACTTATATTAATCTAACGATTTTGGCAATAACTTCTAAAGTTGACTAGACTTAGAAAAGGTTTCTTGGCAAAACCAATTGTTTAATGTCATTTCCACACCCGATATGTGCTTTTCAGATATCATGACGTTTTGACGGTCTCAGTGCAAATTATGAAAATGAGGAGGTCAGCAGGCAAGGGCTGTTTTGACAATAAAGAAGTAGAAAGTTCATAGGCTATTCCACCTGACATAAAGACTATGCCCTGCTCTGAAAATCCATCTGGAAATGGAGCTCCATATTTACCAGATGGTAAAATGGTACCCAGAAAAAAGCTTGTAGCTCTAGCAAACTGACGTGCTTTCTAGGGCTTGGTTGGGTGCTTTTGCAGAGATCAATGGAAGTACAGAAAGATCTGCAGAAAAGTTATGTCCTCATTTAAAGAGCAGCTGTATGAAATTGGTTTCATTCCTGCTAATTTCATTGCTGTCAACAGGATTTAAATAGCATCAGTGAAAATTAATAAGGATCAGGTTCACTTTTCCCCCTACTGCTACAGTTTGGGAAGCTCAAAACAGCCATGACAGAGACTGTTTGTAAACTTGGGAAAAGGACATCTATTACAACTCAGTTCGTATCTGGCAGGTTAATTTTAAAACTGCAAGAGGAATCCCCTTATTTATTTATTTATACATAAACGCATAATTTAATACTCCCAAAATTCATAGTGCACAGGCAGGAAAGCGTGTGATTATGTATTAGCAAGTAGATTTTTCAAGACTAGCTTCCTGTAGCATCTTCAAATTTAAGGGAAAATGACATTACTAAGGAAACTTCAAATCATTAAAGACCACTGTTTCCATACCTCTTTTCTCTTCTTCGCAGCGGTATAAAGGAGATTCTGTGCTGCTGTTGTAGTGCATGCATAATCCTCAAATACATCTAGCAAATAAAAAAAGGCAAAAAAATTTCCTTTTCTGAATGACATAATAATAAGATTGTTATAAACCCTCTTGTTTGTGGGATATCACAAAATCAGGAATCAGGGTGAATATGTAACTTCAAAACTATTGACACAGTTGTCTTCACGTTGTGGTTAAAGAGTCAGACCCAAGCTTATGTCACATAGCTTATGAAAGCATTTACTTCATGCCTTCCAAATCTACTGACCACTCATCATTCCCTTTACTAGGAATGTGTTATTTATTCATTAATTCTTTTGAGACCATGTAATTTAAGGGATGAAAAATCCTAGCTTTTTTTTAATTAAAACCACTCTAGGAAGAACAACAATGTATTCCACTACCATCTGTATACCATATGTACACAATTTTGGTTTGATTTTATTAAAACCTCATGGGAAACTTTTTGTATGTAAAAACTACTTGGACCTGGGGTAGTTTTAAATCTGCTGGAAGTCGAAGCTTTTTAGCTTCGTTCATTAGAAGTAAACTTCCTTTAATCATATTGAAAATATAATTTATATATTGAGAAAAAAAACAATCTGTGCTGCCAAACATATTCTAATCCAAACATACCTACACAAATTGAATTACATAAAAAGATCTAAAAAGGTAATCTTAAAATGTGGTTAAAATTACACACTAACTTTTCCTGAGAACTTGAAGATAAGACATGATTAAGAAATACTACCAGACTACTGAAATTCTTGTTCCAAACCCAAATGTGCCTCACTAAACTTCAACTTAATGTACTTTCATGCTTGGTTTTGTTTCTTTTACTTTCAACTATACAATCTAAATCTGTATTTAACTGTCTCAGCTACATATAAAAATAGGATTCACTCCTTACACAGGAAGAACTGGATTCATTTACCAAAAAGCAGCAACGTATTTGTACACCAGTGATCAACACTATATCGTGATTAATTTTTTTGCATAACAACCCTCCAAGTTTTTTTAAATTATTCTATGCACATTTAAATTCTGTTTTCACATATGCTAATCCCAAATCAACTAATTAAAAGTTCCCATATGTTACATATCTCTGTAGTACCCACCTTACTGGAGTTTTCCAGCAAAATTTGCTGTATTTTTGAGTACCTTTTGAAAGAATACATACATCTAATTATCTGACAATTTAGTAATAATAATTGGGAAAAAAAATGCTGAAGACATTAGCAATTTTCAACAGGGAAAGAGCAAGTCAGGCCTCTTCTGGTCAAAGTGAGAGCTGCAAGAACTTGCAGACATCTGCAATTCGGGGCTCTGAAACTGGCATTAAAAAGTGAGCAAGCCAGTCTATTTGGGCTGCACGGAGCACATGTGAAGTAGAAGAAAACGTTAAGTGAATCATTTAGTTTAAAGCTACCAGCCAAACGGCCAAAACTCACTTGATCTGCCTTCTTCTTTTAACTACAGAATGGTGAGATTTAAGAAACAGATTTTCTTCTTCCTATTGTTCGGGACACTGGTGAAGACAGAGACATTACAGTGGCCGTGCTGTTAATTGAGACTATAGTGTACAGTTATGATGA
Organism: Rissa tridactyla; assembly: GCF_028500815.1. Lineage (NCBI taxonomy): Eukaryota > Metazoa > Chordata > Aves > Charadriiformes > Laridae > Rissa > Rissa tridactyla. Next base: position 153,339,008 of record NC_071466.1, read on the forward strand.
AAGCAGAAAATAAATGCTGAACACAAACATTTACCAAATTTCATGCGGATATATTCATACGGATCCTCTTGCCAGAGCTCTTCATCCTCGTCTTTGTAGCACATTAGAGGGAATATCACTTCTTCTGTTATACTCTAATGTCAGGGAAGTCAAATACATGTAAGTACACATAAAATCAAATCCCTCCACTATGCACTAATTTACTAGACCTACTTTTCTGAACAGCAAAATTCTTTTAACCAGTGCTCATTTATTTTGGCTAACAGAAATAAACTTACTATATATATATATTTTCCTTTTGCAACAGTCCCAGACAGCAGTAATTATTTAATCTAACTTTATATTAATACAGTACCACACACAAAATATACTTCAGGATGTAGCCTATAACAGCAGAACATCACATTCTGCAGAAGAATCTCACCAATCCAACACTCAACATGAGAATGCATTTCAAAGTCCCTCTTAACGCTCATGGGATTAACTGACTACAAGAGGGGAGCTTATGATATGCAAAAATAAAAGCATGAAAATCACTTTTCACTTTTTCTTAGTTCACTTCTAAAACATGTCCTCGAAACAGAGTTCAGTTCCTTATAGTTCATGTTGTCTTTGCCCACTATCTTTGCACAACAACCAATTACGAATTTCCAAATCTATAGACAATTCTGAACACTAGCAACGAATAAAAGCCAGACTACGGCAGATTTCAAAAATAAAAATAAAGAATTTACGGAACAGAATCTTTAACTGAGTTAATATCTGCAATAAAAGGTAGTTATAATACTGAAAAAAAACCCAATCACATTTCTGTAGAAATGCTGTTTTCTGCCCAGATCCATTGCTGCATGAAAGATTCATGAAGCCTACTTTAAAACTGCAAAACTGCTGGGGATTTTTTGGGTTTTTTTTAATCACTCTGATGACATGCAGTTTTTATGACTGGGTTTTATACACTGACCTTCATGTGTGGCTTCATTTGCTTCCATGTTACAGAGTGAATAACCCCTTGGTTCAGATAATTTAACGTTAGCTGAAGAACACGTGGTGCAACATAGTCTTTTTGCCTGTATTGGTCTAAGATTCTTAAAAGAACCTGAAGAAATGAAAAAGTGGTTATTTTTAAATGAAGACTGAAAATTCTCTCTCATGCACAGACATGCAGTGCATCTCTTCAGTGAACATACATGGACAGATTAATTAGTTTTACAGTAGAGGTTCTAGTGCTAGTAATCAATGTAATGCCTTTGATCCAAAAATCAGAAATCATTTAAACATTGAGGAGCTAATCCTGCTAGCATTTATGTACATGTTTGCCTTTACTACTAGCCCCACCGTGTGATCACTTGTGATTGTAAACCAAAGATACACTTCAGTATTCACAGGCTGACAGTTTACACAGGCCTCAGCAAAGTTAGGAACAGATAAAGAAAAGGCACAGTGAGATTTTTCAAACTGGTTGGCTTCTAAATCCATTAGTGGCGTCTGTGCTCCCTTTTTAAGGACAGGCCCCTAAAGAAGACAAATTACTTTGGAAGAACAGTGATAAGAATAGAAATTCTAAACTAGAAAAGAAAAATAGGTTAGCACCTAAATCTGTGAATCAGAAGAGATGCAAAACCCTTAACTTCAATTACCCGTTGTAACCATCAGGTAGTATCACCTAGCATGCTATCACAAACTCTATCACACAATGTTTCCTTAATATAAAGGCTTGCTCTACTAAGAGGAACCTACAGTATAAAGCCATTAATCTGCACTAATGGCAGATGAACTATTAAGTGTTAATAAGCATAAAGAACTGGAACGTACCTGAATAACAATAAAGACCATTGGCAATGCATAAGAAAATACTGAGTCATGTATTTGCAGAAGGACAATTCTGCTTCATAATTCTTCACAACACTATAATAAACTTTATTTTGAACATAACTCCTTCCTTAGGAGTACTAAGTCTTATCTCAAGTCTTTTATATGATAGGCTCCTTTGGCAAGAATTGTCTATATCTCATATAGACTCTAGCATGATGTCAGCACTTAACAACAGATGAATAAGTAATGAAGGCTTAGCAATGTAATATTCACAATAAAATTCTTACTAACTCTGTAAGGAAATGTGACAAATCAGCATTTAAGAGCCAGAAATGCAAGAACTGTGCAGATTGTCCAGTTCATTTGTCTTGAAAGCTAAACTGCTCCCTCTACTACATAGCCTAATCTCTTAACAGACAAACTTTAAGTATTTCAAATGGCAACAGCCCATGGAAGTCTATTTTTCCACTCAGGAGCTAAACATTGCAAGGAGTTTAGAATAGATATTAGACTGTTTACTTCCCTTTTCTTTTCATTTAATGCTTACAGCCTTACCTTCCTCTCTTCAGTTCTTAACATTTACATATTTATACTGAATTAATACACAGATGGATTAACTATTCTGTTGTCAAACTGGATGGAGAAAAGTAATTTTGTTTTGCAGACAATCCTGGTATTTTGAAACCTAGTTTAAATTTGACGTGAAGTGACAACAACAGCCTGGCACCCTCCATCAAAGACACTGGAAATTTAAACTGTAAGAAGCCTGCAGATGCCACGTCAGCGATACTTCATCTGACAGCATGCTGAGGAGCCACATATTCTGGAAATACACATTATCTAAACACTTGTCACTTGAAAAACAGCATTCCCAGGTGTTTTGCAAGGTTTACAGACCAAATGCAATCAAGAGCCCAGAATCATGAGTAGGACAGCGTACTGCATTCTCCTGGCTTCTTAGAAGCCTGTTTGGAATATGTAACCCAAAAGCCTGGACAACCAAGAGCTTTGGTTGAGTCAAAAGCCTGGGAACTACCACTCCTAGTCATCTAGTATATGGTGGGATGAATGAGAAACAGGACGAGCTCTGCCAAAAATATCTGAGCTTGGGAGCCAGCACTCCCAGTGCTTTAGGCACCCAATTGCTATAGCTGTTCCACCAAACCAGGGAGATGCTGGAAACCTGGAAGCCCAATGTTCTCAGGGGCTCACAGCTGAGCTGGCAGAAAAACACACAAAACTCTGATGGGAACTACCTCTCTTCTACACGACTTTATCAGAACTGAACTGTCTCCACAACACCATGTTAATCACAAATAATTAGAATTCCCCAACAAAAATAATTTCCTTGCAAACTGTGAATTTATGCTATATTTTCATAAAAACGCTTTCTAGGTATAAAATAACTTTTATTGCTGTTCTCTAGACACCTTCTAATCTGCTTGTATCTTCCTGAAATAAAACAATATCATTGGATTACTGCGCCTAAGTTGTTTGCAGCAAAAGCACTTACTAAAGACTGGGCTGAAAATACACCCTTCTATGACATGAGGCCTCTGCATCAATAGTTTTTTTCTCAGCTATATCTAGAACCTTTATACATTACGATAACACCATTTTATCAGCACTCGTCTTTTCTGAGAATTTTCCTGCAGGGGTTTTTTTTTGAATTGCTGAAAATCTGTGTTATTATACTTCGGTTGTATGGCAATGAGTTCTAAAGAACTTCTCAATCACTGTAAGGAAAACCTGTCCGACTCTGTTAATTTTTCTTTAATGAATGAACGTCAATATGAGCACACTGTTGAAAACAATACATTTGTTCAGCCAAAATGATCTAATTCAGAAACAAATGAACTGTACTTACCTCTTGTATGCCCACAGCATAGGTTTTTAAAAAAAACTCTGAGAATTGAAAGTATTCTTTAGTTACATTTCCAGGACTTCCATATCTTTAAAAAGAAGAGAACACACATATTTACATTGTGAGAACTCCGATGCCTCAGGAAGACACAAAACTTTCTAAAACACAAAGGAGCCTGAGTAGTCACCCATCCCCAAAGGAACGCTTTCCCATAGGTTCCTTCTAAGTCATTATTTCCCATATAATGCCCCACTTCCCTTTTCTTTTCTTAGATTCTCATAAGGTACAATACTAGACACAAGCAAATATAGCCGCCTTTTTGTCACAAGCTCTGTAATTTCCATGTTTATGGATTTCTTTCCAAATCTTCCCGTGCCTTTATATTTGAGAACATAAGCACTTGTAGCTGGATGTAGTAACAATAACCAAAAAAAGTGGAAAAAAAGCATTCTTTTCCTGTGGGGCTAGTTTGTTATCATCTTAGAGAGCCAAATCATTTCACTAAGAGCTCAGACCAGTTGCTGTGCCAGTGCAAGGCAGAGGACAGCAGCAGGAACACCTCTTTGGTGACCATGAGCTGTTAAACCCACTAAACTGTCTTGTCTAATTGCACCTGAAGTAATGTTACAAATTTGTAACCCAAATTTAGTTTTTAATCAGTTTGTTACCGTTTAAAAAGACGAGCTACAATATGCAATGCCCACTTCTTGCATTTCCACCACACCAGCTCCGGTCTATCATCTTCATCAATTTGCAAAGTCTCCTATAAATAAATACATTTATTTTAAATTAGCTGTGTGTATTTTTGAGAGAAATGATGCTTTAATCATTTCTTGCTGAGTAAACGAATACAAATTCATATTGACTAAAGCTTTGGTTCTGTTAGCAGTTATATAACATTAAGGAACTTCCAAATATCTTAATTAGTCAATATAACTGCGTATGTGAAATACTTGTACAACGCCTGTACTTTAATTTTCAAAATTATGCATATTTTAAAAATGGAAACTCTCACATATAATTGACTAAACAGTGGCGTGCAACTGGCTTAAAAATAATGAATGATACTAACTCCTCTAAATATATACACCCCAACAATATACTAACACAAAAGCTATTAAAACAATGTTAAGGTTGTGAAATAAATATCTAAAGAACTTAGGAAACGCCAGTTAATGTTGTACACATACAAACAAGAATTTAATTCCTATTTTTATTTTGTTCAAGAAATATAAGGACAGATGAAAGAAAAAGAGGAACGGAGACAAATGATGGGCTTGTGATGAGCTTTTCGTTCTTGTTTGAGAGATCTGGCTAAAATATTTGGAAACTTCCAACGTATCCCAAATTGGAATTTACATGGTGTCAATTAAATTCTGACAGCTTACATGATCTTCCTATGTTTCTGTCAGAAACACCACTTATTCCAAAGATACGAATCTTAAATAGATGACCTCTTAAAAAAAAAGAACACTTACAAAACCTTCACGTTGACTGTTCCTCAAATGCCAAGACACAGGGATCAGAGTTCTTTAGAAAACTAAAACTTACCGGAGGTACATTTCTATCAATGATAGTACGGAAGAACTCCATCCACTGAGTCATAGTCTGGTTATTCAGCAACTGGAGCGGCAACACATACTGCAATAAAAAACACAGTCATGAAATACTAATTTTCTTGGAGAAAGTTCGAAGATGTTTCTACAGTAGTTACATTCTGAGGAAGATGAGCTTTTAAGTAAAATTAAAACTAATTAGGTTAGATATCAATACTGCTCTAATTGCATCCTTCTTGGCACAATTTACAGAGGAATTTTGGAGCAGACACTATTTGAGGAAAGCTCCTTGGTCTGAGAACTTGGTAATTCTTTTAATTTTTTCCTCTTCTTCACAATAGCCCAGCTGACTTTTAGGGACCACTGCAGCAGCTATACTACAGGGCTTGGCTAAACCAATAGCATTTTAGTAAGTGAAATGTACTCCTAATTACTACGTGGCTACTATCTACTTAGTAAATCTTAGTCCTCTATAAAATCCAAAGCAAAGTGACAATATTCAGGTAAGCTACTGAAAAGTGAAATAGGATCTCAGGATCTTTTTAATCCTCCCCACACCTAATAACAAACTATTTTAGCTTTTTAACCCCCAGTAAGAATTTTCAGGCTGCCCCTTTCACAGGATCTTGTTTTGTTTCTCATTCTCTAGAAGTACGTCCTCACCAAACTCATCTTTGTAAAAGCCAAACTCATCTCTGTAAAATGCATGTGCCTCCATAAATAATTTCTGCCAGATCTTCAGAAGATAATGAGAAATGCCACCTACTGAAGTGCACTCTTTGACAATTATACTACAACATGCACTACTGACACTTTCAGACGCCAACCAGCACAGTCTAGATACCTATACAGTTTATATTAGGTTATGTGTGACTTCATAAAAACAGGAACATTTCTCCAGTAAGCTTACAGAGAGGATGTGCAGAAGTACCTAGGTTCATCAAAAATTTAATCTGGGGGATCATGTGACCAGTTTTTAAGTAGAAAAATCTATAAAGATCATATTTTTGTAAAAACTGTTTATTCTTTATGACTTTTCCCATCCAAATTGGTATTCCTCTTCAATCACACGAGTGTACTGAAAGGAGTCGTTGTGCCCAACAAAGCAAAAGTTTTGGTTTTCCTCTACACAGATGCCAACCTGAACAAAAGCATAGAAGATTTTTAAGATTTGTTTCTGAAGCAGTACAGAGTAATGGGAGTTATCAGGCAGAAGCTGGATCATCTGCTGCTGAATCCGAGGCAAAAATATTTGCATTGCTGCTATGAGAGGACCTTGTTCCTCTGCTTTTCTGCATCTGCAAAGGAAACAAAAATGTTGGTCCAGGATCTACACACTGGAGATTCTAATGCCTATTCCTCACCAGCAATTTAATTTCTGTACCCTAAAAAAAATTAATTAATATCCAACACTCACTCATTTACTCTCCCCTTCTCTAGCCCGCAACTCAACAATTTGAGCAAATTCTCCGACTAGGAAAAACAACAACTGTTACCTTATATAAATGCTGTTATTAGGAGGAAGAACTAATGTTCTTTACTACTGAATTGTCAGCTCAGAGGAGCAGGCACTTGAATTTTTCTGACACTCGTATCAATGCCAAACCCAAGTTGGGTGCTGAAGAAACAGGAGTCAATAGCAATTGAAAGGGAAAGACCATTCCTTTGTTTTGAAAAGATTTTCTCTTTCTCTGTTTACATTTCTTTTACATACATTTCTAAAAGCAAATAATTTAAAAATAAAAAAATGAGTGAGAGAGCACTCTACACTTATCCTAATTTACACTTTCTGGATTTAGACCATCAGGAGGATGGTACAGGTAACAATATGCAATAGGAGTATATGACAACGACAGTACTGTATTCATGGCATAGAAGTAGAAAATAATTTGCTTTCATATATGCAGAATTTGGTGAATCTCCAAACAAAAGAAGTTATAAACATTTAAGAAATTTTTCACAGATGGGTTAAATCAGATCAAAAGTACAAAGCCTCAAGAAAAAACGTCAGTAAATCATACAGATTATTGCTGGCATCTCTGTTTTCAATTCGCTGAAGATATAAAGATGATTAATAGTTTTCATTTATTTGCAGGAAAGGAAGCATATGATAATTATTAATTCCCATTTTCTATCTGAATTCCTTGTAGAACTGCCAGTGCTTTTAAGAATGACGTTCTCAGTAATCAGCTGGGACTAAAAGTACTGATTCTTCATCTACTGATGGACACCAACTTACTCGTAATTCTTCACCAGCTCATACAGGCACAGGAGGCTCCCAAGCCAACTCCCACTGTTCTGAGACTGCAAGTAGTAGCCTATCTTGTCTACTACAGCTGTCCAATGGCCAGGAAAGTCATATGTAATGATAGCATGGAGGCACCTTGCCAGCTGGGCTCTATGGCAGGAGGGAAAAAGAAATACATTATAAATAAATAAGATCATGGTATGGTGTTTAAAAGGATAGATCCCAAATCTTGGTTTACTGGCCACAATATACATATTACCTAACTATCATACATATTTTAACAGCACTGAAAGAGTTCTGAGGAGCCGCAGAGGAAAAGCAAGAAAAAAAATCCCAGGGGATTTAACTTTAAGGAAGAAACTAATTTCAGAACACTTTAGCTACTTTTGTCCCTTCCTTTTCCCTCTCTACACCCATCAGGCAATACTTGAAAACAATTAATTGCTCAATGAAACCAGCTAGCTTTGTACTTTGAAAATGAATGTTTATACTTCTACATGCTTATGAGGCTGAAAGCAACCACAAAAACACACATTTGTACATTTTTATTAAAAAATATTGGCTTGTGTTATGATCCAAGCCAGAGTTTCCTCATGAAATTACAGGATCTTCTAGAACACCACTTCTCAACCTCTGAAGCACATGGTAGAGCCAATTAGGTAAAAACATCTTACTATTCCTCTCCCTCCGCATGCTTTTAGATGCCACTCACAATGGTGAGGCAACACAGGTTTGTCAATTGACTAAAGTAAGGTGTGACTAAAAAAGCTGAGCAGCACTGAACTGGAAGCTGTAAATAAATACTCTTGGCTCTGCTAAGGAATTAAAAAAAAAAAGTCCACAGAAAATATTGGTTCTTCTATATTTAGTTTCCCTTGGGTATCCTCTTGGAGTCTTTCACACAAGCAGCCACTATTACAAAGCAGTTCAGTAAGGGGCCCTTCACCTACCAATCCTTTTAGCTTTGTACAAACTTACCTTGTCCCTCAAGCCTTTGGAGTTTGTGCTCATTGCTGATTTGGTTCCACCTCCCCCCTTATTCTCACAAGTAAACAGTGAAAAATATCAGTATTACAGCATCAGACTAGTTCCAGTAAAGTTTCTTTGACTTTTTTAGCCTCTGAGAAATGTACAAGTTTGGCCATTATTTAGAAACCCTCTATTTTATTCCAGATGATTTTCCCGGGGTTTTCAACAATCCTTTTAGATGTAGATCTTGGGGGGAAGAAAAAAAAACCAATCTCCTCAAATTTCCATTATTTTGTGTTCTTTTGTATAAACTTAGCCTTGGCATTTATGACATAATGGAAGGGGAAACTACATGCCTTTATTACATTATCACAGAAACAACACGAGCTTCCTTACCTTGTAGCACAACCTTGGCAAGGAGCAACTACTTCTTTCAGTGGGGATTCTAGACATCTGTGTCAGAGCATGCTAGAAAAGCTGAACTGGAAACGATGTTTTAGTTCATTTTCCTGTCTCAGTGCAGGATCTAAGCAGTCCCAGCAGGTATTTGTCTAATCTATTTGTAAAGACCTCTAGTGACAGCAATGCTATAGCAGCCTAATGCGTTCCAGTGTTTCATTATTTTTTTAAAGTGTTTTCTCTAATCCTAATTTCAATCCATAGACAAGCACTCCTCCTCCAGATATGACTACTGACAAAAAAAGACACCTCTGGGCACCTAGCTGGTGGAGAGGAGGAGGAGACAATAGGAAGATTTTCTTCTGTTTTGCGAAGATGAACATCTATACACTACAGCCTAATCCCATCCTATCAGCTTCACTTTAGAGTGGTGAACAATCATAGACTGTAGTATGTCTGTGAATCTTAACTATTCTTCCAGCAAAAGAAGAAAACAGCATTTTTTTCATTCTTTCAACATCTTAAAACCAAGAAAGCTAGCACACATTTAAATACTAGGATTACATATAAAAAATTGCAAAAGTAATTGAGAAAAGGGCTACTAGAAAAAAAAAAAAAGATCTCCAGCAGTATTTCTCTGAATGGGTAATTCCGTACTACAGATAGCCCTCTACACTATCTGCTCTGAATCAGCCAAACAGGCAGGCTGTCACTACAGCAAGTGTTAGAAGACACTTTAAACTACACTGTAAAAGGACAAATCACATTACAGAGCTCTTAGCCAGGTTAATACATTTCTGAAAAACAAGTGCAAATAAATGTGGTAAAATTTACATTTTCAAATGCAAATTTTCAAATGTTACATTTTCAAAAGAAGTACTTGCTTCATCTCCCAAGAAACTGAGATTCTCACATTAACTACATCCTGACTACCAGTCTGAAAACTTGAGCTACAGAAATATCTCTACACAATATAAGGTACCTCAATAAGTCAGGAGAACGAATTATTCCTTCTACAATGTTATCACGAATCTGCTGACGATCATTTTCATGAATGTTGAATGGAAATACTACTTCTCCAGGACGTGGTTCACGGTCCGCCCAGTACCATCCCACCATGTTCTTCAGGTAAATGGCAGCTAAATACAAACATTGGGGAAATAATAATTTAATTCTAACACATCTCCACGTTACTCTGTGCTCAACACATAGTACAGCTGAAAGTAGAACAAAGAGTTGAAAAGACGACTGAAAACCACTGCATGAGTTCTTGACAATTATAGGCACTAAGCAGAGCTAAGTCAGAAAACAAATTTTTTTATGATTCCACACAAGATCCAGCTCAAGTGGCTGGTCCTAAACAGAACAGGATAGCATTTCAGACAGCTTCTATTGGAGTACATTCTTTATTACAGTAGTCTTCCCTATGGACATAATATTCCATCATTACAAACAAGCACACAAAAATCTATTTATCCGCATTTTTACTCATCCCTAAAACAACTACTCAAGCTCAGTAAGTGAAGTTTTGGAAGGCTTGTGTAAACAAATCACTGTGCATGCAGATGGGACACTCTGCTTGGGGAAATGCCCAGTATGAAACTGGCACATGGCCTACCTTCTATTCAGACAGAAATGTTTGTTGTGCATTCCCTAAGCTTTATCTCACTATTAGGATTTCCCATAATCCCTTAGAGTTGTTCCCTTCTGTCTCACATGAAAAAACACAAAAAATAAAGTTAATCTTCAACTGAAAGTAAAGCAGCATTTATGCCTCGGTACTAAAATGCCTGTAGGCATTTTTAGGAAACATAGGAAATATGGTATAAGACATTCTTAATAAACTCTTATCCCTGTACTATTTGGGCTGATTACTAGCTAGGAGTTTAAAGTATAAATAATATATCCTTGGGTACAATCATTTTTCTTGGTGAAGACAAATTACAAAGTATGAAAACAAGTTGTATGTAAAAGATTTCACAGGAGCAGGAGGAAAAACAGTTCTTTGTTTATGACGTGCCAGAATATTCAAACAAGAAACAGGTCCAGAAAGACCAGCCCAAGACTTTAATTTTCTTTGTCCATAGATTTGTTGTTATAGAAATTTCCCAGGGGAATCTGTTGACTTACATATGTAATTTATATGTGCTTTTCTATTTTATACAAGTACTTCGTAAAAAATAAAAAACCAAAAACTTTAAAAATCATGTTCTACATACTTGGGCTTTTTTTTTCCCCCTGAACAATACTGAAATGAGAGATTAAATTATAAAATTAGCCTGATGTAGTCTAGATTAAGCATCAAACTTTACTACAGAATGGTTTAACAATGCCATTCAAAGTTGGATTATCTTTGAAAAAATAAACGCCAGCATGACAAACAGCATATGTCAGCATGCACTCAGGGGATTAATAGGATCTGTACAAAAAACCCAACAGTGCTTCTATGGGAAACGCTGTTCCATAGGATAAAAACAGAGCTGTGAACGAAACAATATTGTCATGGTTTAACTCCAGCCAACAACTAGGACCACGCAGCCGCTCGCTTACTCCCCGCCTCCCCCCCGGGTAGGGTAGGGAGAAGAGGGAGAAAAGGAGGGAAAAGGGAAAAAACCTCATGTGTTGAGATAAAGACAGTTTAACAGAACAGTTACAGAAGAGGAAAATAATAACAACAACAACAATAATAATAATAATAATGGTAAAAGAATATACAAATTAAAGTGATACAACACAAGTTGCTCTTACCACCCAATGATTGGTTGCCCAGCCCATCCCGAGCAGCGATCATGGATTCCTGCCCCCCAGCCAACCCTTTTTTATATACTGAGCATGACATCTGTGGTCTGGAATACTCCTTTGGCCAGCTTGTCCTGTCTATGGTCCCTCTCAGCTTCTACAGGAAGCTGAAAAAGTCCTTGACCAATGTAAACATTACTTAGCAACAACTAAAACAGTATGCGTTATTGACATTCTTCCCATACTATATCTAAAACACAGCAGCTGCTAGAAAGAAAATTAACTCTATCTCAGCTGAAACCAGGACAAGTATTCATCAATTTCTTGAAAAAGCTGAATATTTTCTGTATCTGTCAAAAATATTGTATAGGAGTAGTTAAAATAAATTATGAATATTTAGAACCTGATCTTACACAAATGTATACCGTGAAGTCAACTACATCACCATTCCTGAACTTACAAACAGTTGGGCAATCTTTTTAGACATGCTGAGATTATAAATTTATAACTTATCAGTGATGTGACCTTCCTTCATATCTACTTTTGTGGGTGGACATCATAGATATTGACTAAGCATATGTGGCTACTCTTGACGAAGGGAACTGCGGGTTTTTTTCATTTTTCCAAAACTTTCATTTTTTCCAGGAAAAGGGATGCAAATAGAGAAACATGTATTCAAATGAGACTCAATTTTAACTTTTTTTTTAAATTTCCACTTGTCTTGGCATCACTACTTCATGACCACCAGGAAAATGAAAGAATACCTAAGGCTCCCTGGGTACCCAGTTTTAAGCAGAAATCATTTTCTTTTCGTATCAGTATCACAGCAATCCAGTAGGGATCACTACAAACACAGAGAAGCCAAAGAAGGAGTCTACCCTATATGCACAATTTTATCTGATCCTCTTGTAGGAAAGAAACAGCAAAGATAGACCCTTTTCCACACTCAGAACAAACATGAACTTACTTACATTGCAACAGCTCAATACTCTCTTGAAATAACAGAGAGACTGAATTTCTACTGAAAGAAAATGAAACGAGGAATTTATCTCACCTGCTTGACGCACTGGAAATTCAACTTCATCTGATACTATGATTTGGAGTAGAGTTGGAGCAAAATTGATGATCTTATAGGACTGAAACACATATAAAACACAGTTAGAAAAACACTATGTTTAAAAAAGACCGTATTACCAAAAGCTGAATAAGAAATACAAAATAAGGATTTTGCAGTGTTCTTTGACTCTCCTCATGAAGTATGAAAGTTTTTAGCACTTGAATTTATCCACATCTGCACCAATCCAAATAATCACTTGTAAAAGCCGAGCATATGATTGCACATGGGTGGAATAAGCATTGTGACAATGCTCTCTATTAGAGATTAGTGATAACGTATATTTAAAAAATTGTGAGACTGCATAATGAGAAACACTGCAGATCTGTCTTTGAATTATTTAACTTAACCTCATAAGTCAAATGGATATTGACATGCTTCATCAATACCTACTATTTATTTACAAAATAGATTCTGGTACAATAGCAATACTGGATTTTGAAGAGATTAAAAAAAAACATTTAAAATTATTTTCAAGTGTAAACAGCATCTGCCTTTGCCATATATTACACAGCTATCTTTTAACAAACTAGATGTATAGCGCGTCTTAACAGAAAAAAAACAACTGGGGAAACACAGCAGAATAACCATTTTTAATTAAAATCAAGCATAGGCAGATAACATTTCAAAACCCGCAGTCTTCCTGGGAACTTTTCAAACATTACATCAGTCATGGAGCTGAAGAATTTCAAAGAGAAAACAATGCTCACTGAACTTCTGAGCAGAGCATGCCAGATTTAAAAGATGTGAAAATCTGATAGCATTATACTGCTGTCATTCAACTGGGGTCCTCCAACATGAAGAATCGCGGACTTAGCATGGTGCAGTTACTACTAAGCCTTGGCAACATCAGTAGTTACTAGTAGGTCAGATCTTTCATCCATGTGCTTTACATTCAAAGAGAGATGTTTCTTAGGGCTAGATGGCAGAAGCTTTCTTTATTTCACCTTTTACAGTATTTCTTTCCAACTAGACTATGCCTGGGAGTTCTGTGGTTGTTTCCAGAGCTGTGCTTTAAGTACAAGTATACTGCATCTTCCATAAACTTTGCTGCATTCAAAAGCTGTGAAATAAGAGGTAGGTTTTACTCTTCATGTACCCAGTTCCTTGATCTAACATTTCCGTAACGAGGTAAAATTACATCGCTTTCATGATGCCTAAGTGTAACAGCTGCAACACAACACTATCATTCAATAATTTTACCAAATCACTTAACTTTCTGGCCCTCGTTTTACTCATTATAATGATTTTGTAATTCTAACCTACGTTGTGCTCAGAGACTCATTTGATGTTTATAGAGTAATCTGAGATCTCAGATAAAAGCAGTAACGGCAAATCAAAAGCATATTTTCCTGCAATTCCCTTCTCTAAAAAACTTTAATTATCCATAAGAAATGCTCTAAATAAAGTAAAAGCTGTAACAGACAGCACAGGAACTCCATTTATCTATCGACACGTTGAAATACCAGCTTTCAATGTCAGCTGGTTGAGGTGTACTGGATTCCAAAGATCACCCTTTAATCGAGTATCCTGGAGTCCAAAGTTTGTCCTTCAGTCACTACCGGACAGAATCCGTACAACGTTGGTGGGTTCTGACAGGGGCTGCAGTAGCCTCCAGCACTCAACACCCAACTTCCAGGGAGATAAGGAAAGCACAAGAAATCCCAGCAGCACAGAAAACCAAAAATGTGTGTGAACCCTTAATCATCTTTTTTCTTCTAAGTAGTGCCAATATGCTGTTCTCAGACCCAATCTACACACAGTTTTTACTACTATAAACACACTGATTAAGAATGCAACTGTTTTGGGGGTTGTTTTGTTGTTTTCTTGTAGTTATCCAACAGTATCACATTTAGGGTGGATACACCGATAACAGCATAAATTCTTTCCCTTTCTTTGACCAAATAACTTTTACTGAATCTACATTAAAGTCACCACTACTCCAGGGAGCTTTATTAGTACCACTTGTGCTGGCATACAACTGCCATCCCTGAAGTTTTGCCAGGATGTACACAAATATGGTTATTTGGCCTGCGCAGCAAATCCTCTCAGCAAGCGCCTGGAGTGACAAATGACATGTTACGCAGAAGGTACGCACAGTGTCTCAGAGGGGGCCCCATCCCTACCAGCACACTGCTATGAGGGTTTCTTTAGACTTTACACACCGACACCCCTCAAGAGATCACGGGGACACAGTATCAAGCTCCCACTAAATCCTTCTACTCCGTACTACTGTCATTAGCATAATTCACATTTTTATAAAGCTTTGTTTTCTACTCATTTATCAGAAACATAAATGCTGCAGAGATCAAAAGAGATTGTGTGCCCATTTTAGAAACAAGACACCCGATTCTATTGTAGTTGTGAAGCTCAAATACCATCCTGCTCACTTGTGCAGCAACAAACCCCATCAGGAAAACCACACACCGCTTGCAATTTTTGGAACAGAGGACTTTCTAAAAAGCTGCATGCAGCAACATTCTTTCTATAGCAGCACATTCTCGTTGGTTTAGCTGTCATGCTAACTGTGATCTGAGGATGTATCCTTTCCCTGCCTTGCTCGGGAAACCATACAACAGGCACCTGGACACTAGTGAGTAAAGTGCAGAGCAATCATCAGGTGTCCACTGTGTAAATGGAAAGAGACAAGGAAGAGACCTCGGAGCTGGATGAATTCATTTGTATTGTTACAGCCACACCTGAACTTTTACAAAGGGAGAGCAGGAATACCATCAGTCCAATGGAAGGAATGGAAAGCTAGCTGCCGATTTTGAAGAGCCGTGCCCAGGAGCCGCAGGGAGGCACCAGATGGCTGAAAAAAGACCTTCAGCGCAACTCCCATAACACAGCACGCCGCTTTGTGCAGTTTGTGAATAATTACAGTGCCTTGAATTCACACTGTTGTGATTTGGTAAAACTTTCTATGAAGGCGTCGATCAATGGGGGCATATGTTTATTTTGAAGGAGAAAGTAAAAGTTTTTGAAAAATAAACTTTCACTGAGTACTTACAAAGATTATTTTAAAGCTGTGTAAAACACATACTGACTGCTCTTGCATGAATCACAGATCAGGACATTTATGCTAAAAAAAAAATCTCATTTAATTTCCATTGTGATCAAGAGGATGGGATACAGCATGTGCAAGGCTAGCAGCTAAACTGGGAGAGGCATACAGCACTGGTAGGATACAATTGGGTAAATTTACAGCAATGACCAAGGAGATGCCTATGTCCCCACAGATCTTGTTCCATCTGTGCCCACTGTCTCAGGAGATCTGTGCACTGTGCACAACTTCCTGCACCTGGTCCTTTCACACCTTTGGCCTAACACACATTCTTCCCCGCCTCAGCATCACAGTTCCACTCTTCAAAAACATCAGAGAACAAATCAATTTTTTTGCCTGTTTCCTTTTCCATTTGGTTGGGCATAGAACAGATGATACCCGAGAAAGCCTAAGATGGGCCACTGAAAAACAGCAAGATGAACATCGTCACATGCAAAGGACTACAATACAAAGAGAGATAAGCTGGAAAAATATATAAAAATTTCCCCAAATGGATCCTACCGAAGCAAATACTTTTCATGTCTAACACTCAGATTTGGCTCCCAGGTTATGATGCATTATATATTACTAAACTCATTTCAGTAAGCATTATTCTTGTGTCTTGTTTCCTGTTGCATTTAAAGCCCAGAGCAAGCAACTGCTCCATAGTCACATCTGTCACTAAGCTTCCCATTGCTCTGATGACAACCACAGTGGCTGAATGCAGAACAGCACTAGAAGCTGTTTTTATCCCTGCAGAACAACAATGGGACGATCTAGGACAATGGATAGAGAAAACCAGAGCCTTCCCTCAGGTTCTGAAAGTGAAGCCACGGCCATCCCTTCTCCACCAGCGATACACATTTCTTTCTCTGTACCTCTGAATCCAAGCATGGCATGTAAAAATTGCTGAAAAATCAAGGCACTACATCTTTATTTGCAAAGATAATACACAGAAGAAATTTGTACCTTGAATACATATGAAATTACCTGTTTACAAAGGTTATTTTAAGGCTTACGTACATCTGATATGAATGCTTAATGATCTGGTTTACTGAGCTTTATTTTCTGTTTGCTGTGCACTGAAAATGTGTTACTTAAAAATTCCGTCAGTATTTGTCACACTCGGGAATATTTTCGCAGTTCTTAATACTATTTTCTCTCTTGTTTTTTACACTGTCAGTCACAGACAGCTGTTAAAACAAACTAGAACTTCAAAAGACACTTTCTTCTTTCCCCGTCTACACGCAAAGGTATTGTCTGGGGAGGGGAAAACACACAGTGTTTTCATACACAGGGAAAATAAGCATGTGTAAGAACCTACCTGAGCTTCTTTCCTTTATGGGTTCTGCTGTCAAATTCACTCAGTCTCAAGCAAACTCCGCTTTCCATGGAACTTCTAATCACGCAACTTCCTCATCAAATTGCTCTTCAATACAAATACCTGAGATTCCTTCCTCTAGGTAACAAGAGGTCTTCATTGTCACTTTCAGAGTCACCTTAGGATCCCTGTCCACTGTGGCAGCCAGCTCAACAAAGATATGGAAGCCCAACTTTATTCTGGACTCTTCTGCTTTTGGGCAGTCTTCTCACACTTCTTACTCTTCTTCCAGCACTGCTGCTCAGTTCCCATCAAAGTCAAATTCTGCAACTCCTTCTCGATATTTAAACAAACATCTATATTTCTGCAATTGTGTTCTTATTTTCCTCTCTGTTACAGGCCAAAGAGACATATTACAGCAGGTTGAGCCAATGAAGATTAATGCACAAAAATTGTGTGGTAATCCTATCTGAATTGGAATCAGAGATGACCTTGTACGTTCACACAATCAGACAGTACATTCCACAGCACCCCAAGAACTGGCACATGAAAGCAGTATTTAGCCATTTAAAAAAAAAAAAAGGAAATTAAAACCAGCAAAAATCCCTGAAGTCCATGAGACAGCTCTAACAAGAGGGAACAGCCTAGAACAGACATCAAAGAAAAGTGCACAGAAATTGAGTATCTTTCTTGATATAACTGACTGTTCTAAGTAGTAAAGTGTGATCGATAAACATGATCATAAGATGCACACCGATTATGATGTGACAGAGCTGAAGAAAAAAAGGGTGGGAGGGGACACGACATAAGAAAAGAAAAAGAGGGAGATGGAAAGATGTGTACGCTTAGAAAATCAACAGGCTAACAGGGAAATTAAACAGTTACATGATAGAGGTTACTGACCTGGCAGGAAATTACTGCTCTAGTTTCAAGAATCACATTTCAGACAAATCCCGCACTTACATTTGTGTTCAGGTCACTGACAGAAGTGAAGTTTGTTGATGACTCAGAAGCAGCACGCATCATCCAAGCAGAAAGATCAAAAAAATTCTACTAAGAACTGAATGATCTTTAGAACTGCACCAACAAAAATGGAATGGGGTAATAAGACAAAGTACATGGTCATACACCCAAAGATAATAGGAATTTCTCCTAAAAGCTTCAGGTTTCTTAGTGAGGAACCATAGGATAAAAGGACCTCGGTATATTAAGTGATAAGAAATATGTACACATTGGACATGAAGATAATTGTAATTTTAGGATGTATCAAATGAGGTATTAGGGGCATTGAGCATGAGACTTTCTTGAATGCTGCAAATACAAATGACCAAATTACACAAGAAAGATTAATCCAAATGGAAATGAGTATGCAGAAGAGCTGTGCTCTCCTATTATTAGATTTCATAAATTCAGTTTTATGATATGGCAGAGGAAATACAGCCTGTTGAGGCTAGGAAAACAGGCTGGTAGGGATCAGCCGTGGACAAATATGCCAGAGCAGGTACCAAAAAACCTATTCTAGCTAAGAAGTAAGATCGGCACAAATGGATATAATTAGAGCATAAATTAATTTAGGCTGAAAACCAACACTTATTTCTAGCTGCAGGAGGAAGAAAACTCACAAAGAGCCTTCCAATAGATATAATAAGGGGGGAAAATGAAAGGAATCTTGATTCCATTTCTGAATGCAGTTAGATGATAATCCAGAAGGCAGACAGCAACTTCATTGATTTAGCTCTATCTTTACACAAGCGCAGGAACATACTGAAGAAAAAGAGGCATTTTCAAACATGCTGGGACTTCTTACAGGTAGGCAAGCTTTCATTCATTTTAACTCCATTCCCCACGCTCCACACTGTAAGCAAGCTATGGAGTCAGGACTATTATGATACTGTTCTAAAGGACTATCTGTATTGGTAAAAGCAATGCAGTGCCTACAGAGAGGTGCTGTATTGGGGGACTAGTAGGATTTATACTCTCTGGGAAGCTCCTGTCACTACCTGGATTCAAACTTGAAAACCAACGTACACTGCTGATGGGGATAACACAAGAGAAGTTTTACCTCAATACCCACTAGCGTGTCTCAGGAGCAGCACCAGTTTAACTAGCACATAGAATAATGGTGACCCCTATTCTGTTTGGCCAAATGTTGTATTTCCACTTCAAGTACTTATTGTTGGAGGGTTTTCTGTTTGGTTGGTGGATCGGTTCCCTTGCTAGGGCAAGATAAAAGCTAGAACAGCATCTGGATTCCAGTACTGGCAGGAGCACAGTTACATGTCAACACTATCATTAGATACACTGCGTCTGACAAGTCGCTTTGAAGTCTCGCTTCAAAAGCATTGAAAGGCTTCAAGATGTCAAAGGCCCACGTTCAGCAACATTCCTCAGGAGCACTTTTGTTTCACTCATCCAAAGAATCATGTCAAACTACCAACGCTGCATCAGTACATTATATCAGATACATCATGCTTCATTTAGTAACAGGAAGCCTACACAATAATAGGTATGTCTTAATTTCAAGATTCACTCTTTATAATAGTCAGAAAAGAGAAAATGTGTCACCTATTTTAAATAAAAATATGTATCTCAACCTGTGCTCAATAAATACACTTGCAATCTTGAAACTAAAACCCAGGTCTTTCACGCAAATTGCATTATCCATCACTTGAACTTAAAACATGTCACCGGTGTCAGTCTTAAAACACTTTTAAAACTTCTCCTGAGCCTTGCAGTACTTATTGGTGATGTTAAAATGACAGTGTTAGGAGCAGGACCCAGGAACCCAGACAGCTGCCTCTTTGTTCTGAGCCTGCCAAACACGCAGCAATTTATTATTGTAGTTTTGATTCCCGTGCAACAGGCTGCTGACAAATATTTATACTTTCCCTCTCAGTCCTTAATAGCAGGGATAAAAATAGGTACTGATGAATTTTTAAAGTTACTACGCCAAATGAAGAAAAAAAGTTTTGCATTTTTATCTAACTATCCACAAGAGCATTCTCAATGTCCAGCACTTAATCCACCGATTTACTAAAGGAACTTGCCAACTGCTATAGCAAGGATTAGCTACAGCTAATTCAGAAGGAGTTTTAAGTTGCCTAAATAGAAAATCAAGCCAGAGTAGCAGTAATTCCTGAAAGCCAATTCTCACTGACCGTTTTGTTAACATACCAATGCAGTCTAAAAAATCCAAGACCTCCAATAGAACCAAACAAATATTCCATCGAATTATAGAGGTTAAAGTTTTATTTATGCTGCGTAAAGGAACTTTCTCCTTTTTCAAACATCCAAATTGAGACTGCGGTCACCGTGTTGATTCAGTGCATACTGGCGCTACATTAACCGTGGGATGCTGTGACAAATGCTACCCACAAAAATCCAATGTGCCTTTCCCAAAGTTTTACTTGGCGTACTGCTGGACAGGACAAAATCAGTCCCCGACAGTCACTGCTGTCTGTCACCTGTGAGAGCAAGACCGAGCGACCTGGGCAGCGCGGAGCCCAATGTCGTGCCTTCCAGCACCCGGCTCGGGCCACGCCGAGGATGAGATCTGCCGCACTTCGCCCCGCTGCGCCCTGCTCCCCGGGTCACGGCACTCAGGACAACATTGACTGCAGGCGGCGATCCCGCCCAGCCAACGGGCACCCACGCACCGGGGGCCACCTACGGACCAGGGGCCACAGACCACCCACGGACGGGGGGCCGCCGGGGCGGCGCTCCTCGCCCGGCGCCCAGGAGGAAGCTCCGGGAGCCGGCAGCGGCAGACCCCGCCCCGGGGGTCCCGGCAGCCGGAGCGGGGCGGGTTTGCTGCCCGCCCGCCAGGCCTCCCTCGAGCGGCCGCTGACAGGCAGCTCCGGCGGGGGATGCCGCCGCCGGCCTAGCCCGGCTTTCCGCTGCAGCCGCCCCGCGGCCCCTCGCTGCGGAGCGGAGCCGGCCGGTACCGGCGCGGAGGGGGGAGCCGCCGCGACCCCCCCCGCCCCTGCCGGCGGGTCCAGGCGACCCCATACCGGGCGGCGGCCGGGTCTGAGGCGCGGCCGGGGGCGGAGCTGAGGCGCCGCTGAATTCCCGCTCACCTGATCGAGCTCGTTCTCGGCGGCGATGCGCAGGTTGGGGTCGATAGTGCCCCGCAGGGCCTGGATGATCCTGTTGGGGTCCATCTTCCCCCTTCCCGCGCCGGCGGGCAGCGCTCCCCCGGGGGCTGCGGGAGGAAGAGGAGCCGCCGCCGCTCGCGCTGCCGCCCCCCCCGGGCCACAATCGCAGGCTCGCGCGCCCCACCCCCTCCGGTTCCTCTCCGGAGCCATTCACCGGTTTGCGACAGCTGGGTATCGGGAAGCGGGGCACTGCTTTACGGCCGGCTGCGCGCAGAGGTCCGCCAGAGGCGGGCGCCATGTTGTTGTACGGATAAAAAAGTCCTCCGGAACGGCTGGCGGTTTCCGGGATGGAGCTGCCGTGGGGGCGGCTGTGGGGCCCGCCGCGCCCCGCTCCCTCAGGGAGAAGGCGGCCGCGGAAGGGGATGCCGCTGCCACCACGGTGCGTGTGGAGCTGCTGGCTCCTCTGCCGCATCCAGGGGCGCCTGCCCCTTTCTCCGTCCCTGGAGACGCCGACAGGGGACGGGCCCGGCGGCACAGGGCCGCGGCGGGGAGCGGGCGGCGGGGAGCGGGCGGCCGGGCCCACCGGTTCAGGCTGTCACTGCTGCGGGGGTGCTGAGGTGCCGCCCTCCGTCCGCCGCCCCTCGGTGGCCTCTGCTGGGACCTCACGGGGCGGCGGCGGCGCCGGCGGAGGCACAGCGGCCCCACAGGCCCGGGGGATGCTTCCAGACCCCTCTCTCTGTGCCAGAGCGGACTTTCACTGCCCTTAAAAAATACATATATATATATATAAGAAAATCCTATATTCCTTTCTTAATAGCGTATTCCTTTTTGTAGTAGTTTCCCAGCTCGAGTACCGGACTTGATTGCCCGGTATTTGCTACCTCATGAGCTGGTGGTACAAGAATTAAAGTGAGAACACCAAAACTGAACAGTGGCATGGTCAGTGAGAACTGACGTTATCCCTCTGGCTACCCAGGTACCTCAGGTATGTGCTGCCGCACGAGACGGGCTCGCAGCTGCGGGAAGGGAGAAACTTGCTGCAAGCAGCTTCCTAAAACGCACATCATGCTTCCCACCATGCTCCTGGTACTTCTCCTCATCGTTTTGTAGATCAGTAGACCCTGAAAGTGGTTTGCTTATCTTGATGGCATTTGCGTGTGACAGTGGGCTGAAGATGCATTCTACTCAGTTTGTCAGAAATACACAAACACCACTCCTAACTGCAAGCATTTACCCCGCTATGATTCTCCTCCTCTGTCCAATATTTCCCCTTAAATCCTAGAACATGCAGGTGAACCAAACGAAGGTTTAAACATCTCTTATGGTTTGAGAAACCGACAACAATTTACTGTCATTTAGAAAATTATTCTATCACCCAATGACTCCTCCTCACCAGGAAGGAGAATCAGCGTGAAAAAAAATGAGGAAGCACGAAGGTTGAAATATTAATAGATTTAACAGAATAAGGTTAAATAATTAACATTAATAATGCTAAAGAACCAGTATTGATCCTGATACCAATATAAAATCTACAAGGATTATACTCAGACAGTTCTATCAGTGGGAAGCTGTGCACTCCCAGCAGTGGACGGCAAATGACGGACACTGCAAACACAATGGCTTCGGGAGGAAGAGAGGGCTCAGGGGTCTGGCATTGGGGCAAGGAGTTCTCTGGAAAGCCACCATGAAGGGAGAGAGAGAGCATGCTATACAGCAAACTTGCAAATTTATATTGAATGTGTCATTCATGGTACGAAATAATCCTGTTGGCCAGCCTGGGTCAAGTGCCCGGGTCTCGCTCCACATCCCTGCACCTGGCAAGGCTCAAAAACACCAAGACCTTGAATCCCAGATAGCCTAGCTGTCTATAAAGTAAATATTTTGGCAAATTCAGATACTAGAGTCTTCAAAAGCGCAGTTTTCCCAAGCATTAGACAAGAAATTAATCCTGTGTCACTCAAACCAGGACAACATCCGTGCAGGCATAAGATAACTATCAAAGGTGCAGTTCACAGCTCAACAGCACACCAGAAAAACCTCATGTCTAATATGATCTTTGTGAGCCAAATCCTTCGGTTACTTCTGCAGGTGATGTTTTACATAACATTTACAAACCAGAGACCTGTTATTAACTGGTAGAAATAACAGAAAGACTATTTGCTGTGTTTTGGAATAGTCAAACACAAGGGCAATTACAAGATGCTACTGTTATATAGACGCCTTAAGAACAAAATTGGACAATATGTCATTTGTTCATTGTAATTACAGTATAAAGTGTAATTTCTCATTACTGCTCCTCAATTAAGAAAACAGCAGTACTTCCCTCAACTTACATATTATGTGACCTATAGTGAAGAATATTCTTCTTAACAACGGTGAACATGCAGGAGTGCCGTTTATGGCAGGGATACCCTTCTCTTGCTGAGGGGACTATATGGTAATGCTTGCCACAACATCTTTACTGTCACTAAATAACGTAAGTTCCTAAATTGCTTACAAGGAAAATCTTAAAACATCTAATACTATAATGATTTTATACAAAAACATTGTCCCTTAATAAGTTTGCCCAGAAGAAAAGAAGACTCTAGCTGTAAAAATGAATTACACCTACCCAGCATTCGGAGGTTGTGCGCTCTGTGGTTTTCATCACTTTTTGCGGTGGTGCAGAACACCTCATCGTTGTCACTCAAGAGCTGGCTTTCTGTTCTCCAGTGACGCAGCTCTGCAGCATCTAGCAAGAAATTGTAGGTACTTTCACTCATCTTTTAATTTCTTCTTAGAAGCAGGGGAAAGTATGTCTGGTAATCATAAAATATAAAAAAAAGCACACCAATGTGAATGTAAAAAGTATTTATTGTTAACTATGGTAATTTGTCGTTTTGCCATTTTGGTTAAGACAGTAAATAAGATTAGTCCAGTGAAAACTGCCTATTTTAAAGATCTTGAATCATGCATCATACTAAAAACAAATTATTTTAAAGGATTTTTATCTCTACTTCCTTTTCCAAAATTAGAATGTTATGGATAGCTGAAAAGCGTTTTTGTTTTATTCCATTTCTGTGGCAGTACAAGAACGTAAAAGTTATGAAATTGATTCATTGAAGGACTTGAGTCATGTGAAGCTGGTGATGTAAAAGATATCCATAAAGAACAAAATATGCTTAAAGACTATTTTAACGTCTTCCTAAAATGTTTTTCAGAATGTTATTGCACTTACCACTTGTATTTAAAACAGCACTTTTAACACACAACATTCACTACAAAACAAAGTGGAAGAAATTTTACACCCAAGATTTTCCTTTCAGGACCCACCTTTTGTGCACATAGCAGCCATCAAGGAAGCAACGCCAGCAAGTACCTAAATCGAGCAACATCCAGTTCAATAGTGCTCATTTCCTTCCTTTCCTTCCTAGTCATGGAAGTATTGTTGCAAGCATTTTAGTCTACCTATGTGCTGGGTTTGAGGTTTGCCTGATATTTCTTCCTGTAAAACATGAACCTCCATAGATACCAGTGGCTATGTTATTCTAAAAATAAGTTTAATCATTAACCGAAATATTTTTATGTAACTTCAGAAACTTCAGATTGAAAGTAACTACTCGTAAGCCAGAACTCATATGCCTTTTTGTTGGAGCAAAGATTCTGTTAATATTTCAGGCTTCATCTACTTCAAAATAATGGATCAGGAACTGAATTAGAATTTTAAAAAAAAATAAATCTGGTCTGCTACTCTGCAAAGTAAAGAATCTGAGGTAAAACTCTGAGATTTTCTTGTCGGCTATCTAACGTGCTGCTGAGATAAGACCCAATGTGAAAAGGACAAGTGTTACACAAAGAAACTAAAAACAAGTAAATGAAATGCAAGTTGCACCAGCATGCAAGTACAGAAAAAAAGGAGGAGAAGGGAAAAAAAGGAAAGTGGGGAGATAAGGGAAAGCAAAGGGTTTATTTTTTTTTAGAAGCTCCAAAAGTCTGCAGGTGCACTATAGCAACAGTTTTATGAAGTATTTAGGACAAGCAATCATATTTTGAAACTCAGTTGCTGAAACCAAGGATTTTTAAAGCAATGTAAGTTTGACCTCAATGAATACAGACCAGGTTCCTGACAAAGTGGCTATCAACTTGATTAAGCTCAAGAACTTTGGGAGGTGGAGAAAAACTAGAAAAGCCTTATGTATTGCAGGTTACTTAGAATTAGTCCTTTGACTTTGGGTTGTTTTGAAACATGGGTAGCATTTTAGCTGAACGCTGCGTGTAGCTTACTTTCTGGTGGCGTAGAACGGCTGCTACGTTATCACGCCAGCCAAGTTCCTCCTCCTTCGCCCAGCTTGTAGTGGTGAGCACAACATCGTGTGCTCTGGGGTTTCCCTTTGATCCGATGTGGTCAGGGGTCCCGGCTGTGTCCCCTCCCAGCTTCTTGTGCACCCCCAGCCTGCTCGCTGGTGGGGCAGCAAGAGAAACAGAGGTGGCCTTGATGCTGTGTGAACCCTGCTCAGCAGTAGCCAAAGCATCCCTGTGTTATCAATAAGTGTTTTGGTCGCAAATCCAAAACACAGCACCACAGCAGCTACTCTGACAAAAATTAACTCTGTCCCAGTCAAAACCAGCGCACCCTTCCGTCTCAGAGTAGTTCCAGTGTTTCACTGAACTCACAAAAGGAAACATGGAAATTCACTCCCTCCAAATCAAAACCTTGAGTTAGTTCCTTACCCTTACAGTTTGTCTTCAGCAGGCTGCACAAGATACCTAAACTGGAGAGAATTTAGGTGGTATCCAATTTGCATAGCAAAGACAGCAGTAGGAAGTTACCAGAACTATGATGCCCCTTTGTACATTTTATTTATACCCGATTATGATCCTTAGATAGTTATAAGACACTGTTGCCTAGTGCAACAATTCAAGCAACTTCATTTAACAACTACGGAGGAAAAAGGTATCGGAAGACACAACATTTACACGAAGTCGATACCGGTATTACCTCGAATGTTTGCAAGGTGTCAAACTCACCTGTTCAATGCTTTACCCAGAAGGAGAATGCAGGTCTAGGTCTACAGTCTGGACGCACCGAGGCAGGCTAAAACCGTGCCAGTTGGTAAATAACGCACTGAAATACTCTGAAGTACTTTGAGAAGCTTTCAAAACAAGTATTAATCTAGAAACATAAAGAATGAGGATCAAGATATTAATATCCTAGTGTTTATCATTATGGGAACTCATACAAAATTATATTTCTAGGTATTTTGAAGATTAGCAATTCTCTACCAGTGGATTTTGGCCAGCTATTGGTGTGGAAAACAGGTGTTTTGCTTGGTCTTTTGCAGTACTATTTTCAAAAATGTAGCCTTATCATAGAATACCTTGGGTTGGAAGGGACCTTTGAAGGTCATCTAGTCCAACCCTCCTGCAATGAGCAAGGACATCTTCTACTAGATCAGGTTGCTCAGAGCCTCATTCAACCTGACCTTGAATGTTTCTAGGGATGGGGCATCTACCACCTCTCTGGGCAACCCATCCCAGTGTTTCAGCACCCCCACTGTAAAAAATTTTTTCCTTCTCTCTAGTCTAAATGTATCCTCTTTTAGTTTAAAACCATTACTCCTTGTCCTATTGCAACAGGCCCTGCTAAAAGTCTGTCCCCACCTTTCTTATAAGAGATGAAGATATTAAACAGTACTGGTCCAAGTATGGAACCCTGAGGGACACCACTTGTCACCCACCTCCATCTGGACATTGAGCCGTTGACCACTACCGTCTGGATGCGACCGTCCAACCAGTTCTTCTTCCACCAAACAGGCCACCCATCAAATCCATACCTCTCCAGTTTAGAGAGAAGGATGTTGTGGGGGACCGTGTCAAAGGCCTTACAAAAGTTCAGATAAATGACATCCACAGCTCTTCCCTTGTCCACTGTTGTAGTCACTCCATCATAGAAGGC
Organism: Rissa tridactyla; assembly: GCF_028500815.1. Classification (NCBI taxonomy): domain Eukaryota; kingdom Metazoa; phylum Chordata; class Aves; order Charadriiformes; family Laridae; genus Rissa; species Rissa tridactyla. Next base: position 153,366,102 of record NC_071466.1, read on the forward strand.
CACTAGGTTGGTCAGGCAGGACTTGCCCTTGAGGAAGCCATGCTGGCTCTCTCTAATCACCTCCCTGTCCTCCATCCTTAGCATAGCTTCTAGGAGGATCTGTTCCGTGGTCTTCCCAGGCACAGAGGTGAGGCTGGCAAGTCAGTATCTCCCAGGGTTCTCCTTTCTACCTTTTTTCCAGTCACCAGGGGTTTTACCTGACTGCGATGACTTTTCAAATATCATGGAGAGAGGCTTGGCAACTGCATCAGCCAGTTATCTCAGGACTCTGGGATGTGTCTCATCAGGTTCCATGGAATTCTGTATGTGCAGGTTCCTCAGGTGGTCACAAACCGTATCTCTTACAGCACGAGGGTCTTTCCTCCCCCAGTCCCTTCCTTGTGGTCCATCCACTCCAGAGGTGTGGGAAGAGAGGTTTGCCAGTGACAACTGAGGCAAAAGAGTTGCTGAGTACCTCAGCCTTCTCATTCATTGTTACCAGTTTGCCAGTCTTGCTTATCAGGGGGGGAATGCTTTATTTGACCTTCCTTTTCTGGCTGACATACCTGTAGAAGCCCTTCTTAATATTCTTTGTATCCCTTGCCAGGTTTAGCTCCAGCTGTGCCTTGCCCTTAACAGTGAAGGTCCAGTACTAACCTTTTGAGGCATATCTATTCTGAAAACTTTATGTCAGTATCTGTTCCTTTGTACTTACATTCCTTTCTGTAACAGAGGTTAGCTAGAGCTGTGTTCACAGATCCAATTAGACACACGGTAGTGAAAGCCAATAGTTTTAGCTAAGGAGGTACTACATGAGAACACTATAGGATAAAATTGATCATACGTTCATTTACCATATGGAAAAGAATTGTCTGAGTTGTATTTTTTTTAAATAACAACTATCAGGGAAAACCAGACATTTTATTTTAAATTGGCTGATATTGTAGAGATGATTCCAATTCAGTCTGATAAAGCTTACAAAAAGTATGAAGTTCTTTTAGAGCCATCCATTGTATGATTTACAGTCAAGTTTGCTATCAACAAATAGCATAATGATTAGAATTCATGTTTCATCGTACCTTCACACTTCTTGCTGCGATAGTGTAGTCCTTTAATTAGGAATTTAAAAATCCGTCTTATGGAGATGGACAACCAGCTCTGAAAGCAAGATGCTTACCTCAGATATTTTAAACATATGCAAGCCAGAGATACTGGTAGATCTGGCAAAGCTTTCATGTAAGACGTAAGTCTCAAACAAATGGGTCCACCAAGCAGTTGTCCAGGCTTGACTGAACTATAGCCTTAGAAAGCAACGTGTGCTTCATGTATTCACAGTGATCACATGGCTGAGATTGCCAAAGGCCAAGCTTATTAGTAGTGTTAGAAGTACTGGTAACTAAGAAATCCATCATACAAGAACATATAATAAAACTAAATAGAATAAGCCGCATACTAAATGAAAAGGCCTATACACAGCACGCTGAAGCACAAGGGACACCCTGCTGCTATACACAGAATAGGGCTCGTTTATTTACTAGTCCCTCTGCAGACAGCATGGGAGAAGAGTGACTGGGTCAGTGCTCTAGATGTCTAAAAAAAAAAAATAATAGTAAAAAAAAAAAAATCTAGAGTTGCAGGTCTGTTAGAAAAGCAATGGAGTCTGTTTGTCCACAGCTGCAAAGCCATTGCAAGCTGAAAATTATGTTAGCACTTAGGCCTATCTACCATATTAGTACACAAGGAGAATTAACAGCTTGGGAAAATTGCTAGTTAAACTCCTGCCACTTAGCCTCTGTTGAGAGGGTTCTAGAAATAGGCATCTTTAATGGCTAAAGTCAGAATTAGCATGTTTAAAAACACTAAATATAGGCTTAGTATTCACAGTTAAGGCTTACCAATTTTGTTTGTAGTGGTAAAAAACTAAGTTCCCTAAAGCTTTATCCCAAACTTCTCATCTCAGAAGTTGCCAAAGGAATTAAACCAGGACTTGAAGTATAATCACTCTCAAAATCTGTATGAAAAAAGAAATCCAAGCTTGGAATAAAACAAAGATCTTTATGCCAGTAGCTGTATGGAGGCATGCCAGACAACTTGTTTTGGCATCTGCATGGTAGCAGGGGAGAACTGTGTAAAATTGGAAGTTCTGAAGCCAGTTACCAAGAAACAGCAGCTTCATATCAGGTCTGAAGTACATTCCATTTAGATTTTTACTTTCACTTAAGTAACAGTTAGCTGAACTGTTTTTATTTTGCCCGCTTCTGGTTTATCCTTAGATGTACCAGTCAGGCTTTTCCACTAGCTGCCTTAGTACACTGATAGAATAGTTCCTACTGCTAAAAAAAAAAACCAACCAGCTACTAAAAGTTTTAAAAGTAGAAAGAGCCAATGACCTACAGTCTTCTTACCTAGTTCAGACCTTCATTTTAAACATTGAAATGCTGTACGATATTTCGCATGCTGCAGCTTACACAAGGACATATGTCATAGCTCTTCAGTCCTTAGGCCACAAGAGATTGCTGAAGACTGGTCACACAGCCCTTTAGCTGCAAGAAAGGAATGTCATAAACACTTCCTAGCATTTGTATTCAGGTTTGGTTTAAGACACAAGCACCAGACGTCAACTACAAATACCAAGTTCCTCAGCAATTCTCTGAAAGGAAGAGATACTGGCATTACAAACCAATTCCAATCTCATGGGGGAGAGAAGCCACATGTTTGCACTACACAAGGGTCAGTTTTAACTTCAAAATGTATTACAGCTGAATGAGATCTGCATAACAAACAGTGTCAGCAAGCCCCCCCGTGACTGGTTTGAGATTTAAAAATTTCAGCAAACTACACCACTACTGAAGCAAAGTCAATGTGACAGGGTTCTGCCCCCCTTCCCAACCCAACCTTTACCTCCCATAACCCTGTTCAAGTAATAGCCACCAGTAGCAGTCATAATGGGTACATCTGGTCTTGATGGCTGCATCCAGCTCAAAGTGGGTTTGGGGGAAAGCAGATAACACAATAACCAAGGGCTAACTTGATCAATGCGCCCACCTAACCACAGTAATGGTAATCAAGCCAAATTTGAAAGAATAACACGTGGTCAGTATGCAAATATGACTATAAGTCAATCATTTTACCCCATCAGTAGCAAACAGCCCTTTGAGCTCTCCTGCCACACCTAGACTCCTCTCCGAGGAGTTTAGAGAACAAAGAGGTCCTCTCTGAACATCATTACTCAACAGGAGGCTCTCCCTGACAGTTTTGTCCAACTGTCCTCTCTGCAGTAAATAACCAAGTGTACCCTGCCATCAAGCCTTGTTAAACCACTGTCACATACACTATCAAAGTTTGTTAAATCTCTTGTGAGTGGAGTGCATCACTCCTTTGGCAACAGTGACAAAGCTAGATTTTGACAGGATATGCATTTAAAATAAGCAGTCCTAATCAAGTATTTAGCATTTCACTCCTGATTTCTGGCACTTTCAGTTAAAAATCAGGTACGTAACTAGATCTTGAATTCATTTTGATCAAGGGAACACTCTTGAGAATGGCATCAATCAAGAACTAAACAAGTCATCCCATTTAAACTACACAATTTACCCTGAATTATTGTAATTTGAAGACCAGTTCTATGTGCTAACATGCATGTAACACCCCACATCAGGAATAAAGCTCAGTTTGATATATTTTAAAAATAAAGACTACTGGCAAGATTAATACTAAAATGCATATTAACTTGTTTTATTGAGGCACAACAAGGCATTGTGAATAGCCCATACTTGAGGCAATCAATAGTGTAGTAAGCTGGACATTAACACAGTTTAGGGTAAGTGCAAACAATATACATTCACAGCTTTATTAGCAAGGCTACATCACAACTGATAAAGTGCCAAATTAGTGCTGATTCAGTACCCCAACTCCATGATTTCACCTTGCACAACAGGACCATCCTTTCCCCCAATAATGGAACCACATATCTTCTATAAAGTCAGTAGTAAGTGCGAAGCTTGTCCCACCCCCCTCCACCAAGGTGTTTGGAGCAGCTCTTTTGTAAACATCACACTGGATTTTAGTCCTGATAAAGGAGGTATCCCGAAAAGGTGGAATATTTCCAGCTGCTTCCATAGATGGCTCCCCGATGCAGACGCAACCAGATCTGATCTCCCTGGAACAGCTGCAAGACTGCATGATTACTAGCTGTTTCATGATCAGGAGCCCCATCATTTGCATATGCTGACACTAGAACCTCTTCATTCTTCATAAGATTCACATAGAGGGGAACATTTACAGCCAGTTTCAGCATGTGGAAGATGAAAACATATGTACCATTCACTGGACAGTTGAACCTACCAAGCTGGATATCAAAAGTTTCTCCAAGGTTGTTCAGCAACAGATCAAACACAATTGGCTGGTCTAGAGTTCCAGGGGCCAAGTTAGATGTTCTAGCGGCAGAGAAGGCAACTCTCATCTGCTGTGGGAGGGGGTAGACATGCACTGGTAGTATGGTGGCAGCTTGGCTTGTCACTGGCATATCAACAGGGGTGATGCTGCGGGAGTCTCCCTGTCCAGAGTCCCCACTGTTAAAGGTTTCATTGTCTCGTTCTGGGCTGCTCACCTGAGAGGAATCACTCCACCCTGCTGTTAAAGATCATTAGCAATGATAAGTAAGTATTATAGCAGAAGAAAACCCTTAAACCTGTGGGCATAGTCTTAAGCAGCAAGTGTATGGACTTTCCAACAGATTTGTCTTTCAACTACAGGAAGCTGTCAGAGGACCCCACTGAGAACAGAACTTTGAAGCTGGCTTACATTCACCACACTCGCAGCATTCAGCAGGACAGACCATAATTTAGCTATGAACAATGATGCTTCATACTTTTAAGTAGGAGAGGGCACTAGCTTTGAATAGTTTTAGCTTTAGTGTTTGCCACAAACATATATTACCATAAAAAAAAGCATATGCCAGCTTCTGAGTAGAGATAAATTATAATTTCCGCAAAATTTAGCAGGATTACCAAAAACCAAGTAGTCATTTAGTCACCTTCAAGACCTGAATTTGCACTTCAAGTTACCTCAACACTATTCTTCTAGAGCTGCATTCTTAGTAGGTCATATCAACTTATGATGCTAGAATATTAAGTTTGAAGAATGAGAATTGCTTTTAAGCTTTGTGCACCCCGTTCCCCAAAACAAAGCTGTAATCTTTTCAAATATCCAAGTTAAAAGGGTCTAGAATGAAAACATTAATAGATCTAAGAATTTTAAAGCATTCACTCTCAAGTTTCAAGCCACTGTTATTTCTACTAGAAAGGAACACCTCAAGATATTAAATAAAACTAAGTAAAGTTGCTACTGATATCTATCTCGTATCTCTTAATTCTCTTCTGAAGTATGTTCTGAGTCCTCCCTGATTGAGACATGAACCTGCTTTATCCTAAAACAGTTTCCATGATATGTCATAATTTCCCTTTATTCTTTGAATTAGTGATCTATAGTTATTCATCTTGCTTTTCACCTATAGCACTGTAAGTTCAGCGTTTTCCATCACATTTTCCAGGATTAAATCACTTTTTTTTTTACAGCTTTTCCAAATACATGCTATTTATGCTTGGATTGAAACAACTAGTCTTGTGTATTTCTTTAGGTTTTTGTACTCCAGCATGGAAGTACAGAGTGAACCTGTATTCCCAAACACACTATTTTTCATAGAAAAAGTTATCTTACAAAGTCTGTGATCTGATAGCTCACTCAGAATCAAGTGAGACCATACAATTAAGGGATGAAGACAAATGCAATATGGGAGCCACCTGTGAGTATTTCCTGGTCAGTTTATTTGTGAAGAAATTTCAGTAAGGTACCATCATGTCAGAACTTTGATATGTGAAGACGCCAAATTGAAAGGTGAAATTAGATCTACTGCTATGCAATGCTGACTGCTAAGAACGGTACTTAAGCTTTTCTCTTAGTTAATTTATACCAAGCTTGATCTGTTTGACCAGTGAGAGAACACTTTCTCACTATTCACAATAACACTCCAGCATCTGCTACGCCCAAGCACGTACGTGTACGTCTGGGAACCCGAAGTTAGCCTTACCTCTTGAATTTGCTCGAGGACCACTAGTTATCCCACCTCGTTTATAGCACTGCTGGTAATTAACATCCTAAAAAGAACAGAAGTATTAGTAAGGTTGAACAGGGCTCTGAGCAACATAATTTAGTTGAAGATGTCCATACACATTGCAGAAGAGGATGGACCAGGTGACCTTTTAAGGTCCCTCCCAACCCAAACTAGTCTACAATTCTGAGATTGTTATGAGTGAATCTCAAAACAAACAGGCTAAATACAGTTATATTGTTTCATTTGCACAATTAACTCAATTTCTAGAATAGAGAATGATGGAGTTCAGAATTAAGATGTAGACAAACAGCCTGATTTATGGAAAATTTAATTTTACAATAGCTTGTATGAAATTAAAGAGCTATTTCAATGCCAGTTCTAGCAAGTTATCTTCTGATTTAGACATTCAGTTAAGTTTATTGAGCATTACCTTAAATACCAGGTCTGTTAGAAGTCTGTACAGAGGCATATATTACATTTCAAAGCTAAAGATCCTCCTTCTACCAGGAAACCTTTGCTTTCTTACACTGTTTTTTTAGGTTGGTTTTTTTTTTGCCTAACCACATTGAGTAATCCATTTAAGAATTCATTTTTTTACACTACAGAGGCACTGAGGACTAAATTTAAAAATCTATAGTAAAATGGACTCATTATGCCACATCATCTTTGCCATCTGTTTGCATTTTGCAGATTCCCTTCAGACTAAAATCAGCCTGTCATACAGAAATGTTATCTGTCTGAATTGACTTCCTATTTCAACTGCTGTCTACCACTCCAGAAAAAAAAAAAAGGGTGCACCTGTTAGGACAATGAAAAGCTACAGTGCTAGAAGACTTCTCCTGTACAGTGCTCAAGAAGGCTATGGAAATGAAGTCAATGCTTACCCTCTGAGAATATGGCATTCCAGCATAATCTCTACCAGGGAACTGCAACTGGCCATAGTTGCCATTAGCTATTGAAGGTGATCCTCTGTAAGCATCAAAACCTGTCAAATAAGGTTGATTATTCAGCATTATTCATTGTTTGAATTACAAGTATAAGTCCAGAATACAACTAGAGCTCCCTTTTGGCAGTTATCATGTATATTATGTGATGAATTACACATCTATTCCTTATTTCAGAGCTTCACTACTCCTATAAAGAATGCACTTCATTAGCTAGCCTGAACTACCCAATGTATGGAACAAAATTACACATTTAGAAGTATTAATATCAGGCCTGTTTGATATTAATAGGACTTCACAGAACAGCTGAAAAACTTGCTACATCCAGAGACGGGATTTAGCAGAACTGTGACATGCTTTCTTTTGCTATTACAGATGCTTAGCTATACCTGTTATACATTTAAGTACTATAATATTTAGCATCTTTAGCTATTACACTAACCACATCCTTAACTGCTGTTAAGTTAAAATTAGGTAACTTATTTTCTGGTACACGTTCCAACAAGTTATTGAGCAGTCTCAGCCCAGTACCTGAAACAACTTCTATCACAGACTAAGTGTCCTTCCACTTCAAAGCGGAATAGGCCACAGCTATCAACAACCTTAAGTTGGTATCTGCCAAGAGTCAGCTGAAACTTATCATAGTACTTCAGCTAGCAGCAGAATAGCAACTGATTTGGAGAAACCAAGCAATCTTTCTCTTAAAACCCTTCAATTTGTTATTAATCCAGAAGGGCTCTCCACTACTGGGAGCCTCTCCCCAATCCCAGTTTCTGCTGGTAATATTAAAAGCCAGCAGTGCTAAGCAAAGAGTATCTTGTTTTGGGCAAATACTGCAAGTGACATCTGAAGAGAAGACACCTGCCCAGGATGTTAGCAAGACTGATGCCAAGAGAAACAATGAAGGGGGTAAAAAGTTCAGAAGGGCAAATGAAACAGCAAGAACACTCTATACAATTAAGTAATTTAATAACCTATTAGTGAAAGTTTCTACTTTCGTAATTCAAAAGGCTATGAGATCTCTCTGCCAGTTCACCTGACACCCAAAGTACAGGGACTACAAATAACTCAGAATGAACTTGCTTAAATTCTACAAAGGAAGACCTAATTCTCTGCACATTGCTTTTTAAGTAGCCTTGTTTTAAGAAGTTCCACATATAGAACCTAAATGTAATAACATGTTGTGTTAAATCATGTTCTAGTGTTATTACATTAGATTTTTTAAAATTTTTTGAGGTGGTAGTAAACACATACATACCTTTGTACCCACCAGGGGAACGATATGAATTAGCCAGTGACCTTCCACCTCTAGCAGATCCTCTGACAGACCCACGACTGTTAAGGTAAGGCTGAGGGGGTCTGGGAATAACATTAGTCTGTGCTGGATAAAAGGCAAGGCTACCATTGCTAACAGGAACAGCTCCATCAGGTTGATAATTCACTGCTTAAAACAGAAGGCAAAGATGAATTCAAAGCTTTTATAACTGTAGTAAGTTACCACACCTAGAAGCAAGGGCAGCATTAGTAAATTCAGAGACTGATTAAGCTGCTCTGAATATCCTGGTTTTGTGCCCCTTCATTACTGCAAATAAATGAGGATCCTCCCCTCTGTTCTGTAGAGTTTAATGCTTGTTAAAGTATACTGTAGACAGCCCAGGCTGTCAGTGTAAGCCTCTAAGGCATTCAACAAAATTCAGCTGCCTACATCAGAACAAGCTTGCTAGCAGCATCAAAAAAATAACTGAGTATCCTGGTTTCAGCTGGAATGGAGCTAATTTTCTTCCTAGTAGCTGCTGTGTTTTGGATTTAGCATAAGAAGAATGTCCATAACACGTACTGTTTTAGATGTCACTAAGTAATGCTTATATTGGTCAAGGACATTTTCAGCTTCCCATAGAAGCTAAGAGGGAGCACAGACAGGACAAGCTGGCCAAAAGAATATTCCATACCGGAGATACCATGCTTAGTTTACAAGTTGGGGTTGGCCAGGGGGACAGGGATCCACAATCGATCATCAGGTGGTGAGCGCAATTGCATTCTCTTCCTTTACTGCACTATTAGACTGTCTTTATCTCAACCCACAGTGTTTTTCCCCTCCTTTTTCTCCCTGACCTACTTGAGGGGGGAGGGACAGTGGGAAGCACAGGATAGTAAACAACTGCATGGTCCTAGTTGCCAACTGGGGTTAAACCACAACACCAAGCTAGAATAAAATCAAGTAACATCTAATTAATATTTTTCACTTATAACCAATACTGTTCTACTAGCAAGACCTCAGTGGTCTTTCTGATAAACTAAGTCACCTCAGTGTTGACAACCTTTAAAACAATGAGACAAACTCAATCTTATCTAGATAGCAATAAGACAACTGTGGAAAGCTAGATATTTGGGTTCAGTCTCTTCACCAGACATTCCTACCACATGTTAGTAGGCAGTTCAACCCCAAGGAACACGTATTCGAGAATGCTTTTCACTCACAGGGTGGTTGTGTGGTTAGTTTTAAATACAGACCTTGCAAGCATGAGTGGGTTTTCACACAACCATGCTTTATATCAATCCAGAAAGCTTAAAACTGATCCAGGGTGACAGTCTGAATCCCTTTCTGAAGTCTGTGCAGAGCCACTGCACAAGATTAATCAAGAAATTATGATGTTCCATCAAAAATCTGCATGGGAGGTTGATCACCTGTAGTCTCTATGATGAGAAGCATTCAAGCTAAACATCGTTTCCTGACTGCTATACTTATGTTGTTCTTTAAAGCTCAATCTTCTTGTGTCTCACTTCACACAGTATCAGTCTATTTCTACCATAATTCCTATGAAGAGTCCTCTGGCAGAAAACCAGCAATTGTAAGTGACCTTCAGTCACTTAGATACAGTCTTATAAATCCAGATACCTAGCTGTCAGCTTCCTTTCCCCCAGAGCCTGTTTCAGGCAAATTTAGGGTCTAGTCTCATTTCAAATTCTTAGTGTCAGCCATATAAATTTACTGAGTACGGTATCTGAATGTCAAGCAGGTCAGTTTTGTGTTGAATAGGTAGCTCAGGACCCTGCTTATCAGAAGTTTAGTATTCTTCGGGTCAGACACTCAGACTCAACCAGCTAATAAAGTCAGCACTATATAAACAGAAGTAAAAGGAGGATTATCTTTTGCTGCAGAGTAGGCTGTCATCAGCTTGCATCTGCTTCATGCTAAAAGCACACACATGAACAGTTCCTGCAGCTCAGCTGAGTCTCAATACCACACTAAATTACAGTAACTTCTGTTTTTGAGGCCTCCTAGTTAGGAAACTAGCCTTCCTAGGTAACAAGTAAGTGACAAATTTAGGGCCTAATTAGGAACAACATGGATCTCTGCTACAGAAAGCTAGAACTTCAACATCACAACATACATCTGGAGCGATAAGTAGAAGTGGCAGACCTGTCCTGTCAGTAACATCTAGAATGCTTACCACTAATATAGTAAGGTGTAATATACACACGAAAATTTTGGCAAGTATAGTACAGTCAAGCTTAGCCCTATGTTTTACAATAATTACATTGTGAGCTTTACATTCAAAGGAAAGATGACAGCCCATTCTTAAAACAAGAAAATTCTAAATCCTAAGCAGCTCTCAGATGACACATTTTTAGTCTTGTACCAGTAGCACAAAACACTTATCACTTTGGGTAATCCCCCTCAGCACTGAGAGTTTCTCCCAAGTATCCTATTTATCATTCTGCAGCTCCTAGACCTACAGACAGCACTAGTGTCTGTTACCAAAGACCAAATTAATGGCTCCAAATGAAGTACTCCATCACTGCTTCAACTCCAAGCAAACACTTTTTTGACTGACAACTATCACCGCATACTTGAGTTTCCCAGTAGGTGGGAAATTATCTTTCAGGCCTGTAGGTGGCACTGTCCACACAACTAGTACAGAAACTACTTTGAAACAGCCTTCCATTCTGCTAGCAGTTTTGAAATTAAGTTCACATACCATACCATCAACTAGATTAGAATTGATGTAACCCTAATGTTAACAGGTGCTACATAACAGTGGTTCAGAATTTCCCTGAGTTAGAAGAACCTGCATATACTCACAGCACATGTTAAGGAATTGAAACACTACTATAACCTGAAGAACTTTAAAGTCTACTTGAAGTACAGAGAGACAAGCACAGTTCTCACCTGAAGACAGAGATTCTTGTGAAAGAGAGGTTTGTTCTGCAATATGAGAAGATTGCAACTGGCATTGAGGAGGAGTCTGTGTACTTGCTGTAGAGAAACTCTGGTTATATCCTGCTGAATATGAAGAATCCTCTTTAATTTCCTGGTCTTTACGTGGAGGCAGTGGTGCATTCACTTTAAATACCTACAACATATTTCAAGACAAGTGTTTAACACTACCAGCTGAAGTTTCTGCCTAATGCCATCATCCTGCTATACTGTGGTTTAAATCCATACACCTAGATCAGTTTCTAGAACACCTACTGTCTCTTAGAATCAAGAGCACTGTATTTCAACCCAACCTTTTCCTTCTCAGTAAGCTTCTAGAGTTTACTTGTATTTATGTAGCTACTACCCAAGAAATATAACTTGATTTATCATAGCTACCATGTTTGATCAACAGAATAGCTACCATACAGTAAGCTATTTTGCTTTTACGGGAAGTCAACTGTTGGACTGACTCATTGAATACCTGTCCTACAGCTTTTGACCTGAAGCTGGGACAGCCTACACTGAGATGAGATATTCATGTTTGGAAAGAATTTGGGTCTTTATACACATCTTGGAACCTGATGCAACTCTGTCCACTCAGATAAATACCATATTAGACAACCTTCACCCCTTTGATAAATTGAGCCTCAACTTTCCTATTCTTGTTTTAAGTTCCCTCAGAGTAAACATGTAGCCTAAGTCAGAGTCCTGTAATTCAAATTTTAACATTACAGCCTGGGCAGTACGGTGGTGCACAGATATTACTGTTAGCTAAATCTAATCTACCAAAGTTCAGTCACTCCATTGCTATAAAGCAATACAGTCAAATAACCCAAAATTACCAGAACTGATGCTGTCAAGTGATAACTAGTATCAAGATCAAATAGGAAAGTAGTCTATTTTGAGTAAAAGGATCTAAATTCCTTATAAAGAGTTGTCAGCAGTACTGATACTGAATATAGAGGTGTATCTAACCGTTTTCCAAGACTATAAACTGTCTTAAGACTACCAGAGGCAAGACTAACTTCAGCTAGATGCAAGGAACAGCTTCACAGCTTGACAGTTTTGTCATTTGCAGAAGCCTCTAATTACAATGGGAAATGAACACTTTTTCCAGGGTTAAGCAGCCAAGTATTTCCTCTAACCAGGAGCCAGCACAGAAACCCCTCATGGTACTGAAGTATTGAGTATAAAGCTTGAACCATTATAAAATAACACAAATTCTAGTTCTGATTTACTACATGAAGTGGTCAAAGAGATCCAAAGCAATCTTCTTTCTGAAAGAAATTTGAAGATGCTCTACAGTCAGGCTGTCAACAACCACAGCCTGGACTATTTGTAGCAAGTGGTCTACTTTTTCCTACCAGTGAAGGTTACAGGTGGAATTCTAATAAGAGTACTTTGGCTACAGGTAGAATCTGCCTTTAAGCTTCCATACACACAACAGCAGCAATAGGGCATTCAGACATCTCTAAGGACATGTAATGAGAGGCTTCCATTACTGTCACTGTACTATCACTATTTGGCAAGAAACCATCTGACTCAGCTATCTACCGAAATCCAATGGCTGCTTTCCTGGCTGCAATGAGAATCGAAGTAGTGTAGGAAGGAAAATCCTGCACTGCAAAGTTAAAGACTGCCACTGCTACAAGAGGAATTAACATCCTAGCAATTTCATGCCAGGTGTTTGACAGTTTGATCCCAAAATCCCAAGAGAAATCTTGAACATTTAACATCTCAGAAAACACCACAGCATTAGTTCAAGCAAACTTTCAGTGATACTATTTTGATCGAAAGGACTCTGAACACAGACACTAGGTTCAGATGTAATCAGAATGACTGAGACTAAGACTCCATGTTTATATCATGACAGATTGCTTATCTTATAGACTAGGTCCCCAGGAAGACTCTGGATTCCTTGATCATAGCATGCTGCTATTTCTCCACTTCCATGAAAAATCACCACCTAGCAACTTAGCATAATTTAAATAGATCTGGCTTAGGAAGAACCACTTCCCTACCACCACTTGCCTTATTTATAATGTATATCAGACTTCTGTACCTCTGAGGAAGGTTCTAATTGAACCTCTTCTACAAATACAGAAAACCAAGTAGGAAAGAGTCATTATTTACTCTAGACTACACCAGGATGTCACAGATGTTTTAGTCACTAATTCCTATGCTTTGAGAGGCTATTAGCTACCTTCTTCCACCAAAACCTACTACATATGTCTCAGTACCACAAGATGCAGACTCTCCAGCAAGTTGTGGAACTGCACTGTACATTTGTTAAAATAGAATCTCAAATGACCTCTTTCTAAGCTTGCTTTTGATCAAGAACATTAAATGAAGGTTTCTAGCACCTTCTGACAAAGTTATCAGAGGAGTAGATAAGCCCAAATACAGGGAAGGAAACACTAACAACTAAATGAAGATCCTTCCCTCTGAGTCCCTCTAAGCTTGCAATGCAGATTACTACACAGTAGCAGTGTTAGTAATGTTACAGAACATTAGTAATGATTTATGGCCTGAAAAAATAGTATCTATTTACAAGAAACAACACTCAGTATGTAGACCATTTCCTAGACATCTATATCAACTGCTTGTTAACAAGATAGGATAATGAGCTACACCAGTCTATCAAGGACACATTTTCCAGGATTCCAGTGGACTGAGTTTTACCCCACACTAAAGCAAACACTTTAAAAAGCAGATGCATTCGTGTTTCAGAAAGCTTTTAGTCCTAACAGCTATATACTTCAGCATTCCCTCTCTCCTCTGCAGTCCATTATGTGAAATCTACACATAAGAACAGTTTAAGTACAATCAACTTTACCTTCTGGCACAGCTATAAATCTGTTGATTTCAGGTCTGACTTCTCCTTATTAGTTCCTTGTGACTACTAGAATATCCCAGTATTAGATTTTGGGACTATACAGAGCAAAACCAGGATGTCTATTCTTAGACTATCTGATTTAAGTTCTGAAGGCATCGGAGAAGCAGAGTTCTAATCTAGGTTTTTAACATTAAAACCTAGTTGTCTAGGTTTTAACATTAAAACATTAAAACAAAGTTATCTATCAAGTTCTGTGCTGTATCAAGGGGAACTAGTTCCTCACTATTAGAACTAAGTTACTAGCATTATTGTCAACTATTCTTCTATGGCCTCAAGTTGCACACTTACAGTCTGCATAGCCTGGAAGGGAGCTGCTGTTATTGTGACAGAACTGCTACTTGCTGGAGGAGACTGAAAGGTCTGCGCTGGTGGTACCGGCGACATGGAGGTGCTTGAAGTAGGCAATGGTGACTGTGGCTCACTTGTGAGGGGAATAGTTGCCTGAGGGAAGAACAGATGTAATGAGAGGTCACTTGATAGTTATTCAGGCAGTAACAGAAGCAGTTAATTTGTTCTAAAGCCTAGACTGACAGAAGTCAGCAGTTTCTACAGGATGACATTTGGACATAGTAGAGCTACAAAATAGCTTTTGCTTACAATTTCAAATCTTGCTGTGCATTCTCAGCAAACAGTACTTCTATTGCAGTCTCTGCTGATTAAGTGAAATGTGCCTATGAGCTACTATACATACCACTCATTGTAATAATTTCACAATAAAGAGACATTAGGTATTTTTCCCCCATCACTAAGGAAACACAGAACACCTTCTGTTCCATTTACTGGAAGACTATACTATGGCTGATATGAAAAGTGACTTCTCTTTTCCAAAGGAACTTAGGAAGTTTAGAGGGGCTGATTCCCCCCAACTTAATCAATTATGTTTCAGATTAGAAACAATGCTGAGTTGTCCAGACAAAGTATTAACCAGCATTAAATCTCATCTGTGCAGATGGCAAAATGAAGTATTGATTCAGAATACCAATATTTATAGGAATCAGTAGTTAAAAGGAATGTAATGCTCTAAACGCATTTTAGCAACCAATATATTTGCCTTACCTGTATTTATGATAGCTCACCTGGGCAATTTCAACCTTTTTAGGTATCAGTGGCTCAGAAATATGTGAACTTGTCTGATACAGTGGCTGGGAAGTATATTTCTCAGTCTCTTGAGAAAGCGATGCTGATGCCTGGAAGAAGCCATACATGTGCCTGCTATTACAAACAGTATTGCAGAAAGCACAAAGTTCTACTAGAGCTATGAAATACCAGTGCACAAGTTGAAACAAGTGGATTTTGAAAGACCATGACAAACATTAAGTCCAAAGTAAATGTACTAAACAGTTGTCTTAACCAAAAGCTTCATGCTTTAGAGATTCAGACTTAGATTACCCTTCTTACACAACAGGTTGTACAACTAGCCCTGCAAAGTCAGATACTTTTAAGAATTGCAGATTGCTTCAGTCTATTATTTGCAATGAAGTCTGTGACACACATGGAGACACATGTCTGATGTTAAACTTTTGGTAAGCTCTGTTGAACAAGGCTTCAGAGCCAAACTTTGGTTTGCTTTTGCAAAACCTGCATGTGCTACAATTAGCTCACGCTTGTAATGCTAAGTTTAAGAGTTGCTTATGCTTAGATACACAGCCTAGGGCTAAAGACTACCAGTCCCATTCTGACCATGTATACCATCACAGGTGCATCAGACAGAACTGCACATGCATAGCAGGAGAGTGCACTGTCACCACATAGTGTATTCCCTGGTTGTGCTGGGACCAAACAAAGCTTATCTACTACTTACCATGAAAAGTAGGAATGGAAAAGAAAGACACCACACTTCAAGCCTAAGGAACTAGACATGCTGAGCACAAGCAACCCTAATCCCAAACAGTAAGTTTGCAAAAAAACTTGGAACATTCTACCAAATCACATGTTCTACGTTATAGCACAGCACAAGTCTTCGATGCATATTAAACAGCAAAATTATTTAATCCTTGCAGCACAAGTAGTCTTATGAAACTGTAGAAGTGAGAGAAGGTGTCAAGAACAAGGCCAAAACTGCTGATTCAAGAGGTAGAAACACTATAATATCCCTGTCAAGACTTCTATTCAACTATGTAGTATACTAAGGAGTAAATACTACATGCACAGTATACTGATAGCATGTACATCAGCAAAACATATTTTAAAAGCATGAACATTTCTGCATTATAATCTACATACATTGTATTAGAGAATCCAAAAGGAAAGACCCATGTGTTTCTGAACATGGCAACACTTAGCAAGAGATCTTTACAGCAGTGATATGCCTAAATTGAAATACTATTTCCAGCCCTAAATAATATCTGAATGCTAGTTGAACATCTAACTGCACATAAATACAGTTAAGGAAGGAAAGTTTGAGGTCTTGGCTAAAAAAATCAGGAACTCGGATTCCCAGTATTTCTTCAGTTAGTGCTTGAGAGAACGCATCTCAGTCTTCAGCTTACACAGAAGTCTGCTATTTCATGACAATATCCATCCCAATTTATGCATCCTCTATGTTATCATTAGAGGAAGTATTTTACACTAACCAAAGCAAATATTTATGCTGCTCATATGTTCCCAGAAGAATACACACCACACTTTCTAGCCTGCATTTTTCATCCCACACCCTTCCCATTTCAAGGGGCAGGCTGTTCACTTTGCATTCATGCAGTATTAGGAAGACTTTTCCAACCATCTTTAAGTATTCCTGAATGTAGGGTATACTATTGTTGTTACTTGCATTCTGTCCTTGTATGTTGATCAAGTACAGTTATTCAGGAGAGGCCCCACCACAGCTTTCTGTTAGGGCTGGCTATTGCACAGATCTTTAAACGCCAATGAACTCCAGGGTATATTACCTGTGGTGCCTGTGGTGTCACCAAGTCTTCAGTTTCAGAGCCAGAAAGAGTCTGATCAGCAGATGCTAGGGAAGTATTTGAACCATGCAGTGTCATGGATGATGAAGCAGCCTTGCAAGAAGAGAAAGCTGAGATAAGGTTTTGAAAGTTTATCTTAAATGTTTGGTTTCACTGAAACTCACACTCTGGGCATTTCCAAGTAAACCTCAGAACAAGGCAGGAGCTGAAGTGCTTTGACCAGTTAGTCAAAGTTTCTTAGGAATTCTCATTAGTGGTGAGGAAACCCATTTAAAAACCAAAGTAGCAAGACAATGCAAGCACAGTTAAGTGAATTTAAGGTTCACTTAACCATGGCTGTCAAAGCTTGAGACACTGTATCTTCAGCATGAGTGAGGATCTCAAAGTTGAAGACATGCACTGCCTAGGAAAGAAGCAGCATGTTCTCCTGCACACAACTATTAGCTATGTCTCAAGTCTGTGGGTTAAATATTCAAACTATTTCAGCATGTCTTCGACATGCTGTTTTACTTCAAGAAACTTCAAACATTTGTTGCTGCTTTTTTAGGCATAAGAGCAGCCAACTTTGTCAGCATGAGTGATCTTAAGTGTGCAAGCTACTAAGTTATATGAAGTTTATTACAAAACTACAGACAACAAGAAAAACAATTAAAGTACTAAGTCTATTCCAGTGAATAACCTCTACATCATTCTTTGGCTACAGCTCTGCTTCTTCTGTCCTAACTTCAACTTACTTGAAGGGGCTGTTGAAGAAAATCACTCTGACTTGGCAGTTTCTTTTCTTTTGAAGCTGTAAAAAAAGAATATGTTAAGCAACATTTACTTTTAAATTCAAACACTACATGTAGTTTCAGTGTGCACTTCTACTTTTTGAAAACTTGTTATATGAAGATGCACGCTATTTTTAGTGAGCACTGCAAATACATAGACTTAGCATCAGTAAGCTACACTCAAATGAAAACTTCAGTTTTTTGTAAAAGAGGATAGGTATTCAATTATAAAAATATTTCTATCACTATAGAGATACTTACTTTCCAGATAAAAAAGCAATTAAGTATTTAATAAACTGGGTAATTGTGTTTTACAATCCAAGAGCCACCCAGTTTCTTAACATGGACCATTGTAGACAGTTCAATTTTTTTTTTTAAGTGTAGCTAGATAATTGCTCTTTATCCTGAGCTCATTCATGCATTTATATACTTGTCTATATACATCTAGACAAATTTGTTACACAGATGCAGCATGTCAGTTCTGCAGCTGGGTTCAGGTGCATATGCCAGTCAGTGATTATACAAAGCATTCCATTTCCAGGCAGATGCAGCAAATTAAGCCACCTCCAGCAACAAATAAGCAGGTGAGTGGCTCAAGCTGCAATTTTTTTTAATCAGACATTACTATTCTTTAATTAGACAAGGTGTCTTCACCAGGCCTACTGATCTACAGCCCAAGCAGACCTTGTTAGTGTTTACAAGATCTTACATACAATTTACACTTACAGTATTACCTACCTACAGGACTACTTGCTGGAGTAACTGAAGGTGGTTGGGATGAACCAATGGCACTTGGTGAAGCTTTATCAAAATCCAGAATGGACTCCTTTTGGAAAAACGATCATCGGTTAAGAGAAAAAAATTAAACTCTAGATAAAAATGAAACATTCTCAATTGACAAGTTGCTGTTAGCTAGAGACAGATTCATTCATTGCAAACATTCATTGTCAGCACTGTTTCCCCTAACCCAGTAGGAACTGGAGCTTTGTGCTACAACAGCAGAGAAACATACTTGCATGAAGTTGTAAGTCCCTTGAATCTGAGTCATCAGATCCTGAAGTTTTTCCCTTCTCAATACTGGATCTTTTGGAAGAGTTGAAGTAGAGCAAAATTCTGCAGCTGGCTGATGTACAGGTTTAGGCACCTAATAAGGAGAAAAGATATTAAATCTAATACTGGAAGCAAACACGCTGCCTTATCCAACATACTTCCAGAGAAACCTATAGGTGTCAGACACCAAGGGCCAAAGAATTCTGTGCTGTTATTGGTATTTCCTAAATCAAGATTTCACTTTGTTAAAAAAGTCAGCATCCTGTTGCCACAACTAGTTAAGCCACCAAATTAATTCGTTTCATTCTGTTTCTTACAGTCATCTGTACAGAAGACAATAAGTTGCCTGCATTTAGTGCAAAATTAGGCACCTCCATCTAAGGAAACCCATATATTTAAGCTGAAGGGCAGAACAAACTTAAAAATCAAAGCTGCATCACTCAAGATTTAAAACATACTTCCTCCCAGTAGAGCCAATGCTAGGAAGTACAGATCTTTTAGGATGTCATTTCCAGACATTCTGAAGAAACTGCACCCGAGAGATACATTGCAAGTAGGTTACTCAGGATTAGACCGAAGTGCTTCCAATAACAAGCCAGATACTCTCAACGCACCAGCTCCTGCAGAAAGTATTACATTGAACTTTTCAAGTTTGTCATGGAAAATACACCTGTGCTCCCACATGGGAGCCTAACTTTGTAGCTAAAGACTTCTGCAGGGCCTTATTGCTCCTTGTTGTTTCAGATGGTCCATTAGAGTTCACCTGAACTGGTTTCTCACTTAACTTTAAAAGAGGAAAATAGTTTATCAGAGAATAGGCAGATCTAAGGTATCAGAAAATTCATGATAGTAAACTATTTAAACAGCAGAAGCCCTGCTATTTACAGAGTGACAATAATACTAAGACTGTCTAGATAGTCTAATGTCTTTTGAAAGCAACTTGGGGAAAAAGTAGGCTTGTTATAAGTATTTTTAAACCATAATTTTTAGTGCTTCTCTAAAGCTTTGCTGCTCTTATGTTTGTCTACACAGCTAGAGGGAGGCAGATCTGAAGACATTAAGTAGTTGCATTATTTCAACTGGCCCAAATTTTGAGACAGAGAAACATGTGAAAGCCTTTACTTTCCTAGAGTACAAACATTTGTCATTCTAATAGAAGGTTACTACTTCAATATATTGTATAGCAACATAGCTGAGTATTTATATGAAGACAGTAGAAGATGATATGGCAGAGGGGTATAGGTGTCATGACATTTAATTGTCACACTACATTCAAAACAAATTGATGAAATGCTCTTTGTCCAATTTTAGGACAAGAAGCCAAAATACTCTTCAACAGTTATCTCTGAACCTTATCATTAGCATTTGCAGAGATTCCAAAAGCATGCACAAGGAAGAAGCTCGCAGGGTTTAGTGAGCCTCACAAAGCATAATCCATGTACACACATTAAGTCTGGAGGACTCCATTTCTAATATCTGTGTGTCCCACACAACAGCTACTTGTTGAGCTGTAAGAAGTTTTACTTTATTCTATTACTATATTTATATATTTATTTTATATATTTATTACTATATAGAAGAGTGCATCTTTTTACTACTCAATCTTAATTGGAATTTCTGATGCGCAAGCACTACCTTTAGCTACTCACTACGCAAGTTTTATTGCTGTATTGTTTCCAAAAATGAACAGGAACTAAAGCTATTAAGGATCTAACTGTAGGACAAAAGATACAGTTGAATAAAGTTAAATCTGAGCAAGTTTAGATTAATTTACTAGGAATATGAATCTTCCTGTCCATCACTTTATTAGCCTTCACAAGCAGACAATCTTAAAACACTTGCTGTCATGGTAAATCCATTATGGGTCAAACTGACTAATGCTTCTATTACCCTCTTCCTCCTCACTACAGTTTAGACACAACCACACTGGTTCTAAATGTTTGAAAATGGATAACAGAAGCTTTTCACCTTTAAGTCACCTAACCAGGTCAAGTCTGGCAGTGTCCAAAGCTATTGTCCACTAGCTACATAAGTTAGACTTGTACATTAAACAAAACCAAGTAAAAACAGCCCCAAAAGCATGGAAGCAGAAGAGACTGCAGTGTTTCACTTGTAGTTGCAAAGATGATACAATCTTCTGTATGCTTTTACAATTTATTAGTCTTCATCTCCTTCCCCAGCTCATGCTCCATTCATTATGCTGGTAGCATTCTTTAACTAGAAGAGCAAGCATACAGGGTTACATATGTGATATTAGGGCTTTAAGCCGAGATTAAAACATTAAGACTCTCCATTCTGTAGAAGTTATTTTCTAGTTCCTGCAAATATTAAAATACACCAGCCAGAAGCAGCTATAGTGAAGTTATCTCACATTGATTTGCTGTTTTGCTGGTACTTAAGTGTTCAAAATGAGAATATTTAAGTGTAATACAGCACTACACAAAAAAGCATCAGAAAGTTAAAGTATGTCAGGTTTTATGCCTTTACAAAATAGATGCTTTGAAAAAGAGCAGGAACTTGATATCCTTAAGATGGTTTTAAAGCAAGTTCTCTTTCTAGCCTACAGTCAGATACATTTCTGGAAGTCACTACAAGCTGGTAGCAGATTGTGAGTTTAGTCACCTGTTAGGCCAGCTCACATCAGACTTACACATGCTGACATCACTTAACACTATGGTTCAAACAACATTCACATTCATTTTACACAGTACTGATAAGTTTAGGGTCTAATTTGTCATAATGTTTCTGAAACCTAACGTCAACATTATTATACATTCAAGAAAAACTGTTTTGACATATAACCAAAAAGCCTGACTAAAAATGGAGCTGAAAAACCTAGAATTTGTTTTAGGACCTGTTAAACCATTGCCAATAAGCCAAAGGGCACTCTGACCACTTTGGAATTTTACTAGTCAAAGTGTTAACATACTAGGTATTCCTGTTAAAGCTTGATTTATATTTTTTTTTTAGAGACTGAAGGTCTACTTATACATAACACTAACATACATTTCAACCACCACAAATAGTAGTAAAACCCCATCCTATGATACAGGACCTCAATTCCTCTTCAGGTTTTTTTAGCTGTGGAATACTAAGTGAGCTGGAATGGTAATACCTAAACTGTAATCACAACAGTGATTGCCAGCTGTGCCATGTAGATATACAGTTAACATTTGCTTTCTACTCAGAGCAGCATTCACAGCAGGTATGAATTAAATGGCACTGGATGACAGCAAGGGACAAACTGTTTTGCTTTCACACAGCAGGCTACAAATTCAGCTCTAACCAAATTTGCTGGTCCACAGGTTGTGCAACCATTTAAATAGAGTAACAGTTTAACAGGGCTGTACATCAGCTCACTCTGCTGCCTTAGGCCCAACTTCTTAGGTATTGTACCTCATAGTACATTAAGTTAAATAAGCATATTTAAGATCTCAAAACCTAGCAGTTTATTAAAAGATGTCTCAGAGCTGTAACAGTTATTGCAGGGAGTAAAGAAAGGTTAATTTCCTCTCCAGAAAGCAGCAGCAGTGACATAAGCCTTTTATTTACCATGCCTAGATCCCTGCACAAGGTTATTTTAGGTTCTCCCTGGGAGTGAAATGGATCCAGCTATAGCACTGCATTGCCTCCTCTTCATATAAACAGCAAGAGAGGTTTCATTATCCAAAAAGTTTAAAATATTATTTTAATTGTTCTTTATATGCACAAGTCAAATTAGACATTTATTTTCTAAAAAGTGGTTGTGGAAGATAGGTTGAAAATACACTATTTTTACTCATTCAATATTCTTTTGATATTAGGATTGGTCAGTAGCTACTAAACAAATATATAGCCAGCTGGTATTTCACTGTGGTCTACTATGCAAATCAAAGTTTGAAAATTTTAAAAATATGCTTAACTTAATTCAGTAATCCATCTTAAGTAGCCTTACATTCCAACATTCCATTTAGTTTAATTTGACTGACTTGCATATTACTATGAAGATCCCTAGGCAGTTAGCAAGTTTCCCCAACTGACTGAAGACCCTCCTTTTTCCTTACTGCAAAGTTTTGCCCACCACTTAAACCATGCGTCTTTCCATCCTATACAAAAATAAGAGACTCATTTCATTAGGAAGCATCTTGCATTTAAGCTAATCTGACACCAGAAATTCCAAGGCATCTTAAAGTGCTTGAGACTATTCCAGTATGATGACAATTTCAGTTACAGTAATACTATGCATAGTTGGGTGCACAACACCTTACTTGTGCTCAGAGCTACTTAGTGAGGCAACCAGGTTTTGTACCTGTACCACCACCAGTGGACACAAGATTCTACTCAGCTTGAGTGTAAAGGTGAATCAAGCTGGAACACCTTAATCCCATTGTTACCCAGTGCTGCATGTTACCTACTCTTTTAATTTCATGTTCAACCTTCTGTTTGCGCTCCCGCCTCTAGGCACAAAAACATCCATTTTTCAGTTATGTCAAGTTTACTGACAAGATTTAAGCTTCATCATTTGCTATGAGTAATACAGAATGAATTGATTTCTGCTTTCTTGCAGAAACAAGGTAGTAGTGCTAACAGCATTGTGTACAACAAAATTGTTCAATTCCCTCGATTTTCTTCCTGAAGTCTAACTCTAAATTAAATACTGCTCTTAATGACATAACCGCTTTGCCTACTATCCTGCTTATTTTCACAGTATCAGAATTGGTACTACCCAAGCACAGGTGAGAAAGAAAGCAGGCTAGCAGCCTGCTCAGCTGTAAGCCCTGCAATAACTTTCATTTTACATTTCTAAAACAAACTATGCTATTGTTAGACTCTCCAGGACAGCGGTATGGCTTATGCATTCATCTGGAAATACATGTTTAAGCCCCTGTACAGTTGGTATTGCTTGATCTAGATGTTACATCTCTCTTGAATCAGCAGCCATTTTAATCAAAAGCCTAAAAAAATTACTGAAGTGCTATTTGCATGCAGCCACAGACAAAGTATTTGATCCCTGGATGAGTCATACCTGCTTTGTACTGATAACAGTGGGCAGAGCCAATAGCTGGGCATGAACTAAGTTAATTCTTCTGTCTTATGCATAAAGCAGTTATTCAAGGCTCCAACACAGCAATACTGTGTTGATGTAAAAAGCAAAGCAGTCCATCTTGCTATTCATATGTAAAATTTAATTGCCAGAACTATTTCCCCCAAAAGCAAAATAGGAGTCTAAATACAGGCCTACAAAACGCACCTTATAAAGCCTCTGCTAATAGGTAGCTTTAGTCCAATACACTATGTGAAAAGCTTATGACAGGTAATACTACATATGCCAACTCACTTCTTTGGGTTCCATATCAAACTTCTTTGGCCCAACACTTGCAGCTCCCCAGGACTTCGGAGGGTTCTGTAACTGCTGTGATGACACTTGCTGCTGCCTGTCAGCTTTTCCCCAAGCCTCTCGAGTCTCCTGCTTCTTTTGTTCTGGCTCCTCCCTAACATGTGCAGCCCAAGCCTTCACAGGCTCCTGCTTCTTTTGCTCTGGCTCTTCCCTAACAGGCATTTCCCATGTTTTCACAGGCTCTGGCTTCTTTTGTTCTGGTTGCTCCCTAGTTTGGGTTACCCAAGGCTTTGGAGATTCCTGCTTTTGTTCTGGTTCTTCCTTAACTTTGGTTACCCAAGGTTTTGGGGACTCCTGCTTTTTCTGTTCCTGCTCTTCCCTAACTTTCGCTACCCATGGCTTAGGCGATTCCTGTTTCTTCTGGTCCTGCTCTTCCCTAACCTTTGCTACCCAAGGTTTGGGGGCCTCCTGCTCCTCTCGGACACGTGCTGCCCAGGCCTTTGGAGCCTCTTGCTTCTTCTGTTCTTCCTCCTCAACACGGGTCTCCCAGGGCTTTGTAGACTCATGCTTCTGTTCCTCCTCTTTAACACGAGCTTCCCAAGGCTTTGGAGAATCTGGTCTTTTTGGTTCTTGCTGCCTAACACGAGCTTCCCAAGGCTTTAAGGTCTCTTGTTTCTGCTCTTCAATGTTAACAAGCATTTCCCAGGACTTTGGAGGATCTTGTTTTCTAGCACACTCAGCTTCCCAAGATTTGGGCTCTTCTGGCTTCTTCTTGACAGAGTATTCTGCTTCAGGCAAATAACGCCTGTTGAGAAACTATATAGACCAAAGAAACTTAATGGCTCCCAAGAAAACATTTTGCTACTACAGTTCAGGTCAGTTAAGTTAGGTCACCCAGCTACTGAAAATTTCTGACTAAAAACAGAGCCTAGACAGTTTAAACACTAGCCATAGTAAGTATGTGGACAGCCACGGCTTTATCCTACAACACTACAGACTAGCTTTGCTTGGCATGCCACAGAGAAGCATGAAACAGTCCTGAACAGCACCAGTAAAGCATACTTCAGCTGGGTAAATCTATTACCCTTACCCTCAATGCTAACTGATGTTCCCTAGGCAGTGACAATGTCAAGTGCAGTTGTGATTTTTATAAAGGTAGCTCTCCTCCTAAGCATCTAAAATGCTGTGGTACTATATTAGTAGACATTCTGCTAAGTGTAGCAGCACAGTCTAACCCTAAATCTTTGACCCTTTGAAGCTCCAATAACCAAGTATAACTGTCATTCTTAGAGTGCAAATACTAAGAAGTCAGGTTCTCAGATTTAGTACCAGTGGACTTCTCCAAGTCCAGGCTGTGATTACTGTCACTGAGAGTTCAATGAAGTTTTCCTGAGTTACTACTTTGTCATAAACAGGAAGCATGTATTTGAAGCAAAGAATGTACAGGGCTCACTGGCTGAGATTATTTTTTCCCTGACAGATCACCAGAAGAGCTTTAGTCAGGTAAGTGTTACCAATAGGTTATAAGAACTTGTTCTAGACTACACCCTCTAGTGGGATACCTGGGAAATAGGGATTCAGCAATTTAAGAGACAGTATTTCCACTTACAGAAGGACACCCCTCGTCAACTTTTGAAGCAAGTTTAGTTGGTTTTATGCTACCGTCAGTTGAAGCTTGAGTATTTAACCCATGAGTCTGAAGGGCTGTTGAAACAGGTCTACACACACCTGTGCACACAAGTCTGTCTTGGGATCCCTACTTTTCTGACAAATCAGAGCAAGACCTACATCATTCTCAACCCCACCGATATCAATTCTACTGCAATAAGCTTAGCTTTTAGAGACGAGTTTAGTAGATGTGTATTTTCTCTGTCCTGTAGTACACAAGATCAGCATTTCCACTCTAAAGGCTGATGCTTTGGTTTATTCAGAAAAGTGCCAGAGCATTAAAGTACTATACTGCTTCATGTAAACCTGCACCATTTATCCCAAAATACTCCAGAGAAGCCATAAATGTCGGGTTAGAAATAGAAACACAACCAAGTCTTTAATGCTTCCGACATAAAGCAACATTTAAGTTGCTGTTCAGACTCCCTTTTTAAGTTTAAAAAAAAAAAAGGGCTGCAGAAGTGCAGTTATGTTTCTGATAAATCACAATACTAAAGAAAAGCAATTAGCAGTGGAGTATCTTACCTCCTGTGGCTGTATTTCAGACTTCATAAGCTCCATAATGGATTCTAGAGAAAGGATGTTCATTTGTTTCAACTGATCAAATGCAGAAAGGCAGACCAAACAGTAGCAAGTCTTTCATCATATTTAATTAGGAGTGCCAATTGCTAAACCAGATATACTGAAAGCTCAGCTTGTCATTCAACATGCTATTTTTAGACAAGCTTTTATTTTCTGATTCGGTTTTACATTTGGAGACATTTAAAGTTAAGCATGAAACATTTTGTTTTATCCATAATTTGGTTATTGTAATATGTAACATCTCCCTACACTGGACAATTCTTACATCTTCAACATGGAGGCTTGCTCAGAAGGCAAAAACATCCTATTACTATGAATTAGATTTTTTCTACAATATTAGCCAGAACAGGGCTGAAAGCCTTGCAGGTTCTGTTTTAGTTACTACATTGCAAGTAAGCTACAGCACAGGATTAGATTTAGCATCAAACTACAAAAAGTCAATGCTCAGTTCAAGTTTATCCCAACATTATGCTACAGAAATTGAAACCTGTAATATTCCACCTGGTTCTTTGACAGACTCTCCTTTTGACATCTGTCTTGTTCTCTCAGGTTTTCTATTTACTTCTTCCAATTCTTTTACTGGCACAGTGGTGCGAGGAGTCGGAATACTTTCAAAGTAGCCGGAGTCCAGAAGTTTGGATAACAGGTCCTTCATGTGTTTATCTGAAGAGTAAATATCCATGAAGTTAAGACATGAAAATTTGAATTTAAGGAGTATTCAGACTACAGTTCAACACTCCTTACTTCCTCCTGTTAGATAAATTGCAGCTTCTCCAAGTTCACACATTGTACTGAGTTACAGCAATAAAATGCTTTAGTAAAAGAAAGTATTTGTTAAACTGCCTTATATATTACAGCTGAAAACATCTTCACAATCCAAAGGTAAGACTGCAGCTAAACACTGAGCCACCTGGTCTCCCACATGCTTCAAAAGGGACTTGTTTACCCTTATAAACTAGCCAGCACTGATACTAAAAACATGTTGTGCAGACTGTAGCTTAGGTAAAGCGAAACAAAGTCATCATAGAACTGCCCTACAAGACCCTCTTCTCCGTGAGAGGACGGTAAGTCTCAGAAGGAAAAGTTAACTGCAAAAACAAGTGGGGGAAAGAAAGCAAGAGACTGTTCCAGACTGAACTTTCCTCTAAAGTTTTGGAGAAAAGTCAGAGTTTACATAGTTGAAGAAAACCATAACTGTGTACTCTTTCCAATGAGCATTGTCCGGTTTCCTTCATGTGAAAAGAGACAGCAGCTTGGAGTGGAGAGTAAGACCTTAGAAGTAGCAGTGATACTAGAAATTGTTTCAGAGGAGCTAGAGACGAGGCAGCCTTGAGAACAGGAAGAATATTCAGTGAAAGATCATTCCTACCAGTGACAACCATATAAACAAGAATAGCAGCTAGAATTTAATACAGATATAAAAATTGCCTTCCAAGGCAATGAATGCTAATAGGTCATAATAGCTTTATCTGACATTTAGCTTGCACACAAAAGAATGGAAGACTGACACTAAAGGGATTGAAATACTAACAAAATAGTCACAAAAGTTTAGATGATAGCCAAAAAGCTACAGAAATTTGGAGTCCAAGATAACCAGGCAACTATCAGTTCATGTCAACAGATACAAAGGATAAAGTTACCAGCTTGTAACTCTACAAGGCCAATATACACTTTGTCTAGGACTACATGGATTTATATGACTTAGTTGTCAGTTCAACTATCTGTATGTGGAAATTAGATAGGGTACATTAGTGCTCTCATATAACAGTTTCAACAACATTGTTGTCAATGACAAATGAAAGATTGTTGCCACACAGCCATTACAAGACTGGAACAAATGGGACAAGCAAGGTCTGTTTGCAATAGGAAAGACACTACAACCCAAGGAAGGACAGTTTCCTCACAAGCAAGTTCTAAACAGGAACACAGAATACATGTTAGCTCACAAACAGGGTTTCTGAAACTAAAAGCCACAGATGGAAGAAAATATGTAGAGTCCCACAAATTTTGTTGTGCTTGAAAAAGGAGGACATTTGCAACAGGTCAAAGCAAGACTGCACTGTGCATGATTAGAGATCACAGCAAGTTCCATTATGACTATCATTCTTCAGTGTGGTATCCTGCATTGCAGTCAGACAATGGGTATGAGCCTGGAATTCCTACAAGGCAAAATCTTCAGTCTGGGGGACCTTCAGCCTGGGGCCACTGAAGCTTTGTAATATGTATCAGTATACTCAACTAAGCATTTCATGCCTGGGAACACTGTTCCAGCCTTAACCATTTGCACATAACTACCCAAAAAGCTTCCCACTGCTAGTTCTGTAAGGTATTCATGCATCAGCTTTTGAATTACTACAATCATTATTCCCCCAAAAGGTGTAGTATGTCAGTAGAAGAACATGCTTTCTTTTACCAGGTAAAGGCTTACTGCATCATTCTTTATCTGTACTTAAACAGAACTTTGAACAAACAGCAGTTCGTCTTTGGATAACTGAGTTACAGCACTTCAGAGTGCTTAATTTAGTATCGTCCACATATATTAATTTGTTGTAAGATGTTTAAGCGGCACACAAATTTCAGATCTGTAAGTTATTTCTCTGGATGAGACACTCACATGTTGTTCCAACCACAGCTTTCTCACTTCCTTCTAGAAGGTCCCAGAAGTAAAGAGATGATTGTTCCATCTGGTCTTCAACACTAAAACAAGTGACAGTTTCACCAGGTAGAATCATAGCCAAGATCAAGTCTTGTAGTATCCCAGTATCCCTCATTAAGACACTGACTAATGTTTAACCTTCCACATTAAGACTGCATACATAGAGTGAATCCTAAATCCATTATCCACTACTGAAAGTGATTCATCTATATCTGTTTGCAGATGATTTAATCAAGCAAATGTAAATTCTTTTGTTGGTAATTAAGACAGATTAGAGAGCCTACCATTATCCCACAAGACCATATGGCTGGACTTCATTCCAAGACAGGATTCCCAGACAGGGAAACAATTGCGATTTAATCAGCTGATCACCTTGTTTATTGGATGCACATGTGCAGGGGCAACCATCAACACCTCCTGCCACTCCACTAGTCATTGAGAAACTTTGACATAGACCCATTATCCACCCCACCCCTTCCAGACAATGGATGTATTTATTTTTAGGGTGCACCATGATGAAATTTAGTGTCCCAAAGGAAAGGATTATGCTTCTTGTGGAAGTGTAATACAATGAGAATTATAAGCTAGAAAAAGTTATTTCACTGGGATGAGAGACTCCGTGTGGCTTTTTATAAGTAGCTGTTCTTTAGATATTAACTTCAGAACAAAGATTAGGCATGTTTAACATATGACAAGTGATTACAAGTTTTAGGAACTTAGTCATATTTGAACATGGAAATAATTACTCTTATCCATGGTGTTTCAACTTACCACTTAACTGCTTTTTTGAATATTTAAATACAATTCTTACTACACTATCTTAAAAACAAACAGGCTGTCATACTAAACATAAGCATCAAAGTACAAACATGATGCCACATTAGTAGTGACATACATCTGTTGACAACCTGTTACCTTAAAATGTATAACATTTAGTGCAGAGGTATCAAAAACTTCAGTCAAATTTTTAAAGCTACTTTGAAGCTAACAGCAGGAGAGCCTCAGGAGTACTACCTTACATTCCTTTGGAATAAAGAAGCATATCTTTCCCAGATACACAGTTCTCCTGTGTTTACCACACTTTTTCCATTTCATGAACAGTGAGACCCCAGGGAAGCAACATACCACCAGCCTCTGATATAATGGTATTGGACTATCTCCCCTCAACCCCACAGGGAGACATAAGACAGCAGGGCTTGTGTGTAACTCACAACTGAGGCTGTAATTACTGCAGCTTTCCTTTGATGCTCAGAGTGAGGTAAATCTGCTACATTCCTAGTCTCAGACTAACACAAGTTTACTGAACAGAATTTTAATTAATGTCCCAAAACATATTTCAAGACATGGCAGTGTCAGAGGACACTTACTGTAATGAACGAAGCATACCAATTAGATGAAAATCTTGAGCTTACCTCAAGTTCTCATTTCTTTCAGGACATGTCAGTTTTGCAAATCTTATGAGGTAGTCTAGTTCTTTAGAAGGCAAGTATATTGCACCATTCACACCACCTTTGAAATCTTTTTGAACGTGCTCTTGAGTGAAGTTCTGCAGCACATACTGAACTTGAAGTATTGTACGCAGTTTTTTCTTCTCCGCTTCAAGCTTCAACAGACTCTCTCTTCGCTGCGCCTTCTTCTGTGCTTTCAGCAGCTATTTCAATACATGAATTCAACAGTTTAGTTTAGTAACAGGATTCTAGGATAAAACACACCAAGCTCAGTATTGATCACCATACATTGATCAAAATAACTATTAATTTTTGTTAGATAACACAAGTTCCTAATTCTTTCTTCCAATACCCAAGATCTTTCAAGCTCCTCCTCTGGAAGAGCTCCCTATTTATCCACTAATTCTCTACACATCTAGCTTTTAATCAAAGTGGATACCAGTAGCTTCACTTGTGGTATGTTTTTATGATATTTAGATCCTCATTATGCCTGCTGTTACTTTATAACAGTAGCTTTCAAAACTGAATATAAGAAATTGATAGAATTAACACCACTGCACAAACTCAAGCCTAACTGACCTCTAACATTTGTCACATGAAGCTAATAATGCAGAAGGTATCTCAAATTTTTCCTAGTGAGACAACTGCCTCTTCACTTTTGAATACTCCAATTTAAGTGATACAGCAGAATCCTATAGTTACTCTTATTTCTGTTGGCAGAAGACAGCAGAATCCTATAGTTACTCTTATTTCTGTTGGCAGAAGACTAAAGCACTCATTAAATAAGCAACAACACAAGCCACAGAACATAAAGAGCCCCCATGCATTTGAGGAGAAATTTCCCAAAATGTACCAATAGAATTATGCAGCAGAAGCTATCCAAGTAACCGCCGAATTAAAAATGCCTCAATATGGGGTACCTTATGTTTCTTTGCAAGGTCTAGGAAAATTTAGTTTTCTAGAATGCACTGTAAAGGATATAAGGATGTTGTTGCCAGAATGCCCCTAGTGTTCTACTAATGGGTATTGGCCATATAATCCATACTGGTAGAAGTAGAGCCAAGGAAAAAACAAAGTGGATTAGGTTAGCCTTTAAATATAGCCTAAGTTCAAGAACAAACATGAACTGGTAGAAGTTAAGGCTGGATTACTAAAAACACCTACCAAAAGATACACTGGGTCACATTCCTTCATTTCTGATATTTAATGGACAGCTACACAGAGGAAAGCAATATGAAGCAAGCCACATTTTGACATTCAGCACAGTAGTTTATGTTCATACAATGACTGTGGGAACTCAAAGGAGCAACACTGCTGAAAAGGCTCCTAAGTCTCTGCTCACATATTCCTTTGAGAGTTTTACTGCACTACCTGGAATTACTACATATACAAGAAAATCCTCTCTAGCAAAATTGTTTGGGCCTTAGTCAACACTGAGACAAGCCATTTTACCAGTCCTTCAGCATTTTGGAAGGGGCAGAGAAATAATGCCAGAGCAGTGACTAATTATGTTTAGCATCCCAAGCATCACCTTGGATCAAATCTTCTCATAAGGACAGTGTTTGCTTGAGCCAAGAGACAAGTTTCTCCAAAGATAAAACACTTGCTTACATGAAAATAATGCACGTAGTGTTTTAAACCCTGAATAAAGACCTAAACAAAGCTCTACATCTGTCACATAGACACTTAGAGACTGCCATAATTAGAGACAACTACAACAGAACAAGTGACAAGCTCCACAAGCTTCGGTAAAATTTTACTAAGAGCTGTGGTCCTCACTGAAACCAAAGCGATTTAACCTCAGCACTTTCCCTCACTAGAAACATCAAAACATTCAGTTTGAAAGGAAACTTGGGATGTCATCTAGCCAAGCCTCCAGAACAAAGGCTACACTGAATCAAGATGAGATTTTTTTAGAGTTTTGTGCAGTCAGATCTTTGAAAAGGTCCAAGGAGAGATTCTACTACTTCTCTAGGCAGTCTGCTCTGGTGCTGAATTATCCTCAGAATGACTATTTTCCTCCTATCTAGTTTGGAAGCTACTGTTTCAATTTATGATCGTTCCTTCTCCTACCCCATCTCTCAGCAAAAAAACTGGCTCCATCCTTTCAGTAATCTCTTTGGTATTTGACGACATCTTACTACATCTCCTGCCAAGCCTTCACTCCACCAGGCTCAACATGCCCAGTTCTTCCAGGCTCTACTCAGCAGTCACATGTCTCAGCCCACAGCTGCCCACCACTAGACTCACTGAAATTTATCTATAGCCTTTGTGTACCAAGTGACCAGAACTAGACACAACTGGTTAACAAGTACCAAATATTCAGTTCTCCTTTATGTACTGGTCCTCAGTCTAAGTCTAGCCTTCACTGCTCCAGGGGTACACTTAATTTACTTTGACTGCTGCCCACAAGGACCCGCATGTCCTTTCCAGTAGGGATGCTCCACTGCCAGTCTACAGCTATAGAAGGGATGAGCCCACTTCAGGCACAATCTACCAGTAAGATCATTAATGCTTTCAAACTTAAGTAAACTGGAGTCATCTTAAATGCAGCTAAGTTCCAGTGATTCGATTTGCTTAAGCACAATTTCTTACAGGGGTCCACAGTGAATAACCATATTGTGGAGGCCAGCAGTACTCAAAGTTGTCAACATTTGCTCTACCCACTACTCCAGACAGTTTAGGCACATTGTTCTTCCATGTTCCAAGAAAGAAACTTCTTAGTATTGTGTGTATTGGCATATAAGTGTAGCACAAACTTTGCAGCTACCCCCACCCCTAGAATATAGGAAAGAGCATTTTATACTTACATCTTGGCTAAGTCCTGAAAAAGTCTTCTGAAGCTCCTTGGCAAATTCCAAATTGTGTACTACTTCATCATATTTCTCTACTGCCTCCTACAAAGGAATAGATAAAAATGTATTTTTCATGCTTAAGGCTACTGGTTGCACCTCAATCCCCTTGTACTTAAATTCTCATTGACAACTATTCATTTAGCATGTACTGCCCTGAAACTAACTTCTTTAAAGATACTATGTAACCACTATTTTAAATTTAGTTGTGACTATCACTGAGCTGTGACTGTCTGAGATGCCATACAAAGCCAGCCCACACCACTGCACAGATATCCTACAAGTTTGTCTGTATTAGACTTTCCAGGCAACATCTTGTGCAATACTTGGTATACTAGTGTTGAAACAGGAAAGCCTGGATACCAGTTATTTCATTTTTCCTTTTGTTCCCATAAGTCTTAGCAATGAGGTAAACAGCTACTTAAAATCAGATATTGATATGAAAGCCTAGAAGGAATACAGGAGACAGACAAGTTCAGCACAGATCTTTTACCTTGATGCTTATCTGTATGCCTTTACAGACAATTTGCACAAACTTTAGAAAGCAAACAAGACAGAAGGCAAGTCATACTTTCAGGAAAAAAGTCTTTCAAATTTAGTTTCCACAACTAAAGCAAGTGTTCCTGTCTTCACTTATGATTTTAACCAATGTCTTAGCAGCCAGTCTTCACAAAAGACTACTTACAGTAGATTAATTGCATTTTGATAGACCCTAATTTTTTTTCATGAGTTTTTCCCCCACTGAGGAGTCAGTTCATTTTTATAAGTCTCCTTGACAGCTATAAAGATTGCAAAATGCTGCAGTTCAGAGATGCTGTCCGTATCCTCATACCATAAGGCATGCTTGGGAAGTAACAAGTTAAGTTTAATTTAAGTTGTTCACATGTGCTCTACACTCAGTTTAGTTTATGCTCATGACATGATGATATCAGAAGTTTTCCTAGAGTGGACCTGTCAGCCTAATATAAAGCTCTTTCAAAGTAGTGTTAGTGTTAAGTGTTTCATCAGTGCAGTGACAAAAGCTTAATCTACTGTCCCAATAAGATTTGGAACATGCGCAAATTCCATATGTGTTCCTAAGCAACTGGAAAGCAAGTTACACGTTCATTTGTTCTATCAGTTTGATGTTCAGTTACTTGTATTCACTTATTTGTAGTATACTAGACATTACTAGGCCTAAATGCTACTCAGCACAACAACATGCATGAGTTACTGTAAAGCACTCATCTGGTAGTTTAAGTTGTCCTCACAAAATTTGTCAAGCAACTTTTAAGAACTAATTAGCAAGTTCACTTAGCACTTATTGATTCCTAAGGCCTTAATGCCTACACATTTAACACTTGAGGAAGACTCACAGTTTAACACCAACATCTTACTAGACAGATTGCAGTAATTGTGCTTTTAACCATGCAAATCCAAGAATAAAACTCCCTTCCTGAAAACATCAGGAATGGTTACCACTGCTCTGATGACAAGCTATAACTCAGCCTGCAGGAAAGCAATAGCTTTCTTTTGTCACACCTGCTATTAACATTCATTAACAGCATGTTGGAGGAACAGTACTGAGGAAAGTCTGCTCAGCTTGCAAAACAGCACAATATTGCCAGAGAGCACATTTAACTTGCTGGAAGCCCCGCATTTTTGAAACAAATGTTTCCTAAAGTAAGGCTAGCACACACAGTGGCTCTGGCAGGCATATACCATAAGTAATTACAGTTTAATCCAAATTGCTTGCAAAATAAGTTCATCACCAGATGCGCGCTTCTTCCTCTGTGTGAGAAACAATGAAAAATATAGAGGACATCAAGTCACATTAGAGCTCCACTGTATTATAGGCAGTTAGGTTTCTTTAGGCATGTGTCCCAATTATTAAGCTCAGCTCTAGCTGCAGTCACCAGGTCCCAGTATTTGTACATACATCTGAATTCACATCTGAAAGGTACAAATGCAGTATTTCTGTATCTTAACCACTGAAGTGTAGATCTTAACTAAATTAAATACTGAGTTCATACATGCTTCTATAATAGTATCTGAACAGTTTGACTACCACTTGTCAGTTCACTAGCAAGACTGAATCCAATTCCCCATTTTAGAGCTATCCCAGAAGCTGAGATAAAAATACTGATACTTAAAAAGTTAAGCTCAGGTGGGAATAGTGAAAGCCAGTAACCAAGTTAATTGGCATTTTCCAAAGTTAGTGCTGCTGGATGCATTTGCAAGAAAAACATCTACAGAATCATTCACCTCTTTAGTTCCCCACATCTTATTTCACTTTCACATAACAGCTTTTCACACTCCAGGGTGTATACCAAAGAAACAGTCAAATTCGAAGTAGCTTTAAAACATGTTCAAGACTAATCAAGCTCACACACAATACTGTTCAATAGCCTCACTGTTAGTGACAGAAGAAAACAGATTGTATTTAACACCTATGATCTGAACACAAAAGGCTGTTGCCCACCTGATTCCAGATTGAGTTTAGAGGAATTAATAGGTCATCATCCTACTTCAAACCATCAGGTTTAATTAATTTACTTCTGCACTTGAGATGGCAAGAGACTACAGATTTTGTGGTTAAGTGCTAAACGATCATTCATTCCAATAGGTAAACTTGCTACTTAAAAGTAGGGTAATCCCATTTATGTCTAGTTCTCATTTAGAAATTATTCAGAGTAAGAAAATAGTATTTGTGTTCTCATACAGCTGCACTGTGATAAAGCTAACAGTCAATAAAGGATTTCTCCAACTGGTTCATTAGCAGGATCAGCACTACCACTGAAGTGTTGGTGCCCTTTATCACACACACAATTGTTCTTTAGCATGTGTGAAGAACATTCTAAAAATGGGACTCCTGGATGACTAGGGCAGTAAACCCTTTGGATTATGTGATACTGCTACTCAGACATACTTAAGAAGGAACAGCTTTCATGTTATAGAAACTTGGTTTCAGTTCTAGAATCCATTCTAGTCCAAGGTGGAAGAAAAGCCAGAACCACTGTTTTAACATCAGGCAAGTTTAAGCTAGATCCATGAAGCAGATCTCATTTGTTTATTAATGATCTTGCTCCCTGGCATTCCAAACTCTAGTACCTTAGGTACAAAACAGACATTTTTTCTAACATCATTTGAGAGTGCTGGCAACTCCCAGCCATCTAATGGCAGCACTAGAAGGACAAGGGAGCATTCACAACTAAGTCAGTTAACTCTTGGCTAGATTCTTGTATTAGGGAAGCCTTTAGAACTCATGCAAGTTAAGCCAGCATCTTTTGTACCAACACAGACCATTTGTCAATTATACTTTAACAGCTACCTGTAAACAGCAGCACTGTGCAGCCAACAGGCAATTTCAAGTAACACCTGTTAGTGAAGAAGTCATGAGTGTTAATTAACTACCCCAGAAATCTTGAGGTTTGGGTTCTAACACTGCAATGCCGTATAGATAAGCTGCATATGGACACCTCATCAAGAAATAAAAGTGCAGGAGCACTGAAGCTGAAAGTCTTCAGAGCAAAGATAAACACAGACCTTCTATTACTTCAGTACACAACATGAAGGTTAAAGTAGGAGACTTAAAGCTTGCAGTCTCACCATTCAGCTTAAGTACCTATAATTTGTCCATTTGGTTTTGTGAGAAATACCACTGCAAGCCTGCAGGCATTACTTCTGTAAAAAGTAACCTCCTTTAGCAACCTATCCCTTCTGACACATTTGAAGGTTTTGAGGCCACCTACTCCTGCATAAAGCAAACTTACCAACTGGTCTTGATTGAGGGCTTCTCCCTTCTTCAGGCGATCTTTGTAGTCTTCTAGTTTCAGCTGTAGGAAAATCCAAAGTAAAATTTTTATATTGATTTCTGTCTAATGTGGGTTATGGGGTATGAGTGAAATTACTCTTTCTATGTTTTAAGCCATCTGCATACTGCAACAGAATTGGAATTTTACTACTTCCTCTCATTTCAGGAGAAAGGAATGTAGAAAGTTTTGCTACACCTTTAATTTGGCAACCTCCAGGACTGCCTACTTCCCTTTCCTACCTTTGATCTTTCATGTCTTACTTGCTATCTTTGTTTCATTTAAGAGAAACCAATGCGTTGACCCTAGATCTTTAAGGAGCTCCAACCACATCCAGCATCCTTATTTAGAATTAGGCTTTTTTAGCTTTTCCAAGACAATACTGGAATTTAGTTATCCTTGAATAATCCTACTTAATTTTTGAGAGCACGTCTTTCAAAATCTGGCTTCAGTTATGTCATCAGGATTTTATAGCACTATTTCCTAAGAAATTGGACTAATATCTTTAGGGAAGAAATAAGATTTGTTTCTAATATACTGAAGCAGTCTTTAAAAGCTGATGTAAACTATACAAAACTAAACTATTAGATATTACAAGCTTCTTTATACACACAGGGAAAAGAAAGGGGAGTTTACTGCCATGGAAGTTGAATACTATTTCATTTGTCTATCTACCCACAAAGGGTTTACTGATATAGCACCTACAGGAGCCTAAGAAAACTTTCTTCTCGTTCTAGTAAGTCACACTTTGATTTTTCATATAAATAATATGGCCTTGCCAGCAAGTGAAAGATACCTGAAAAATTCACAACAAGCTTCCTTGGACAGAATTAGAATCCAACACAAAACTGGTTAATCACACAAGGAAACCATGCTTATCTGACATTATTCAAAATAACAGCATGATGCATGACATGAGACAGCAGTAATACTGCATCTCCTGCAGGTGGATCAAGTCCCCTAGCCACATGGCCAGAAGTCTGATCTATTCCCTTTTCTCACCCTAGGATATAATACAGAAAGCACAGCATATTCATACATTTGCTTTACTTGTAATCCTGACACAGTACCAAAAGCAACAGCACAATTATTTATTTTATCTTACAGAAAATAGAATTTTTTGCAATTAAAAGTCATGCACATAGTCTTCAGTCACCTGCCAATCAACTGAAAAGTCTTAGAATGCAAAAGTCTGACCAGCTATAGCCACAATCTTTTAAGTGTATCATTATCTCACTTCTTATTCTTAAGACTATTCTGCCTCCCCCCACCCCAGAAAAGCGCAGTTCAAAGCAAGAGAGCAGACTTTGGAGGCTTTCTGTTTAAAAGCTTTCTAGTGAATAACATTTGTCTATATTTAAAATACAGAAGTCAAAGATTTATGTGAAATGCAATACATATTTAATAGCATTTAATGTTTCCGTGAGTCAGAGGAAACACTGTTCCTAATTTCAAATTTTACATACATTTCTACATCCTAATATTAGGTGCATATAATCAATAGAAGAAATATGAGGATTTCTGCAAGACCACAATCCATCTCCAAATCAGTTCCAAGTTAGTTCTGACCTGATTCAGTCTATTAGAGAAGCATCCCCGGTTTTGATCAACATTCAGTTACTTTTACTAGCTATTGAACATGCACTACAAAGCCAGCAGCTGAGAACAAGTTTACAGTTAGCTGCAATCCTGATTCCCTGAAACAACGTTACACTCACAATGTCAAACACAAGAAGCCCATCTCAGAACCATAAGAATAAAGAACACCATTCTTTACTATACAAGGGTTATAAATGATAATAAAAAGCCACTAGCATATCCACATTTAGGTCCTTTCACGGGTTATTTAAAAAATAAATCAATGATTACTCCCTATATAGACACAGCTATTCCAGCTATTATAAAACAAGCACTGAGTTTTACAATTAGCAGTTTAAATATACACCATACCAAATAAAAACAAGTTACCTTCTTTTTCTCAATGTTCCTGATCTTGTGTTTGAGGCAGATAAGCCCATTATCAATGTAAGTCTCATACGCCTGGGAAGGAGAGGCTGCCGAGTTCAGCGCAGACTGCAGGGGGCTGGAGGGAGGTTGGTTCTCCCCAGACGGGTTCACCTGCTGCTTGGCCGCCTTCATGCTCTTCTCCTCCCCCTCCTCTGACCGGCCTGAAGGTGATGATGGGCAATGGAAAGGGGCTTGGGAAAGCTGCACCATTGAAATGGATGGAGCTGCAACAAAACTCCTTTTATTTAA
This sequence comes from Rissa tridactyla, assembly GCF_028500815.1. NCBI lineage: Eukaryota > Metazoa > Chordata > Aves > Charadriiformes > Laridae > Rissa > Rissa tridactyla. The sequence goes on from NC_071466.1 coordinate 153,405,527, forward strand.
CTCTCTCCCTCTCCCTCTCTTTTTTTTTTTAAGTTACATCTTTTCTTACCACACATTCAGAAAATGTAGCCACAAAATTGAGCCTCAGTGAGAATTCATCACAATCTTTCACTCTTCTCCAACCCCCTTTCAAAATATCCGTAGCAGGAATTTCAAAGCAAGGCAAACTTTGTATTGTTCAAGTCTCCCCACCCATCCAGACACCAGAAATCCTTTACATAGGCAGAATCAGACAGCACAGGGGATGATTCCAGAAACCCAATATAGTGTCCATATAAAACTAGGCGGGTTTCCTGCACACATCACCCACAAGGGAAAAAAAAACTGCAAGCAAGCAATTGCAAATCACACTGCCGGCCTCCTATCCAGGCTGCAGCCTGAATGGAGATTTAGAAGTGGCATGCCTAAAGGGACAGCCCCTCTTCTTCTCAGCCCCCATTAAATCAGTTTTACCCCTTCATGACCTTTGCAACAATCCAACTAAGAACTGAAAAAGATTTCAATTGAAGAAGTGAAGAGAAAAAAAAAAGCTTGATAAAGCAAGCCACACACTCAGTTACAACAGCATCATTCTTCACAAGGAATTGGTCTCTGCCTACACCCACCCAAAAGATGTGCTTGTGCCGTGGCAAGACACCAGGCTTTGATGGGAGGGGCCGGGCTTTAACCTTGAACAGAGAATTTCTGTAAGAGATGCTCCACCACCCTCATCCTCAACTACTTGCACCTGCTCCTGGAAAGCAATGACACCACATTTCTGTGTCCCTTCCCTGCCAGCCAGGCCTGCAGCGCCATGACCCCGGCAGGCACCAGCCGCCCACACCGAGGGAGGCCAGGGGCTGGGGGGAGGAGAAAACCCGCATTTCCTCGGGACGAGCCCGCTCAGTCCCCGCCGGCGTCACCGCATCCCGCCGGCTCCCTGGCCCGCCGAGGGGGGAGCCCAAGCTCAGCCGCTCATCACGCCCTTGCCGGGGACGGCGAGCATGCACCTCCCGGGGAGGGCACGGCCGCCACCGGGCCCCCGCCCGACGGAGGAGGAGTGGGGGGGAAGAAGACAGCAGCGGCGGGCTCCCTCCCGCTGGCGCCGCCGTCCCGGGGAATCACCATCACCACCGCCGTCGCTTCATGCGCCCGCTTCCCCTGCGGTGGCAGCCGCTGCAGGGCCCCGCACCTCCCGGCTCCCGCCTCCCCGCTCACCTCGGTACCCGCACACGCTCAGGCCCGCCCTGCCGCCCGCCCCCCCCCTCATATAGGGGCGGTGGAAGGGCGGGGCGGGGCGGGGGCGGGGCCCGCCGCCGAGGTCACCGCCTGCCTCCCAATCGCCGCCGCCGTCTCACCTGTCCGTCCCGCCTTCCCGCCCCGCGCCTCACGTGACGCGGGGGGGGGAGGAGCCGTTAACCGTCAGCGCGTGCGGCGGGGCGGGTCTCGTCTCCGTGAAGGTCGGGGCGCCCCAGCTGGGGCGGGGTCGCCCGTCAGTCTGGGTTCAGGGGTTGGGGTGTCGATCCGCTGCGCGGGACCTGCTGCTCCGCCGGAGCTTGGCATGGTGCAAGGGGCCCTGAGGGATGGCCTTGGGGGCAGGTGGGTACAGGGTGAGCACGGCGCTGCCGCCCGTTTCGTAGAAAAGGGGCCTGTGGCCTGACGGCGCCCCGGGTCTTGCTCTAGGTGAGGGGGTTGCACAGGTCCCTGGTGAAGCCATGGTCCGCCGTTGAGTTCCGTGTACCGCAATGGCCTTTTAAAACATTTGGCCCAAGACAGGCTGGCTGCTCTCTCCAGGTAGCCCTGAGGAAAGGGCCTCATCACCCCCAGTGCAAGGGGATCCCCACCTCCGCCTATTCGCAACACGGCACCCTCTTTCCCTATAGTGTGGGTTGGGCAGGAATGGGGCAGTAAGAAATGTTGGTTTGTGCCTGTTTAAGCCAGCAGAAGGGTTCCTCCAGGTCAGTACAGAGCCCCTTGAGGAGACTTACAGGACTCTGAATCATCTTATGTAACAAAAGATGCGTACGTCCTCTAAAAATGCAACCCAGTCATGTAAACACTTCATAGCTAGTAAAAGCACTTAAGTCCATTGAATGTTGACAGTAAAATAATCACAAACAAACTTTTGTTAACCTCTAACGAAACTGGAGAGGTTCTTCTTCTGGAGAAGGCTCCAGGGAGACCTCATAGCGGCCTTCAGTATCTGAAGGGGGTCTACAGGAAAGCTGGAGGAGGACTTTTTACTGGGGCATGTAGTGATAGGACGAGGGGTAATGGCTTCAAACTGGAAGAGAGTAGATATATATTAGATATCAGGAAGAAATTCTTTACTGTGAGGGTGGTGAGGCACTGGAACAGGTTGCCCAGGGAGGCTGTGGATGCCCCATCCCTGGAAGTGTTCAAGGCCAGGCTGGATGGGGCTGTGAGCAGCCTGGTGTAGTGGGAGGTGTCCCTGCCCATGGCGGGGGGGTTGGAAATAGATGATCTGTAACGTCCCTTCCAACCTGAACCATTCTACGATTCTAACAATGCCATCAGGTATCAAGGTTGGAAGACGAGAGAAAACAGACCTTCCAAAGACCAGAGGACTAAGTTGGAATTACATTTTCTGTTTCTCTTTTCATGGTCATTACCTCAAAAAGCAATATATAATATAGCAAGTTCAGAGAGATTCTGAAAGTTGTGAAAGTTAGGAAAATAGAGACATTTTGAAAGAATAATGAGTCAGTAAGGAAGGATCATGAAGAGAGGTTTTACAGAACACGAAAGGTGCTCATGTAGCACACCGGATAGATGAGAGAACTGGGGAGGAAGGGCTCGTACAAAAGAAAGATTGCATTTAAAAGTAAAAACAAGCAAATGATAAATGATTCAAACAACAAGGAGAGGTATTGCAGAATCAGATTCAGCCATATGGAACCACCTGTAGCATCCACAATCTTGCCACTTTTCCTGGTTTAATCACAAGTCTCAAAATACTTTATTTTTCTTAAAGCCCTGGCTCCTAGAATAAGGTCACTTTGCGAGGTTAGTTTTCGTGACTGAGAAGAAATGCTAATGAATAAGACACGGCTTGTGTCCAGGATCAGCAACGTACACTGAAAGTCCTTCAGTAGATTTCTGTTCTTTGTGCACTTTTATTCAAAGCTAGCACTGATGGACTAGATCCTTGCAAAGTAATTACAAAATGAATGATCGGTTAATGCATATATTAATAATAAGTCATAATTAATGTGCAGACACCTGGGACTATTCTATAAATCATAATTGCAGCGGGCAATCTACTTTATAGTGCACTTTTACGATTCGGAAATTGTGTAAAAGAGTAAAAAACTGAAAGGGAGATCCATATAAGCCAAATCTATATTTAAAATCAAAGGATATTTGAACTTCATTTTAAAACAAATACAGAATAACTACTTGAGACTGATGCTATATACATTTATAGTATATGTGTGTAGTCTCTAGAGTACTTCAAAGAGTGTTATTAATGTGGCAAGGTCAAACACACCAAAGTTAGGAAATGCCAGGATTAAGAACAGCCTAAATTAATTAGTTTAATGCCATTTTGCAGATCCATTGTGAGATCATATTTAAGTAGGCGGCCATAGCTTATCACAATCTAGCCACACATCGATCACAGCCACGGAGTCCTAGACTCTCAGTGCTCCGAACCCAGGGCTCTGTGCACTTTACTCCAAGATCTGAAGGGGATTGTACTCTAATGGCTGAGGAAAAACTGTTAATTTCTTCATGTTTGACTGATTCTGCTTATCCCCTCCAACTGGGGACTGCCCTCATTTTTCCCAGTCCCAGCGGTTTATCCCACTCTCATTTTTCTTGCATTCCTATTTTCACTCCTGAACTCCAGGCTTGGTCTTTCTGCCCAGGTCTGCGTGTTGTCCAAGTCACGGGCTCCTCTGAGAAGCAGTATCTCCTTTGCACACCATTCCAACCCTTTGCCCGACCACTTCCACTTTTCCACACCCGACTCTTCATCCAGCCTTGCAAAACCCTTCCTAAACCCAGTGGCATCCAGTGTCAGCCTCCAGCTACAACGGGCCAGTCCCCGCCCGGCTGTGGTAAAGACTGAGAGACCAGGTTCCTGCTTTCATTCCTTGCCATCCCTTTTATTGTTGTATTGTGAAACACCAGAAAGTAAATGGATATGTAGAATAAGATCAGCTGCCTGATAAGTTCAGGAGAGAAAGACATATAATAAATGTGCTGCAAAGATCATGCAGTGATGGACTAGAGAAGCCTGCTTCAGTCATGGAACATCCCTCAGAAAGGAAGGCTGAGGAATTCTGGAACCAGCAACGAATGAATAAATTAGATTTCACAAAGAAGAATAAATTAGTCAGAATTGCACCCAATTTATTGGAAGAACCTGGAGGATCTTTGGAACTATGTTGCTGCAAGGCTATGCTATGCTGCAAGGAGTTTTTTCACGTTATCTACCCTGTGGCTAACTGTCTGCTGTTCAGAAGTCAAAGCCAAGGAGTCTGGTGAAAGGGCGCTTCACTCAGTGTCCAGCATTACACAAGCTGCTGCACATCATCATGACTTCTAACTTTTGCAAATGCTTCTTAACAATACAATTCTCCCTTTACACTCCAGCTCCTTGTCTTCTGTGTTTTCTTTACAGGATCCTAGTTTCAGATTCCTTGTATGGAAACTTTTTCTCCTTCCTTTTTACCTCCATTTTCAGTCCTGCCTAGCAAACTGGTTCACATTCCTGTTCTTCTTGTGCAACCAGTGCCAGGCACCCTTTCCAATTCCCAGCCAGTTTTAATCTCCTCAGTCCATCCTCATCTCACCAGAATTCTTGATTCTATTGACTCCTTTCCATTCCCCTCATTTTTCTCCCCGCCCCCCCCCATTTTCTGCATTTTCATCAGACATTTTATTCTTCTATAATGTTCAAGGGAAAGAGGAAAAGGAGCCATGCAAGTAAGCAGAAATAGTTACTGTGCCTGGGAGCAGCCATTACAAGCATAGTCAAATTTCACCTACGTAGCCCCAGGCCAAACAGAATACGTTTAATTAAAGCCCGTGTTAACACCTATAAGATCTGTGAGGGAACAGAGTTATGCTCCCTGGCAGAAGCATCTTTGGAGAATTTACAAGTTCGGCTGAAAGAGCTCTCTGTGGAGTATGTGCCGACTGCCTGCATATAAGCATATTGCACAAAAGCCACTCCTTGACAGCAAAGTTGAAATTCCTGTTCCCAGGCTGCGGGTTTCTGAAATTTCAGTGAAAGCGCAGAAAGGGTCCCATGAATTGCTTCTTTTTTTCAGTGCCATTCTTGAAAATGGCTAACCCAGTGGGTCTCAACTCAGTTTGAGGCAGATACATAGAATGGAAGATTTCATCTGGAACTGAAAAAGCTGTTAAAGCAAAGGCAAATTAAAAATAAATCATAACTGGGAAGTGCTGTGCAACCTTAGTAATCAGAGGAGCCAGCTGAGATGAAGATGTTGTGGTCCAAGCACTGCATGCAGCAGCACCTGCTTCTGTTAGTTTATCTGTCCTCGCTCAGGACCTTATCAAATCTCATCTGCAAAGGTGAAACATTGCAGACCAGGCATTCACATGGGATTTCTTTTTTGTCTGTGTGTGAGTGAAAATTTCAAAAGAAATCCACTCATTTCCAAGGGTGAGACTAAAGGCAACATTTGCCCATAAATACTTTGCAATAGGGACTGGCACGTGAAAGTGGATTTCTTATTTCTGTCAGAAGCATTTCCTTCATTGACCCTATGAAAAAGGTTTGCCTACTCATAATTCTTGGAAGTTGCAACTCACACCTGTGCTTGTTGGGGTTTTTGGCAGCTAAACTCTCTCTAGAGTTTATGTGCGGTGAACACGCAGACTGTAAGGCTTTGGATGGCCACTGCACTCTGCTGTGAGGACTGCCATCATTTTCAGGATGGGAATCATACTTCCACGGTGTTTTCTGTGTTTGTGCTGCTAAGAACATGGGCAAGAAGATGTTTAACTCAGATGCAGAGGAGATAAAAGGGAGGAAGATAATATATGGGACAGAAGATTAGTCTAAGTGATAGACTATTGGGGAAACCTTGGAAAGTTGATGTTAAAATACTAGTAAGCTTGTAAAATTAGGGACTGAGAAATTAGAAAATAGTAGAAGTAAATTTTCCTTTAGAACCAATATTAATTCAGTTCATTTTCTGCCTGGCTGTTGACATTTTGATAAATTAACACATTTAGATTGTTATTTTCTCCATGAAACCCCTCCCTTCCCCCTCTTTTGTTCTGTGCCTGGTGTGGATGTGGCCTTAAAACAAAACTGGACTGTGCATTAAAACAGTTGATGAGTTCAGGACTCATACCTAGTTTTTGCAGGATTTAGAAGGCTTACAGGGAATAAGCAAAATAACTGCAGGAAAAGATGCTTTTATGGATAATGCAAGTGAACACTAATGCTTAAGATAAATTTATCCCTAACTCTGCAACAAACTTCTGAAGAACTTTACATGGATATGATCTTCATTTTCCAGATGGCCTAGGATCTGGTTGTAGATATTGAGCATTCACAGCTGCAAGTAACATAAATGGGGGGATGCTTTGGGTGTAATATAGTCCTTTGCATACAAAGTATTACACAGAATGAGGCATTAAGTGTTTCAAATTATGCACTCAAAGTTAGCAGCATCTGTGACAATCTCTTGGTGTCTTAACTTTTGCCTGTAGAAAAGGGGGATAATCCCACCTCCACCATTCACAGGAATGCTGACAAAAAGCTTCCCAGTGTATTTCCCCATTCAAAACCAACTCTGTTTCCAAAACAGACCTTTATTATTTAGTTTTGGTAGTCTGTGGAAATAATGTTTTCTTTTCCTAAATGTAAGGGCGAGTTCTGCGATGGGAAGAGTTTATGACAAATAGGAACTGTAGACCTGTGCATGCTCACCATTCTGCACAGGGATTAACTACGTGATACTGTGAGCTACGTGTGCTGCCTTCATCTGCTCCTCTGGCAGAGCCCAGACAGTCCACTGCTTCTTTGCTTCCCAAGAAGTAGCTAGAAATTGCTCCGTGACCCTGTCCTTCCATTGCAGCCCTGAAGAACCTTTCAATGCTGTAGGTCTCCATTAAAATATTATTCTGTGATGTTGTACTTCTCTGTTAGAGCATTTTTTTGCTATGGCTTTCATCCTCATTAAAGTAGCTTACCAATTGTTTTTTAAAACCTTTCTCAAACATCTGGGGGCCTTCTTTTTCAGATTTCTGAGTTCTTACACGAACACATTTTCTTCTCACAGAATTTGATTTGCTTGCTTGTCCAGCGACTCAGCTGCAGGATCCTTAATCGCTAATGGCTCCAGCCTCTGTGTAGCAGAGGATCTCCAAGCATCTCACAGGCATGAATCTCTGGCTGACTGTACCTTTATGACCATGGGTGCACAGCTCAAAAATGTTTCAGTCAAAAAGGTCTTAAAATGTAACAGCCTGACTTGGTTGTTTTCTTTATCCAGTTGATCATCTAAGGTATGGTTTAGATAGTAATGATTTGGACAGCTTAGAAGCTTTCATGCCTTTCATCCTATGACCAATAGCTCTAACTCCTCCAGAGAAGCTAATGAATGTTAATTATTCCCAGGGAAATACTAATAACAAATTTATTTCCTTCTTATTGCCACCTATACACCTTTGATCTCAAGCTTTTCAGGTGGACCTGTAGAAAATATTTTCACTTGTGTTTCCCTTTGAATCTTACTATGTCACAATTGCATTCTGGGTCTCAATTAATTTTAAAGTCTGACTTCGGACCATCGCAGACTGGTTCTGCAATCTGTTATCTTTCTCTGCATCATTACCCAGTATGTTATGGGGAAAGAAAAAAATAGGCCCCACTTTCTGATGACTTCTCGTTAGAAAGAAAGGATCAGTGGCAAACAAATTGACATTCCTGAAATCTGTCTGTGATCTGAACTCAGGACTCAATTTTTGTGGCTTCCTTTTTTTTCTTCTGCAAGTTCTGAGCAATTTCATATGCAAAATGTTATACACCTGTATGTAATTGAATAAGAAGAGTGGCAGAATTTAGTAACTTCACAAAGTGCTAATATGAGATTCAGGCAGGAAAAAAAAACCACCTGAAATGATTAGGGAAGAAAGCTTGAAGACTGTAGAGATTTTTATTATCAGTTAGCTTATTTTGTGCATCTGCATTCCTGTAAAAACTTAAAATTCACATGAAATAGTATGGTATTTATGTGGGGAAGATGTTAACAGAAGAATAAAATGCATGGTAAATAGAAATTATAGGAAAAAATCATAAATCAGAGACCCAAACCAGCCCCTTGATAGCTTTAATAAAGTGGAGAGGTGTTTTCTAAAAATGTACATGCAGATGCTCAATTCTGTGTTGCCCATTTTCTCGCAAAATAAAAGAATATTGATGACACGAATGTGCATAAACACAAGTTTAAGTATTTATAGGATAGGGCCTCTATTTAAGACCTCCAATGATTCTTGTAGAATTCAAAGTATGAGAAACAATTTTGATCAAAGTCCTTAATTTTCCAGGCTGTTTATGAATTTGTATTCTAAAAAGATCTTATATTTATATTGCAGCCACTATTTTCTTAGACTCACCAGCAAATGAAATTGCTCATAAATCTTTCAGTATCTTTTAAAAAATAGCAATTGATTTTTATCAGAAGTAGGAAAAGTGTTGACAATTTATAACAGGGCTGGAACCACCCCAACAATTTTATAAAACTCTTAGCTAGCAGGATCCTGACAACTTGGGTTTTAATAATTTTTATGCTATTAAAATGAATTAAATATTGGACATCATTTTAATCACCTGCTTCACCTAAGTCCCATTTTCATTTACTCGCAATATTTGTTACAAACAGTAGTTCAAATAAAATATCCTCTTAAAATATCTGCATAGAAACGAATCTGTTTTTCTTTTACCTTATTAAGCGTTGCCACAAGAAGCAAGCTTCCACTTGGAACAATTTGATTAAGTACTTTGCATACTTACGTTGGCCGTGTTGATACGAGTGCCACCATTCACGCAAGTGTTGGAACACGGCAGGAGCCACAGGGAGTATAAACTGCAGTTGAGCCGCAAATTATTTTTTTGTTCAGGACGCTAATTAAACATGTGCAGAAGCGCATGCTTAACTTTGAGCATTTGACTAATCTTGCTGACTTCATTAAGACAATATACTCTAGGAATTTCATTTTTATTAAAAATTCATATTGAAAAGCATGAGGGGTTTGTTTGCACTTGCTGTTTTTCCTGCTCACAAGAATTGTGATCTTAATGGGAGGGTTCATCTTCTTAAAGAGGAGCAGTAAGTGCTTCCTTGAGATAAAAATCTTGACAGCTTTCCAGCACGATATTTGTATGCTAATGGAAAAGTGACATGAAAGAACTTTACTTCAAAGTGTTTGTGAATAATTGTTTACTCTCTATATTATTCACATAATTCAGATACATATGTATTATTATGTTTTAAAAGTTACAAATACTGCTCAATTCAGAGATCCTGTTTAAAAAAAGAAAAAGGGAAACCAAAAAACTAGTGTTTCTGCAGCACTTCGAATATGCAGAAATGTAGTTACGAAAAAGCATGAATAATGTTGTCAAAAGCATACTGCTGTTACACCTCCTAGAGTTAATGGAATACGAGGAATGTTTCGTGATAAGAAAAAACAGAACCAGCTCTGATGCTTGCCAGAATATAGGAGAATAGTTTTTATAAATTGTTTACAATTTTCCCTTTTTTCAACCAACTTTACACTGGCAGAACTGAAGACAAAAACCTGTGAAATAATCAGACCCTTCAAACTCCAGTCAAGTTAATGCCAGCAGAGTGTTTTCAGATCCTCAGAAAATCAGACCAGTGTTATACTCCTGCACCACTCCCACTGCTGATAAGAAAACAAAAGAGCCCGGGGTGAGCCTGGGAGAGAGACAGAGATTTAGTGACCATCCTACAGCTGGGAAGGAAACCTGTAAAAACCCAAACAAAGCACAACCTTGAAATCTTCTCTTACAGTAATGCTGAAAGGCAGCACGAATAGATGTGGTCATCTTCGTGTTTCAGTGATAAAGAAATACGCGTTCATTTCACAGACCTAGGTTGACTCAAGTGTCAACAGCACGATGCACAGGATTGTTAACACAGATAGAAAAAAAATTCACTTTTGAATGCTGCCCCGTCTTACCCAGGTTATGGCCACATTGTCCTTGCCACCAGCACGTCAACAAGAGCACAAAATCCTGGGCCACGCTGGATGCCTGGATCACAGCCACACTTCCCAGCCCTCAGGGTCCTTTGGAAATGCTTGAATTACTGCATATTACATGTAGGGATGTGAGCTGATGAAGGCTAGCCTGTTTTGTACTTGAGCTTCCTTCCCTAGATAGCCAGTTGCACATGCCAGGTCAGAGGTGTGTGACTGGTGAGGGGATCAGATGTCCTATGCAGAACCAGGAGCCAGTCCAGTTTAACACCCTTCAAGTCCCCCGGGATAGGTAGGACTCCTGGTAGCCCCAGACTGAGCAGACAATTCCAGAGCTAAAAGCCTCCACTTCCAGAAAGGCTGAGCAACCCACAGCTCCCTTTGACGTCCGTTGTAACTAGAAATGCTCTGCCACTCTGAAAATAAAACGAAAAGCCCCTGGGTCTGCAAATATTTGTTCACAGGTTTATCTTTAAGTACATAAGTAATCCTGCTTCATCCAGCCTTCATTGAAGTCATTGGAAATATTGCCATGGGCTTCTCGGAGGTCAGTATTTTGCCCCTCACTCCCACTGGGCTTCTTGTGTATTGAGAGCAGGCCTAAATTTGACTTACGTGCTTACAAAAAAAAATACCCTGAATATTTGGATATGTTTTACGAGAGAGATTTTAAATTAAAAACCTGCACATTTCCCCTTACCTTGCTGTAATGCCCACTCATGATGCTGGTGTTAGTTTCACGCTGCCAAAGGTTTACTAGTTTCAGCTTTGCATTTTAGTTTGCTTCTGTGAAAAGTTTCTTTTGCTGTGTTGTTCAAGTGTATTATACCATTACAGAAAGGTCCCTAAAACAGTGGCTGACTGCAGTTAGGTGGATATTTCTGCTCCCTGCAGAGAAACAGACTAGAGAAACATACAGTAAAAACTCAGAGAATCTTAAATATCCATAAGAAACTGCATTACCCACCTTGATTTTATAAAGAAGATACTCAGATGTGATGGCCATATGAAATGCCAGTATAATTTATAACTGTTCTTTTTTAAATTTATTTGTCTTAGTTCAGTGGCTCACAGGCTGAGTCTGTCTCTCTTACTTAATATATGTGGGGTTTTTTTTCAAATGACACAGGGGATTCACAGACCTGGCACGTTCCCAAGTGTAAAAGGGCTCCACACAGCAATACAGTACTGCTCAGCTCCTCTTCTCTTTGCTTTACATGATGGTATGTAGCAGAGAAAACACAACATGCCAAACTCTGACAATTATGAATGACCTTCAGGGTGGAACCTAAATTAGTTGCCTGAATTTCCAATGAAGCTCCCTCACCGCCCCCAGCCTCAAAGCAAATTATTTTCTCACATCTAATCAAGATATGATTATTTACTCTGAAATTCTATATACAGACTTCATCTTCTAATAGAAAAAAGATAGCAATTTAATGGGCTACGAAACATTCCTAACCTTTTTTATTGGTGGTTAGCTAATGTTACTGTTGCAATTAGCAACACCACTCAAGCCTGCAGGTACAGTTGAACAAAACTTCACATGGGAACTTCACTTGAAATACGGTGTCAAGCATAAAACATTTTGTAAAGAAGCAGATTGAATTTTAGCAAATTGACAAGATGCCTTCTCAGCCTCCCAAGCAGTCTGCCCCTCCAAATATACAGGGGAAGAACGTACTGTTCTTTTACATTGCAATGATCAGAAGAGGAACATGTGCTTCACTGGGGGTGGGGGGGGGCTACTCACATTTGGTAGATTGAGAAGAAACGGGGGTATTTCTGAGTAGATGCGTTTTATGTGATTACTATGTTGCCAGTCCAGCAAAGCATGGACACAAGTGGACAAGAAATTAAATTTACTCCAATTTAATTTTAAACACTTTTTTGGTGAATTTTTAGTTTCTTTAGACTTTTTTAAAAATACACTGGTTAGCTAATAAGTGGTTTGTTAGGCTCACGTTAATCGTTGTTCCAGCAAATCCCACAAGTGCAGCATTCAGACAGAGCTCAGTTAAATTTATCCAGCACCTTTTATGGGAATCTCATGGTTGTCCGGAAGTTTCCCACCCTGGGAGAGAACGCTTGTGGTGACGGGTAGCATCCTGATGAGGGAGGCAAGTTAAACAGTTTTTTTAATCATCTGTTGATTAGTTGCATCATGTTTCCTTTTCTATTCATCCTCCAAATATTCCATTGTCTGTAGGGGGTAACACCTGTGTCCAACATTTTTTCATTGACGCTTCTTCTTTCTAATAGCCTCGGGCTACCTGCTTCCCTTCTTCATCAGACAATTACCCAATATGAAGTGTGCAGCATGCGGATGAAGTGTTGTGAAGGAAAGGATGTCCTGAACTCATTATTTGGAGAGATATGCAACAATGAACTATCTGCGATGCTGTTGGAATAACATATGAAATAAATTAAGTGGAACTGACTTTGCCATTTTGCATATGATTATGGAGAGTTTAAAAGCAATGTCTTAAAAATTATGAAGTTGATTGAAATTATTATACATTTATTTTCTGCCTCATACATTAATAAGAGAGCTGTGACAGTGATTTCTAAATAGATAATAGAGAAGAGTGAACTAACACACATGCTTTAAAAATGTGATTTGAAAATTTCCCACTTTGTTGCATAGTCATGAGGCCTGTTACTTGCACATTTAATTTCCTTTGAATACTTTTAGCCCAGTGAATGATTATAATTATTAAACAAATGTACGGAAGACTGAATCATTTTTTATTTTTATTGCTATCTAGATACTAAGGTAGGTGGAAGTGATGACGAATGTGGGGTTTTTTTAAAGACAAATGTTTTATTTATTCTGTTGGGCATAAGTTTTCAACTAATTTGAAAATTTAAATGAATTTACAGCCTACAGCAGATGACAGAAAGACAGTCCTGAAACCAGAAATCTCATTTTCCCTTGTGTTGGGCTGCTCAAAACAACCAATGCATTTAAAAGGAGTTATGGCTGAAAGTATGCTGTAGTGGTCAGCTAATATCCACAGTTAATGTATGTGTTTCTTGGGTGTTTTTTTTTTAATTTAAAACCCCTCAAGTTCTTAGAAAAGCTGAAATCAAAACAAATTATGGAATTAGGGAGAAGTTCCAGGTGTTACAGAGGATCTTGAGTATTGGATATTCTTTTACTATTTAATCTCACACTAGTGCCAACAGCCCTTACTGACAAGCCATTTTACTTATGTTGATTTTAAGACATTTCCATAAATATTTTAAAGCTCTGTGATTGACAGCTCTAATTCTGCAAATATTTAGAACTAGGTATGTGGCCTGATCCATCCCCCAAATCAGGGGGGGAATGATGTGTTTCCAGATTCAAGTCCTAAATTTGGTAGATTTAAAGTTACTTGTTGTAACAAGCAAAACACTGGAAAAGACAGAATAGAAGTGGCAGTACAGCGTCAGTCCTGTGATTACCAACCCAGAACTGGGACGGGACCTTCTGCGTGCGCTGCCATCGCTGGCTTTCCCCTCCCACATCCCTCTCCCTCAGCATCCTCACCTCCGGCAGTTAAACCATGACAAATAGCTTGTACCAAGCTTGTAGTGACTTTCTATCCGGTAACATCTCAAACAATTCACCTGTTCACCAATGCACATGCATCTAAGCCCTAACAAAGTTGCAGTACATAGTTATAGCGTACAATCCACTGAGTACTTCCTTTCTGTGTTTCAGGGGGCTTTGTTTGCATGTATGTTATGGAAGTGGTTAAGACAAACTGAAATAACTCATAACAGCAAGAATGCCCTTTCAGTGGGAAATGTGATAGTGTTATAAGTCGACTGTATTTTTAGTTATCCTAGCCCTTGGATAACTCGTGCTCTTGGACATAGATGCAATCAAGGGCAAAGGAACTAAGGAGGAAAGAGAAGAGAAAGACAGTTACAAGTTGGGGTGGGAGGGGGCAGTTTTAAAGTTAGCAAGGGCCCTGGGTAAACTCCCCGTCCTGCGCACATATGTGTATAACTTACACTATTGCTGCATTGCAATAGTGGTCCCTGCACACATAAATACTAATTTACCATCTGTAAATTTTACATGTATATGTACATTTACAGCCAGTTTAAAGGCCATTTGTGTTGTCAGTACAGGGTATTGTGACGTGAGTGTAAACGGGTATCAGATTCTTGGTCTTTCCTAACTTTTCAAATAGCTCAAATGACTCAATAGCTCAAATGGCTCGTCTTCAAAGACTACAAACAGAGAGAAAAACATGAAACAGAAAGAAGCAATTTTCATTCTGTGCCAGTTTAGACAAGAGCAGAGGTGACAGCATAATTTTTGAACTCTCTTCTCACTAGGTTTGGCCAATAACTTGGCAGTAACTGGCCAAACCACTCTAAACAAGGAGGCAGGCAATAATTTACACAGTTTAAAATGCCATCTCCATTCTCATTACAGAATATAGAGCTGAGAGGAATGTCCTGGGTCATGGGGTGGGTTTCCCTGCAGCCACAGGCAGCCAGAAAGCATAATCCCTCATATACAAACTGCCCTTTTATTTTGGCCAACTCATAGGTCCATAACCTCCAAGTCAGAAAACCAGGAGAAATCTACCTCGTGGTTCACAGCTTGCAGACATTGCTGCTTTTAACGTAATTCAAGCAATGTAGGAAACAATAAAGAATTACTTTGAAAGGGAGAGGCTTGACTTCCCTGAGATTTTCGTATTAGAAAATCAAATCTAATATAACTACATATCAGACTACCAGAATCATCTTCCAAATTCCATGGCAGAAATTTCACCTCCGTAACTTCTCCCTTGCCTCTCAAAGCCTACAAAAGTCTGATTACACTTTCTTGCATGGATGTTAAATCATGCCTCTTTAGTTTCTTTTCTGTTTTCCCTACAAGTAAAAAGAGGTCTGAGGAGTCTACACAGGTCACTGTGGATGGAGATTCTGCTCTAGGGAGGACATGTGGGGAGCCAGCTATCTTTGCACTGTTACTCCAGAGCATCTCTGCTCAGCTGCATGCCTTCTCCGCAGCCCCACGCTGTCACTGCACAGCCATCTGCAGCTCACAAGCTTCCCATCTAAGCCTCAGAGCCGCACATGGTGTTGTACAGAGCACTATTCACATAGGCATGAACAATAGCCGAGGGTTAGCTTGTATAAACGATGAGAGGTGATGCAGAGGGGATGGGCTCTTTACTCACCCGCCTTCAAAAGAGGAGAAAGTGCCTGCCTAGCAAACAGCCTGTCTCCCATGGAAAGCTGGAAATACAGATGAGGCGAAGCTCCTGCTTCCTGTCTGCTGACAGAGGCCTTCCAGAAGCAAAAGAGACAACAGATGGTTACTGTATGCTAACACCACTGAAAATTTGTTCAGGTCCCAACATTTCTCAGCTTTCCTATTCCACACTCCCACGTATCTCCATATTCTCTCAGACCTTTCCTAAAAGGCACATTTTTCCTCACCTGCAATAGGAAACTGCATTACACTAGTGTCACCATGTACGTTTAGAAAAATCATCTTTTCCTTCACTTAGAAAACATACTCTTTTCTGTTTCTTCCTTAAGACGCATGTTTGCTTAGTCTTCCTGTATTGAAATCCACTTGGATACTGTCTGTTCCCATTTTCCATTTGATCTTTGTCTTAAACATTCAGTTCGTATCAGGACTCCTGTCTATTCCCAAAGGTGCAGAGTCAGCAACAAAAACATTAGGATTAGTTATCCCTCAGATTTCAAAAGCGTGTCCAATAGGCTAGACAGAAATGACAGAAACATTAAAAGAGACAAAGCTCAGAGAGAGAGAAAAAAGGAGGGGGATCAGACTAAGAAGGCGATGTTATTTAGGGGAGCTAGTATATAACATTATTAGATTTTACTCATTTTTTTTTTCTAGGGTGCCTTGACCTCTGTTCATGACTATTTTAAAATTTCTAGAAGCTCCGTAACTTTTGAAGATTAAAAATAACCAAAAAAGAAGCAAAAGGGTTCCTATGTTCCTGTTTTATTTCAATCCAGCATAAAGGAGGACAATAAATCTGCCGCCCCTTCAGGACATAAAATAGCATGTTGACTCCAGAATGTTAATACGGTAACTCCAGTACCACGTTAACAGCAGCTTCAGGAACAATTGCCCACCTTGTTTCCTCCCCTGGCATTTCCATCCCTACGGCTGCTTCAGCAGGAGCCCATGGACTGGCTGTGCAGCACTTGGGGCACACAGGGCACTGCTGCGCCCCAGGCACACTGAAGTGCACACATATAGCACGCTCCCGTGAGCATACCCTGTCAACACCGATCCACTGGCCATCTGCACAGCAGCCATCCTGTCCAGCACTGCACTGCAACCCCTGCTGAGTCCCCTGGTGTGGTTCTTTGGCACAGAGTCCCCTGACCCCTGGGGGTGTGAAGGGATCAGGCCACATGGATTTTGATAAATCAGACATAAAAAGAAGGCTGCATTCACCATTAATTATTTACATAGATCTAATTAGCTCCTTGTGAACTCGCCCTGTGCCACCATTAGAAGGCGGTAGGCTTTCTGTAAAGGATTCCAGCCGTGGCTTGCTCTCCTTTTCCTCACGAGGTGGCCTTGCCATGAAAGCAATCCTTGCGAGGAGACATTAATGACTGATCTGTGATGCTTCACCTGGATTCGACCCACTGCGTTTTTCCAATTACTGAGTAAGGTTTCTCAAACACGTGGAAGACCTCCTCATACTACATCAAAACTCTGCTTCAGTACCAAAGTGCTGTGGAATGCCATGCCTAATTAAGGCAATGTTAACAAGTAGCAGCAGCACACGGCTGTGAAATCTCCATTGGAGTGGAACAAAAGTTGTTGATCCTAGTTCTGTCGTGTCTGAAAATCAGCTGTAAAATTCACAGCCATTTAATTTGCATCTGTTCTTAGATGAAAAAACTGGGTCTTTTGACTCAGTTGAAATGAGCAGGATTTGGCCCTTGACACTTAGTGGACGCTGAAAGCGATAGATGCCATACATGCCTCCTGCATATCCTATAATTTCACTTCTTGAACATAAAAATCACAGATGTACCAGTAGCTTAGGTGCAATGAAGAATGCCTGAGCCTCTTGATCTAGCAGCAAAGGCCACCTACTGATTTATGACCAATGTGTACCCTCTCTGAAGCAGACTTGAAAAAAGACTGTAGGTGGGTGTAAGATCTGTTTCTCTCACTACTACAGAAGGCAGGGAAGAGGTCATGGTCCCTGGTCAGCTCAGAAGGCAGAAGGAGAGCCCAAAGATCATCTCCTAGAGACAAATACCAAGGGTCAAACTATGCCAGATCAGGCAGAGTCATCAGGGAGCAATTACTTCCTCGGTGTCAGAAGGTGAAACACTCATGAGATGCAGCATTGCCGATCACTAGGGCATCGTGCTGCTTCACAGTTTAAATACTTAGGAACAGACCTGGCAGCAGGGAATCATGTCCAGCATCTCTAGCCCAGCTTCTAAGAAAATTGCCCACCACATGTACTGGCTTGCAGCAGCACTGGGACTGTGGCCTATTTTGCTGTGGAGGGCAGCCAAGTGGAGCGCTGCTCTCACAACCTTGCAGGGCTGCCACATACTGAGAACAAAAGCACCAGGGGCCAGTATTATTACCATGAGCAGAGCTATGGCTCTCACATCACGACACAGCGCTCTGGCAGTGATGAGAGAAGACAGACATGAAAATCACCCGCTGATCTTCTTTCCCCGCTAAATGATCCTACTAGCAGTAATTCCTCTGCACCTCTTAGAGTTTCCAGCTACTTTTAGTGGGCCAGATCTTCAACTGGTGCCACCTGGCTTGGATGAGACAATGACACTAATTTACTCCGGCTGACAACCAAGCCCATCACTTCAGTATTTTGAATGTGTATCATATTCAGGGGCTTGATGGTTTCCTAGCTGCCTGCTGTGAGAGCACATTTACAAGCACGTGCACTGTTTGGGAGGAATGCAGCCCCTGTGGTGTTTCCACCTCTGCACTCTGGAAGCATTGGAGGAGAGTGTGTTAAATCATGCTCTGCTTCAGGGTGAATTACTGTTTTGAGTTCTTCTGTAATGATTATTTTCTAGCAATAAAGGGTCTACTCCTGGGATTAGTAACAGTGCTTTGTATCACGTTGGCAGTGTAAAGTTCCTCAAGAACACAGGTAACATACACCTTAAATTCTGTAAACTAGCCTAGAACAGCTGAAAGTTCACTTCCCTCCATAGAGTTGCTTAATCATTTTTTCTCTCTTCCTTATCATCATGTGCTAGGAAACTCTTAGGGCTGAAACCTGGCTGATTTTGTCCATCAGGCTGAAATAAACCCATAATTTTAAATGCTGGGAATATAAACCTCTACACCTTAACAATTGCCCACACTACTTTTCAGTTCAGCAGAAGCACATTTGGGATGTGATTCCTCTGATTGGTTTTAAATCACAGGATAATTCAGATTGGAAGAGATCTCGGGTGATCTCTAGTCCAGGGTCAGATATGAGGTCAGATCAGTTTATTGAAAGCTTTGTCCAGTCTTGTCTTGAAAATCTGCAGAGGTGGAGACTTCCTAGCTGTCCTTATGGTGAAACACTTTTGTCTTATTCCCAGCTTGTTTCAGTTCACGCCTGAAACTTTATGTTTCAGTTTTTTATCCTCCTATCATGCACCACTGGGTAGAGCCTGTCTCCATCTTCTTGCTGACCTTGGGAAGGCTGCTGTTAGATCTCCCCTAACCTTTTCTCTCTCCTGGCTAAACAAGTCTAGTTTCCTCAGTCTTTCCTCACACGGAAAGTGCTCAAGCCCCTTGACCATCTCGTGATCTCTCTGCTGAATTTGCTCCAGTTTATTCATGTTTTTCTCACATTGCGGGGGGGTTCAAAACTGCACACAGAATTCAAGTACCCATAGAGAGACAGCAGAGGTCCTGTGTGCTACCTCTGGGCAGGACTGCCCAGACCCAGGGTGATACCTGCCCTTCCTGCCCCACCTGAAGCTGCCAGTCTTGGTGTGTGCACAGCCTGGCGCCAGCCCAACCCCAAGGAGAACAACTCAGAGCTCAGTTCCTCAGGGTCAGAGGACCAGACTGTCCTGGTTGCAGCTGGGAAAGAGTTAGTTTTCTTTCTAGTGATTGCTCTGAAAGGAATGTCAATAATACCTATTGGTTTTAGTTGTTGCTAAGTGATGTTTACACTATTCAAGGACTTTTTTCAGCTTCCCATAGAAGCATAGACAGAACGATGGAATGGCCAATGAAATATTCCATACCATACACATCATGGTCAGTATATAAATGGGGGTTGGCCAGGGGGTAAGAATCCGTGATCACTGCTCAGGAAGGTGCCAATTCACTGGGTGGTGAGAGTGACCAGTGTTATTGTTATTATTATTTTTCCTTTTATGTTATTGCTTCTATTAAACTGTCTTTATCTCAACCCACGATTTTTTTTGCTCCCTTCCCCCTTTTTTTTCCCCTCTTCCCCCTACCCTTCTGGGAGAAGGGAAGGGAACGGGGTGTACGTGCATGGTTCTAGTTGCCGGCTGGGGTTAAACCATGACACAGACCAAAAGAGAAAAGATGGCAAAGAAGGGACTGGGACATGCAATCAGTGTTGCTGGTAATTTTTTAAAGGGACCCTTTTTTATTTAGACAACATCCCATAATCACCTTTCCAACCTCCCCGCAACGTAGCGTCATCTCTTTTAAACCTGTCCCCTGTGCTATTTCTCAAAACCTTGTGGTGCCTGAGGAATACACCTCGGAGCAGTGAAAACTGCAATTATGACTTTTTATGTCATCTCCCAATTTATAGGTTTTCAAATTACTCTACATCCAACAGATTTACTTCATTTGTCATTAAAAAAAATTGGCAAATGCTATCCAGCTTAATAAAAGTGGCATTTCCATTCAAAAATGATTCCTCTTTGTTTGAAGAGGCTGTTTCGGAAATGAACATCATTTGGAGGTTTTCAGTTTCTCACAAGTGACTGTGAGTCAGGAAGAAAGGTTGCGGGGTTTGTATCTCGTCATTCAAGCCAGCTTTGTCGTTGGATCCGAGGGGCAGTTAGAAAGTGAAGAGTTACTTCTTGACTGTTTTCAATACAGCTTCATTTTTGGACAAAGATTTTCAAAATACCACAGAAAGAATTAAAAGCAATGGATATAAATGTCTGTCCATCAGACCACTGAAATAATTTTGAAACAGAACTCATGCTGGAGAGGGACATCGGGGTGGCCTCTGTTTGGGGACCTTGTGCACATCCAAAGGAATCCAAGTCTGGTGCTGCTCAGCCATTTAAAAATGATATCCGGGATTTTTGCAGACTTGCTAGAGCTTCCCAAGGCAATGATACCTTTGTAGTTTTCAAACTGGACTCCTTATGGCCTGGGCATTCCCTTACTGGTCCTCAGATTGGGCATTTCCTATTCCTCCATAAGGTGGGACGCTGAAAGCATACTGAAATGAGCACAGAGGGGGCCCTCTAGCCAACTCCACCAATTTAGGCACTTTCAAAGTATTTTTTGCTGAGGGAGCAGGCATGAGGTGTTTTCAGGATGGCCCTGATTTATGCAGTACAGAGGTTTTTTGAAATGCACCTGATCGGTGGATTTCTGGACATCCTCAAAATGTTCCCTAGATGGATTTTTTGAGTATTTCCTAGAATTGCCTCCTTCAGATAACAGTATCTAAACTGAGACGGCTATAAACGAAGCATAGAGTTACAAGGAAACATGCATATTGCAGAGCTCTGCCTTTAGACAAATTAATTTCATCCTCAGTTCCTTTGCAGTGCAACTAAATTTGCTCATCATAATCCTTGTTTTCTTGGGATACTGCAAATACTTCGCTATATCAGCTTTTGAGGGAGGCAAAATTGCCAAGAAGGGTTTATCTCTAGCTATGAACATGTGTACAAACCCCAGCTTGGCGATGGATTTTTGCCTAGCTGCAAATACTGTCCCATTTTTTGTTAGTGAACTTTTTGTTTCATGGCTGCTCAGTGACTATTTTGTGCTAGCCCTGTACAGCTGTCTGTCCCATCTCCATCACCTTTCCCTACTAAAAAGGCATTCCTATCATCTTCAAAACATGAAGCTGGGCTTCTGAGGGGTCCTCAGCACCCATCAGTATTAGACCTGCTTTAAGGCCAAAAAAATTTAGGTAGTAAATCAAATATACTAATTGTTCATTTGCATTTCATTTGGAAACCTGTATAGTTTGCACATTATAAATAATTTCACTCAATCACTCTGTATTTTAAACTGCAGAGATTGTAAAAAGAGAAAATTCAAATTACAATATGTAGGATGATTTTTAGGACTTTGCTTTAACCAGAAATTTGATTGACTGAAGCATTGATAGTCTTAAACCTTAAGTGCCTAGTGTCAGCAAGTAGGTGAACTTTATGGCTGAGTTTTACAATCTGAAAATAGGAGTTTATGTGAAAACATGTGAGAGGTCCTTAATGAAAGTGTTGTTACCAGGCACTGCTATAATTATACTAATGCTTCTGTGTTCTTACTTTTGACGTCCCTCCTGCTTAGACATAAAGATGCCAGGGAAGAAGGTTTGCTACAGTACAGGAATTTTGGATGATGACTCTCAAAAAATAATGTATTTTTTATTATTTTATAATAGTGCCTCTGGTCCCTCCAATTTAAAAAAAAAAAACACCAACAAAACAAAAACCCACAACCAAAAATCTGTGTATTTCTGTCTTTTATCTGTCATCTCATAGACATGAAAAGCTAGAGTGTATTTAGGGGACAAAGTGCTACAGTGGCACCAGCCTCTTCAACAGCTTACACCTGGGCAGGTGACAATCAGGGACCTGTGTTCAGGGGAAGGAAGAGGCTGCCCAGCTTGTGCCCTGTAAATGGTAACAGCCTGGCAAGGGTACCAACCAAAGAGCAATCACATAGATGATTGGGGGAACAAAAATGGAAGGAGAATTTAGATCCAAAGGAGAGGGAGTCCTTGTGCCTAGCAGGGCAGGGAGGACACGGGGAACGATGCTTGGAGAGTTCCAGTTAGTTTGCTTTTCTTTGTTCCTAAGTGGTCATTTAAAGGACAACAAGTGATAGCCAAGCAAAGGGTCTGCAAAGGTGTGAAATCTGGAATTTTACTCTCCCTCTCCACAGTGGAGAAACAACTTATCATTTAACACCTCTTCCTTCAGGAAAGCATTTAATGATAGGCATCTCCATTTCCACACAAAACACTAACCCCCTCACCTTAAAGCGGTTTTAAGCCTGCCTTTTTTTGCCTTAAGCTGCCTTCTAGAAATGGCAAGCAACTCTGGGAAGGTGTCAGGGAGAGACAGAGAGGGGGTGAAAAGCTACTCCATATCCACACACAAGCCAGCTGGTGTCACCCAGAATAAATATCCAGCCACTTCCTTCCCTGCCACACAAGCTTTTCAACAGACTGGGAGCACTGCTCCTTTCGTTAGCCCCCCACCATCTTCTAGTTCTTAAGATGTAGGAGAGTGACAATGGACAAAGACAGGACCAGGCAAGCAGGAGCATGCTCGAGAAGATATGGTGGCTCTCTGACCCGCTTACTGCTACTCTAAACACCTGCATGTCGATTAGTCAGAGGATACAACACTAAGCCTGACTGAAGAGTCAGCATCTTGTGGTGTCCAAAATCACATTGGCTAACTGGGATCAGCCCTTCATCTGTGCTGAGCACAGTCTAGGCTCATAATGCTTTCTGCTCCCCCTTCACCTCTTCTCAAGAGCCTTGGAGCCATGATGATGCTCACAATAAAACCTACATAAGGAACAACTGACCATCATAAAACAGAATACAAACAAAGAGGTAATTAAACTAGAACCTGAACAGTTGCTTTATTCTGCTGATGGCAGGTAAAATCTCTGAGGCAACAAAGAAGCATCTCCCATAACCCTGAAGCTGCCATCAGAGCTTCTCAATAGCCACCACAGGCATACATATAACTCTGGCAATATCACCTACAGCCACGGTGGAGCCTTTCTGAGCCAGGCTGGTACTCTAGTTATACAAGTGCTCTGAAATTCCCTGTGGCCAAAGAGACTCAAACACTGCCTCTTCCTTGGCCTCTCACCCTTGCTCCTTGTGTCCCCAGACCTCTCTCTGGCCACCTTTCCTCAGGAACGGGCCCCACACCCAGTACTCCCCCCCAAACTCCCCTTGGTTTAAGCATACCACTTGGCTATTCTTCCCAGGCAAGAGACTACCAAGACTGATTAAACGCTTTGCTGAGACACACTGATCCAAGCAAAATGAGAGCTACCTGTACCTATGTGATGTTCTGCCTCTGTTTCCCCATTTCTCTTCTTTGGTGTTGGGCGCACGGCCGTTCCAGGGTGGACTCTCATGTACTCTTCCGCACGCGGTCAGCAAGGAAGAGCCACCACAGCCAAGCTCAGCTGCCTGCAAGCCCCAGCCCCGCCTGCTAGCTGATTTGCCGGCCTGGCTTCAAATCACCACCAGGTGGTCAGAGCCCCACCAGGGTACAGTTCATTAGCCGGTGACAAGCCCAGCCATTAGGTTTTCCCAGGTAAAAAACGTTTTTTTCTTCTTTCTTTGGCCACTGGGATGGAAAGCCATTAAAGACCCAGCCCCGTGCACTCCTGCCGCAGCACAGAGGAACACTGGGCGAGGAAAATGCGGGGGTTTATGCTTATTTTTTGTGACTCGAGAGCAGAGTTAGCAGGCCGTGTAGGTGCGGTACGGAGAGATGAACAGAACCGAATGGCTCAGCTTTTGCCAGCGCCGAGGGAGGGCAATGAAAAGCCCGATCCCCTGGGCCGAGCAGGGAACTCCCGCAAGACGCCCCGCTGCCACCCGGACGAGGGACACGGCGCGGAGAGCCCGCACCAGCGCTGCCCGGCGGCAGCAGCTCGGGCAGCCGGGCCGCGCCTCACGCCGGGGGCCAACGGCCGTAACGGCCGGTTCCCGCCTCTCGCTGAACGCTCCAACGGCCCACCCGGGCCGGGCCGTGGCCTGCGCCACCTCGCGGCCGCCGGGAAGAGGCGGGCCAGGCCGTGCACGGCCTCCACCCGCCGCACCGGCACCTGACGGGGGGAACCGACGTGGGGGGACCCCGCCGCCATTCCCGAATAAGCCAGCGGCTGTGAAACCCCGCTGCCTCTTCCCTGGGGCCGGGTTCTCGCCGCGGCGCAGAGCGCTTGAGGCAGCCGTGATGAAGAGAATCCATGTGTGAGGGCCAGGGCCGAGCAGGATCCATGAATGGTCCTTTCCCGTGCCCAGAAGCGACGGCTTGGGACACCTGGGCAGTCTGTCCGTTCCCAGTCAATCCTCTCCTGGGCAGGAGGGCAGGGCAAAGCAGATGTCGTGGTCTCCATTAGCGATAACCTCTCTCTTGGCTACATCCGAGAATATCTTCCAAATAAACCTCACTAATAAATATAAAAGAAAAAGCAAACTTGAACTCTTTGTGATAGATGACATGAAATGTTAGTGCCGCGTTCCCTTCAGATGTACTCAGGATTTAGAAGTACACAAGTGTTTTGTGTAACGTTTTTTCTCCTGGAGCATGTCATTCCTCTGCAGGCCTGTAGCCGTGTAACTTACCCATTCTGCACCAACAGAATTTGAAGCCATCGCAGATCAGCACAACTGTGGGCTTTCCAACAGAAACACCAACTGCAACCTCTCCTCCAAACAGCAAAACGGGGTTTGCTGAAAAGGCTGGATTTGCTACATGATGCCCATCGCAACCAAATAGATACCTCAGCAGCTTTACAAACCCTATATATAATATCATAGAATGCGTAGAGTTGGGAGGGACCTTAAAGATCATCTAGTTCCAACCCCCCTGCCATGGGCAGGGACACCTCCCACTAGAGCAGGCTGCTCAAAGCCCCATCCAGCCTGGCCTTGAACACTTCCAGGGATGGGGCATCCACAGCCTCCCTGGGCAACCTGTTCCAGTGCCTCACCACCCTCATGGTAAAGAATGTCTTCCTAATAGCTAATCTAAACCTACCCTCTTTCAGTTTAAAATCATTACCCCTCGTCCTATCGCTCCACTCCCTGATAAAGAGTCCCTCCCCATGTTTCCCGTAGGGCCCCCTTTAGGTACTGGAAGGGCCTATAAGGTCTCCCCGGAGCCTTCTGTTCTTCAGGCTGAACAATCCCAACTCTCTCAGCCTGTCCTCATAGGAGAAGTGCTTCAGCTCCCTGGTCATCTTCAAGGCCCCTGCTACAATAGGTCCATGTCCTTCTTATGCTGGGGGTCCCAGAGCTGCACACAGTACTCCAGGTGGGGTCTCACCAGAGCGGAGTAGAGGGGCAGAATCACCTCCCTCGACCTGCTGGCCACACTTTTGAGGTAGCCCAGGATGCAGTTGGCTTATCCTGCAAAGAGCATAAGTTTTGGGTTTGTTTAGTATTGACTGTTTATATGGAGGAAGCCAGCAGCACTTCCCTGGTGCCACTTCCAGTGTCTGAAAAAGGGGACCTGGACATGTGCTCCCTTTCCCCCCTGGTGGCCAGACTCCCATGGGAAGGAAACAGAAAACGTGAGCCAAAAGGGAGCTGCACCTCTGATGTTGGCAATCACAGGACCAGGACTGCAGAATACATTGCAGGCTACTCTTACCTCTCATCTGGCCAACCTAAAAATGACGTTATGTGCTACAAGAACCATTTAGAAGGAGCTTTCGTTTTTCTTACATCATATTGAGACTAAATTTTTATACGACTTCGGAAGAGTTCTAACTGTTTAGTCACGAGGATGGCACACAGTCATCTGCTCAGAAAGCAGGTCATAGGGTCAGCGTTGTAGAAGTCACGGAGGAATTTCCACATTGTACAAATCGAAGTAAGATTACTCTTCCTGCAGCAACATACAAAAGCAAACAGAACCTGCCATTGGGCGCATCACCAGCAGCACTGGGCACTCAGCTCAGGCTTTGGAAATTGTGGATCTGCTCCCTGTCCATTGGTGACCTCCAGCAGAATACGCTCTTGTCACATGCCTTGTTTTCCTCATCTTTTGAGTATAATATGATATATATTTGAGTATAATATGATATATAATAAAAGCATCTTTATAATGCTCGCGTTGTAAGGTGTTTTAGCAGATGTCACACTTGTCATTGTGACAGCTGATTCAGGTGATGCAGAGGAGGGTTCTACCCAGGATTTTGCCTCCTGATTTCATTTCATGTTGCTCTGAAGATGGCAAGTCCTGCCTCCCCAATGTTCCCATAGGAGCATCCTCCTCCTCCGCTGTAGCCATCCATTAGGTTATCTGCCCCGTGAAAAAAAAGCCCTCTCTCCATCAACACTGGTGTTCTCAGCACTTGGAAGGTACCTAGACTATATCTGTCGTCTCTGGCATGCAGCAGCAGCGTAAAAGAGAGGAAAAGGAATTAATTATTTGGAAAAGGGTGGAATTTGCAAATAGTGGGATACATACTAAAGTTTAACTGCTTTAAACCACCTTTTGGTGCACCTGCTTCTCTTCAGTGACTTTACGTAGAGCTTTTCATTTTAGGTGAAGTGAACCATGCCCAAAGGATGTTTAGACATCTACAACAGATAATGTAAATCTGCAGTCTATGCAGAGCTCTCACTGAAATGATTTCTACATGAGTGTCTTGGTATCATCATGCTCGATTTATAAGAAAATAGACAGTGTATCAGCAGGAATAAATCAGTGTCTCCACTGAAGTCCATAATGGTCTCTTGCAACATGCCATCACACTTAAGGTTGCAATGTTTTCCCCATTACCAGGGAAAAGCCTCATCTTCTTCTAAACTCAGTTACTCACTGCCATCTCCTGCCAGAGACCTTGCCTCCCACCAGTCTGCTGGAGCTTATCCATCTGACTACGCCCGTCGTGGGAAGAAACACTCCAGGCTCCAGTTTCAGTAGAGGAGTACTAGTCTCTTCCACTGACTCGGCTGGAGCTGGAAAGGGACGGTTCCACACGCTGTCAGGTCCAACCCTTTAATGCTGCTACTTCAATGCTTTAAATGCTTCAACCCTTTAACGCTGGCCTTCGCTAAATGCCAGTGAGCTAGACAAGAGAGCAAGTTCCCCCAGGAACACCAAATGTCAGCACCACCCATTCCCAGTAAAGGAATGCCTGACACACACACATAGTGCCAAGGGAAAGCTCTCTGATTCTGCCCCGAGACAGCTGTCTATCATAATACACACCATCTCCTTCCCTTGCTCTGCTCTTCTTTCCAAATTAAATAGGAAGAGAGTTATTTCATACCCCCACCAAAAAAATGTCTTGAAGTCTTGTTCAAATAGAAACGTGAGTTGCCTGGGCTGCTTCAAACACTAAATCTAATTAATGCAACAGAGCTGAAATAAACAGAGGAGAAGTTGTTTATTTTCTAAATAAGTCTAAATTTATTCATTACCCTAGTAAAAAAAAGTTTGGATTACAAGTGTCTGAACAGTATAAAAGTACAAAACAGGTTCCATAGATTTCTAATACATTAATACAAAGTGCATGACTACATACAGTTCATTTTGCATCACTACCGGGAATGGAAGAGGTGGGAGGGAGTAGGGGAAGCAGTTGGCGGTTGAAATCTAGCAATAAATAAATAAATACAGAAGAGATGATCCATATCAGAGCACATCCTACCACCAATACTGCAGCCTTGGGTGTACAGAATTACTGATGCTGAAAACACAAATTCAAATGAAAGCAGGTGTCTGCAGAAACAGCTAGGACTCTTGCTCAAGCCCTTATTAGACCTACAACCAACCTAGTTAAGCCGTTATACAAGCAAATACCTATTATATCTACGGTTGGACTCGATGATCTTAAAGGCCTTTTCCAACCTATATGATTCTATGATTCTGTTTGGTTGCAGATGAAAGCAAGGTAGGCAGCTTTGTCGTCCCTTCAGAATCTCAAGAGAGTTTAGGAAAAGCAAAATAACACCAACGAAAGCTCTAAGCTGTACGGCTGTGATAAGTCAAAGCCCTGTTTCCCCTGATGTTCTTCCTCTCCAGAGGTTGGCTTACCCAACAGGAGAGAAAAAAAAAAAAAAAAAAGAAAAAATAAAAGCTTTGAGGGTAGAGGCTCCTCTTAAAACCTGCATATCTTTCCCTACCTATATTTTAATTTGCTAACCATTCCCATTTCAGGAAGTGAGATTACATGGAAATCCAGTCCTAAACCCTACCCACCACAGTATTACGCCCATGACTCTCACAAAAAGGAAAGCTTGTAGCAATCCACTGTAGAATACCCCAAAAAAGTAATAGTACAAAAAATCCCCCCTCCCCTCCAAAACAGAAACAAACAAAAAAAGCAGAATTCCCAAATTACACGAGTTAAACCTTCATAAAAGGAACACGAAGCAATTGGGAGCTAAAACTGCAGCACACTCTTCCGGGAAGCTGCTTCCACCCTAAAGGCAAAGTGGAGTTTGAAGGAGTGTCACAATGGTTTGCACAGGAGTTTGCCCGGGAATCCATGTGAGAAATACTATCTTTTGATCGTGTATCCAAACAGAGCTGCCGCGATTCAGTACAGCACCGTACTTAGCAGAACTTTTCATAATTTGCAGCAAGTCCAGTATTCACAAAAGCACTGATCTGCTGGTTGTTTAAACAAACAAACAAATAAAACCAAAACCTGAATAGAGAGAAGCACCGCTGGGGAAGGGTTCCAAAAGAGCAACTGTGAATCCAGACCCCAGGCTGCAAACAGATTATATCCCTGGACCAGAGCCTGATTTGCGTAGCAAGGGGTTTGGTTCTACGTGAGGTCCAAAACCAGCAGGATGTCTGGTCTGTGGTCACATTTTAGCTGCACTGGACCAACAGATAGCAGCTACTCAGTTTTGGCCATCATCTACACTTGGGCATCAAGATGTTTTCTTGGTCCATCTCTAATCACCAGTCAGTTACTACATGAAGCCCAGGGTGTCTGCTTCTGGGTTAAAACAAAGCAGCCTCCCATTTCGCTATGTTCAGTTCTTAGGTAAATCCTCCTCCTTAGCTAAGGAGAAGAGCTCTCCCACCCTTTCTTAAAAGCATTTTACGTTGGGGGCCTTCTCTGATAACTACCACTTGTAGGAGAGACGTCTGCAGTCTACCAGTCTGTGTCACATAGGATGGATGAAATATTTGTCTTTGTTACGTCAGTAGTATAGGGTGAAATCTCCACACCTTTAAAAATATATATTTATATAACTAGAGAGGTGACTTGTAACATTTCTATGTATTAGTTCATCTTATTGACTCATACATGTCTAAGAATGAAATATTTTCTTAGGGATTTAAGGGAAGTTACCAACCAACTTTAAAAAATGCCTTACACCACCGCTTCTTTCAATACAGAAACATGAACTACATATACTTTAATATACAAAACCCCATCCTCAAGTTCACTTGTGAAGCAAGTGGGTGGGGAATATTAGAGGGACAACCTTGCAGCAGCATTCAGCTTTGCTAAGTGTTCCATAGCATCTTAAATATTATGTACAGTCTTTCTGAAAGGATACAAACTGGCTTCGGAGTTTGTGGAATTGTATCAGTAAAACCCAAAACAGTTCTAGGGAATAGTCTTTTGGCAGCATAGCAGGTGTCCAAAGTGAACAGTCACATTTCTAGTATTTTTCCAGAGAATAAGAGGATCTGTATAACCTTCTGCAGCTATCCACGGAAGTCACCACTCCTCTTGGGTGGAGATTGCTGGAGACTGTGGTCCTTCTTGTTCTGGCTTCTCAGTGGCAGACTTTTTATTGCTACAGCAAGGTTTGAAGAGATGAGTGTCTATGAGGACTTCCCCAAAACGCCCTTTGTAAATAATTCCACAGCAGACCTTTTGCCTGGAAGAAACGGCAGGGAGAGAGAGACAGATATAGTTTGTGTGTTTAGAATATACAGAATTCACAGAAATGCAAAAAAGTTAGTTTGACCCAACACATTACTTCTAGCCTCTGAGCTGGAGTTTCATAGGAGGGAAAAGGCTGCTCAGAGAGAGAAAACAAGTCTGTGTCTAAATCCACAACACTGCTTTGAGAAAAAAAAGAAGAAAAAAACCCCCAAACCCATGTCAATACAAAACTAAGTCTCCCATTTTGCTTCCCAGAGAAGTTTCAGATACACAACTATCTGAGATGAACTAACCTTGACTACGATGCACTTGCAAACACTATTTGAGAGGAGGCAGCAAAGTCACAATTTCAATAGAGCAATTAGCTAAACAACGGATTTCTGTGTCACAACATGCAATAAAAGATAACAAGCCCATCAGCTCCCAGAAAATCTTGTGGGTTTCCTCCCACTCCAGATTGATTTTTATTTTTTTTTCAAATGAATGCCATCACAGGTCAACCAAATCAAATGCTATGTTTTGCTGGCAAGCTGAGCGCACTGTTGTACTTGTCAACACATCACATCTACAGAACACAGTTCTAACACAAGATAACAGCAGTCAGGAATATTACCCGTTACTACCAAAAACATAAAAATATTTTCCAGCAACTGCATTAATATTTAGGAAACTGGAGGGAGACAGCGAAAAATGTCTTAAATATATGGCATTTCTTTCCAAAGACAAACAGATACTCTCTGTGACTTAAATTATATCCTTAAAACAAATAAATTTCAACAGCAAGAAATTCCTGAAGAAGCAGAATCAAGCACTGTGTACGTGAAGTGAACCGCTATCTGCACAGAGTGCACATTCTGTTGCTTTTTACCTTTTCCAGTATGTGAGATCTAAAAAGGAGAAAACTGGTGTTCTGCTGGACCCAGCGTTCATCTCTGTGTCAGACCCATCGTCAGACTGGTTACTGTAACAGGGCGACTGAGCTGGGGAGGCACTCGAAGTGGTGCTATGGGCATCGGAATCTGTAGGGGAAGGAATAAATCCAAGAATCAGGACATGCATCCGGAGACTCATCCTCTCTTCCTGACTTGTAAAAGGTCGCATGCGGATTGGGAACAGAGAGACAGACTTTTTTTAATTAACTAGAAAAACCTAATAACCACCACCCATTTTTGACTTGCCCCTGCCAATTCCAACAGAGAGACTATCTCTCAGCATTTGGCAGGCAGACCTTGGAACTGGAGGGGGTCCTTGGACATTAAGGACTGGAAAGAGGTTCAGGATCAGGATTCAGTTCCTGGCTCTCAAACATAGCCTATGCAGGCCACACTTTGGACAAGATCCCAGTCCTGCTCTGGAATCACTGGAAGATCCTTGAAGTCAATGGGGATCTGTGCTTCAGACTTAGTACCTTCTCTCTCACTGTAAGTCTCCTTTCTTACCCATTCAGGGGAAGTCTTGCAAAGCTCTTCTCATTAGTGCAATGGGTTAGGTAGTATTGAGCTTTTGCTGGATTGCGACTATGAACTACAAACTCAGTGCAGATGCAGCACACCTTAACAGTGGGTCTACTAGCCGACCTTTTAGTTATCATGTCTAGCACCTACAGTAACACAATAAATAAGGATTCACTATAGCAGGTTGAATGAGGAGATACAAGCTCTTTGGGTCAGGGCCTTTACTGATTCTTTGGAGAGCTTTTCCTTCAGGGCAGGTAGGATAATTGAAAGAGAGAGAGAAGAACAAGTCAGCAACAGTGAAGAAGCCGGAAGGTTTGCTTTGGAAAAACCTAAACTACCGACATATTATTTACAGCATAACTGGCAGATGGCTTTGTTGGAAAGCTATAAATCCAAATTTATTTGAAGAGTCTAAATGCTAGTGGAAAGAAATCACTGAGACTGACAGAGGAAGGTGTAAGGAAACTGTACAGAGGAAACATGGTAGGAATTTAAAGAGGGGGAAAAAACCCTAGGCCAACTAAAAAGCCTGGGTTGAAAACATGCATGGAAGAAAAAGGCTGACAACTATGTTAGGGGAGGCCAAAGTTTATTGCCAAAATCTCTTTGGATCCACTTACTGTGCCGCTTGAATTCCTTTTGCAGTTTGCTGATTTGATTGCTCTTTATTCTGCTTCCAGACAGAGTTTTCATTTTCTTTGGTTTCAATGTTGTTTTAAGACTGGGTCCAGCCCTGGCATCTACTACCTAGAACACAGAAAATGCATGCATAATACTTCTGCATCATGCCCAGATAATGCCCTAGTCAAGGTACCTGTAATGACTTAGCTGAAGGTGTTCAAAACCAATTTAGTTAAACCGAGGCAGTTCTGTGCACTGACACTCCTACGTTTCATTTAAATCTGGATTGTAAGAGGCTGAGTCTGTAGGAAAAGGCAGCAAACTAGTTTAAAATGCACATTCAGTTAAACTTTTGCCTTCTTCCTATTTTTTAAAAATTCAGTTTAGCAGATGACAGTTGTTTAAGCCAATACAGATTCAATTAAGAGTGTCTGCCAAGCATTTGCCCTGGAGTTTTTTTAAAAAAAACATCAATTTAACTTCTGAATAAAGGTAGTGGTAGTAATAACCATAGTTCTGGCTCCCATTACCATCAAGGCTTCCTGAATAAAGATTATAACATACACAAAGAATCCTGATCATCTTCCCAGCCCTAGGCCCAAACTGAATTAGATGTATCAAAACAGAATATAGGAGTGGGAATAGCTGCGAGATATTAGTCATTGTAATTATCTGACTAAACGACACTGATTTATGTGTTGCTTGAGCGAGTCACCTTGATGTTCAAACTATTTAAAAAAAAAAAAAAGACTAAAAAAAGAGAGCAACCGATTTTGGAAAGAGGCCAAATTTGAAACGTTTTGAGTGTCATAAGAGACTTTTGGACAAAGTTATGAGCTTGTGAAAACAAGGAATTACAAGGTAAGTTAGGCTGTGGCTCCATCCTGGGCTTGCATAATCACCGTTTGCACGTAAGCCAAATGAAGACAGATAAGAGCCATGTAACAGGAAATACTCCAGGAAGGATTTAGAGATGCTGAGGGTGGGAAGGGAGAGCGTGGAGGAAATAGAAAACCCCAAACCCTTATGAGCACCTCCCCTCTCTAGCAGGATGGACTAAGGCAGAGATGAGTTGGCTCTGGGGTGGAGGAGAATTAAATTACTAACGTGATTCCAGTTCTTTTTGGATCCTGCTGGCAATTTTTTCCATCTTTTCACCAAAAGGACACAGGCATTGCAAA
The DNA here is from genome assembly GCF_028500815.1 of Rissa tridactyla. NCBI lineage: Eukaryota > Metazoa > Chordata > Aves > Charadriiformes > Laridae > Rissa > Rissa tridactyla. The sequence goes on from NC_071466.1 coordinate 153,438,814, forward strand.
TATCTCCTGAGCGGGCCTCATGGAGCCTGGTAAAAACAAAAGCAAAAATCACTTGACAACAGTTAATAAAAGCACCCACACACACTTGATAACATCAAGAAGCATACAAATTGACGTGAAAAAAGGGTTCTCAGGTTCTGTTTTTCAGGCATTACAATTCACCTGAGGCGCTCAAACATTGCCATTTAAAGACCAGAGGTCTCACTTTCAGAAAGCACTCTTCCATATAGAAACAAAAAGAGGTGTAATCTGCCTCCAGAGGGGCACTAAAAACGACAGTCCCATCAGCTTCAATTGATTTTATTTAAAATGAAAGAAAAACAACAAAACAATACATAGTTCCAGTGGGTTGGTTGGTTTGACTGGAGAGGGAGGAGAAATAATCATATTCCTTAAATGTACATTTGGGAACAGACCTCAGAGATCAGACAAAAGCTTATTCAGCTCTTAACTTTGTCACAGAGCTTCAAGGATGAGTAACAAATACCACCTAACACACTCCTGCATAAGCGTAGGATAAGGTTTCAGAAACAGGATTCACTGGAATGACAGCAACACTCGCTCCCTTTAACGAGCTTTCTTCAGAAATTATCTCTACTGCTAATCCACGCTAAAAGAAATATAGAGGGGATACACTGTAGATTTTTTTGTAGCTATTTAAATGGGAGGACTTTGAAGCATTTATAGATGAATGCGGCAGGCTCAGATAAGCCATTATTTGCTCAGTGTTAAGACTGCATTTTTACCTTGGCAAACGTATTTCAGATAGCACAAGACCAAAGGCCCTGGTCTGGGGGCCCTTGGTCTTGTGCTATCAGAAAAGATCTGAAAAGAACTGCAACCTTCTTTACTGCAGTTAACAAAAAAATAAAATAAAATTGCAACGAGCCTTCACACAGTTTTTTCATTGCCAAGGACAGTAGCCAAGAAATATGACAAGGAAAACTGTAGCACCAAATTTATGTACAAAAATCCATGGTAAATACAAAGCACTATAAAGCTTTGGTTTCGTCCTTTCAACACTTGAAAGGACTGTTTCTAGAAAAAGGGGAGGGAAATATTTCTAAAGATTGCAAAGATTTACATATATGACATTAAGCACTTGAGACAAGAGCAGCAATACTGATATGTATATATAGTTTTCAATATGACGCATGAAATTTCCACTCAGGCCTAAGGTTTTGATGAGAGGTAATCCAACAAGATGGGAAAGAAAAAGCAGAAAATATCTATTGACAACAGACTTTTTTTCCAGAGGAAATAATTTAATGGAAAACTACAACACAAGGAGGAGAAATTCTTATTGCCTTAGAAAAAAAATTTCAGAATAAACAAAGTAACAAATAATTACAAGCTATCACAGAAGAATTGGCTTTGCTGACAGTTCAGGGACACAAATTTAGACAGAATTCCAAAGTTCTTAGGAAGTATTTAAAAAAAGTTAAAAGGTCACAGCAGTTGGTACAAAAAAATCACTGGTATTTATCGTTTTGCTTACCAATGCTTTCAAGTAACATTATGTGCAACATTACCTAACTGGAAAGCTAATTCCTTGATGCTCAGTTTCCATATCAGAATGGGTTTTCAATGAGAAGTTTTAATAACATCTTGATATGTCCTATTTGAACAAAGGCACCAATACCTTATACAAGGTACTACTCCACATAAACCCTGCTGGAACTGCTAAATATTTACCCATCAAGTTTTGTCTAACATTCTTGAATCGTCAGAGACACAGAAAACCTCCATGGACCTGTGCTGTTTACCATCTTGTGTGGGAATTTACACTTCTAAGGAACAGCATCCAGCCCTTCCTGGCCTGGACAGGAAACCTGTGACGAAGCTGAAGCCAGCCTTCCCCCCCGCAACACCTCTGCTAACGTAATTTTTCAATCTCTCAGAGCAAGAGGGACAGCATGTCAGGTTCATAGCTTGGAGATCAACACCATGACGGACCATGATGGTGACTAAAGAAAAAATCTTACCCAAAACAATTCTGGAAGTCCTTTTCATAACGTTTGCTGTCAGTGAAACGAGAACTGGAAGACTTAGCTCTGCAAATACAGCAGCCCTCTATACTCCGATACATCTTCGGTTTGTGAAAGCCAAACATTTTTTCCTTCCAGCTGTAGCCTGTGAAAACAAACAGGAACTAGTGTCACTTATCACTGTTAGATACTGAAAGAAAAAACCTGGGCAATTCACTGGGCAAACCAAAAGTAAATTATAATTCAAGATGGGAAACTGCTAGATTAGGCCATAGCTTTATCCTGCATTGCCCCTTAAGAGCAGCTGCACCTAGAATACACTTTCTTATTAAAAAAAAATAATTAACAACAGCTGGAATATTAAGCAATACCCAGCAGGACTCGTGACAAGCTCATTTACTGCATAATTCTACTCTAAGGGCACATCTACAACAGCACAACCCAGAGGTGCGAATGCAGCTGACTCGGCTAATGAAAGCCCTGTGTGTGTGGCAAAACAGGCTGCAGGACAGACCGTGTGAACCTGCCCGAGCCCCTGAAGAAGTAGTTGGCAGCTGAACCCTGGGTCACTGGAACTACCGCGTCATCATCACGGGTGTTTGTTGGAAACATCCCTGCCAAACTTTGTCGAAAGTGAGGAGGAGTCATTTTAAATGAGCTGCAGTCATACCTCTAGGCTGTAGGGCAGACATACCTGAAAAGCTGCTCTAAAACCAGCAGGGTGGAGTCCCACCCAGCCCTCCATGGCCCTGTCTGCACTGCGGGACCCAGGAGCACTTCTTGATTCTCAGGCCTGGGTGAGCATCCCAGCCACATCCCAGCTCCGTGTCAGCACAGGCTCAGTTCTCACCCTCCTGCCTTCCCCACCCTGCTTTCCATGGGAAGGAAACCCAGCTAGAAAAGGGCTCGGGGAGCAGGACCTTGGGGCGCATTTCAGTATGCGCCTACCACACATCCCAGCCACTGTCAGTGATGCCAGAGCAAAAGGTACTCCAGTTACAGGGAAATTGCTTCTTCTTCACCACCAGCTCTGCAAACTCAGCGCCGGCTCAGAAAGCCAAAAGCCGTGCTGCTCTTAAAGGTCTCCCTCCCCTTTTCAGTAACAGCTGGGCTGGGATTTGCCATCAGAGCAGGTAACACACAGCAGAGGTGTTTTCCAGGCAGAAACTTTTAAAGTTAGTTACAAGTGTATTAGTGCCGTCATCAAGACAAAAACCCCTTCAACACATGCTGTCCCCACCACCAGACCAGTTCTCCCCGGGCCCCAGTTACTCCCCAGTGCAGACTGGCACAGCCTGACAGGGCACGAGAAGCTGTCAGAGCAAACAGCTCCCACAGCGCTTCAAAAAACCACACCAACAACTGAGCAAAGTTGGTGCTTTCCTGGCGCTGGGCCTGGACACACAGCAAGTCCTCACAGGCCACACAGCATCTGTCTCACAACACAGGCGGGGACCGTTCCAAGACGTTCTCTTTTAAACAGACCACGGTGCAAGGTTTGCCTCAACCACGCGCTGCAGGGAACGGGCGGCCACCTCTGCTTATCACACACAAACTGCTCAGAGAGGGGATAGGTCACCGGCTGCAGGAAGCTTCACGAGAACAGGTCCCCCCTGCTGAGAACTTCTGCTTTTAAAAAATTAAAATTAGATGGAGCCACGCAAATAACACAAGAAAGATTTCCCCGTCTTCCCTTTAACTAAAGGCCAAGTCGTTATATTCTTGTAGAAGCCAACAGAAAACTACCACTCCTGCCCACAAATACTACTGAAAGACCAAGTAGCTCAGGCAGGACTTTTGGGAGAGCAGCATCTCCATCACTTGTGGGCTAGTCCGGTGAGAGTGAACTCCCAGTCACTTCTCAGCCCCAGGGACTGACAAGCCTCAGCAACCCAACTTGGGTTACTGGTGAATGTATGTGTCATGGCGATCTGTCCCCAAATCTTCCACCTGCAGGAAGGTAAGGGACGTAATTCTAATATCCCCCAGAGAGACAGAGAAAATTAACCTGAAATCTTCAGTCTACAGCGCCAAGACTTGCCACATCATTACAGCAATAAAATCATTTGAAAAGCAGGTTCAGTCAGGTCGAAAATATGCTTCCACAAAATGACCGTACCTAGCATCATGCTTACCTTACTGACAGACAGAGACTTCATATGGGGGAAAAAGATCCCACGTGTTTTTGCAAGATCACAGCAAAAGCTAGTTAACCATCCAAGCCAAGTCACGGTCCTTCATGCTGACGTAAAAATACATCCCCCAAGCCCAGAGGGGAAGATTAGAGCATGGCAGCACTGCAAAATAAATACACACGGTTCCCAGACTCCTGAGAACAACAGAAAAGCAAAACTTTTATCTAATATTGCTGGTGAATACTCTTACACAAAATCCATTAAGGAACTCATATCCAGCTGAAAGTGTACATGTTTACGTTTCAGTCTACAATACAAGGCCACTTGGTGCCCACTGAGGTTGTGTCTCCTTGCAATTACATGTGTCAACACAAACTTGTGTCAAGACACAAGTCAACTCTCCAAAAACCTTGTCTCGACCAAACTCCTTGCCGAGCCTGGGACTCATGCAAGTCCAGAAGATCTCCTTATCATTCAGCTTAGGAGCAAGACAGAGGGTATAGGCCTTTCCTTCACTGTCCCAACTCATGCTGTTTGCCACAGGCTTGAAGGGCTGTATTCCTTTCTTCTTCGTGCACATTTGCAGCACCTACAGATAGGTGCTCCCAAGGATGACTGGTGCAAATATCCAGCAAAGTCACCCCAAATGCTGTCAGACTTCTTAGGGGATTCACTGCTCCCTCTATTAGCACAGCACTGGTGTGGAGGCCAAGCGCACCCATAGTCAGTAAAAGAAGGTATCCAATTAGCAACCTGCCAAATGGGCTTGTTGAGTGATGGTTAGACTCAGAACTACTCTCTGCTTCTGCTTGGATATGTTTTCAGGGACATGTAGCAAACGAATGCACAGCCAAATCAGGTTAGTATCCCTGGACTGTCAAGACAAATAAACAACAGAGTATCTAGACAAACACTTAAAGAGTATGGATTTTGTTTCTTAGCATCTGATGTGCTTCTTCAAGAGACAGTCTCTTGAGGACACTGTGTCTAACAAGCCACTGGAGATCCAACAGCATATTCACCTCGGAATTTTCAACTACCAAACAGCAATTTTAGATTTTGTTTGACTACCACAATGTTAAGTCTGTGGTCTGGTGCTTTTCTTTAGAAAGTCAAAGACTAATTAATTGCGGACTCAAGGTTCATCAGTACTGCAAAACTTAAGCAGCAAGAACATCTTGACTGTTACAGGGCGAGATACAAAACTGATATCAACAATGTGATTTACTTTCTAACCCGTTTTCTTCTAGAAATACAGATGCTGATGAGATGATCTCTGGCAACAGTTGGTATTTATACCACAGTAGAACAAGATGCATGTTTTACACTTAATATTGACTGGCATCAGACACATATATTCTGAAAATATTTTGTTTTGCATCGTTGCTGCCATTCTCACAGGAGCAGCCTTTCAACAACATCTTTCAATAGAAGGGAAACTAGTGCCATCTGTTTCCCACTTGATGAATGGTCAGCGACAGTATTACCATATATCATGCCTGAATGGGGAAAAGCTAGTAGCAAAACCACAAGTAAAACAGATTTCTCTGACAACTGCATCGAAGTGCAGTTATAAATGGAAGGCGTCAGTCCAGTTACACATTTAATCCTAAACAGTTGCCATTTGACCATTATACAGTAAATATTCGGTCAGCTGGAGAGCTTAATAGCTAACGTAAAGCATTTGAGTCTAGAAGTACTACTTATCAGCACTGCTAAACTTAAAGCTCTCTGTCTCAGCTTCCATTCTAAACCATAATTGCGTGTCTAGTGCTAGAGTTGACACTACATTTCTATAGACTTAAGTGTACTTAAAAGTACACATAACTGTGCCCTTTAAAAGGTTTAACAGGAAAGCTTTGCAATTTAGATCTCAAATTAGAACCAGGGAGCTAGACTGCCAACTACCGTAATGCCTGAATCTCAGCTGTGCAGGTCTAATCACGTGAAATTTGGGATAGATAAAAAGATGGCAAGTGGAAATAAAGTAACTTCCATAGAGGTTAAAAAGCATTACACAAGATATTTTTGCCAAATTTAATCATGTTATCATTTGCCATATATCAGCACGTTATTAAAATATATGATGTCTTTTAAATCAGCAGTTGCACAGAAGTGAAAGGGACAGCTCACCAGCAAAGGATCAGAAATCCTAGTGGAGCCTATTTGTCATTCTGCAGAAATGGAGATTTACCTGCACTAGCAGGGGAGCAGTATTCCCCCACGTCAGGGGAAAAGTGGTCCTCCTCCTCCCTGGGCTCCCTGCAAAAGGAGAAGTTGCTATTCCCCTGAGTTCTGCTTTAAACAACTGCTTTAGCAACTCGAATGGACTCAGAAAAGACTGCAGGAAAAAGCGCTCTCCGTCCCTCTGCCCTCTCGCTTTTGGAAGAGTGGCATCAAAAATAGAGACCTGTCTTGCAAAAAAATTTGGAGTCAAGCAGAGAACAGTAAAGTAGGTGGGAAATAAAAAAGAAACCACCCCACACCCAGCTTATTACATTTGTGAAAGGCTGGTACAAACCAGCATGCATCATACATGTGTGAAAATGGTTTCGCGCTTTCATTACCTGTCAGGACTAGAATTCGGTGCCTTAGTTTTCTTCGTAACATTTAATAGGATGATCTAAATTAAAAGGAGCTATTGCTTCAGATGCTCATTAAGTTTTCAAGTTAGGAAGGAACTCCTGAACTCTTTTACATTTTAAAATAAGGAAAGCTGAGCCACTTTCATTTGCTTTTCCAGATTCCTTCTGCATTCTTTCTGATCACCCAAGAAGAATGAAAATCCTTTATAATAGAAAGGAAGGAATTCCTAGAAGGCAGGCATGTCTCCCTTTGTAACACAATTACCAGGCCAGTCGGAAGGCACATGCTCACCTGCTTCTTGCAAAGCTGAAAGAGAAACATTCCCTAGGGCTATGGGAGAGCAGAGGGATGCCAGTCCAACTACTCAATACCTTCCCCTCTTCCCATCTCCTCACTCTGACCCGGGATCATCCACCCTCTGTGCAACCCAAAACTGCCAGTACATCATTAGAGAGAAGAACTTCTGCAAATAATTTGATTTCCCCTTCTGCGTACAAAACAGCTTTGGCACAGACTCCCTGAAGTTGGGCTACAGAAAAAATACGACCTAGCCTGCATACTTTGATGCAGCTGGTTCCTGTCAGTAAAAATCGCACAATGCTCATCTCTACAGCATTTAATCGGAACTAAGAAACATAGCCAAAATGGTACATTTATTTTTAATTTTAAAGGAAAAGAAACAGATGCCTTTATATAGAAGGAATATACGTGCTCTGGCTTTTACATCTGCAAGTGCATACACCCAGGCACATGCACACACACGAAAAACGCTTCCAGAGCTGTCTATGGCGCCAGAAGCAGAGTTGCTTGTCTCACTAATAAATTCTTGGGCCTGTCCTTCTGCTGAAGTAAACTGCAATACTTCTACTGAAAATCAACTGGAAGACAGAGAATTGTACATCAACGGAGGAGCTGATCTACATCAGAGACTCAATGTAAACATACCTCCCCCCTGAGTTTACATGCTGCTAAAAGAAACTTTGGAATAGAAGTTAAAATTGGACCCCAGAAAACCATATTTTAATACTCCAAGGAAGTCAGAGACCAGGCTAACTGGAGTCATCTGAAAATACAACTTCAGTCTTTGCAAAAACATTTTTTACACTGGCATCTGTCCTTATAGCTCAAAACATGGTGACTCATTTCCAACAAGTAGAACCTTAGAATTGTGCATGCTGCACACTCTTCTGGTCCCCTACATCCTCAGATTTTCTTTCCACTTCCCTTCCTCTCTCCACCCAAAACAACGTTACTTGGAGGAAAGCTGTATTTGCCTACTACAGCCCAGGCACATCTGAATGAAACTGTGGAGTTTTCACTTGACAAGTTGAACAAAAACAGTAAAAGGTCAGAACTACATCTTCAGGAATCTTTCCTCTGCCAAAATAAGTAACTCACTCTCTTGCTGGTAGTTGTCTGCAGCTACCGGTGTGCACACACAGTGCTATCTTAGCACACCAGATGCAATTGGCAGCAACCACCAAGCACATGTCAAAAATCAAAATGGACATTTCTTTCCCATGTTTGAGCCTCCACAGCATCCTGGCTGGGTCACAGGCTGTTCTGAGTCAAGTTTTCAGAAGCAGTCAGGTGACAAAGGAGCCTACTTACCTGCTGATCTTCAGTGGGAAATAAGCACCTAACCCATTTAGGTTAACCTAATATATAAATAAGCACCTAACCCAAAAAAAGTGAAAGGCTAAGCCACCTGGGTGTTCCTCTAAACTGCCATGTGGTTAGTGCTCCAGAAGGGATAGGCGAAAGCATGAAAACAGTAATCAGTAAAATTTGCATAGGGAAAAAAAAAAAAATTCCAAACCCATCCCACCTGTAGACATTCCTTCTTAAAAGAGGACTTCCCCTCTGAAACTCCTATTGCAGAACTAACACCATGCTCAACCCCATCAGGAGCCCTGCAAGGAAAACTTGGGATGTTCTCAAGCAAGCGCTGGAGTTCAGTCTGCGATGCCTATCTCAGCACAGTCACTGCAGCTGTTACGATGCTGCTTGCAACCACCTGCTACTGAAAAAGCATCATACACACTTAAGATCATGAGACACTGAACAGTTTTGGTTTGTTATGCTTTGGTGCTTTTTTTTCCCTTTTAGAGGGTAACATACCTGATGGGGAGTTGAACAGAAGTAGTAGTAATTATTTGGCAGAATAGCTGAAGTGACTTCATTAAAAAGGATACATTTCCATGTCCTGAAGTAATATTACTGGTCATTTCACTTGGACTTTGGACTGAGCACGTTCTACAGAAATGCAAAGGCTTGAGTCATGAAATGGAGTCCCACCCATGCATTCTGCTTAACCACTCAGTTTTCAAGCCCCAGCTCCCTAGCTACTGCTTTCTGTTAAAAACTAAGTGCTACAAGGGGTGCAAGTCTGAAGGAGAAGCTGGTTGTCAGGTTGGACTGTGTATGTCGTTCATCACGTTATGAAAGAGCTACGAAGCATCAGGTGTTCAGAATCAATGCAAAGCAGAGAGTTTGGTAACAGAAAGAGCTGTTCAGCATCAGTAAGACAGCAAACCGTCAGTTTTAATGTTATTTATTTTTAACCTGTGTGAATTTATCAGCTCCTTTAACATCCTCTTCTACTAAGAAGTCAGTGATGTTTTCTTTTTAAAAGAAAGATTGCAAACATAGGTAATTAGCTTCTCTTTGAGAATCTCCCGGCTGGGAGAGAAGAAGCAAGGAGGAATTTTTCCCAGAGGCTCTGGCACTCAATCCCACCTACTTTCAGTGGGAGCTGGATGCTGCATGCCTGTGGGTGTGTTTGAAAATCCCACGGCTTGTTATTTGCCGATTTTCTACCACGGACTCAAGAAACCCGGAATTTACCTGGGTGCCAAAGGAGTTCAGTGTCCACTGGTGTCAGCAGAGAGGCCTCCAGTTCACTGACTGCCCCTATGCTGCAGAGTGCGTGCAATCTTTTTCTCTTTTTTTAAAAAAAAGCTGTAAACTACACAGTGAAATCTGGCTACGTGCAGGCTGGGGAGAAGGGGGTTTCCACAGCACACACCTCACACATGGCTGGCAGAAACAGCTCACCTTTGAAAGCAAGCACACAGTGGTAAAGGGGTTTGCTGAGGAACCGTCACCCTCCTGGCTTGCCTCATAAAAAGGGGTAAACAGATGTCTCCATGGCTGTCAACCTACCACCTTCCACCAGCGCCAAATTAAAATTCAAAACGAAAAAAGAGCACGTTGCAGTCAGCTTGTGTTCAAGGATGTTGCTCGGCCTCCAACGCAAACACGATGCTGTTGAAGTTCTGGGCTCAGTTCAGGACACTGGGCTTTCTCCTCTCCCCACCCACGAGGGGACGGTGGCAGCGGCCCTGCGACACACGTGCTTTGGGCACGCAGCAGCAGGTTGAGGAGCAGCATCCTGCACCAGCTGCCTACGGAACTACAGCAGCTCTAAACTTTTTTTGCCATTGTAATGTAATCATTGAATAATTCGGGTCCAAGGGACTGACCGACAGCAGCCTGGCGGGGGCAAGGCTCTTTCTCGGATGAACCGGGGCCATTCCCGCCAGGAGAGAGCCGCCGGCGGAGCTGGGGGAGCCCCGGGGCTGGCAGGATTCAGCCCTGCTCGCTGCGCCGAGGCATAAGGCGAGAAAACAACAGGTTTGGCAGGTCTCTTTAAATCCCTTTAGCTACACGCATCCGGAAGGAGACGGCAACTTTTATCCCATGAAAGGGAGAGCGCGCGACTGGGAAGCGCTTCCCGGGCGCAAAACTGCGAGGTTGGTTTTTTTTTAAATAAATAAGAGTGATAAAAGATGCCCGACAAGGTAGAGGCTGGCCGCGCCGCTCCCGGGACAAGCGCAGTGCGGGAGGCGGCGGCCGCTTTCCGCCGCGCACCGCGTGGCAAGCGCCGGTCACGGCCCCGCTCCCGCCCGTTACCGCCGGCGGGGCGGCGGGCTCGCTCGGCGGCTGGGGGTGGCGAGGGGGGGGCTGCGGCGGGCGGAGGCGAGGCAGCGCCGGGAACAAAAGACACCCCCCACCCCCCCCCCCCCCGCCCTCTCCTCCCCGGGGGCGGACGACCTACTTTCGCGGGCAGCCCCGCCGGTCAGGTGGAGCCGCGGGTGGACACAAGCGGGTGGACCCGGCCCCCCCGTCCCCAGGGCTGCCGAGCGTTCAACTTGCTCGAAAAGCGAATAAAGATTTTTTTATTAAAAAAAAAAAAACCAAAACAAATTAAAAAGCACAGGAAGGGGAAGGCGGCGCGCCGGGGAGGAAAGCCCCGAGGTGGGCGCTGCGAGGCGGCCCCCGCGCTGCAAACGCCGCCCCACCACGCGGTCTCGGTGCTGCCGCCCCAACCGCCGCCGACGGGAGTTGGGGGGGGGGGGGGGGAAGCGGGGGTCGAGCCGCTGCAACCCCGCCGGGCACCTCGACCCCCTGCCCCGGCGGGGTGGCGGCCGCCTCCCGCCCCCCCGCCGCCCACGGTCCCGTCCCTGGTTCCTCATGGCTCGGCCCTGACGTAATTCAAACATGGCAACAGTTGCACTTCAAAGGGCCGTGGCAGACCTCCCAGCGACGCGGGGGCGACACGGACACACACGTACACCCCCTTTTCCCTCCCCCGGGACCCCCGACGCTGCGTCAGCCCCGGGGCGACCGTCGGGTCTCGCCCGCCCGCCCTTTACGCACCAGCGTGGGAGCGCGCGTGCATCCAAACTTTCACCGAAGTCCTCCAAAACCTGCAGCCGGCCGCTAAATAAAACAAACCCAAAACCCACCGTGGAACAAGTTTTACCCCACGCACACACGCGACTTGGGGAGGAGGGGAGGGGGGGGGGTGTGCTGAGCTCCCACCCCACGCGTGGACGAGCGCTTTGCCTCCCAACGCGGGGGTGTGTGTGTGTGGAGAGGTGGGGGGAAGCACATGCGAGCCCTTTGTTTTCTCCCCGCAGCCGGGCGCTGCCTACGTGCCGCGCCGGGGACACGCCGCGCGGGTGGTAAAACTCCGGGAGCGACTTTCACGACACCGGGGCACGGTGATGCCCGCCATCCCTCCCTCGCCCCCGTCGGGGGCGAGGGAGGGATGGCGGGCATCACCGTGCCCCCCCTCCCCCCACCAACCCCGAACTTCTGAGCGCCGGTGCTACAGGTGTGCGATGCGGGGCACGGCCACGCCGCCCCGTTTTTCCCTAACCCGCTCCGCAGCTTTTGGAGTGAAATCGCCGGGAACCCGGCCGCGCTTCCTTCCCCCAGATTTGGGGATTTAATCGTTATTTTGAAGGGGGAAAGGGAAGGAGAAGTGGGGGGGGGGGGGAGAAGTCAAGAGTTGCCGGGACGGGTCTGCGACAACGCGGGAGGAGTTTCTCCCTGCCCGCACCTCCTTGAAAACTCCGCTGATTGAAGAAAGAAAAAAAAAGGGGGGGGGGGAACACCGCACACGGGAACCACGCGTGTCAAAAGTGTTTCAAGGCGGCAAAGTCTCCTCGCCGCGGCAGAGCCCGAGACCGGCTCCGCGATTAACTCGCGTTTAACAGAAACCACCGCCTGCTGCAAAAAAAAAAAAAAAAAAAAAAACCACAAAACCCCCAAAACAACAACAACAAAAAACCCCCCCACAAAACAAACCCAAACCCCCAGCAACACACACCGAAAAAGAAAGAAAAAAAACAAACAAAAAAACAAAAAACGGTTTAAGCCCCCCGTTCCCCCTCGCCTGGACTTTTCTTTCCTTTCCTTTCGCTCCCCGCCCCCCCCTCAAACAGAAAGAAAATAAATAAATGAAAATAAATCACTCACCGCTCTGCTGCGCCCACCAACAAACGTGCGGTGCGCGGCGAAGCCCCGCCGCTGCGCGCGCTGCCTGCCTGCCTGCCTGCCTGCCCGCGCGAGCCTTCACGCTCACGCCCCCCCCCCCTCACTCCTCACTCCCCCCTCCTCCTCCTCCTCCTCCTCCTCCCCGCCCTCCCCTCAGCGCTCGCCGCTCTGCGCATGCGCCGTTCCCACGGCCCCATTCTCCTCAATCAAGTCCTCTCGCTTTCGCGCGCCCCATTGTCCTTTTAAGGGAGAAAGGGCCGCGCGGGAAGCCGGGGAAGGAGGGGCGGTGCTGCCCATTGTGACGGCGGAGGTGACTTCACGCACGCGGCCCGCTCCCCCCGTCCCGCCCCCGGTGGGCGGGTCCGTGCCGGGCACCTGCCTTCCCCCGGGCGGGGCTTGTCGCCGCCACCTCCCTCCCTGCCGCCAGCGTCAGGCGCCCCGCAGCGCGCGAAAGGCAGCGCAGCGCAACGTCAGCGTCGTGACGGCACCTCCTCTGCGCGTGCCGCCGCCGGTTTTCACGGCGGCCGCTGGCGCTATAGCCGGGTGGGCCCGGGGGGCGGGAGGTCACGGCCTCCGGCAGTGATGGACAAAGGTGTTTTGAGCGTTTTCGCGTGGTTTTTTTTTGGGGTTGGTTTTTTTTTTTTTTTTCCATGCTCATTCTAACGCACGTTAAAACTCATCAGCGGCTCGCGTAATTTTTTCCTGCTGCGTCAGAAACGAGCGATTTAAAAATTCGCATCGTCGCAGCCTCTTTGTGCGATTCAGGGAGAGACGCTTCACCAAACGGCTGGTGGGTTACGTCTTTGAAACGCATTTCCTTTAAAATCTAGCTATGCCAGAAGGATGAGCCTGTGATGTACAAGGTAACGCTTAAGGCAGTTATGACGTAGCACCATCAGCCTGTAACTGAAATGAAACCGCAAGCTGCTCCATCCCTGGTTTGCGCTCGAACCCAGCCCGAATGTTGAATGCCGCCTTTTCAACTATTTAACAGGTAAAAAAGTTTCCCACAGAATCGACAGCAGCTCAGGCACAGTGTGCGGTTGCTGTGGAATACTCTAAAATACTACAATAACGGGGATATATAATAATATGTATACATGCAAATAATAATTTCTGTAGCAAATTATTTTACCCTGATAGTGAGCTTTTTTGGTCTAATCCTAATTTGGGCACAGATTTAGCAACTCGCCAAGAACGCTGGCTGAAATGATGCTTTTGCTCCCAGGAGCAGCACTAGGTGATGATCCCGGGGGGGTTCTCCTTACCTCGGCCTGAGCACCTCACACCATCTCCCCTTGCTTGTGAATCCTTGGTAATTAATTCTATGCTGTATCCTTCCTCGGTGCTGCAAAACCTATTAATTTGGGCACGAAGCGCAGGAGGGTTTCTCACAAGGAAGTCTCCAGGTCTATCTGTCAGGTAGTTTTGGGTTGTTTTGTGGGGTTTTTTTTAAATGATCATAGAATTGCCCAGGTTGGAAGGGACCTTTCAGATCATCTAGTCCAACCATCAACCTAACTCTTGGCAAAAACCATCACTAAACCATATCTCTAAGCACTATGTCTACCTGTCTTTTAAAAACCTCCAGGGATGGTGCCTCAACCACCTCCCTGGGCAGCCTGTTCCAATGCTTAATAACCTTTTTGCTGTAAAAATTTTTCCTAATATCCAGTCTAAACCTCCCCTGGCACAACTGGTGATGATGGCGTGCTGTTTTTGTTACCTCTGCTTCCTTCCAGACACAGCCAAACCAAATTGCATTCAACTTGTGAGACACGAGTGTAGCTAATGCTGAATAATTTCTCAGAATACATATACATAAATTTACTGGTTTTAACTAGTCTAGGGAACTCTACCAGCAACTCTACCAGTTTGTGTATCATATATGTCTGGTTTTATCTGTCTCTTTCTTTTTTGGTTTGAAGGAGTGATTCTCCCAGATTTTCTCCCCTTAGTTTCCCTTCTTTTCTCCACACTCCTCAAGACTCCTCAGTGACATTCCTTGTAGTCCAGTGCCACCTAGTACAGTATTTAAATCCCCAAATGAGAATGAAATGGCATTTGCAAGGAGAATCCTCATAGGTACCAAGCAACGTGCTGCCTCTCAGCACCCAGCTGAACAAAACTGGTCTCCTGGTGCCTGTCAGTTGCTGCCTTCCCTTTACCACCACGCTGAACACGAACAAGATGGCTTTGATTGCCTGCAAACCAGGGTCAGGGCAAGTGCTGGAGTATTTATTTCACAGCTTTATGTCTTTATGCTCCAAATCTCGTGCAAGCCCCAAAGCTCTGTGGAGAACACAGGTTTCTAACTTCCAATAATGAATGCAGTTAATGCTTTAACTTGGGGAGGATTTGAGGTTTCCAAATGCGGTAGTGCTCTGGCCTGCAAACAGCTCGGCCGTTCCTGCCCTCTCAGAGGAAAACAACTTCTATCCACAGAAGTCCAAATGGCAACGCGTGAGTGAAAAACATGGTCAAACCCTTCATTTCTGAAACATGTCTAGTTTCCTTGAAGCATTTGCTGGTGACTTTTCCGGACTACCCTATAACTCGACGGTGGTTTGAGTTTTCATCCAGCTTGCAAATAAATAAAAGGCACTTAAATAGATAATGAGCTTTCTTCAAGGTTCCTCTAGCCCCTTCCCCTCAAGCAAGCCACTTGTGCTCCGCACACCATCAGAGGAACACCTTGTCTGACCTCACTGTGTGGAAAGAGGGTGATGAAAAATAGCCCCAAACTTGGGACGAGTCTAAGGAGTTTAATTTGGAAAACACAGACATCTGAAACTACGCCCGTGCCTTTACACTACAGGTAAAGCCTCATTTGACAAGGCTCTGTTTTAAAAAATTAAGCATCTTCCTTTCTACTCAGAGCTTGGTATAAAGGAGGAATATGGGATTTCACAGAGATCGCAGGTGATGTGGAATACGAGCTTTAGACCAGGGGATTTGTTCTCATCCAGGTCAGTTCTAAAAAAACATTTAAGAATGCATGTGGTCTCTGGAAAACTAATGGGACCGTTGCTGCATTGCAGTTAAACTGGTACCTTTCCTGGGTGGGATCTTAATTATTTTATCTGAGGAGCTAAATTATGTCAATGGTGTAATAATAAAGCTAACCACAAGGGGTTTTTAAATAAAAAACACACATGTATCATGAATGCTGAGGCAGAGGCGCTAACACAGAGGAAAAGTAGGGCATTTGCCAGCTAAGACATCTGATCCTATTGTGTTATTTTTCAATATTAATGAATAAGTAAACACAAATAGGCGGCTGCCTGTTAGGTGAAGAGCAGCTGTCAAAACTAAACCCAGGCAGCTGTTCCTGTTTTGAGATTTCACTGTAAATTGTTTTTTACAACTTGAGTAATTTGAAAGTTGCTTTATTGGCTTTATTGCCTGGCCAAAGGATTTTGAAAAAAATTACAGGACTTGTTTCAGGAAAAAAAAGTGTTGATTGACTTTCAGTTGTAAATAAGTTTTTGCCAAGGAGTACAATTTCAGAGGGAGATATCGTCAACGGATCAGTTCTTTATTTTCTTTAGCTCCTGCTTGCACCAGTTGTCCATATAAGTAGCAGCATATTAATTTTTTGAAGGTGCAAATGCTCACAGAACTGATAGTTTAAAGCAAACAGGTTAGGAAAGAAATGTGATTTTTCCCTCGGTTTTATGTTTTAGGCCAAATGACAGATGGCTACAAATAAACAGCAACAGCAAAGTTTGATGATAATAGATATTATGATATTCATACTGCCAGAATGAAGTACTCAAGTTACATGGCTCAGCGAGACAGGACCCCGAACTGCTTTACTTCTAGGGATGAGGCAGATAATTTATAGCCCAGCCTAAGTAAGAAAGCCATCAGGGCTTAACAGAGAATAATAACCTTTCTGAAGAGTTTTTAATTGGTATTTCAAATTCCTCAAGAGGAAGATAATTCTTTTAAATTCTTAAGGATTGCTCAAATTCTATAGCAAAATAATTTTCTCTTACTGCTTAGACACCTATAGTGCAGATTCTCAAGTGCTACTCCTTTCTTTGCGGCACTATTGCTTTCATCCCTATTAAAGCAAATAAGACCATTCTATGACGATTTGTATTAAGGCGATTTGAAGACGCCATTAAGAAGATCAGTCCGCTCTGCCTGCCAGGCTGCTTCCTGTCAAGAAAGTTATCCCCCCTCATTCTGTCATTTGGGGCAGTTCTGAAAATGGAGTCCAAAAATTTGGAAACCCAAGAGGGATCTCTCCTCTGAATTGAGACCCTCATCTTTTTCAACAGCCTGGGGAGAAGTTCCAGATTTTATATTAACAAAGTCAGAGTAATCTTTCGGGAAGAGAAAGTTATGAACTGCTTTGGAGAGTGTTGTGTAGGCTTGGACTCACATGGGACCATTTAGGGGACAGAATTTGCTCTTTGAAGCTTCTTACTGAACCTAAGACTCCTGACCAAGCGCATCCATCTCCTTAACCCTCGTTGCCATAGCATGGTCCTCAACGCAGACACGGCTGGCTGGCAAAGAGAGAAAAGCAAGGGTAGCTAGTTGGGAGGGCATCCGTGGTGGCTAGACAGCAACGTTTCATTGTGACAGGCTTTTTCTCTTGACCTCTTTCTCAACAGGAATCAAACAGGTAAATAGGAATGCCTGGGAATAGAAAGACCTAGGGAAGTTAATTGATTTTTGTTGTGTCTTGGGAACAAGGTCATATCCTGATGCCTGAAATCCTCTGCTAGGGAACAGCCAGCGTGGGGTGGGGGGGAACAGGACTCACTGGGGGAGCTGCCAGGAGGGATTTTGTTACAGGTGTAGGTACTCCAGGCTCATCCCCAGAACTCTGCTAAATAAGACCAAGCAACCTGAGGCAGTGTCTTTCCAGGTTAAAGCTTCACCCATCACCATTCTTTCTTTGGAGATTTTCTAGCCTACAGGTCTGTTCTCAGTGACGCTGCTTTTTAATCTACAGTACCAGCAGACAGAACAAAGCTCCATAGGTTCCCTTTTCAGGGGGAAAAAAAAAACAACACAAAAACGGTATTCCCAGATTAAGGAGGAGCTAGCTGAAAAATGAGATCAACATAACACTGAGATAGCCCTAGGAAGGGAAAAAGGCACTTTAAGGAGGTGACAGAATTTCAGATCTAAGACTTTGACTGCAGGGAGCCATAGAAACTATGGAGAAAATACATCTGTGGGTAGAGATTTTACTCAGCCAAAGCAAGGCAGAGGATAGTGATACCTCACTGAGCTGAAGTACAAGTGACTGGTCATATGAGGGGGATAGCATCTTGCTGACCTTATGGCCAAGCTGCCAAAGACAGATACAGCCTTTACAACTCTTCTGGCAAGGAAGAAGATCTGTGGGAAGACTTGGCTAACCAAGGGAAGGAGGCAGTGGGAGGAGATGGTCCCTGAAGGAAATCTGCAGAACCTGGAGTCCCAATCACAAGCTTTGAACAAGCAGCCAAGAACCAAATGGAAATCTACCACCGAGATCTGGAGGGAGGAGCTGGAGGCAAAAATTTTTGCAAAGGCAAGAGGGAATGGAGTTGGCCAACAAAGCCACCACATTACACAGATAACTTCAGATAGCTTAATTGGATTGAATCAGCTAATTGGACTGCAACAAATCAACCAAATTTGACGCTTAACATCCTCTAAAAAACAAGCCAAGGGCAGATAGAGGAAAAGAGCAGGCAGGGAGAAAGCAGCATGAAGGGAAGAGGCAGTGGTGAGGCTGTAGGATACATCCTCCCTCCTCAGGGCAGAGGCATCCCATTCTGAAAAAGGTGAAAGACTTTCAGGGAGAAGTCTTCACTCACAAAACCACGTAAATAAGGGGTGGGCAGAAGCAGGATGCACAAGCTTCGGGCAAAATTTGAGCAGATGTTGATCACAGGGAGCCCCAAGAGCGAGTCAGGTCCTATAATGGATGTTCATAGTCAGGAATTAGCTCTACAGGGTGATGAAAGAGACTTAAATAAACCCAAACCAGGACACACATCTGACCTTAGTGACTACCCTCAGGTCTGACTGCCTGTTCATATTGCAAATTACAGCACGCAGAGAAGTCAAGGGACTCAGATGCTGCCCCCAGGGCAGAAGCTGCAGAGCCTGAGCCACAGAGCTAGTGTGCAGCATGAGCCCTGTGCTGCACAGGCACAGAGTGATGTGACAGACATCTCAGGGCCAGAGGGAAGGTTCCTCTCTCTTCACTAACCCCATGATGCAGAGACCATCAAGGAAGCTAGCACCAGTGCTGTGGGGGTATGGGAGAGAAGGGGTGCAAGAGGGTACTGTAGCGCCAGAGGAGTTTATCTACATCTCCAGGGAAGATGTATGAAGCCTCTCAGTAAGGAGAGGCCAGTTTTTGAAGCAGGATGGTTTAGGACTTCCACACCACATACCTTTCAGCCTCCAAAGAAATGCCTTTAAAGAATGGTTAGAGCCACAGTTGGGCTTTTCTGTTTCCCTCCAGCCTGGGCTGGGAGGCATTAAAGCTGATTAGGTGCTGTGCGAAGGGACGTACTACAGCTGGGACTGAGCTCACCTGAGCAGGATGGGGCCCCAGCACCCTGAAGCGCGCAGGAAGCCCAGCCTCACAGGGGAAGGCATGTGAGCACACGTGGGGTGGCTCCTTGAGTGATGGCACCCCCCCAAGTAGGTTCCTGCTCCTCGTACGAGCCCCAGGGGCTCCTGGGGAAGCTGAACGAGAGCAACCTGCAGGGATGGCCAGGTCATGAAGAGGTACCCTGGCATGGCATTGCCCTTCAGGCATGGGCACTTTTCGAAAAACATCTAAACAAAGTGATTGCTGTTTACACAGTAGCGAGCTGACCAGTCAGAGACACTTCAAAAACTGGCCTTTCTAAAACCAGCTAGCTGCGTGGTTTCTGAGATGCTATTTTAAGCATGCTGTCAAAACAAATCTCTATCCATAGCTGAACTGAGTGACTCTTCTTGTCAGGACAAGTACCCTTAGCAGTGGCTGGGCTAGTCTTAACGTAAGGCTTCAAATACAAGAGCAATATTTGCTAGCTGATTTGTGTTATCTGTAAGAGGGAAGAGGGAAAACTAGATAGCTACAAAAGTGACCTCTTGAACTGATCCTTCTTTGCCCTGCTAATGCTGGTGCTGAGTTGCACTTGGGGTTGAACAATTACTGGGAAATCGTGAACATCTAATTCATACCATGTAATAAAGAAAAGAAAAGTTTGAGCAAGGGCTAAACCGCTCCCACTTAGGTCAATTACTAGCTGCTTGATGGCAAACAAAACAGTTCAAGGTTTCAGGCCTTGTACCAGCCATGGTCCCAGACAGATCCAAGACTGCAGGTCTGACCAGCCTGGTCTTTCCTCTACTCCTAGATCCTTAAGCTGTTTCAAAACAGAGAGGCCCAATACATTTAATACAAAGAAGGCAGGAGTGGTTCAACTTCAGCCCTCAGGTGGAAGGATGTTGGTGCCCATCAAGCAGAGAAGCGTGTGTGCTGTGAAGGCCCAGGTCTTTCCCCATTGTGTGCATGTGTGTAAGTGTTCAAATGGTTCTCATTTAAATAATTGGGCCAAGTTTACCCTCTTATAAAACACATCATGCTGTAAATTAGAATAAGTAGCCATTCATAGGAGGCCTGCAAAACAGGAGGGTGTTTGTATATGCCATTCTTTAAGGCAGCAGCAGCCCTTTAAAACCTCTTTTATCAGCTGCAGCAAATGGGCTCCCAGCGTGCTCCTTACTCTGAGTCAGCATGTAGGTGGTGACTGGGGTACTGGAAACAACATTTTGAGGGTGCACTGGGAGGCCTGGGGGACAGATACCAATTGCTAAACTCAGGAGTCTGATTCAAGTCGGTGGCACCTTTCTGCCTATCTCTAGATAGACCAAGATGTCAGGTGGGAATTTCATGCAGGCACAGCATGCCAGAGACTCAGCTTCTTGGGGATGGACTGTGAAGTAGGTCAGTGCCGTAGTCCGCTTTCTTTCAAGCCTGCTGCTTAGGTCCCCCGTCCTTAACAGCAGGCTATTTAGCTCTGGTAAATACCATGTTGCTTTATAATCTCTGTGCCATTACTGTCCCCTCCCATGCTCATGGTCCCAGGCTCTCGCTGCCCTCACCTTAAGGCTGTGATGCTCCTGTGCTGGCTTTTACCCCCTGCAGGGCCGCAGGGCTCAGCAATACCTCCACAACTTTTTGCCTTCCACATATTTTGGTGTGTCTTCATGCTAGCCAGCTTCTGCTCCCTGCCAGGGTACACCTCCCTGCTAGGTATATGTAATCCACCATTATCACTCCTTCCTGCTCCACCTGTTTTTAATGCTTTAAATGCACAGAGAAAGACACAGACTCCCATCCAACAGGTACACGCAGTCATGGTTCAGACAAGCCATACTCTAAATCATCCATGTCCCTTTATAGGGCAACTGTTATGGTAACAGTTACTCATTTTCCATTTTCCAAGTCACGATAAGTAGACAGGAGCCAAAAAATGTCATCTGCATGTGTGAAATTCCTATAGGGTCCTGGCCAAAACACTGAGAACGGCCAGGTACAGCATCTTAACTACATTCCTCATGGAAATTTAGACAGTTGCTGGAGTGCAATGTGTTACCATCAATGTGGAAGCCCCACTAAGTGGTTAGTCTGACATGGTGGGGTAACAGCTGCTTTAGACTTGAAAACATCCCATAAACCTCTTGAAGAAATGTGGCATGTTCCCATCATTGCTAGTTGTCTGTTGACACTGAGGGCTTCTAAAACTAACCCATATTCTATGTATAGTCCTAAGAAAGAAGGTGTTTACATAGAGGAAATGGGAGTACCTAACTCCTGTTTCTCCCTCAGGTAAGAGTCATAATGCCCATGATAACACCGGTCACGGGAAATTACAAATAGTACCCAGATTTAACCAATTGCATAGTATATGTACCATAAAATGATCTCACAACAAAACACCTTCCAAAGTATTTGTCAAGTGAGCGACAGCATCTATTCCACACAGTTGTCAAAAGAGCTATAGGACCACACATGGTGTTTGAAGCAGAGCGGAGAATCTCCTGTCCTGGGAAAGTAAACTGCATCATTTTGTCCAGAAAAAAAAAAAAACTGGTCTCTTATCAGGAAGCTGGGGCTGGCACAGAGACCATCCCTTGTTCTCAGGTTGTGAGGTGTCTCTGGCCAGCATGACCACCTCTAGGGTGTCTAAAATCAGCAGGGATTAGCTTTTGAAGATGGAAGAAAGCAGTACCTGTATGTGTGCAGATTGGTTCCAGCGCAGAGCAAGCTAAACACACTCTGATTATTCTCTGTTAAGGAAATGGAGAATGCTCTGACTGAATAAAAACCACCTGGTCTAGACTGTATCGGATGTTGCTCAGTAAGAAGGGCATAAAACACTTGCCAGCTGTTATGTCGCATATTTTTCACCAACACAGGATGCCCAGGGTATGACAGAAAGTGAGAGTGACAGAAAGAGCAAAACTCACTGATAACTACTACCTGATTCCTTCCAGACTGTGCAGCTTGTAGCTCCACGAGCAACTTACTCTTTATGGACCCGTGTTGGTTGTAGTGCAAATTCTGAGCACTAGACAAGGCTGGATTCAAACCAAAAAGCAATATCTTGTACCAAAGTTTTTCACTAGACACAGAGATAGAATCTTCTTCCAACACTAAAACAAGACAAAAACTCTGATTCTTGATTTGACAAAGGAGTACAATGATATTTTTGGCCCTGGTGTGATTACAAGATGGAAAAGATACTGACTCAGCAGGACATTTGTGCCTGTGGATCTGATAGTTTGGGACAAGTAACTTAAACTGAGGTGATAAGATGAGATGAACTCCTAGACAATTCAAAGAAATAAGTTTTAAAACATCTGTTCTCATGTTTAATTTTTCCAAACCCTTTATGAATTATTTGTTTCCAAAAGCTTGCTAACCAGGCTCACATTTACCTGCCTGCACAAATCCTACAAGACTGTTCAAAACACAGAGAGCAGAAATCGCCTCTTAAAGAAGCACAGAGGCTTAATATTTGTTAATGCCACAGAGGCTGATGCTGATGCTAGCTGTCTTCTACCTGTTTGGAGACTTCAGTGCTTCAGGTAGATAAATGCGTCCTATTCAAAATAAGTTGAATCAACCTATAAGGACAATAAGAGAAGCCTAACCCAAAAAGCCCACAAGTGGAGGGCGGCCAGTATTCTCTCATGTCCCGACTGGTAGCAGGTGTCAGAGCAGCACCTCCCTCACTGATAATGTGACTACCATGACTACATGAGCTGTCTATGCTGAAGGGTTTTTGACACTGGCCTTTCAGCAGAGAACAGATCTGCATTGTGTTATTGATTGCCCTCACGACAGACTGTCACACTGTGGTGGGAAGAATGAAAATAAATGGGCCATAGGACCAGGAGGTTCCTTCCATTAGACTGGACCATCTGTCTTATGAAGAAAGGCTGAGGGACTTGGGTCCTTTCAGTCTGGAAAAAAGATGACTGAGGGGGGATCTTATCAATGCTTATAAATACTTAAAGGGTGGGTGTCAGGAGGATGGGGCCAGGCTCTTTTCAGTAGTGCCCAGGGACAGGACAAGAGGTAACAGGCACAAACTTGAGCATAGGAAGTTCCACCTAAACATGAGGAGGAACTTCTTTCCTTTGAGGGTGGCAGAGCACTGGCACAGGCTGCCCAGAGAGGTGGTGGAGTCTCCATCTCTGGCAACATTCAAAACCCACCTGGATGCGTTCCTGTGCAACCTGCTCTAGGTGACCCTGCTCTGGCAGGGGGGTTGGACTAGATGATCTCCAGAGGTCCCTTCCAACCCTTACCATTATGTGAGGCTCCTCTTCATCCTGCACTCTTGGGTCAGCTGAGTTGTGAAATGACACTAGCTCCGGTGCAGGCTTAGTTATTTCACATGTAGAGTAGCTCTGACTTCGGCAGGGCAGAATAACCTTTCTGGCTAAGACTGCAGATGTGTGTGCCCTAGGCTGAGCTCATGGCTGCTCTGCGAGGTTGCATGAAACACCCGGACTCCCAATGAGAGAAAGTCCACGAGATTCCTGCTTAGTCACCTACCATCTTGGCAGACTTTTATGTCTGGTTTTGTCTTTGCATTTCAAAGGTTTTACTTACATGCTGTTCCACTGCTCAGCTGTTAGAGAAGAAATATAAAGATACGTCCTCACTCCAGCTCTACTCCTCCTCCTCGGGGCCACTGCTGCCTCTGTTGATGTGCTGCTCTGGTCTCTGCCGCACTGCTGCAGCTCTCGGTGGTACTGTGGCACAATGAGCAACACTGGGGCTGCCATGACAGACCCTTCTTTCCTGCAGCCAGGCTTCAGGCTTCTCTTTCAGCCACACCTGCCTTCATCGAAGTTTTTAACTCCCGCGCCAGCACAGCAGCAGGGAGTGGGCACCAGTGTTTTGCCTTTTGCTTTTTTTTTTTTTTTTACACCTTAAAAACGTTGTGGGGGAGCACTGGCTGTCCACCTGCAAGCCCTGGCCCTCCACAAGGCCCAGCCTCCTCTGTGCTGCCACAACAGGGCTGGCAGCCATGTTGGTCTCCAGGCCATGCTGTGAGGTTTGCAGCACCTATCCCACTAGAATATGAGATGGCAGGACATTTTATCAGAGGGGAAAGGTTTTGTTTCAGCTTGACAGGGCAGTTTGCTGGCAGCCTTAGTCCGTGGTTTCTTTAGGCCAGCGCAGGGCCTGGAGACCCTGCACTCACAGGTTGTCAAGGCCCCTTTGCTACCTATGTGAGGTTATGGCTCCGCTTTCCCCCAGGCATTCACATAGTGCCTGTCATGGCCCCCCAGAATCCCTCACAGGTGCCTGCTGTATTCCTGTGGGCTGGCTGAGGTGGGTCGGGGTAGTATGTAAGGCGGCAGCTGAGGAAGAGGCGGGGAATTCTTGGTGCTCCATTTGCTGCTTTGCTCATGGGCCCCAGCGCTGCTGCCCCCTGGGCCGGCATCCTCCTCTCTAGCCCTGGCTTCTCCTTCTCTTACTATTTATTTTGATCCTGTGCTGTCCTCTCGCTTTTTTTCCCCCACCAGTTTATTTATTGTTTTATTTGATACCTTCGATAACTGCTTGGCCATCCCACTTCTTTTGCAGCCCTTCCTTATAGTCTTGGTGAGCCGCGCTTATCTGGATGGACTTGCATACAGCAAAAGCAGCACCACCTCTCGAAACGTCTCCATGATCTCTGTTTAAGGACTGGGATGTCTAGGATTGCCACGCTCCAGCCCGTGCTATCCAGCTCAGCAAACATAAAGCACGCACTTGGCTTTACACCCTCATGTAATTCCACAGAGGTCTTCATTTAGTCATCTTTAAAGTCACTTTCAGGGGTTTTCTTGACTCAGATTAGAGGGCTGGGGAGTTGAATCAAATCCTTTCAAGCCAGTCTGTCACAGCCACAACTGGAGAAGAATTTAAGCCTGTTCCGTAGCGTTTTTATCCGGTGCAGGGAGCAACCAAGAAGTTTCATGTGTTTGTTTTTACCTCAAGGGTTCATTTTCTGCTTGTACAAAACATGCTTGGGTTTTGATATCAATGTGAATACACAAGAAATGTATGTCCTTATATTGGACTCAACTCTGTTCTTGGCTTTGCATTCACATTTTGTCCCTTAATTTTACGTTATGGCAAAGCTGCTCTTGAACACACATTGTGCATTTAGCCAGAGGTTCAAGAACAAACACTCTCCTGTCTCATCTGAGCTTTTTTCTCCTGCTTTAATGTGTTTGTCTTTCTATTTCCTTGCTACTTGTGCTAAGAACACAATGCCCTTGGAAAAAAAATATCTTATTTCGCTGCATATACCACACCCTTTGTATCTGTGCTAACTCTAGAGACAGGCAAAGCCCAATGCAAAGGTGTTCAGACGGCTTTGGCCCTTACCAGCTGTTTGTCTTTGCGCATTTCATGCATTTTTAATTGTACACACTTCTGTTTGTCCCCAGCTTAATGCTTTCGTGAAGAAAGCCTGGCATTCGCTTGATTTGCAGCCACCCGCTTCTTCGCAAGCAAAATCCTGTTTCGTAACAGCCTTTCTGTAACTTGGGTGCTGGCTATACCACAAAACAATGTTTTAATAAATGCTATTTACATTTTTCAGGGTAGCTAGAGGGGTTTTGGTTTTAATTAGCTGAGTAAGAGAGCCACGAGTGATTATACAGACACAAACAGAGCTGCTACCACCATCTCCTAGCTCCTTAGCCA
This sequence comes from Rissa tridactyla, assembly GCF_028500815.1. Taxonomy (NCBI): domain Eukaryota; kingdom Metazoa; phylum Chordata; class Aves; order Charadriiformes; family Laridae; genus Rissa; species Rissa tridactyla. The sequence goes on from NC_071466.1 coordinate 153,464,547, forward strand.
TGCCTCCTGTGCCAACATAGCTAAACCAAGGAAAAAATAGTACAGGCCCTTACAGGCAAATATTTTTTGAAAGAGGGGGAGAGGGAAATCGATGAAGATGTTACTGTGTGTATTGTGCCTGGAGCCCTCGATAGGTTTTCCTTACCTGATTAATTGCCTAAGCCAGAGGCGGAAAGTCTCTTAAGATCTGGGAGAAGCGAAGGGAGCGTTAGCCCTCCTGCCATCCTCCCCCAAGCAATCCTTTGGCGGGGGGGGGAGTCAGGGAGGTTCTTCTGTGGAAACGCTGCCCGCTGAGAACCATTTCAATGAACTATGGGCTCCTTTCTCCCCCATCTTGCTGCTGCGTCCTTCTCCTTCCCTTCCTAACCCTCATTCTCAGCACAAAAGTAACAGTCACTCAGAACATGAAAGGAGCAAGGTCCAAGGGACAGAGGGGCATCCCAGGAAGCTCTTTGAGGAGGGACCTCACTCAGTAGCTCAGCCTAGGACATCGCCAGGAACGTGGACAGCTTGGACGGCAATAGAACCAGACAAGGCATTGGGAAAATGGCAGTGCTTGGGAAAACTTGCTAGTAGTCCTGCATCATTTTTTTGGATGAAAACTTCCCAGCACTTTGGATGCTTGCGGGAGCCGGTACCATTGCAAACAGATTTAACTTCCATTGTCAAAGGAAAGCTTCATTCTGCTACAGGCCACATGCGAGTGACAGACTGATGCACGCAGGCTCTAGGTGGCAAAGTGCTTCTGGTAAGTATAGCCTGGAGTGGGCAGTGGAGGGGAGAAGAGGGGCATGCCTACACTGTTGCCTTGCACTGCTGGGTCCTGTTCTTAGGGTCTGGGTCTCAGATTTGTCCACGAACATCATCTGTGGTACTGAGCTGGGTGGGATCTATCCAAGACATCCTGCACTCAGTGATAAGACAAACCATGCTGTTCACAACTCTACCTAGAGTCAACACTCTGGCAGTCTTCACAGTCAATCTCCTGCTTGTCAGACACTGCATGTTGCCACTACGCTCTACCAGGCTATCTTAAACAAAGAGATGAACACAAGGGTTTTGAATATCTTCATTGGCACAAGCCTGGCCCTTCACAGAGATAAGCATTTGTGTTTAAAACGCTGAGATCACCTAGAAGCAAACTCTTATGTGTAAGAGTGGGACTGGCTTAATAAACATCCTGTATTGAAAGCAGCAACAATAGTGACTTTATTATTTTCCCAAAAGAGAGTTGCTTCTGTTCTGTGCACAACCTAATAGGTTAGCAGACTACAGTGCTCATGGACGCCTGTCTAAACTCACTGGTTTTAGGAACTTCCACTGACTTCAGTAAGCCACAGTGGATCAACTTGTATTTGCACTTCCTAGGACACACATTTGAATTGAAGATCAGCTAGTTCATTCCTCACTTCTCAGCATTGTGCCAGTTAAACACAAATGACTAAGCCCAGAACAGCTATCCTATTTCTCACTGATCACAGCTACCCACACTACCCTTGTCTAGCACAAATTCCTGCTGACATCTGAAATTCTAACAAAGTCCATGCAGATGATGAATTAAATAGCTTCTCTTGTCTGCAAGTTTTTCCTTGTTCTCCTGTGTTCCTGTTACCATGAATGGAAACCTTTTCCACAGCTTTAAGAACATGGTAGAGCCATGGGGTAATGTTTCCACTTATGTTCCCCAAATGCAGTTTTTCTAAAAGTCATTTTATATGTGTGTGTGTGTGTGTGTATAGAAATGTCCTGTGCACCACACCCACTTTCAGCCAGCTTCATACTATTTATACAGTCAGGAACCACAGACCATCTGCAAGAGGTTTAGATCTCAGGCAAGCCAATAGCCACACTAGTTCCAGGCTGGTGGGTTCATATTACACAGTCTGATTTAGAGCACATCCTGTTTCTCTCATTGGGTAACGACAGTCCAAAAGCTGCATGTGTGCAAGCAGGTAAACTGAATTCAGGTGAGAGCATTGAGCAGAAGAAGCAGGCAAAGGAGACTTAATACAAGAGCTCACAGCTATCTCAAGTACAGGAGCGCAGTCTTTGGGCTGACAGCCCAGTTAATTTGAAATTAATTCCACGCCTTTTCAAAAACAACAACAACAACAACGATGCTTCTCAATTGTACTGACCATTTCTGACTACTATTGGAAATCTCTTGCTAGCACTTCAGATGTCTTCCACCATGCACTTTCTGGTATTGGTGATGATCTCATTGGGCTTGCAATGAGCAGGGCCAGAGTGGAAAGAGGGGAGACGATTAACTTGATGTAGCTATACACAGCAAGGAGGTCTCCTCTATTCTCAGACACCCCTCGCCCCCTGCCATGAGCCAGACCAGGAGAAGCTAAGCTTGCAGGCATCTCCATCACCTCCACTCAACCACAACTACTGCGTTTTAGTCTTGACAGCTTGTCTTGTCCCAGCAGCCGCAGTTTCTGAGGCAGACTTATGGATGGCTGTACCTCCTGAAGAGGTTTGGCCCCAGGATGAAAAGCCAGGGAGACTTGCTCTTGCAAATCGTCTATTTTCTCTTCCTCACACAACAGCCAAGCAAGTATTTATATGCATTTTTGTAGTGCTTAATCACATTGCAGATAGTAACCGTAATCACTGTATTGTAGTTAAGTATGAAGAAAGCCTGTTGCTCTGTCCTAACGATTACAAAACAGCTAGACAGACTTGCACATGCCCACCACGCCACAAATCAACAGGTTTTAGAAATGCCTTTAAACTGGAATTAACCACAGATGAGACCTCGGGGTACTTCTGTCACTGTAGCATTGAAAAGCTGCTCTCAGTCACACACCAATGGGCGCTGGATGAGCAGTCGCTAACCCAAGCCTGAGCAGCCCAGACGGACAAGGCAGAAACTGGCTGCAACAAAGTCCCACCGCTCTGTACCTCAGCTCCCCAGCTGCAAAACAGGATATGCCTTAAGCAAATTGCTTAAAGTCTTGGTGGAAGTCAGAGACACCTAGAAATTAAAGCCCCGATTTCTGGTCTCTATCTTGTGCCTCTGTAAGACACATAAAGAACTTGTCTTCATATCTAAATTATTAATATATTGTAAAAAATACAACTGCCTCAGTCCATTGCCCTTAGATTTCACTCTCATAAACTCTTATTTTTTGATGTGTAAAGAACATGCTAATGTATCACTTGGGTGCCTTTGAAGAAATGAACTCAGTATGGGATGACAACGCTGGGGGGGATATTCATAAAGATTAATGCTAGCTCAGCCTCTGCAAGCTGCCTCTGCCGGACTTCTCTAGGCATAATTAAAAGCAGCCAAGAGAGGTTCCTCCTCGCAAGGTCTACTGAAGGAGCCCATCTCTTCCCTCTGGCTCCAGAGGCAGGGTAAGGAAAATGGCATCCCTAGGCTAACACCAGCCTTTGTGAAAACCTCTTGTTGAAAGCAGGAGAATGCAAGGATTGCAGAGCACCAAACCCAACATCTGGCTGCTATTGAGGGAGGAGTTTAATTGTATTTTAGTTTAGGCTTGTATCAGCTGGCCATAGGAGTGGGAAAGAATCTGGCACCGAATGTGCTGTGTGAAGGTTGAGGTGTCTCTTGCGTGCTCCATGCCTGCCTTCCTGGGAGAACAGATGTCCTGTGATAAGATCCTCGGGAATTACATCTGCTGCACAGTCCTGCCAAATGCACTTTGCAAATAAACAGCAATTGTTCATTCACCATGTTCACTTGTTCAGCACTTCACCCTACAGCGTGTTGACCACCTGAGGCTGGGTGAACTGAGCGCTCCACCATTCACCCATTTTAACAAGTTGCTCTAAGAGTAAATGGATCGTTCAGGGAAAGGGTCACACAAAACCTCTCTGGACTGGGGAGAGGAGAGTTGTTTTCTACAAAGAGAAAGAATTACAAGTTTTGGCTGTCTTCTATGTTTACCGCTTGTGCAAGACAAGTAGACTTGCACAAGTCTTGGGTAACCACTACAAGCAGGAGGAACAATATTTTACAGATTAGTTTATTACTCAGAGTAACTGGTGTGAATACTTGAGCCTCTCTGATATAAATCACAATCATTTTACATTTGTGGATCCCACAGAATTAATTATTGAATGATAGCAAGGCTGTCACTAGATCACACAGCAATGAGGTCATTTACAGCAATGTCCTTTGAAAAATATGCTGTGGGTAAGGATCGGGTGAGGGGGGGATGTTGTGCTTTTTAGTTTTGTTTTGTTTTGTTGTTTTTTTTTCCTCAAGACAAAGATTAAAGGAGAAAATAATTTGTCTGGTCACATCCTCTTGTGACAGAAGAAATTCTTTCAGAGGAGCTGAGGTGCCCTGTGAGGTCTGCGGGGAATATAGATGGGCCCATTGAAGTGTCAAGCTTTCCTGCAGAACTACAGCTTTCCGCTGACAAATCAGCTTCACAGTGGCTTCAGCAGTTTACCTTAACCAGCCACCAGATAGCAGACCCGTACAGAAATTTTCCCATTCCCTTCAAAGCTCTAACCAGCTTATAATGACACGTGTGATAGAATAGCAGGAGAGAAAATAGGAAAGTCAGCAACAAATGCTCCCTGACAGCAATGACAGGAGCTTCAACCTCGGAGCTCGGTGGCAGACGGGGATGCAGCTTCCCTCTTAACTTGAGCACAATTTATTCCAACAAGCTTACCTGAAATGCTGCAAAGGAACAAACCAGATGGGTGAGCTATTTCAACGCCTACCCGTGGCAAGTTTTCTCAGTTTTCTTCTACTTACCCTTTGCAGAAAACATCGTAGTGTTCTCAGACTGCATCAATGACAGCGCAGTGGAGAGGAAGTTATTCGCACTTCCTCATCTGGACAAGTTTAGTCCTGCTTTACTTCAAGTACTTACTGCCTTCAAGATGTCAGATCCCACTATCTCTAATTTACATACCTAAGCCTAACACATTTAGTAAGGAGGTGTATTAAGTATGGCCACTTCTCCTATTGAAATTTGACCACAAGCAGCTCTATGGATTTTATTCACATTTATGTGATCCTGTAATTTTAGGGCTACACTATTGATAAACATCACTATCATCAAACGATGTATTTGAGGATTTCCACACATATGGTCCAAGGCTCTGAGATTCGCTTTTCAAAATCAAGAGCTAAAATGAATGAACCAACAACTCCACCTCACATCCACCATGCACACACACACATGCGGGGAACTGCATTTCAACTATGTGGTTTTCAAAAATTCTCCTCTATTTTTGCCAATTCCAGCAGAGCTAGAGTTGGGAGGGACAGGGTGGGGGAAATTTCTGAAAATCCACTCCAACTTAGAAAAGCCTTTAATTACTAAGCTGGGCATTTCACTTGCATTCTTCTGCACCTTTTTTCTTGCTAGCACCTGTCACTCTCTTCTCTATCAACCCTTCTTCTTATGGGACATGCTAACTGACGGACTGGAGAGCATGAGTTTCACTCCAGCTTTTTAACCCTGAGTTCAAATATTGGAGAAACCCATGCGAAGAGATGAAAAGACCCTTGGCTGCAGTTAATCCCATGCATCCCATATTTCTGCCATCAGGATCCCCATTCTCCTTCTCCCCACACGCTCCAGATACCAAGGGAGAGCAAACCAGGCTGCCTAGCAAACGCCACCCTGCTAAGAGTTAAACTTCAACTGTGATCCCATTTCTTCCCTTCAATCAGCCATTCTTTCCGCCTAAACCTTGAAAATGAGGAGCTGGGCAGGCTTGGCACTGTCAGACTTTTGTGTCAGGGGAGGCAGAAGGGCAGGTTTTGAGAGCGGACCCTCAAACCCCCTCTCCCCCTCTTTGCTCCAGCAAGTTCCCAGGACCAGGAGTCACCATCACCTCAATGGTTTTGTTTGACTTGTTCCCTTTACGAAATATGCCCTCCCGGTTCAGATCAGCTCTTCGGCTTGAGACTCGAATCTCTCGGTTCCTCTGGAAGGAGAAAGCGAGACCGTCCATTATTCTCACAGTTTTATTTGTAAAGGACGTAGCATGAAAAGCTGTATTTCAATGTACTTCAAAACCTGAAAAACCCATGTCAGTTTTGTGATATGTATGTTAAAGTGCTTGATATAACAATACTTTTACTAATGTCGTCTTGAAAATAATCCAGTTCTTATTCAGTTAGTAATAATGTAAAGACAAAATATACTTAATGGAGACATTTAAGGATCATTTTAAGCTATACAGGGCACATTTGTACATTTCAAGTGTAACATACAATATTTCCCCTTAAGATGCGCACCTTCATTTGATTGAAAGAAGGAATTTTCTCAAATATGCCATCTCACAACTATTCTAAAAAGACATTTTTTTGAACAATGATATCTAATTACACAAACCAACTCGGAATAAACGTGAGCAGATTTTTCACTAAACAGTAGAATGTCATTCATTTCAGAGAATTATAAATACACGTTTTGTACAATAGTGAGGCATTTGATTCTCTGACTCCCTCAAGTTACCATGCTGGATGTTAGTATAACAGGACTATGCAAACTCAGACATCTGCAGAAAGGTATTAGATAGGATTATTTTAAAAAAAAAAAAAAAAAAAAAAAAAGCAGATACCAGAGAGCTTTGGTCTTTTCCAAGATTCCCTTTCTCAACAAATGAAGGTGCTTTAACACTGAAGTAAAAACTGTGTTAGTTTAGAAGAATCCTGATGGGTTTCTCACCATTCTAGGGGGTAGAATGATTTCTGTAAACCTTACAGAAAAAACCTCACAGTTTCCAATAAACAAGAGTAGTCTACTAAAACAAACAAACAAACAAACAAACATGGTAGAATAAAAATTCACTACAAAGAACCGTACTCCCAAGGTTGTCAAATAATTAGTCTTCTAGGAATCTGAGGCACTCAGCTGTGTCCCTTTCAACATATCATAGGGTGCTTTATTGCCTACAAGGAAATATTAGACACACTTAATTTTTATTGTATTATTAATAAGATGAGAAACCTGACAAAACCAAACAAGTCAACACTTGCTGAAAAAGCTGATGTGAAGTTGTGTTAAAATTAAGTGCTAAAGGTTCCTTAATGTAGTTTGCAATGGGGGAAGGCCCTGTTTTGAATTTTAAAATTTCTCAGGTTTTGACTTATTTCAAACTTCAGAAAGACTTTATGTAGTTATTGCCCTTTTCTCTGTGTGTGCTTTTCTCATCTATGCTTTAAGAGGTGCCCACATTTAAGAGGTGCCCACACCTTTAAGAGGTGCCCACATTTCTACTTTATCCTGCTTGCACTTAACCCGTGGCATGGTGGATGAATGTCACAACTGCTTCAGTCATAAATAGTCTTTGGAGAAGTATGCAGCAGTATACTTTGGAGAAGCAGCCAGCTAGCAAATGCAGACGATGCTGCAAAGAAATCCAAGGACTAAATAGGTTATTATTTCACTAAAATGAAAGTCACTTAGACTGGGTTGGGTGTGAAAAAAAATCATGTATAGCAGTCATTCATTAGACATAAAAGGCTTGAGTTGCAGTAGAAATCAAAACATGCTAAGCAGTCATTACCAAATAACGCTGCCGCATGGTTTCTGGTGCTAAACGTGTAATTTACTGATAGAGTTAAGTACTAGGGATGCATTTTCAATTGCTGCTGAAGGGTTGTCATGCATCTTCTGCTGACTTTAAGCAGACTTGCCTGGCCACACAGAAAACCCTAACACCTCAGATTTCACATTTCTGGAAACGTTGAGAGAGATGTCACACAGCCGTGGGCTCTGGCTGCTAACTCATGACACCATTCACAGCCTTTACGTTAGTTACTCACACCCACAGTAGTGACACGGCAGTGCTGCCTACAGGACTGGGGATGAGTTTAGTCAGTTTAAGGAAGTACAAGCCCAGGAGGAAAGAACGGTTATTAAAAGCTGGAAACCTCATTAAAGGCAACGCCTCCCTGACAATGTTATTTTACTTCTTAGAAACAAAAAAAAAAGAATCTCCTACAACCTAAAACTCTCCCTGCTAATGAAATGAAGTCACATGAAGGGTTTTCTTCTAGCTGGGAACATGACGTGAAACTTTGACAGTAAAGCGAGTGCTGTTATAAGAACGGGACAGCAGGAGGACCACAGGAAAGCAGAGAAGCTTGACAAAAGGCAGGTGTGAAAGCAAACCCTAATTTTCATTCTCTTTCTTTTTCTTTATCTCTCAGCCCTCTCTCCACCACGTGCGCACTGTACCGAGACCTGCTGCTGCCCACACATTCCCAAGTCCCTCCTAATGCCACTTGAGAGCACAGTGCAAGGCAATACACTTACAGTACCAGTTAGGGGCCTTCCCCAAGCCACAGCTGACAGTGACACATCCACAGAAATCGGCTGACAAAATGGCCGAGATCACAGGGAATAAACAAGTGAAAACAAGCACTTATATTTCAACTAACCCCCCAAAACTAAAGCCAGATGAAGGTAACTATGCCCTCAGATCCCTCCAACTCCCATCCACAGGAACGGAAAATACGCTCCATATTTACTGCATGGTATCCACAAGATTTTAATGTAATCTATCATTCAATTTTTAGCATACAGGATTTCAGTTGCTCCCAGTTCCTCTTCAAGAGCTGTATCTATATACACACACTGTATTACTAACACATTAACTGGAAAGAGTGTACAAGAGGAGCCTCAAAATGCTGAAGTGAGATTCTTTTCTTTTTTTTACTCCTTTTGCTTCATTCTTTTTTTTTTTGTAGCTGGATAGTTAAAAAAGAAAAAAAAAAAGTAATCAAAGATCCTGTACTTCCGAGGAACACTCATGCTGCGGGATAAAGGAAGACTCGTAACCTGTCAGCATTTCAAAACCAGCTGATACAGTTCAGTAGCACAGCAACATCGGTGTTTGTGGCTCTACAGCAATGATTCTTCTCAAGTACAGCAAGAATTTGGTATGAATCAAATTCCTCAACATTGGGGGGAAAAAGTAATCCACAACACAAAGTGGCTGAGGGCGAGGGGGAATCATCAGAACATCTAGAGAGGCAAGGGACACACCAAGCGAGTCAAGCAAGCCATCGTTCCCAATCTCGGGCTGCAGCAGCACCCCTTAAACAGGTGTCTCGTACTCTCAGGCTCCAAGGCTGACAGCAGTCCTCCTTCTGCAGTGTTTAAGCATTTCAACACTTGTCTCCCTTTTTGGAGATCAACAGATGTGACAGAAAAGACCTTACAGAAAAAAAAAAAAATTACAACTCACAACTTCCGTGCATGGAAAGGATTAAGTCTTGGAACAAAAAAAAAAAAAACAAAACTCAAAAGGGAGACCATGTACAATAGGGTAAACCAGCATATACTTAGAACATTTCCAAGAGTGAGACGATCACAATGGCTACATAAGGATATTTGCTGTATTAATTTGCAATACCTGAAAAAAGCCCTGCTGAGTTTGCACTATATTTACACATTGATTGGCTTCTTCCTTGCAAGCAAGTAGCGGCATCCCTTCCCGCCTCGGTCCTTCCCTCCCCCAAGTCCTTCCCCTGGGCTTAAACTACTCATAGTCAGAACAAGAACATTCAGTCTAAGAAAAATTTCTTAGAGTAATATAATTTCTTAAAGAAGATAGCATATTTACACACATCTAACACATGAAAATACTCTATTTTATACTAAATTTCTGTTTCAAATAAACTACAATACTGCATCTCAGCCTTCTGCAGCTTTAGAGGACAGTCCCCATCGGGCACAAATAGGGCTTCCCACTCCCGCTTCAACCGGCAGCTTTGCCTTACAGTGGTGCACTACCATTGCGTTCAAGTCCTGACAGGTCTCCAATTGTGGTTTGCTTGCTTGGGAAAGGAATAATGAAGTTCTCAGCAAAGCCATGCTAAACATCCACTCCTTTAATGAGCGATCCTTCTAGGATGATGTTGAAATCTTGCAATGTCTGTAGGACTCGGATAAGGGAGTTGACAGTCATGCGGTCCCGTAGGAGAGCGTTCTCCTCATACATCCTTGTAATGGGCGGGCACTCTGCCAGCAACGGGATCCACTGAGGGAGCAAGTGGTCCCTGCAAAGGGGATGGAAGGAATTATTTTAGCACCAGGTACAACAGATCTCAAACTGAAATTCTTCTCCAAGAACACAACCCAAAACACGCAGTCTCTTTTTGCGGGTGATGCATGTTGCCTGCACATAAAAAGTTTCCTGTGCAATCATAACCTTTGATTTTGTTGGTAAAATACAGGTAACTGAACATACTGTAGGAAGATGGAAAGATTCCAGCAGAATTGGATGATTAACTTGGGAAGAATTCAGCAACATTTTCAGATCAGAAACAGGGAAATTAAAACTCAGGAAAAAACAATAGACTGTTTTCCAACTGGTTGTCCATGTATCCAGACAGACAAGAAAAAAAATGGTACTTATTTCTAGACATACCAACTTTCACCCTCCAAAATACAACTAACCCCCCCCCGCCCAAAAGCAAGACAGAAAGCATCCCAATAGGAAAGAAAGATTCATCTAGAATAGTTTTGTCAAAATCATAACAGACATCCATTTTCATAGGCAAAGTGATTCAATGAGGATTTAGAAGTGCACCGGCTCTGGCAAAGGAACTCTGCATTCCCAAAGCCAGCACTTCATCAAAAATACAATTTCAAGACAGATTTCATACTTACGACTGTCAAGCTAACAGTTATAAAAGAGCTCAAAACATTTTTAGCAGTTTAGACGCTAGCCATGTATCATTACTGCTTCTTTCTTCCAATTTTTCATGTATTATTAAAGCTGCCTAAAATAGGTACTGGATAATAGATAGGTATGAGATGTCTTAAAATGGAAAACTAAAGGTAGTAACAACGGTGTAAAAATATTCTTCTAGTCGAATGCAAGAGGGGACATAAAACGAAGAGCAGTTAAGTACCTTGTCCCCAGGCAAACCAGAATTTGGAATTTGCCGTCCTTTCCGATGTTCCTTGGAGCTGTATTGATGGCATTCACATAATGACAGAAGGTTTTGCACGAAGATCTCTGAAGCAAAAGGGCCTCCTCATTGTCTCCAATCTGGTCACTGGTTTCAAAATAAGCAACAGCTTTCTCTGTGGTAGGGAGAAAATCAGAACCCAGTGAGCGGAAGTACTTTATTGTGACACAGAATTACACAAGGGAATCCTTAAAAAAAGAGCCTGCTGAGAGCTATTGCACAGTTTATATACAGATTCCTCACTCTGAAGACCATAGGTAGGTGGGGATCTCCACCTTTGCTACGTAGCAGTGGTCAGCAGACTGGCTGATTTCTAATACAGTTAGGAAACATCAAGGAGCCGCACCAGAGCACCTATCACTGGTTTCACTGTAAGTGATACCATCAGTTTTGATTTTTCACCTTTTCTGAGTAAGCACTTACCCCCAGGCCAAGTATCTCAACTTGCGAGCGTGTTTTAAGGGAATAAGTACATCTTAAATGACCGCAACACAGGCCTACAGATAAGCATCACCAAAAGACCAGTGCAGTGATTAGGAAAGTTTTCATAAACAAGTAGAAATCTAAACCTTTCACTCCCTGCCCTTTCCCAACTCTCCCCCTAACATCAACTGCTACTCTACCCCAACCTCCAGCCTACCTTCTTTCTGGGTAGAAAAGCAGCTGTTTGAACATTCATCTATGAATAAATGACGAGAATTTGACAGGCTCTTAAATTTCTGCACAGACTCACACTCATCCCTTATACAGAGTTTAGTGTTTCTCGTCTTCCATCTTGTTTCTCACTGACTTTAAGCAACCTGCAGCAGGTGCAAGGCAGGAACGAATGGCACCCTGGCTGACAAGAATCCGAGGTCTGTGCGTGAGTAGCCATTTTGCCCTAGTCTTTCTTCTCCTTCTGCCTCCAAATCACATACCGGCTTACCTATGAAATCCCAGATGAAGACATTCTTATGAAAAATGCGAGCTGATTTGAATCCGTGGTGGAAGACCTGCTCCAGTGCTGCAACCAGGCCGTTTTCTCCACACAACAGAATGGTAAGGCTCCCTCTCTGTGGGAAAGGGTGAGTCTGTCAGTACAACCTGCCTTGTTTGTATGCCAGAAGCTTCAAATCTAAAGGTTAATGGTATCTACTAGTATTTCAGTTCCATTTCTGTTTATGAAAATATGTACGTGCATTGTAGATACCAGGCAAGTAATGAAAAGTAGGAAGTACCTCTTTCTCCGGCTTGTGAAAGTGTTTCACAATATTGTTCACGGCTTCCCCGATTCCCTCTTGGATCTGTCCCGCATTAGGCTCTGTGAAATGATGGAGAGCATACTAGCTGAAGATACCAACTTCAAAACATTAATCAAATTCTCATGATGAAATAGCTTGAACTGCAGGAATTATTCTGTATCTTTAACAGTGTTCAGGCAATCATTTGTCTTGGGTAAATCTGAGCTTTAATCACAAGCAACTGATGATCAACCCTGTAACAGTCCAACAAATCGTCCTACTTAAAAATGCACAATCCAAGAATCTGGCTTGATAAATATTTTATTTGAGTTAATCACATCTTGCTCAACATAGAGTATGGCAACCCTCACAGGAAGATACATGGGCCAAAAGGTTGTAGCCCAGTCGTTTGACTGAATTCTATGTGACAGAGGCCAGAAAACCCAGCACTCATTAATTCCTGACTTGAACCTACAATGAGCCAAAACAAGTATCTATTTCAGGCACACATCTAGTCATTGTACCAGTGTGAGGGGCCACAGGCAGAGAATATTCCTTATTTATGGTTCCAAGGGCAAATTATCTTCTGTGTTAAAATATATGCCCTGTTTCTGCTCTGAATCTGTTTAGCTGTATGCCTCTGCTACTGAATCATGCTGTGCCTCCACCTGCCTCCACCTCATCTTCCTATACAGGTACCTGCAGAAAATCACCTAGTCCCTCATTCACCTTCTGATTAAAACAGAATGAACTATTCACACTTATTTTTAAGCAGATGTTTTCCAGACTTCAATCATTTTCACGGCTTTTCTATGAGTCCTTTCAAATTTTTCCAGACATATGTAGGTTGCTATTAGCTTGTCCTACAATTGTTATTTTGGAGGCATGGAGTAATTCAGTACCATTTTAGTACATAACGACCTCCACAGTCTTTGGCAGGTCTAACACAGAGCCTCATGTAGCTCACAAGAGAAATGAATTATTGTGCCTCAGTGCTCTCAGACCTAAGGATATGCTCTGCAAGTAGCTCTGGTGCCCACTCCTCCAGCTAATATAGACTCACATGTGTGAAGAGCTGCAGTGGTCCCGTGGTGGTTTTTAAAAGCTGCATTGCTCTTGGAGGCTAATCTTTCCTTGCTCGACATTTCAGCAGTCATGTCCTCCAATTTTACAGAAGCCAGACAGATTTATGAACGGGATCCACAGGATCTACACTGTGCTCATCTGTATGCTTTAGCGGAGAATGCCTCACGTGGCCCTCACAGTCCCATGCCCAGTTGTAGCCAGGTGCAGTTACTCATAAAAGCTAATTTTAGGGCCATGAAGTTGATGTCACCTAGGGTCCCTCTGCAGATGAGCTCCTCCAGAAGGCCGTTCACAGCATCCACATCAGGCTCTGAACTGCCCTTCAGGGAGGACTGTCTTCCCACTGACGGCAAAGTGAGCTGGGAAGCTGAGCAGGAACAGCTACTGCAAATTCTGCTGCCTCCTCCTCCCTCATCTCATATCTCCACGCTCCAAGAAAAGAGATTATTATCTCTCAAGTGTCAAACGGGGACATTGAGAGAGGCAACGTGTACAGTCACAGAGCAAGCTGCAGACACACAAACCAGGGCAGGAAAAACTCATCAGCTCGCAGCTGTTCCTCTGCACCACCCTTGCTTCAGTAGGAGCTCTCCTGTTCACAGGAGCTTTGTTTCTCAGCGGTTGCCGCCCCCTTCTCTAGGGCCCTGGGGAGAAAGGAAAGGACTTACTGGTGTTCTTCCCTGTGAGGGAAGTGATGCTCAGTCGTCGAGCCGTGGTAGGAGATTTCTGCTGGGGGGGGGTCCGGCACTGCTTTGCCAGCTCTTCGTCAGAGGTGGAGGACACCAGCTCTCCAATGAGTATTCGCTCCAAACTGCCATCGTCAACGCCCTTTCCCAGCCATCGCCCGCAGGGAAACCTGCCACGCAGCCAGCACAAGCACAGGTCAGCCACACAGGTAGTCCAGATCGATCTCCAAGTTAGAGGGACAGCTTGCGCCCACAAACACTGCTAACGGGCAGGGAATACTCTGTAGCCAGAAACTCTTCACAAACCAGAACTCAGCAGGCAGCATCCCCTGCACCACAACTGATGGCACCACACTAGGAAACTACATTCACCTCTTTCCTTAGGAAAAGGGAAACATGCAAAGCTTGCATGAAAGCACGGGGCAACAGAAGGTGTTATATAGATATTTCACGGGACACATCTTGAATTCCGTCGGGTTATTTTTCACTTGCAACCATAACTGATATTCAGCCTTTACAAATATTGTGATAATTAACAATTAAATCCCCACACAGAGTTCCCACCCAGCTGAGGCTGTGATGTCTCCTCGTACTCAAACCTCACCTCACATTTTATTGCTGTACTTTTTGACCTCATCCACTGTCCTAATGAAATCCATGCACATGTCCATACCCCCAGTGCTTGTACCCCAATCTCCTACTTTCCCTCATACACTGTGGCCAACCCTGAGCTCTGGAGCTCACCTCTCTGAATTATGGTTTTCCAAGCCCACATTTAGGAAAAAAATTAAGTCTGCTTAGCCAGATGTTTTGTAAAACCAATGATGAGTTAGGAGACCATTTCAACAGAAGAGGTATGTGCTCAATAGAAGATTAAGAAATCATCAAAAACTTGTATTTTCTTGTAATCTGAGTTTCTGTACCTTTGTTATAGTACTTAGACATCTGAATATTTTTAAAAGAAAAAGAAACCAAAGATTTGCCCTAAACTATCATTGCAGCCCTTGGGGGTTTAAAGAGTTCATTTGTGCACAATTTTACCAGAGTACTTTAAAGCAAGAGATTTAATTATTAGACACAAACATATGAATCACTTCAAAAGTATCCATATGGTACGCTCTGTCTCAAAGAGATGCAAAGAAAGTCCTACATTTAAGTCTCATTTAATATTTATCAGATTATTTGACTTCAACGAGGGCTTCTGAAGTGAGAGAACCGGGGGTGGGGGAGACCAACCCAACCCTATCGGGTACCCAAATCAGCCCACAGTGCTCCATCAACCGAGGAGAAGATGAATGCCTTCTTGCGTCCTCTAGATTTAGCAAGTAAGAATTTCAGACAAAGAAAATTAAAACTTGTTGCTTACTTGTACGTGTGTCCTGTTATTTCATTTCTCACCATGACACAATCAACCAGCCACTTGGCTAGCAGCCCTGAGTTGTCATGACCAATCTGAACGGTCGTCAGCTTCCCTAAATTCTGGCACTGGAATGAATAACAGTTTTTACTTAATTTAAAAAACAACAGACAACACCCCCCACCACCACCACATGCACACATATGGTCTCAAATGTATGTTTTTATGCAGTTTCCTTTGATTTATACAGCAAGTATTTTCAACCAAACATGCAGAGCGTTTTGAAAAGCAGAATAATTGTTTTAAGACAGGAGAAAAGAAATAACTTGAAATAAAACTATTGAAGGCTTGTGAAGAGATTACATTCTTTGTTGTGAGCCCTCACTCTGAATATTTCTGAGAAGTATTAATTACAAATTTCTGAGCTAAGGTGATAAAAAGGTGTGCTTTCCTAGAAGAAACAATCTTCAGTACAAACAGCTTTTCAAAAACGCATTTTGAGCATACTGACCTGCAGTTGACACACTCTACACTATGAAGCAGTCCCTAGATCCTTTATTCTTTTCAAAGATCCATTTGCTTATTGTTGGGCAAGACAAAAATCACTATCATGAGACTCTTTTAGCATCACAAAGAGACAGAATAAGGGAAACAAGGGACTGTGAATTCCAGTGCAACATGTAACTGTAGGTGGGGCTGGCAGCAACAACTATTAATGTCACCTGAATACTTCCCTTGCAAGACCTTGGTTTTCATTGCTTCTAATACTGACAAACAAGCAGCTTGGGCTGGTGTTTTCCATAGTGGGTGGCTACCCAAGTTGACATTTTAGGAAAGCTTCAGCCAAAGGATTATTCCAGAACAGTGTTAGCATGGTCCTTAGAAATGTCTAAATATGTTATTTCGCTTGTTAGAAGCCTGCAGATCTGTTCTACAAAATACTAATATCTGAAGGAGAGGCAGCCATTGTATCGTGAAAATATCCTCTGTCAAAATCTACCTTTATTTGGCAAGAGGCTTTTGGGGTTTTTTTACTATTGTTGTTGAAGATCAGTCTCCAGATGCTCAATGGATGCAACTTCAATTTTAGTAGCAGATTTTCCTACGAAATCACTCCTTCCTGGATATGGTACAGCCTGGAGCTACAAAGAGCCTGACGGGGCTTTCCCTGCCGTTCCCACTACCAGCTGCTTTGAGGTGGCACCAAGCCAACCTGTGACTGATGGGTGGGAAAGCAGAGGGGAACGCCGGGTAGTCAAACGCAAAGAGAAAACCACAGCGAGCACGGAGAAAAGAGCCCGGTGGGGATGGCGGCTCTACGGTTTGCTGGGGGTAGCACATAAAAGCCGGGAAGTTGAAGAGCTTGCAGGTTTTACTGGCTGGCTGGAAGGAAAGCAAGCAATGCCAGACAAGGAGCTGGAGCAGGAGGAGAAGAAATTTGGAACTGGCCAGAGGTAGAAAGGGACCTGACCTGGGTGGTGGTAAGTGGGAAGACAGATTGAAAAAAGAGAAAAGAAACCTGGAAGGGAAATAAGGAGTCAAACAAATCCTGAAAGGGAAAATCAGGCAAAGAGATGTGGAAGGGAATGAGACGTGGAAGTAGATTGGCCAGGTGAGAAGAGGATCCCTGGGCTGGGACAGGGACAGCAATGAAACCTGTGAGTGAAAGAGGTATGTGCTCACAAGAAACTTGCACCTAGCACAGGAGGGGCAGGCAGCATTATTTTCCTGTACATATTTGAATACACAGCAACCTTGAAAGCCTCACAGAATCTGAAATGCTGTGATCTTAAGACAATAAATCTTCACTAAATTAGTATCTGTTTGGAAGCACGTTTCAAATTGAAAAGTAAAACGTAAAGAGCATGTACTCACCTCAAACGTCATCTCTAGGTGGTTTTTAGGAATCTGCATTACGCCTGTATCTCCTAGTTCTCCCGACACGCATATCCACGGGTTTGATGTGGTTATTGCATTGCTTAGTTTCTTGATGGGAATTATCACGGACCTATATGGGATCACTAAGAACAGGGAGGATAAAAATAAATTAGTTTTGGGGTTTCCCCCACGGACCCCCTTCCCCTCAGAGCAAACACAGTTTCTGGAGTAAACCACGCCGCTCCCTTGAAAGGCAAGTTCTTGCCCCATGTCTCAGCAGCCTAACGAGGAGACATCCTCCTCCTCCTCCTCCTCCTCCTCCTCGGTTCTCCCCGTCAAGGGCGAGGCCAAACCTCGCTGCGGCGGCGGGGACTCTCCTCTCACGGAGGGTCTCCGCAGGGCTCCCGGCCCCACGCCAGCCCCGCACCAGCCCAGCTTTGGGGGAAGCGGGGGGGCTGCCGCCTTCTGCAGCCGCCCCCGCTGCAGGCAGGGGTGCCGGCGGCGGCCGGCAGCGGCGCCGCACGGTGGAGCTGCAGCCCCGCGGCAGGAGCGGAGCCGGGACGGCGCAAGGACGGGCCCGGAGCCGGCCCAGGGAAAGGATAACTAAAGCCGGTCTGCGGCAAGGGAACGGCCGCCCCCGGCGGGATGAAGGGGTTAAAGAGGGGGAAGAGGGAAAGTTACGGGGGAGAAGGGAATGTCGGAGATGCTGGAGCTTCAAAGTCTCGAGCCGGATGTGTCTCTGCGGACACCTCCTCATTTTAAAAAAAAAAAAATAGTTGTTATCGTTATCACCATCATTACTATTTGCTTTTAAATCGGCACCGTCCGTGCCCGCTTAAGTCACGAAGGACTGCCAGCCGCCCCGACCTGGATTTGACTGAGGTGCTGCACCCTGGCACCGCAACACTCTCTCCTTGCGTTTCACGAGCTGCCTTTTTGAGTGGGTAAGCTAAGCCAGCATTTTTACTTTTTGCGTGCCATACAATGATATTGCTTAAATACTCTCAAATTCCAAGGGCTTGTCCTACAAGGGAAAGCTGCCAAGCTGGATGCCCCGCAGAAACAAGGTAATCAAGGATGAATAAATCTCTTTGCGCTGTGCTAGTTCTGAGGGGATTTATTGCTTTAAGAGGAGAAAAAAGTAGAATGAGTGCCTGTTTTGACAACCACATAAAATTCTTGCTTCGCTTCACTCTGAGCAGGCAGGGAAATGAAGATTAAGGGCTGCCAAGGTGAATCCAAATAATTAGGGCATCTCATGGGGTCCTGCCTTCTCCACATTGCCCAGTGCTGGAGAGACAAAGATTCATTTTCGGATTTCAATCCAACCTCTGCTCTCCTTCTTACAACAGAGGAATGGAGAGGGAATCTTTTTGGCATTTAAGGAGAGACAAAAAGAGATTTAAAATATACAGCACAGCAGTGCCTTGTATTTCAACCTCTAAGATTTCCCTCTCCTTTCTCAGTCTGTGAAGAGCAGGCTGTTAGGATGCGCAATTAGCAAAGGCCAGAAAGAAGCATTAGGATGCAGAGGACTTGTCTGGGAGGGAAGATGAAAGAGACTACACAACTCGGCGAGGAAAATCAAGTGCTACAGCGGCACTCTGCTGATTACTCTCCTTTGTGCACTGCTGTTATCCAAGAGCACTCCCACACAACCTTGGCTCTCCAGCTGGTTTCCCAGAGCAACACCCAGCACCCATGAGCCAAGACAGCAACAACCAAGGTTTCCAGATAAGGGCTCAGCTACTCAAGCACCAGCAACAGCAACATCGTCTCTTACAAATCATGACAGCAACTAATTTCTATTCAGGGGGAAAAAAATTGACTGTCCAACTCACTGATTGTGG
Organism: Rissa tridactyla; assembly: GCF_028500815.1. NCBI lineage: Eukaryota > Metazoa > Chordata > Aves > Charadriiformes > Laridae > Rissa > Rissa tridactyla. The sequence continues at coordinate 153,483,557 of NC_071466.1, forward strand.
TGAAGACACTTGTGAAGCAGAAGTAATCCACAGCATTGAGCGAGAGCAGGTGATACAGAAATTGTTCCCGTTCTTCTTCACAGCGCAGGAAAGCATAACGCTTGTAAAGTTTCCTGGTAGAAACAAATACATTGCTTTCTTGTTGAAAAAGCACCACGTGTCTTAAAAGGTGTTTGAATCTCAAAACACCAAATGAAGAGTTGATCTTCATGGGACGTATGAACAGTGAGATTCCCTAGCTAACGCAACCTGCTAGAAACCCATCGGGGGCATTTACCCTCTGTGCTACACATGTTTTACAGATCACTTTTGGCTTCACACTACCATTTTCCCACCGTAGAATAGCCTTGTCTAATAACCTAATCTTCCTTCTGCTCCATACTGTGACAGAGAAAACTAAGCAGAAGGCGCGAAAGCGTGGAAGGCACCAAGCAGCAGCAGGGGTCTTCCTGCTGCTCTCTCAGTTCAGCGAGCCCAGCACATACCACTGGTTGCCCAAAGCAGGACAAACGCACACCAGGAGTTAACCTGGACCCGCTCGGAGAAAGCAAAGGCTTCTGACAGTGCCCACAGTCTGACGGCAACAGACTCCCAAAAAGCTGCTAAGGTAAATAGATATAGATGACACTTCAGGAAAAGCCAGGTCTGCCACCACACCTTTAGCTGATGACCCAAGAGGTGAGTGTCTCCAGCTACTCCTCTTTCTTCCCGTTAGCAGATTGGAGCATTTGGTAGCTTCTGGCGTAATCACGCATGCAACATCACGGGGCCAGTTCTGCTAAGAGCTGCATGCAGTAAGCTTTGGGGTTTTTTTTCTAAACGCATTGCTTTGAGAAAATGAAGTCAGGGAACACCTATGCAGGTAGATCCTTAAGTGCCTGTGCTTGCAAAGGAGGCAAAGTTGGGTGAGCTGATAAGTGGCCGGGAGGACTGGCCTCTGAGCCAGCTCCTCAGCAGTCAGGATGGGGGCCAGCGTTTCACTTGAGTCAGCGTAATGCAGGGCTGCTGTGAGAAAAGGGGCATTCCTGCCCCTGCCGCTTCATTTGCACAAGATCTAGTGACTGTAGGGCCGCAAAGTGGCTTGGATCAACGCACTGGTCTGACCAAAACCTAATGCCTCTTTCCTGAAAACTGTGATTTGTTTTCCAGGCGGATGAGGAGACTCCTGCCCTGCTGGGTGAGCTGTACCTCCTCCCCCACCTACCCTCTGCCCTTCAATCACTTCTATCTGGAAGTCACGGCACCCAAACAGGGCACCTGGCTGTGCCCAGAGCACGCAGAGCACCTGGACACGCCACTGAGGAAGACATGAAAGTGAAGCTTTGAGAAAAAGAGACTGCTTACTTGGCAAGTGCCTGGTTGGAAAGCAGCTGCTTCAGGTGCTGAGACAAAAGCTTCTTCTCCAGAGAAAGCCTTATCCAGGCTCGGGCTCGCCCCACATCCGTCTTTATCTCACTCATGTTCTGAACATGCCTGAAACGGGTGGAAAAAAAAATAGTAACAGATGAATCATAAAAATCTTACATTCTTCAAATGGCAACATCCAGTGTGATGCAGTGGCTGAATCAGAAAACGTCTCTTGACATCACCTTCAGAGAAAGGAGACCCCCAGCGCAGCCCTGCAGAGCCCTGCACTGCGGCACTGAGACCCCCGGTAGCCCCGGGCTGACTCAGGGATGTGGGGCAGCCCACCCCAGGCACGGCAGGTTGCAACCCGAAGGCACTACAGTCTGTATCAGCTGCTCTGTGTCCTGGCATTGGCTTGGCCGAGGCGAGCAGGGGTAGATCTGTTCATCCCTGCATTGCCCGAGGTAGATGTCCTCATGGACAACTGCTAACACTTAAAAAAAGCAGCCACCTTGTGAGACCCAGTTATATCACAGTGGCTTCCTCAAGCTGCTGACACGAACAGGTATGTCTGTGAGGGCAGAGGACAAACACACATCTTCAGAGCTTCTCCAAACCACAATCTACTCTGAAGGCACTAACAACCCCCTCGATGGCAGCAGCAATGGGAAATCTGAGAAAAAGAGGATTGTTGGAGAAAAACAGCGACAGGCAGTCACAAGCAGAATCACATTTTCAGGGATATGAGGCCCTTGTGTAAGTGATAATCTGAACAGCCCTCCACCACGTGCTTGGTCTGTAGGAAAGCAGAACTGCTCCATAGGGGCTTTCTTCTATGGTTTTGCTCTTCTTTTTTGAAACTTCCCATATTTCAGAGTTTGGAGAATGCCAGAAACTCTAGGTTTAGAGCACAGGGAGCTTTAGAAGAGGAAGAGAACTGCCATGGCAGGGTGAAGCTGCTTCCAAAAACCCCCCACTTGCTTAAATAAAGAGCAAGAAAAATGAGTAACAGTTTCCAGCAGGGGAAAGAAAAGGCTGCAATTTCTTAATTTTCACACAGTTTGCATGTTAAGTGCACAGGCAATTCAGGCCTCCAAACCTCCGTGGCAGGCTCCAAGTAGCATCAGCTGAGCCTGAACTGATCTCTGCCGCGATTCACTTTCCAACTCCCGTGTCTTCCTTGAAGGCCCTCCCTGCGTTGCTGAGTGTTAGGGAATGCGGCAATATTTACTCCAAAGAAAATCCAACAAAGTCATGCTGTGACTGATGCTTTTTATGGTGACTAGTATAGTCTCACTGTCTCGTGCTCTCCCCCATCTGTTATGCCCAAGCGTGTGCTTTGCGTTATATTTAGACCCTGCATTATTTGAGGAAAAATACTCTCTTGTTTATAGAGCTTCCAAATTAACAGGACTAGGACCTTAAGGGCAAATTTGCAAAGTACAACTTAGTGCTGTCCAGAAATACATGTTTGCTCTGAGTAAGTGAGGTGGATACCAGACATAGCTCATGGTTCTCCACCAGACTAACCTACCCGAATTCTCAAAATACAGATGTACCTTTGCCACCCAAGCTGAGGGGCCTGCATCACACGGCTCTGGGCTGTAGGTACATATCTGAAGCACCATCAGGAAGAAACAATCAATAGGAGTAATGGTAGCTTGCCAGTGGCAAAACCTAGGTTACTGAAAACCCCTCTAAAAGAAAAAAAAAATTCTTTTTTTTTTTAAGAAACTTTCCTGCTGTTTCCTAAAATGACACATGGGTAGTTCTCTGATGGACCAGGTGAGAAGTACTAACTCACAGTGAGCTGTAAAACAAACCCAGGAGGGCACATTACATAGAATCATAGAATGGTTTGGGTTGGGAGGGACCTTACAGATCATCTAGTTCCAACCCCCCTGCCATGGGCAGGGACACCTCCCACTAGACCAGGCTGCTCAAAGCCCCATCCAGCCTGGCCTTGAACACTTCCAGGGATGGGGCCTCCACCACCTCTCTGGGCAACCTGTTCCAGTGCCTCACCACCCTCACAGTAAAAAATTTCTTCGTAATATCCAATCTAAATCTGCCCTCCTTCAGTTTGAAACCGTTACACTCACATACAAGTCCTTGCCCTTTATAAGCAAGCTCAGCAGCCTCCCTCCGTCAGCAGCGATGCCTACCAGCTGAATCACTGCTCAGAGCCTTGCTCCTGGCACTGGAAAGCTCTTCCTGGCTCGGAACGTGGAAGGCAGCGTTAGACCTTTCTGCCCAGACAGCCGGGCACGTGATCTGGAGTCCTTGAGAAACAGGAGATGCACTACACTCAACTACATCTGTTGAGACACTCTCCTCAGACGTTTCAAGTCTTTTGAGAAGGGAAGATCAAAGCACAGACTATCATCTTCCTCCCTCCCCTTCCCCCCCGAGTGCTCGGCTGGAATTACATCTAATATGAAACACTGAGCGGAATATGTTATTTTACTGTGAGAAGATTCAAATGTGGATGGACTCAATCTTATTCCATGCATGCTCTGTACCTCTTCGTTACCTGCTTCTGGTTCAGACCGGATTGTCATTAATTGTGCATTTGGGAAAAATAAGGATCTGCAACCATGCAGCTTGCCAGAAACATTAAAAAGATTCAGTAATCAGTCTTGTTGTCAGCAAAAGTACAGCGTAACAGAACAGAGCATTCAGGAACCCAAATTTATTCAGTCTCAGTTGTGAGAGTCAGAACAGCTCTATTTTTATCAGTGACCTCAGTGGATGCACCGTATGCTCACCACCACACAGCAAACTCTTCTTGTCAGGGCACTGAACAGCAATTTCAATGCATCTCCCCAGGTTGGGACCTGCTTTTAATCCCATTAGTAATAAAGAAATATCTATTTTCCCTGTCAAATGTAAGCCTGGGGTATGACGAGACACTTCCTCTGCAAGTAGCCGTGCTGACAGAAGAGGTTACAGCTGCTCAGTATCACCGTGCCCCCGAGGATGGCGACTGCTCCCGATCCCAGTGCAGTCAGAAACGAGCCATACTAGCTCGTCCCGTGTAGGTAGCAGGTCTTTGCTAACCCAGCTTCTTTTTGACTGCAGCAGGTGAAGCATCACTGCCGTGGGCCCAGCACCTGGGGCTCACGTCCTCGGCTGCAAGCTCCCTGCAGGAGGCGAGGCACAACACGGGCATGAAAGCAAGCGCTGGTGGCAAGGAAGAGCTTGCCCAAAGGGGAAGGACCCAAAACTTGAACCCAGCTGGACCAAAGGTTTCGGGGAGTTGCCTTGGCGCTGACTGGTCTGGCTGGATGCGCAGCGATGTGCCTGAGGGGTGAGGCTATGCAGGAGGCAGCCTGCAGCAAGGGTCTGCCGGGGAGCTGGAAGAAGGGTGGGAGCGACGCTGCAGATCCTCACCTGGGGAAAAGGCTGAAGGGTAAACCCCAAACACGCTTGTGCAGAGATTCTCCGTGCAGAGAACCGAAACAAACACGTTGAGCATCTTCCTTACCACATCTAAAATGCCCAGCTTTGCACAGGAGGCAGAGGACACACCACGTTACCTGTAGCACAGGCTCATGGCAGGTTCAGAGCGTGACGGTGATTCAGCCCTGCTTTTTAAGTTGTTTACATAACCTTGCATGAGCCATCAAAAACAAGCTGTGCTTAAGGCAATGCTTAATCCTCTAGCCATTAGCTCAGGTAGCACTGCAACCCCGGCAATTTAACAATTACCCATCCTTCTAACTTCAGCATAAATCTGTGTGTGCAAACAAATATTAAGCAGCATTCCTTCCAAGCAGAAGAAAGTATGCCACGAGATTAGGAATGAAAAATCCACCTCACCATCTGCCCAACATTTTCTATGACCAGGCACGTTCGTGGACAATCACAAATACCCAAGATACTACAAAAGGTAGTGTTCTGCACTTTTTTCCTCGGAAAAGCAGCGGAAACGCTCATGTGGTTCAAGCAAGAGAGCTCAGATCTGTGCTGGGCTTTCATTACTCAAGTGGAAGGACGCGGAAGACAAAACGCATGCACGCAGCGGCGAGCGCACACGGCCGCCTCCGTCAGCAATCCCCTCCCGGCATGCCGCATTCCGCTCCGGATCCTCCTTCATCCTTTCCGCAGGCTGACCCTCTACATGCCCGTCAGCCTCACAGGGCTGAATTAAGTAAATAGCTGCCATGTCCCATGAGAGGGATGCTAAAATGACAGACACGTGTTTCAAAATGACCCCTTGGCATTATATTCCTAATTGCGCTGTACACATTCTCCCTCCCCCTTTCACATGTTGTTTTAGCCTTATGTGGCACATCATACTCTTCAAAATCAGAGCACAAGACTCAAACTATATAGCATCAAACAAAAAGGTCACACACTGCAGGTGGGAAGTACAGTCATCTTCTTTCAGAAAAGCCTGACTAATCTGTGTGATCTCACATTGAAAAAAAAATATCTGTAATAACACACACGGTAAAAATCACATCACTGTAATCACGTTTTTGTGAACTAACTATAATTAATCTTATTTTTACCATAAAATTTTTTTCCACATTTTTACATGGAAGAAGGACGTGGTATTACAAGAAACAATAGTCATGTTGCCTCACGCATTAAATTGCCAGCAATTGCTAGCAGCTCTCTAGAGATGAGCATTATTGCATTACTCCTCCCCGCTTTTGATGGCACTTTTACCCCAATGCGATGCTTTGCCACGGCAAGCGAAGTGTCAAAAAGAGTGGCCTGACCTGGCAGTGGCTTGATCAAGGAGATGCCCTGAAGAACAACTGCCTGGTGTTGTCACATCAGCACATCTTCATCCATCCCTCCTTACTCTCTAATCCTTCCGCTTCCCGACCAACACTGCTTAAAAAGCTCTCCAGAGCCAGGCTGTGGTCTCCTACAGAGCACCTGCCCTTACTTCACACCCCAACTTTAAACTCACCCAAATTCCAAGTTTCATTACATTTCTAAATTTGTACATTTATTACTATTTGACATAAAATGCTAATTGAAAAGAAAGAATATTGCTCAGGCATTGCGAGCAGGTTTTTATGTCCCTTTGCTTTGTCTATCAACTGTGCTTGCTTGGTCAGTGTTTTAAAACAAACACAAAGAAAAAAATTCCAAGTACCAAGGAATTCAACATATCCCCTCTTATTTGTAGAAGTTGGCTTGGAAGAACCCCTGGGAAAACAAAACCCGCAGTAAAACTTGTGTTTTTCATTGTCTTTTAGCTAAAATAAATCAAGTAAACATGCAAAAAGGTTTTGCATAATAAAAAGGCAACGCACTGTAGCTTTGAATGTGGGCTAAGGAGAAGGTTTAATTGTCTTAGCCTTTGTAAACCCAAAGCCAGTGAGGAACTTTACCTTATGCTACACAATTAAAACCACAATTAATGCTTTAGAAAACTGCATACCTCATATCTTGTATCAAGGAAACCCTCAGAGTAGGCAGAGTAATTCCTGTATCAGACTTTCGTCTTTCTGTTCCAACAGCAACTACAATGGAGAAAATACATGAAGTTAATAGAAAATTACAGTATGGTCTGCAATGCATTTGCTTTACATACAGCTGAAAACAATCTTAAATGTCTGGTAACTGCAATGTTCCTGTGCATTATCATTAACTCTATCCTGGAAATGGAGAAGCAGACAGAATGAAAAATACTTAATAAATCACCTATTCCTTCCTTAATCCAGCACTGAACTCGGACATTTAACAGCTTCCTTCTTCGCATGTGAAATACATTAACATAAATCTGTAGGGTGATGAGTTTTATTAGCAATATGTTTTCATGGAAAGCTCACAACTGAGAAGGACGAGACAAAATTAAGCTACAGTAGCATATTCGATGCTAAAAATGCCATACATTTCTGTGCTCCACTACTTGTATCAAACTGCTTTGTGGTGACACATTTTACCCTCAGGAATTTGTGCCTGCCAGCCAGATTGCTTAGTGCATTACTCATCGAAGCTTATTACAAAGTCTTTTCACGAGCAAGACTAGTTTGTCCATAGATGTGTCCTTGAGGACTGTTCATAAAAGTTCCCGTCTGCAGGATTTGGAGGATTGGAGAGTCCTTGGAAGATGATCCACTCAAGTTCAGAGATGTTTACTACAATACCCAGCAGCAGCTTGTGGGAAGGAGGATGTCAAGGTCATCAGAAAACCAACCTCTCTCACAACACAGAAGAATTTAGTGATTGTAAAGGGCCAAACCAAAGCACAAACTGAGATAGAGATTAATTACACAACTTCTGAACTCTCACATCCACCAGTATAAAGATTTATTGAACATGAGTTATTCACATTGGGATTTGAGAGACAGATTATGCTTATTGAAAGAAAAAATGACATCTGTCTTAGCCACAGCTTCACACCTGCAGCTCCTTCAGAAATCACCTTATGTGGAAGCATTGCTTCTCACACCCCACTCAATGCCGGTTAAAAGGGAATGAAGGTACAGAACAGCCATCAAGTGTTTGTCCAGACAGGGATAATAAGTATGTTCATTTGCCTCCAACTATGTCCACCTATTTTGTCCAGACATCAAGGAATCTTCATAATGATTATGAAAGGTCTCAAAATGTAAATGTGATATTAGCAAGCAAATACACCGAAAATCCTGCATGGGTTTCGTGTGGCTGCACTGTTCCTCTCAGGCCCAAGTTCATTCACTGTGGTGGACCTTTCATGGAGTCAACTGCCAAGTACTCACCTGGGGACTCTGCACTATGCTCTTGCTTCTCTTCTCTCTCCTGGTACTGAAGTAAATGGGACCACAAAGCAGACTTCCCCTGAAAATTGAACATGTAGTACATAGCTTTAAATAAATCAAACAAAAGGAAAAAAGTGAGTGAACACAGCAAAGTAAGGGGATTGCATTTCAGTGGGCCAGGAATCAATCCTTCCCTCCTGGGCCATGAGACCTCAGGAAAAGGAGAGGACCATCCCACTGGTCTAGGAGTCACACCACCTGCCTTGGTTTCCTTGTCCTCTCCCCAAGTTTCCCTTCTGAAGGTTGAAAGAGAAGAAACCAAACACCTATTTGACAACGTCATTGCAATTTCCAGAGATACCTCTCAAAAAAAACCCAACAAACAAACAAACCCACCCGTCAAAAAGACCCCCAAGACCTCACAAGACATGAACCAGGGACTCTGATCCCAAAGACCTCCCACTTAATGTTGGAATGACACTAGTGAGTAGCCACTTAAAAGGTAGAGATGGCACTTAGTATTTGCTAGAGTAGTGTACGCACAAAGTCCCAAGTTTCCAGTTACCAACCTGCTTCACCTGCAGACCATGGCTCCAGATTCTTTCTAGCAGATCGCAGAGGCTAGCAATCAACGTATTTTCCTCCAGACCTGTTATGTTGGCTTCTCCATGTCCCAGTTCGACTGCTTCATGGCCCATCTTCTCTACCAACATGCGTTTAGTCTTTAAAAAAAAAAAAAAATCCCCAAAGGTTTCCAAGAATGTTATCCAACAAGGGACAGAACCTATAGCGGAGTTAAACATGCTTAATCTAGAAACCATCGCTAATGGCCTGACCAGAGAAACTTCAAATCGCTTTACAGAGATTGTAAATTAAAAAGAATAATAAAAACCAAAAAAATAAAACAACTTGCATGATTACTCCATACTGTCCCATTTCTATACCCTTTGCCTATTGTCCTATTCCTACACTGTTGATCTATTACCAACCAGTATGAAAAACAGACTACAGAGCTAGCTACATTTCAGTCTTACTCAGTATCTGTTTTTCTCCTTGTTACAGCTATTAAAACTCAGGTAATACGGTATACCATCAGCTGCAACAGACACAAAGAAATTATTTTTCCATGGCTATAAAAGCTTCTTTAATATTAGAAACGGCTATACTTCATTTGCTCTGCATAAGCAACATGCACAACAGTTGCATGTGCTGAATGCTTCCTTTTTTGACCGAGTGTCTCAAGCCAGTTATGTTTAGGCTACATTTACATTTTGAATAGTTGAAGGAAATCCTCCCTCAGATGTCTGATCATGCTGATTCTCCTTCCTGTTCTTTTCACTCCTTTCACCAACTTTGACTGCATAACCAGGAGAGGGGTAATACGTTCCTTTCTTTCCTAGTAGTTGAAAAATGTAACACTAAAAGGACATCCACTCTGCAATAGCCTGGTACACCAACGGACCAACGGCATTCCAGCTGTGAAGGGCTTTGAGGACGCCATCTGCAGACGCTATTTAGGCTCAGTGTAAGCAAGGGGAGAGCGGGAAGGGGGAGGACCTACCTTCATGCGACATTCCTTCAGTAACCCTTCCACAAATTTCCAGTTGGTCTGCGCAATCACAGCTGGAGAGAGGTCTGAGAGTTTGGGCTGCCTTAAATTTTTTCCTAAACTCCTCGCCTCCTGCATGTACTTCTGAAAATAAACAATAATTTTAGATATTGCAAGCCAGAGGGATTCTCCTCATCCTAATCCTAGGCAAGCAAATGCTGGTGAAAAGGAACGAGCTAGTGTTAATCTAGGAACAACATCATGATTTGTCTGATGCTTAGGTGTTGGGCTGGAGAAGTGGAATGCTTCCTTTTGACAAAAGGAAAAACAAGATATTTTCCTGTGTGGAACCGAAACAGTCAACGTTAGCTAGTGAACCGTGCTGTTAACCACTAGCACAAAGTTAGCCACATCAAGTGCATTAAAGTGCAACACCTTCATTCAGCAATAAAATCAAAATATCAAGTTTCCTTCCATTGTTATTTGGTTTACACTTAAAAAAAATTTAAAAACATAAAAGCCATTTGTCTAATTTGTTGCAGGCTGTACATGAATGGAAAAAATCCTTTGAAAAGAAATCAGAGGAAAAAGAAATACACCTAGTGAAGGAGAAATATTTCATCCATTACATTACTGGACTGTTTAGGTGGGGGAAAAAAAAATTCAGACTGGATTCTATTCTCCATTAACTTCTTAATTACAAGTGAAGCTCATTTTAAATGAAACTGACATTTAGGATACCAAACACCAAACCAATCAACAAAGTGTTATCTGCCCCCAACACCAGTGAGAGGGCTACATGCTGAGCAAAGCTACGAAGTTGGCCACATTCAGGTGTGCAAATATGAAGCCTATCCAAAGGTTGCCCAAACATTATTCATAATTTTTTTGTTAACAGAGTAAAACGATAGAATGTTGCCAAATAAAACAGCCTTGAAGCACAGCGCTCAGCCTGGTGTGGGAATGCTCCATTTCCATAGTGTATTTTTATCCCGTTAATGCTGCCTCTTTGCGGGATGGTATGTGACAATGACCCATCTTCCCCCAAGAGGAGCAGACCACTCTCCTCCAGTGACAGTGCTGCCGGTGGCTGGGTTTTCTGGGGAACTGAGGGGACACTACGGCTGCTGCATTCTCAGAGCTTTCTATGTGGGGAGAAAATAATTTATTTAGCAAAAGCAAACACATTGAAGTTAATAGAAATAGCTTTGCTTTTTTTTTTTTTTGGTGACAGGGGAGTACAGTTTTTCTGACACATTTGGATTTTTTCAAGACAAAATTCAGATATGAACCACTTAACACCAGTCCCACAGGTCAGACAAGAATGTCGCGTTCTGCCATGGAAAGTTGTGTTCAATAAAAGTGCTCAGATAGGTAATTACAGTTTCACCGATTCTATAAGGACATAAAAATAGTTGAAAAACTACATGTGGGAATAAAAAAAATAATAAAAAAATCATAGATGATGAAAGCGTGTTGTTCAGCAAGCAATCTCACAAGTGACTTCTGTCTAACACACTGCAAAAATTAGCAAAGAAAACAGTGAAAAAGTAATACAGGGAATATATAATTAGGAAATCTAATATTTCCTTTTAGATGTAAAGGGATAAATAAAGTGCAAAGTGCGGTTATAGTCTGAAGAGTACAAAACACGGATAACCTTACTTTATTCATTGTATGTCTTGTTATTATACTAAAATAAAAATTAAAAAATTATTAACTCTTGTAAGTTTGAGAGAAGAATAAGGGTGGGATGGAAGATCCAATTGATTACACTTTGCCTGTTCATCAGCATCCACACACCAGAACCCTCATCCGCACTGGGATGTGACGATCCAGCAGTCAGAAAGCAATGCGTTTTGAATTTGACACCCTAAGCTGAATTGCCAGGCGAGCAACATGGGAAAAAAAGAAGCAAAACAAAATTCTTGTCTTTCAGCCTCGGAGCCGTTATGTTCACCAGGGAGCTGGCGTGGAAGCTTAGAGAGGATTTCCAGCCACTTTTCCGATTATAACCACACTTCCAAGCGCTACAGGGATGTGCTCATACTCTACGAGATAGGGAGAGGTCTGAGACGCAGCGAAGACAGCGGTTCCTCACACTCACAACACCTCAAAAGCAGCTTTCAACGAGAAAAACTAAAACATACCAGGCAGCATTCAGAGAAGGATTTTTTAGGAGGCCGTGCAGGAGGGGGTGGTCCCTGATCCCACTCCCAGAAGGCCATTGAGTTCTGACGAAGCAAAAGCTCCTCCGATGGCTAAGAGGAGGCAGATGCCCCGATGTCAGAATAGCCAGAAAGAAAGAAAAGACAAAGCAAAAGAAGCATGCATATGATCCACAGCCAAATAAAGAAGAAAGTAAATACACGACAAAGTATTGAAAAGGCTCTGCTGAGATACACACACAAGGCAACGTTTAAAATATGCTCGCAAAGCCACGTTAGCAAAAATAGCAACCAACATGTACAAGTGCTGTTTTGCTGTGTTTCCATGAAACATCGTTTGAAGCTGCGGTTCCAGAGTCCACTCATCCTTTTGGGCTGCAAATGCCAATGCTGGCCAACATTATGCAGCAAGATTTACCACAAAACAGCAGGAATGTTTTATTTTTGCTAGTGACATACAAAGGAAGCACATGGAAATTAATGGAAAAATATGGAGGAACATATTTAATGAAGGACAAGAAACCGAAAAGATAGGAAAGAAATGCGTGTATGTGACTGACATTTACAAGAGGCATGGGAGTTTCCAAGCTTTAGGCATGAAAAGGCCCCAAAGTCTTAACCTTTCAAAAAGGCTTACTCATGTCAGGAATCCATGTAAGAGAGAGAGAAAGAAAACTGCTTTAAAAAAAGAAAAAAGTCCTGCCGCATTCGCCTCTACAGCGCTGACATTTATTCAAGGACTTGACTTCTGCAGAGACCTTCACTCGGCCAGAGCTCGGCAGCTGCACCCAAGCAGGCACCAGGGCTCTGCTCTCTGCATGCAGCGACACGACTGGGGTCCCTGTCAGCAAATAAGCCCTTTTCCTTAGGACAAAGGGGCTATCTTATTCCAAAATTAGTAAAAGCATTTTATTTCTGTCATGTGCTTTGAAGTTGTACAACATACACAGGCATCCGTGACAAGCAGCGCCTAAATGAAACGGCCGCAGAAACCCACACAAACCCTCCGGTAGCATCAAATCTGCCTGAAGTAACAAGGCATCGTTTGTCTAAATTGCATCTCCTGGATCACAAGCTCGTGCTGCCCCGCAGATGATGCCACCTACCTCCCTCAGATCGTTGTCCAGCCCGATGTGCTCCGAGTGCTGCCGCAGGCGGTCTTTCCTCCGCTGCGTGGTGGTGCTGCGACTGGCCCAGCGGCTGGAAAGTCAGAGAGAGGGAAGATACACGTGAGTGGGAAATATTGGGAGAAAAAGCCTGAGTTGGGAGCCAGAGGACATCCGACAGGTCAGGAAATTCGACAGCAGTGGGAGAAACGAAAGCACAAACTTGGACGTTGCTGGTGCCTGACCTCCCCATGGGAAACCAGCTGGCAGGTGACAGGCCACCGAGCACCCAAGGGACAAAAGCCCCGACAGAAACATGCCCACTGCCCGCCAGGGTCTCCAGCGAGAGCTTCTGTGTTACCCAAAGTGCAGAGCGTCGATGCCACCACCAGGAAAGTCGTTGTACTTGGTTACCCAACAACACCGTTTTTACTGCATTTGCTGAAGTTTGGTAAAATCAGTGCCTGTATGAACAACCGAAATACAATGATGTATTTTAAGTAACAACTTCTGAAATTTTCCTCCTTCGTGAGAGGTGGTACTTCTCCTTTCTCCACTTCCTGTGGTACTTCCAGGAATTATTTCAGAGAACCTCGTCATTGCAATAGTAACTACTGTGATACTGGGTGCACCTATGTCTAAAGGTTACAAACAATATTGACTTCCTGGGATTAATCATGTTGCTGTCTTCACCACATCTTTTTTTGCACTGGGTTTCTAAATACCACAGAAAGCCTGTATTTTTTGCTACATGTTCGTATATGTCCAGCTGATTTCTTTCCTCATCTGAAGCTGTTGCCCGAAAGCAGCCGCTTGGTAACCAGGTTTGAAACTGAGCAACCTTAAAGCTCCCAAGTGCCCAAACTCTTTTAGGCCAGATACTATAACAAAACACAAAGCAAGAGAACTCTGTCCTGAGGAATTTCCAGTCTGATTGTGGGGTTTCTAATAATACCGTGGCCTTCTGTCAAAGCCTTGAAAGCAAAAAAGCTCAACTGGTACAGAGAATAAATAAGTTAATAAATTATTTATAAAAGAAAGCTGAAATAACACTGTATAAAGCAACCTATCAAGCATTAAAAATAAGTATCTTAATGCACATGAAGGCTACATCTTCAGAATGATACTGTGGCTGTGTTTATCAAAATTAAAAATATCTTTCAGATACACTGAAAAAAAAAGCACCTTAAAGTGTATAACCTTTTAATCGCTTCGTGAAGTCACCTCTTCTGCCTCTCTCCTGCACTCAGAAGTTAAAGAGCAAAACCAAGGCAAAGCAGAACACGAAACCTGCCCAGGGCAGCGCTCCAGCTCTGGTGGCTGGTGGGACGTATGAATAAGGCTCTACCTACGGGAGGAAACTGCCTGGCAGAACTGGAAGGGATAACCTAAATCTGGAAGGAAAGAAAAGGAAAGAAAAAGAAAAAAAAAAAACCACCACGAAAAAAACACCCCACACTCCCCAAATTCAGTACTTGAGTCAATCGGACCTTCCAAAACCTGTCTCCATCCTGGCCCCTCTGCTCCAGATGGAAGTTTCCATGCCAGGCACCATGCCAGAACAACTGCCGTGAGATGTTTTTATCTACAGGAGCTGTGATCAACAGGCAGAGCCCCTGGGGTTCTCTGCCTTCGATAGATCTATACAGAGGGAAACCTAGAGATGCCCACAGCAAAGACAGAAGTGTGTGCTTGGTGAGCCCCTCCACACAGGTGGTATTGGCGAGGACAGCAGTCTCCACATCCCAAACCCATCCATTTCTGTGTGCACCCCAAGCAGGAGCATATACAAATAGGATCTGGGATCTGAACTGTTTGGGCAAGGAGTTTCAGCTGGTCACATGTAGGCAGTTTCATGTCTGGAGGAGGAAACCCTTGCGCAGAGCTGGACTTGAGTCCTGACATGTCCAACAAGCCATCGGGGATGCACAGGAAGGGGAACCTGACCCAAGAGAAGTTCAGGGATGTGACGCCTGGTAACTGAATCCGTCTGTTTCCAGAGAGGAAGACTTTGCATACATGTACCTATTTCCATCAATTCCTCCAGTGAGGCAACCGAAGACCAAATTTTGGCTAACCGCACAGGTGAAAAGGAAAAAAAGTCACAGAAACTATAGTTTTTGTGGTCAAATTGAAGTCCCTTCCCACCTGCCTCCCAAATAGTGTCAAGAAAACATGTACAAAGGAAGAAATAAACATCTGGGTCTGCATGCAGTTATCGTTCAGCACCTTGCCATCCCGTATGACAAGAAATTTATTTTTAAAGCAGTGTAGCCTCAAGTCTCTAGTAACTAAACAAAACAGCCCAATAGGTGTCTGTACAGCAAATGCTGATACCTTCTCAGAGGAATACATTACTGACATAAGTGTCTTCACACCTCCTCAGAAGTCTTAAAATATACAGCCCATGAGTTTAGGAAGTCACCACTTTCTTTTTTTCAGAAGCAACACCCAACTTGTCATTAGATGTCTGAGGGGGGAAATAAATCCCTACATTTTAACAATCTCAACAAGTAGAAATGCAGCAGAAAAAACACGCTCTCAAACAGAGGATAGCAGACGTAAAAGTGACTTCAGCTATCTGGCTCTGGAGCCCTTCCATATATTGCAAGTTAGTACCGTGCTTACATTTCACACGACAGAATGCCAATAACACATTGGAAAGTGAAGTTATAGTTCAACTATTATCCACATCATATTTTTCTGCTCCAATTTACATGATATTTTCTGAATTCCAGACAAAGCTTTGATCCCTCTCCACCTGCATTTCTGCAGTTACTGGAAGATTTAAGAATTGCTACAAGCATCCTTTGAGGGAACATGTCTCACCGAAGGTGAGAGCAGAATGAAAGCCACAGAATAATTACAAGTAATACACCATCATTAAACCATTTTCAGTTAATTCCAGCCCTGTACTCCATCTGGGAGAAGCCACAGATCATTCTCCAGATTATTAATCAGAACTGTTTGAACATTCTCAGCATACAAACGTAAAGATCATTGGCCGTTTATGGAAAAAAAGACTGCTGCTCATCAGCCGGAGCAATTACACATGCAGAGAGCTGCGCGCTCCCTCTTTCCCAGCCTCTATGCCAGGGGAGAGGAGCTGCCGGGGCGCTGGGTGAGGTCTGTGCTTTTGGATGCCGCTCTGAATCTCTCTGGGAGATTTTGTGAAGATCTAACAGCAGATAAGCAGGATTACGCAGATAAATCTTTTAAAGCTTTTTCTTTACCGGGCCACACGGAATTTTCCCAAAATAACGCTTCAGTATTGCAATACCACCACCACCGCCCCACAACAGCAGAGATCACGTTTCAAATTACTCCTCCTCTTCCTTTGGTCACACGAAGCGATTCTAAGAGGGGGCAAAAAGCCCTCCCCCAGCGGCCACACCACCTCCCCTTGGATGGCTGAAATCCCTTGCGGGTGCCTCTCCTGGCCCTGCCATCCGCTGCTGCCCTGTTCACACCTCAGCCCTGGTGCTCTGCCGAAGCAGCGAGGAGAGCTGTACTGCTTGATTCCAGCCCTTACTCGTGGGCTTTTCAGCTAAACCACCACCACCCGTGTCCCGGTGGAGCGGATGCCAGAGGAGACGACGCCCTCCTGGCTGGTCCCTGCCTTGGGGGGACGAGCCCCGAGCCGCCTGGCACCTGGGAGCACACACAGCGCTGCCGCCCAGCCTAGGTGCTGCCTGAGTACTCCCTGACGCAAAAAAAAGGCTTTTCCCCCCTTTATTTTTTGCCTGTAGAGACATGAGCATGGACTACTGGCACATTTCATTCATTCCTCACAGCGGAGGCGTTGCTACAAGCACCAAGTCTCTGGGGACGAAGCAGCCGCAGCTCGGGCGCTGTGATGTGGAGCGCCCAGGGACGAGCTGCCCATGTAGAAAAGGGAAAAAAGGCTCATTTTGGTTGTCTGCCCATATCTAACGCCCACGCCCAAAGATGAATGCTCTTCACCTCCAGGGGCTGCAAAAAAGCAGTGATGTTTCAGAGGAGGCACCAGGGAAGGCTGTGCTCTGTTCAATAGAGAGAAATGAAATGAAGACACCTCCAGCTAAGACCCTTTTAACGTGAAGACAGTGAAGTCAGTATTGTTTAATGTCAAATCAGACCCAACAAGCATAGGAATAGGTTTGCAGAGGTTGGAGGAAATGCAAAGGTGACATTTGGAAAAGACGTCGCTTAACCTGTGATGTGTAATTTCTTTAATAAAAACGGTAAGACAGCAAAGCTATATTTGATATTGGAAGCTAATCTAGCAAAACAGCAGCCTCGTACCAGAGACCGGCCACGCTGTACTGCAACCTTATGTACATCTCTCTCACCCTACCTACCCCCTCCTCTCCCTGCCCCTCTTTTTAAAGCTCCATAGAGAAATGAAGAAATTACGTCTGCCCAAGGCAGACATGGCTGTAATGGGTGGGATATACACTGCAGTACTGCTCCTAGAGAACAAGAACGCAAGTGAGGCATCCAGAAGACAACTTCATTCACAGACTGATTATAAGCAATATTGCCATCACCACGAAAATCACTGCCGTAATTCACAACCTATTTACAGTGATAACAAAGAGCAAAGGAAGGAGGAAAATGCGCTTGTCTATGGGACAGAACCTAAATCTCCTCATACAGATCAGCTCCTGAGGCAGACTGCTATTTAGGTCTGCAAATCATGACAATACCCCTTTTACCTCTATAATTCCATCAAAGGAGCTATCTGACTGCATTTCTGTATTCATAAGTTAGCACATAGATGTACTATGCCTCCAGCAAATCCCCCTAAAGCACGTATGCAGCCTGCACACATTAAGTACGCACAGGCTGCACAGGTAATCTGCTCGGGTTCAGGAGCAGTTTGACATAGAGTTTCCAAGTGAAATACACGTCAGACCAAACAAATTAAAAGGAAGGTGGAAACCAAGATCCACCTGATCACGGATGGGCTGACAGAGGGGTTCTGCGCTGCGAATCTGCTCTCCACACACTGCTCCACAGTAATAGAGACTAAAGCACCTTTTCCATCTCTGCTGTTGGGCTGAACAGCAAAGCTTTTAAACTGCTGATCGGGTGGACAAAACCGAGCAAAACGCCTTGCAGGGAGTGGTCTTGCACTGACAGGCCGTCTGGTCAGATTATATGGAAAGAAGGGATTTAAAAGGGTGGTACCCACAACGGGCATCCTCTGCAAGGAACAGCGGTAGCAATTTGCCAGCATCACCCCGTAAGCACTGACCAAGCACTGTCCTAAGCCGTATTTAATT
Source organism: Rissa tridactyla (assembly GCF_028500815.1). Classification (NCBI taxonomy): domain Eukaryota; kingdom Metazoa; phylum Chordata; class Aves; order Charadriiformes; family Laridae; genus Rissa; species Rissa tridactyla. Next base: position 153,501,701 of record NC_071466.1, read on the forward strand.
TGCCAACTCCCCTGAGACAATAACACTCTTCAGGGGAGAGTAAATACAATGGAGGATGCAAGGATTCGACACACGTTTTTCCCTGTGAGCTTTAATTCTGCACAGCTATTGTTATAGTAAAACAATGTATTAACCAAAAGAAGTTAATTGCCCTTCTGCCACCTAGCACCAGTTGAGCAGAGGATCAGTACTCCAGAGACTCACCCATCCCCACAGCACACAATTCCTATTTCAGAAACCATTTTCAAGCACAGCCTGTCCGACACACTTTAATCCCGAAAATGAATGTATTTGAACACAAGTGGTTAATATTTTCATTGCACCTGTCAGTGGTTTGCTATATTAGGTTACCTAATGTATAGTAACTGCTTGTTTCAGATTTTCATGTGTAAAAGGTAAGCTTTTACTACTTGCAAAGTTTAAATAACATCAGCGTTATGTGGGGATGGCTCATTGCTGATTCATTTCTCGCTCATTTGGATGCAGTACAGAGATGCTACTCTATACTACTTGAAAATGCAATTGTTTGGCTTGATTAAATAAAAAATAATAAAAAAAGCTTAATCGAAGACAGCCAGCCTTAAAACTGTACCCAACAGATAAGGAGGCAGAAAAAGCCCATATAATATGAAGCACTCAGTAGAAAAGACAAAACATTTCCCATATGAAAAATAACTTAGTTAAAACCAGAGTGAATTCTATCGTCATATGGAGTTCAGTAACCACTTTGCGTTGTCTATATGTATATATCTCATACTTGCTTTAAAAACATTAACCGATGTTAATGTTAGTGAATAAGTCAACAGCAGTTCTATTTAAAAAATGAGGAGAACCAGAGCGGCAGGCAGATAAACCCTGGGCAGTTCACAACTTGAAGGGGGGGCTGGCAATAGAGGCCACAGGCCAGTGTCCACACAAGTCGTGCTATAAACCGGAGCACAAAAATATACCCATTCCGTGCACTCCTCATGCATGATTTTTACAAATAAATACTGACACAGTGGTGAGGTCAGCAAAACACGGCAAAAGGAACAAATGCCTGGAGAAAGCAAACAAATACTTTTGAAATGTGCTCTATGGGTAAGGGCAACGCATCTCTTGGCCTCCTGACCGCAGGCTTCGGCTGAGTGTGGCGGGGTCTGTGCTTGGAGACTTGGACCGTGCCCTCCTTTGGGGATCGCTGCAGGTCAGGTAGGACACAGAGGACAGACAAAAGCACGAAGCTCACAGGAAGCCGGGACACAAGTGAGAGGGGGCTCAGGAGAGGGAAGTGTCCAGGGCAGGAAAGAGGAAGCAGGCTGGTCAGGGGAGGAAGCAAGGAGGAAAGCGGGACTCAGATGAAGAAGGTGGGGAAAAAAAAAAAACAGGGCTAAACAAAGAGAAAGGCAAAAAAGGATAATTTAAACCATTTTGTAAATGTGTAACAAAGCAAAACCTCCCTCTGAAAACCAAAAGAAATTAAGAAAAAAATATATCAGTTCAGTTGTTCTTTGCAGGCATTCACTACCAATTGCCAGAATGCAAATCTATTCCTATGCTTGGTGTGCAATCAGGGTTTTTCTCTGCAGTATTTAATCTCATTTATCAAGCTTCTTAGTACAAATTAAGTTACAAGGTAATCAATTAGATTGAAAACACAGCTTGTTTCATTGTTTTAATTTTGCACTGTAAGCATATTCACCCTAATTTAACAATTAGCTAATCAAAGACCATGAAGTGTTTATGTAGCTTGGCTTTTTGTCATTCAAATTCCTTTCCTGGATCATTGCAGACGCATCAGCCAGCGGAGTCCCAGCCACAATTTTAAAAGCCTGGCAGAAAACACATGCGGGGAAGGAAGAGGGGAATGCGTAGAAACCACAGTGTGGTGCTGGGGTTTCAAAAAAGGAAAGGAAGACTCCGGAAACCGCTGCTTATTTTCCAGATAAATAGACAAACTGTTTAAGGAACTGCAGCCTGTTTCCTCCTGGGATGCTTTCTAGGAGGACTTCTGCAGAAGCCACTGCTCTACAAGGTTAGAGCAGCATGGACAGGCCACTTCTGCACCCAGAGGTAGCTGCAGCTGCTCTCTGTAGATTCAGAAGGTTTTCCCATGACTTGGGGGATGTATCAAAGGCGACGAGTGTGGAGTCCCTTAAGTGGGACATTGGTGCCTGATGGGAAAGAGGACAGAACCGGTTGGGGTTTTTTGTTTGTTTTGGTTTTTTTTTTTAACTGCTGTCAGCTAGGATGAATTGCTCTTTTCTTTACAGAAAAATAATGTTTTTTTTAATTTCTAGAAAAATTTGGATACAGTAGTTATCATCTTTTGCCTAAGTTTAGATCTGCATATTCTGCAGTTAACGTCTTTCCATGTCCTCGCAGTTTCAAAAAGATTATTAGGGAAACTGTATACCTGGGAGCCTATTCTCCAGTTTTATGGAGGTGGGGATTTGGGGTGGGGGTTTTTTGTTTGTTTGGGCTCTTTGTTTTGGTTTGGTTTTTTTTTTCATTTGTTTGCTTTTAAACTTTTCATTTCTTTTTAAGTAAAGTGCAGTTTGGAGGGTTTTTTTTCAGTGAAGTTCTTGCTTAGATGAAGGAGTCGATGTTTCCTTACCACCACAAAGGAAGAGGTAAAGACGAGCCCTAATGACACCACACATGCACCTGCAGCCTGGCCAGAACAGGAGAAAATGTAGAAGGAGGCACTCCCAACCCAAAAATGACCAAGCAGATGAGAGAAAGCGGCAAACAGCGTTGCCCTGGCTGGGGCCAGAGGAGTACAGGTTCACCCCCCTTGTCCAGTTCTTTTAGAGGACACCTTGGGGGGAAGCGGGAGGAGGCAGCAGAGTGAGAGAAGTGGTGCAAAGCACGCTGCCGAGCCTGGCCGCAGGCTGACAGATGAAACATTAATAGACTTCGCTTCCATGACAGGCTTTGGTCTTTTAACACTTACACATGGCAGTGTGATCAGCATTTGTTTCCGGCTGCGTTTAGGTGGAAATGATCCAATGTGACCGTCAACCCTCCCCCTCCGTCCCCAAGCCCCGCTCTCCATGCCCAGCAAGCAAGAGCCAGACACTTCCTCTCCCAAACTCAATTTCTGCCTGGCTAGGCAGCGTGGTTTTCTGCGATTACATACAGGATGTAGGACTAAATGCACTAAAAGTGCTTGATCCTTGCATTGCGTTTCTGATTTAGATATAACATATTTTACATACAACAGCCCAGTAACTGACAGAGGTCCCTTCAGTGCTCTGCCTGACTTCAGGAAGGGAACAGCTAGATAACCTTATGAGCTCCTCCTAGTTATATGTTTGTTACTTTACCTGTCCACAAAGGGAAGCAGTAAAAAGCTGATCGCTGGCCAGTGAGGACAGGTTTTCATTAAAACGGCTTTGAATTGGTTTATTTGACACTGTCCAACAACGATCAACTGGAGCGCGGAAATGATTTATTTTTTTTTCCTCCTTGCAAATACACTTCCTTTCAACATTCAAGACAAAATTGTCTATGTAAAACTGAAGTTTGCAGAAATAATTCTCATCTACATAGCAGCACCCTTTGCACTAACTTTCTGAACACACACTAGCTACATCTGAAGTACTGGGGAATGGAGCCGAAATGTTCTCTTCCCCCATCTCCATACACAAAGGCCTGGTTCTATATGCAAGTCTAACATATCTCCAAGAAGCATATACTGGGAAATTCATATTAATGGAAGGTTATACTTCAATTGATTTTGTGGTCAAAAGAAGCATGCTGTATTTGCAGAGAGCATGAAAAGACTATCTGTTTTATACGGGGGTGTAAATTCAGCAGAATTTCACGTCTTAAATGAGAGAGAAAGAGAGTCCACTCAGCTGCTCACATAAAAAGCCAGGAAGCAGAAAGATATAAACAGATGGTCTTGAGATTTTCCAATTACAAACCTTTTTGGCAATATACAACTGGAGGAATTCCAAACATTTGTCACTTTGACATCGCTTTGCAGTAAGTAATGGGATTTTGGTACTTACAAATTCTGAAATATGCTGCAATTTGAAGACCAAAACCAGCTATCTAAATCAAAATTATCACTCAAGGAGTTAAAGTCATATTTTAGAATAGGTACCAATCTAACAGAAGCATCTCAGAAGGCATAAGGAAATCTATTTTTAATTTGATGCTTATTCACAGATTCACTAAGATCCTGCAATAGAGCCAGAAGATATAAGTAACTTTGAGCAGGCTGGGCACACTCACACTGTTAAACTGAAACCCACCATAAGGATAGGAGGCAGACTGCTAAACACAGCATCCCACAGGATGAAGAAATCCTCCATTCCTCAAGGGAGCATTACCTGTAAACTTTTGTCTCAATTTGCAAGAAGACTGCAAACAAAGGAGCTTTGAAATACGCATTCCTCCTTTTGGTTGGTTTGTTTTGTTGTTTGTTTTTGTGGGTTTTTTTGTAATTTCTTTTAAAGAATTGCAATTCTTTAAATATTCAATGCTTAAGGATATCTTATTTTATCATTTGCAAGTCTTATTCCTAGTAGGTTATTAAAAAGGGATTAGCTAGCACTGGGAGGTACAAAAGGCGTATAAATAGAATTGAGTGGGCTCCTCATACAGGAGCTCAGAGCAGCGTGTGTGTGCATGCACATGTCTAGAACAAGAACTAGCTTTAACATTTGGACAATTGTAGCTTTTGGAGCGCTCAGATTTATCTGTGCTCCCACACTTTGACCTACCACAGAAACTGGAAGGGGCAGGTCACCTGAGCTAATAGCTTGAGCTAATAATTTCATGAAGTTGTAATCATTGATGCACAAATCTTCCATTTTTGAAGGGGGAGAAACCCCCCTCATTCATGGGTTTTGAGGGAAGATAGACACAAACAAAAAAGTAACTTACAGCGCTTACTTTATATTATAACTGTACAAATGTAAAGTGTATCAGTACTCCAGGTTCTCGTTCTACATTAGGTAAATTAACTATGTAATGACATGCTCAGTTCCACAGCTATAGGTACCTTCATATCAAAGTCCACAACAGAACCTTATCAGATCAGAAGAGAAACCCAGGTACAGAACCACACACTTTCCCCCCTCACCAAGATATCCTTCCAGGTTATTCCAACGCAGAAACTGAAAGAGAGCTATAAAAATCTTTGGGTTGTGTAATAACAGCTAAAGAAAAAAGAGGAACGGTGTGGGCATTAATTTCATTCTGCACAATGGTGTCTTGGTTTCAATATCAAAATTTCTTTCAGAACCTGAATTTTGGCTCAGGTTTCCAAATTATCCTATTCAGTGCAAAACAGAAAATAAATTAATTTTAAATTTATTACAGCAATGATAAAACTAAAAATTTGTATGAGAAGACACAGTACTTACCACTCAATAGAAACCAGTACTGAGGAATCTTCCCAAAACCAGAGGTAATGCTGTCTAAGATAAGCTAAACCATGGCTATAACTTCAAAAATTGCAGTCCGTACAAACCAGAAATGGAAAGAGTTGCTAAGGTTCATTAGACTGGTCAGAAGCCATCCAAAATAAGGACTACTGTCTAATGGTGTAAATCTTTTATAGGAGAAACCTGCTTTCAAATCCAGAAAATAAAACCTGTGCTTACTTGTTATTGGTGGGTCCCGTTGCCAAGACATCCGACTGCAACTTCGGGAAAAATCCTTGTTCGTATTTCCCTTGGCCGATCTTCATATCAAGTAAGTGCGGGTGGATGGCTGTGTGATCGATCTTCATCAGCCGCTGCTCGATGGACTGGGCTGCAAGTTACAGTCACAGGTGAACAACTGCGTTAGCGAACCCCCTGAAGACACGTGCTACAACAACAGAAATGGTCATGCTCCGATCCCTGAAAACGCTCTAAAAAGTTAAGTAGTGACTTTAGACCGAGAAATCTGCCACTTACAGAAGTAAGGGAACATCTGTGCTGTTATTTTGTTATTTTGCTTTTAGTTTCTTCACCCAACACAACTAGCATTGGCACGAGCAAGTTAGCCATTAAGCAAGCAGGTCTTTACGAGAGCCTGTGAAATGGGTGATGAATTGGCAAGAGCAGTCCAATCTTTCCCTGCAATTCGGTGTTTGGCTTTAACGCTCCCTTGGCACGATGGAGACCTCTGAGGCTGGTTGCAACTGTCCGTGGGGTCAGGCACCTCCCTTTGCCCCAGACACGTCTCCCTGGGCAGACACATGGGGGGCGATATCAGAGTTTTGAAAACATCTGGCACTTATAATACCTCCTGAAACTAGGTATACTGTTATCTGACACCTATAAAGGTCCTCCTCCTGAAATTGGATATGCCATTCCTGGATGACAGGCCTTCAAAAAGCATAGCTAACTGCAGCCAGGCCTGAGCAGCATCAAGAAGATGAACAGATGCTTGGAAACAGGGGAGGCTACAGCAAGACCCAAGGGGGCTCCCTGGGAATCTCATCTCTGCTGAGACTAATGCGGTTTGGTCGTTTGCTTCAAGGATGTGAGGATTTAATCACAAAAATCTCAAGCAGGATGAAAATAAATTCTGTCACCCTCTCAACACTGAGTCAGATGCACTGTGAAGGAGAGGGGAAAGGAAGTGTATGGGGGAAATCAGCATTTAATTAGCAACTTTAATATTCAACTCTATAGCCCATCCATTAACGGGCAGGCCCACTCTTTTCAGCATATCACAACTAGTGAATAAATATGCAAAACGTGGAAGCTAAATCCATTTTCCATTTGTCAAGAACAACACAGAACTAATTTCCTACTTTATAAAACTGTGATGGGAAAGAAACTGTCATAAGATTTACATATGTTATCATTAGAAACTCGGCAGCTTTTTTTTTTTCCCCTCTCAAAAGAAATTTAAAAATCCCTTTGTGTGGTTTTATTTTGGAGAAAAGGACTGGGTAGTGTGGGGTCAGGGGTTTGAAGGGTTCCAAAAATAATAAGTTAAACAAACAGGTGCTGGATCGGTGCTAGGGTCACATATAACGTGAATGGTAAATAGGAAGGAAAGTTGATATTACTATCAGTTTGCTGCTTTTCACAAGACAGAAAATGAGGTTCCGGTGCCACAATATCTACCAAAACTAGACGCTGAATAGACAGTCGACCTGCAAATTAGAATTGTTTTCAAATAGAAAAAGTTAAGCAGAACGCAGGATTTCTATTTCTGCCACATTTGTAAGAAGTAAAATGCTCTGAAGGAATTAAAAACAATAACCAAAAAAAAAACCCCACCCCCCAAAAGAGAGAAATGTTTGCCCTAATTCATTAACATGTTTCCCAACAAATTTAAGGGTATAATTTCCCTGTATTACTTGGAAATGAAATAAATACTTGCACAGTAAGACACTCAAGTATAATTTGGAAATGCATCCTGTGACTGTAATGGAAATAAATACAAATCTTCAGTACACAGTGTATGCTTCATTAACACTGAGCATCTATTGCTGGATCGACTAAATATGCCACACCGGATCAGGTCCCCGGCATCCCCTGCTGCTCTATCCAAATGGTGTAAGGCAAAAAAAGGTCTTTTTACGGGAAGAGGGAGACAAGGCCAGCAGAACAGACACCAGGGCTCAGCTCCTTGGTGTGGCTGGCGCTGGTCCCACCACCACAGTGAAGGAAATCTCTCCTGGCAATGGACCAGGAGCTGCCTGAAATGAGAAACGGCAAGCCCAGCTCCATGGTTTGGTTTGTGTTTATTAAAGGCACCAGCCTAGGAGAGCTCAGAGGGAAGGTAAAGGCTCCCGCTGGTTTTAGCATTTAAAAGCATGCTGAAGTTTTTGCCTAGGGAAAATAAGGACACAGCTGAGTCCTCCTCAGGTTGCTCTAGGGCTTCCTCACCAGCTGCATTGCTCAGATGGCTGAGGATCTATATTTCTTTGTGGCTGACATTGTACTTTTGAATATTTTACCAGCCTGTCTGAACATACCTGCTTCTTTCAAAGTGCTGCATTTCTGATAGTTGGATGTTCGCAGTGCAGGGGCCCTTACATTATATAGCCTTATTTTCTCAATTCGGGAGTCAAAAACTCGCAGAAAAGGGTCCTTCTCTTCCCACTGGGAGATTATCTTATTGTCTATGAAGGTTGCAAACATCTGTGTTTCGATGAAGTGTGAAAGGAACGGGAGGTAAGGCTCGGGTTGGTCCGAAAGGAAGGAAGCCTGAAATGCAGAACAGCTCGTTAGTGCTACGTTCCCGCCAAGCTTCAACATGATGAACCGTCCTGTGGCAGAAAAACAACCCAGCAGCCAACGGGAAGGCTTGGACAAGGTTTCCCCACCACAAAAACACCTCTCAGAGAGGTGTGAATCCATCTACAAAGGGGTTTGGTTCGAGGGTCACCTCTTGTGCCACGACTGTGAGAAATAAGCAGTCAGGGAGGCTTTGGGACAGCTAGAGTAAAGCGATTATGGAGTTACTGAAGTAGTGCTCGTGCTGCCAGCCTTTTGAAAGCAGCCTAGCAGCTACCACCAGAAGGAACCAGCCCTCCGCAACCCACGGCAGACCACCACCACATGTGCCCACTTGGGACCTCTGGTCTGCGCATCCCTGCTGGGGATCAGATCACTTATTAAGGTGCTACACCTAATCAAGGGGTGTACAGTGCTCTTTTGTGAAGTTACGCAGGGCAATTAATCATGAATTTCCAATTAAAACTGAGAGCGTGCCTATGTCTCTAACTGAGCTTTGACAACCCTAACCTTAACAGACCCTTTTTTGTAGCAGCAGTAGCAGAGGTTGCCTAAACAACCCCCTCCTTTTGAATGCTGCACTGTTCAACGCCTGAATACTAACAAGACCAATAAAAGGCATGGCAGCATTTTTTTTGATCGAAAACTGACTCAGATCAACATTTAGCTTGTTCCTGACTGTTTATCCCTCTAACATTCTCCTTAGAGAAGGGCTTGTATCTGAAAAAGTTGATGGTTAAGAGCGTTATCTACTTTGCAGAGTCACTTGGAAATAATAACCGCACAAGCTTCCCAACATTTCTCATCCCTTTTGCTAGCCTACAGCCTGTTTATTTCCCCATTTCTAATCTCAGCTTCCTTTTCACTCTTGTGTACACGTTACAATGGAGTAATAACAGTACTCTTCTGCCATAACAATGTGATAACCCTCTACAGAACAGCACTACCCATTAACAAAAAGCTCGACTGTGCGATTAGGAAACAAGAAAGACTGGATTCGTTTTTTGTCTCATGTGTGCACTTCTCCTCTCAGCAAAGAAAAAGGAAAGAAAGGAAAAAAAAAAAGTCACTTCCCATTGCTGCCCTTGCACCAAACCCACAGGAGCTACCCCCAGCAGCCGGGCAGAAGCCTGCCAGCTCGGTTCATACAAGCCAGGACAGCTCTGACCGGCTCAGTGGATGTGGCACCAATTTACTTTGGCAGGCGATCTCGCCCTCTGTAATCAAAACGGACAAATCTCTCAGTCAGGCAGATGAAGAGCAGCAGATTAAAGAGTACCCAGGCTATATATACATAATATAGCTATTCTCCCCCCCCCCCCAAAAGCACTTTCATACAGAAAAATGAATACACAGCTATCTTTACTTTGTCAAAGTTTTGCATTTGTTCCCTGTTTGTCAGCCACGACTCCATATCGGGGGCAGCCTGAATGACGAAAGCCTCGTAGTCTGCGAACATCTGCGTGAAGCGGTTGGCGAAAACCTCGCGAAGCTGCACGTTCAGTTTGTAGTCCCTCAGCTCCAGCTCCTCACACGGCAACTTCCCATCCTTCTCCTTCTCGGCGAGGGGAGCCGTGATGGTCATTTTTTCCATCGTCACGCCCGTTCTCTTGGCGAGGGCTTGCAGGCGGGCGATCGTCTCGTTGCCCTTCAGCAGCTCGTACATGTTGAGGGCATTGCCGGGGATGTTCCCGTTCTTCTTGTCGTTCACCAAGTCGCTAAGAACCAGGTTCTTGAGTTTGGTGGCGCTGTCGCTGCAGTGCAGGTTACCCTCCGGCGGGATGCCAAATTGCAGGAGAACCTCGGAGATTTCCTGGATAAACTCCAGCTTGTTGGGGAACTGGGGGAATTCCTCTGGCAGTTCAATGAAATGGTTGTCGATGTCTACAAAGCACAAGTTTGCCTGAAATACAAAGAAAGGTTTCAAAACAGACGCTCAGCACTGAACTGGCTCCCCTGCTAAGCAGCCCTATATTTCCCGGGATGCTTCCAGACAGAAGGGTAAGAGCACACATATGCAGGAGTCTTTAGCTGCGTTGTCCCGCCTGTGACATTTCAGACTTCAGAAAAGCTGAGGGCCAACTAGATGGCAACAATTTAATGAATAAATAAAGCCTCCTGCCCTCTCCTGTACCCCCAGGACTTGCAGATCCCAAACTTCCCACAACAAAGATTTGATATCCCCTCCCAGACCAGCCAAGGACACACCAGCAAGCAGGATGTGCAGCACCACTTCGTAGCCCACGTAAATACTATTTGTGTGAATTACCAGATCTCAAGGGCACATTTATTTTATCAGTATCCAACTGCAAGGAGCCTCTGTAGCTGTGCTGCTAAGGAACGAGGTGATCAGTGAGAAAGATGGAGCTGCTACGAGCAAAGTTACAAAAGGGAGTCCCATGCAAATCCTTTGGGATCATGTCTGAGTATAGCTCCAGCAGGAGGTCAAGCCCCATTTCCCCACTCCTCCCTATCCCCTGTTTCCATGGAGGCTTTTAATCTTGGCAATTCCTCTGCCCGAGATTTAAACAGAGTGCTCTTAGACAGCTTTGCTACGAATGGAGATGGATCTCAGTCCATAAGATTAAAGCTAAGTGAAGACATGAATCTAGCGGAGCAGATACTTTTACTAGGAAAGTGTCAATGGGGGGATGGAAGAACCCTACATAAAAATTAATTACATTGCAAATGCACCCTCAGGAATAACAGCAGAATGAAAAGCAGTAATTGATCTTCTGAACTGCGGCTTACATCTGAAATTCTGTCTGAGTGCACTGTGCTGAATAAAATCTTAAACCAGGTCAGATTCCCAAGATGCTGAGCTCTGACGGGTTTTACCCTGGCGTAAAGATGCAGAACGAGAGATGCAGGAATCCACAGGACAGCAGCAGGTCTTTGTTACCCTGACTTGGCCATTAGCACAGCTCCTCCGCCTTCTCCAAGGCACTTCTACTGTTCTTTACTTCTCACAAAATACTGTAGATTATGTGAACAGAAAGGACTTATTTTCCTCCTTTTCTGAAAAGGTTAATTTTCAGCAGGACAATGCATTCCACAGCAAACATGGTTATAATATATTGGATATTTCAGGGACATGCTTGAGATTAATCACCTTTCACATAGACATTAGGATTCATTTGGTAAAGCAGAAGTGTCCCTTCAGCTCACTCTTTCATAATAAATTTGGACTGTACAAAGCAAAGCATTTCTTCATACAAAATAATTTGCTTTACTTAACTACACAGCTATTAAAGAGTTGTATGTGTCAGTACGGTTCTTTAGCTCAGGGACTGTCTTCTTATCTATCAATATTTCATTTCAAAGGCTTTTTAATTTCGGCTCTGCATATCATTTACAAAATTTGAAAAATGGGATTTGGATTCAGAAAACCCTCGGGGAATTGGTCTCACTTCTCTCTTCAAAAACATCTGATGATTAAAGTTAATGCAGAGAGATTAGTAACCTTAAAACAGCATGATGGCCAGTTGTTAGAATTTTTATCTCTAACAAACAAACGGTTTATATTTAGAGCAAGAGCTTAAAAAGCTAGCCCCTGGCCCGAACAATAAAGACATGCTAAAACGAACAGTGCTTCATCACTGCTCGCATGTTGAAGGATTTTCTATTTTTTATTGTCTTGGGGAATTTGAGATTCGAGATCTTCCCTGTTTGATACCCCGTCTTTCTTTCCCTTTCCCACAGTTACTGGACCTGTGGTGCTTATAAATGCTGTGCTGACATTTTTCACTCATTTGTTAAACTTCGTAACTGGGGGGGTGGTTTCCACCCCACTATTACTCTTCCCTCACTGGCGGTATATAATTTGTTATTCCAGCAATACTGCAAGCGCATCACATTAAAATTTTAATTTAAGGAAAATGACAGCTTAATCTGCTAACTAAAAGCATATGACTAATAATTTTTAAAATTGCAGTAATTACATAACATTAGCATGGTTTTACTGAAAAGCGTAGCTAGATACCAGTTTTATTTCCATGCCAATGCAAATTTCATGTGATTGGGCCATTTTACCCATGCGGTAAGACTTTTTTTGCACTGTTACACGCCACCAAGGCTAAGAACCAGTTACCTCCACCTTATACTTAAAATAGACCTTTATTAAAAAACACATTATCCTTGCCCTGTGTTTATCCCTGCGCTTCCATATACAAACTCCCCCTCCTGCGTATTCTCCTCTGCTGCTGCTCCCACCTGCCTTCTCAGTAAGAGCACCTATTCGCAGGCCTTAGGGACCCTGTGCCCAGGAGAGGTCCCCGCATGGAGCTGGGCACAGCAGTGCCACCATCACGAAATGTTACAGCTGTGCAAACAGTTATTCTTAGGGTTCCCACTGTTTTTAAGAAGAAACACAAGTTAAAAGACAGGCACGCTCACGAGGTGGGTCCAGTCACCATCTCCAATACAGCCAGGCCAGCCACATCCCAAAGACTTTGCAGTATGGAGAGTGATCAGCAGCCAGGTTAAAATGCAAAGCAGTTTCAATCATCTTGTTCAAATTTTGAGGAGAAAAATCTCCATTTCCCTCTCTACCACCAGTGATTTTAGCACCTAGATTTGGAGGATGAGCTTTCCTACATTTTTTTCTCTGTGGAAAGTGTGACAGATCAAGCAAAGTTTTCACTTCCCATTGCATGGGAGGACAGGAGATCTTCAGTCCAAAAGACAATCATTGGAATGAGTCAATATTTTAAAAGCATACGTGTGCGTATGCCACTAAGTGGCTCACAGGCACGGTATTAACGCAAATCTGGCTCATTTGAGGCCAGGATGCTGGTCTAGTAACAGACCTCAACCTAACCAGGAACACATGGGCTCCCCCATGGGTGGGACGAGGCTGGCAGGATGGGACACCCTTCTCATCAGCAGCTAGGGGACAGGGACAGGTTTATACCATCCAGCAAACGCACCCGAGATCCAGTTTCATAAAGACCATCCCTGAATGAAATGCCCTCTAGCCCTCTATCGATAGGAGTGCAACACTGACAGGGTGACAAAACCTAGTGAAACCTGTGAGGTCGGGAAAGCAGAGAAGCTTTCAGCGTCACAGCAATAAGCAGAAGGAGAAGCATTTAGGAAGTATAATGAGCGGCACTCATTAAATTCAGAAATGGATCGGGAAGGACTGTGGAGACTTCCCCCACTACCCCACTCCTGCTGGCAAACAGTTTTCACGGTGCCAGAGAAGCCTCCTAACACCAGGTGTGGCATTTTCCAGCAGGGATGTGCACAAATATTAATAACACGTTTCAGGATAATGACCCCAAAGGCAGAGACTGACCTCCTGAGGCAGCTCCAGCTTGGAGCGGTCGGTTCCCTCCTTGGACTGCAGCCCCATCAGGTAGGGAACGGGAGCATCCAGAAAATGCAGGAGAGAGGCAGGAAGGATGGGGACGTACACGTGCTGCCACTGAAATGGGAACAGCAGCGTCGTGATCCCCTCCGCCACCGTCATCAGACGCTGATAATCTAGAGAGGGAGAGAGAGAGACAGATATTGAATTGCCTTCCTGTGTTTCTCTTTTGAAATCCCGTTGGCAAGGACATCAGTGGCAAAACAAGACAGAAACCATGTTTATATGGTGAGATGTTCTTTTGAAAATAAGACAGTACTTAAAAACCTTAAACATTATTTAATGCATCAAAACTCATTACCCCCAGGAAGAAAATGCTGAGCATAAATATTCATATCTTATCTAGATCTATTCCGTCATTAAATTCATTTATTAAAGGGATACCAAACGTTCTCTCTATAGTACAGGATATTAATACTCTAATTCTATAAAAAGCATGTATTTTTACAAGGGAAAAAGAGGAGAAAGAAGTGAATTTCAAGGAAACATTGTGGTTTCTCACTTGCTCTTGCCTGCCTGCTTCTGCTCCACCTGCTACCACTTCTAAGGCTGAGTGTACTTTCCAGAAGACTTGCCTTGGTCACATATAAACAGAAGTTTACAGTCCCTAAGTATTTAAAAGCACTGCTTTCAGGTAAAATCCAAATAGAAGCCTAATACAAATTTAGTTCTCAAAAATATTCTGTATAGCTAGCTTATTTATATTGCATTGTTTTCCCAAATTTGTATTTAATCCACAAGCTCATTGCTTTGCAATGTTTTGGTTCAAGTAAACACACCGTGCATTGTTTTTTAAATTAAAATTTAATTTGATCCACCTGAGCTGCAAGAATATTTGGATAAGAGCAAATTATTTCTCAAATATCCAGCTGGCATGATGCAATACCACAACCTATTTATTAATATAAATGAGGGAATCTAAATTTGATAACAGAGATTTTTAAAATAAATAAATAATATCACACGTTGGTATTAAAGAGAAGGTCATCCTTACAGTGACTCTCAAACTGCAGACTATCCACCAGGAAACAGGTAAATGACCCCTGGGTCTTGTAAGCTGCTGGTGCATGTGAAACCAGATGATTGCTTCTACTCCATATTACAGCAGCTTCTGCATCAATAACGACTCCTTCCAAGTTTCTAAGAACATGAAAGTACTTAAGCCCTAATTCCTTAAGAATCTTAACTTACGAAGAAGCAGCCCATCTCATTTATGGTAGTCTTTGGTAGGAACACCAAAGTGCAAGTTTGTAAGTGACTCCGAACTTGCACGAGGTGCACGGCACAGACAAGAGGGGGAGTCTGTTCCGATTCCCATCCTGGGCCTCCACCGCTTGTGAAAGCTGCTCTTCACTCTTTGTGGAAGTTGTTCCTGCTGGCTTCAGCACATGGGTACGACATCAGTAAACAGCAAGAGTGGCAGAAGGGATGTCTCCTCTACAGCTGTATCCAAAACCAGTTCTCATCAGTCCCCGGCAAGTCTCGCTAGCTTTGGCTTGAGCAACCAAAAGATTTTCCACTCTCACCACGGCCAGACCTAGATCCTGGCTAACACTTGGGTTGTCGCCCATCTCTCCTGGACCGCTCTGCCCCACTCCAAGAAATTAAAGATATATGTATGAACACTCTGGTTTTGAGTAGGGTAACAAGGCTTTTTTTTTCCCCTGTAACCCCACTGACTGCTTTTGCCTGGATAGGAACCCAGCCTGGCCCTTTCTGTTTCCTAAACAAGCCAGACTGATACCATGGCAGACATCAGCGACAGCAAAAGTGCTGTCATCTGACATTGCTCAGCTATTAGGAGGTCACTGGGAAGATGCGCTTGAATAAATATGCAAATTAAAACAACAAATTGCATAACCCATTCTCCTTCTTGCTAGCACCTCTCTGTGGAAAACCAGCCTGGATCTGCAGAAGGTCAGCTGGCAGGGCAAGAACATTTTTCATCTTGTCTTACTAATAGCTAGTCACTCAATCTTCAAAATGATTTTCATGCACACAAGTCAGTCTCAAGGTTACACCTAAAAACCATTCCCAGTTACAGATCAGCCATTTATGAATCCCTTCCTATGCAATGGTCTATAATTATACACGTCTTGTTGAGGAGCACTCAACAAGAGCATAAAGTCAACTTACAACACCTACCGGTGAAGCTTAGGTGTCTCATAACATTTCATAACCCTGAAAGCTTTAAAGATTAAAAAAAAAATAAATCAAATACAGAAAGTAGCATGTCTTAGTACGCATGAGAATTTCAAAGTCTGTTTGGATCTACACAGCCATGTGACATAACGAGTCTTCACAGCAAAGTTGCAAGTATCTTTTTGGATAGGGGCATTCGGCTCTAGAAATGCATGCTCACTTTTCTTTTATGCTATGGATAATATACAACATGGTCATTAGCACAGGTTTTGTAACCAATTTACTATGAGGAGAGCTGTTTCTAAAAAAAACTAGTGATGACCAAATTATTAGGCTAATTGTTACCATCTAGCACTGCTGTTAGCCATTAGCAGAGATAAAAAACAGTTACGTACACAGCAGTTTTCACTGAAGAGAAAGAAGTTCCCAGGTTCTGCCAAAAAGATAATTTTAAAAAACCTGGAAACAGTTCTTTTGATATTTGTTTAATGAAGTAAGAAACTCTAGAAACTTTTTATTTACTTTCAAGCCTGTACAAAGTTAGACACCTATCCTGTAAGGCATAAGGTCATTTTTGATGGAGAGATTCTCTTACCTATCAGCATTTGAGGGAAGCTTCGGTGGTTACTGAGGACAACCTGGAAACAAGGGATTCCTCCATTTCCCCAAACCAGAGAGAGAAAAAGAGGAGGCAGAACAGACAAAAAGGAAGAAAGGAAAGAATGAAAGTGGATAGAAAAAACAGGGTTTGTATAGACTGTGTGTGCTTCCATCAAGGGAGAGAGCATTTCCAGATCCTATCCCATCATCACTACTAGACTTTGATAACAATCTCCAACTGCAAGTCGAGTTTTGCCTGTTATTTTATGAATGAGAGGCCCAGGTAGGAAAAACTATTCTCCGATCCTACTCCAACTTTCAGAGCTAGAATAGGGGATTAGATAGTGGTCACCAGTTTAGGAAGAGTCTTTTGAGAAAGGCCTGTTTGTTGGGCAGATCAAGGACACATCAGTCCCGTTTCCCATCCATCTGACATGAAGAAACATCCGGAAAAAATACAAAAACAAAAAACGCTGTCTGGGTGATATCCACAGAGGTTCACAAACTCAGACTGACGAATGGGTCAAAGCAAAGCAATTTCTGAGATCTGTGAAATAAATCCCTTCCTTTCTCAGGGCTCACCCACCTCATGTGGTGTACACCACACCGGATGAAGTGAAAGGCCCTGCAATGCCAACAAGGCTACTCCTGGCTGCTTTAAATGCGTGAGCAGAAGGTCCCAGCCCAGGGGGACAGCCCACAGCAGTAGCTGCTCCCACCAGAGCAAAGATTTGCTCCATGCAAAATCATCCCCGTGTACAGAAATAAGTAGTGGACAGTGGAGACCTAAGCTTGAGGCTTCCTCCTCATCTCTTTGCTGCACAGCGCCGGTCAGTGGAGAAAGGACCCAGAAGATCTGGAGACTCAGTGAATGTCCCGAACAGCAGACATGTTTCTTTGCAATGTGCAGATGGGCTCTTAGCTTTAAATTTCTCCTTTCCATCTGGTTGCTTCGCCTTTCTTCCCTTCAGTTTTCATTTCTCCCCACTCCCAAAGTGATGACAGCTTATACCACAGTATTTATTTAGCTTGGCAGCTATACCTGCATTCCTTGCCCTGCCTTCTTGGGACAAGGAACTATCCTGCCTTCTTCTCCAGGACATCTCCAGGGAACATCATCGAGCACAGCCCCTACAGCAAGTTCTTCATTTTCAAAGTTAAATCTCTAATTTGTACACAGGACATTTTCCAAGAGAAACTGATCAAGGAGGATAATCCCAGAGCAAAGTGGCGCCTATGGCTTCTATTGCAACCGCTGCCTCCTAAAAACCACTTAGCTGTATTTGGCACGGGTCTGTCTCTCACACTTAAACCTTCTCCCTAAATGAAGAAGAGGGCAACAGAGTTGAGTTCAAAGACTCTGGATCCAACCCCTTTTTCTGGCGGCATCTGCCAGGGGCCCTTGGCCAAGTCCCTGCATCTCACTTCCCTGTGCTGGACCCCTGGGGACCCACTCTGTCGCGGATCGGCAACTCCGCTATGCGAGCACATTTCAGCCACACTTTACAAAGGTTTCATAGCATTCACATGGCTCATAAAATACAACATAATGCTTAAAATGCAAACCCTGAGAGATTCCTATACAATTACGAATCACTATTCTGTGCTGGAGATGGAAACGGTTTCAGCATTTGAACATAAATGTTTTTCTGAAAGAGGACAACATTTGACAAATATTTGTCTTGATGTTGATTCCTCATAATACAATAACAGGACAATAACCAATCAGCACAGTATTACAACAGATACTGTGCATGCAGAAATATCTATCCCAAAGAGCTTAAAGTCCAAACATGGCAGTGACTGACAAAACAAAACAAAATAATCCTTCTCCTTTCATTTTACAGATAGGGTATAGAAGCTCCAAGATGTTAAGCAATTCACAAAGCTCAACATAAAAATTGCTTTTCCTGCTACAAAGGAGTCTGATATGTCAAAGTTCTTCCCATGTTGCAAGCAAAGTAAAACCAAGATCCTTTGAGAGGGGAAAGGGACATCAGTGTTACCTACCCCTGCCCAGAACAGATAAGACCTCCAAAACAGGTTCAAATTTTTGGTTGTAATGAAACAGATGAGAATTTCACCTGGGACCTACACAGCAAATGCCCAGCCACAGGATTTTTGAGTATAAGGCATGTGCAAGAGCACATACACGCTCTTTCAATCCAGAAACGGCCTCCTTGCCGTGATCAGTACAGTGTTATTCCAGTTTCAACACACCCAGCCTTCCTGATGAAAGAACAATCTGGCAGCTTTCCAACTCTCCGTTCCAGTAACCTACCAAAGGTAAGGTAGAAAGCCTACTGCTGAGCTGGAGTCTCAGCCCGGGTCTTCTAAATCCAGTATATTGCTTTAAAAATAGACCATGCTTCATCTTTCCTTTCCTTTTAAAGTCCCACTTTACAGAAAATTTGAAAGCACTTGGAAGCATTTGAAAAGATGGGTTACCTGAGCACCACTTCCTTTTCTCTACTGCTTTTTTAACATGTATAAAGTGTGTATCCTGGAAGATGATAATCAGATGATGTTCTCAAAGAGGACATTATCAAAAGGAACAACACAATTCTAAGCAATAGTTTTAAACAAAACAAAGCCAACAACAGAGAATAATAATAATTTTTAAAAAATAATCAGTGAACCTTAATGAATAAGAGCTAAGTCTTCAGTGAGAAACACCTGAGCCAGCTTTAAAACATTTGTGTGTCTAATAGCTTTTCTATATACTCCCTCTTCACTCAAAGTATTAGAAGCAATTGCTGTTCAACAGCTACTTTTTGTAACACTATATGGATTAGCTGAGCCAGGTATATTGGAAAAACTGGAAAACAAAAATTAGTATTTTGCTTTGAGCTCCGAGCATGAGTCAGGCATGGCGCGTGACAGTGATGAGACCTGTCTAGTGGCTCCGTACCTTCAGATCTGTGATGTTTATATATAGCATACTGCAGATGAAAAAGGAAATCTGAAATTCACATCTGAGACAAAAACTGTTTATGAAAGCAAAAGGTTTTCAAATCAGATCTCAATAGCTCCACAGAAGCAATGCATGTAAGTCTCACAGACTTCAAAGCGCCCTGGAAGCTTCCATCTTTCACCTGGTTTGTATACCAGCAGCTGCAACGACTGACAAGCCAGCCCAGGTGATTTTCAAGAGATGTTCAGATAAAATGCACAAAAATGCTTCAGGAAACGTTTATTCCCCACAGATATCACCTTATATCAGTGCTGCCTTCAGGGAACTTGGTCAGGTCGGTGACGCGGGGCTGTAACCAGCAGACCGTCCTGAGGAAATGACCCATGGCATCTCAACACCCTTTATCCCCGATGAAAGTGTGGATTTACCAGCCACAGACACAGTGTATGAGTTACAAGATAAAAGCAGAGCAGCAATTTATGCAAAGCTGGAAACACATATTTTCTTAAACAGGATGATCAAGACTAGCCTGCATCTAATTGCCTAAACTAAGAATTAGCCTCTCAGCCTGGGGGTCAGCTCTGCCCCAAGGGAAACATCCCAAGGCTGATACTCACCAAGGCCAATTCTTCCCATTTTCCCTTGTTGGCAAACGCTTAATAGAAAAAAAATCATTTCCACTTCAATAAATTTCCATTTATACCATTTACCCGTGTCACAGCCTGCCATCACTGGTTCAGCATAAATTAGTTTATGATTAAGAGCCACCTTAAAAAATGAATTCACAGGAAAACCTGAATTAGCTCCCATTACCAGCCTGGTTAAGCCTCCGAGAGCAGGACAAAAGTCTGCGACAAGCTGACAAGGCGGCAGCAGGACACATGAGGATGCCCCGGCCAGCACAGGGAGCCCCTCGCTCGTCCCCGGTGGGCAGCAGCTCTGGGCCAGGGCAGCAGGGTGGCAAGGAGGGCACAGACTCCAGCAGGCAACAACTTTGCTCAAGACCACTTTTGACTGCCATGTTATTTGTCTGGCATTTGCCATAGTTGGAATGTAAAAGACCTAAATTACCCCCATCCCCCACCCCCTGTTCTTAAAAGGTAAAGATATTCTTATAATGGAAACTCATAAGAGCCAATTAAAAAAGTGGAGAGGTGGTGGAGTGTGAGTGTGTGTGTGTGTGTGTGTGTATAGTGTTAAAAGCAATTGCCAGTCTTTGTTTACACTTCATTATGGCTAGAAACAGGAGTGGAGTTGTGGTACGGACCTCTGCTAGCTCCTTCTTGTTTCCAGCTGCTTTAAAAACTTGACTTCTCGGGCAGTATTGACTTCAGCTAGCAAAATTGAGCAACTTTTAATTAAAAACTGGTTTTGTCTTTCCACCTAAGTTAAAAACTAAGAGGATATTTGATTCTTCGATTATTTGATCCAATTACTTGTCTCCTTTCCAGGGGAACAGATACTGTAGTCTCCCCTGACTGGGGTGCTCTTGAGGCCCTAAACCCTCTCTCTCTCGCAGCGTAGACACATTTCGTCCTGTGTAAATTGTTCACCATTAGCTCTGCAATAGCTTTCAACTGGTTTTAATGAATACCAGTTTGGAGTGCAACTATTTAAATAACAAGCAGAGTGCAAAGGTTTTCTATGTAACTAGTTGGTGCAAAAACGCTTTAAAAGGCAAACACATAATACGTGTATTTTTAAAAAAAAATCTCCCCCAAAACAGCCTGCGTAAGAAAGATCTTTCTGACACCACATTTTTCTAGGTGATAACTATATATATAGTTATTTGTATTATAATGTCTAAGACTAAAAAAAAAAAATAACACAAACAGTATTTCAATCTTTGAGGAGCAATTACTCAAGCCCTTTGAAAAACAACTTGGGAAACGCTCAAAATTATAACGAGTAGAAACAGCCTAAGCTGTAAGAAGTTTATCTTTGTCTCATCCGCACGTTCCCTCTCGTGTCTAAATCCCTAGAAAGGCAGACATACAAAATGGATTGCTGAGGTTTCCGCAGAGCCCCCAGTTTAATTCATCTCTCTCCAGCAGACATCTCATGCCAGTGGCGTTTTGTTACCGATCCTTGGGAAATTGTAGCAGCTATCGCAGAGTGTTATTAACTTGGCCACTGCTGGAAGCCTGGACGTCCACAATACCCTGACATTTTCACGGTCACAAGGGAGGGCTGTGCTCTGAATAGAATAAAGGGCACTTGCAAGAGTATTAATTTCTATGATTCAATAAACCGTAATAAAACTACAACAAGTCTGCAGACCCCAGGCTTACACAATGTTATGTATGTGCTACACCATGTGCCTTGTTTACTGATAACAAATATTACTCTATATCTTTTTTTTTTCTGCTTTATTTGGAGTCTCGTAGCTCTTATGTCCTCCCTCTGAAAGTCACATGAACACATCATAATCCAAGCTTTGATTTTTACAGGATGAAGTTTATAAGGCTGCAAACCAAATTCTGCACCCTGAAGAACTGCGGGGAAAAAATATCTAATCTCTCCCCTTGGCTTTCAAAGGCCCCATTGTTAAAATTTGGCCCTATTTAAACTTAAAAGTATTCTCCATACGCAGGAAGATTTAACCTGAAGCCACAGGAGTTCTGCTTCTAGTGCTTTCAGGTACAGCTTTCTGCATCACCTTTGCAGGCTGAAGTCGGCACTCAAAGCAGTCTATTACATCTACCCACCAACAGTGATTTTGATGAACTCCCTGGAAGTCCACACTGTCTCCATTAACAGTAAGGGCTTGTCTTCTCAGTCTTGCCATTAAGGGCACAAGCGCAGGTCTTTGCCAGTTACCCAGCTGTCCTCTCCTTGCTCTGCATTGTGCCCTAACGCTGACACTCCACCATTTGCTGCTCCCAAGCTGCACGGACAATTTACATCTTCAGACTGAAACACTTTGGTCACAGTGGCTTTTGCCCCAGAAGCACACAATTATCCACACCAGCAGTTCCCAAAGTGTGGTTTGTAAAGACACAGTGAGAGCTCCGTAGCACCAGGTTGCTTTGAAGTTTAAACCAAAACTTGAGAGAAATCGAGGATTAAGGTAGTTGCCTGCAGTCCGAAACATTTGGGAATGAAAGAGTTTAAAAAATAAACTCAAAAAATGAGGTCATCATTCTTTTAGATCATTCTCTCCACCCCTCTGCTTGACCACCACAGCTACAAAGTGAAGTTACAATCCACTGCAATCTCTTCATTTTCCCAAGTGATGGGATACCACTCACCAGTAAACCACCATGAACAGAGCAATTAGATACACAAAGCTGACACTAGCGGCCACGGTACAAACAGTTACCAATTGGTCCTGTCTCCACCGCAGAGCTGTGACAGACACTCTCGTATCTTGCTGGGAACGCGTCCAGGGCAAGCTGGGTAACGTCACCCAACACCCTTACCTCTTCATTTAGTTGGATGCCTCTGTTCAGGCTGCTGGAAACATTATGCCTCAGCTACAGGGTTAAAAATAAACTTTTTCATCATCAACTCCTCGTTCACTAGAGAAAAACCACTCCAGAAAAGCCAGTACAGTCTCTGCCAGCCCTTTGCTGCTGTTATCATCAACTAGGTGCAACTCCACTTGACCACCATCCTTCCCGCAGGCAGCCCACTGCCCATGCTTTGCCTGTAAAGTTGGGAACTACAGCTGTTTGACCACTTGTTCCCAGTGTTTGCAACTTTCATACCCCTCCGGCTCTTTCCTGGCCGCAAGAAGTAATCTGCCTTTAGCGGATAGATGTTTAGTGAGAAATTTAAGGTACTCAGTAGACAGCCATCACGTTCATTGTATGATCAGGGCTGTGCAACAATTTACACGTTCAATCAATTTTCCAAAAGAAGTCTTTATTCTTTAAAAAGAGGAACAAAATTTTTGGCAAGCTTGAATGAAGAGCTTCCTTCCAACAGGGCTAGGAGAACCACAAAAAAGTCAGCTTACATTTCCCATATGTGTTATTAGCAGCTCTCTCACTGAAATAGTTTGGTGAACTGAAGTAGGTTTTGGGCCAGTGCTCTGATTTCTTGATTATTGTAGTATTTCATTGAATTCTGACTTTGGGTGAATAATGCTGTCTTGTTTGAAATTGTACCATGTGGACGCAAGACCATCTTCTACTAATCCGTCATGGAATTAGGGAAGGTTGCAGCAAGGCCAGGCCACTGGAAACAAAGTCCAGTGAGTCCATCCTCCTTAAAGCAGAAAGCGAAGGAAGGAAGAATATGCAAAATTACTCTCTCATTTGTTACTTTGGAACAAGAGACAGGTAAGCCAAAAACTTTTCATCTTTTGCCTTGAAAGAACTTGGGAGTTAAGAAAGCATTTCTCCCTGATGAATCTCAAAGCTTAGAGAGGAGACTTCAGTAGCATCCAGCCTGGTTATATCTCAAATAGGAAAAGAGCTGCTTTGTTTTCTCTTTCAGGAATCGCAAGACCGACATTTAAAAGAAGCCGCAGCGCACAATTAGCCAAGGACTCAGCTATCAGGGTATGCCAAAAGTGAGGCTTTGCACTTGACCTCCACTCCACATTCCTCACCTCTGGGAACCAGCATTACGATGCTATTTACATAATCACAGAATTTCCCTAATACAACTGGATGCTTTTCCCCGTGCACCATCAAGTTGCGTCTATATTAGATAGGGAAGTAAAGGTCATGTCAAGGACATGCCTAGATAAACCGGGGGGGAATAGTCTGAATTTTGAAGGGTGGGGAGGATTAATTCTCACTGCCTCATTTTTCTTTTACAAAATCCCACACAGTGAAAACAAGCAAAACAAGTAAACCCTGAAATTATAGCCAGTAATATGACGAAGAATACTTATTTATCTAACTTATGGTGGCACAGAAAATTGAGACAAAATTATTTAGTGGATATTTTGTATGTCTCAAGTATGTAAAAGTAACACATATGCAGGTTGCTCTCCATCTGCACAAAATATTACTAAAATGTAACCTGACAAGCAGATTTTTCCTAATGCTACTAGCTTACAGTAAAAAAAAAAAAAAATCGCAGTTTTCAGTGAGTCCATAAGCAGGCACCAGGGTGGGAATGACGAGCAGGGATGGAGAAACATTTCCGTGGTGTTGCTGCTTAATGTTGAACCCCAGTATCAAGTGGCAAAGGCAGCACGATTCCAACTGAGGAAGAAAGGGGTAAGCACGCACACACACAGAAGCAGAAGGGAGGGGGAAAGCCGCCTAATCAAAACTAACAGCAGGATTTCTGCTCACACTTCAAACCGAGAGCAGATAAAGCCCATCATTCTATGATTTTCGGTTCTTGAAAGCAAACCCCTGGAGTTCATGTGGAGAAGTGCTCTGCAAAGAACTAGCAATCCTTTGAATTCAGACATTTGCAGAAGAACTACCCTCCTTCCACCTCCCTGAACATTTTTCCCATTTTCAGCCATTTATTCGTTAGTATTACTATTACACACTTACTGACCTTTTCTTTTATATGACAAACCCAAGCGTTCACTTTGGAAGCCTGAAGGTGCATTACCCATGCTCAGTTTAGACAACTTCCCACCCTCACTCTCCTCTCCATTTCAAAAGCTTTGTTGCTTGAACCACATCTCTTGAGAAGTCTAGGTATTCAGCATCTTTTCTTCTTTTTGTTAAAAGGTACGTGTACCTCCTGGCTTCATATTGTTCATTCTAGCCTGATGAAACCACCCCCCCCCCTCCAAATTATTTTACTAATTTAGGGTCAGCATCACAGAAGCTATTTGGGAATCCAGATAACATGGACAAGCATCCAGAGAGAATTAGAAGAACCTCCAAAAAGTCTGGATAGCCCCTTGAAAGTCAGCAGGAAACTGGACCTTGACCTGTTCGGGCACTCGGGTGCATCACAACAGTTGCAGCACATACCTTTTGGAACCCGAATACCACCAGGGTCATATTCACAGCAACCAACATCATACAAGAAACAGTAATATGGGTATAAAACCTCAGAGCGTGCCCAACGCCTAGGTCAAGATTCCCAAAACTTGTAGCAGAGTATTGCACTATTGCAGAAAGACACAACCAGACGAGAAGAGGTACAGGCCAGATTTTCAAAAGCTTGCTGGCACACTTCAGCAGGGACAGGCTCTGTGCAAGCAGCTTCTGCCAACACAACAAGCCCTTGCCAATTGCAGTCTTAAGTGTCTCAAAAAGAAGTACCAGCATCCTTGTCAGAAAAGTTCCCAAATATCGCAAGCAGGACTACAAAGGGATGACCTGTAACTCCACTCAGTTCCAACCCAGCATGAAAATTTCAGCCTCTAAGCACTAAAAACCTCTCAGTGCTTTAACCATAACATATCCATCACATGGGAGGGAGGAAATCTCACCAAACTTCAATATGCTGCTGAAATTTGAAGGAAAAAAAAAAAAAAGTAGCAAAAGTGTTTCCTGCGAGATGTATTACTTTCTGCTGGTATTTTTGCAGAAGATAGGATTAGTTTCATGCTGTCTTGCAGCATGATCATGGGCAATGTAAGGATAATAAGTGAATTCTATTGCTAGCTGTCACAAGTGACAAATACAATGCATAATTAAACAAGTGGCACCTAGACTGCCTGGGGGAAACAATTATTTAGTGCTTTCCTTAGGACAGAGTCATTTCTCTCACATTTTTTCATTACATTCTCACGTTTCACAAATCTGCTGAAAATCAACAGCTTTATATTAGCTCCTGTGGCTTCAGCTGCCCAGGAACTGCCTGCTGGGAACAGACCCAACGTGCATCACCGGACGAGTGCCCACCTTGTGAGTACAGAAGGATCTGCATCTCCAGAAGAACGCAGGTGAAAACCTGGACCAGGTTCTCCAGGCCCAGCAGCTCGAAGACCTCCCGCAGCGGGTAGTCAGAGAGCGGCAACTCATTGGGCCCAGGTCTCTGGCAAATGATGGGCTCGTAAACCCCATAAAACTTCAGCGACCTCCCCGGGGGTGGCAAGGGCACCTCGTAGAGGATGTTGTGGATGTAGCTCTCCAGGGGCAGAGGCGGTGGCTGCTGGGAGGTCACCGCCTTATAGAGCTGGATCAGGAACTTCTTGCAGGCTTGCATGAAGGGCAGAGGGGTGATGAGGCATATGCATTTGGAGACGTACAGCGTGTCCCTGCTGATGTCGTAGGAGTTGTACCGCTGGAGCTTGGCGAGGGAAGTGGCATCGCCCTCGTCAATGCTGCTGGCCAGGGAGTCCATGCTGCACGAGGAGGAGGCGCAGACGCTGCTGTATTGCTCCGCGTTGTGCATCTGGTAGAGTGTTTGCATGGCTGTGCAGATCTGCTTGCTCGTGACCTCCTCGTAGAACGTGAGCACAAAGCCGTACGTACGAGAGCCATCTTCTCTGGTGATGATGAAGGAGTGGAGCTGCGGATCTCTGTTATCTGCCTGCGTCCGGAAAGACAGCCCTTTGGGCATACACAGCTAAGGAAAGAGAAAAGAAATAGATATAAGTAATCTAAGCTACAATTTTATTTTGTTACTTTTGCTTTACAGGCACATTCTTTTTTTTTTTTTCCACTGCATCATAACAAGCCATTTATTATTCAACATAATCCCCTTGAAAAGTAGCCCAAGAATAAACAGCCTAAAACTGATGCTATATAAGAGACAGACATGACTGAAGAAAACACTCTCCAAAATCAGCCATCTATTAAATCATTATGAGTTAGTTTCATTACTTTGTAAAAATATTTTCAGTACTGAATAGCCTTTGTCTCATTTACTTAAGGATTATATAAAGACATCCACTTTTGTTCTCATTTGCATCTATTGTTCCCACAGTACTTTACTTTAAAGTCAGAGCGCCAAGGGAGCATCTTATAGCACTGAATTAAAATTACAGATTTCTTGAAACTCTTTGATCTTCCCTAATTTTCTTAAAAGAAAGCACAACAATTGACTGACAGCTATTATATTTACGTTCTTCCTTAAGTGCTACAAAATAGCTTGCATCGGAAGAAGGAAGGAGGTGGGGGGAGGAAACACCCAAAATCTATGAAAGCCTTGTTTTTGATTTACCACTCAGCACAATCTTGTGCAGTGATTTTACTACACTGGGTGTTTCTCTGAAACACAGCCCTAGTGATAACTTGAGGCATTTTTCCAGGCATTCCTCAGGAATTCTATCAGCCATCGAATACAAAATAACAGCCAGCAAAATTTGTTTGAATGTGCATCAGCATGAAAGTCCTTATATTCCAGCTAAATCAGTATGTTTATAAACGAACTAAAAAAGAACGAACAAAACAACCAAAGCTTCCTTCTGAAGAAATAAGAGGAAAGAAGAGAGGGAGACCCTTCAAAGCGCTCCTTCTGATGCCAACTTTCCCAAGGGATGTGAACCTACACACAACTGAGTGCATCCCCCTAATGCCTCACCTTGACCAGGAATAAAGTCTGATGATGGAAGAGGTTAAGAGAAATAATTATAAATTTTCAGGCACGTTCTATCCTGAACTTCTCCAGTGCACCTTGCAGAGACCATTTGACAGCCTGATAAAGCTTCTACCAGCCCGGCTGGGATTTAGGCAAGTGGTCCAGTCTCACTTCACAAGATGCTAGTAAACCCCTAAGTTATGTAGAACAGCTTTTTTGTGTTCCTCTAAAAGGCAACGTATAGGGAAATAAGTAGCCTGGAGTTGATAGAAGAATTTAATTCAATTGATGGGCTTTGCTGACATAAACCATGAAATTGCAGCTCGAACCATTTTTGAACAGCAGCCTCATTTTCATTGAAAAGGTTTATAGTTTTTACTGAGGCATTATACTGTGCCATGGTTAAGGCTTTTCCAATAAAGAAGTAGTAAAAAATCCTTGTTTCACAGTTTATTTAAATTAATCTGTACAATAAATATCTCTTAACTTCATTTTTTGGCAGGCTTGCTTAATAAAAATTTATTTCTAGAATGTGGGCATTCAATGTCGGCTATAGCCTTATCAAATCTGATCATGCTGAAATCACAGGTTTTAATCTCAACACTATCAAAGTTCACATTTTTTTCACTTTACAGAATACCTGGATAAGCAAATTATATGTACTGGCACAATCAAGAACAGATAAGCATCAAGGAAATTCAGACCAGCTCAGACAGTTTCAGAAGGCTGTATTAAATAAATTTCCTCCAAGTCAATCATTATTCCCTCGTCCTTGATATACCGAGTATACACACACAAAGGGACACCAATCTGTTAAGTTTCAGCCTGTTGTGGTTTAACACCAGCCAGCAAACAAGTGCCACGCAGCCGCTTGTTCACTCCTCCTATGGCAGGACGGGGGACAGAATCAGAAGAGTGAAGGTGAGAAAACTTGTGAGTTGAGATAAAGACAGTTTAATAAATTAAGCAAAAGCCACGCATGCACACAAAGCAAAACAAGGAATTCATTCACTGCTTCCCATGGGCAGGCAGGTGTTCAGCCATCTCCAGGGAAGCAGGACTCCATCACACGTAATGGCTACTTAGGAAGGCAAAATGCCATCACTCTGAACATCCCCCGTTTCCTTCTTCTACCCTCAGCTTTATATACTGAGCACGACATCATACGGCATGGAATATCCCTTTGGCCGGTTGGGGCCATCTGTCCCAGCTGTGTCCCCTCCCACCTTCTTGCACACCCCTAGCCTACTCGCTGGTGGGGTGGGGTGAGGAGCAGAAAAGGCCTTGACCCTGTGTAAGCCCCACTCAGCAGTAACTAAAACATCCCTGTATTATCAACACTGTTTCCCACACAAATCCAAAACGCAGCACCATACTAGCTATTATCAAGAACATTAACTCTACCCCAGCCAAAACCAGCATGCAGTCACAGCCCAGCATATGCAGAATATTGACTTTTTAAGACTCTGGCTGCAAACCCTGGCACAGAGACCACCGCTGTCGTTAGACCTACAAGAAGACACAGGAAAAGGCAGAGAAAGAAAGAAGATGGGAAAGCATCAAGACAGGGAAGAACAACCAAGAGTCACTTAAGAAGCTAAGATCAAAAGGAAGGGCCTGTGCTCATTTTCCAGCAGTACAGAAAGCTTCAGATTTGCAGTTAAGGCATAAAAACTTTCATCTTCGTGCCTTGGACATCAATCACTTCCCATCTCATTTGTGTTTGTCGCGCATGCCATAGGACAGCGTTGGGAAAGAGCAGCTTGGGACATGCTGTGGCAGGGGGGAGCTTTGCCTGCTGGTGAAGCTGGCTGACTAATGGTGAGAAGGCAGTCAGTCACCTTCATTGCATCTGTGCATAAACACAGAAAGCTATCCAAGACCACTGATCAAAGGACAGGATTTTACTTTTCAGAGCACTTCACTCTTTATATTTAAACACCTCTATCAGCAGAAAAACGTGGAATTAAATCGTACTTGCAATGAGGTTTATAACCAACATGGTTTGTAAAAACAAAAGGAAGCTGCACAAAGACGGACAAAAAGATAACAACTAATCCATACTGCATCTCTGCAAGCGATGGGTACGAAATACCCTTTTCCTAAACACAGAGGCAGGACACACAGTGTAATCCCTCCCTCCATCCAGCATCATGCGTTGCAGATATTTCGGAACCAAAGGTCCCCTCTGGACCACTGCCCATCAGCGCCTGTTCACCTCTTCTCCATTAGATCCTCAATTTCACTTTTTAAGCCCCTGTGTATTTTCCATGTTCACAGCATGCCGTGGCAGCAAGCTCCATACTCAAAACCGTGCCGTGGGCGAGGGGTTGGAGAGAAAGATGCTTTTGTTTGTATTAAAGCCTGCACCTTCAAATTACACTGGGGAACCTTTAATTCTTTTATTTCAGTACATGACACTTTAAACTGACAATGCTTCCTTGGACTTCATAAAAACAGGCAAAGATTTTTATACCTTGATGAATCAGGGGGCTGAAGTAGGAGGTTTATTTCCTAAAAATTTCACTTTCCTCTCTACTGAGAACTTCAGTTTGGTACAACACATTACTTGCAGAATGGCCACAGAAGACAGCGTGTGACGTTAGGCAGGGATAATTGCAAAAAGCAGTGGGGAAAAAGAAATACCTCCCTATCAAAGAGAACTCTGTACTTTGATAAGTACTTTGAAAGGGAGAGAAAACATGACTCGTAGGCAGAGTGATTGCATGGGACTTCAGGGGGTTATTTTTAAAGCGACAGGATGGTTTCAGAAGGCAATTGAAATTCCTTAGGCATCCAGCAAAGCCAGAGCTCTCACAAGTTAACCTTCAAGGATTTATGCATTTTCTTCTCTGAGGAAAATTGCTTCTGGAAGCTCACATAAAGCAAACACATAGGCAGAACTAATACAGCAAGGCAAGATCAGAAAGGCCAATAATTGCCTCAGGGGATTCTGTGGAGGTGGATATTACTTTAAATGATGTTTCAGATCAAAACAATAAAGAAGTTTTCCGAAAGATGATTTAAAAGACCATTAAATACTGCTGCTGTTAGTAAATGCTTTTATTTTTCTCCAAGACACATTGCAAATGAAAGATGTGTTCTTCAGCTATTTGATTTCAGCTGACTGCAGCTCAGTTCAATTATTTTATTTTAATAGGTCTCTTGCTGGTTTTAGTATGCCATTTTTGTCCGATAATATGATCACACTTCATGAATATTAGACATTTTCAACTGTAATGTGAGAGACAAATAATGCAGCAATTCCAGCTATTAACCCTTGCTGCCATATTCCTGCTGCACGCCCTCCACACTTCTCTGAACACCCCCAATTCAAAGGCAGAACTAAAAGGTATAAGTAGCCTTGGTAGTTGAGTTATTGCCATCTTAACTGTGCTGATGAAGCACCGTTCTGTGTCCTTTGCGAATTCTGTATTGGCAAAGTGATGTGGAGACCTGCCCAAATGCCACACCATCCCCATCAGTGCACATTTGGAAGCAGAGGACAGCAATCCCCAGCTGTCAGCGCGCAGAGGGAGTGATCAGGCTCATCTCTGCCTTTCTATGCATTGTGCAGTGACACAGTATCAGCTCTCTGTGTCACCGCTACTTCCAGATCCTGTGTTTTCACGTTAAATATTTGGCATGATGCTAAAAAATAAGATTCAGTGGAAACTGAGATGAACTTCAGATTTCTGCATCTTCGTGATTGCAGAGAACCTCCAAATGCATTTTTGCATTTGCAAAAGCCATTTTATTGTGTTTTTTCTGTGTTCCCCATCTCTCCACCTCCTCGGTGAGGGCCAGGAGATTCTCTTGACTTCACACCTGCACCATACAATGAGGTTGGTTCTGTTTTGAAGTAGCCAGTATGTAAAAGTCCTACCCTCCTCAAATGTGAAGCGCATCTAAACTAGATTGGTGGGAAGGGGTTCCCTAATTTTCCAATTTTGAGTTGGACCCAATACACATTTTTGAAAACAGCTGGAATCGGTAATATCGTTTAATGTTGTTATTATTACAACAACTGTTTATTTTTAAGTTTAAGGAATAGCATTTTCTGCACTGGGAAGCTTACCTCAAATACCAGTAATGTGCTGTCTTTGTCAGGACTCGTTCTTAACATGTGCTTTGGTGATTTTGGAAACATCCTTTGAATACCAACTCTCTGGGAAAATTTCCACTGGATCATTGGTCTTTTAGTTGCTGCTGCCCCCATATAAAACTCCAGAAACTGTTTTCTTCTCCCTCCCCTGTTCATGGGATTTAGCCACACAAACTCACATCAAATTTAGCTGAGAGGAAAGGGATGTACAGAAGATGCATTGGTGCAGACGTGCCATTAAAAGTGAGCGCCCAAAAAAAGCTGTGGTTTATGTAAGTTCCAGCTTCCCTTGCTATACGCAGCATCAAGATTTTTTTGTACTCAAAAATTTCACACAGATATTACTGTTTTAAAAATTCCTTGGTTCACCTTCTCCTGACCTGCAGACGTGCATGCTGGGTGACTACACCCCTCCTCACCCAGTCACCGAACTGGTGGTTAGACTTGTTCCATCACGCAGTAGGTTTAACTATAACTGATGAGGGAAACAGAACGTTTTACTTTTGTTGTGCCTGAAAGTATTCTGCATTTTCACATTACCTCTTCCTCTCCAGCTTTTCAACCAGAGTGCCTAGTGGGTGCTCTTAGTCCCAGCAGAAGTGCCTGCTCATCACATCACAAGGGATGGTTGTGAACAACCCAGGAACCACATGAGAGTTGAAGTTGTCAGGAAACAGCTGGAGAAGAGAGTTTCTCTACCTACCATGTTGACGGCATCCTGGTCGAAGGGGTTCCACTCGATGTTCTGAGGATAATGGGCCAAAACTTTGGACTTGAAGGTTCTTCTTAAGGGACTCTGGTCGAAATTCTCTCCTGCAACAAATGAAGAAATAATGACTTGTCACAGCAGCAAGGCTTCAAGCAGAGCTGGCCTAGGCAGCTTTCCTTCATTTTAGTTTTATTTGTGAAATCTGAAGGGCATTTTCACTCCCAACAGATGTACTACTTTTTAAAGAAAGAGAAACAGAAAAGATGCACGTTCAGTCTGATCATACCCTCCTTCCCACAAAAATCTTACTACAGTTGCAACACAGCTTCCAGCTGAGTATTTACTGCATGGAAAATCACTGCTAAGAGAAAAAATACTGCTGGAGTTTTACAGAAAAAGACCCTGCAATCAACTGAATTCTCTACCTTCCCCTATAGCTTGAATATCTAGACATGACTTAGACACTGAAAGAGTACTTTCCCCTCAAGTTTGTTAGAAACTGTCTTATGGTCAATAAAAAGTATAAGCACCTCTCAGTTATTATAAATTATTCGAGGACTCATTATAGATGTTTTTATATTAAAAATCCTTTGTGAAGATTAAACATTTATTTTTTCTACATCAAATTTAAAGGACAGACTTCTTCCATACGAAGAATCCAGCAAGTGCAAAGAGTGCAAAGTGCAAGTGCAAAGAGACTGAAATTAGACTTCAAGCAGAAATGCATCCAGTTATCAGCACACAAATAGTTTATTTCACTGTGATATTGTTAATGAAGTTTCCATCACTGGATAGTCTACAGTATGCAACAACAGTAATCAAAATAAGGAATTCTTAAAATCTATTAATTACATTACCATCTACTACACTTTTCTCAGATATCAGGTTACTAATTTCAGGCTTCTTGCTTTAAAGACTACAGGGGGGTCTTTCCTGTTCAGCTCTTTCCTCACCTGAGAGAGACGAATGGGATGAAAGCCTTAAGTTCACAATGTTAAATGTTTTCCACCAAACCTTATTTTGCACTCCCTTTTGGACTTCTTAGTGTTACCTAGATACTTTTAAAAATACGTTACTGAAATAGAATTGGATTTCATTTCTTTAAAAAAAAATAAATTATTTCTCTTTATACTCAAAGGCAGAACATTTAACATTTCCGTAATGTTTTTAATGAGAGGTTATTTTGGATGACAAAATAGTCAATCGCTTGGCAAGCTCTAAAGGCAATCCACCGTTCCTGCAGGAAAGTTAAACTACGAGTCACTGTCCTCACTAACCCCTCTCTGAAGGCAAGGTGGACTGCGGGAGCATGATTTGTGCTGGCTGAGTAACATAGGACCATTCAGCCTTCGTGCAGCTAGCAGCCTCCGACTGACGTTGCAAAATTCATAGGTCAGCCGTTACCTGAAGGTTTCTGAGGCCGCAGCCATTTGGCACATGCCCTTCGCTCCTTGCGAAGCATAGTCTACACAATCATTTGGCTCAGAGGGAATTAATCCAAGGCAATTTCTGTACAAACTGACACTTGAAGGCAGAGCTTCTCAGCCCTTGCCTGGTAGAGCCTAGGGTCTGCAGGTAATTGCGGGGAATACAAGATAACGGAGAAAAACACAGTGGCAATTCACAAGGTAAAAGTTATCCAGGCAAAGTTTAAGGAGGGTTGTAAACCATTTGCTGTATGAAACCCTTAATACATCTTCAATGCAGAGGGCAGAACCTGCACTGCCTCTCAGGGGCTGCAGGGCCAGGGCCATCAAAGCGGCACCTGCACAACAGAGGCAGGTGGAGGAAGAGGAGGTGGAGGTCAGGCATTTCTTATACCTCCGCCAGGACACATGTAGGCAGATGGAGATTCCTCAACACATGCAAGTGTCCTGGTTTGGCGACACAGGATTAATTTATCTTTCAGTAATTTTACTTTTCAGTAAAGTCTCTTCTAATGCTTGGGAAAACTGCACTTTTAGAAAACTCTACCGTCTGATTTTGTGAAAATATTTACTTTACAGCCAGCTATAGTATGTGGGTTTCAAGCTCTTGGTGTTTTCGAGCTCACCAGGTGCAGGGATGAGAAGGAGCAAGACCCCAGCGCTTAACCCAAGCTGGCCAACAAGATTATTTCACATCATGAACATCATATTCAATATAAATTAGAAAGTTCGCTGCATAGCGTGCTCTCTCTCTCCCTTGATGGTGGATTTCCAGAGAACTTCTTGCCCCGATGTCAGACCCTTGAGCCCTTCCCTTCCTCCTGAAGCCACAGTGCTCGCAGCATCCGACATTTGCTGTCCACTGCTGGGAGTGCACAGCTTCCCACTGATAGAACTGTCTGAGTATAATCTTTGTAGATTTTATATTGGTATCAGGATCAATATCAGTCCTTCAGTATTAGTAATGTTAATTACTTAGTCTTATTCTATTAAATCTGTTTATATTTCAACCCCCAGGTTTCCTTGATTTTTCCCAGTTACCCTTCCTGGGTGGAAGCCACACAATGGCTCATTTTTAACACAGGATTTAGAGACATTGCAACATTCTTTTTTTCTAGCCCCGTGTCTGTCTCACTTGATTTTGGTGGATAACCATGGGGGGGGGAAAGGCAAATAAGCTTCGACAAGGATATTTTGTACTTGAGAGGAGAAAAGGTCCAAGACGACGCAATGCTGCAGACATATTTCCTGGGGCAGGAATCAATGGAAATAGTAAAATGCAAGGAGCTCTGTCAGGGGAATCCAGCCTGCTTCTGGAATTGCTCAAGGCAAACCAGAAATCCAGCAAAAGTGTATGCATCATAGAAATAAAGAAAACTGAAGGTATCAGCTAAACTGGATCAAATTAAAAGACATGTCAGGGTTTAGCTAATTAGCTCATCACATCTGCCAAGCTGGACCAGACTTGCCACTAGCTGCTATGGCAGTCCAGAGCACAAGCTCTATGAAGATCCTCTCCCTGCTCAACTACAAAGCTCAAACTGAAGTACACAAAAACAGAAAAACAGGGACCATTACTCTGCTACAGAACTTGGCAGTAGAATAACCTCTTATTTCGGTCCAGAAGTTCTTTGCAGAGGCGTTAGAGATAAAGATATAATCATCCACTGATTCCTAAAGGTTCACAAAATAAAAATCCCAACAAGCAAAGCCAGTGAAAATTCTCTCTCCAGGTATGCACTTAAACGTACTTGGCAACACTTTTAATTCTCTGTATCAAATGGTAATTAATATGCTTGCATAATCAAATAAATATGCACAAGGCTGTTTCCTAATTAGATCTTCAATATTTCTCACATCTGAGAGAGTTTACCTTAGAACTGTGAATTAACAGAAAGGTAGATATTTGATGCTAAATTTGTTTGGTTGCTTTTACTAAAAGCTCAAAGAGCATCTGGTTGACTTCCTTAAGTTCTCCATCGCTAACAGCAAGTGATTGCTGGAGTCCACATTTCTATAAAGGTTTCCTTTCTCATGACAAAAAGCATTACTGTAACCTGATGGATGCTAATTGGGTAATTTGTGTGGTTCAGAGGCACTCATTGTTCTGCTGTTCACTGGTGGAGCCCTTTGCTGGCTCTTTAGGGGCCAGTTTTCCAGTCTACATTGTATGGGTGTTGTAAAACACCTTTTGCCTGAAAAAATAGCCTACAACTAAATTGATTAGTCATCTGGTATTAGCACATAACTGTACAAGGGAGTCCAGCAAAAATACACATTAATCACATCATTTACTGTTTCTAATGCCTGTGCTCACTTATAGGCACCAAAGAAACCGGGGCAGGCTTTGCCCTGCACACTGGATGTCCTTGGGAGAGCCCTGCTTGCAGCACACCTACAATGTGTGGCATCTCAGGGGATGTGGCTCTGTGTGCTTAGATTGAGTGGGACAGCAAACAGCCCAGCTTTCACTTAAATAACTTCCACGTGGCCCCAGAAGCACGTCAAGACTGCTCAAAGGGATTTGGGAAGTTACCCTGGAAAGCTTCGCCACAGGAAAATATCCTCCTCTCAGTTTGGTGGCTCAATTGCTAACCCCACCAGATAAAGCTGTACTTACTCACAGGTTAGACCAAAAATTACATCACTGGGGATATAAGAGCAGGGAAAGCCTTGATTTTTGGCTGTTGTTGTTATTGAACCTCCTTTGCCTCATTTTCCCTATAAACCACCCCCCCACCCCCCCATCTTGACAAGCAATACTCTGTCAGCATCTGGAACCAGTGGAGAAGAACAAGGCATATTTGCCAATAAACCATAGCAATCATGAAAAAATTAGGGTTTCGATCAGCTTTTGGAAATGACCAATAACGTGTATGCTGCTGCAAATACTTGTACAGTCACTTAGACATCAGAGAGGTCTAAAAAGTTCTGTTTATGAAGCACAAGTGTTGCTTTAAGAAATCCAGCTTTCCAAAACCAGCAGTAACAATGTTCTAGTAGGCTGACAACATGGATTCATTCTGTCCAGGAAAATAAATGGCACAAATAACTTACCTTTGCAGAGTCTCTGCAGGGTTTGTATTTTACTACTATGGTGGTTTTAAAAAAATAATAAAGGTAAAACACGCACACACAATACGTTTTTCTCAATCAGTGATCACAAGACAAAAGAGAAGCGCCAAGAAACCACACTGGAGTGAATCAGTTGGTCATTAGCTCGAAAGGACACAACATCACACCCCCCATACAAAGCTGCCCCAAGAAGCCAGGCAGGGTAAGCTTTCGGATTTACATAATTTAGGAAAGAAACAGTACAAGGATACGACAGAAAGCAGCCCACATGTCAGGGTGGAATGTCATCATTTGGCCAAACTAGCAGGAAACACCCCGACTCCCACCGAAATGAGATGAGAGATGGGGAACATGACACCCAGCTCCACACTGACAAGCAGCTGGAAGAGAACCACAGGCAGCAAAACCTTCTTGGCAAAGATGAGGGAAAGGATCTGGACTGAAGGGCTACCTGATATTATCAAGTCTCAGCCTTGGTAGTTCTGCACTGTTGAGTCACACGTGGCAAAGAAAATTTATTTAGCTGTTATTCTAGGCAAACAGTGAATTTTCATTAAATCTACTGTGGGCTTATTTAAGTGCTTGCTTGCTAGCTTCCAAAACAGGATTAGCAAGGCACATTAAAAATGAAGCAAGTATCAAATGTGAATTGAATCCATATTCTAAAATATTAATAGCCAGATAACAGTACTATGAATACAGTCAGAAAGATCGTATTTGATGCGTGGTACCCATTCATGCAAACAGCACATCTCATGGGGTAAACTGCCTATCAGAGGCAAATTAAAAATTTGGTTTTGAATGAATTCCTTTTTGCTTTCAGGATATTTTAA
Source organism: Rissa tridactyla (assembly GCF_028500815.1). NCBI lineage: Eukaryota > Metazoa > Chordata > Aves > Charadriiformes > Laridae > Rissa > Rissa tridactyla. Next base: position 153,539,454 of record NC_071466.1, read on the forward strand.
AAAAAATCATTCAAGTATTTTTCAAAATTGTGTAAAATGTGTCAGAGTCATGTTCTGTTTACATAGGATGTAGTATCCAATTGAACGATACTTTTAAATAACTTGTGCAATCCCTTAAAGGTACTTATTCTTGAAGAGATCTTTAGTTTCAAATTAAAACCAAATGATGAAGTGATGGGTGCTAGATCAAGAAAAACAATGCTAATTTCACTTCAAAATGAAAAGATTTCTCAAAATTAGAAAATAAGCATCTTCTGTGTTTTGGATGAAGGATAAAATTACTAGGGAAATGCAGCTGCAGTTGTGAGGTTGTCAGTCATGACGGCTTTCGTGTGAGTGATCATATTTAAAAATTTAGCGATCTTAAGCAGATCTGTTTTAATTAATTATCACAGCTACAGAGGCACACAAAAACATGTGCCAAATAGGCAGAGGCATCCTCTACCCACACCCTCTGGTGCAGGGAATGCAAGCTATCTGTCACTTCTTCCAAGCTTTGGAACGTAGACAGGAATGCTTGTGACCACAGAAATAAAAATATCTTTTATTCCTTTAGAGGAACGTACTGGGAGCACGACTCTGCACAGTACTGCACCTCATGGTGACAACCTCTTTGATAGCTGTTTCTAATTAAAAGCGTTCAGCACATCCAGCTATGTTGTTTCCCTGCAGACAGAACTTTGTTAAGCATTGGATAACTGGATGACCCTGCACGAGAAGCAAGTAATGTACAACGTGCGGGGGAGAAAACAACATGGGGACGGGAATAATAGTGCTTGGCTGGGGAGCAACTAAGCTGTTAATTGTCAGGTTCAGGAGACGGTTAGTTTAAGTCGTGCAGAAATTGTGCTCTGCTGCTTTTCTTCTGTGCCTCAGCACGACACCAAAGCAGCAGTGGTAGGCTAGTCAGTGCCCCAGGACCTTAACTCAAAGGCGTTATTTCTGATCACATATTCTCATAATCTTACAGCAGAGGAGGGTAATTATATGAAAGGGAGGACTGGGACAAGGCAGACAAAACAGTTTTCATTCCAAAATTTTAATATCTGAGTTGCCTGTGAGATGGTGGTGGCTTCTCTGGGGGGCAGCAGGGGTGAGCAGGGTCTAACCTACCTCTTGCATGTCAACATGTAAAGGAATTGATGGATCATATTTAAGCAGAAAGCCAGAGTGGGTTGTCTACCCTATCAGTACATCTACACGATTTGACTTTTTTTTGGGGGGGTGGGGGAGTGTGTATCTGTGTGGACCACAGTAATGCTGCTATTTAAATCTAGACTGCAAAACATGCTTTCTTGAGGTGTCAGGAACCTTTGGGTCTCTGTAGGAAAAATTAGTGGAGCTGGACCCTTTGTCCACAAATCTACATAACTAAGCCCAGTCGGATTTCTTGGTAAGTATCCTCTAATACGGCCTCACATAAGATATTGTTCAGTCTTTACCAAGCACACTAAGATCTAGCAATTTGTATATCCAGCAATATACCTGGCACCAGTAGTTGCATTTCATTGGAGAGAGGAAGCACATCTGCCAAGAGAGCTTCAAGAAGAAGATGAAAATTTATCAGATATTGATTTAAATTAGGTAAAAGAATGAAAATGTTGAGGATTTTTGGTTTTGTTTTTAAATTCTGACCCTTGATTTGATTCAAGGGGAGTTGGAAGAGAGAAAATAAAGAGAGAGAGAGAGGACCTTGGTGATTGGTTTTGTCCTTAACACCTCTTTACCTGAGGTTTTGTCTGCAGTATCTGAGCTCTTCCCATGGAGTTCTGCTTCTAGCCATTTGTACAAGACTACACAACATAACAAACAGAGATAAAAAAAAAAGCAAGTATGAACAAAATTAAAAGACATACAAATGCACGGGGGAAGGGAAAAATGCAAAGCAGACATTAAACACTCCCCCTTGCAACCACTCTTCCCCTCAATACTGCCAAAGGGTAAATCCATGTGATAAATAAAACCCTCCGCGACTGTATTACTATAAAGGTGCTGAACGCGTTGACAGACATTGTAGAAATACTTGTCAAAATTAGTAACAGATTAAATTCTCAGTACCTCAATCAGCACGCTGCTGTACAGCTTCCCTGTTATGAAAGACAGCTTTGTTCTTATACTGAGTTGTTCGCAGAGCCTGTGAAACTCAGGAGGAAAAAACACCAGTTCTTTAACTGGCGTTGAACTAAACCAGAGAGGTTTTCTTTAGTGTAGTACTGTTAGCCGTGCTATTACATCTTCAATGCCGTACTGCATGCCATTTTCAGGACTTTCTAAAGTTACTCAACAGTTCTGTTCACCACTTCTGTTTCATAATAGGGTGTTTTTAGACAAAGATTTGAATAAATAAGCTTGGATAAACAATTTTAATCTCTTCCAGTAACAGTTACCCCAATAGGTATTTGTAATGGAAGAGCTTCCTGCTAGCTTGTCTAACTGATGTTTCTTCCAACTGGTTTGCTCATCTGCAGAAAAACAAAGATGTTTTCACAGACACCATGGCGTTCCTTTGTCAGAAAAGTCCCATTCATATGTTACATTCGTATGTATTACGCAATCCTCCTCAAGTTAAATCTATTTTTATAAACCCAGAGTGCATATTAAAGCTGCAATACCATTGACCTCACTGGTCATTCAGTTTCTAGGTGTAAATTCCGAGTATTTCCACCACGACCTCCTACTTGAGCTGTTAATCCAGGCATCACTTCAGAGGACCCAGATAATTCTGCCAAGGCTGCATTTTCTGGGAAGGCAGCTCTCAGCAGAGGGCACAGGAGCTCTTTCAACTCCTGTGACGTGAATTTGTATTTTAGGATAATTTTCTCTTTTCTTTAGGAGGCACCTGAAGGTAATCCACATTCGAATCTGCAGGATGATGATATTCCAACTCCAGGTATGTTATGCTATTTCATTCTACTTTTGAGCTGTTTGAACTAAAAAGTTGCGTAAATATTTAAATTAGAGGAAACAAAACAAACCATTGCCAAACCTAGAGACTCCCCTTGTTAACGGCCCATACCCACAGTGCCTTTACAAGCCACTCTGCCAGGCTGCCCTCACAACTCTCCCCAATAGTCTTTTACAAGGTTATCACTCAAAGGGAAGTTGGCACCGAGCTTCCATGGAATTAGCCACCATCTCTGCAACGGGATGAGGCGTAACAACTCGTGAAGGGATGCCCAGCCAGATGTGCCAGGACAGGTTCTTGTTTTGCTACCCTCTTCAGTACTTTGACCATTTATCATCATCAATCATACAGCCAAACAATTGCAGAAGTTCGGTAAATTCCTGCTCAGGAAGTAAAAATGACAGAAGATCATTGACAACAGCGATATAAATACAGAGCTATGAACACTGTTGAACAGCCTGATTCTTTATACAAACACAGTGTAATGGAATGCAACTATTGCCACTAATTACACTTAGAGAAGGCTCAGTATTTCAGAAGTCCTCTTAAAAAGGAAATTTTTTCGCCTAAGAGTTGCTGTGCAAGTCTAAATAAAGAGAAAAAGACTACAAAAAATAACAAGCAGTGTGCCATCGGATGACCTTGATTAAAATACTTATTCTCTGCCTACAGCGTAACATTATACAGCACCAACACTGTCAGCTTCTTAAAATAGCCCCAGTCCCAGCTGCCAACGGACCACAGACATCCCACTACCCTAGCAAACAAGTATGAACTACACCATGCCTTTTACATAAAATTGCATCATAATCTTGTCAAATCCAAAAAGTCAGGGCTTAAGTTATGTCAGTTTGGGTGATTTTTTGCAGTGGGGTAAGTTTAATAAACAGGTACCAGCGACATCAGGGACATGGTGCTCCTAGACTATTACCTTGGGGTCTGTCCCCAAAGGCTGAAAGAGATGTGGAGGAAACAGAGGAGTGGGTATAAAACTGGACCCATAGTTATAGGGAATTGTTTACACCTTAGGCCTTTATTTGCTCTAGAAATCATGGTGTGTGGAATTCACTCAGGCTGTTGGAGTTGCCACGCTGCCTTTCCAAGCATGGGCTCCCAATCCACTGCAGAAAGCGAGCCCCAGAGATCCTTGGTCCACTCTGTTTATATACAGCAAGTGGCATATTTTCTTTTTTATTGCATTTTTATATTCAAATCTGCACTCCATTTTGAATACTTGATATGAAATTAATGAGTACTAATAGGGAAAACAATTCGAGCAATAATTAAAAGTTCGTTTAAATTTAAGTTTCATCCATCATTATTCCTAAGTTGCCTGCTAACCTTTTGGTTAGTTACATAGCAAATGAGCAATATACATAACCCTAAGAAACTGAAGGGTCTGAAATCCATCTCTCGGCTCTTCTGATGTTCTCAGAAGAACATCAGCAATGGCAGAGCGAAAAAACGTTCAAGACATCAGCTCAGGTCCTTAAAAACAGCACGATGCCAAAGCCCATCTGGTGAGGGGGTCCCTGGCTTTGGAGTAAGAGGCACCTGCCCACAGGCTTGGACTGAACCACCAAGGAAGGAAAAGCATTTTAGATGCCATCATGTCCTCCATGAAGTTTCGACACCTTCCTGCCCAGTGCAATGCCCACTTCCCACTCCTTGTTTCACATGTTCACCTCCTTCCGTGGACTCAACACAGAATGAGGCATCCAGTCACACCTTTTACATGAGACACCTTTCACGCTTGTGCTTTCTATTAATTCACAAGGGCAAGACCAAGTTCAAATGTACCCGATTTCTGTGTTATAACATGACGTTGCATTCTCAGATGGGTTTTGGAAACACGCACTGACAACCATCATTTTCAATTGAAACGAATCTTAAAGCAGGTTTTGTCCCCTGCTCCAGTGGCACAGAGGTAGTACAAGAGTCTTGTCTCAAGATCTGCTTTATTATAGTTGGTATTTCTGGAGATGAGAAAAGGGGAGGGGGGGAACCCACACCAAAACCCACAAACCACCATAACTCGTCATCCTAAAAATCCCTGTACTGTTAGTGTTTAAGTTCGTGTGCAAGAAAGCAGGAAAGAAAGGGGTAATTTTCAGTAAATTTTGCTTTGGGGCTTTGTTAGTACATGAAGAAGCAGCTGTATTTTTATTCTTCGTTTTTATAATTACAGTGCATTCAGTTATCTTTTAAAAGGGGCTGCATTAAGATAGAATTCTTTTAAATCACTCCACAATGCACATAATATCACACACCAATAGTAGTCCCCCTTGGCTCATCAGGATGGCAAGTTTCAGGTGTTTTGTTACTTGAAGTTAGACGCAGTTTCACCAAAGCTGCATTTACACAACAGCAGAGTGTGAATAAATTCACTGATAACACCTTCTGCCACCCTAATTAAGCTCGGCTTGCAAAGCAGTACAGGAAAAGAAAGAAGCTTAATTTGGCCTGGACCATTTTCAGCACTAATCAACTTTGACATAAACAGAGCACGAAGATGCCTGTCCCCAGCTTGGGTAGTCAGCTAGGCCCAATTTCGGGTTTGCTTTTTGGCAACTTTCTTTTTACTCATCTTGCCCAAGCTTGGGGCCTCAGTTCCCTGGACTTAGCACCGTTTACAGTGGGCAATAGGCATTTCTGGTTTAAAGGAAGCCCTTGCTTTCTGATGTCCCCAAAAGCTGTCCCTTAATGTGCTGAACCACAAAGAGGATCCAAAGGACTCATGGTTGTTTTTTTAATTGGCCACGCAGAACCCAGCCTATGAAACCCCATCTTCTGCATCCATCCGTAGCCTCCAGAAGGAAGCTATTTCCTAGTTTCTGAAGAATGGGGTTTTTTTTCCCTTTTTTCAAACAGCACAATCCACAACCCAACAGTGGCACTCAAGCTGGCTTCTTACAAAAGAAGGGGCTGTCCCTGGGCAGGGTCAGCCTCTTCACACTCCTTGAAGAGCCGGTCCATGTCTGCAAGCTTCAGACAACTGGTTTTATCCAAGAGGCGGATTTAGAGAGGGTGAACCCAGAATTAGCTCCTCGGTATACGGAGTTACTTTTTTTGTACGCCCTTTACAAGCAAAGGGTTACAGCGAGGCAACGCTCACCTGTCAAAGGCTGCAGCTGCTAAGCTTTATGAAAACTTAGTTCTGTGTGGTTTTGAAGGGAAGGGAGGCCAGACAAAAAGAACTTTGCTTCTTGTAGTTCATGCTCTTTCATCAACATGTAGAAACACTCCCTTGTGTAGCACAAATGGATTTGTTTAGAGGATTTTGAGAAACTGCTGTTTAAGCTGTTGCCAACAAATAATTGTCCTTATGACAGTCTCCAAGAACCAGTCTTCCGCCAGTTTTCAACAACTGAATCCTTTTAGAAAAAGACAAGACAGAAACTTTCCACACTCTGAAGAGTCACAAGCAGCCGCAGGCAAGACTTGAAGTTACCAGAGCTCCCGGATGGAGAAGGAATGAAGATGCAGGCAGATGAGGATCCACCGCCCACACAGCCACATCAGTCCTTAGAGCTAATACTTAAGAACTACCCAAGAAACCATTTCAGTTTGGAGAATGCTCTCAGTTGCTCAAACCCAGCTGTACTACAACAATTGGAGATCAGCATATCCCTGCAAATGCTTCCACTGTGGGCAAAACTGCCACCAAAGGAACAAGATGTTTATACAACATGCTGGATGATGCAGTTCTTACTAGCTCTCAAAAAAAAAAAGGCAGCTAAAAAGTATTTGAACATCGTTAAGAGGCAAAAATATCAACATATTGAAAGAAAGATCAATTCTTGTAACTGTTTGGTTAAAATATCTCTTCTGCTACAAACATCTTTGCAAGAACCTACATGCCTTGGTCAACACCACCTGCATTTAGAAACTGTTTGAAGATCGGGCTGCTGCCAGTGAGTTTACATAAGGGATCATTAAGAAGCTATCAGCGCATAGTAACTGCACATCTAAGCCGCATGAAAAATACTCTCTATGCTTAAGTAAACCTTAAGTAAACCATGACTAGTTAGATACAGCTTTAGCTTTTTTCATTGCAGCAGAGCTCTATATATTTCAGACAAAGGATAACCAACCAGATTTATGCTTTACCATTGCTTACCGTTTTGTGGCCAATTTCCAAGTCCACTGAAAATACAGAAAGCTGAAACCCGGACTCAATCACCATGCCGCAGTAAAGTGTCAGGATTCAAATCCAAGGGCATGGACCAATACTAATTTCTGGATCCAAACTAAACTCCAGATGGAAAACTCAAAGCACAGCAGCATTTCTACCGTGCGTCTAGATTTAGTTCAGATCCCTACAAAGGCGAGCCCAGAAACAAAATCCTTTGGCTTCCCTTAATGCCTTGGGGAGCATCAGGTGCCAAAGCACCTCTGTAAAGGTGTATCTCCACTGAGAAGACCAGAAAAATAATTGCCTCTAGGTTCACCTTGCAAATGCCCCTGCACCTCAGACCCTTTCTTCCCTTGTCCCACTCATCCCCACAGATGTCTGGAAACGTAGGTGATTCTGCAGGTGTGGTCCTAAACTTCATGCACCCCAAAAAAATACCACTTCAGGGCTTCTATCAAATTTCATCTCTGGTTTATTTTGGGGTTGCCTGCTCTCCCAACAACCCAGCTTTAAACCCCGTGATACACCTGCCACTGTCATCAACAAGAGCTGTTAAAGAACGTGGGCAAAGTCCCACAAACAGGCAAAAGGGGTCAGTGCAGAGGGCTTTATATCTTAAGTGTCTCTACTTTGCCAAAGCCCAACAATGAAAACAAGTGTCTTGCCCTCTTTTCCCTCACTCCACTTTCCCACTGCCACTCCAGTAAAAATCCCTCTGTGGAGCAGTAGATACCCATGTAAAAAACAGCACACGCTTCTGGGATGGTTTTAGACCCTAAAGGTAAAAAAGACCATGGAAAGCCACAAAAGAGAACAGGGCACATTTCCAGGCCTGAAACAGAGTTGAAAAGAGACAGTGGGACTCTGAAAGACGAGACAGAGAGATGCATGAAAAGGAGAGTAAGAAATTGAGGCCCACTTTCACCCCAAATGCATATTTTGCCTGCTATTTTAGTGCCCTGCTAGTAGAGATGGAAGCAGCAGAGATCAGAGATCAAAATAACCCTAAAATTACCTGGCATTTAAGCAAATGTTTCCTCTTTGCCACTAATCCACTAATCTTCTAGTGCCTTGATCCAAGGTTGATTGGCATTCTAAAAATACGTAGGTAGAAGGCATGTAATTGTGGCTCTAGATTTTAAATAAGCATGAGTTGTCACAGACTATGGAGAGGCTAATTCCAAACCATTTAGAGCCACCCCAAACAGCCACGAGAGCCCTCCTGGCCATTGCACGCATCTCATGCAAAACCAACAGGAGTTACGTTATGATATTTTACACTTTCCTTTCGCCTGACGGAGAACTTTGTGGAGGTAAATAGAATGCTTCACCTGATGAAGCAAGCCATACCATGCTGTTTTGGAGACCTCAGTAACTGTTTGAGCATACATTAGAAACCGAGTATTTCGTACTGAGCAGATCACGGCTGGATTAGGCACGGACCGCACCATAGCTGAAACACGCTTTAGTACCTACAGTCTCCATGAGTGTACTAACAGCTGGGAGGTCTAATAAATTCAGGGAAGTGCAAAAGAAAACAGAATCAACAAAATGTATGGGTATAGCAACACAACTCTGAAAACTGTGGTGTCTTGGTGCGACAACAAGGGACAGCTAAATCTGAACAACTACAGAAAACAACAGCATAATCATTTTCCAGGAGGAAGAAGTGATAATTCCTTCAAATCTAGACAGGAGGGAGTCATTTACAGTGTGTAAGGATGGGTTTCAATAATCCCTACTCATGTTCCCTATAATAGATAAGCCCACCAACTAAAGAGCATCATTCTATGTACGAGAAAGCAAACATACGTTGTATTCACAACCACATACACGCGCTTGCTCCCTCTCTCCCAAAGCGAGCAGACTGGCAGGAACACTCTGTTACAGGTTCAAAAGCTGCCCCTTGCACCTGCGGCTCTTCCTAGCTCCACAAAATGGCCCGAGCAACAATAGAGACGGTCCTCAAACCTCGACACCATCTGGCTCGTAATTCCTCGCAGCACTGCGGTAGCATCAAGAGTTCCTGCATTGCTCCCGCAGGATTAGAATTCCCATCTCAAATCAGACAGGATACACACATGCCAGATTAAAGAGATGCAGGCATTTGCATATCTCTTCAGGGTTTGACAGGTTTCTGGTGATTTATTCTGCAACACGCAAATCCACCGAGAGCATCCCTGATGGGTACCTCCTCACCGCAAAGGTTAACAGGTCTGTGTGCGTTGGATTAAATATTTACATTAGAAGCAAATTGCTTTGGATACTTACATAGGAAGCACGTACAAGAGGAAAGACCCAAACTATAAATATTTGTGACAATACATGATGCAGATCTCAGCAGTTACATAGCTGCGAGTTTACTTAGCAATAAGCTAAGCAGAGGGTAGCTGAGCACAAGTATTACTGGATTTTTGCTTAAATAAAGCCTGCAGTTTTTTCATCAGGCTGAAAAAAAAATACCTTCTTGCAAAGGACTGTAAGATGATTCACTAATATTAGATTACCACAGACTATAATGAATATTAAAAGGGCTCCATACGTATACAGAGAATCAGTCCAATGGGGCTAGTCTCCGAGTCGTCACAAGAACAGGCAGTGCATGTGGAGAAACAGAACTGCCCTTTGAAATCAAAAAGAGTATGTATGTACACCAGATTAAAGGGATCTGAGCGCTTGCATACATCCTACAGCTGCAAATGTAAGGGTCATGAAAGAATTGCAAAACATTCAAACTTCTGGCAACGTTTATTTATAAGCCAAAACAACAAAGCTTCAAAAAACACACTCCCCCTGCCTCTGAAAAAGGCTGCTTCTTAAAGTAGAAGTCCACCCCAGGCTTTGAATTCAGCAAGGTTTATTCTCTGTTTATACCAATATGACAGCTTGAATGTGACTTATTTTAATACAGAAATATGAAACTTCAACCTGAATCTGTATTTTGTGGCATCAGAGCATCAATTTATAAACAGCCTGGGGAAAAAAGGTATTTCAAATCAGCTATAAAACTAGTGCAGTACCAGTTTTGGTGGTGCTTCTGGTTAACCCTTTCCCAAATTAATCCTTCCGCAAAGAAACATCCTTTTGCCACCTATCCAAGAGATCTGAACTCTTTGGTGTGTTTATCTAGGTATCTCCCTCACCTTTTCGGCTCCCTTTCTTATACCGGTGCCTTCCAACACAGCTGGCTCGGGCTGCAGGTTAGCGCTGAGCCCTGTTTCATTCAGGTCAGTAACACTGTCCACTTTGCGGTGAGGGAGGAGGATGCGCCCATAACAGTCCTGCAACAGTACTATCCCGCATCACCTTCCCACCTCTCCATCGCGTCTTCCATGTCTAAAGAGACGATGGATTTCGATGCAGCCCACGGGTAGATCTTGAGCAGCTGACTTAATGGCAGCAAAACCTGAGGCCCATATAGGTACAGCTTCTCTCTGGTTGAGATCAAAGTGCGGTCGCCCTACCCGAATGATAACACACGACTGCACGTCTGCAATAGTCATCCAGGTGGACTCTCTGACGGAGGTTTGCGCTTTCTGAGGCAAACGACAACATTGCTGCGTCTCCCTGAACTGCCAGGGCATGTCAAAGAAGTCAGGCAATCAACATTGGCTAAACTTATGTTTTCTAAGCCTTTTTAGATTTTGCTTTGAAACGCGTTTAATCACAACCTCGTGTCAACCTGTAGAAGCAAAAGCACTTGTTTCAATACGTGTTCTGTCCTGACAGAAGGTCAGTTTTTCCCTTTCCCTAGCCTTTCTTTCACTTCCTAGTTTGGAAATTGTGCTTTCTCAAAAGATCAAAACCTATGTGAGCATAGCTCAGTAAGAAAGCTACAGTTGGAGTGTATTACAATAACAAAATTACGCAAAGCTTTGCAGACACCGAACAGAAAATTTCTGCAGTGGCTTCTAAGAATAATCTATACCTGCAATTAGCAGAAAAAGGTGGCGGTGGTGGGGGGAATAACCTAAGTTCCTCTGCAGCTTTAACCTCAGTGGCTACAACAGAAAAAAGCTGCAATGATTTATTTCTTAACATCAAGCTTCTGTCACCTTGACCCCACACAATTCCCAGGTTGTAACTTGGTCATTGCTACTCATCTGCTGCATGGCCTTTGGTGAGCCATAGGCTGGCAGCCCACAGGGCAGGGGCTCTGTGAAGCCGCCCAGCAGCAGCAGCAATGCTTCAGACGCCACCAGCTCCTCCTCTCGCCTCTCCTCATTCCCAGCCCTGCACACAAGCTTTTAGTTCACCAGCTCAGGCGTTTCCAGTGGGGAACTGCACCGGGTGAGCTGAGCCAGCTGAAGGACACCTGGGGGAGGGATGGAGGGATGAAGAAGAAAGAAGAGAAGGTAAAGTGAAAAAAATGCTTTCCACCCCACAGCTGGATTAATCTTTTTCATTTTTCCATCCAGTTCACCACATCTGCACAAAAACTGTAGGAGAGTGGGAAATAGTAGGTGAAGGAGAGCAGGAAGAACGAGGACAGCCCATGCTGGCACTACTACCCAGGACAAGGGAATACATTCAAAGTCCAAACAACCCCACAATGACTCAAAACCTGAAAAAACGAGCTGCACATCTACAAAAGGAACTTCTAAGCACCAGCCCATCTAGCTCACAAAGAGTACAGGAAAGCTGGGCAATTCAATAATCGTGCACTACAGCAAGAAGCATGAATGTGCAGAAGAGAAGTTTTTGACCACAGCTTATTTCCCCAGCATTATTCAGAAAGCAAAATTTCCAAGTCAGATCATGAATATGGAAGTTGCTGCACCTTTGGACGTTTCGAGTCTAAGCTGTCCCTTCCTTTAAACTGCTGGTCTATGCGAGCTATACACGTACAAAATTTGAAACCACACATGTTCCTTAAGATGGAGAAAGGAGCTGCAGCAGGTCGAATTTTCCTGAAGAGCCCTTCTCCTCAAAGATGATTAATTAATTCCCTGACAACCAGAGCAGCTCCGTGCTTCCCACAGGATGCCCTGAGGCAGAAGAGGCTGCAATGCACTGCAGGCTGCTTCAGCTCCCCCAGGACCAGCTCTGGAGTTGCTGCAGTGTAACCTACACCACGAAAAAGGGGGTTTCCCACTGGGACATCATGCAGACCGGCTCAACAGGATTTCAGCCTTGTTTCATCTAGCGCTTCCTTTACAGCCTCAACTCTATCTAGAACATCAAGGTTCTGTCTGATCTACAAGGTAGACCTTGTCCCATCTTAAAAATGCTACCTGTTGTTTCCTCTCCCATTTTCTCACAATTTCAAAGAGGTCACCAAACGCAAAAATCCCTTTTTAGTAGACAGATGTGACATTTGGAGTTTTGTACGAGGGAGGAAAAAAGAGAGAAAACCAAAACCCCACAAAATTAGGAAGAGATTGGTTTAACATTACACGTGCAAGCTCCATAACGGCATTAGAAATCGAGAAACTGGACAGGAAGGAAGGCCTAGACATAACGATCAAGCAGGAGAACATGGGTAAGCAGGTAGGACCTCAGACCACAGCACCAGCCATCACAGGGAGCATCAAATCCTTTCCATGTTTGTCAGGGACACAGGATCTGTTCAAACAGATTTGCAGGGACAGTCTTGCTGCTCTCTCCTGAAACACAGTTTGTCATCACCAAGGTAGGAGTGAAATCAGTCCAGCATCCCTTTAGCTGCCATCTGCGCTCCCACAGGGAGGGGGCTCAAACTTGTCAAATGCCTTGAATTAAAAATAATAACCTCTTGCATTGGAAATGGCAAGAGGTGGCAATTTCAGGGTAACAGCCTGAAGCCACTGGCCGTCAGCAGAGCCCACCACATATGACTAAGCATGAAAAATAGGCCCCCAGAATCCAAGCGTAACACTGCATTTGGGAAAGTCGCTTTTGAATATCCAGAAAATAATACAGAGTCTCTGAGAAAGCAGTAATTTGTTTAGGAAAAAATACCAGTCTTTTAGAATAGAAGATAAAAGGGGGGCTGGGTTACAGCAAATCTAGTTCCTGTTACTGGCCCCTCCTCTTTTAAACAGCTATTTTTGATCACTTTTTTTCAGAGAAAGAATGAGACATGTCATTAGCATGAACACGGCAGGTAAGATGTTGCTAGAAGATGAGGAGGAAAAAGGAAAAGGAGAAACCCAGTAGGACACATGGTCTGCACGACACAGTCCCATTTGCCCTGCAGTGCAGGAGGTGAGAGCGATGAGGGACCAGATCCTCCACAGCCCTCCCCGCCTGCAGTGGGGGCAGAGCTCCCACACCAGCCAGGCTTCTCTCGCCCAGGACCGGGAAAAATAAAACACCCAAACACCACAAAAAATAAACAAATCTAGAGATACCAGAGTTGGAGAAGCATTTCAGTGACTATTCAAGGATGTGCACTGGAGACTCCTTTGAAAGCCCATCCATTTGTGTTAGTGCCTAGCTAGAAACTAAACAAAAATTTTGGAAACAAAATATTTGGAAACAAAAACTTAGGGGTTGGTTTGTTTGGTTAGTTTTTTTTAAACCTTTTGCCCCCACTTAAGAGTATCCCCCAAACCACTTCACCTCCCTTTAAGAATGCGGTGTTTCAGAAAGCACTGCTGGTAGCCCGTACTCTTCTGCCCAATTAATAACCTCACACCCACCAAATGCTCCACGCCATCAGACACCACCCAAGGAGACCTCGGCGGTGAGGGCGTTCAGGCTTTATGCGAGTTTTGGTAACACAGGGCTGTATCTTGTCACATCCTCGTGCCCAAAGCAGCCGGAGTCCCACCAAGATCCCCACTGGAGCTACCTCACATATGAGTAAGCACAAGGCAAGGCTGGGGACTTTGGTCCTTTCTTCACCAAGGCCTAATAGATTTTTCTAGCGATGAGAGCATTCAGAAAGCTGCTCTGTTCCTGTGTCTCTGTTCTCTCATCTCAGACAGATTTATTGATAATGATTTTTCCCTAAGAAGCAGGATTTCTTACGTTGCTTAGCTTATGATTAATTGGGGCATCTTAGACCAGAAGGTCTGCTTAGTTCCCCTAAATGAGCTTCCTAAATGATGACAACATGCTTAACATGTGGCAGGGATGCAGTTCAAAAGTTCATTTGGGCTCCGCTTTGCTCTAGAAAACAGTTTTGATGTGTAAATTTAGGCAGAGGCAGATGTACCTAGAGGTTTAGGAGGCATAAAAGGCATTTAGAGCATGGCTGTGCCCGCTGTGGGTAACAGGAGCATACCAATTTTATGCAGTTATACAATGAACTGTTATAGCTACAGCCTGAGCGGGGATGACTAATGCAGAGCAGATAGATACACAAACAGATGGACCCCTAACAGAGGCAGAGAGGAAGCTGAAGAATTTTGGGCATAGGATCATCCAAAACACATACCTGTGAAAGCAGAGGGATCAGAATAACCAGGTTGGAAAGGACCTCTGGAGGACCAAGCCCCATTCAAGCCAGGCCTGACTTCAAAGCCTAATCATGCTGCTCAGGATTGAGACAAAAATAATTTTTGAGATTAAAAACTGCAAAGACAATTCAATAGCTGTAGGGAGGGGAGAGCAAAGTATGATGTCAACATTTCAGCATCTTTGGAGTAGAAAAGCATAAGTTGGGATCTCTGATTTAATGCTTTCAGTGCAAACCAGGAGGCACTCTTGAACCTGCAGTGTAAATACCAGGCAAGAAAACAGAGACTGTGAGTCGTTAGAGCTATGAATCATCCCTTGCCAAGCGTCGGGTCTTCTCTCAGAAATATTTCCACCTTCCAGCCTTCATGTTGTTTAGTACTAACTCATCCATTACAGTATAAGGTAAGACGAGCAGCAGCATCACTAACATCATCTTCTGGCTGGAGACCGCATGCTGAACTTAACTCATTCCCCCCTGCCTTACCTTTCCAGGAGAAGAGAGCCCAGCACGCTCCAAGGCACCCCCTGTGTCTCCTAAATATTACAGCTCCAAGGACACTGCACCTTCTCTTGGCTTTCATATTTATGGGCACATACAGCAAACCATGCCGATTTCCCACTGTGAAGCCACTTTTTTTTTAGCAGTTGGCTAGGGACTTTACACAACAAGGAAGCCCAAGAGAAACACTCCGTACAGTTTCAGTGCCTTTCCTTGCACAGCTGCATCCCGGGCAGGACTTACGCTAATCCCTCCTGAACAGCCTTGTTGCTCTTGCCTTGCTACAGGGCAGCCTGCCGCAGCCCTCCTGACATTGCTTTAATGCTGATTAGTCCCGACACAATTCTGGGGCAGGCTTCCTGCCAGCCCAGGGAATGAACAAAATTGGTTTGCGCACAGGCCAGACGACAGCTGCAGTCACTCCAGCTCAAATCTGTTGAATAAGGACCCTTTTCTTGTTTACCAAGATGAGGCTAAATTAGCCCAGCGTGAGACAGAAGGACAGAGCAAATCCTAAAAGCCAGAGATGCCAACCTGGCTCTGAAGGTGCAAAATGCAACTTGGTCAGGCCCCATCCCTTGGGCTCAAATAAGCCACTGGTGAAACAAAAGCTTTGTGTAATGTGACACCCCACCCCACCCCAGTCCAGGTAAGAGTTTTAAAGGGAAAGGATTTGGGGAGGGAAGAAAATTACAAGCAGAATTCCCTCAGGGTTTTTTTCAGAGCGAGAGAGACACTCGGTGCATGGTTTACTTGGAGCATGTTTTTCCCCCCATCTCTTTTTCCTCCAGCTCTAGGGAGAGAGAAGCCTCCAGCCTCCCTAAGCTCCCCCTGCCCTTAAGACAGCGGCAGGTCCTGCTCTCACTACTAATTTTTCCTCCTGGTCTGATTTTCTCCTGTGCTGAAAGACCAGAATCAATCTGCATTTATCCAGCTAACTTAAGATGCCTGTAGTATGGCATTGGGCAGCACTATAAAGCGTATCAAGCACACAGGCACCTCCAGACTGCTGCCAAAGGAAAACTCAACATGCTTTCTGGTCAAGTCATTCTGGTATATATTTAAGGACAGATGGTCATTAGGTGCAAAACTATTAAGACTGACAATATACTGTTTAGTCCACAGAACATAATTAAAATTAAGATGCATCAAGATTGAGAGAAGCAGTACAAATAAAGACTCATTTAGATGACTGCTGCTCTTGGTTTAGAGATGGGGAAACAGGGAAAGAAGCAAGAGTTGAGAAAGATTCAATCTGAAGATTAAAAAAAAACCAAGTTATTTTTTGACAAGGTGCTTATATCTTCCTCTGGTTTGGCAAAACCTGTGTTACGCAGAGCCGTGGAAGCTGCCTGAATAGCAAGAGGTTACGGGTAGGGCTTTTATTTGCTGGTGCAGTCTGAAGGGAGATTTCTGCCATCACTTGAGCACACACTTCCTTGTTCCCCTCCTTGGGGAGCACCTTGGGATGCCATGGCCTGCTCTCCCCATGTAAGAGAGACTCACCAATCTCAGAGATTCCTCTAAAGAGCATCTACAAAGCTCCAGAAGTTTCTAAAATAAGATGCCCTTATTAGCATGCTGTCAGTAAGTACCTGTATACCAGCATTAGGTATGATGCTTGTTTTTAAAATGCAGAGGGTATCTTGTTTGGAAGGTTTGCTCTTCAGGAGTGATCTATTGATTTGATCTGAAGCATCACCTCTGTTTGCAGAATGATGCACAGATCTCTTGACATGAATTGCAGAATCCATCATCTTCCCAGAAGCAGCACATGCACAGAGGCAACACCTGCACGTGAACCGCTTTCACAAACTTATTGTCAGCAAGGCTGGTATTAATCAGGCTCTTACAAAATGGATTTAATGGAAAAGTAACACTGCTGAGCTCTCTGGTCTTTGAAAAACTTTAAACTCATATCCAAAAGTGGATACAGCACCACAGGATTTTCCTTTTATATATATGAAAAGTCCAGCTTTTGACACTTGCAGCGTTGGCTGCTCACTGATTGGGGGTTTATGAATTCATTAAGTACCTCCTCTTTGGCCTGAAAATTCCTTGGGTGCCTCCAGCTCTGCAGGATGCTCCTTCCCATCAGCCGCCAGAGACACTGCTCCTGCCCAGGTCAGCTATGGTTCAGGCACCACTTTGCCTGGTGTCCAGTCCCTGCATGGCCTGATCCAGCAAGCAAGCGTCAGGTGTTTTACAAGCATAGTATCCTCACAAAATGCAGCTACAGCTTCTTTCTCAGGGAATAGCAAGGGTCTGCCTTAACATGGCGTGAGATGTAGAACACTTGCCTTCAGGCATGAAAAATTTGTTCAATTGGGGGCTTTTTTGCTTGCTGGAGTGGGGAGAGTCGGGGTCTAAATTTCCCTCTCCCACCTCCCAGAAAAGGCACTATCAACCAAAAATAGCTTACTACGCAAAAAGGAAGTGCACCATTAGTATGCTGGAAGAAGACATGCAAGAAAGATCTCAAACATAACCCACTAGCCTGGATTTTCAGTCAATGCACAAACACTCCTGGGGTCTGGTGTGCTCCCTGCCCAGCTTCATGTGCATGGGGATCCTCCTAACCAGCTTTTAAACAACAATGTGAGAGCAGCGACTGGTACCCAGACAGCTGTGGAGAAGGCTCGGGGTAGTATCTCCCAAGTGATATGTCTCTTGGACAATCAAGGAGATCCCAGCAACTAAAGGCAACTAAAGAAAGATACTTCTTATTTTAGGCTTACTTCCTATGTCACCTACAACATTCCAACAGAGCAATATGCCACCTTAATTATAAAGTCCATTTAAAAAAAAAAAAAAAAAAAAATCTTTTTTCCTGTTAACAGGATTTGGGTCCCATATGTTCTTGAACATCAGAAAGAACAAAGGAAGAAAAAAATGCATCTCTTCAGTTTGTTCTGTTCAAGACCACCAGAAGGAGGGCTGAGGTAGGGGAAAGGAAATTGTGTCTTTGAAAGAGTAAAAAGAAACGCGTCAATTAACCTTTTGTAGTTTATTAGACGCTACAGAACTTCTGTTTCACATAAACTAACCAAACATAACCAGTTAAACATGAAGCTTAGTCAATCTATTTTCTTGCATCCTACTAATTTTAAAAAACGTGTCCCTTCTCTCCACTGAAGTATAGCACCCAAGCTCTAGGACAACTGTCGCACCTTGACTAAAAAAAGGTAGTGTCTTTCTTCACTTTATTAAGAACAAATAAAGCATATGCCTGAAGGATTTTGGCAGCTATCTTTGGCAATAAACAGTATCTTCCAATTATCTGGGTACCTGCAGAGGAAGAACGCATGTCACCCTCCGCAGGGCCCTCAATATCACAACAAGGTTCCCGGACCTACTAGCTGCTACTTCATCATCCCTCCAAGCAATTCCCATCAAAATCCTGCCAAAAGAAGGAATTTCACTAAACTCTTCACTAGCTTGTCTTAGACTTAAATCTTGTCCTGTAGGAAAACAGAAGGAACTGATATTTCTCAGTAGTTCTCAGGGTCCAGACAAAGACCAAAGGAACTTAGCATTTAAAGCCATTTGGAGAACTCTGTGCAGAAGGACCTGGCCATGCAGAAACCAGCCTCAGGTCACAATCTAAACACCTTTCTCTCTTCGGCCATTCAATAGACAGCTTTTACACACAGGGAAAAGAAAAAGCCGGTCTTACTGATGATGCTGAGAAGAAAAAAAGAAACTTTGTTAAAAGACAAAAACAGACACAGAAGGGGAGGGGGAAGTACAAAGTGAACTTTCGTATGTCTATATATCTTCAAGACAGAAGTGTTACTAATTTTAAATTCAGAATTTATTCATGCAGTTAGCAGCTTTTCTGAAGTTCCCCATTTTATCTCCAAGACTTACTGTGTTTACATAAAGATAACCGTATCAAAGACTGAAAGATTTTAAGCATTTCAAGATGAACACCAATAAACCACTAGCTTGTGGAACAACAATTTCACTTCCCTGAAAGTAGCAGGCTGTGGAGAAAGGCCAGTCTCTTAGCAGTCAGCAACCTTCACTAAATGGTTCAGCAAATTTACCATGTCAGAGTTATTTACTGCACCAGTGCTGGAAATTTACCTCGGCTAAAACATTACAGATGAAGCTTAGCAGAAATCTCAGGTCCAGGACAGGACAAGCAGCATGTTCATCATTCCATCATCCCTCAGAGAACGGGCGGTCAAATGAGTTTCTGTTAATCACTCAGCTACACTATTCCCTATGACTAAGTTGCACAAGTCACCTTCAAACAACCATCACCCTGAGTGACTTAACTACTGTCATTGCTGGTCTCAGGTGAAACTTCACAGCATGCAAGGTGCTTAACCATGGTTGCACCACCCCATATACGTTTATAAGGTTCATATGGAAAAAACTAGTGATTTTCCATTGGTCCTCTGGCACGTAAGGCTTAGCCAGGCAGCAGACCAGCACACAGCTGGCTGGCTCTTGGGGAGATCAGGGGTGTCAGAGGGGCTGAAGGATCTCCAAAGCAGGGAGGGACAACCAGCTCTTTGGCTGGCAGAAGGTAGTCCAAGATATGATAGTTCTAGTTTTCATTTCATCTCTGTTCATTGCTTTTCCTCAACTTTGCAACTGTGTTGTCCGTATTTCAATCTTGTGATTTATTTAAAAAAAAATAATAATAATTTGTTTACCCTCAGCCTGCTCCACAACAGAGATTTTGAGCCAAGTGATGGACACAAGACATCATTCCTTTTCTTCGGATGGCTATTCCAGACACAAGGGCACCAGAGCACCGTCACTGTGCCAAATCCTATCCTCTAGATATCCTGGAGAGAGCAGCGTGGCGCTGAGGAGGTGACTGTGCATGGCAGGACACAGCCAGGCTGGCTCCCTGGCAGCAGCAGGACAGGGGGTGAGAGCACCCCAGTCCCCAGGGAGCCCCAACCCAGGTGCCAGGGAACAGCTATGGGTCAGAGCTGAGCCACTGACTCAAAGGGTAGAGTCCACCACCAAAAGCAAATAATTCATCACACAGCGTGATTGAAAAATTATGCATCTTTTCAGTTTGCTGCTTTCCCTCCCTGTGCCCCAACAATTTATTGCTGTTTCTAATCCCACTGGCTCCAGGGATTCTTGACACTTTACCACTGAGATACAAGCAAGGATTGCTCTGGTAGGCACCACGCTATGTAACAGTTTGAAATTATTCAGAGCAGGAAGCAGACCCGTAATTCACAATTTGTAGTCCTGCCACTTTCCCTTCGGTCCCTCCTAAAAGATCTCTGTTACAACTCTGTATTTCTTTACTCTGATTTTTTTCTTTGTTTTGACAACTCTTAAAAATTGCACGTGACTTGAGTCACAAACAGTATTATAAAAGAGCAAGAAAGCCTGCATTATGTGATTATGGTCTGATTTTCTTTGCTCCTCTTTTACGATGATCTTCTGTCCATCCTTTACAATAATCTAAACAGCAAGGCAAACTCATGTATCCAGAGAGCAGCTAGAGTAAACGTTCTTCTGGTTTAATGTGTCCTCAAGCGTTATTTATATAGATGCCTCATTATCCTCGGCTTTTTTTCAGTGTGAAAGCTGACTTCAACCTGCTGTCACGCCACAAGGCTTGAGGATGTTTTCACAAGGGCAATGCTTTTAAACAGGAACCAGAATAAGCCCCAGGAGGTCAGTTCCCAAGCAGCCAACATGCCTTCCCGCAGCTGCCGTTCACCCTGCTCTCCCGTGAAAACCGTCCGTGTTCACCAGCATTAGTGAGATAACAGATGTGATGTCTCAATCCGACACCCGAGGGAAGCTCAGCGGAGGAAGGGGCTCTCTGGGAGAGGCAGCTCAAGGCAGACCCAGAGCGGGGAGGTGTCGCAGGAGCTTGGCACCAGCCTGGAGAGGTGGAGAGGGGCTGTCCCAGCTTCTCACTAACGCAGAGAGGGTCAAGAGGGACACTGGCGAGTCCCACCACTTACTGCCAAGTGCCTTCTCCTTTGCACCCCTCCAGTGGCCACCCAGGCCTTGCCGAGCCCTCTCCAACCTCCAGAGAAAGGCAGGCTGGTGCCCTGACACTCTCCTCCCACCTCTCCAGGGTTGGGCACCCAGGGACTGCAGCGGTGACCCAATATGCAAAAATACATGGTGAAACTGGGTAAATGGGGAGAGCTCTCTGCCACAGAAGGCTGTAGGGTGAGGATGAGAGCTGAAGGAGACCAGAGCTCCCACCACTGCTGCCATGTGGGCTTTCTCCCCCTCCCAGAGACATGACACGAGGGAAACACCACAAAATGCCCCAGCTGCGAGGAAAGGCTTATGCTTATTCTCAGATGGTAAAAATCAATCATGCACAAGGCAAATCCACAGGAGACCCACGCTCCATTCGTTCCAGTGCTCAAGGAACTGCTGGTTGTTTGCTTCAAATATGTATTATTTCCCCACAATAGCAGTTAACCTGCCGCTTATTACTCCTGCCATCTGATAGGAACGTGTACGTTGATGCTGCTTTGTAGTTTGCATGCAAGTCACCTACAGCTAACCTAGGAAATATCGCTTAGAATCGCGCATAAAGAGTGCTCTGCAATTTAAGTTAACTCTGATAGAAAGGAGGAAAAAACAAACCCACTTGCAAGCAGAACAAAACCCTCTTTCCAGGGGGTCTGTCTCCAACATCTTTTCATAGCTACTGTTTTCTAATGGTAGCAGCCACTAATCCTCAGAAATACACGCTTCCACTTAAAGAGAAAATATTGCAAAGGAAATGAAAGTATAAATTGGAAATTGTAAAGTTGCAATAATGATAGCAACTGTTATTAGAAGATTTTCCGTGCCCTTCTGGCTCCTCTTTAGCAGGTTTCTGTTCGAGTGTAACCATAGGAACAGCAGTGAAGAGTCTCATTTAAAAGCCTTCACTTCAGCTGGTAGGTTAAGTTATGAGACTGCAGTGGGCTTGAATATTAAAAACATTCAAACGGCTCTAAAAAAAGCTCAGTTTGAATGGGAACTGTATGACTGTATTGTAGGAGACAGACATCTGTGTTGTAAACAGACGCAGTGCCCTGCCAATAAATTGGCAAGGGAAGCCTGACACAAGCCGCCCTAGAACAAACAAACCCTTCTGACGGAGGTTACTCAAAATCGGGCTCAATAAACAGGTTAAGAACACAAATCATGAATTGCTTTACACACTGTGCCGCTAAAACTGAAACCATATGTTTCCTGTAGCTGTCATTTTGTTTAACGGGCCGCGACAAGACAACTGGATGAACAGCGACGGTCCTCGATAATACGACAACTTCACTGCGACATTCACCCAAACCAGTAAATTTAATATCCCAAATTTTACTTAATCCTTCAAAGTATAAAATTACTCAGTTCTGGCTCATCATCTTTCTTTAAAGAAACATGAACAAACCCAAGTCAGCTATTGTAAAAGAAAACCTGTCACGGGAACAAAGCAACCAAACACATAGCCCAAGTAGACTAGGGATGTTAAAGGAAGCACTCAGGAGCAAGTGGAATAAAAAATTATGGATCAAAAGGCGCCCTGTTCCTACGGACTTACCTTTCTCCTAAAGAACATTAAGAGGGCTGCTACCCTAAAGCATCTGTTACTTTTCACACATTAGCAATAAGACTCATCTGAAAGCATATTTGGAGACACATTAAATTATTCAGTAACAGCTATTTAAAACGTTGTACTATTATAAACAACTGGGGAAAAAAACATGGGAACATGTTCATGTTGCATTCGCTACAAGGGACAGGCGATACAAAACAGGAAAGCATAATGTCTCTGTTTAAAAATTAGCAAATATGGTAACGTCTAAGCAATCATTTTGTCCACAATCTAAAGAAAAAGTAAATAATTGCTCCGTACTTGTCTGTACAATTTGCTGCCTTAATTCAGAAGGAGTATTGAAACATTTCAAGCAGTTACAAAAATTGCAGGATCTCTGCAAGGCCCTATCAGAGATGAAACAGAATACAAAAAGAAGCTTCAGTAACCATCTACATACATTTTAGGGAACAGGATTTGCTGTCCTTAAAGTGACTGCAATCTTCTGCTTAATTTCTCATCTGTCCCTGCTCCGCAGGCTCCGGCTAAGGAGGAGGCAGGAAGAGATGAATATTCTGTTCTCCAAGCTGCCTTAGAATCACTTGTCAAGTATTTAGCAAGGACCAGACACGGCCATATTTTTTTTCTTATAACTTTAATCATTACCATTGCACTGGCCCGTTTATGATTTTCTATATATCGCTATTGCTCAAACACGCTCTCCGGTCTGTCTTACGCACATTTACTTTTAACTACCGCTGAGGTTTTGTCCCCACAAGTCACTATCTGCTTTGCCCATAGTAATCAGATTTTCAGGAGTGCTCGGGACCCCACAGTTCCCTGGAAGACTACAGCTGATGTGGTAAGTAATGTGGAAAAATCCAAGTCCTTTTATGCTCTGTATAATGCTGGTCACCTCTGACTGCCTCAGAGATGCCACCAGAGCTTCAGAAGTATGATCTTAGTAACGTTAGAGAAACCAAATAAAATGTAGGCTCGTGTCACTTCAAGTTCTTCACATCTAACCCAGAGCCAGCAGCCTCCACTGCCAGACTGTCATTGGGAGGAGACTACAGGTGATCTACCAAGAAAGATTATACTGGCTAGAAACAGGCACCACAAGCTGTGCTTGTAGTTAATTTTGGCTTTATTTTAAAAGAGAAGCCAAAGTTTTCTATTTCCTATGTCCTTACTGTTCTAAGCACTTGTGCAGCTGAGCTGATTTACTTTGCTAGTAGTGGCACTACTAGCAAAGTAAAGGATCTCCGACACCTCTGTTTCAGATTTTCACATTTATTTCAACTAACAAGTCTCATTATTATTGCAAAGCCCTGTCCTTGTTTTATTTACAGATGGTAAATGATGCTACATTCAGATCCATATATAAAATTTTCATGTTAAAGATGCAAGTTAATTACAATATGAAAGTCTCCACGAGCTCCAGTGCATTGTATGGTAGGCTAGCAATGCCTCAGAGGTGGTTTCAGTCTCTTCTGTTAAAAAGACACCTGGAGGATGGGCAGGATATGGAGAAAAGGAAGCAAGCAGCACCAGCTTTAACAGTTCAGGGAAACCGTCTCTGGTTTCACAGGCAAAAGAAGTTTTAAATTTCTGAATAGTGGAAATTTTTATTTAAAGGAAGAAAGATTTTAATGTGCGCTGATTCAAAACACGACAATAAAAAACAGATATTCTCTCTAGCATCTGAGACCCCAAACTTGCAAAAGAAAACTGTCAGGACACAGAAGAAAGGAAGGGAAGAATTAAATATGTGAAAAACAACCCAAAATGTAGGATGATGAAAAATATTTAACTACCTCTTTTTGCAAGAAGGTTCCCATAGCTACCTTACCAAAAGGTGACTTACGAAGGGGCAATCACGGGGTTTTCCGCATATGTAGACAGAGACTTCCCTCTTAGGAGGATACTGATCATTTCTGCCCTCCCTCCCACTCTCTCCCCCACACATGCTACTGCAAGGCAGGCCAATAATACGCTGCTGTTCAACATGACTGCATTTATAATTTACACCAAGGCAACTACTGCAGTGAGAGAAGCCTGCACCTGAAAAGCCCGAGGCTCTTCACTGCTTTGGAATAGTCAGTCATCCCTGCACTGAGCCAGGGATATTTTTTATTTATTTTTTTTTTAACATCTTCATTATTTTTAAATAAAGGATCAAATGAAGAGAACTACTGGTTTTACAGAACCGCTGAACCATAATTGCTGCAACCAAGAACAAAAGGGTCTCTTAGAGATGTACGCAACAGTGCCCCAGTTCTCCATGTCAGAGACATGGACCACCTCACTGCAAATGGGGTGCTCCAAAGCGTTGCCAAGTCAATCACTACCTACAGTCCTTCAGAGCCTACATTAAGGATTATGCATTACTTCAAATGGTGCCATGCCATCAACAACACTTCAGTAAAAGAAAAATGGCATGCCTGGCTGAGCCAAGAAGCTTATGAAATGACCACAGACAAGACCCATAAGGTGACTGTAACTCTGTAGTTCCCTGGTAACACCACTCATCTGCCAGAGATGAGCTCTCTGTTGGAAGGTGGAATGCCTGACCCATCTGCAGTTGGATAAAATACCAGGACAAATCCTCGGAGGGGGGACAGGGACCTCTTCACTTTCATGCTGAACCTTTTAACTGCACTACAGAATCAAAGTTCCTCTTGTGCTCTGCAGCTTTCATTGGGCCAGAGAGATTTATAGGCCCCATTAAGCAGAAGGTGATGAGCAATTGCTTTTTACTTCCTAGGGCAAGCTGTTTTATGGATATGAACCTAATGACTACAATCCATGCAGATTCCTGTAACTGGCACTGCTAATGACAGACTTTACTTTCTGATGCTTCCTTCCTACTTTTCTGAAGGTGGAGAAGGGCAGGGGAAATCCTGTTTGCATACATATTTCAGGATAATCTCCTGCTTGAACTCACACATTGAACATCGAGTTCTAACATTTTAATGAGGTGTCTAAACCATGCTTGTTGTAATTAAAGTTTTACGAGCATTTAAAGCAAGATTCTAAGTTGTACATCAATATTTCAGTCAGTGTGCTGCATTACTTTGTGCCAGGCCGTACCAAATAGTTTATGTAACCTGCAAAAGCTTTTGATTTAGCCAGGTACTGCAGTTCTCCAAAACACAGCAAAGCAGTGATTCCTTCACACAGGCTCTTAGACCCGCTGCCCACCTTGCAATGCAATCAAAAGCTTTCTCCTTGTAAACCAAAGCTGTGATAGGACCTTGGCATATGAACCACAGGATCACATTTGAAAAATATATCAACTTATGTTTTATACTCTAAGGATATTTAATCTTCTCATCAAAAATGACTAGCCCAGAAACAGCTACTCAGAGTTCACACAGCATCCAGTCCTACCCATGCCAGGTGCTCACACAACTTTCAAAGGGATTTCCCCACACACACCTTTTTTTTTTCCCCTCACGTGAGATTTGTTGTAGGTAACCACAATAAATAGCGGGACCTTAAGCTTTCCTTAAATAGACAAAGTACTTAACAACCCCTTTGTGAGAAGAGTTTCTCTCTTCTCACAAAAGCAAGATGACTTTCTCCTTCCTTGACCCCACAGATACTGTGCATGAGTTCTCCTCAAAAGCCAAGGTTTTAGTGTCACTACTCCTCTTGAGGAACACCTCAGGGATACTGCCTAGAAAGGAGCGGGGAGAAGGGAATGTCATGGAAGAGCACACAGCCTGCAGGACTCAGGAGGGGAGCACCACCAAACCTCTTCTGTCAGCCTGTGCCACGGCTTCCCAGGTGCTCGGAGGTGCAGATCTGCTGAACCCTCAGCCAACCACAACATAAAACCACAAATTAAAATGGACTTAGAAACTCTCTTTCGTTTGTCCTAGAAGGATTCTGGGGTGTCTCCCCAGAATTTTCTGTAGGCAAGCCCAAACTTGAGGCCTATAAACAACTACCTGTATACTTCATTGTCAGACCTGCAAACATGCTGATAAACTGAGTCTTGCCATAGCAAGTTGCCTCCTACGGAGGGATGAAACTCTGTGGTGAGAAATAATAGCTACATAACAAATGAACTGGATCACATGAACATATCAAAGAGCGAAGTATTGATGGAATCATTTGCAAATGAATGAAATCCATATTGATGAGTCCATGTCTTTGTTTCAACTGGTTTTGTGCTAAATAGCAGGGCAGTTTTGATTAATGCAGTGATTATGTTGAACTTCAATTTGCTTAGTATTTTATTTCTTCATATTCTTGCCTCTGTTTGAAGGACTGTGGCTTGTTGAGCATGGGTAACCACACACTGAGAGGCTGCTGCACCACTTGAGATAGGTTTCCAAAATGGCAGAGTGCGGTGGCTCCTTTTCAGGGGCAATGCATGAAAAGCTGCTGCAGCTTCTTGGTCTGCCAGAGGGGCACAGCACCTTCCTGAGCTGGAAGGGTTTCCTAACATTGTGTAAAAGAACAGTAAGCGTATTCTTCAAAAATGCCAGTTCTGCCTGCACTGGTACAGTCTTCGGAAAGTCAATCTGTCAGCCTCAAGGAAGCAATCCAAGTAACTACACCCTCCTCTCTCTCACTTCCAAAAATATCATCATGTCTCAAGAAGCTAGGACACCCCCCTCCTCCCCCCACCGACTAAACCACTTTCCAAAATAAGGTTAAAAGTTGCAGTAGAAATGTAATACTGTGACAGGGATAAGTCCACCCATCAAACAAACTGAACAAAGTTATATAGGCATCACTTGAATTGTTTCACAGGCTGGGGATGCTCATGAAGAGAAGAACCCTGGGTATACAGAAGACATCCAAACAAAACCAAAACAAAACAAAACAACATTTGATATCAGTAGAGGATGAAAAACTGACTGGCCATTGCCCATGTCCACCCATCACAGCACATCGGGCTCAGCAGAAGGATGCACGTGCACACGCACAAGCTCCCTACTATTTCAGTACGTGAATCAACCTTTCCAAAAGGTAACCATGAAGATGTGCCCCCTTACGGAAAGTTATTTTATAACATTGTCTATGAATCATACTCCATAGCAACAGCATATACCAGCTATTAGACAAGATGGACAGTACATCTGACCAGGACAGGAATTGCTATATCTGAGTTAGCCACCTTTACTGGGTAATAGAAAGCACTCTGAATCCTCTTTGGCATTACGTTGACCCTTTGGTGATCTAGGCAGACATTGACATGCAGCACGGAACAGCATCTGCAGCTCAAGCTACTTAATCAATGCGTGGGATTGCCTGAATGAGACAACCTAGTTTTTAATTCAGCCTTCCAACTAAATTTAACCCAGTAATACAACATATGGCAACAACTACAATTAGCCGCCTTACATTAAATTGTTACGTTTCAAAAAGGAAACTACTTTTATTTCGGCATGTAGCAAGGTAAGACAGAAGGCAAAGAGAGTTGTAAGACCTTTTCCTTCTAGACAAGTTAAATATTGTGTTGCGGAGAAAGATGAAGCTTGCAGAGCAGAGGACTCTTCTGAAGGGTATCTGCTTCTGTCAGAGCAAGTCCTACGAGGCCTCTTCCATCCCACTCACTCTTGCCGAAAAAAAAAAAAAAAAAAAAAAAAAAGAGCTTACAAGCCCTCACATAAACTTCTCTTTTTTGTTAATACTTCAAATACAAGAGTCAAAGATTGAAGAATAAGAAAAAATGTTTTGAAAATTGCTTTTGCAGGAAAGAATTTCAGATATCCGTGAATGGACTTAAGTCTTTGAAAATTGTCTAACTCTGTTCCATGCTCCCACCCACGAGATTTTTAGCGTGATAGTTCAGCTAAGTCTTTTTGTGCAGTTAAGTGTCACCAGACAGTCCCGGTCAAGTCACACATCTCCCTAAAATTGGTCATGAACAGTTGCAACTCCCTGCTTCCTCCAGTTCCAGCTTTGCCAGTGCTGAAGTAACAGTCATCACTGCATCAAAAAACCTAACTTGGTCGTCACTCACTGCTACAAGAGCAGGACAATTTTTGCAGCCCATTTCAGAAGCCACCCATCACTTGGCAGAACTATGTGGTACCTGCACTGTAGAGACAAAGACCATGAAAAGCACCACCTTGGCTGGTGACACGCTGCCTGCTAGCTTCAAAATGAAAGGAAAAAAAAAAAAAAAAGATAGCTGTCAGCCACTAGTTGCTTCTAAGACCATGGAACATTTTGGTGAACATGGATGTAACTCAGGTTGTGCTTTCACAGAAAAAAATCAGCCTTCTGGATAAACTTGTGGTAAATGACTGTGCATCAGAGCCATAAAATATAAATGCTGCACCCATTTGAAAAACACTGTGATTTTGTGTGTCAGAGGTTTAACAGTAATTTATCTTGTAGTACAAATATATATATATACATGGGGTAATCCCTTTACATGACCTATCTCAACAAATCCTCTTAGAAACTTTTATCAAAAGCACTCCCGCATATGTCTTTTTACTTCTTACCACATAGATTTTGAAATACGGATTTCATATTCAAAGTCCCAAGGAAGTTAAGAACGTTATCTTGACTTATCATGAACATACACACACACGCAAAAAAAAACAACCTAAGAAAAAAAAAAAAAGATTGATTTCATGTTTCCACAACTTTCTGTAAGTGAACTGAGAGCCAGAGAGAGGGAAGCAGGTGTCAAAATTCTACCGTTAACATAAGTGAAAAGTTTGGAGAGATTTAGACAATCATTCCCGGTGGAATAATAGGACTTGTGCAATAATGAGGCTCTTGAACAAACAGAATCAGTTGTCATGTACCATAAAAAAAAGCCAGTGCACATTTTTCATCTGCAAGGGCCCTGTCACCAAATGAAGTAGGCTTCTTTGCTCAGATCACTGACTGGACATCCCATGCAAAAGACTATTATAGTTATTTATTTCTCAGATCTGGTGCAAAAAAAAAAAACCCAACACACACAAGAAGCCATTAAGTTTCCATGATTCTTCTTGAAGCTGTACCTGTTTGCCATCAAGGTTATCATCTCTCATTTAGGACTATCAGAAAACTCCTCTGAATTCTCATCTAGCAAGGGGAAAAGGGTCACAGAGAGCTGTGAGCCGGCAGAAACTCCATTTTCTAACAACCTGGGTTATCTGGGGTCCCTTCAGCTGTGATGGAAGAGAAGAACTTGATCGGCACATGTATCTGTGTGCACACACACTTCCCCACTGATCTTGAGAAAGAACAGCTACCACCACCCTCAGCCTCCCAGGCATTGTGCATCTTTGCTTTAAGGATTAAAGGACACTGTTGTAAAACTATTTGACTTTGAGCATCACCAACTCATCACTCTTCTCTTTGATAATCTTTTTTTCCTTATAACCTGGAAAAACTATCAGGTCTCTTATTGGTTTTGCCTATTTCTTAGGCTACAGACTTCTCTACAAATTTCTGCAAGTTTGCTTTTCCAAACAGCAGTCTGTATTCCAGTTTTAGTGTGCTTTTTAACCTTAAGCTTTGTATCTGGGCTATTTTAATGTGGTGCACCAAACAACAACAACAACAAAAACAAACCCACCTAAAAGATAACCTTAAGTTAGAAAGAGGCTTGTGTTTATTGCCTCCTATTCTCCCTCCCAAACGCTATTCACTGCGCTTAAAGTCATTTCCTCTGGGTCCAACAGAAGCACACACCATCTCCCTTATTTCCAGGGCAGGAATCTCACACGCCCACAGCGGCACACCCATGTCCATAGATAAGCTACATCACTCTTCCCCTGACTGCATTAAATTCCTCTTTTTTGTCAGCACATCTTACTAATCAGTATTTTGGATACCACAAAACCCAGCAGAGAGCCTGCCTGTTTTCACAAGGAAGTTACACAGCCTTCTGTATTGCTCTGTTGCTTGAAGTTTGGCTCGCTTCTCAGAGGAATCTCAAATATATTCAAATATTATATTCAAATATACCTGAACAACTTGAGGTCTCTGCCTTTTTACCTTAAAAACTCTGAAGACTTGGCATTCATCCCAAACCAAAGCAACACGCATTTTACGTGGTTATTAAAACAACCTTCCTGCTCAGGCTTGAGCCTGTGCCCTCCAATTTCCTTCTCCACCTCAATTTATCTTCCTCCAATTGAAATCACTGTTACAGCAGATGAGGTTTATCAGGTTTATCAAACAAAAACAGCAGCTCCTACATCCACGGCTCCAAATTAACTCAAATGGCAGGCATTCATTTGCACACCACTCGTTCCCTTCCTAATTAAAGCAACAACTAATTTGGTAGTATGTTAGTCCGCCACCATCCCACTAGGCAGGCTGAAACCACTCAGCGCTGAACTGGTTCAGAACCGTCCAGCTGTATGTGTAAAGAACTTTCATAGCTAATGCTTTCATTGCCCTGTACAAATAACACATTTTTTCCGGTAGACTGCAGGAAAGACAGAACATAAAGCTCCTCAGGACCTACACTCAATGCCACGTCAGGATTAAAATTCAGGATATAGGCTCCTCTACTATACCCTTATTCTTCCAGACACAAATAACGCTCCTATGTAATGGAATGCGAAAACTTCTTCTCGTAGCTCCCAAGTAATCTCAGTTTTCCTTCTCCATAAAGGCTTGATCTGATCATTTCCATTCTCCGGAGTACAGCTTGTGCAGGCACCCGTCCGAACAGCGCTGAGTACACACACACAGACCTCTGCAAGGAAGAAAATCCCTGTAGTGGCAACCCATGCTGCCCGCGGTAAGCAATTAATTTTTGTGCATTGGACACGTGCCCAAATGTCCCAAACTGACTCAGAAGAAGGAAATGACCCACCATCACCACCAGGTCAAGAAGGCATTTCAGTGCTGACTCTCCAGCTCATGCAGCATTTGCTCAGTGATTTTCTTCACCTCTCTGCAGCTTTGAATGCTGCTGACTAGCAAAGGCAGGGGTTGAAACTGCTATGCCAGGGCTTGTTCCAGCTTGGCAAATTCAATTAAGTACAGCAGAAAAGTTCTCTGATAGAGCCAAAGCTTCTTTGGCTAAACCGACTAAATCAACTGACGTTTCTATGAATGATGTTTCCACCATTTTTGTTCTCTTAAGTATCTCTCCCCCACCCCCCACTTTAGGTGTAGAAGATAAGAAGATAAAAGGTAAGAAGATAAAAGAGAAGACACAGAGGAATGTACAGCTACCACTGCAGCAAGTTCAATAGCTCCCAAGCAGCAGTATATACATGTTGCCAAAGCCCGGAGACTGCAAATGGACGATAAAGAGCATGTTGGCTTCTTACACTCAACGCTTATTTAAAATACAGTGATAACACAACTACCTGGAAGTACTTGATACATCATCATTGACTACTGCATCCTCTTACAAAAATTTTTCTTAAACAAAACCCTTTCAATTTTAATCTGCTTCTCTTAAGCTAATGAAGACACCTCAGTGAAGCTTGTTGTGTCACCCTATAGTTTACTGGAAGAGAACCAAGAGATCCTCAGCTGTGGCAATTTAAAGTTAACTGCATGAAGATGGGGGGCTTCCTCAAGCACATTTCCAAAGGTCCCATATAGGTGCTAGGACTCGGCACGGCAGGACCTGACAAGCCTTACCTTGGCAAGATATTTAAACTCCACTGAAAGTCCGGGTAAAGCACCTAGGAGCCTGTATTAGTAGGAGCAGCCTGTGATCAGACTGCCTTTTACAGATAAGCTCTGGTCTGTTCGTAAGAGTTGGGTACACTGCCATTTAAGTTAACCCCATTGACCAGGAATGCTGCTTCTCTGGGCCTCAGGTATTTATCTGGAGTGTTTCCAGGCTTGTTATGCCCTTTGGACCTTGAAGACCTCAGCTGCTCAGAAGCGAGATGAGGACTTCTACTGCAAGTAGCCTTCCCTCCGCACAGGTGCTCCACACCAGCTGCAGAACCACCTCTGACAAAAATTTTCCTGCTGCATGTGAGGATGGGATCTCCGAGAAAAAGGGATGCTCTCTTCACCTCTCAAGATTAAGCCTGAAGAGTCCCATCCGCAGGAAATAAGCATGGAGGCAGGGAAGAGGTGGAAGAACTGACCTAGGCAAGGCCACACCACCACTGGCGTGGTTTCCACAGGCAGTCAGGGGCTGCTCTGCAGGAGCCATGAACAGACTTAGGAGGAAAGCCTGGCAGAGAGGCAGGCTATCACCTCCCACGTCAAAAAGCTTGGTACACGACCAGGCCACCACATCAAAGGCAGTTATTTTATTCATTTAATTCCCTCAAAAAAAAAAAAAAAAAAAATCTTCCTCCTCTCTATTCACAGCTGCCTGCACAGAAGAAAATCCCTCCTTGCTAAAGCAGCACTGGCTCAGGCACAGAGCTACGAGGAAAGCCAAGGCAAGGAATCTGAGCTAGTTGTGCTGCTTGCCAGCTGATGGCCGTGTCTCCATCTGCCCAGGGGCTCTCCCCTGCCCACTCCCAGCACCATGCCGCTCGCCGGGGCTGGGAGCGAGTTTGCAGAAAAGGTTAATTCCAGGAACAGCCAGAAATGCGGCGCTCCAGCAATAGAGAGCACGAGTCCCCATGCGGCTTGCCAGCTTTCTGCTAGCGGCTGGCAACCGACAGAAACAAAGAAGAGGTGTCGGTGGCAAATGCTGGTTGGCAGGAGGGTGCCGAGGCGCCTGGGATGGCTATGGAGGCAGGCGTTTCTGGCACGGTACACGGGCTTTTGTGTGTGGGGTTTTTCTGGGGGGAGGGGGAGCGGAAGGTGCCAGTTTCTTTTGGCTGCCACCACGTTTTTTTTATTGCAGCATTCATCGGTGGCATATTAAGTCACTTGCCACAATGAGGGGAGCATTGCACCTCCAGCCCCATACTCAGTGATGCATGCGTGTACCTGCACAGCTACAGCAGCCACACTAGTTACTACCCTTCATAAAAAAGGAAAAATGCACCATAAGAGTGTTAGGAAGGACTGGATCAACTCCCCTTATGCTGCATCAGGACAGCAACTGGCTAAATAAACGGGCAGGACCAGATTGCGAGCCCGGACCTCTGTATCAGTGCCGGCAGTCCTCTTCGTCTCCAGATGGAAAGAAAACCGCAGAGGCTTTCTTAGCAAAGACTTAGTTTTGCTAAGTCTTGTCCTGCAGCAGGATGTTTTCCTGCCTTCCAGACCTGGCCTGCGCAGCTCTGTATAACTACCTGCAGTAGTTATACATAGAAACAATCAATTAACAGAAAGGTTAACATGTAGCACATAAATAGATCGTACTTGTCAGCATGTCTAAGCCCTACATGTTGGCTGGCCATTTTATTTCAGAGACTCTGCAGCAGAATCACTGCAGGAAAGTAGGATTTTCCAGTCTGGATTATAGGGGCAGAGTATGAGCAACTGGTTTTTTTTCTTTTGTTTTTAAGAGAGCACAAGACAAAACTTGAGCACGAGTGAAAAATCAAATGATGGCTGAACGTTACTTCTTGACCAATCTGTTCCTTATATGCTTATGTATCAGAATAAATGCAAACAATCTGAATGCAGCCAGACATGGCATTTCAGAGAGCTTGGGTGGGGGCTGGATAGAAGAATAGAGCACTTGGGGGACGAGTACATGTATTCTAAAATGCTAGTATTTCAGAAGACATCAACCCATCACTAATGAGATTTGGATGTCCAGCTTGCCTGGGGGAGGGCAAAAGGGGAGTCCTGCTAATATTAAACCGTGCTTAGTTTTGAAATTAAAAGCTCCAATACAAAGGCTCAGCAGTTCTCAAGAAAAAAACCCAACTTTTTCAGCATGCAAGCCGCATCCCTTTCTCCACAAAAACTTGCTTTTAGAAACAGATGGCAGCCTGCAAGACCTACAAATCCTTTGTCTGGAGTGGCAAACTAGGCCCTATTGCCCATCAAAGTCAACTGTCACATTGTGAAGCACTGACCCTAACAAATCCATTATGTTTCTTTCTACCACAACGCTAAACCAGACAAAATGAGTCAGACTTAATAGGAAAGGGTGAGGGATTTTAAATCCCTTTCCCCTCCATCCCCACAAAAATAATGACAGGGGGGAGAGCCCGCATTGACCCTTCACTTACGAGCCCCGCCAAACCCTGCCGTTAGGGCAGCCTGTTTGGGCCAGGCTGCCCGAAGGAGGATGGATTTGGGTTTGAAGCATTTACACAGCGCTGTGCAACGGCTTTGAAGTCAGCACACCATGTCAGTCAAACTGCTCGCACAGTCAAGAGTGAATATCCCGAGCAGGAAAGAAAGGCCCTTATGCTAGCTGAATAATTAGGTCTGATGCGCTTTGTAGTTCTCTCAGCCCTCCTTTCCCAGCTCTGCCAAAGCGCTGTGCAGATACACGGCACAGAGACGGAGAAAGCTCTTCACAGGTAGCTGCAGGGAAGAGAATATAATGTTGGGTTTTTTTCTCCTGTGTCAGCTGAACCCAGGCAATGGAAAGAGAAGTGTGAAGAGACAGGAGCTCATATCAAAGAGCTCCTGCCTTCAGTCAAGAGAGGAAACAACAGAGAAGCCTGCTGAGGAGGTGACGGACAGGGCGATGGTGTGGAAAGGATCGAAAAGCCTTTCCCCCGCTATGGGTATTTGGTACATCTTGACACACAAAAGGAAACACCCATCACTGGTACTGTCAGCAGACACCTCCCAGCAGAGCATACTTCTGCCAAAGACAAAACCTCTCTCAGTAACAGTGGCTCCAGTTTATGAACCATCCAGCTGCTTTCATCTTGCATATTTAAAAATGAGATGCAACAAAAATGTTGATGTCCTCAGAGCAAGAGATTGGTTGGATTCTTCACACTCTCATAGAAATTGCCCCCCGTCCCCCTTTACTGGTTTTCTTCGGCTTAAAGCAATTTCTCAAGGACATGGCAACAACGACACTGAAATTCAAAGCGTTGAGATCAAACACACGAAGCTGACGCTCATTACGGCTAAATTATGTCACCTATCTGAAAGCTCAAGCTTATTATTTAAAACAATACAATAGTCATTAATCACGGCCATTGTGTATTGCTCAAAAGGCGTCTAGAAAGCTAAAGAATACAACGGAGATTTATTATACTACAGTGCCAGATTTAATTACATGGTTTTCTCCTCAGTATCTAGCCACTTGTAGTTCACCACCTGTTTGCACCAGAGGACCTGAAATAAAGACGTGCTGGCCCTGGAGGCTAGGCATGCAAGAGGGGGCTTGTGCTGAGCTTTTCCTGTGACTGTTGTAGCAGAAGACCGGTGGGCAAAGAGAACAGATCATTTTGAGGGCCTCTGGCTGGCACATCTCTTAACGTAGAGCTATTGTTTTTCATCAGATGTTTTAAACTCCCAGTTCCTTTGAATATATGTTTATGTGCAGGAAAAGTTCACCATTGAGCCTGTGCGCAAGAAGAAACAACTCGCTGTCTTCTTCCTAAAGCTGCAGCGCAAGGATTCATGCCCTCACCAACACAACAATGTATTTAAGCAGTACGTCTGTCTGCTGGCAGCCTTCTGAGTTTGCATTTTCTTCTATAAATATTTAACGTAGAAGAACCGTTCACGTTACCCACTTTGCCCGAAGTGTTTTGACAGCCATGCTCACCACATGACAATGATGCTCTATTTAACACTGCAGCTGCAGACAGGAGGATTTGGTTTCAGTTTTATACAATATTGTGAAACTGATGACCTCCCGCAAAATAAACCAGATAATGCATTTTTAAGGAGTAGAGTTTAAATGCATTAGCAAGACAATTATCAGTAAGCCGCTGCAAGAAAGGAAAACAGAAATTTAAGTCCTGAATGCAAGAGTTCGCTTAAGTTTAGCCGCAATCCCTTTTTTATTAAACTTATTCAGAAAGAGAAAATAAGACAATCAACCCCGCAAAAGCTAAGTAGCCTCCTGAAATGATTTATCTTAAGGCTAGAATAATTTCCAAACTTTCTGGACCGCAAATTATCGTCAGCCCTCAGAGACCTCTGCACACTTTTACCAACCAGTTAACTGAATCTGCTCAAAAGAAGAAGATGGCTCAGCAGAGCACCTGGTCGGCCTCAAGGGAGGTTTTCCCCCAACCTGTCTCTAATGTACTAAGCATAGTCTAGCAGAAACTAACCAAGAGTCAGTCAGTCACATCTGAAGATGACAACATTTTTCAGGTGGAGAAAGTTCAGGGAAACAAAAAGGCTTAAATAACCCAGCCACTCAAACCCACACAAAACAGCTCTGCTACTGTTAGTGACGCAGAGAGGCATTTTAAAACGCTCACTTTAACATGGAATCACTTAAGCACTGCTTAGAAAAAATACGTAGAAGTAACATAAGAAAGAGAAACTGAGTCAGCAACGTTTATCCTTTTGATTTCCCCCCCTGCAACCCAAGCGTAGTCTTGGTTACCCAGGGGCTCATTAATGCACTCATCTATTACAAGCCTGCTGGAAGCATGGAGTGATGCCACTTTGGTATGAGCAGATTAATCAAGCGTGGATTGCCAACCTCCCACTGCACTGCAATGCAATGCCATCTCCTTCTAGGCCATTTCAGTGGACAGATTCAGCTGAATATTGCCATTTACTTCCAAGGCAACTCATAAACGCACAGTGATTAGCTATCCCTTGCAGTGCCTTTTACTGGAGTTACTCAAAATTTAATGCACTTAATACAGTTTTATGACTCCTTATGCATCATTAGCACTTTAATACATCAGAATGCAGTTCTAGGTTCTTAGCAACACTATCAGAAAGGTCAGAATAGCTTTTTAAAGCCATAAAGTATGAGGATGAGCTCGTTTGTTTTTAAATGTGGAAAGGGAGAAAGAGTAAGAAGGAAAAAGAAAGTAGAGAACCCCCTTCCCCAGCACATTCTGCTGCTGTATCTCCCATTCAGTGCGTTTTCCATAGACACGCCTCTTGGATGCAATAGCACAAACACAGTCAAGCTCCTACCTCCTTTCATTGAGCTCGAGGAAGGACTTGGACCAGCAAACAACCATCCTTTCTTTGCTATTTATTGCCAAACATAGCTTTGCTCCTACCGCCTGTTACCACATTGTAGGAGCTGTAGCAGAATTGCTCCCTTAACAAGTACTCTTCATTTGAGACTCAGAAGGAAAGACTAAAGCAGACGACACTAATACAGCTGTATGGTTTCACAGGTATGGGTGAAGAGAGCCAGGAGTTATGCGACAGGATGCCAGGACAGAAATCATGGTCCTCTCATCTACAGCTCCTTTTGCTCACACAAGCCTGTTAGCTCTGATCGTCCCTCCTTCCACCTCAGGACCACGAGTTACCCCTCATTCCCCGACCCACCAGATGGGCAGGAGGCGATGGACACTCTGCTCAGATCCCAGCTATGCAGCTGCCAATTAGCCTGCCAGGATACCCACGTGGAGGGGCCTCTCTCGCTTTACAAAGTGCCGTTGCTTTTCCTGCAGCCTTTGTATTATTGGAAAGTTAATTAGGATCTCTGTCTAGCTGCAGGGACTTCGCACACACAAAAAAGAAAAAAAAAAAACACCAAAGAAGTCCCATATCTTTCCAATTTCACCTCTGACAAAATTAAATTGACCTATGGGCTCAGAAGTTGGTAGATAAGGATACAGATTGTTTTGGGGCATTGGGTTTTTTGACTTTTTTTTATAAAAAAAGGAAACAGGTCTAGTGCGATCACATTATCCATCACACAAGCCTGAGTCTTGAGTGTGATAACACTACACTATTAACAACACAGATGGTCTCCTGCTTGGCGTCAACTTCGCTTTTGAGGTATTCAGTGCACCACGAGCAATCCTGGGAGACAGTCAGAAGTCACTGCCATGAAGCGCTGACAAAATATTAACCAATAACCGAAAACCATGACAGATTTTGAATTGCAAAGAGTTTTCAGCTTTTCACCACTATCAAATATGATACATCTTGGACACTCCACTGCAATAGTTGCTCTGAGCAATTCATTCTCAGCTCTAGGACAGACTGAAATCTGTGCCTTTTTCCCAGCTCCTGGAGACAAATGCCTCTTCAGTGCTACCACAGACCTGCAGGCAAGGAGCATGACTACATCCAGGCGCCAAGACAAAATGTTTTCTCACTCTTACTCCCGCCGAAAGCACAAGAGCTGAACTAATCAGGGCCCCCAGCCCCTGGGTCACAGCCAGGGCACCCGCGCCGAGGACCTCAGCTCTTTCTCACCTGCTGACCAGGACAAAGCAGGGCTGAGGGGTCCAAGCTCATTAAGGCAGAGTTTTCATGGGAAGTTCAGCCCGCATTAAGCTAGAGGGGGGGGAGTTGTTTTTTTTTCCTTTTAAAGTGTGTTAGACTGAGCAATTTTCAACAGAGCTCTTTCTTTCCCCTCCCAACTCACCACCCTGCAGGCCGCTCCAAGAAGAAAGAAAACAAAGACACAGGCATAGAAACGATAGTAAGTTATTAACCAGAACCGCTATTGTGCAAGTTAACATCTCCTATCACCATTCCCCTTTTGCTAAATACGACAGCAAACCACAGCTACAGCTGCCTCACCCTATGCAGATGTTCATATTTATACGGGGAAAAATGATTACTTAATAGCATTCCTTACACTGGGATTCTTTAGATCTTAGTCATTCCTCAATTTGACATGGAAACACTAGACTACACATCCCTGCTTGAATTAAGGGACTCATACGGCATCTGCTATCACACTTGGTAAAGCCAGAAAGAGTCAACATATTTGCAAATTCTAGTCAGACAAACCTATCTTGAAAAGCGTCATCTTAGGAAAAGGCTAAACACCTAATTCATCTGTGCTGAATAGCTGCCATCCCGATTTCCAGAGATAGTCTCCCTTAATAAATACATAACAATAGTCATTAGAGACACAGGTTGACAGCCCGAAAAGGGGTGCATTTAGAGACACCACAGTACCATTCTTCCTGGCCTTGACATTCTTGAAGTGTTTACAAGAAAGAACAGCAGAACACACCCTTCAAAGCTCTATGACAGAGCATACATCCACCATCAGTTGTTTTATAAAGCATCCGCCTGTTTTTAAGCCTTGGGAGTCATGACCAGCCATTTCATCTGCACATGATTACACAAAATTTTAGGGGGCTGGGTGGTTTGGGTTTTTTTGTTTGTTTGTTTTCTGTTGGTTTGGGGGTTTGAGGTTTTTTGTTATTTTTGGGGGGGTTCTTTTTTGTTTGTTTTGGTGGTGTTGTTTGTTTGTTTTAATAAAATGTGAGAATTCTGCCCCAAATACTTGGTGCTGTGTGCTTACAAATTGTTATACTGAAAGAATAAACAAAATGAGAAGGCACAATATCTACTTTACAAAAAGTCCCATCCTAGAAACTGTGCAACAGACCTTTGTCTCCCCCACATCAGCCAGCATCTCAGCCGAGAGAAAACCTATGTTAACAGAGCTGTTGTTTTGTTTTTAAGCATAAAATTGTTCTTAATTTTAAATTCATGTCAGAGTATTGCGCAGCATAAAGCAAACAAGAATACCAAGTGGGAATACTGATGGAAAAATAGTATTGCGTGTATAACTAACTAATCAGCAAATCCTCTCCTCCCTCACCAATGGAAAGCCAAATATTTACTCAATTGTTTATTGCATTCTTTGCTCAAATACTTCATAGTTTGAATTTAAAAAAATAAATGTCAATTCTCTTTCCTGAGCATCTCACGGGAGACCAGAGGGCCCACCAGAACATATTCACACCATCTGACTGGACTCATCTCAGCAGCAACCTGGACAAAAAGCAGGAGAGGTGGGCTCCTAAATCAGGGATTTGGACCCTCCAGACAGTCCCCAGGCCAGTGAGATCCTGGAGAACCAGAACCTGTCAGACACCAAAAATCAGCGTAAGCAATACGTTTTTGGACCTTGGCAGCATCCTCCTCTCCCAGCAGGCTCCAGCTGCATCCTGAACATCAGTCAAAGCAAACTGCTTGGCCCATTTGATCAATATTTCATTGAGAAATTACCAGTTAAGAGAGCAGCGCTTGGTTTCATCATTTCATTACAAAGAGCTCAGCTCTCTTGTCTTTCAGTCACAAGAGACCGGAAGCCCCTCTTACACCTTGGGCAGCCCCGTGTAAGGAGCATCCGTGGTGACACTCGCTTTTCCCTTGTAACTATAGCTACTGCTAACGCAGGTAACATTGCGTTACACCGCATGCCACCGCATGCCAATCAGTTTGTATGTGAAAATAGCTATGCATGGAAATGAGCATAGGTTTATAGAGATGCTAAGGGGAAAATGCAAATTTATACAAATAATTTCAGTCATCCATGAAAAGCAGCAGCCACTACACACCCGTGACAGTTGAGCTTTGCCTTTTTTCTCTTTTTTTAATCCTGTCATTGTTTACACAGAATGGTGTTTCAGATTAAGCCCCCTTACCCTTCCACATGTTAGTCTTTAACATGACAAGAGAATACCAAGAAGGGGGTGGACAGAGGATTCTTCTAGCTTTCATGCTGTACAACCTACCACTCACACAGCTTCAAAGCACAATTTGACTCCATTTGCTATACAGCTTGTTTAAAAAAAAAAAAAAAAATTGCTACTAGGCCCCAGAATTATTATTGCAACTTGATTAATAAAATGACTGTAAAACAAAGCCATGTTCATGCTCCAAGGAGGGGGGATCGGGAATCTCACTCTCCAAGACTGACATATTTAAACACTGCCTCTGAACACAAAACAAGAACTGCTGACATTTTTGTATGAAATTGTGAAGGTTGTTTTCCAATGACAGAACAAGTTTTCTTTACAAATCCACCAAAACTGGACACCCCCAAACATTATATTCTACTAAGAGTTAATTTTTGTTCTATCACTCAAAGCAGGTCACTGAGATCTAGCAAAGTCCTTCTAGACTACACAGAGTATATATTAGCAGAGGAATACTCTTTCCATTTCACCCTTTAAGCATCCATTTGGATGTTTTGACATTATTTTTCATGGATTGGGTTGGTAGGTGGAAGAAACAAAAGCCCACACCTTGAAGGAGCATGGCTTCACATTTCCAGCCAGGCACCTTCATCAAGCCTAGGACGCCCTAATGAAAAAGCTCTCAGTTAAGATCCGATGATCAGACCACTGAGTAAAATAATCTTTGACTCCAAACAAGGAGCACAAATTGAATTGTTTATATTTTCATACTGGTAACAGAAGCTTCTTTTGTTCAATATATTCATTAATGACCTAGATGAGGGGACAGAGTGTATCCTCAGCAAGTTTGCTGATGATACCAAGCTGGGAGGGGTGGCCGACACTCCAGAGGGCCGTGCTGCCATCCAGCGTGACCTGGACAGGCTGGAGAGCTGGGCAGACAAGAACCTAATGAGGTTCAACAAAAGCTAGTGTAGGGTCCTGCACCTGGGAAGGAAGAATGCCAAACACCAGTATAGGTTAGGGGCAGACATGCTGGGAAGCAGCTCTGAGGAGAAGGACCTGGGGGTCCTAGTAGACAGCAAATTATCCATGAGCCAGCAGTGTGCCCTTGTCGCCAAGAAGGCCAATGGCATCCTGGGCTGCATAGGGAAGACTGTGGCCAGTAGGTCGAGGGAGGTCATTCTCCCCCTCTACTCTGCACTGGTGAGGCCACAACTGGAGTACTGTGTCCAGTTTTGGGCTCCCCAGTTCAAGAGGGACAGGGAACTACTGGAGCGAGTCCAGCGAAGGGCAACCAAGATGATTATGGGGCTGGAGCACCTCCCTTATGAGGAAAGGCTGAAAGAGCTGGGACTCTTTAGCCTGGAGAAGAGAAGGTTGAGGGGGGACCTGATTAATGTTTACAAGTATCTAAAGGGTGGGTTTAAGGAGGACGGAGCCAGGCTCTTTTCAGTGGTTCCTAGTGACAGGACAAGGGGCAATGGGCACAAGCTAGAACATAGGAAGTTCCGTTCAAATACACGGAAAAACTTCTTTACAGTGAGGGTGACAGAGCACTGGAACAGGCTGCCCAGGGAGGTTGTGGAGTCCCCTTCTCTGGAGATGGGTCTTTCAAGACCCGCCTGGATGCAGCCCTGAGGGATGTGCTTTAGGCAATCCTGCTCTAGCACGGGAGTTGGACCAGATGATCTCTAGAGGTCCCTTCCAACTCTGAAGATTCCGTGATTCCAGCCATGCCAGTATCTGACACCTCAGCAGTCTGTCACTCACTAAGTCATCTCCCCAGTATGTGTCTTTTATTGTGATGATCCATTACCATTTCTTCCCCCATTACTTTTGAGATTATTTATATTGCTAATATGACCAAAATATCACAGTGAAAGCTATTGTTTCCTGACAAAATTTGTTTTTCCTCAATGTAACTTTTCCTACCATACATATTTTTTTACTATTTTCTGTTCAAGAGGTAGATAAGGAAAAAAAAATGTAGGTTATTTACACTCACAAACTTTGTGGAGGTTATTCTGATTGCTACAGTTCCTCTCCATACAGACAAGGTATGGCTGAACAAGCTACTTGTAACCTTCTTCCCAGGTATGTAAGTGATCCTACACGATCTCAAATAGCACTAGCCAAACACCACAGCATTAATTGGATCAAAGTGCACATGCTGGTTTGTTTGGTTTTCTTTTTTCTCCCCCACTTCATTCATATTTCTTGTTGACTCCAACCCTCATTGCAGCAGATGAGCGGCTGTAGCGGGGAGCAGTGTGCCAGCCACGTATCCAGCATCAGCCCACGCAGGGGCTTTGCGGGCTGTACGTTTGCCAGCCTGTCTCAGGGACAAGCTGGCATCAAGGACAACTTGGTTAGTCCCTGACAAGCAGGTGAGAGAAGGCGGGCAAGAGAGCCCTGACACCCTTGTACTGGTGGCTTGCATTGCACCTTAGCCTCTCTTAAGCAGCTCGTGTTGGAGGTATTCCTCCGGCAAGCTCCGCACTGGCATTAGGAGAGCTGTGGGCAGGGCGTCAGGGCGCTGGCACAGCTCCTGCAGCCCTGGGAAATCGCTCTGGCGAGGACAGAAAAGCTTCACGGGCAAACAGCTGAGCAGAGAAATCAATACTACAGTCACGCACTGCCTTGAGCACTTCTGACGTATTTACGGTTTCTGCTCTCCCGTTTGCAGGAGGACGGGTATCGCTTTCCTCCAGATGCCGCCATCCTCTGGCACCGTCAGGAGCACCACGGATGTGGACATCGACACAGGAGCCTCTCCGCTGGCAACAGGGACCTTCAACATAGGCTCAAACCCACCATCTCTCATCACACTCCCCACCAAGACCCAGCGTCACGAGGCCTGATCCGGCACTGCCACGCTCTGCAAGACATTCACACGTTTTCCTTTCAGTGCCCCTCACCCCAGGCAGGTCCTGGGCTCCACCAGCCCCCGAGGCGGGTGGCTGCGGTGCCGGGGACCCCGGCTCTCCCTACCCACCGCACTGCTAAGCCATTGGGATGGGGCCAGCGGTGACTTCAAGCCCGACGCGCAGGAACAAGATTAGGGTTGGATTTAGGTCATTCTTATAACGGACAGCAGCTCAGCCACTCTGCCTGCCAGCAATTCGATTAACTACTGCGGCTGACACTATGTGAAGGAAAAAGGCTACCTACCACAATGTTACCAGACTGGTTACTAGGATTTTCACTGAAAAAAACCCCTCACGTACACACTGACACTGTCATCTTCTGTGCTACTGCAACGGCCACTTGCAGTGCAACAGCCTCTGGGAGTATAA
Organism: Rissa tridactyla; assembly: GCF_028500815.1. Lineage (NCBI taxonomy): Eukaryota > Metazoa > Chordata > Aves > Charadriiformes > Laridae > Rissa > Rissa tridactyla. The sequence continues at coordinate 153,583,538 of NC_071466.1, forward strand.
GAGGGTTTAGTCTTTTTAAGTGGAAATTAAAACAGCAGCTTATCTGGCAAAAAAAGTACAAGAAATTCTCTTTGGTTGAGCATTAAGCGAGTCAGTGCTATTCATAGGAATAATGATGTTTTTCCAACGCAATCAATACCTTATTTTCAAAGGAATACAGTAGAAAAGTCTTAGATGAAGGCAAATGTGTAACAAACCAGTCACACCAGGGCTGGGGGAGCATTTAAATCCAGTGTGTCTCTGGCATACATAGAGAATGAAAGTGCTATTACTAAAGTATAATAATACCTCACAGGCATTAACAATTCCACAAATGGTCTGTTATCCAAGAAAGCAAGAGAGTTACTCCTTATTAAAGGTTATTGTAACTGGAGATGAAACTTGTCAATAATATTGACAATTCTTTATAAAAAGCCCTGTTTCCTTTGACTGCAGAAATCCTCCTACAGGAGGTAAGTCTTTAATGTATAATTCAGAAATCTATTAAAAATATATATATATATCTGTTGTGGTGTTACAATAGAATTCCATTTCTCCCTAGTAGCAAAAAAATAATAATACATGTTTAAGAATAAACCATTACAGCAACTATCCGTGCCACCACCTATAAAGAGGCAGAAGAGAGCAGAAACATTCTTTCTCTTTCAGCATTGAGTTGAGGTTGCACTGAAGCAGGGATTATCTCCGTACTCCCTTTATCTAGAAACACAACACTTATGCAGACTAAGATCAAAAGGTTGGTTTTCACATGAACAAAATATTAACCCGTCTTCGATTTTTATCAAACAGGTTTTCTAAATATATACCCAGTGTTTCCTTGTTTATTATGACAAGTTACAAAAAAAAAAAACCAAGTTACTTCAATAAGGCAGCTACTCCATCCAACACCCTCATCCATGGGACTTGCTTATTCCAGCCATAAAGTTGTAATATTTAGTGCTGCATTTCAGCATCACCTCTTAAGGGGGGCAGGAGAAATGCTTGAGTCCCATCCCTCCCACAAACCCTGTAACAATCAGAAATCCTAAGCAATCTACTACAACTGCTTCTGAGGAGCAAGTTAAATTTTGTTAAGTTGTACGGCATAAGCCATCTTCTCCTCTACCTGTATGACTCTGGTCTACATCCAGGTTACTTAACCTGGACAATCCCTTCAAAAATTCTTTGTGCAACTCTGGACTGTACTTAAAAATGGAGAGCAAAACTCCGGTAGACCACTTTTCATTTGTGGCAACTGAGTAAGTCATGAACAGGAACCGCAACTGTTCAGATATTCCTTGGTCTAGGGAAATTTCTCAGTGTATTTCCAGTAAACTAGGAGAAAACCCAATTACTTATTTTCAGAAAGACCATGCACATTAGAAATTCTATCACTGTAGTAATGCTACCAAGTTCTCTAGTACTGCAGGGTGACTTGGCACAAAGGAAGTATGATGGAGAACCGTGCCGGCTGCAGGGAGACTCTGCAAGGTGTGAGCACTCAGGCGCCAATCTCACATAATGATGAAAAAAAGTCTTTTAGGTTTCTAAAAATAAGAGCCTACTAGATAAGAAGCACAGCTAGCCAGACTGCAACATGCCCTGCTTGGTTTTCAACGTTATGAAGTGAAGCAATATTCTGTTGGGGGAAAAATTAATTACCAATATCTGGATTATATTATCCTATATCTGGATATCCAACATAAGAAGGACATGGACCCATTGGAGCAGGTCCAGAGGACGGCCACAAAGATGATCAGAGGGCTGGAGCCTCTCCTATGAAGACAGGCTGAAAGAATTGGGATTGATCAGCCTGGAGAAGAGAAGGCTCTGGGGAGACCTTATAGTGGCCTTCCAGTACCTAAAGGGGGCCTACAGGAAAGATGGGGAGGGACTCTTGATCAGGGAGCGGAGCAATAGGACAAGAGGTAACAGTTTTAAACTGAAAGAGGGTAGATTTAGATATCAGGAAGAAATTCTTTACTGTGAGGGTGCTGAGGCACTGGAACAGGTTGCCCAGGGAAGCTGTGGATGCCCCATCCCTGGGAGTGTTCAAGGCCAGGCTGGATGTGGCTTTGAGCAGCCTGGTCTAGTGGGAGGTGTCCCTGCCCATGGCAGGGGGGTTGGAACTAGATGATGTGTAAGGTCCCTTCCAACCCAAACCATTCTATGGTTCTATTGTATTTGTAGGGAAACAGCATGAGGTAGAAGTAGTGTTTATTTTCCCCAAGACACTCAACATTCCCAATGAGCGTAACCAGCAAGCACTATCAGCTTTGCTAAAAATAAAAAATAAAAAAAAAAAATCAAGCTTAGAAGTAGAGTAATTAAGCTTTATACAGCTTTAAAGTAGGCATTGAACCAGGACAGTAATAGTGAATCTTTATGCAATGGCCAAAACTGGGCAGTGCAAAATATGTTGCTAGACAAGATACAATAACTAGAACATCTCCTCACTATAAGCATAGTCTTGAGATAGTATTTTATGGTTTATGTGTGGGGTAAAAAGCTATAAAACTTTTCATTTCACACAGCACAACTGTTTCACACATACCACAACTCCACCAATATTCACATTCTGAGACGCAGAAGGCATGATACAACGTGGTCCTTCAGGCCCCAGTTCCCTTGCTGGCTCACTGCATCCTCTCTCCCTCCAAATCGCTCCAGCAACAGCATCCTCAGTGGAGCACAGACCAGTCCTTCCACTTGGGAACAAAACACTCATCCCTAATTCTCTTTCTACTTTCCTCCAGAGCACTAAATTACTTCCCCAATGAAAGATACTTCATTTTCTTTTTAATTGAGTCATATGTGTTCTGAATTCTCTAAATTGCAGTTTGTGACACGGTAACAAGATGCTACAAAATTTAACATGCTCCCAAAGAAAAACGTAAAAGCTGCTGCAGCCAGAAGAATCTTGTGCCTTGCACACATACTTACAAAAGTCATATAGTATGACAAAATATGTAATAGAAACAATTTAATGAACAATTAGGGTTTTTTGTTTAAGCTAATGTTAAATATTTACTATAATGAGTAAGTATTATTTACTATAATTCATCTAAGCACATGCAATTCCAAGGCTGATGGTTGCAAAATGGCTTTACCTGAAAGAAGTAGGCATGAAGATGAAAGCGAACTGAAATGTATTTCCATCAGCCCTGAACAGGAGAGAAAAGCTCCCGTCATCCTATTTTAGTGGAGTTCAACAGGGCACAGAAACCAATACTGAAAATTTCATGCTTTTCAAGATATTTCACATCAAATGCACTGCTTTTCTTTTCTGACCTCTCCAACTATGAAGTGACAAGAAATCCTTAAATAATTTCCTCTCTCAAGTCCCTAGAAGATTTTTTTTTCCCCTCCCATCCTTGACGGAGAGCTTTGTGATAGTGTCAACAGCGTTTTGACAGCACTATAATCCATACACCACTTTGCTGCATGCCTGGGTATGCCACCAAGTTAAGCAATAGGTAAACTGCTTTTTATTTTTCAAAATTAATTCACTTAAAAATGCCAAATGAATCCATTTGAAAAGCCAGCTGTGGAGCAATTTCCTAATAAAATAAGTAAATTTAAAAAAAAATTAGGAAAATCTGTACCAGAAAATAGCAAACATGCAAGAGAAGAAAAAAAAACAAACCCACCCAAAAACGAAAAAGCAAAGTAATACATTTGCATGGTGGAAAATTCTCATCTAACAAATTTATTTTAAGCACTGAGCATCCACAGGAACAAGAATTATCAAGCAAGTCACTCTTCCCTAGAAGCACAACAAGACTTTCTACAACTTCAAAATCTTGACTTTATTTAATTTTGTGAACAGACCTAACAACCCTACAACAAGAATTTAAAAATTAATTCTTCACCCTGCCTCTGAGAGCGTCATTGAAACATTCCACTTCTTGCCTGATGCATTAGGTTAGGTTTTTTGGTGTGTTGGTTTTTTTCATTGGTCTAGTGTTTTTTTGGTTTTTCGTTTGTTTGTGTGGGGTTTTTGTTGTTGGTTTTTTTACTGCAGAGGGTTTGTGCTGTAAGAGATTTTAGGCTTAAACCATCAGGCACGGGGGTAGGTCCTAGGCTGTCCCCAGTGAAGGGAAGGTGCAGGTTGGGGAGCTCCAGATGACGCCAGAGCTGACTCATCGGCAGCTCCTCAGCACGCCACGTGCCTCAGCGAGGTGTCTGTGCCTCAGCTCGTCACCAGCGAGCCCATCTGGAAGCTGAAAATCCCTCGAGGATTTGTAACTTCTGCTGCTCCGTTCAGAGGAGATGCCCTGGGGCCTGCAGGGAGGCAGAGGAGCTCCTTGGAGCTCCTCGGAGCTCCTCTCATCTCCTCATGCTCCTCTCGTGCTCAGCCCTAGCACAGCTCCGTTCAGCCAGACTTTGCTTGAGCAAGGCGCTTTGTGTACACTAGCTACTAAGGGACTCGCAGGTTTGGAGATAAGCAGGTTCTTAATTACTTTTTTTGCTAAATTGGGGATGATCCGTGTGGCGGCTTAAGTCGCAGCAACTTTTCCTTGACGCTGTGACTTACCTCAACCACCTCCTTTCGCACAAGGCTAGCAAGGTGGAAAGCTATCACAGCTACATAATTCAATACTGAAAGAGCAGGATCATTTCTTTCTACAAAATGTTGTAAGAGCATTTTCAGGAAGAAATAGCCTTCATTTGTGGGTTTCCTGTGATACAATAGACTTTCTGTTCCCTCAAGCATCTTTCTCCCCACCTATTCCGGTAATGAATTCAATCCTAGTAGCTTGGTTTTTGAAACCTGTGACACAGATGCCAATGGTGGCATTAATACTCCCCAAGCTTTAACAGAACATGTTTAACAGAAATGTTTTCCCAGCTACATCTAAAACTAGAGTGAATTTTTCCACGGCTGTGTTGTATTTGTGGCTTGCAGCACTCCCTGTTCCTCCCTAACATTTCCAACTGCTGAGCTCCCAGCTGATAGCAGAAAGCTTTTGTCACGAGTCCCTAAAAATATAACATTGCTCAGTGGCAATACTAAGTCCCATCATATTTCTGTTACTCCACTTCTTCCTCTATCATATCCCAACCCTCCTGGGTATTGAGAATACCTCCCAGATTGGCATTACCAATATTTTGTGTATGCTCAAACCATACTGCTGGACCTTGCCTAGTTTAAACCAGTTACAAAGACATTTCTACTTGTTATTTCCTATTAGGGAGGGCTGGGGCGTAGGGAGAAAATAAAAAAAGAAGCCCCACTTGCTATAAAAACAACTACTTGTGGTAATTTCACTTTGAATTATTCATGGTTTCATTATATTTTACAAATGGGCACATCCCAGATGTGCCAAAATGTTTTTCTTTTACTGAAAAATGAAGAGGGAGACTTCCTTTAGCTTTGAAATCTGCTTAGTGTTGCTGGAGCAGTTCAGCTAAACCTACTGAATGACCATAAAAGATGAGCCCTGCAGCCGAGCCACTACACTGCACGAAGCCACCACGCTCAGCCTGTCCTTGAGCAGTGCTCCCCAAGAACACGCCTGCGCATCTCGCTGGCAAACGGAGCAGAAATCAGCAAAAGACAAGTTTTAAAGTCTGGGTACTCATCAGGGAAGGCACAGCTTGCCAGCTGCTTTAAAAATAGTATCTTTTCAGATACAAGAGTTAGAGATGACTCAAAGTTTGAGTAGCTGAAACCCCAATAGGTCATACTATGCAAATCAAACCCTGCACACCATCAGCTGGGAGGATGGCTCACGAGCCAGGAGTTTTCTACTAAAAGCAGCAAAACTGAAAACATCCAATTGCGGTCACTAGTACAAATGAAAAAGCAAACACAGATTAAAGAACATTTGGCTAATGCTTCAATTTGGAGATCCTGGGGCTACCTCCAGTGCGTGCTCACCGCAAAAGATTTAGGTACCCTATTTTAAGATAAAGCTCCGTGGAGCGTCAGGTGCGTGTACCCACCCTTTTTACAGGTGACAAAAATATGGACTTCAACCAGGGTTCATCGATCTACAGTGATGTAGATCATCAAGTCTTTCTCTTACACAACCAGAAGGCGCCGTACTTCCTGATGCAATAGCAGCGGAGACCTCGCCAGGACCCCATCGCCAGGCAGAGGTGCCCACTGTGACAGCGACAGCTGCCTTCAACTTCAGTCACATACAGCTCATTCGCCTGCAGTGCGAACGCATAGGAACGGTCAAACGCCTGTGCTTTCAAACTCGCAACTCAGTGAGGAAACACTTAGCTTCCATGCAATTAAGCCCCGCTATCAATTGTATGTGTAAAACCGGATTTAAACAGTTCCTTTTATTTAAACACAAGTGACATCTAGGAAGCAATACTGCCTTTTCCCAACATGATCGGCTCAAATCCAGCCATGAACCCTCCAAAAATAAATATTTCAGAAAACGCATTAGATCCCCTAGTGATAATTATGGTCTTTGATTCTGTAACATTTTTTAGGGGTGGAGAGGGAAGGGAGGATGCAGGAAGACTATTTCTGCATAGACATAAGATGTGAATAAAGCAGCGTAATTAAAAATGCGATTCCATTAATCTGTTCAGTCCTTCCCAGATCCCACCCTCCCTTTCCAGCGCAAACAGGGAAGAAAACGCATCTGCCCCGACAGAAAGCTCGGTCAGACGGCTCCCTTCGATTCCGTACCCCTCGGCACCCTTCTCCCGTCAGTCGCACCCCGCCGGCCGCGGCTGAGCCGCTGCACCCCGCCGCGGCGGGGGGGGCGAGGGCTGCCTTCCCCCTTCCACCATCAGGGACCGGGGCCAACGGCGGGGGAGGGCGCATCCCGGCGGCTGGACAAACGCCCCCCGCCGCCCTTCGGGGGATGCTCCACCAGCTCCCCGGCGGATGCTTTATCCTTCAAAGTTGCTCCCTCCCGCCTCGGCTCTCCCCACCCCATCTCCCCCTCCTCAGGGAGGTGGGGGGGGGGGGGGGGCGGGGAGCGGACATTTTGAAGCCGCGGATCCCAAAAACCCGCAGCGGTGCGGGTAGGGGCGAGGCCTCCGCGGCGGCGGCACCGCCGCCGCTGCTCACCTGCCAGCTCGTCGGGCTCCAGCCCGCTCTCCGCGTCGATGCCGCACAGCACAAAGTAGTGGGCGAAGCGGCAGGGCGCCGCGCCGGGCCCGGGGCCGCCGCTCCCGCTCATCCCGCCGGCGGCAGCGGCGGTGACTCCCTGCGGCAGCGCGGCTCGGCGCGGCGGCGCGCCCGCGGTACGGTCACGGCGCGCCGCCCTCCATCCCCGGCGGTGCCGCGCAGGCCGCGGCGGGCGGGCGGCGGGTCCGGCGGTCGGTCGGCGAGCCGCCCCGCTGTCAGCTGAGTGGGGCGGAGAAGGCGGCGCCGCGCTGCCGGCCCGCCCCCGCGGGGCATTTAAACCCTGGGAGGCGGCGGAGGCGGCTTCCCCCGCCCCGCTCCGCTCCCCCGCGGGGGCCTCGACGGGGACATCTCCGGCCCTCACCGGGGTTTTGGGTGTGAGGGGTGCGGGAGTGCCCCGGGCGGCCTTGCGCCTCTGCGAGGTTTTGCCACAATAGGTGATTAAAGCTTCCTTCCCCCCGCGTCGTCACCGCCAAGGTGTGAGTAGGGGAGGTTGGCTTTTATTTAAATAAAACGTAAAAAATAGAGGATGTTGCCACTCGGCGGCCTGAAGCGCCGCAGCCAGAACGGGCCGAGCACCGGCCAGTGCCCGGGCTTGCGCTGTTATTCTGCGGGAATCCTGCTGGAGAAAATGGGGTTTTTCTTCTCCCGACCCGAAGGCTGAAACAACAACCACAACGCCCCCCCGCCCCAGTGAGGCTCTGCTGGCAGAGGAGAGCGGGGCTGAGGGGTGGCTTTTGTGTGGTCTCCATCCCTGCGCCGTGATGGATGTTAACCCTACGACGGTGACTTCCAGGAGGCAGAACTATTTCTTTGCTACATGCGCTCTGTTTGAAAGCAAAATCTCAAACGGTGCTTCATTCCCAGATATATATGAGATTTGATAACCACTCTGCCACGTCCAGAAAGAAAGCAGTATTGTTTTATTCCCGTTTCTAAAAACCCTCCCATCATTATTACCCCACGCCAAAGTACTGGCAGATCCGTTCAGGAGTGGCACCTGCTTTTAAAGAGACAGGGATGATTCTTTTCAAGTTTTGAGATTTTCTTCTCCAAACTGATGAGATCCCTGCTTATGTCGGATAATTCTGCTATCAGTACATTTTAGGAAGGTTGTTTGCAGAATGCAATATGCACTTCCATCCTTCTGTGTTTATCTGTTTACTAGTCTTGGTTCATGCAGCATGTAATAATTACAGTCTCATCCTTTGTTTACTGTGGACTGTTATGACCCCTTTCAATTATCTCTCAGCAGTATGAACTGCATTTTTTCTTTCTATAATTTACTTTTGTCCTTATTCAACAAGTGCCTTTGATAAGGAAATGCCTGCAAGGAACTTGATATTTCATCCAGCACTGGTCATTTTATGGAGGTATGTGGAATAACTGTTCCTTCCTACCTGGAGGCAACCTAGATCGGCATCTCTCTCTCCCTTCTTCCCTTTGAATCAACAAGTTTTATGCCCTTTTACCTCTCAGCTTCCTGCAGTGCTCTACTGAAAGCAGACGAGAACTAAATCAATTTCCCCACTTCCCAATATCCCAGGAAAAAAAAAAAAAAAAAAAGAGAGATGATGAGTCCTCTATCAGGATCACTGATTCTGGTGGTTGCAGCAGGTGGTATAACAAGCTGAACCTTGCTAGATCCACGTAGGAATTTGCCAGGAGACCAGTTATTTTCTCGACTTTGCACTGAGAGCTAGGTTGTTTTATTTAGTTAGGTTTGTTTATTAACTTGTATGTATTTGCTTATTCAGCTCTACGTCAGATGATAAGAGTTAAGTCAGCCTCTGAGTATCATTCAAAACTAATTGCTCTTAACCGTGGAGACAGTGGAGAAGTGCTGTCTTGTTCTTTTACTGTAGGCTGCTTCTTCAGAGGCCTGATGCATGGGTGTCTCCAGACAGTCCAAGATAGAGACTTCATCAGCCTCTCTAAAGGATGTATCAGTTGGGACTGCTTCTGAGATTAATCCAAAATCTAACACGATGGTCCTGACCTTTTTCCCTTGGGCACCAGGTGGTTCTAGGTTGCTTTGGTTTAGCTGTCTTCTGTACAGGACAGTATTTTTTTGCTTGAATGAAGTTCAGCGCACAGACACTTCAATCAATAAAATCAGTAGTACATATCGTGTTAAACAAGGGGATAAAGCACAACACGTGAGATTGCAGGTATAAAATGTAATAAATTCTCTCCTCTTCCTGAAACAGCTGTGAGGTTGAGCTCCCAGTCCTGTACGTACAGCTCCCACAAACACGTTTGCTGGAGTTTCATGGGGGCAGTGATTCCCCCTTCTAAGACAACTGATCTGGGCACAAACATCATCCCAATGAGGCCACTCAGCTCCTTTGCAGTGCCAGCAGACTTGGTGGTGCCAAGTGTGTCTGGGCTCCGGTAAGTCGTGTCACGTCCCTGGGCCTAGAATTTTCTCATCTAAGCCCCTCCATCTAAGTTCCAGTCTTTCCCTCCAAGCTGGTCTAGCTTTAAACACTGCACACTGCCTTTGGGTAGATCTTCTTCACTCTCCTGTTTTTTTTCCTCCATCCTGGCTCTCATCTGAATGAATCACTGACTTTTAAGAGATTTTATCAATGAAATTAGGCTTGAACGTTATCTCACTGGACAACAACATCAATTACAATCAAAAACTTCACAGCTCAGCTACAGGATTTTAGACCCTTTTCTTCCTGCCCAGTGGCAATACTTTTCTCTACTCCAGGAGGTGGGCTGGATACCCATTTACAGCTAAGTTTTCATTTTTCTTTCACTCTTCGGCTACGTTTATGTCAGCACAAAACAGATAGGAACACAACCAAGTCCATTGTAAGCTGCTTCCTTCTTCTATCTGGGTATAAACAACCGCTCCCAGGAGAAGGCGGCAGAGGCCTTTCCTTTGGCTGGAGCAAGCCTGCACAGCAGAGCAGAGTCAGCTGAGTTGCATTGGCTTCTAGCACCCAGGAGCACTTTGTGCCCACCCCATGCTCTGCTGTGCCATGAAGTCTTCCCACCTAGGGCGTGCAAGCGAAGTGCGATGGCACCTCTCTGTATCACGTGCCATTGCCTGATGCACACCATCTTATGATGTACAGCACAGAAAAGCACCGACGTATTCCCTCAGTACCCATAATTGCCTTTTCTCCATACTGAGATTTTTTGCGCTACATTTTTTTCCCAGTATCTAGGTATTTTGTTTGTCTTTTCACCGTCCAAAGCCACCCTGCACTGGTCACCAGTGCCTCTTTAGAGGGACTGGCCTGTTTTAGAGACAGACCAAACACTTCTGCTCTACTTGCAACATCAATTGCTTAAATTTCACAGCAATCACAGGCGAGTCCACAAAGGCACCGTGAAGCTTCTTGCAAGAGTGAAAGGATAATGAAGATGAGGCCCCAAAGCATCATGAACTGCTGCACATAGTCACTAATCTGCCAAATACCAGGGAAAAGTGTTTGTGCAGCCTGAGAAGAGGCAGTGACTGATAGGATTGTGCCGTGAGGCACATCTGGGATGATCAGAGGTAACTGGGTGGGATTACGAGTATCTTTTTCTTTCACCAACAAAGGGTGTTAAAGATCCACAAGGGGCATGGATGGGCTGGATGTCCCCTATTCAAAGCATATTAACAACAATCCTGGGGAGATAAGGCTTGTCCCTGGCACAGCAGAGCAGAAAGCAGTGTCAAATCACTAGGAGCTTCTTAACGTGTTCCTCCAAGGAACAAGGATAAGGTAGGATTGAGAATTTCTGACTGGGATGAGAATAAAAAAAACACACCCCACCCCCCCCACCCCCCCCCCCAAACGTACTGGTATAGAACAGATCTGCCTAGGACCTTTTGCTTTGATGTGCTCTCCTGTGGCAGCAGCTTTGTTCTATCACCAGCTGGATTGCCAGTGGTGCAAGACAGCAAGGGGAACGTTTTGGCTTGGTGGATTTGTTCTTCTTCCTTAGGTGCTTATATCATCAGATGCAGTGAATATTTCTCTCAATATCAAGTTAGTTCAGCTTTCCCTCTCCTTAACCTCTCAGCAACCTTTGTTTCTCAGAACCTGTTAGTTTAAACTGGGTCAAATGCTAACAAGCATGTCAGCCCCCCCTGCCCTTAGGATCTGCCATAAAAGATCAGACTACAGGCCCATCAAGCTCTTTGTCCTACTTCTCCAAGAAACGGATGCCTGATGCTTCAGAGAGGTGGAAAAAGCCTGTTATTTAAAGGTTATATCCCTTCTCCCTTGCTGTGACGCTGTTGCTTCACTTTTTATTTGCTTCAGCATCCTTCAATGAATCTGAAATCATGCTGCTGGTGATGGATTACTCAACTCCTTCACACAGCTCTACAGTTCCCTGTAGAAGATCTTTCACCAGCTGCCAAGCCACATTGATTTTCCATTGAAAGCCTCTCCTGTTTTGCTGTAGTATCTATGGAGTCATGAGACCCTGTAGGGTGGAAGAGAGGGAAAACAACTGAGATGCAATATGAATGTCTGCAACACTTAGAAGAACAGTTTTCTACTTTTGGCTTACTTTCACTTGAGCAGTTCACAGCGCTGTGAGCTACTTCAGGAGAAGATACGTGTGAATAGTCAGCTGAAAGGAATGGACTGAAGACCGAAATTGGTCATTCTGGCACCAAGCGGAGAAGAGCATATAGCAGAAGTGGGAAGAAAAACAACAACAGAAGAAGATTTTATAGCAAGGTTCATAAAGAAAGCAATTTTTATTCTCAGAGTTTATGCAAAAAGACTACTGAAAGCATTGGAAAGGTATTGGCTGCCTTAGGGTTTTAAACCAAATAAACCAGATCACTAGCCATAAGACATAAAGCAAAGAACATTTCCTCCAGCGCAGTTCATGATTGCTTAGAAAGCAGATACTGCAGGCGCATATTCTAATATTAAATCAAATTATAATACCATTAAAGCAAGGAGCTCATCTTCTGTACTGGCCTCATATCTGTAAAGATTAAGCTTGAATAAAAGCACACGGCTTTCCTCTGTCACATTGTGTAATTATTATTCATACAGCAGAATTATAGATAACAAAGTAAAGATGACTTCTTTCCTGCATCTCTGCCATAGGATCTGTGAAACTTCTGTGATTTAAAATGTAAAGGTTTAAAATCTCTAATTCCCTATTGTAACTCATTGCCTTTTATTCATTTTATGTACATCCATCATACGCATGTCCTTGCATTGCAAACACATATAGACACATTCCACTCTTATCTGCTTTCAGAGAGGATTCCTTGCAGGAGAGGTTTCACGAGGCAACTGAAATGATTTAATAGCTAATTGTACATCCTTCCACCTCCCTCCTTCCCAGGCCCTATGTTCCTGCTGCTTCCTTCACAAAAAAATCTGTGGCCTTGTCTGCCTCCTTGGTATGTCCTGGTTTGTGGCTCAGTGGCCAGTCCAGGCCAAACTACGAAAATGGGCAAGGATGGGAATATGTTGCCTATCCTTGTCTGCATAGTCATTGTGCTGCAAGCCAAGCTTCACAGCATGCAGCTCAGCCCTCTGCTGAGAAGGCACCTCCTTTTCAGGGCTAGCCTCATCTCCCATGCTGCAAACCTCCCCTCCCAGCCTGAATCAGCCTTCTCGGGGTTCAGATCTCAGGGGAGAAGTGGAAATGATATCCCACACAGATAGGGCACATGGACTTTGAACACCACCTCAGAAATGACTCCGAGGCAAGTCCAGCAGTTGTCATGCCCACTTTCCAGAGGTTTGCAGCCTTCACCACCCCGCCCTTTCCTCTCCACGTGTTCAGTAGCATAGAATGGTGAAAATCTGTGGTGACTGCTGTCATTTCACTCCACTTCTGTCTTTGATTTTATACTGAGCCTGAGAGATGCGCTTCTTCCTGCTGAGCAACCGATTAGGTGGGCTTTCTTTTCCTCCCCATGAAGTCAAGAGTAGGATTGTATGCGATCATTACCTTTCGTATGAATCAGTGCCAAGACCCAGAGGTCAAAGACCATTATTTTGCTCAGAGTGAGGTACGCCTTCTGCTCTTTGCTTGTAGAAGACGCACAAATTGTTCCAGCCGCTACTGAGATAAAACCTAATCAGCAAAGTACGCTCCTTGGATAAATCACTAGCATGTAACGCACTAATGGAGATGTGCTGGAAGCATCAAGCTAAAGCACCCACACAGAGATTTCCATCCATCTCTGACAGCATCACTCACTCGCTGCATGACCTTGGCCAAATTGCTCGTAGCCTGACTTGCAGAAGCACCAGCCTCTGGGAAATCAGGTCAGTGCACTCCCTGTGCTTCAACTGCCCCCAAGAAAAGAAAGCAAATGCTGCTTCTCTTCTGCCCAAACATCTGCCAGGCACAAAGCTCTATTGTTCTCAAAGCCTGTCTCAATGGTGTTGCACCAGGAGGCAGATACGCCTCTATGCAGGCAGCAGCCCTGACGCCGAGTCCTTCCAGCCCACGCAATCCAATGCTATCGTCTGCTGACAGATGCCTTTGACACCAGGCCTGAGACAAGATGGGTATTTGGCATGGACTGCAAACCTCTGTTCTTCATTTTGAAATTATTTTTGCTCTCTTCTGAGGGTGTTTGTTTCCCTGCCTCTCAACTCCGATTCCTCTGTTTTCGGTGCTCCAGGGCCCCAGTACCTTATAATTTGTCTGCTCAGGAAAGACCCAAGGAGGCGAGAGAGTCTTGCAAGATAATATACCTGCCCACATAAAGCATGAGGAAAGGGCTGTGACCTCTTTTTTAAAAACACTAGAGCTTCATAGATACATACTGTGGGAAGGAGAAAGGCAGGAGGAGATCCTGGCTAGCTGCTTGGACCACATGCCCACAGCAATATTGTCTGTGGTGGCAAGGGTTCGGGCACAGCTGTACTAGTGGTCTGGGCTCCCAGTTAGCTGAGCTCTGGCACTGGGAAAGCTTCCAGAGAAGATGCATTCGAGCTGTCACATCTACCTGAGTAACAGCATTGTGTTCAAAGCCTAGTCACAAATACTGTTTTCCTTTATCTCCGTTTCCAAAAACCAGGCAGTCCCATGTCTGATGATACCAGTGGGAGCATGAACCAACCCTACGTTTTCACGTGCTCTGGACAAAATCTGTCCATGAACAGCAGGTAAGCTCTTTGTCAAAATGCCTTTGGCCTCTGTACAAATGTAATTAGAGTCTGATTTCAACTTCTCCGATTTCAATTTCCCAGCTTCCCTTTGAAGCCTTATTCAGTAAGAAGTGCCAGACACCCTGCATCTACATTACAATGCATCCTAGCACACTTGAAAGCCCAAGGGCATGCTAAAGAAATCCAAATCCACCGAATCCATAGCCAATATACAACATAAGATCAAGGACAGATGAAAAGTATTTCCTGCAATGAATATGCGTTGTGAATTGTTTTGTCATTTAGCAAGGACTGCTTCTTTGCTGCATGCTCTGTTATAATATGTGTTCACGTCATTGCAGCAATGTTACATTATGAATCTAAGAGCAGTTCTTGCTAATCAAAGCACTAAAGTGTCTGTTTCAATTTCCCTACCAGTGTTTTTAGCAGAAGTCTAAAACATGTCCATAGGTTCAGTCATGTCTCTCTGCCACTTGTTCTTCTTGCCTGATAACAGCACATTGCCTTGAAGTACCTACTGCTTAGAAGACTTACTATGGACGACAACTAGATTGTAGCTTTTCTGCATTGGCTTACTGCACTCCTGCTTTAGCTTAGAAATACTGGAAATAAGCTCTGAGCTCACATCAAACAGCAGGACAGAGATCAAAGCGATTCACTTCTCCTTGAGGATCATGTTTCTTGGTGACTTCCTTGCAAACCAATAGCCACAACTTATTGAAGCCTGGATCCATGCTGAGCAATTCCAGCAGTTCCCATCAGGCGCATCCTTTGGAGGTGGAAGCATTTGACACTGTCTGATGTGTCGAAGGGCTAGCTCAGCACCTCCCTCCAGGAAAAAACGCCTGGACTATTACTGAGCAATCGCAGCAAACAGTATTTCCCAGGCTAAATCAGAGCCACTGGCTTCCTGGTGCTCAGCACCAGCAGGCAGGGGTGAAAGCAAGAGAGCAGCAGTGGTCTTTGGGTACACTGACAGCTGCTGTGACTCTGATGTCAGCCCATGGGTGGGGGCCAGGATCAGGCCCGGTGAGGGGAACCATCCTGGGAACACGGCCCCGAGATGGCTGTGGAGAGGGGGATGGCTTGGTGTGGCCCATGGACAAGCAGGGCAGGACTGCGGGGAGCTGGAGACCAGCCCTGCTGTGGTGTCGCTAAGGCAGGAACTGGCAGCGCTGGGGGCTGAAGTGGACAACAGGCAATGTGGGGGAACCCCCAGGAAGTTGGGTGGGCAGGGCCGGCAAGGCCTATTAGTGCCCTCAGGGCCTTGAAACCCAGCACATACGGCTGAGATGTGCTGATTTTGGTTATGGAAGTGCTTAGTTTCTTGTTTGGAAGAAGACAGAGCCTGTCTGCTCTGTTATCCTTGGGCCATTAGGATTAGACCGAGCATTGGGCTGCCTGCAGATGCTGGCTGATGCTCCCCCAGAGCTGGTTCACAGTGCCGCAGCCAAAGAGCTGTGCTGCAGGGTCACAGCGACACTGCTGCTTCTACTCGAGCTGGATACAGCTGCTTGCATGAAGCTTGGTGCCTCTGCTGATAAAACCCAAGACGCGAGATCACACAGTGCAGGGTTGGAGGTCTCTCAGGTTGCCTTCACTACTAGGAGCCCTAGGGCTGCGACAAGGAGCCATCTAAGGGGCTCTGCGTGCAACCTGCCCAGCCCCACAGGTAACAGACCCTGTTAGAAGTGAGCCTGCTCCCACCGAGCCATTTGGGTGCAGCTGCAACATCTCCTGTGCTGCAGTGAAGGAAGTTGCGGTGTGCTGCCAGTACACCAAGCTTGTAGAAGCTTGAAATGCACAAAGGCATTATATATGGGCTAATGTCAGTTTAAGTTGTTCTGTAAGGAAACCCCATGGACCTGGTCATGAGTGTATTTATACAAAAGTAACAGAGAGTAGCCTGTATCCTAAAGAAGAGGTGCGCCAAACACTCTTTTGGAGGATATGCTGCATTAAGTATGGATGGGAAAGCCAGTGGAACTAACACTTTGTAGGATACCACAGCAAATTGATGAGAGATCCAAAGACCGAGTCCTTTTCCAGCCCCTTGTGACCTTCCCGTGCCTCCATGTGCATAAATAGTAGCTATTCTGTCCTAGGTCACACTGAACTTAAGCTCCAGCCTGTTCATCATGTGAAGGAGCTGGGTGATGTTGCAGGGGAGCTGTGTTTCCATTCCTCTGGGCATCCTTGCAGTGGTATCACGTGTTTTACATGTCCTTTGGATACTAGTGCAAAATAGTGAAGAGCAGAGGCTCTGACATAGCATGACCCTGACTCACAACTAAATTGCTTGAGGACCCTGAAACCCTCCCAGATGCAATAGCAAACATCAGCCAACAGAGGAGGCATATTGTATCCGGCCCTTGGCAAACAGCTTTCTCCAGGAGCTCTAGAGAGTAAGCACCACCTGTTTGTCTTATCTGTCTCAGATCTCCATCGTTTTCTCTGTCTACAGGTCCCTGGAAGAGTCCAGATGTTTGACAGACTACCACGAGGAAGGTGAATGGAAGAGTTCAGCTGGTGCCAGGCTCCGAGCACCAGTAGGAAACTAAGAAATTTGAATTCCAAAAATCAACTGGCTGCTATAAACTGATACAGCTCCTTGAAAACTTGAATTGCTTACCTTATCCCTGGCACCAATGGCTGTTAGCATGATCCTTAAAATCAGATGACCAAACATACTATGGCTTCAGGCTTTATTTCTGGAGCAAGCTTGAACAATTTCTCTGCCTGGAGAAAAAAGAAGGAATTAGTCATAAATTTAAACACAGTAGTGAATCCAGCCTACCTGGCAAAAAAGACAGCTAAGCTTGGGAAGCACCTGTGGTCATATTCTCATGCTTCAGACTAAATGTTGTCTTAGCTCTGTTGTTTGACATTGTTTCTGTCCATCTGGGAAAAGCTAAGGTCTAAGAAATATACTGAAGTCACGAGACTTGCGTATCACCCTTGGTACATCACACATGGCGGGGATGCGGGACAAAGCCATGCAGAGAAGGCAGGCAGGATGAATTTTCCTGTCATAGGAGGCCAAGAGGGATGAGGCCATGGATAATGTGTTTGTTTCATTCAGAAAAACTTAGGCAGCTACAGGTTGTCTGGAGACCAGACTGGAGAGGCTGGGCTAAGCAGCCCCTTTCCCTGGCTGCCCATTTTCACTCCATTTCCATTGCCTTTCTCTCTCAGGACTTTGCAGAGAAGCACAGAAAAAAAAACCCAAACGAACAAAAAAACCCAAATAAATGCTGTGACACCAGGCACAGCCATTGCTCAGCTCTATTTACAGGCTTCTTCCCTCTACAGCTGTGTCCCACCTTGGGCTGGCTCCAGAGCTGGATAACCTTGGGGATAAACAAAACCTTCTTGCAGACTGCTGTGTCCCCAGACTCTTGGCCACCCAAGGTAGGACACTGGCATCCGGAAGCTATTATAGATGACCACAGGAGCATCACAACAGTACAAGAAGTATAACAGGGATGGTTCAGTTTGTGGAAGACCAAAGGGAGCTACAAATAAAGACCACTGCAAACTGCCCACTGCCACCACCTCTTTTCAGTGCACTGGTACAGGCAGTTGTGTCACCTCAAAGTGGCTGTGCCAACGTAGTGGCTGCTTCCTCTTGGTTGCTGCCTGTGCTGCCATCTTCTTGCTGTACAACTAAGACCACCAGAGCACCTGTTTTTACAGGACACAACTCTGGACATCACAATGATGAACAACATGTTCATCAGGCTTGACCGCTTTCTGGCCAATTTTCCTTCACAGTGAGGTTTCACTCATGCTAGCCAATTGTCACAAAATATTGCTGGAACCTGAAACTTAGGAGCCCAAGTGTCATTACTGTAAGAGATATGTGGGAGTCAGAGTCCCATCAGTTCAAGGAGACTTCAGCTGCTCAAAAACAGGGTTTGAAAATACGTACCCTCTAGTTTTAACATCAAAACAAATACCCAAACAATACACCAATGAGAAGCACAAACCATCTGACTCTATATGTCTTTCCATTCTTCATCTATGTGACAAAAATGCTCCTGTGACTGACTGTGCATGAAGAAAAACAGCCAGCTAAGGCTAAGCATGCTTTAATTGCACATGTGGACAAAAGACAAAATTAAGAATGACCTCAGAGATAATAGCTTTCAACTTCTCAGTTTTACCATCAAGGCTCTTGCCTTCTCACGTCAGGAAGACTGAATTTGCAGCTGCACAAGGGTCAGATTAACACAGCTTCTCCTTGTTTCATCACTCCACCTCCACCCCCAAAAAAAAGCTGCACCTTGCAGATTCCCCTTCTTGTATCCACTGCCAGAAGTTACTTGATGCTTTCATCTCTGCCAGCTGCTGTTCCTTTCTACTCCTGACCTAATGCAGCTGGTGAGGCAGCAGGGAAGGCAATCCTATGAAAAACACATTTAGTGCTTTCAGGACATACTACAGGTAATGTGTGATCTTTTTCACTAGGATATCTATTCTTCAACTGCAAAAGATGTACTGTGATTCAGAAATGAGTAGGTGTGGATTGTAGCTGAAGGCACAAGGGAATAATTGAATTGCCTTTCCCTTACCTAGCCAAAGGTCTCATCTTCAATTTTACCTTAGCTACCAGATAATGCACCAGCTACATTTTGATAATGACTTGCTTCCACAGCCTCTGGGAAACCACAAGTTGATCCTGATGTGCAAAACCCCTGACTGTTGAAATCAAGTTGTTAATATGCTTTTTACAGATGAGCAGCACTCCAAATCCATCCATTTTCCCCATCTGTGAATTTGCAGGCATCCTTTCACTGCAGCAAACTGTGGCAGCTGGCCTTGCAAAAAAAAACAAAACAAAAAAACCAAACACAACAAACCAAAAAAACCCCACAAGGTATCTTGAAATTGGGGCTGTAACAGCTAGAAGAGAAGGAATGAACTTGGGTGATCACCTGGCTGCCAAACTGCAGGCCTGCCTTCCTTTGAGTTTAACCTTTGTACCTATGAAGAATCATGAGTCGTGGGCTGGGTAACGTGAAGGTGGCTCCTCTCTGCCTTCCCCTTCTCTCTGACCTTGTGCAGTTCCATTTCTTTCTTGTTAATTGGCTCAAACAAGATTTCCCCCAAGAATTGGGCAGTTGTATGATCAGCCAGTAATCCGCTAATTCCCTTGGACACGCAGGAGTCCCTCGTGTGCTACTCCATAACTGCATTTTGCTAGTGTTGCACTCCTCCATGATACACCAAATCGATATTATGTTGTGATCAAAGACATCCTTGTCCTCGGAGCAAATTTCCAGCACAGTTAGGGTATTTGGCTGCACAGTATACCATACATTTGAACAGCAGAAATTCTCAAGATGTCACCATCTAAAACAAAAAGCCTTTGGAAATTAAACATTTTTTCCTCACAGGGGACAGGCTTTGATACATTGCTGAAGAAATCAGCACAAAGCATGTCCTGAAAGTCAACGTGATTTACCTAGACTTTCACAAGAAGGATGGCAGATGTCAGTATCAGAGATTTCTTACGTCATGCTAGGAATCTATACGTTAATAACTACATATTTGTCATTAAGTAAGAAAGAGTGGATTTCTGGTTTTAACATCCCAGCCAGTGTTACCAGGAGCAGCTTCCCTAAACTGGGAGCAGCCAGGGAAGATTTTATTTTTAACTAACTGCCTCAGCGCGATGTTGGTCTGTACTAGGCAGCAGTGACTTCACTGAAGTTCACACATCTAGCGAGTGATACCTTGTATCAGGAGTTCATAAAAACTAGACCTGAGAAGTTACTTGTTAAAATACCTAATCAAAGAGGCTGAAGATCCAAGTTAAAAAGCTTTCCTGTCAGATTTCCCTGAGAACCTTCTCAGGCATAAAATAAAATGTGCAAAGTAGAGGTGCATCATCACCTGTCAGTATGCTTAAAGCTGTTACCATATCTTACACGGCATCCTAAGCTGATGTTGATAATCATAGAATCACAGAATGGTTCAGGTTGGAAGGGACCTTAAAGATCATCTAGTTCCAACCCCCCTGCCATGGGCAAGGACACCTCCCACTAGACCAGGCTGCTCAAAGCCCCATCCAGCCTGGTCAACAGGAAAATAACAATTTTCCTGTTACCTTACCAAGTTCTTTATTCCTAGCATGGTGGTGAGTATCTAGAGGGCACAAAGACCTGTGTCCTGAATTGCATGTTTCATGCACATTTTTAGGTATTATGAGTGTTTTCAATGTCTCCCTCCTCGGAGAGGACCAGAAAGAGTTGCTGAAAGACTCAAAACTTTTGAAACTTCATGGTTCCCCGAGGATTCCAAGGAATAATGTCCTCCTGAGCCTAAACCGCAAAGGTCCATCCACAACTTTATATAATTTGGGGGATCATTTCTAAAAAGGCTGAGCCTGAGTCCTGCTTTACAAGAGTAAAAGGCATACAAGTATCCCTACAGCTTAACATGTCTGTGGACTTCAGGCTTCATGTGGCAGGTGGACACCAGCTTCCGTCTGGGTCCTGGGCTCCTCCCAGCGCATCGCCTTCATCCTAGTCTCTCTGCAGCCCAGAATGGAGGGGCCACATTCTCTCAGGACACTGGGGTTCACCCAAGTTTAAAGAAAAAGCCCTGCTTTAGAAGCAGCTTTCATGCCCTGGAGAGCACGTTTTAATTGTACTAAGACAGGAGATCACTAGATGGCCTCATAACCTCAGAGATTTTGGCAGATCCAGGCTTAGGCTGTGTAATCACCAGATTTATTTTTAAAAACCTGGCATCCCAAGTGCTGCAGGACTTAAAATTGTCACCTCAGGCAATGCACAAGAGCCTTTTCAAAACACAGTGTGTGAAATTTGGGACATTTTGTCCCATAGGGAAGGTAGAGAGAATGGGGAAGAGAAACATGAAGAGGGGAAAACAGAGGTGCAGCTTGCTTGTGGGACATACCTGGTATTAGAGCTGGTCTAGAGCTGGCTGGTCTTTCAGTGTTCAGTACCTTCAATAGCTGTCGCTGTTACAAATGCATCCAGACACCTTGGCTAGGCCATACCACATTTGACAGTGGTCTTGATCTGATGTGCAGAGGAAGAAAAAACAAAGATCCTATTTTCACTGCTGTGAAATTTGTTTACTTGTTATTACTCCTTTTCCTACATAGATTTTTATTACTGCTTTAAAATGCAGAGCTAGTTTACATTGACGCAAGTCTTTTTTAAAAGTAATTTATAGAATTATAGTATTGTCCAACCGTAAACCTAAGACTGCGAAGTCCACCACTAAACCATGTCCTTCAGCACCGTGTCTACCCATATTTTAAATACCTCCAGGGATGGTGGCTCATCCACTTCCCTGGGCAGCCTGTTCCAATGCTTGATAACACTTTTGGTGAAGAAGTTTTTCCTAATATCTGTTCTAAACTTCCCCTGGTGCAATTTGAGGCCATTTCCGCTTGTCCTATCACCTGTTGCTTGAGAGAAGAGACAGACCCCCACCTCTCTACAACCTCCTTTCAGGCAGTTGTAGAGAGTGATAAGGTCTCCCCTCGGCCTCCTTTTCTCCAGGCTGAACAACCCCAGCTCCCCCAGAAGCTCCTCACAAGACTTGTTCTCCAGACCCTTCACTAGCTTTGTTGCCCTTCTCTGGACACACTCCAGCACCAAAATGTCTCTCTTGTAGTGAGGGGCCCAAAACTGGACACAGTATTCAAGTTGGGGCCTCACCAGTGCTGAGGGCAGGGGGACAATCACTTCCCTAGTCCTGCTGGCCACATTATGCCTGGCGCAGGCCAGGATGCTGTTGGCCTTCTTGTCCCCCCGGGCACGCTGCCGGCTCATATTCAGCCGGCTGTCGACCAACGCCCCCAGGTCGTTTTCCACCGGGCAGGTTTCCAGCCGCTCTTGCCCAAGCCTGTAGCGCTGCGTGGGTTTGTTGTGGCCCAAGTGCGGGACCCGGCACTTGCCCTCGTTGAACCATTTAAAGGGAGCAGGACCGGAGCACGCACGTGAAGCTGACCGGGGCCTGGACTCAGGGAGGGGCGGGCCCGAAGCGCTGCGGCGTGGACAAAACCCAACCCCAAGCACCAGCGAAGACTGCCGGTACCGGAGCCGGAACGGAGGCACCTCGCTCCGCGCCACTGCTCCTTTAAGGGCGGGCGGGGAGCCCGGCCCCCCTCGGCCCGGCCCCCCTCGGCCCGGCCCCCCTCGGCCCGGCCCCCGCGCAGTGCATCGGGGCGGGGCGGAGCGGGGCGGAGGGAAGCGGCGGCCCGGGAGCAGCAGGTAGGTGTGGGCCGGGCGCTCCCCGCTCTCGGCCCCGGCCCCGGCCCTGGTCCCGCCCCGGCGGGGGGCGGTGCGGCCGCGGCTGGGCGGGGGTGGGGCGGGCGGCCCGGACGGGGTAGGCCCGCAGCGGCCTGCGCGGGGCGGGACGGCACGGCACGGCCCGGCCCAGCCCAGCCCAGCCCAGCCCAGGCGGTGGTCCCGGTGTCGGCCTTCTCCTTGTTCGTGCCCTCCCGTAGGCTGGCGGCCGCTTTGCAGAGGGGTGCCCAGGCCGGGGTGACGGATGGGGGGGTGTGTGGGTGGGAGCGGTCTGGATGGATCTGGCTCGGCCCGGGGCGCCGGCGGGTCGCTGGTGGCAGCGGGGCTGGGTGACAGCGGCCTGTTTGCCTCCCTGCCTCCCTCTCTCCCTTCCCTCCCGGAGGCAGGCAGCCTTGGCCTTGGTTCGGCCTGGCTTCCCCCGATGGGAAACGTGGGGCCAGCATGGTTGTGCTTTCAAAGGCACCTGCTGCTTTAAAAAAAAAAAAAAAATTGAATTGCACGGGATTTTTTTTTTTTTGGTGGATTTTGCTTGGTTTCATCCCCTTTCCCAAGTCCTGCTCACCCACTGATTTTTATTCCCAATAAGATGGGAAGGCCGGGAGTGTCACAACGCAAGGGTATCTGTCCCGATGCCTTCCTGCAGTAAACGCTTCAGCTCAGTTTGGCATTCGGAGCACGGAGCTCTTGGCAGATATTTCTCTACTGGCAGTTAATTTGAAAAGAGTAACCGTCGTGACAGGCAATGCAAAATATCTCAGCCCTGCTAATTTGCGGCAACTCATGGGGAAAAACCAGCATACACCATTAGCTGACGAGATTTATATCTTTGATTGATTTCAGTTAACTTTATGCTTCCCTTAGGCAGATGAGGATTATATAGCTCTGCCTTCAAGAAGGAAGGCATTCGTTAATTATATTCATTAATTACATAGACTCTGATGAATGGCATTCTCAAATGTGGAAAAAGGCAAATTGTTCAGTCACAGGTATTTATGTGTAAAAAAACCACAAAGCCTTTAGCCAATGATTTGAACTAAGACTTCACTGGACTATCAGCCTAAATAGCAAAGTGTTACGGGAGGGAAGTTCACAGCTTAACATTTTAGTAAAGGATCAAACTGAACCCAGGACCTAAAGCAGAGTCCAGCGCACAACAAAAATGGCACTAAACACATATGAACTTTTACTAAAGATCCAGACAGATAAACTGAAGTAATGAAATATGACTTTGTTTTGTTAGCATATTTTTCTTGTTCTCCCTTTGCCTAGTTTTTTTTTAAGGATTACCTGCACAGCTCTAGATGGCAAAGCTGGCCACAATTCTTCTGTTGTGAAAACTTGGCAGGAGTGGGCTGAAGTTGATTTTCTTCATGCACCATTCTGCTTTTTCATGAAAACCAGTACAGAAGAGAGAAAACAATTGCAAAATAGAGAGCGCAGTTTCCCTTGTGTCCGTACTTGCAGTCTTACTGTTGTGGAAGCACAGGCCTTAAATGCTTCTCCGGCCATCAGCTTAGGGGGAGGTTCAAAAGCTGTGCCCTGAAGCATGTAAGTCCAAGCTATTGAAAAGAGGTTAGAGAGAGTAAGATGAGGAAGGAAACAGTTGCTCTTTCTTCAGGACACCGCTTGGTAAGGATACTTACAGGATCAGCGTCAGAAAGACCTAGGGTCTGCAAGAGATGGTGGATGAGGAGAATACGGTGATGGTGATGAAGTGCTGAGAGGCTCTTCTTCATTTGCCGGTCAGCTGAGTGCTGCGGCTCTCCACTCTCCATTCTCCTGATTCTTAAATGAGTCTAAACTCTGGTGTACCAATCTTCCATTCCCCTTTTCTTCACTGCTGGTGACCTGAAAACTGTCCTTGAGTGGTGTCAGAAGGCCTTTGAGTGCGAGCTCACCTAGTCTGAACGTCTCACCTTTTAAAAACTTAATTTTCTTTAATGTGTTGGATTCAGTTTCTCTCTCTTTAGACAGCTTGGAGTGAGGGACATTGAGGTGCTGGAGCATGTCCAGAGAAGGGCAGCAAAGCTGGTGAGGACTGTAGAGCACAGGTCTTATGAGGAGCACCTGAGGGAACTGGGGTTGTTCAGTCTGGAGAAAAGGAGGCTGAGGGGAGACCTTATTGATCTCTACAACTACGTGAAAGGAGGTTGTAGAGAGGTGGGGGTCACTCTCTTCTCCCAAGTAACAAGCAATAAGACAAGAGGAAACGGCCTCAAGTTATGCCAGGGGAAGTTTAGAATAGATATTAGGAAAATTTCTTCACAGAAAGAGTTATCAAGCATTGGAGCAGGCTGCCCAGGGAAATGGTTGAGTCACCATCCCTGGAGGTATTTAAAAGACGTGCAGATGTAGTGCTGAGGGACATAGTTTAGTGGTAAGTTGGCAGTGCTAGGTTAAGGGTTGGCCTTGATGATCTAGATTGGTCTCTTCCAACCGAAATGATTCTATGATTCTATGTTTATATAGTTTCTCACAGAGAGTGGGCTACAGTGGTAGCATCCACCTGAGACTGTTGTACCATAAGACTAACCGATCCTTTAAAATACAGACTGAAATGCAACAAATTGGGAGTATTCTGATTAAGATCAGTTCTTGGGGATATATATTTTTTTTTTTTCATTTTGGAGCTGGCGGTCTGACAAATCTGAGGGACAAAAAGTCTTTTGCGGAAATCCTTTAATTGCTCAACTTTAAAAAGATGCTTTCATATAAAAGATTCATCACCATTATAACACTTGTAATTAATGGTGTCTCACAAGCAACCTACTGACAACCTTCGCCATGCCCACAGGCCCTGCAATGCCAGAGCCCTACTGCAAAATCTTAAGATTCAATGAAGAACCTTACATGGGAGTAGCTTGCCATATGTATATCTTCAAGGCAGAGGGAGGGAGATGTTAAAAGGCTGAACGTTTGAGCTCTATCAACTGTCCCGCTAACTGGTTGTTTCTCATGGGATATGTTTATAGCACTCTCCTGAATGGGTCTCTTGATAGCTTCTTCCTTAAATACCACTTCTTTCAGACTTCAAAGCCTTTCTGAGCAGGGGCAAAGCATGCATTCATGGTCATGCAACAGCACATTGACCTTCTCTTCCTAATGCCCTGGTGGTGCATAGCCTTGAAGTCACTGAAAAAACAACACTTATGTAGCATTGTTCTCCTTTCAGGAATTGTCATCTATTACTATCACTCCTGTGAGTTTGTTTCAAGCTTTCTGCCTCATCACCTGCTGTGGTCATCAGATAAGCTGTGCTCTGAGCTCTCCTGGGGAGGGTTTGACCCTGGGGAGACATGGCCTTCCGCGGCTGGAAGCGTCTCCTCCTCTTGGGCAGGCAGAACACCTTTGCCAAGGCTTGGAGGAGCAGGAGGGGAGTCCCCTCTCTGCACTGGAAGCGCTGCCACCATTGGAGTGCTGGCAAGTCTCTGGACCCTGAGGTGAGAGCGTTTTTGGAGGAGAACACAGAGGTCACCAGCAGTGGGCACCTCACACCAGAGATACGACTGCGCCTCCTCACCCCTCGCTGCAAGTTCTGGAAGGAAAAACCTGACCTGTGGCCTTACGGAGACCCTTTCTGGGCAATTTACTGGCCGGGAGGCCAAGCCCTCTCCAGGTACGCATCACCAAAGTTGCTAAGTCAAGTCTGCAGCGGTCCAGGATGTCAGACCTGGATCTGCTTGTAGTGATGCCCAGCGATGTGTATTTGCCTCGTATGAGAGCGCATTATCCATACTCTGCTTATACAGGAGAGACGCAATCTCTGCTGGTTGGCAGTGAAGTTTTGGTACCTGCTGCATATAGAGTAACTTACAGCTCTTAAGTTGAAATCTGTTGTCTTCAGTGGGAATGCATGTGTTGACAACGGGGCTGAATTTGGATGTGTGGAAGGGCTGTGCAGTTGCCATGAAAACCTAGCAAGGTGTTTAATTCTATCAACTCATTGTCACTCCAAACAGGAGGATTGCTATTTTGTCGTAACACATGGGGGTTTTTTTTGGTAGGAGACAGACAGCAGCGTGGATGTGTGTCTGGTCTGTTGAGAAAAGTAGGTTTATGCTGATGCACTTGGAGTGGTGGCTGGCCTGAATCACTCTCCTCATTTAGGATTTCAGCAGCCTTATTGTCAAGCCTTCTTGTGGATGCCTTTTAGTCACATCAGAAGCCACATTTTGATTTTGGACACTTACTGTCAAAATGTCTTTAATGTTCCTGATTCCCAGGAATTAGTTAGGGTACCTTTATTCTGTAAAATCAAATCTCTCACTTTGAACAGCAGAAGTTCATAATTGTCACAGCAAAGAACAAGCTGTCAGATATTCCCCACATAGATGAAAGGCAAGGATCTGAATTAGGGCTTTGCTGTTTTTCTGCAAGAAAGCATAAATAGGAAGGCGGTTTTTACCAGGAAAAAGATGAGCTTTACAGTTAAATTGCGAGTCAATTAGCCTGCCGTGTAGGTGAACTAGAGTGCTCCTAAACATTGCATAATTACATTAGGTAAGGTAATCTCTACATTCTGTTATTGTATGATTCATATGCCCAGATATTTGGGTAGCAATAATAATTATCTGGAATTTCACCACTTTATTGACTTACTGCTTATGCACTTGTTTGATGTATTGGGAATATCAGAAATTAGCTACGTAATCTGGAAAAGTAGAAAGAAAAAGGGAGCATGAAAACAGGCTGCTTCCATAACTGCGCTCCTTTCACCCATTGGCATTGCCACAACATCAGGAGTCTATTTCAAGATGTTCCTCTTGGTGTAACTCAAGATACCTCGTTAACTCAGCATGGCAGACAGCAGTCTCCAACAGCAGCGTGATGCACTGTGTGCGTGCCAGGGGATGCAATCGATTCCAGCTGTCCCAAGTCACCGCAGTCATTAGCAGTAACTCAGGAACCACTCAGCTGGAAACAAGGCACTCGCAGCAGATCATGCTCTACACAAGTTACTGCTGGAAAGTCATTTCAAATCCAAGCATTGCCCCTAGAAAGGGGAAACAGAGCACTTTCTGTGGAGGTCATGCCCCTGTCCTCCACCCCGTTGGTAAACTACGGGCTGTCCTCAGAGAAGTGATGGCCTGAGGAGGAGTGGCCAAAGAGCTGAGCTGCTGAGCCTCTGCACCCATTTCCTGCTGGGTGCCCTCAGAAAAAAAGCATCTGTGGATCTTCAAAGTAGCAAATAATGCTGCAACGCTGCGTGCCAGACCTCATAGAAGGTGATTTTCATTAACACTGAGAAAGTTCCACTCATTGGATTCATAACCACGTACTCACATGCACCAAGTTGTGTGTGCCCAAGCTGTCTGGTGAGTTTCCTTGTGATGACATGTAGGACGAGGCATGGAATGTTAGGTCCTTCTCATGTTTCCTAGGTTCCTGATCTGGGTATTTTGTATCTTCAGTCCTGGTCCTGACTTTCCTGCTGTGGCATCTTAATGGCTTGAACTGTTTAGTTTGAGGGTAGGTTGTCTTTTATTCTGCCTGTCTGGGCTCCTAGGAATCTGTATACAGATGTGGTGGGATCTAGGTGCCATCAACACTTGACACTCTTATTAGGCCTCCTTCTGCCATTCCTTCTGGTGCTTCTAGGCCCAGACATTTCCATCCATCCATCCATCTATTCACCGTTGACATCAATCTTAACGTTTCCATCACAGCTCTCTGCACTGGAACCCACCTGCAAAAGCTGTCCTTAGCAGTAGCCCCGCGTGAACAGTCAGCCATCAGCCCCCATGACAGAAGACAACACAAATGTAGAATCCTTTCCTGTTTCTACTTTAACAGAAGTTATGGCAATTAGTAGTAAATTTATGGCAATTTGCAGTAATTTTTGTCACCTAAGGGTCTTCCCCCTTGTCACTTAGGGCCTTCCCCCTTGCAGAAGATTGAATTTCAAGGCAATTGTTAAAAGTTCTGAACGCTCAGTAATGGCTACATGATTCATCATCTTTAACAATAACCTGCCTTCTGTCAGGTCTTCTCCATTTCCAGCCTAGAGGTTTTTGCTTGCTGACTCCTCGTGGCAGGTGTCAGCCACTAGATGAAGACACCCTTTCTGCTCACCACTGCTCTATTCTCATTTTCTTGTTGCTACTCAGGAACAACATTAAGGAGACTGGAAGAATTTGTATCTGTGCCTGCATGGTTCAGGAAAAGACGAGAAATTCCTCTTCTTCCAAGTAGTTGCATATGCAGTATTTTAGGGGATGGGTAGGCCTTGTGTTTTGATGGGTGCAATATTCACCGTAAATACATCTTCATGTTTTTTCAGTCAGATTGCTTTTAATTTCTACAAATTCTTACTTTCCTGTTTCTGATGCCAAGCATTTTAGTCACCTTGCAGTTTGTGCCCATTTATTAGATAAGGTCTATTTATTAGATAAGGTCACCTGGCAGAGAAGCTGATTGAAATAAAATGTTGCTTAATTGGCTGGATTTTTTTTTTGTTTGGGGGGTGGGAGAGAAGTAAGGGAGAAAGATGATGGTTCTTGACTTTTCTATCAGCAGAGACAAATAAGGAGCCATGTACCAACTGCACACGTAGAATATTTCTAAGACACCATGTATGGCAAAAATTCTTATGCAGTGTTATGCAAAACGGCAAATTTGCATAATCTTGTTCATTGCTTTAACAGTTTTTATTTTCAGGTATATTTTAGATAATCCACGCGTTGTCAAAGGACGATCGGTTTTGGATCTTGGAAGTGGATGTGGAGCAACAGCAATAGCTGCTGTGATGAGCGGTGCATCGCAAGTCCTTGCTAATGACATTGACCCTAGTAAGGCCTTTTTTTTTTTTTTTTTTTATCTCTGTATAAAGATATTTGTCAAATTTTAAAGCACATTTGACATAGACTTTTCTTTGCTCCATTTGGGAGAAATTCAGGTTCCAAACAGAGTTCTAAGAATGCTAGAAAGATGAATGGATTTTGCCAGTATTAGAACCTGTATTGTACCAGCCTCTCTTGCACTTAGTATATCTCCATGGCTCCTTAGAATGAACAAACCGCAAAATTTCTATCTAGTGTTGCCTATACACCATCACGGCTGGTTTGGAAGAGAACTCCAGGCACAGGTAGCAAGTTGGCTTCTCTGTAAGACCATAGCATTTTCCTGAACTTTCATACATTAGGGCCTAGACTTTGCCTTTTTCTCCCAGACTTTGTTTTCCCATAACTGATTTACAAATTCGGTTTATTCATAATTTAATTACTCATTGGTTATGGAAGAAGTACATCCATAGATTAAGGCAGTTGGATATTCTGGTTTGATTCTATGACCGGTTTCCATTTGGTATCCATTCAGGAATAGTTCTTCCCTGTGTCATGGTGCAATGGGGATAAAATTCTGTCACTTTATGCCAGATTTTGACCTGTAATGAAACCTGTGGAAATCCCTAGATAGGATAAACAAAAATATTTAAGAGGTGAACTTCAAAGATGTGTCAAGGAAATTTTTAACGGGGCTGAATGGCAGAATCCTAAAAGGTAACTTTCATTTCACTTTGACTTTTCTCCAGTTGCAGGAATGGCAATGATCTTGAACTGCGAACTGAACCACCTGAATCCCTTCCCCATCACCATTAAGAACATCATTAATTCAGACGCTGGCAACTGGGACCTCATTGTTCTAGGAGATATGTTTTATGATGAACAACTTGCTGATGGTCTGCATCACTGGCTAAAGAAATGCATCAGGATACAGCAAACTGAAGTGCTGATTGGTGACCCTGGCAGGCATCAGTTTTTAAGCCACAGCATTCGCAGTCAATTGCACAAAGTTATAGAATATTCACTTCCTGAGTATACTAGACAAGAAAACAATGGATTAACATCAAGTATTGTCTGGAGTTATCAGCCCTCAAATAGCTTAGAAAACTGTTGAAGCTGGCTTTCTAATGAATTTTGTCTCGCTGCATTGGCTTTTTTTGTAAGTATGTAAAATGAAAAAGGGAATTAAACACGGAACATATCTGTTGATGCAAAGTAGATTACTGTACCTTCACTGTACTGATTTCAGTCATACTCACTGAGGCTTTTGCTCCAATTGAGGTAAAAACTACATGCAAACTGTATTCACAGGGGCCTGCACTGAAGTGCAAATCCAAAGACATGTAAGAGTTTGCATGCTTGATGTTTTTCCTGTATATTCACGTCTTGCTCTCTGACACCATTGTGAAATATTTTGGACATCCAGCAGACTGCTGTGGGGAGAAGATGGTGGCTGAAAAGTTACTGCACTGCTTTCAGACTTTTGCAGCTTATTTACAGAGAAAATTATTGCTGTCCTTCATAAAGCTCTCTGCTAGATTATTAGCTCATATTATGCTCAACTTAAAGTGCCTTGCTCTTTTTCTGGATATCTCTTCTGAATGTCAAAGTAACTAATTCGAATCTCCCCCTTCCCCTCTATAATAAAAATGTACTCTTCCTCAAAGCTGCCAGAGTGGTTACTTAGGAGTTGCACACAAATCTAAAACATGCCTCTTGAACACTAGTCAAAGTGAAAGTTTTTAGTAAGTGGAAAGTGACTAAGTAGTAATAGCTAAGGTAACTTTATCGCCCTGAGAGTCGGGTCAAATGATCTACGTTCCCTAACTTTGCAGGGGTAAAAAAGGCCATTTATTATCATGGGAAGCTAGTAAGCTAGAAAGACATCTTTCTTTCCATGATGCTTCTGAACAGAAGGTAACTAAAAAACACAGAATAGAAGTCAGATATAATTATTTTTCTCTTCTCTTGAGAAGTTGCTGGCCAAACTCCAGAATCACTCCTAGCTACATCTGTCAAGGAAGAATCCCCTGCAGAGGAAAAAAAGAAAAAGAAAACGACATTCACAGGTGAGAGGCTGTAAATGCAGCCATTTGAAGAAGAAACCGATGTTTTCAGAGCAGTCTTGCAGGAACTGTCACCTTTAGCAGTTAACTATTGAACAGGCAGTGATGGGGAACTAAAAACTGCAGAATGGAACACAATGCACCTACAACTATCCAAATACCGGGTGACGTGGTAGAAGCCTATAAACATGAAAAAGTATGTGGTACTCACTCAGAAAACCATGGTGTTTATGAAGTAGGAGGTTAGAAGCACATTCAGATGTACATGGTCATAAAATATAATTTAACAAGTTTTCAGAACTATCCCAATGGAAGACTTACAAACTTTAATCTTCAGAACAATGTGTGAATATTCTGCAGTGCTCACCCAACAATTTACAACAATAACAATATCCGAACAATACAGAATATGAAGTGGTAAATGCATACACGATGTTCTTCTCCCACTTCACCCAACACTTGTAAGCATTTGTGGAAAATGACTGCGGCTTTATCAGAGTAAAAAAATATTCCAGAAGAGTTATGCTAGTAAGAAATCCATAAGAGAGCTGACTCAAGCGCTGGCAGTGAAGGATTTAACACGACTTGCATTAAATTTTCGAACTTAAAAATACACCATTAATTCATTGCAATGTTGCACAGATTTTTAAGTACAGAGGACATACCACTAAGTTACATATTTAGAAAAGGCTATAGGAGAACACGGTAAATCTACACCCATGTTTAAGGACACAGTGTAAGCTGTATTTGCCTTCAGGATGACAAATCCAAGGTTACATTAGCAAGGGGAAAAAAGGACAACTTTTCCAGTGAGGTTAGCAGTGGCACTGTCCCACAGATAGAAATTTTTTTAAGTGTCCTTTGCTGTTACAGACTTTGGTAGTCTTCCACCTTTAGCTGCTTTACATTATCTCCATTCATAATTTTCTTTCGGGATGTAGCACTTGGGATGAGAGTCTGGCAACCATCACCACACTATGGTACAGTAACATGTTGTACAATAACAGATTGAGGGAACTGGGCTTGTTCAGCTTGGAGAAGACAAGGCTTCAAGGGACCTACAAGCAACCTGCCTGTACTTATCAGGAGATTATCAGGATGACAGCCAGGCTCTTCCAGTGAGAAAGGGTGTAAGTTGAAACAAAATAGGGTCAAACAGGATAGAAGGAAAAAATTTTCCACCATTAACACAGTCAAGCAGTGCAACAAGTTGCCTCAAAAGGTTGTGAAGGCTCTGTCATCTTCAGTTGCCCAAGACTTGTTTGGATAAAGCGCCAACTAAGCTGCGCTGAGCTGGCCCTGCTTTGGGCAGAAGTTAGACTAGAAACCTCCCGAGGCCCCTTCCCACTTGTGTTAGCTTGCAATTCTTACTCTTTTTGTGGCACCCTTCCTGAAACCTGATCCTTATGCTTTATTTATTTGACATGATTACTAACCATGTAAGTGCTGCTGCCTAATCAGCTTGATGAGTATGAAAAACAGTGCAAAGCAAATTTATTGCCAACTCACGTTGAAGAGTTCAAAGGAATGATGGGCCCCAACTGACACCAGGCATTCCGCATGGCAAAACAATAAACTACTCTTTAGCCAAAAAAGGGGGTAAAATCTGGTTGATTAAAACAGGAAACCTAAGTATATATTTAGGTTCTAAGGCCTCTATCTGGTCCAAGGATTTGTTGCAATTACAGCCTTCAAATGCTACTTGCTAATGTAGCAAAACTACTTCTGTTTGCAGGAATGGTTTGCGCTGGTGCAGTTATACCTATAGGTATCATAGGAACACATTCATCACTGGGCTGAGCCATTGTACTACATGCAACAAGAATTAGGGATTTAGGCACTGGAGTTCGAAAATTATGCATTCAGTTACACTTGAACGAGTTTTCTAAATGGACCTGCTCTTCCATAAGCCATGTGATCAACAGAAGAACAAGAGATTATTCTCAGACATCATAACATCCTTTAATAGTACTGGATGCAACATATTATATTATTATCTTCCATGCAATTTGACCTGAACTTTAAATAGATTAGTAGAAGACTGTTTTAATTTCTACGACACTTAAAACGCATGTGGCTATGACAAGTGTTAAATTATGAAGTAAACATATTCCTTATGGTTGCCTGAACTCATGGGTTTCTAAGTGTCATCAGATCCACGTAAGACCTCCCTAGCCAAACCCTGCTACTTCCAGATGCAGAGTATTAACATAGTGTGCTACCTGCCCTGTAGAATGCTAAAATTGCTAGCATTTATAGAAGTTGAATGTAGAATTCATAAAAGTCTCACTAGAAATCATGCTATTTCAACAAAGCCAGTGAACATGACATAATTGTGATGAGACCACTGTTCCATCATGCAATGAACTCATTCTACGCTTCTAAATATTTTTTTCAATATGACCACAATTGAACAATGTATAAATGGTTATATTTTCAATTTCTGGGAGGCCACTGGAGATATTATAAACTGCTTATAGCAGGACATACTTTCCTGAACTCCACCATCCTGAGATTCATGTACTCAAACGTTAAGTTTGGTCCTATTTCACTCACAGCCATGCTTGTGAGAACCAACGTTTTGTTCCCTAAAAGGATTTTCATACAGGAATGCAGGCAAAAGCCAGAGCAAATAAGTACATATTTTCCCATATACAATATTCTTTTATTGGTCATAACTATTATTCTGAAATTTGTTAAGTCACAATAACTTCAAAACAATTTTATGTTTACATATTCAGACTGTACTTCTGAATGTGTAAAAATCCAGCAAGTATTTGAAGGTAAATATAACCAGAAACCTGCAGCATCAGTAACATCAAAAGAAAAGTACCTGTGTTTTTTCCTCTGGACCTTGCAAAAGTACATGGTGAAAGGAGACTGCTGCTACTTAAAAAAATTGCACTGCTGTCAATGCCACCTCCATTCAGCAGTTCTGTCTGTTGACTTTTGTCAGATTAAAGTCACAACTTTACAGAGACTGCTGCGTAAGTGTTAATACTATGTTTGGGCTCAGTACTTTTAGTTGCAACTACCCTCTCAGACTACAAACTCAGAACAGGGACTTACTTAAATTGTGTTTGTATATGTAGCTAAGATGCTACAAGATGGTAAGTAGTTGCCAAAGTTGATACTTCAAGAGGAGGCTGAGAGATGACAGTGTAATATTAATTACAGTTTAACTTTCCCCTTAATGAAGCCTGATCAGTGATGCAAAGAAGACAGGGCTCTAAGTACAGACAATAGGGAAGCCCAGACTCACAGGCAAGGACTGGAATGGCGATGGAGACCTCTGGTGGGAACAAGGAGGGAAGCAATCTGGTGGTACAAAAGTCACCAGCTATTTCTCCAAGGAGCTTGTTTTCTGAAAGAGCTCTCCCATCTGTAAACATTACACTCACATGTACACGACAAACAATCAGTAAACAGTCCACGTTACTTGTTTGATTTTGTTTGATATGACTAGCTGCTCTAAAACATCTCGTGAACGATCTGCAAAAGAACCAAGGAATTTCTTGTTATTCATTCAGAATATACATAGATGATGTTTAGAAATTAGGTAAACAGCAGAACAATTTAATTATATATCTGCATTTATTACAATATCACATTTCAGATATACCTGGAGTAATTCAAAACCACTCGGTTCTTTCTCCAATCACATTAACTGTAAAGCATCACCAACCAACCGAACTTAAAAAAAACAACAACCCAAGATAGATCACAACCCCTCTTAAGTTTGGGTTTTCTTCAGGCTGATCAGTCCTACTCCCTTCCACTGTTTCTTGAATGGATGCTGTTCCATACTTTTGGAATAGAGTACGGGTTTAAGATGCTAACATATTTTTCTGAAGTCTTATCATCAACTTTGGGTCTTCACCAGCATGTCGAGGGCGGTGGGGGGGGGGTGTTATGGGGAAGGAAAGAAAAAAATTCCCAAAACTCCAAAACAACAAAAAAATCCCTCTCTGAAGGTTGATGTATTTCAAAGCAAAACTCCCACCTTGCTTTGAATATCTCAGCGTACAATTATTATTTTATCTAGTAAATTATTATTTGTTTGGGACTATTTACAACATATAGTGTGCTTTTTCAGAGAGCAAGAAGATACTATCAGGAAGTAATTACTCTTCCTTACTCCCTGCACAATTTGACCTACCTGTCACCAACGGGCATCCATGGAACAGAAAAATGTGTATCTTCGGACAAGAAGTAAGGACCGCTTCCACAGCAACATCAGTCAGATTCACACAGCGTTCCATGTGGATCTCCTGACATGAAAATAGTAGTAACAAAAGCCTGTCAGAGCACCCGTAGTTTTGGAGGCAGAGCTTTCCTTTGCCCAACCATTTTCAGAGATCCCCACCCAGCAGAAACTATGACCTACTACTCTTCTGTACGTTGACCTTATCTGTGGTCCTGTACAGACCAGAAAAATACCCTCAGGAAAATTAAGACAGCTTTTCTATGAAAAGTCAAAACTAGAAACATAAACCTGAGTTTTCCCAAAACACATATACCATTCAAGACAACTGAGAAAACTCTTCAATAAGATTCTGTGGTGTTTGAGTCCCATCAGTTTTCCCACAACACACATTCTCCTAACACTGTTGTCCAGAAGAACAGAACCCAAACTGAATTCTGGGGTTACCCAAAACAGGCAGGATTCATTAGTCTCTGCACAAGTTCCTAATATCTATCTATCTAGTTCCTAAAATAAGTCTAAGAACTTCTTCCAAGGCTAGACTAAAACCTGCTCTGTTCTTCATTCCTCTGCAGTTGGGTAACTAGTACCTCTTGTATGTGCTAGAGAACAAATAAATTCAGAATAAATTAACAGACTATTACCAACATTTTCCCCCTCTGAACTGCCTTACATATCAATAAATATAACATACAAGAAGAAATGCAGAAAAGAGACTATCAAATCTAATGAAAACAGGATTTGGGAAAACATACTTTGGGGATCATGGAGTAAAAATAAAAAAAACCAACACCGTTTTATTGTGAAAGAGTATATTTCCAAATGATAAACCTCAAGGATCTTGAAAGAGCACAGAAATGAAAGGGACCTTTTGTAATAGATGCAACTTTGTACAGAATGATGACACAGAAAACAAGAACTGTATTCAGAGAAGCAAGATATACAAAAGCTGATATATGTACAATTTTTAGTTCCTTTTAATGATTAAGTGAAATGCAGAACCTGAATGAAGTAAAAAGATTTATAAATCTGCCTGCTAGTTACAGTTGAGAATTTTAAGACCCTACTTTTTTCACTATGTACCCGACATTAGATCACTGTCTACAAATTTTCACTTTGATGATATGAAACAAGAGGTATGAGGATTGTGACACAGACAAGGAAAAGAGTTACACTGAAGAAGAGATTGTAGCAAATAATCCCATATTCTCTACTAAATTTATTTTTCTTACTGTTTGTAAACGAAGAGACACAAACTATTCTAGCTGTTTATACTGACAGAACACAACTTCTGTTTTTAAAATTGTCATTCCACACAAAACCATTAAATTTTGCCTTATTAAAACTTCACAGAGTGCCCCATTCCCCCCAACACCCCCCCCCCCAAAAAAAAAAAAAAAGCAAAAGCCCTTAAATATGTGGCTTTTAAGAAAGTAGAATCAAGTATTGAGCACAGGAAAATGAACAAGCAAAATTCATACTGGCATGACTGAAATTTCCCATTAGTTCTTCTGAAATCAAAGCCCACCACCTCAACATTACTTTCTTGAACACTTTTAGATGAAGCAACCCAACTTGTTCTTCCTGATCTAGTACAGCTTCCACAGGCATCCATCCACAGCACACGCAAAAGAAACCCCGTGCATTTTCAAAGAAATAGTAACTACAACAACGTGACGAGGAAACATTAAAGGCCACATTTTGTAAGCTGGAAATTTTTATTAGAAATAAATGGAACTGCATTTCTATGGTTTGAGAAAAAGGGTTTACACACGAGAATATAATTCTCTGTGAACTGTGGACAGCAATAATACAGAAAAGGGAAGACAACACTGATGGAGTAATTACACCAACATTGCTGGAAAATAGTTCAAAAACCTCTAGGAACCCCCGAGGAACTTTACAGAACCCCACTCCAAAACCTATTACAATATTTACTTATTACAAACTTGTGTTTTAAGACATACGTACTGAAGACTTTTGAGAGTGACCTAGTCTGAATTACCTAATTCAAATCAGGCTGATACACCTCGCTTTACATTTGCAGGCTGGATACAAGAGGTGGCTTATGAAGACTCTGCATAGTCTCAGGGTTGTTCAGAAAATCTGGAATCAATGTTTTGCTACAGATAAAGGGGTAAGCCGCTAAAATACAAAGATATTTTCAAGTCACTTCTACTATATAAAACAAAAAGATCTCTCATTGCTATGGTCTGAATAATAATAATTTCATCTTGTATCACAAGACATATCAAGACTAAAAAGATTGTGCAATATAGACAAATCAGTCGGAAAAAACCAAAACCAACTCTACCTCTTCGCCCTTCAAATAAAACAGTAACAGTTCTATTTTTTCCAGGCTATTAATTCTGTCAGTGGTCCCAGATTTGGTATTTTGTTTAGGGTTGGTTTTTTTTATTAAACACTACAATACCGGCAGAAGTATGACTTGTTTCCCATCTTAGTTTCTAGATTAATAGCTTGGATTCAGAACCAGCCTATACAAAAGCAAAACCACACACAGAGGTAAGAAATGTACTATATAGAAAAGTAAAAGATCATTTATGATAAGACATATGGGATACCTCTTCTCCATCATTTAACACTGTCTCAGTGCCTAGAGAACCTTTACGCAAAACCAGCTTCATTTACACATTCACTTTCATGAGTTAGAGATGCACCTATGCAGAGGTGCTAATTGATTTCATAAATCCATGGAATTATCAACATTATAAATTCTGCCTCAGCGTTCAACAGAATGAAGAAATAACTCCGAAGAAATCAAGGGGAAAAGTTAAGCATTCATTTGCATTTATTATACAGCTCTCTAAAATAATATGAGTTAAAATAAGCATACTACAGTCAACAGAAGAAAACTTATTTTGAAAAGACTGAGGTTTTCAAAAAGCTGGTCTGAAGCACTGCTACAGAGACAGAAAATAGCCAACTGATAACAAAAATCAAGGCAATAGTCATTCAATAAAAGCCATCCCTCAGAAGTAATACTACTAATAATAATTTAAAAATACAAGTATTTGCTTTTGTTCATTTCTTTGGTATTAGGTTAAGTAAGTTACCTTTAAATTCTTTGAACATGTTCCACTCACTAGTGCTACAACGCCATCATCTGTTACCTAGAGAAAAAAACACGTTAGTATTAACACAATGGATTAAAGCTCAACTTTTTCAAACACAGCTATTCGGGGGGGGGGGGAAGAATTATATTAATTTGTTCACTCCCCGCAGTCACTGAACACACTTAACAGTACAGTATTTTCTTCCCAATTAAGCTTGTAGAGAAAGTTATCAAAGTATGTTTTTTCCAGTCTATTAAACACTGTTGCATTTTACTGCCACGTGATCCAGTCTGGTTTTCTACTGGGATGTTTCCAATTGTGTAACTGCTGTTTCTGCAGCTTCCTTGTCCCATTTAACAGTGGGCACACTATCATGGTCAGAGCACGGCACTTTTAATTTATAAGGTTTAAAGCACTGCTGGAGATGTTCCTGAAGGAAGTTTCTTGGATTGGGAAAAAAAAAAAAGTAATCATAGCAGTCTTTTATCTGCTGTCTTATTTTTACCTATCTTGAAACAAACCAGCCACATAAGACAAAAATCCCTCAAACAAGCAGGCTTACAGCAGTCGTCATACACGCGCTCTAAAAGGTTTATCAAAGTGATTGGCTACAGACTGCCATGAAGCAATGATTACTTGCAAGAGAGACGAGAGAGACCAAAGACATTCCTTTCCTTAGAAAAGCAAAAAAGGCCAATTTATTAATTTGCTCCCGGGAACCAAATTCATTAAGCTACCTCCCCAGTTCAAAAGCTGGACTGGATATCGGATCCGTCACACAGGTTTTTTCATAGAGTTTATATTAGATGGCAGGAATAGTAGTCAGCAAATATGCACAGTAAGATTCAGCCAAATTTGACAGGTAGAATCTAGAGACCACAAGCTCCATTTCTGTTTAAAGATTTGATTATTTCCATTGCACAAACTGTCTTATTGCCTTCTGGCTCCCTATTGCAAGTCTACTGTACAGAACTGTAACAGAAAGGGTCAGATCAGTGCACATGGAGAATGGACAGGAACATCCAGCATGGAGGCGCATAAAGGCCTGTAAGAGTGGCAGCTATTGTCAGTACCTAGCTTCGCAGGTCATCAAGATGACAGCACAGTTAGCTCCTGAAAACACTCAAACCAGGAGACAAAGGGCAGTAAATGAATAAATTCTAATAACTCCCATAGGTGGGACAGAACGGAGAGAGTAATCACTATGTAATAAATAAAATCATGTTTGTTAATCAAATCAGGCTTTCTTAAAGGCTGGTGAAAAATTACAATGTTTTGACCCTTCACATACTTAAATCACAGGCATCCGGTGTGCTATCTGGTGCGCTTTGACACCTCAATACCTAAATCATAGGCATCCGGTGTGCTATCTGGTGCGCTTTGACACCTCAATACCTAAATCACAGGCATCTGGTGTGCTTTAACACTTCAAAGGGAAGAGCTAAGTCGTGTGATAAGCTGAAAAGAGTCACCCAAAGGACACCGATAAAGATGAGGAGCCTTCAGCCTCACGACCACCAGGAGGCGGGACAAGACCGACCCCCTAGCAACACGTCGCTCAGACACAGAATATACCAGGATTGACACATATACGGGAACCAGAAGAGTATATAATCAGCTACTTTCGGGAAGTGGGTGCGCGCCGTTGGCGGAGCAAAAACTCCCCGGCCGCCCAGCGCTGTTTTGCTTGCTGCGGCTTGCTTAATAAACTAATTTGATTAATTGGACTGGTTCCTGTCAATTATTGGGCCACAATCTATAACAACTATCAGTTCCTAAAGGGTATAAAATGGTCATCAACCTAAGAGTAACCTGAGTAAAGTGATGAAGATTTGACAGCCTGTGTCCCTTACCCTCCACGACATCAAAACAACCCTGGAGCAGAGTGCCTGGTTGGTGCCTGAACACTGGGGAGACCATCTGAATGCTACCGTCTTGATGCTTGTGAGTATATGGTTATGACAGCAGGAAAGCATGAAACCAGTTTTGTATGAAAACAAAGTCCCCTCGCTTCCCTGTACAAGCTCACAGTAACCATTGCTATACTATTACTACAGTGTTGCAGTATTGTTTTCTACTCTATTGAATATCTATGTGGATTGTCTGCAATGCCACATCTGCACATCCTCTTCAAGGGATACACTCTTATATTGGTGATAAACCACCTGCAGTTAACACCAAGTCACAAATATATCAGCTTCTTGGTACAGATCAGTTGTCACCAAACTCTATGCATCTCTCGAAAAGGCTCACATAGCCCAGCACCAGCAGTTAAGTACATTAGCAACCCAGCTCTCTTCTACGTGAGAAGTGTCTGGACAGATAAAAACGGCTAACCCACAACACTCCTGCTTTTCCCAACACATTTTGCAGAGAACTAAACTGTCCCAGACGCTACATAGAAAACTGATACAGTTCACACAGCCCTTTCAGGCAAGATTGTTCCCACTATTATTTGCCATACACTGAGTCAATGAACATTAGAGAGGAAGTGTACCGTTTAATTAGTGCAGCAATTTGGGCTCTTGAGTCTGTGTTTCTACCCGTTGACGCTGCTGGAATTTAGAGCACGCTAGAAGTAGTGCAGTAAGAACGGGGTTTATGTATAAAACCTACCTCCTCAGAATGGTAACATAAGCATACCAATAAACAAACATGAATAGATTTCTTATGCAGTCCTGGGCCAGTGTAGCAGAGTTCTTCACGCCAAGCTTCCACTCACACTTTCTGTGTGCATACAGGGGACACAGTGCTACATCTCCTTCATAATTCAATCCTTCCCTTGCCTCACCTGACCCATTTCTTGTTATTTTACACCACTTCTATGCCTTATATTTATTGTACTTCATCTCTGCAGTCACCAGATGAGCCTATTTTTAAAATGGCTACATCACCTTGAGGCATTTGGCCCCTTTCTAGTCCAGCTCACATCTGCTTCCTCATTCCTGCAAGTGAGCTGTGTCCTTCTTTGCCTGTTCATTTATTTCCAACATTCTCATGGTTTTACTCTTACACACAGCTTTGCCAGTTTCACCTGATATTTTTACTAAGCATTCACAAGAATAATAACACATGAATACGGTTAGGCCTTGCAATCTCTACAGGCGTGAGCCATCCATAGTTTCTCTGCTTCGTCTTAAACTTATTTCATTTAAATATGTTTCCATTTATTTTTAGTCAAATGAAATTCAGAACTCTAGTGTATTGTCATCATATGATTATCAGAAAGAAAAAAACTGTGGAAATGTTTAGTTACTCAAGAAGCTTGTATCTCATTTAAAACATATACAGGGAAACTTAGCTATTTTGCATAAAGGAAAAGAGAGGCAAGGGAACAAAACAGTAGTGAAATAAGTTTGAAAAACAGAGTTAAATGATAATATTGAAAATAACAAAAGAAAACATTAAATTACTTTTGACACCCTACTTCTGGAAAACCTGAAAGGAGAAGAATAGCATCTAAAATAAGAGCCTGCTACATGTTTTCCAGATCTGACACTTCATTACGAATGCTCTGTGCTTGACTCACGGTCAACATAATCTACTCACCATCACAGTCAACTGAATGCTACACTACGGCAAAAAAAACCCTTTCCCCCACTTCATTATCTTACTGTAATTATGAAGTATGTTACAGTATTGCTGTTGCAGCTGGTTTCCCCCTTCTCAATGCTAACTGTTGTTAAATCCTCTTACCTGCCCCTTCTGACATCTTAAGTATCATTCTTTCCGCACTGACTCCATAATATAACTCCGACAAGCTATTCAGAAAGCACAGTCACTCTTGAACTAGAACTAGTTATGGAGTGTTTACTTCTACTAGGGGGCTGATATGTTTGACATCCTATATTATTGTTACTCAGGTCAGTTTGTCCTAACTGAAAGCAAACAACAATCTGTCCAAGATTCTACTTTCTTTAAATGAAGTATTTTTGATTACTTTACAACTTGAAGAAAATTAATGAATTAAATACAGATACTGAAAAACAATCTCCAATATTAGGTAGATTCTAATAAAAGGTTATCTTTGGTCCACAATACATTCAGTAATACCAAAACGTGTATTTTTCTGGTTACCAAGATGCAAAATATATCTTTCCTTTTCCCTGAGAGGAGGAAATTGGAAGCAAACTGTGGTCCTAAATCTTGTTAAGAGTAGAACTAAAAAGATCCCCTTTCAATTTTATCATGACAATCTTAAAAAATAAACAAACAAAACTCAATTAGCCAATTGCCACCGTAATTACCTGAGTAGATGAAAAGTCCACACTGTGAAGAAATTTGCAGTTTTCTCCTAGTGCCTGCAGAGATGCATCCATGATGCCTGAACAGCTGCCCAAGTTCACTATTTGTAGGAACTGGCAGTTGAGTGCAAGAGCAAGGACTCCACTGTCAGTTATATCACAGCACCTTTTAAAAGACGCTTCACGCAAGTAAGGACAGGATAAGGCCAGTGCTATGACACCTGTCAAAGAAACGGAACCATTTAAAGAATTATTCATTTTTTAACATAACCACCATGCTGAATCCAATATGCTGTCCCCTGGTCACTGTTCAACTTTCATCTCATGCCATGCCAGCAAGACTCTGTACAAGGAAATAATTTTGTGGTTGATTTCTTTTAATTCAA
Organism: Rissa tridactyla; assembly: GCF_028500815.1. Lineage (NCBI taxonomy): Eukaryota > Metazoa > Chordata > Aves > Charadriiformes > Laridae > Rissa > Rissa tridactyla. Next base: position 153,626,772 of record NC_071466.1, read on the forward strand.
GGCTAAGAAAAAGAAATTGACAATGAACAATGACAGAGTTGATAAAAATTTCTAAATGCTGAATTCCCTTCCATACTGCAGAGGGATACCTGAGGGATGTTATATGATACGACGTATCACCTCAGTGAGTGCATGAAAGAAAGTGAATGGCTTGAAAGCAGACTGATGACAGCGCTAGGTCCCACGGACAGTGCAGTGAATATCAGGCAAAAAGCAAGGTAAGAGGTCACGCCTGAGGGCAATTCAAGAAATCAAAACAATAGTTCAGAAGAAGAACAAGAACCAGGTACCCCTACAACACAGCTCAGGCAAGGACCCAGGGTCCATGGGCAGCTGGTTGGTGTAGGTGGGCATGGCAGGTGAGACCAGTCATGGCCATTACGGTCTGCTGGTACTCTCAGAGCCCTGACAGTTAGCAATAACCAAAGTATTTGCATAGAAGTGTCAGGACGCAGTCAATAAAATAAAAGTACATGAACTACAAACGCAATTTGTGAAAGGAATTCATTGCAAGGATGATGGAAACATGATGATTCCAGCTGTACAGAAAGTTATATCACTTCTGGTAGACAGAAATAAAAAAACTGAATGTCTTCAAGATAGGTTACTATAGAAGAACTTCAGAGAAACACAGATGAAATAGTACTTGCTTGGGTCAGAACCACTTTGCAAACAATGCTAGAAGAGACAGGAGTGGTAGTTGAATTTGACAAAGTAAGTACTACTGCACATTGTATTAAAGGACGCTAAACATTCCATGTGCAATCTACAGAGCAAACGTTTCCTAGTAATGAGAAGGCTCAGGTATTTCTGGATGTGGTAGCCAGCAGGTTTCTTAAAAAAACAAAACAAAACAAAAAACCAAACCAACACCAAGCAAAACAAGAACAACAAAAAAAACCTCAAACAAACCAACCAAAACCTCCTCACCTGTTACTGAATTAGTAAAAGGTAACACCACTCTAAACTGGAGTGGTTTGGGGTCTTTTTTTCCTCTATGTAACTGAGATGACTGATAAAAAACTGTTCCAGCTCAAATTAAAGGCTTCATAACCGATTGTCAGGGCTCCGTTTATAAGTAGGGAAGTTAGTAAAGTTGGATGGACTAGGAACTTGCCAATAAAGAACTAGACTTCCCAGATTTAATTGCAAAGTAATCAGGAATCTCTATACAAATAGACAAAAAGTATACATAAGGAGCTCTAGGTTTAGCTGGTACCTTAAGAACCATACTAGAAATCAGTGGACAGATGAAGGCATGGAGGGAAGACCATTGCAAACTATATCTTAGGGGTCAAAAAGTAAAACAATGAGGTGAAAATAAATAAAAATCAATTTTTCGAAGTTTAACCAATTACTTAAGTAAAAAGATAAGTGTATTACTGTGCAGTGGTAAGAAAATACAAACCAAGACTGATCTAAAGTATGGTATACATTAGATGAATACTAAATTAATATTTTGCCTCTGTTTTCAATAAGGGGGAGTTAATGCTGGAGCAAAGAAGTAAGTGTAATGAAAAGACAAAACAAAACTTGTGGGAAATAAAACTCAGCAAGCTTAATTATTTTAAGCTAATAGCTCCGGACACAACTTGAAACTGGAGGTTAAAAGTAATGCCTGAAATGCTAAAATCCTAAAGCAAGTCAAGTCTTTTAAGTCAGAGGAGATGCTATAGGCTTATTTCATAACAATATATTTAATTTAAAAAGGGGAAAAAGTAAAACAGAAAATCACAAGCCTGAAACTTTAACACCAGTGGTACTGGTAAGGCTCTGGAACAAGTTTTGAGGAAGGAATAATTAAGATGAAGTGGAAAATACAATCAAATGTAGCATAATTTTTCCTGAAACCTAGCATGAGAGTAACCTGATAGCTCTCTTTCATAAGATAATCAGTGCTCTAGGCCTGTAATTTACACCACTGAAGTGACCTTTAATTAGTGTTAGTGTGGCATTGTGGATTTTTTAAGCAATATTTACCCTAGACATTTTTTGCAATTTACTCCTATCTAACAAGAAAAACAAAACAGAAATAAGCCCCCAGTTATCTGTGCACAGATAACATACCTTCTGAAGTGATTCCCAATCTGTTTTCTTTGCAAGAATTTAAGTTGATTTTTTTCAATTGCTTGCAGTTATAAAGCTGCAATAATGCATTATCTGAAATATCACAGTCTCGGAGGTCTAGAGACTCTACAGCAGGGTGCAATACCTGTAACGAAAACCTATCAGTTCAGTCAAACTCTGCTATGTCTTAGAACATGCATATTTTTATCTAAAATACTTGTAATGTTAGACATCACATAGAACTTCTAAAAAAATATTCACTAGAGGATGGGGTTACCAGTCCTAGGAACAAAAAAGTCTAATGAATATATGGTACATTTGCTGCAACAGTTCATCTCCTATTGCATGAACGTTCAGTTTCTGTGATCACATCTAGAGTAGGAGCACATTAACATTACTATTTTAATGGTGGAAGTACTATTCTGATGGTATCGTTGCTAGCATAATGCTTCTGCCAGTGCAGATATGATCTGAAAGGTCCCTTCCAACCTAGACAATTCTATGATTCTATGTTTACCAAGCATAACAGCCCCAAACTTACTTAGCACAACTTTGATAGCAGAGATCTGAAGTGTACAAAAATACTGACTGTGATCAAAACTTAAATCTGCTGAACAGATAAGGGTAATACTTGAAAGATATTTTGCCCCAGAGTATTTTTGTTACCTACACATACACGCTTTTCTCATAAACAAGCAATCTCATTATCATAACATGAGGAGGTACCAAATCCTCATTAAATGGGCTCTTTCACTCCCACAAGACCATAGGTTGGAGTTTTTGTGAAATCTTCCCCAGGAGGGCATTTATGAAATTTAGACCCAAACCAATGGAATGCCTCAGATTTTAGTAGCAATAGCCACATATCTTACCTCTAATTTAATTTGCAAGGATTCTCACTATTTTTTAATAAATACGGTTTATAGCCCTCTCTTGTGCAAACGATCTATATCTTTGCAGAGCCGTCCTTCAGACCAATAGGCAAGTGTTAAATCAGGTTTTCACATTACCTTATGCTACTCCCTTCACTTTGTCACTCCCTTCCTTAACTCACAAGGATAAAAGCGTAGCATAAATTTCCACAGACAAGAAAAGACAACAGCATAGCTGACCGTCTTGTTAAAGGCCTATTCCTTTCTCAGGTTCACCATTCTAACAGGTATAACATAGATATTACAAGGAATGCTGGTTTTCTGTTTTGCAAATATATAAGATGCTAAAATCTTTACCGACAAAGTCAAATAAGCCTTTTGAAGAAAAGCAAGAGCTTCTAGCAGATTATAATCGCAACATTTCTGCAAAATGAATGGCCGACCCCATACAGCTTTGACAGCTTTTTCTCCCCAAATGCCAAAAGCCTCAGATACGCCTCTTTGTGACACAAACCCACCAACATATCCCACAATACACTTGTGAATAGCTTTCACAAGATAACAGTCAGCTCTTATTTTATTCATATTTCTGAATTCATATCTAAGGAACTAGAACAGCCAAACGCAGAGATGATGTGCTTAAAGCCAAACTAACTGTCAACATTTATTCAAAATGCTTTCCCTGACTGTTGGCTTTCTTTCACAATTCCAAATTGCCTAAGACACAACAAAAGTGAGCAAACTCTGGAAATCTTATGAGAAAAACAACAATTAGATGCAAGGAAGTCTAAATGAGAAGCAACAATACTATCATAATACTGCCTATTTAAAGTAGCTATTTAAAGTATTTAAAAGCTATTTAAAGTATTAAGCTTCCATAGCCCACGATTCTTCACACGCTCATGTATTACTTAGAGGTTTGCTTTCTATTGTTATTCACAGGTGCATATTCACTGAATGCATACGCCAAAATCTAATCTGTCTCAAAGAAGATGTAATTTTACATAGAGTAAAGATTGTTTGGATGCAGAGTACGGGAGATTAAAGGACTTATATCCTCTGGACACATGCTGTATGGCTTTATAGATCTTTATGGTAAAAGTGAGTTGGAATAAGGAGTTTAGCATGCGTGTCATGGAAGGCTGCTCCAAACAAAAAGCAGAGTAAAGAAGAAAAAAATGTATGACACAGTTTGGGGCAAAAACATGGAGGCAAGAGGTGAAATAGAAGTTTATATGTAAGTGCAGGTTCACAGAATTTCAACTGGAAGAAATTTAAGCAAAATGCTTAAAAAACACCAAAGAAAGGACATAAAAGCAAATGAGACAGCATAGCCTGGAAAATCCCAAGAGAACAGATCTAGCCGCAATACTGTGGAGACTATAAAGAAAAGGGCAGGACGGAAGCAATAGCAAAGAAAAAAAATCCTGATCCATATGGAAGATTAATTGAGATGTTGCAAATGTGTCACATGTAGAACACTTTGGTTGTACATGATGTGAGCAAGGAACAGTAAGAAGAGCTAAACAAATAAGCCATTTTTGCTATGTCGAGCAACAAGAATACCTGCAAGATAAAAGTACAGGAAAACTGAAGAGTGAAATGGTATGGAGAAACATTATGAATTCAGAATCTAAGAGGTGACGAGCATTTTTTTAAAAATGCAAGTGAGATAAACCTGGAAACTGTTAGCAAAGAAAGCTAAGGTATAACATGGTCCAGGAAAGTGATGACAGCTAAGGATAGAACTGCAGGAAATTGCAGGAACAGAGAAAGGAAAAACACATGAGAAAACAAACCGGAACAGAATATGCCAGTGTCGGATGGAAAACAGGCTCCAAGACAAGGCACTGATCAACTGCTGAATGAAGACAAAGACAGATGAGATTTTACAAAGAAACAGAGGAAAAGATTGTAACTTAAACTCTCTGGTTTATTTCCAGACTAAAGATATCCTAATAGCTTTTGTGTATTTATGCACATACAATCAAATGGTTTCAATTATATACATCTCTTAGGATTCTCAGAAACACTTACTGAAAAGACAGCCTAAACCAAATTGTGTCAACTCAAATTTTCCAAAATAAGATAAACGAATAGGACACTGATTTTTACTCCAAGACTTATTTTCTACAAACAAAAAGTGACACATGCTAAAGATAAATTTTTTTGCTCGTAAGTTTTCCACAGTACTTCTGATTCTGCCTCTAATCTTGGCTTCACTACTCTGACTGTGAGAAACCGATACTATTTGCCTCTTCCAAGTTACAGGTCAAAGCAAGAATGAACAGGGAGTCATTCATTTTCTGTTTCACCAAGGCCAACCTCCAGCTTACTTCAATTCTCATGCCTCCCCTTTGAGTCTAAACAAGATAACAGTAGACAGATACCAAAATAAATGTGCCCTTGAATTTATAGCTAAAAGTACTCATTAATTGGTTTAATTTTGAAACACTGACACGCATCAGTGAGCAAAAGGGATGAGAGAATTTGAATTATCAATTTCTAGCTCTAGCATCATCATATTTCAAAGAATCAAGATTTAAGTAAATTAAATAGAGATCACGTACATAATGTCAATAGAATATAACAGAAATCTAACAAGCTCCTGAAATCTTTTCATTAGTAAATTAGGCACTAGCTTCTTGAAACGTACTATATTTAGGAACAGAGACTGGTTTGCAGTAGATTCTAGTTTCCCCATACTAAAAAGGGATAATATATGCCAGCTGATTACACAGAAGTCAATTATCACTGAAGGGAGAACATTTTTAATTTACTTGTCACTACAAACACCATCTTATTACTACCAATACTGGACTATTAACATTGTGAAGTTTAAGAAAAAAAATATGAAGACATGGACAGAGTAAGCAGACCTGAATTTACCTGTTATCTCATGTAGACAGTTTTAGTTTAGTTCATCCTGTGTCTTAACTATTACAGACAGAATAGTTTTGAATGGGTTCTTACCTCACTGATATTTGAATCAGTTATTTGCCCTTGCATACTCATTAATTTAATCAGTTTATCCTTTATGTTAGGTGGCAATGACTTAATATCTGCAGCATATCTGGAAAGGTTCTTTGTCAAACAGTGAAGGCATCTGAAATAAAGGAAAGTTACGGTACAGTCAAAAAAAGGCATTACATATTAGAAGTAGAACAATCAAGCCATAAAATGTCATCTTCTGCATACAGCTATGCTGCCTTCAAATCTTACCAGCTCCAGCTGTTCCACGCTACTACCAACTCAGTTATTGCCCTTTGGAGTCAATCAACTGATCCTTCTGTGCAACTGTTCCCCAATCAACCGTAGGCAAAAAATTGTAGCCTCATTCACTGCGCCCACCAACCCAGCTCACAAAATGAGTTTGCTGGTAGTATATTCACGAGCTCTAAGAAAAGCCTTTCAACCAGCTAAGCCTCCACTCGGTAGGCAGTAAAATCTGTAGTTGGGATAGTTAGTTCCAGAGAAAGGACATCTCTCTTTTACCTCAGTTAAAAACATTAAGGAGATATTTTCAGATGTAGTATTTTGTTCACTGTCTAGTTTGTAGTACTCTTTTAATATGAATTGTGCTATGTAACACTGTGCTCACATTTTTAACCCTGTGCTTAAAACTAGATCTGATCACAGAGGATCATCACCTGAGGCAGAAACTCTTCTGTCTTGGTGGGGTTCAGGAAATCACAGATCAACAAGTTTATGGTCCTACAAGGTAGATTAGACAAAATAACCAGTGGACTCATGGAAAACATAATATATAGGGGAAAGTAAACCCATTTGGATATTTACAAGGGATTCAAGAAGCCTCATCGGCAATGGTTCTTCAAGAAATTAAGCTGCCCTGGGATGAGAAGGAAGGTACTCACACAGCTGGTTGAAATCCTTTCACAATAAGAAACATTGATTGGTAAGACTCAATACAGCCTTTTTTGTTGTTGTTTAATAGCAGTATTTTAGGCCTCCTTCCCCCCGCCCGCCTCCCACATGCTTATTCATCAGAATGATTTATCAGCCTGATTATCATATACACCGGGCTAGAGATTTTGAACTAACAATAATGCCAACATACACAGCATTTTCTATATATTATAAACAACCTGCTCTCTGGAAGTCTTTTGTATTCAGGGTCAAAATTGTTTCCCTGTTACAAGCAATCTGTTCCCTTTGTCAGATACTGAAACTTGACTTAAAAGTTTCCATTATGAGATGCTGCTGCATGAGAAACTGCAAACAAATCTCAAAGATACATTGGGCTTAAGTATTCATCTGAAAAGGAAGGACTAGGCAGAAATAAATACTAGCATCCCAGAATACCGGGTGATGCTTTAAAACAGGATTTGAAATCCTAGAATTTTATCTGTGTGAATGCAACAAAAAGGGATCATTTCAGTAAGAACACATTGTTAAGAGACGCCAGATGGAAAAGAGCTTTTTGGGAGAAAACATGAAGAACTTAAGCAAAATAAATCAGAGAGATCAGTATTATCCAGATATATGTGGAACAGTACCCAGATGGAACACTTGAAATAATGGTTTTCAAGGTCAAATATACAGAAGAGTATTTACTTATGTGATATTGAGTACTACAGAGGGACACTAATCATGCACTCCTATTTTTTTTTTTTTTTTTAAGATTCCTAAGGCATTTTAATTTATCATAGGATACATAAAACGTTAATGTCCCAACCTCTGCAACTTTATATTACAATCATGGGCCTACTGAAACACCACAGGCAACTCTGGGAAGAGTTTATGAATAGCTTCTGAGCATACTGACCTTCACAGCAATCACCAATCGTTAACATGCTAAAAGACAACTGCTGGTCCTTAAGGAAGGAACTGCAACTCTCTGAAAGGACATTTTATTATCAAAAAAACAAAGTCCCTAGGTAAATGAGGAACATAAACTAGAGTGAAGCTAACCAACATCCACAGATAACCAAAAAGGTAACACTCTGTCACCTAGGAAATGCCAAGACTTCAAAAAGGATCACACTACAGCAAAACTAAAACGGAGGGAGTTGAAATGGGGGAGGAAGGGTAATTCCTCACAGCCCCCCTCTTGCTAAGAAACATAACATGAGTCCATGTAGGTGATGTAGTTCTTAGAATTGGAGGTTGTAATATCTATTGATCACAGACACCTGGATTAGATTCCCTAGACCAGCTTTTCTTTTTAAATCCTATCCAAACTTTTGAAAGAAAACGTTACTGTCCTACAAAACATTTTGCTTTTTGGAATCAACATTTTTCCAATTAACTCACTCTACTGGTAAACTCAGAGCAGCTACTGTAATTGCACAATAACTCTCTCTACTGTAGTTCACCTCTATACTTCTATGTGATCTAGATACACGCAGCAATAACTAAGATTGGTAAATAAAGAATATAATGCATTCACCTGGCGGACAGATTTTGTCCCAGTCCAACTTGAGAGAAACCATGAATCCTGTTTTTCACGGACAGGGAAAATTGAGTAATGCTTTACTCCTGTAATAGCCTGATAAAAGACCATTCCTTCCTGCAAAACCCCCAACTGCTTTTTCACTGCTGCACATTACCATACTTGTTACAGCAGCTGTTTATAGTTCAGTGTTGTCTACAAAGTGTCAAATGGCAAACTCATTTGTTCCAAATATGTCAAGAAGTGCACAACAGAAAAGGCCTATGATCTTTAACCTTAAGCTTTATGACAGCATTAAGGCCTTATGACAGGACAAATGTGTGTATTTCCAACAATAAAACAGAAATTAGATCTTTATGACTAACTACTCTGCAAATAGTCTAACTTACATCAAGGTGCAGCGTGTACTAACTAAGTTATATCACATGAAACAGAATAGCAGAACAGATGTGGGACCCATGGGAAGAAGAAATGAACCAGAAGAACAGATTGTTGAAGAAGAGTTCAGGAAGACCCTCCCACCGAGTCGTGAGGTTCAGGTTGGAACCCCTGGCTTTCTAAACTCCCTCTCAAAAAGGAGTCTATATGTGGCTGGATCCAATCTTAGCCTCTGACTGTAAAGAAGAGCTCAGATCCTAGGTTCTGTCACAAAGTTGGTTTAATACAGCCCAAGCTGGGTGCCTCCGAAAAGGACCCCCTTGGTTTATTTTCTGTGCTTTTTAAAGCCTCACAAGCTATGACTTAAGCTGTTCATGCACCTGTTCACATGACAAATGTGTACCTTTTGTCCAATCAAACTGTTCCACGGTTACATGTCCTCTTCGATGACTGGAATTTTGGTGCAGAGACCTTTACCTTCTTACACAGTTTCATAATGTTTTTGTCCCATTTGCACCTGGATCTCATCTGTCTTCTGCTGACTCTGGGCAGAACGGTCCCTTTCTTCATTTCCAAGAATTATAGTTCCCTTTCCTCTGATCACAGAGGTCACTCTAATTCATATTGCTAAGTCTTCATTAATATTACTTATGTAATAACATTGTGTTAGTTAAGTTACAATATATCAGTCATGCAAAACTACTAACTGTTCTTCTTGGACTAAGAAAGAGTTCAGCCTAAATCACCATGTTGCCAGGTTACAGCTTGCGGCCCAGGGCTTCACCAATCTAGCTGCTCGTGCTAAGTTACCTACTAATGCTAACCAAAGCACATGATTCAAATAATTAAGTTTAAGATTACTTCAGTTCCCAAGACAGATGCTAAAATAGGATTAGTGGCAAATAACAGAACACATACATCTTCCCACACTCTTTAGGGTTGGATAATTTATATTGATAGTAAGACCATAAAAGGAAGCTCTGTTTCGAAACCAATGCTCTACTGTCCTCAGGTTTTGTTCATGAAGATGCACCCATCTGCAAATGTTCTGATGCCTTTGTAAGACCTTAGTTTTCCCTGACACCAAAAGGTCAGGTAATGCATTAGTCTGCAACAGACTGGCCACCTGTTAATGGTACCTGTTACACAGGAGCTATCTATCAATGACACATGGAACAACCAAACCTAAGCAATATGTTACTACATACTCTTGTGACAACTTACATGTGCAGCATACTTGTTTATTGTGTAGTGACAATCTTAATTAAAACACCTTTAAATGTGGTATTTCATTTGTGTTGCTCCAAGAGTCTCATTTTTGATAGTAGAAACTCTCTTGGTGCTGAGCTTATATCTAGGCATTAATAAGTCAGAGTAAAACACCTGCCAGGACTCTGAGAGATTTGTAACAGCAGCCTCCTACAAGTATGACAGCTAAAGCTGTTATCTGCCCCAGCTGCCCTCTCCACATCTCCAGCAAGTGATGTCGCTGCCAGGCATCCACTCTGTTTGGCAGGCCCTGCAACTCTACACCGTCAGTGTTCAACCACGCATAACTATGTAAACCAACTATAAATTTGGTGGACCTCAATATGCTAGCCTTAAAACTGCATCAGCTAGGAGTGCATGTGTAAGTTGGTCATTTCTCGTCTTGGGAACAGTAACTTCAGGAAACAGAAGCTAATATAACTTGAGCAAAATAAAAGAACATTCCTAAATATTTTTTCAGTATGATGCCCTTGTGCATGTAACCTTTGGAGTGCTCATTTCTCTTTTGGGGCATGGGGGTAAAGACTAACTAGCGGCAGATAAGCAGCAGATACTATCAATCGGCAGAAACACCTTAATAAATGCACTTTCTGTTACGTTTGGAGATCTTAAAAATAATAACCTTATTAAAAGGATTACTCCACACACTAATAGATTAAAGTTTTTAGTTTCTGCTGTAAATTCTGCTAGTTAAACAATACGCCTAAGGGCTAGTGTAAGTAAGAAGCTTAAAGTGCAGCCTGGCATAAATAGATGGCCATCACCTGACTGGTGTAAGACAAGAAACAATACAGTAAAATTACACACATTTGCTAAAAAGTTGTAATTATTAGTTTCAAATATTAGTCTTATTGGTATAATAAATATACTGTTATAATAATATAGAAAATTGCCACAGAACTACTAATAAAGTAGTATAAAAGGATTAGTAACCAATCAAAAGCAGAAATTGCTTATGGTATCAAGTGCTACAGTACACGTAAAGAGAAATTACTAGGACTACGATCCAAGGTTAATCACAAGAATATAAGCATGTAGTGTAATGTACCTCTTAAACATTTTAAAAGATTAATCATGCACAACAAAAAAAAATGGGTACTGTTTTAGCTTTGCAAAAAGATTAAAAGCTATTAGCAAGACAAAATCCTTGTAATTAATTTCATTAGCTGTCGTTACACACCACTCTAACCAAATGTAAAGTCCACACAACGGCTGGAAAGGCTAGTTACAACCCCTCTTGTCTCCCCAACCAGTTTTTACTGTGCCTTCCTCATGCTGGCTCTGAAATTCACAGTTGCACAGTGAGCTGTTGGGCCTCTGATCTGAATGAAAATTCATGTGACTAAAACTGTGAGGTCACAGAAATAATACTCAAAACAAGTGGCTGAGGGCAGGGGGCAGCAGCAGCCTAGAGTTAAGCCAAATTAGATTTAGCATATACCCACAGCTCTGGAGTCCCTATAGACCAAATCACAGCAAATTATACTCATACCGATTAAAACCTTCGGAGAAGTCAAAATATTAAGGCTCTATAATCTGAAGCGTAGCACAGATTTAAGCAAGGAAAGAAGCAGCGTTTCCAGTGTGGAAGCACATTAAAAAAAACCAAACCTCTAAAGTTAGCGCAGTGTAATAAGGGCATCTGTAGCAGGTCACCGCAGAAGACACTGCAATGAGGAGACAGCAATTTCAAGCAGAATTTGGGCAGAGTTTAACCCCAGGCCTTGGCTGCAGAGATCTGGATGTCAGCATGAATGACCAGTACACAACCTAAGCACACACCATGATTGCCTTTAACTTGTTCCTCTGGAGATGTGTAAGAATGAAACGCCCTCACTGAACCTCAGCGACTGCTGGATGAATTTGGCTGACTGACTGTAATAGAGAAGCCTGTACACGTCTCCAGCTCAATATAAGATTACACCATCCACATTCTTTGTCTTGTCTCAAGATTAAACAGCATTATCTACATGTAACACTCCTTCACTCAACTGCAGAAATGAAGAATAGTTGTTTACTTCCAAAAAAAAAAAATCTTATCAAAGCTCTAAAGACTATGAGTGTGAACCCCCCCCCAGACAGTATTTGTGCAGCACACTGATCAATGTGAAGGGGCTTCTCTCATGCTGAGATAGCCAGGGTCCTCAGCATCAGAAGGGACATAAGACTGCTATCATGTTTTCTACTGTTACTATTCTTTATGCAATAAACCAGTTAACTAGCCTTGAGAGCCCATGCCTTTCTTACTGAGATCCTAAATGAACCAGCACCCAACCTTTGGCTAGGGCGAGTCAAACAGACTTTCTGAGCCTTTTGGGGGGTTATGTGTGCACCTGCCTATGTGACTGTTCCCTCTCCCATGATGGATGCTTACTGAGCCATGCGAATGGGCAAGCAGTCCATCACACAAGGGCGCACACTTCAGTTATGCGTTAAATACATATTTATTATATGACACCTACTTTTCGGCCACTGGGTAAATGAACTTTTCTGGCAATTCATCCTGAAGGAGGCAGACTGTTTGCCTACTGTAGTACATAAAACCAGTTGTATCTAAGAACTTAATACAAACTTAAGATTTTTTTGCTCTTGAAAATACTAAGTGGCTAATGCAGTCACGCTTGAATAGGGACCTGCAAATCTAGACGAACTACTTAGTTGAAATTGGCATAAAATACTCCAAAACCAATGCAGACAAATGCAAATCAATGTGAGCCAAACCTTCTAGTTACATTTAACTGTCTCTTGTCACAGATTTTTAAATTTAGCTTGAGAGAAAAGCTTATTAATTGCATTATTTTCAAAAGGCTGTTTGATATTCTCAGAGTACTTTACTGATCTGCAGTTTAAACCATTAACCATTTGAATTATAAGTGTTTTCACTGTTATTGTACTTTACAGGAAACAATAACACCTACTGGCTACACCAGGGCAACTATGATCTTATCTTCAGTGCTTTAAAAGAACAAAAGTCTAAGACTAATTGCATTGTTTGCTAACTATTTTTCTTTTATCTGTCAAACCAAATATTTTATCCCTATGCTGTCTCTAACTCCCTCCTAAACACAAAGGAATGTGACATAATCAAAAACTCAAAGTGAAATGCCATTCAGTGGATTCACTGGGGCCAGGTGACGCCAGGGATCCTCAACCATCCCTCCACATCCAGACCTGTCAGGGATCATCCTGTTATCTACCTGCCAAACCCTTTCACCCCCACCAAACCCTGTCACCTCTCCTGTAGCTCCTGCTGAACTCTGCCACACCTTGTCACCTACCCCTGCCACCACTACCAAACCCTGTCACCTCTCCTGTAGCTCCTGCTGAACTCTGCCAAACCCTGTCACCTACCCCTGCCACCACCATTAAACCCTGTCACGTACCCCTGCCACCACCACCAAAACCTGTCACCTCCACCAAACCCTGTCAGCTCTCCTGTAGCTCCTGCTGAGTTCTGCCAACCCCTGTCACCTACCCCTGCCACCACTACCAAACGCTGTCACACACTCTACCACCTCTGCCAAAGGCCTGCAAAACCCTGTCCCCCTGGCCAAACCCTTCCTCCGGGCTCCCCCCAAGGGAGGGCCCCGCCGGCTGCCTCGGTGGCGCTGCGTTCATTCGAGGCAGCGGCCCCGCTGTGAGGGCAGGGCCTGAACCCGCCGCACTTCCCGGCGGCCACGGGGGAGGGAGGGTGGGTGTCGGGGCGGCACTCACAGGTCCAGGAGGAGCTGGACTTCCTCGCCGGCGCCGTCCCAACCGCCGCTGAGGCGGCTCATGGCGACGGTGGGCAGCGGGGAACGCGACGCCGCCTCGACCCAACGGCTCCTGGGAACGGTGCCGAAATGGCGGCGGCTCCCTCCGGCCGGCGGGCATGACGGGAGATGTAGTCCCGGCGTGGCCTCAGGGGTCGTGGCGGGAAAAACGGCAGGAGCGCCTCACGGAGCGGCCCGAAATACTGTGAAACCCCGCCCAAATCTCGCACAAAGGGGCCGTCTCTCCCCACTTCCAGCGCTTAATATTTGGTACAGAGTATCTTCCCAAGCCTGGAAGGAATAGAGGGGAGCTTGGGGAAGTCAGGGGCCTTCAGGTGAGGAGCACAGCTGTTTTCAACCCTGTTTCCCTCATCGCCGCCATCTATGGAGTCATACCACAGCACCAGCTTTCTTCATCTCCATTAATCTGCAGAGAACAGAGCCTGCTGTCTGCCAGGTGTTTTTACCTGCAATTCATTTTCTCTCTCAGTTTTTCCACCCACAAACACCCCCCTCACCCCGGTCGTCTTACATTTCTGGCTGGATAGTGTGATATGAATTGAGACTGCACAGTCCTTAGGAGCTAACAACATTATTAGCATATAATTGCTGCGTCATTATCTTCAGACCCAAGACCCACCACCACTTACCTCCACTAAAAAGAACAAGTGATCAACTAAGATAAGGAAACCTCTGTTCTCGCAAAATTAACTGAAGGATTCGTACATAAGATAAACACGGATTGCTGATGACGCCCGATAACTTTGCTGAAGTCGATGACAGAAACATCTGGATTAACAGATAAACCACAAGGATGCTGATGCTGCAAGACCTACAAAGTATACGTTTTTATGATTGGAAAATTAGAAATATGCATTAGTAGGTAATTGGATGATTCATATCAGACCTTTCTAGTGTAAGCTATAAAACCCCTAAAGAAAAAGCTGCTTGGATGTGCCCGGTTTGGCTGGGACACCTCATGCACATGAATAAATATTTTCCTTTGTAGTTCTATTCAGCCAGCACAGGCCAGTTGTGAATTTTGTAACAAAAGCAGGAGGCACGCAAAGCCAAGAGAGCGAGCTTTGTTTTAGCTTTCCCCTCAACAGCACAAGTGAGGTGTCCCCAGGGAGCCTGGGCACCAGGGAGGCTACGGGAGCAGGTTGGCCTCAGCCACCGTGGAAGGGTCTTTGTCCCTAAGGAAACACAGGAGAGCGCCAAGTTTTCCTGAGTGGCTGGTGTCTTGGGGGGGCTCGTTCCTTGGAAGGACGTGACAAGGCCATGAACAAGAGGAGATGTGATGACGGGAAGAAGTTTCATAGAGCATGTCTGCAGGCCGTGGCTTTTTACTCTGTTACATCAAAATCATTCACGGGATTCTTGACAGTTTAGGAAAACATTTTTCCAACAGAAAACACTTGCAAGTAAACGCATTTGTTTTAGCATTGGGAAGGGAGAAATCCCCGTGCCGGTGGGAGGTGGCGGGTTGAGCAGGGAGTGCTGGCAGGCCTCCCTGGAGATCTCTTTCCTGAGGTCAGGAGGTTTACTCTTCCTCAGTTTGTGAGCTGGAAATTATTACTAGCCCAGTGATAGCCTTTAACTGTTCAACCTCAGGAGTTGCTTCTGAAGCAGCTCATGAACTGCCAAACTTCACACACCCATGCTGTATCTTAAACTGAAACTGGCACCAGGCTATCTCAGGGAGCAGTTACGTGCTGCTCTTAAAGTGATTTGACTGCAGGCAGCTGCAGAAAGGACTTGAGTCACATGAACCTAACCATGATGAGAAACTACACTGATAAACCACCAGGCTGTAACCGGTGATTGAGGAAGTGCTTGAACACAGTCTCTCTGCAAAGCTGCTTTTAGTAGATCAGGCCTCAGCTTGTACATGAGTATATTTCTCCCCAGGTGCAGGACAGCATTTTGCTGAATTTCATGAGGTTTCTCTCTGCCCATTTCTACAACCTGTCAGTTGTCTCTGTTCAGAGGTACATCATCAAGTACATCAACCACTGTTCCCAGTTTTGGATCATCTGCAAACTTGCGAGCATGTTCTTTGCCCCATTGTCAAGGTTATTAATGAAAATGTTAAGTGGTATGACCCTAGTATTGACCACAACATACTGGTCTTGAGCTTGTCTTTGTGCTGCTGATCACACCACTTAGAACCCAGAAGTTCTGGCTGTTTCCAATCTAACTCGCTATCCAATTATCCAGCCCATACTGGGCTGGATAACAACCTGATCTAGTTGAATAGCAACCTAATGAGAACATCCCTGCTCATTGCAGAGGGGTTGGACTAGATGACTGTTAAAATTCCCTTCTAACCCAAACTATTATACGATTCTAGTCTAAGATTCTGTGATTGTAGACTTCATCAGCTTATCTATGATGTTAGAGACTGACAAAAGCCTTATTAAAATAAACACTTTCACTTTACTACTCTTATCTACCAAGTCAGTCATCTCATCACAGAAGGCTATGAAGTTAGTGAAGTACAATTTAATCTTCATAAAAGCATGCTGACTACTCCCGGTGACCTTGTCTTTCATGTGTTTGGCAATGGTTTTTGGGAGGATTTCCTCCATTGTCTTCCCACAGATGGATGTAAGGCTGTAGTTCCCTAAATCCTCCTTATTACTGCCCTCTCTGAGGAACTTTTTCTAGCATACCAAGGCCTTTCAAAGATAATCAAGAGTGGCCTCACAATGACATTAGCCATCTCACTCAGTAATCATGGATACATCCCATCCGGTCACATGGACTTATTTATGTCCAGTTTGGGCATTCCCTAACCTTAACCTGCTCCACCAAAAGCAAGTCTTCCCTGCTCTAGACTTCTACTCCCAGCTTCTTGTGAAAATTAATCCTATCCCAGCCAGAACCAGGACATTATCCACCCATTATTCTGTACCATCTACGTCATGCCCAAATCTTACACCTTCCAATTAATCGCCACCACTTTTCCCTGACTTTGATATATATATATACACACACACACACAGATATCATTCCCTTAGTCTACAGATCATCCTTCTAAGATGTCCATTGGGTTCATTTAATCCATGACTTGGGGCTTCATCTGCCATAACTGTCTTTCAGGACAGGAGAGATGGTGTTTGGTACTGGATGGTTGCATGCTGTATCCGGAGCTCATGGCTGATGTATCTGGCATAGCCCATGCCCATGGTCTGTGGGTTGAAGATGTTGATCTTGAGAAAGTTGCTGGGTGCCAGTTGCTGGAGCCAGTTGTAGTTCCATCACCATTGCACTTTGCTCGGTTTCATCAAAAATCCATCCTTCATTAGCTTGAGTGATTATTACTGTAGTACAATTGATAGTAATTATAGTAATGATGGCATACAGTGGCAGGGTTATTTAGCAATTAACATCATACAATTTCATTCATTGGCTATTCTCACCCAAAATCAAATCCCCATGAGGTACACATTGGACTTCCACATCACTCACCAAGTGCACCCAGGTCCTGAGAAAAAGCAATCATGCAGATGGTTTGCCTTTGCCTGAGGCAGGACTAACCCAGACTGTCTTCCCAAACGTATTCTTTATGTGCACTACAGGGGACTTTATCCCCTTCTACAGTACATAGAAGTTTTGATTGGGCAGGACCGGCTTGATTGGCAGATCCCCTGGTGTTAACTAACCAGGTAGCTTTCCCTAATTGTGTATTCCAATTTTTAAGGTCCCACCAGCCATTGCTCTCAGTGTAGTTTTTAGAAGTATATGGTATCATTTGATCTTCCCAGAGGCTGGTGCATGTTAGGTGATGTGATATACCCACTCAATGCCATGCTCTTTGGTCCAGATGACTATGAGATTGTTCCAGATATGAGTCCTGTTGTCCGACGCAATTCTTTCTGGGGTGCCATGTCACTATAAGACTTGCTTTCAAGGCCCAGGATAGTATACTGGGTTGTGGCATGGGGCACAGGGTATGTTTGCAGCCATCCAGTGGTTGATTCCACCATTGTAAGCACATGGTTCATGCCTTGGTGGGTTTGTGGGTGTTCAATACAATCAATCTGCCAGGCCTCCCCACATTTATTTTTCCTCCATAACAGAGAGGTTTTAACCACTTGGCTTGCCTGCTTGCAGCACCTTTCACATTCATTGATAACCTGTGCAATAGCATCCATGATCAAGTCCACCCTTCGGTCACATACACATCTATATGTCGCACCTCTTCCTTGATGGCCTGAGGTGTCATGGGCCCACCAAGCTGTAAGTAATTCACCCTTATGTTGCCATTCCAGATCCACCTGAGCCACTTCCATCTTAGTGGCCTGATCCACCTGTTGGTTGCTCTGATGTTCCTCAGTGGCCTGACTTTTAGGTACATGGATATCTACATGACATACTTCTACAATCAGCTTCTCTGGCCAGGCAGCAATATCCTGCCACAATGGGGCAGCCCAGATGGGTGTCCCATGATCAGAAGTAAATGGTATCAAAACATCAGAAATGTTTTGCCAATGGCAAAAATTAGTACTTACACAAAAGAACCATCCAATATCCTCAAGCCTCATTTACCACCTCAAGGCAAGGCACCACCCAGTAAATGCCACAACAGCAAAAATGAAGGTTTGGCAGGTCCCGCCAAATTGCTGCCACTGTAGCTTCTTACTGTGAGGGGAACTGATGCCCCTATGTTCCTTTAACTATAAAATGGTGGTCTGGGGGGATTTCACATGTATTAGCTCTGGTGGATACTGTATTACATAGTAATATTAATAATAAAGAAGTCACATCACAGATCTATGGATTAGGAGGAAATCCAACCTCTGCCCCCCAAGCTAAGATTACCTTAACATAGGAAATGCCCTTCCGTTCATGGTGACAGTGTTAATTGCCCCAGTTAAAGAATATATTTTGGGTATTGACGTGTTGCCAGGATGAAAAGTTGATACTTTAAATGATTGCTTCTTCAGGACTTTGCAAGTGGGATTCACTGTTAGATCTATAACAGTCTTGCATGGATTCCTGAAGTGGGATCCTGTTGTGCTTCCCATGCCTGTCAGGGTGGTAACTGTAAAAGGAGATCATATTCCAGGGGGGAGGAGGAAATTAGTCAAACCATTCAGGCACTTCAACAAGTGGAAATCATTAAGGAAACCATAGCTGCTTTTAATAGTCCTATTTGACCTCTTTGAAAACCAAACTTGAAAAATGACTGTAGATTATAGAGAATTGAGTAAAGTCACCTCCTCACTTGCAGTTATGGTACCAGACATGGTTACACTTATGGTAAAAATTAGCAAAAAGTTACAATCCTGGAAGGTGGTCATAGATCTTGCTAATGCTTTCTTTTCAATAGAGTTTGTTTCAGAAAGCCAAGACCAGTTTGCCTTTACATGGCAACAAAAGCAATATAGTTTACAAGTGTTGCCTCAGGGATACAAACACAGTCCCTCTATTTGCCACTGAATGATAGCAGCTGATGTAGCGTTATGGTCAGGTACAGTTATGGTTTACCATTATATTGATAATCTATTGATTATGGCAGAGTCACAACAAGAAATTGAAGTAGCTGCCAAATTGTTGAAAGTACAGGTCCAAGGCCAGGCAATTAATCCTAAGAAAATACAGGGTCTTAGTATTACTGTAAAAATTTTGGGAATAGTTTGGCATCGACAGATTAGAGAAATACCAAATAAGGTACAACAAACAGGCCAGTGATTTCCTACACCAACCACAGTAAAACAGCTACAGACCTTCTTGGGACGTTTAGGGTATTGGAGAATTTTTATCCCACATCTGGCAGTATTAATGCACCCTCGGCAGAAATTAGCTAGGAAGAATGTTGCTTGTTAGTGGACCAAGCAACAACAAGAAGCCTATGATACCTACAAAGGTGGTTTGATTGAGCATGCACAATTACACATTCCTAGGCAAGGATATCCTTTTGAATTAGAAGTAATAATTTCAGACTCGTGGAGATTGTGACAGATGACTGGGTCAAAAAATTCGAAAGAACCTGTAGGATTTTGGCCCAAGGCATTACAAGTTTCCTCTATACATTATACCCCAATAGAAAAAACAAATTTTAGCTGTAGTTTGAGCACTACAGGAAACTGAAAGAATCACAGGCCAAGATAGCGTGACTGTACACATACCCATACAAATTCATCGTTGGTTAGTCTGGAGAAAAGGAGGCTGAGGGGAGACCTTATCACTCTCCACAACTGCCTGAAAGGAAGTTGTAGTGAGGTGGGTGCCAGTCTTTTTTTCCCCCCCAAGTAACAAGTGATAAGATGAAAGAAAACAGCCTCAAGTTGCACCAGGGAGGTTTAGATTAGATATTAGGAAAAATTTCTTCACCAAAAGGGTTATCAAGCATTGGAACAGGCTGCCCAGGGAAGTGGTTGAGTCACCATCCCTAGAGGTATTTAAAAGACATTAGACATGGTACTTAGGGACATGGTTTAGTGGTAGACTTGGTAGTGTTCGGTTTATGGTTGGACTCAATGATCTTAAGGGTCTGTCATGGTTTCAGCTGAGATAGAGTTGACTTTCTTACTAGCAGCTGGAATAGTCCTAAGTTTTTGGATTTGCGACGAGAATGGTGTTGATAGCACACTGGTGGTTTTAGTTGTTGCTAAGCAGTCAAGGCCTTTTTTGCTCCTCATACCACCCTGCCAGTGAGAAGGTTAGGAGTACACAAAGTTGTGAGGAGACACAGCCCAGACAGCTGACCCCAACTGACCAAAGGGATATTCCATACCACATCGCATCATGCCCAGCATATAAAGTTGGAGGAAGAAGAAGGAAAGAGGGGACATTCAGAGTTATGGTGTTTGTCTTACCAAGTAACCAGTACACATGACGGAGCCCTGTTTCCTAGAAATGTCTGAACACCTGCCTGCTGATGGGAAGTTGCGAATTCCTTGTTTTGCTTCTGTGCACAGATCTCACTCTACCTATTAAACTGCCTTTATCTCAGTCCACAAGTTTTCTCACTTTAATTCTTCTGATTCTCTCCCCCATTCCATGGGGGAGGGGAGTGGAATGAGCAAGCAGTTGCACAGTGCTTAGTTGTCAGCTGGGGTTAAACCACAACATGGTCTTTTACAACTAAATGATTCTATGGCTGGGTTACTGATGATTCCATTAGGGCCATGCAGGGGTAGCTCAGGCAGCCAACACATCGGAAGAAACGTTATTTACAGCAACAATTTCTACTAGGAAAACCACACGTAACCACTCCACCCTTCTAGGAACTGTATCATTTAATCATATGCCCACACTAGGAGAAACTCTTCCCTTGGAGATATCCCTGCATCTCCTGTGGATGAACTCTTCCTTATGACAAGTTAATGCAAGAGCACGAAAAAAGATGCGTGGTTTACCAGTGGAAGCATAATGTACGTGGCAATTGGACAAAGACAATGGAGAACAGTGGCATATGCTCCAGTTCCAGGAATTATATTATAGCAAGCAGGTGTACAGGCATCTAGTCAGTGGGCATGTAGCTTGTGGACGTGGATCAGCTTGTACTGCACATGCATTGGACACTGCTCACAATCAAACCCCTCTGCCACTACTTATTTATAATGTGTGTGGACATAATTGTACTATTTGTACACAGCTACATTTAAGGGCATCACATAGGCCACACGGAAAGATAAAACAGGGCCAGTGGGCCTTGAATACCTGTCAGGTTGATTACATGGGCCCCCTGCCCCCATTGAGGGGGTGGCAATATATATTCACTGCTGTAGACGCAGTGTCAGGCCTGGTTTTTGCTAAACCCAAATATGCTCATCAACATAGCACAATTGAAGCATTAAAACAACTCATTCATCAATACAGACCTCCTCACCAAATACAAAGTGAGCAAGGAACACACTTCAGTGCACACGATCTCTAAGACTGAGCTGAAGGGCTAGTGATAGATTGGATATTCCACATTGCCTATGATCCCCAAGCTAATGGCTTGATTGAAAGAACGAATGGCATGTTGAAAGAACAATTAAAAACAAAGTACTAAAACTGTACAACATTGGAGTTCACATCTTACTAAAGCAGTTTTTGTTAAACAGCTGGAATATTCATAATCAAACACCCTGTGATTGTATTACACCACCAGTACAAAACATGGTGAGAATTGAAATTCTTCTAGACAGTATTTCCCCAAAAAATATTAAGTACAGGGAAAATAGAATTGTTTACACTGACAGATTGCACAGTGGAACCACAATCTATTAGTTTAGATGCAGAGATTCATATAATAACCCCTAAGAATGCTGGATTCATATAACAACCCCTGAGAATGCTATATGGTTCTGTAACCCAGCTTCTCCTCTTATTTTACATCCTCTGTTGATATCAGATTCTCAGGTTCTTGTATTTCAGATATCTTCAACAAATACTGTGCCTTATCTAGAGGACATAGCATTAAAATGATGTTTTGGTGTCATGAACCCAACATCAAATTGAAGTTCAATCTGAAAAAGTGCTCTTCAATCTGTGTGGACAATTACCCTACATGAGGTTATCAAACCCAGAGTAATATCAGCTGAAGCATACTGCAAGGAGATGACATTACCATTTTCCTCCCTCATCACAGGTTGGCTCATTGTGCTTTGTAGTCATGTACTATAAGCACATGCCTTGGTAACATACTTGGTAGCAAGTATTAAACACTTTGCATGTGCTCTAGCACCAGGTTTAAATTGGACAAACACAATTGCTGCCTCAAATTTGGAGGTAACAGCTGTACAACAGAGAACATTACCAAAAAAAGCATTTGGAAGTGGACTATCTCCTTCAACACTGTAAATGCTGCTCCAATTTTGAAAGCACATGTTACTTTAATATAGCTGATGAATCAGCCAGCATAGAGGACAACATTCAACATCTCCAGGACTCAATGCATCAAATAGATGAATCTACTGGTGGTGCCTGGCTAGCACAGCAGTTTAATTCCCCAATAGAATGGGTGGGACACCTGATTCAAAGCATTAATGTAGGGATATGTTTATTCCTTTCTCTATATATGTTTTTTACATGCCTCTAAATTACCCTGCCCTACACCCTACAAGCCCAAATGGACACCTCCAGCTTTGCCAAGCCCACATGAAGTAGTCCCTTGAGCAAAGGGGTGGAATACTGGTTAATAATGGAAGATTGGTGAGGATTATAAACACACTTAAGTGACCTGCAGCTGAGGTGTAGAAAAATATACATCTATCATACTAGTTGTTGTTTATCCTTGTGTGCTTGACAAGCAGAACATCTGTGTTTAGATAACATAGGTCTGTGATAGACTTAGAGGCACCTTATCAGACATACTTGAAATTCCTACCCTGCTACAGAGAAGATCAAAGCACAGCGGTAAACTATGCCTGCACGAATCCTTGATAAACAGGCAAAACCAGCACAGTCAGCAATCCTCCAGCATGGACCTCCATGCAGTGCCTGCATCCCCACTTGTGTGCCTCTGCCTGGGTGCTACTTCAGGGATTCCCTAGTTGGCAAGGTAACAAAAATAAATATAATCTTTGCATTTCACCTGTGTTTGTTCCTGCATCCTGCCTGTCCTGACACACACAACTCCAGATGGATTTGGTTTTCCTAACCCCCATCCTTAGACACTTGGCCAGTGGCTCTATTTCTTCTGGGTCACCTGTCCTTGCTTCCACCTCTTGTATGCTTCCTTTTCATGCTGGAGTTCAGTCAGGATCTCCTTGTTCATCCATGCAGGCCCTCCTGCCACCTTTGCAGGTCTTCCTGCACACTGGTATGGACCACTCTTGAGCTTGCAGGAAGTGATTCCTTGGGGAGAAGAAAAAACCCACCAACTCTCCTGGACCTCTCTTCAATGTGATCCTGAATTGATTCATCCAGTAGATCCCTGAACAGACTGAAGTCTGGCCTCTTGAAGTCCAGGACCATGATCCTGGTTTTTGCCTTCTTCCATCCTTTTATGATCCTGAGCTCCATTTCAAGGCTGTCCCAACC
The DNA here is from genome assembly GCF_028500815.1 of Rissa tridactyla. Lineage (NCBI taxonomy): Eukaryota > Metazoa > Chordata > Aves > Charadriiformes > Laridae > Rissa > Rissa tridactyla. The sequence continues at coordinate 153,650,507 of NC_071466.1, forward strand.
TTCACATCCCTGACTGGGTCTCCAACTTGCTTGTAAGGATCACTGCCAGGAGATCATCTCCCCTTATCAACTCCTGAGTGCTTTAACTCCTTAACATAGGAGACTGAGGAGTCTGCTGGACTGCTTGTGCCCTGCAACAGATACCAAGGTGGCCGAAATCCCCCATTAAGACTCTCGTTAATCCCCCATTATGCCCACAAATATGAGGCCTCTAGCTGCCCGAGGAAGGCCTCATCTAGAGCTCCATCCTGAGGAGGTAGTCTTTAGCAGACATGCACCACATTGCCCATGTTGCTCTATCCATTAATCGTGATCCATACATTCTCATCTGGCCCTAGTCAGGGCTTTATGCAATCCCACTGCCCTCTCACATAAGAAACAACTTCCCCTCCTCACCTTCCTAGCCTGTATCCCTCCATCATAGTACTCCACTCATATGAACTATCCCACTATGTCTCCGTGATCCCAATGATATTATTGTTCTATGACTGCACAATTCTCTTATTGCTCTATTTGTTCCACATGGTGTATTCAGTGTACAGACACTTCAGAGAAACACCCAATCGTACTGATTTCCTAGAAAATATAGGAAAGCATTTCCTACAAAGCTGTCCTGTAGGCACCTGTTTGTATACATGTACTTGGATGACCCCACTTCATCCCTATTGAGTTGATTGTAAAGTCCCCTCTGTTCAAATAAGCCCATACCCTTTGCTTGATAACATGATTCCTTATTTCCTCACTTCTTTGTCATCCTCTTTCCCTGGATCCCATCCTCTGGAATTCCTCGTTTAAAACTCTTTATCAGGTTGACCATCCTGTTGGCAAAGATGCTCCTCCCATACCTCTTAGTTTAGTGGATCTCAGCTCTTCCAAGCGGTATTCAGTCCTCAGAGCATGCCATGTTCATAGAAACCAAAACACCATCACTGTTGGCCAGCAGGGCTGAGGAGACACCGGATGGATGCTTATGCCCTTAATCATCACCCAAGAGGTATATGTATCATGTTTGATACTTCCCATGGCAATATCATTGATACCCCCACAAAAAAGATCAGGGAAAAAGAATCAGAGACAGAGAAGCTTCTTCAGGCTCTCCATGATCTAACAGATTGGATGCCTTGGAAAACAGCAACAGGTCCACAGACAGGCCTGTTCCCTACAGCAGAGGGGTCACCATCTACTAACCCTCAGTGTTTCCTTCTGGTGCTCCTGCATGACTCAGGCTCAGCCAGCTCAGGTGTTTCACTTGACAGAGCTCCCAGCCTCTTTTCTCCAACCATGACACTGAACATATCTTGTAGTTATAAGTCTTCAGACAGAGCATGAGTCTTCCTGCTAGTACCAGGAGACACTAGCTTCCAGCTTTCACCATCCTGGGAGTCTCTACTTCCCACCCTGATAAGCAGGCTCAGCCTGCCCCTCCTTCAGTACATACCTTTGTGGTTTCTTGAAGCTGTAAGGTCTCAGAAAAGATCCAGTCAGTCTCTGATGATGCATCATGTGTTGACATCCTCTTGCAGCTCCTTTGCTTAATAAAACACCTTAAAAACTGTTTATCTCCTGTCAGGCTAAAGGAGGGTCTCTCCTTGCTCCTTCCAAAGCTCTGACTGGGTTGAGACCTCCAACATTACAGACGAAGTTTTTCCAACAGCTGCTGAGAACAGTGCCTTGTAGTACAGCCCCACCACTGCCGAGGAAGTGGGTGCTCTTGACAAGATAAGGCACTTACCCTTCCCACAACAGCTGCACTCAAAGACCTGTGCTTTAGGACCAGCTCTTATATAGGCTTCTCCTGAGCACAGGCGGAAAAGGGTGCCAGACCCTCCCTAATCAGTGCCAGCTGGAACAAAAACTCCAAGGGCCCTTTGATCAAGGACAGCTGACAGAGCTCTAGCTAAAGCTAGACCCTGCTAGAAGTTAAGGCCTCCTATAGCTCTCTATTCCCAACAGTGACAGGCACCCTCAAGCTCCTCAAAGGCTTCCCAAAAGTGTTCCCAGAGGTCCTTTGACAATGATCCCAGAAGATGGTCCCAGAAGATCTGGAAGCAAGAGCCCAGAAACTGCTGTGCCAAATATTCATGGCCTCTTTCAGCTGTGCTTTCCAAGGAAGATTTCTGTGACTATTAGATTTTATTAGCAATGGTGTTAGAGCTTGTTATTGCTCAGTATTAACATGACTGAGAATTTAGTTGGCAAGGAACAAGGTACCAGAATGCATGTTGGAATAGTAATTTTTGACAAAGCCAGTCTCTGTTGAAGAGGAAGAACATGTCTAGTGATCCATTCCAGCAGACACAATTTTTATTCTGAAGTCTGTGTAAGGATCCACCTAGCCCATCATGCCAGCTGATACCGTGATAATGGGAATGCCTGCATTTCTATGCTGGTGAGAGGAGTACTATAGCCTAATCTTGGCCAAGCATTGAGTACAATGCAAAGAGAGGCTGAGAGCAGTAAGTGGTGACAAACGGGACCATAGAGCAAGAACTGAGCAGGAGCTGGGCTGATAACTGACAGAAGAACATGTTAGCAGGAACAAACAGAAGACCTTACAATGAGGAGTTAGTGATCCTGAGGTATATGCAACTATGACTAGGCCTTCCCAGCTGGTGCCGGTATGTATCACTGAATGGCCTGCTCCACTTAAGTGAACGTTGAATGACCAAATCTGCTTTGGGCAGCATCCCCAATCCATGTCCTGTTATGCTAGCTTACAGATGTTACAACAGAATGTATAGGTGGTCCTGTTTGATGTTTTGGCATATATGACTTGTCCTTTGTGGACATTTCACATTCTGTGGACAACAGATCAATGGTTGTATTGTGAAGAAAAAGACTGGTCCGAACACTAATAGAGTCTGACAACACGTTACAAAACAAAGGTTTCAAAACAAAGGTTTACTGAGGGAGTGAGAAAGATGAGCAACAATGTGCCCATACAGCGACTCACCCAATCACGAATAGCAAACACGGGATCATAAATGATGCCATGGCTCCAGCGGACTGCCAGGGACACTTGGCATCCCGGTCATCTGGCAGCCACATCCATTTGTATGAATGCCTTCTGAAGGTGGGTAAGAGTCACTCCACCCCATGGCTCCGCACATGGAACTGTGATTGGAGAGAATCGTATCTCACGTGGGTAATGTGGGTGGCATCCAGCCTACGCTGCTGGTGTTGGTCAAGGGGCAGGGGGTTAGGAGAAAGGGTGTCAAAGACTTTAAAAGCAGTACAGGTGGTGAGGTATTCTGAACCTCACCACTGTTTTGAATTCTGCACAGTGTGCCATGGCTACCTTGAAGAGGTCTCAAATGCTGACACACCTTTGGCTTCTGTGGTGGATGTACTCGACCCCTTAACCAAACTAGCAGTAGTTTGGTATGGGCTCCAAAGGAGATAAAGGCCTGAGCTGTAGCCAGGCCAAGAACTCCTCTATTTTCAACCTTTTCTCCAAAAATATACAAAGGACACAGTAAACATCAATACAGATGAGTTTTGGAACACTGATCATGAGATTAATGCATAACTAACAGGTGGCTTTTCCAAAACTCATTTATCAAGAAAACAAAGTTGTGGATACAGGGAGTCTTGTGCATACCTTTTCAATCGCATCTAATTTGATTACAAGCCAACTACTTTATCCCATAAATATGACAGCCTAAGTGAACCTTCTCTGAGCTCTCCCTGCTAGGCAGTGTGGTGGTGATCCCCCCTTGAGCTGGGACACCTCTCAATGTTGCTCCTTCATGCAGAAAGACCTTTTACCAACGGCAGATCTTTGGTAAGTGACTGATATTGTGCATAACCCTGTAGTATGATAACTTTGATTTTGCCTTGGTAACATTGATTGCATGCTGAATTGATGCTAATGGAACAGATACAATCCTTTAGACATAAACCATCGACCAAGTCTGGGACTAAGTCTGGATCCAGCTGCACCTGGATTCCTCTCTGAGAAAGAGTTTAGAATGCAAGGAGGTCCATTCTGAACCTTGTGACTCAACGGGAGGGCCTCCCTTACCCTTTGTGTCCTTGGTCTTTTTGTGAATCATTCTAGCTCAAGTGTAATTCAATTTTCCTTTGTATGTTTTTCCGTGCAGTAATTAATAGAGTGAACCTTGCCATCGAACTTCATTAAGTCGCACTTTTACAACATTATGTTAAAATCACTTTGCTAACACTCTTGACAGTGGTTCTTTAAGTGATCTAAATCTCCCATCTGCAACAAATTGGCATAGTTGGCAGGATGCTAAATCGGTATCTGAGAGCTTCCCAGCATGAGAAAGGATATAAGATTTACCCATTACTTTTTGGTTTTTAATTATTCAATAAATAGCAATTAATCATGTATACCTCTGACCTGCCTTTCTTATTGAGATCTGGAAAGAACCTTACACCTGCTCCGGTGTAAAAGATAGCATTGTCCAGTGGAGGGCAGAGATTGTGAATACGCAAACATGTATGGCGTGATCCTTTAATAGCCTAAGCATTCAATCACATAATTACTGTAAACTATTTAAAGTGTAGCAACATATAATTATGATAAATAAGATCTCAAGTTCTCCTAGCTTTTTAAGGTGTGCAGGACCACCACTGTTGCTCTTAGGGTCCATGTTTCTGGCCCAGTGGCTCCTAGAGTGTCGTGTCCGGCACATTGAAGTGCTCTGGGGGAAACCCATACTGTAACAAGTCCTCAAGATCCTACATAAGCATTTGTGGTTTGTTTTCTTTAACGATAGCAAGGTAACACTTGTAAATGAAGCATTACAGAATGCCATTGATTGATTCTGCATACCTGGTTCTGAAACAATGGCATCCACATGACTAGTTCATTTTGTTGCAGCCTTGTACACTATCTAAAGATCATGCTGTTTCCTTTCATTGTTATACAATTACTCTTGTTCAGAAGACTCTTGTGACTCTTGTACAGTGGTTGGCTGATTTTCCATCATGCAGTTCCTTTTTTTTCTTAGATGTCCTTCAGGATACGCTTTTCTAATAACATAAACAGCATTTTTCAGATGTGGCATCTTGACAACCTTTGCGCATGCTACTTATGTGTAACACACATCCTTGCTCTAGGATCAGTGAATAGGTTGTGCACACATTCTTGTCCAAAGTTCATTAAATTTTTTTTCTACAAAACAATGGTTCATTAAGAGAATATATCTATATACACAATACTTTTGCATTATACTCGTTATTACTATTTGTCTAATTATGGCAGTGTTACTGTCACATTGATCTATCAGGTTTACTTAAATGTATTTGATTCCCTTAAGGTTATGACACCAGATGACACCTCAACCTATGTTGAAGCGAGTAATCATAAATCTTACTTCATTTGCACTTTAGAGCTCTGTTTAGTACTTAAGGAGCCAGGAGGTCACTAAACTGTAAAAAAGAAGGTTGACAGATGTTTTACTACACATCAGTAAAACAATTTTATAGTTTCTACTGTGTCTTGTTTGACAGCAGTGTTCTTTCTTTGTTTTTTTTTTTCACTTAGTGACACAGCATTATGATTTGGTTCTCTGGGCACAAGAGATGATGGGATTCTCTCAGTGAAGACCTTATTTTCACTGAGTTTGAACATACATGCTGTGTTGAAGAAGGTACCAGACTGTATTTCCAAAAATATGTCCTCTGCATGAACAGCTCTAGGTAAGTAACATGTACCTTAGAAAACAATTGAAAATTCCCTTTGTTTTTCCTTTCTCAAAACAAATGGTGCTGTGTACAAAGCTACTACTTCATCTCCCTTGTCTAAGACTTAAGAAGAAGCAGAAAAGGAAGGGACACTGCCCTAATCTTAAAAAAATTGCCTGTTTGATTTTAGAAATATTTAGGAGTAGTGACAGATGAGTGAGGCATCTTTCAGAGTTGCAATTTTAACTTGATACAATTTTGACAGCCTCCCACTGTTGACCATATTTATTCTCACCCACAATTCATTGTTTCATATGAGGAAAGGATTTATCGCAGTGCTTCTGGTGTTGTGCATGTATCCATGAACGCTGGTGCTGCGGTTCGCTGAAGAGTGCTTACTGTAGCAAGAACTGAACGTGCCATCTGCGAGTTGCCTGTGAGCTTTCCCATCCCATATGCAGGACTCCCTTACTAAATATCCCATGACTTCTTTCTCCTTGTCTTATGACCATTTCTTTTAAGAGGTGACACAACTTTAACACTATGGAAGCGCCATCCAGGTCCCTGTTTCCCAATAATTATTAGGAACACAAAACATTTCCCTTAGTTTTCTCATCCCGTCTTCAAGCGCCTACTTTCTGTCAATCCTTCCATGGAGAGGAGAAGCAGAAAGAAAACAGCTGTGGTTTCTAGTGCAGATATTCTATTCTATGCTGCAGCTATTTAGCCAGAGGATCCAATTAGTAGAGTAGGACTGTGAAGGTGAGAAAGACAGCAAGATTGCGGTGATGACCCAGATTCTTAAAAACAGCTACAGTCTTAGTTCTCTCTCTTGAGTCTGATAAACAAGTGAGGGGTCTTGAGAGGCAAGCTGTAGCCACCCCAGCACAGCTGCAGAGCTTCAGAATGACAGACATAATGACGGACCCCTACAGACATCTCTGTGTGGGAGACTGCAGTTTTCAGACATAGTTAATGCATCACAGATACAGGGTGCCTTGAATTCTTCATTGTAAAGGATGAAATCTTTTCCTGTCTTGGAACAAGATACACAGATAAGGTTTAAACGCTTTTTAGCAAAGAAGATGCATTTAGATATCCCAAAGTAATTTTCAATTGATTATTTATTTACAACTGGCAGACTTTTATTACACACAAATTACATCTTATTCATCTATCATACTCATCTTGAAACCTTCAGAATGGCTTCCATTTTTTTATACTACAGATCTTGTGACTGTTCACTATCCACATATTGCATTATTTTTCTTACATAGTGTCTTTTAGCCCATAGCACGTACTAAGGAATTTCTAATTTCCCATGGAAGTTCAGATTTTTCTTGGACTATCCTATATCAAACCACCCTGAGTTCTTCAGAGAGATGGAGCCAGTTTAACATGTTCAATTATGTGCTTTGAGGTCAAGGAGGGTGGTCTCACTGCATAATTTCATTTTAAAAATAACATTTATAATGCTTCCATGGATAGTTCATCACAGTTCTTGTTAATGCAAATCACATAGCTGCAGCTGGTTTTGCCTTATGAATCAATAAGGCAGTCTTCACCAACCTTAGAAACTCCATTGTAAGACAGTGCTTGAAGAACTATTTGGAGTAGGTAGCTTAGTTTTATTTTTGAAATAGAAAATACAAACAGGTCACCCTATGCCTAATTACTTCCTATGAGCCTGCAATTGCTCTCTTAGTATCAGTGTCCTAATTTGATCCATTACCACTTCTAATATCTTCTTAACTCCGTATTCTCCGGTCCGGGCAAAACTACATTGGTCCTGATCACGTTGCATCCGCCGAATCCACGCTAACGACTTGGTCTTTGAGAAAGGTGTCACTCAGCTAGGAACTGATTTCCAAAAGCAAGAGCTATAATAAGGCCTTTTCCCTTTAGATATAGAAAAATCTTGATTACATTTCCCTGTAATCTCCAGGAAAGGTGATATGAAGAATGAAAGAAGGCAATCAAAAAATGTCAAGCCCTTTCCAAAAGTACCTGCTTCTTTATAATTGCAATATACAATGACACAGACAGACATAGCATTAGTCTACCAGAATAACAGATATTTACCACTGAGACAATGACAGTTCATACAGATTTTGGCAGAGACTCCATTTTACATTTACTTAGAGAAGCTAAACACACATACAGGTTTATCGCTTTGACTTCCTAACATAGAGATTTGTAGTAAAAGTATTAAGATTACTGTGAATGGATTAAGAATGGAAACATTTGCATGTGAAAACAACAGGAAAAACAATAGAGGAGGGGTTAAAAGAATGCCTTATGTTGGTCCATAACTAGGGAGATGACTAACAGCAATAATTGGTAAGCACTGAGGAGCACACTGTTTGTATCACACACAAAGACCTGCACTCCAACATGGCTATGACACATATGACTTATCAGCAGAAAATCTGCAGTGTTAGAGCCCTCGGGACACTAATAAGTCTTAATAGACCTGACCAGCCTCACCGGAGACCTCCTCCCCACAGCATGGGCTCAGGAGCTCTATTTAAGCTGAGCCTTGGGCCTTTACTCCTTACCTGAGGTGTGTTGAGGGGTTGGACTAGATGATCTCCAGAGGTCCCTGCCAACCCTATGATTCTGTGAGTGCTGATTGTCAGCTCAGCTGTGCCTATGTCTAGCTATGGAGACCCTTGATCCAGCCTTCAACCTATAGACTGGCTTAACCCTGAACCTGTATCGTTGCCATGATATTGTCTCATGCTCTGGACTCTTGGTTGGACTTGGCTGACATCTCCAGGTCTGGCCTGCTTCCCTTGCTCAAATATGGTGGGCCTAGGCCTTGGGTGATGAGGGCTACGGACTGCTTGCTGTAGGATCCTCCTGAGTGCCTGTCCCCTAGGGAGCAACCTTGCTCTTGCTGCTTCCTAATAGACAGTCTGGCAGGAGGAGGACGGCAACACGTTTACAGTGTGTTGCATTGTACCCTTTCTCTTCCTTCTAGACCAGTGTGAAGACAGACTATGTCTCTGATGATACTCCTGTTTTTGTCAGGGTAGGCCTGAAAAAGTAGGAAAACAAAGATGATAGGCAGCAACTTTACAGAAGGGCTAAGGATGCTGAAGGGAGCAAGGTTCCAAGGCAATTAATTGCTCTTGCTAGAATTACTGCTGAATCTGTCCAAAAAGTAGCTAAAATTTCTGTCAGTCAACCAAGAGGAGCCCAAGAGATGCAGAGAAGACACAGTAGCTGTTTTGTGTCCTCCAGGTGACGTGCAGGTGATCCTGGTAAGTCCACTCTGACACACACATCTTTGGTGCTTGAAGTGTGAGAGAGTGAGTAAAAGCAAAATAACCTTTGAAGTAAAAGCACTTTCCCTTCCATGATGTCTCACAGTGAGTTTAGTTACATTTATTTCCTGTATTAAAGTTCCTGGGCACTTCCATAAGCTAAGAATAAGGCAACAGTGTGTACTGTAATTAATCAAGCAATTAATACTTGAACATCTACTGCTGGGTGAGCTCTGTTAGACTGGCTTGCACTGACTCCCAATTACTAATAGCTAAAGGGTATGGTATGTGCCTTATCTCTGATGCCAGAAGGTTTCTTTGCCCAACAGTCACTAACTGTTCCCGCTTTCTGGTTCATTAGCCTGTATGAATTACAAGATCCTCTTTCCGTGCTGACAAGTGTAGTATTTCTCTTAGAACAGAGTATCTCGTGTTGTTAGCCAGTGTAGTTTGTGTCAGATTGGTGGACCTTGTTGTCACTTGAAACTGGACTTGATGCATGTCAGTAAGAAGCAGACCTTGTGTCCTGCTTTTGCCCCTTTAAAGGATGACTGTAAGGTATTAATACATTAATCTCCTGATTTTGAGTGATGGTGGGCCCAAATCACAGATAATGGGCAGGTAAGGGGAAGATAGTCTGTACAGCCCCCCCTTTCAGAGCTGAACCTGAGGTGATATTTGTGTAGGACACCACAAGCAATGCTGGGGTACAGTGAGTTCTACAGTGCGTGAAGTAAAAACAATGTTTCTTGTTCTTTGCCTCCAACAATTTCAGAAACGGTCTTACATAAAGAGATAAAGTAGGCAGAACTATATCAGTGAGTATATGAGAACCTCATTAGTTCATAGTGGGAGGAATGGTGGAGAGGAATGTGTGATGACATGGAATTTGAGGTGGAAGATAAGTGTTGGAAGGCAGGCTATATTATGTGTATTTCTCTTTGATTCATGTGGAAGTTGGTTTGAATGGCTAGTCAGTGTGTTACTGAGGAGTCTGTCTGCTCTATAGTAGCACAGTCATTGGCTATCTGCATCACAAAAAATGTTCAGCTGCAAATTGTAAATGGAATAAGACTTTAAGAGGTTGATAAGTGTTGATAAATGGCAGGAGGCTCCTGAAAGATGAAAGGCAGTAAAGCAAGATGTTTTAGCTAAAATGGTGGTTCTGCACAAGACTAGCAAGATCCAGGTTGGAGGTAGCTTTGGATACCTGGAGGCAGAAGGTCAGAATCGGGAATGTTCAGTATGAGCAATTTGCTAACTAGCAAGTATCTGAGATGCTTTACCAGAGGCCTAAGGCTTTAAGGGAAGGGCTTGCAGTTTGACAAGCTGCTGCACAGGGCTGGCTAGAAGATTTCAATGAAGAGACTTACTCAATATACTGGCAAGAATTTGCAATCAGATTGAGTAAACAACATTTGGTTTGCAATCCCAGTATAGAGCCACTGGGATTCAAATTTCTGCAGGTTTTTAAACCTTGTGTAGAAGCTTGCAGTTTGAAAGTTCTGGTTGTTTAGTATTGTGAATTTTAAGCAATCTGTGCCTGTAAGCTTCCCTTAGAGTAAGGGTACAGTCCATGCTTGCTTTGCAAGTTTACTTAGGTAAAGCAGCTTTATGTAGAAGGATTTATGCCAACATCATTGACTGATACCTAGCAGACAATAAGAAACCAAGCATTAATGAGTTGCTTAACCCTGGATTGCTTACAGTGTTCAGAGTTCAGGTATGAAGTTAGGGCAAGAATAGTTCAGGGAGCCAAAGAGCTGAGGCTGGCCTGCAGAAGGTGCTGGGGTGAGACCAGCAGCACGGTAGAGAAGTGTGGCACTGAGACGGATCTTGGGCAGGGCTTGAGCAGAGTGAGCGAAGGCTTTGCGGGGGCAGAAGCTGATCGGCCATCCTGAGGCAGCGAGTGGTGTCGCTGTGGCAAAGTGTTTCAGAGGAGGTGGAGCTGAGGCTCCTGGAGTAGCTTGTCTCTCTTCCTTCTCTTTCACCCATTTTCCCAGTGCTACCTGGGACGTGCGTGGCACTTGGACTACAGTTTTGTGCTCACCCCAATGGTCCTGCACACGTGCTGTATTTTGCAGAATGTCATTATAATGGTCCAATCAACATTTATCACCCTTGGTGCATCTTCTTTAACAGACACTTCCCAGCTGTTCCTGTTTCCTGTTATTTTACAAGTGTTTGACCTCTCATGCTGTAGCTCTCATTTAAAATGCTCTGCCTCCCTTAAAGACCTATGTTAGGCTCATTCACCAAAAAATAGCTAGAAGTGCTCAATTGCTTTCTCTAGGTAGGAATTTCCTTAATTTCCACAAGCACCCGCTAATTCCCAAACCTGTTGATTGTTTTGTCTAGCAAATGACAGTATCTCTGAAATGATGGTAGGTAAGATGACAGCTATCGTTATCCATTATCCCAGGGGTCGTCTGCATTCTAGTTGTTTAGATTTCATTTGAACCTGTCTGTTGGGGGTTGATCTGTACAATCACTCATAAATCTTGTGGATTATAACAACGGGGTAGGAAATAAGGCTTTACCACTGAGAATAACAATGTAATTGCCTGTAATGTAAAAGGAGAACAAATTGGAAGCAAAACGGGAATGGGACAGAGTTGAGAAGGGGTGACATGGAAAATGAATGTCTATGAACATTAAAAGATTTGTTGTGTCCAGTGAGGGCTTGGAGCCAGTTGACATATATCTGTGTGGTGATGGGAATGCTGGAGCTGCGGTGCTTGTCACCAGGAGAGATGGGCAGCTCCACAAGACACTCTTCTTCCTGGCTGCAAGAGGTGGCTTGGGTCATGGGCCCAGATGGTGGATATAAGCCCCAAGTGCTGAGCAATAAACTTTTTGTGTGATAAACTGTGGTCTAGGTGTGCCTCGAAGCTTCCTAATTTTGCCAGTGGGGTCACAATATGTAAGTAAGCTTGTGGTTATTTTGTGAAGCAGGTTAGCTTAAGCTGAACAAGACACCCCTGATGCTCAGGTGTTTGTGAACAACAAGAGGTAGCAGTTAAACTATCTGAGGTGAATGTAGGTCTTCTGGGTGGTTTTCAAGTCTCAAACACAAGTAAGGGAATGCTGCTCTCATTGTATGCCAAATAAACATACCCTGGGAAGGGTCAAACTATTACGCTAGGAACTATGCAAGGAAAAGTTAAAGACGATTGAATAGTTTGTGCACTACAGAGGCTCTCAAATGAGTTAAAACTTGAAGGGCATACCACCTAGATATGTGAAGGAATGAAGGAAAGTTAATTGGAGCAATGCAAGTCTCTTAAGAGATGTAATTATAGAGCAACAGGGAAAAGCACGTCTAAGAACAATTCGAGGACCTGATATCGATCAAAATAACTCCCACGCAACCAAAGTCTTTGCAACAAATCATTTCTTTATTCTGCTCTTTGTGCTTAATTTGGAAACTGTCAAAGATGACAAAGCTTGAAAATTCCTGCAAATAAAGTTCTGTTCTTTAATTAAACTTAAAATTAATATAAACCAAACTTTCACCAAACACCCTAAAGTCTACAAGTGATTGATGGGTCATTGCTGGCAAATTCTGTTGGCTGACCAAGCCAGGAATGCTGGATGTGCATGTGAAGGAGAGAAACATGCTCTTCTTCACTGCTGTTCCGGGAACGGCATCCCTCAGGAACTGTCTTGGCACTTCCTCTGCACTTGTCTCTGCTCCCAGGTTCTCTGCTTTGCCATGAGCATTTCTTTAGCTTAAGCTTAACCCTTTGAGACTGCCAGCCTGGCTATCGTGTCCTTGTCCTCCCCTTCAAAATCTGATTAGCCCACATATGTAATGTAATTGAGAGAAATTGCATGTAATAAACAGCCAGATCCCTTAAACAGAAATGGCACTTATTTTATTATAGGGACAAAGTCAATAAAGCAAAAGCACAGCGCTGGGTGCATGACTCAAGTCAGAGGCACACCAGCTAATACTTCACCCACGTCTTATATACATTCAATATTGCATACGTATTCACTATTTTAGGCAGAGTAATTGTTTATGATGATTGATTATCATTAGTCCCTCTTCTCTTCTATTTGTGCGTTTCCTGCTGGCAATTGTTTATGAGGATCGATGATCTTCAGTTCCCTTTTCCCATGCATCTGTTTCCTTCCGGTAGGATCGATGATCATCAACTCCCTTCTCCTATGCATCTGTTTCCTTCTGTTAATCATTTGTGGGGTCTTTTGGAGAAGTTCTCTTTTGTTTCTCTCAGATGTTTTTCTTCATAGCTGCTGTTAGTTGTTATCTTTGAGGTTTCTCATGTTTCCTAATTTACTAAAGGTTAGTTATCCTTATAAGTCAAATATTTATAGCCTTGTTATTATGGCGAAAGTCAACAATACCTTCATTATTTTGGTATACCTGCCTATTTTGGATTCTTGTGTATGGAAACTACTTGCATGCTTTGAACTACTGTTGTGATTAAGCACGTAAAACAAGGGATTAAGCAAGGAAGAAATAATAAACCGGCGACTGAACATAAGAGAATGTAGCCTAGTTTCTTCCACCAGGTTCCCCCAAAAACATTATTCCACCAATTATCATTTAACATAGATTCCCATTTTTGAACTGGTACATGCGCAATTTTCCGGATTTCTTCTGTTATTTCCAATATTGCATCCCCATTATCATCTATCTTTAAACAACAATCTGAAGTGTTCCATTTTCCACAAACACCCCCTTCTTCCGCCAGTAAGTAGTCTAAGGCTAATCGGTTTTGGTAGATAGCAGCCCTCATTTGTTTTTGCTGTTTCGTTATTAGATTTATTGCTCGAGTTGTTCTATTAGATATTATTTCTACAACCGCCTGTAGTCAGACAATGCGGTTTAACATATAAATGGGAGTCCGGTAACGCCAGCTGCTATCTTGAGCCCAAGTGGCTGGTCCGTATCCTTGGATTATCCGTTCAGGAGGCCAATCCTCTTCACCCCACCTCTGAGATCCTCCTATAGTATCTCTTTTAGTTCTTTTTAAGGACTCATATACTGCTACTCCTAAGTCATCTCCTTTTTGTCCAGGCAATAAGAAAAATCCCGGCTGGATAATACCAAGCGTACAGCTACCCTTCCACTTAGAAGGTAGTTCTGAATAAGCTCTTTTTCTGCATATCCCGAATAACCGTTCAGGGGCTTTCCAAAACTCTGTCTGCGTCTCTGCTATATTTTCCCCAAACTTGGATATTTCTGGAATGTTTTGATAAGAGTTTAGGACCGTTTTTTTACATTTAAAAAGTCTGGTCATACTGTCATACTGACAATTTCCTGTATTATTAGTTAGGGCCCATACCCATTTTGGCTTTTCTGGGTACCACCAGGTGGAAGTCCCATTGCTGATTTTAAGTCTTTTACAAGGAGAATGTCCCACACTCTTTAAATAATTTTTACGCTCTCTCCGTAGGCATTCTTCCCCTATTGTGTTAGAACTCAAAATCCATCCCTCAGGTCGGTCTTCTCGTGTGCTACTGGTACGATTCCATTTAAGGAGTTCCACTGGCCCTAAACTGCTCCCTTTCCAAGGCCACTCTTCCGTCATTAAAGACCCTCTGCAAATCCAGCAATTTGTTACATTTAATTCCCTGCTTATTCTTTCCCCCAAATCTACAAACAAATTCTTTCCTAATGTTGGGAGTCCTATTTCTTCCTCCAACTGCTCTCTGATTTTTTGCATACAATTCTCCATCAAATCTTGGAGTTATTTTTTTCTTAATTTGTTCTATTTTATTTTTCACTATTTTGGCTTTTATCATATCTTGTACCCCACCTCCGTCTGATATGTCCCAATGCCCGGCTTTAGTAAAGCAGAGCCATTGTTCACCTCTAGGACAATGTACTCCTAGTCTTGTTCCGCCTATTCCTAAATTCTTCCCAACCCAATATTCGTGTTGGTCGTATTTGCACACTGTTAACTCATGGTGGTTATAACAGTGGCTGTTGATATGCGAATGCACTGTCATAGTGGAAACCATCTTCCTATTCCAGGAGACCTGCTGGTAACACTTCATGCATTCATTACTGGATACTAAGGATACCGCTAATAACAATACGAGGAGTGGAGGTCCAGTATGGCTTATACTCCTACCTCTCATGCCTATTGGGGTGCTTCCAACAGCCGAGAAATAATTCTTCTTGGCAGCGAGTACAGTGGCCAACCTGGTCTTGCCCTCCATCCTCTTTCGATTCGGTATCCCTGGCTCTTGTAGCAGGTAGGGTTCTTACCTCTTTTTCCAAGCAAATCATTTTTTACACTTAGAGACCACTGTTTCCCACCATTCTTCAGGAATGTCCCACAGAACCGGCACTAGCAATTCCCACCCACAAATTAATGTTACGATATTGGTGTATCGTATCTGAGTTTGAGCCAAACTCGAATTTTGCTTCCGGCAATTTAAACTGAAGGGATGTCTTCGGGATGAATGGTAATACCAATTTTGCTTACAACCTAAGCATTTGCACTTTATCCAACTATGATGTCTAGCATAGGGATGTATCAGACAAGGTATACTACGGGGTACTGGAGGGGGCTGTAGTTCTTCCTCGAGGTTAGGATATAGCCGACTATCTTCTTTATATAAATCACATGCAAGTGCAAACAGAGAGTTTTCAGTTTTACACAACCCTGACCCTCCTGTCTGTAATGGGAGTGCTCTTCCCCAAGGAGGATATCCAATTTTCCTTAAGGTTTGTCCCGGCCATACCTGAAACCAACGATAAAGTTCTGGTTTCACTCCCCAAGTTTCTGTGATTTCTAAGTTATTATTCAGTTCCTCTCCAATACATCACCATGTTCGTTGGTGTTTTAAGGTGAGTCTGGTGTCCCCGGGAGTTGAAGTCAGAGTCCAGTCTCTAGGTTCTTCTACTGGTCCTTTTATTCTGCTGGCGTGAGTCCACCATTTTTCCTTCGTCCGTACTGCAGCTTCCGTAGTCAACAGCACCTGAAAGGGACCCTCCCATTGGGGAGTTAAAGATTGCTCTCTCCATGTTTTTACTAAAACCCATTCTGCAATTTTAATGTTATGGATCTTAAAATCCACCAGGGTAGTTTGTGGGAGCAACCCCTTATTTCTTAGTTGTTCCAAGTTCTTTGCAATCTGCATTACATATTGTTTAATACTAGCCTCCCCTCCTTCATAAGTAGCCATTTCCTGCTGTGAAGCCAAGAAGGGCAAACCAAACATCATTTCATAGGGAGAGACTCCAAGATCCATTCTGGGTTGAATTCGAACCCTGAGTAATGCTAAAGGGAGGCACTTGACCCATGACAGTTGAGTTCCTATCATTAATTTGGTTAAAGCCTTTTTTAAAGTCTGATTCATTTGTTCAACCCTTCCTGAGCTTTGGGGATGCCATGGAGTGTGTAACTCCCATTAAGTACCTAAGGCTTGAGTTATCTGGGTGATTATTTTGGAGATGAAATGCGTTCCTCTGTCAGAATCTATTCTATGAACCATTCTGTATCTAGGAATAATTTATTCTAGCAGGATCTTTGTTACTACATTAGCTGATGTTCTAGTGACTGGAATTGCTTCCACACAATGGGTAAGATGGTCTACTAATACAAAGAGGAACTTCCACCTTTGGACTTGTGGAAGTTCTGTAAAATCCACTTGTATACTTTGAAAGGGGCGTAAGGCCAACTCCTGCCCTCCATGGATGGGTTTTCTCATACCTTTTTATTCACCTTTTGGCAAGTTATACACCTATCGGTGATTTGTTTAGCTACTCCGAACACCCCTATGCATCCAGATTTTCTAAGAAAGTGATCACAAATGGCCTGTGTTCCCCAGTGGGTTTCTCTATGCAATTCCTCCAATATTTTTCTCGCTAATGTTTTATTTACTATCTGACGCCCATCAGGCAACACCCATTTTCCTTCTGGAGTCTTTTCTCCTCCTATTCTAGTCAATTCCTTTTCTTCAGCTTCAGTGAATTGAGGAATATTATCTTGCTCCTCTTTTCTCTGTTGAACAACTAATAATTTCTCTTCCCCATTTTCAGCAGCCTCTTTCGCCTCTTGGTCTGCTAGATTATTTCCCCTTATTTCTGGTGTTAATCCTTTCTGATGCTCCTTTACATGGACTACTGCAATTTCCTTAGGTAGAGTTAAAGCTTCTAATACCTCCAATATTAACAGCTCGTGAACTAGTCCTTTTCCTTTTGAAGTTAGTAATCCTCTTTCTGCCCAGATTTTTCCAAAAGTATGTACCACCCCAAATGCATATTTAGAATCTGTATAAATAGTTCCTTCCTTATGTGCTAGAAATTCTAATGCCTTTTTAAGGCATATAACTCACAGCTTTGAGCAGGCCAATTAGAATAGCAGTTTTCCTTTTTCTATAATCGTCATGTTACTCCCATCTATTATTGCATATCCAGACATTCTTTTCCCTTATATACACCTAGATGATCTGTCTATGTATATCTTTTCTCCTACTGATAGGGCTTGGTCGGTCAAATCTTCTCTGATTTTTGTCTGATAATTTATTACTTCTAAACAATCGTGTACTAGTTCCTCTTTAGGTTCCCCATATAGAAACTGGGCAGGATTTTGATTCTTATCTGTTACCAAGGTTAGGTCTTCGTTGTCTAGTCAAATGGCCTCATATTTCAACATCC
Source organism: Rissa tridactyla (assembly GCF_028500815.1). NCBI lineage: Eukaryota > Metazoa > Chordata > Aves > Charadriiformes > Laridae > Rissa > Rissa tridactyla. The sequence continues at coordinate 153,668,069 of NC_071466.1, forward strand.
TAGAATCCATCAACCATTTATCTGCTTTCTGATTTAAGATATTCCATACAGAGTGTGGAGTGTGAACTATTAGCTTATCCCTGAAAGTGAGTTTTCAACTTTCTTCCACTAGTATCGAGGTAGTGGCTACCGCTTGGATGCATATTGGCCAACCTCGGCTGACTGGATCTAATAATTTTGATAAGTACGCTACCGGTTTCCTCACCCCTCCCCATTCCTGGGCCAAAATTCCATGGGCTGTCCCATTTTCCACATTGACAAACAAATAGAAGGGTTTCTCTAATGATGGTAGGCTCAGAACCGGAGCTTTTATCAGTTTTGACTTTAGTTCTTCTAGTTTTTCTTTGTCATTCTGTGTCCACTCTATCTTATCTTCCCCCGTCAATTTTTCGTATAAAAATTTCACCATCTGGGTATACCCCTCGATCCATAATCTGCAGTAGCCTAGTAGTCCTAATAACTTCCTTACTTCTCTTCTTGTAGTTGGGGGTGGGAGGGATATTATTCCGGCAATCCTCTCAGGGTTTAATTTGCAGCTTCCCTGACTTATTATATGCCCTAAGTATTGTACTTCAGGTTCTACAAATTGTAACTTTCCCTTGGAAACCCTTAAGCCTTTCTCTCCTAAAAAGTTTAATAACTGAATTGTTACTTCTCTGACTAATTTTTCTTCTTCCCCTGATATTAATAAGTCATCTACATACTGAGTGATTTGAGGTTTTGGAGGGGTGTGAAAAGATTGTAACAGCTCCTCCAGAGCCTGTCCAAACAGGTTGGGAAACTCTGTAAACCCTTGAGGTAGCTTTGTGCATCTAAGCTGCTGTTTACGTCCGGTGTTTGGGTCCTCCCATTCAAAAGCAAAGATATCTTGACTTTCCTCAGCCAGAGGCCATGCCCAAAACGCATCCTTTAAATCCACTACACTAAACCAGCTATGTTCTGGGGGAACTTTGCTCAGGAGGGTATAAGGGTTTGGTACAACAGGGTACGGAGTCAAAGTTCTCTTATTCACCTCCCGTAAGTCTTGCACCAACCTATATGTCCCGTCAGGTTTCTTTACAGGTAGGATAGGAGTGTTATGAGGAGACATACAGGGTTCGAGGGTCCCATCAGAGATGAGTCCTTCAATTACTGGCTGGAGGCCTTTTTTTCCCTCCATTGAAATGGGGTACTGCCTGACTCGTGCAGGGTGATTTTTCCTTTCTATAGAGACTTTGATTGGTTAGATATTCAGACCTCCTCTGTTACCGTCCGCAGCCCAAACTTGCTGATTAATTTTGGATTCATCCTCCTGACTTAATATTTTTGCAATCATTTTCCCCTCCTCGGGGATTACTCCAACCCCCAGCTGGATCTGCAAGTCTCTTCCCAACAGATTGCACCCAGCTCCAGGCACTAACAAGATATTCCCTACACCTATTTTGTCATTACCTTCAAAAACCACCTGCTTGATCACTGGGGCTTTAAAATTTTCCCCCTTTGCTCCCATTACATTAATTACTTCTTTACTTATAACGCATCCTTTAGGTATGTTACAAACACAAGTTCGCTCAGCTCCTGTATCTACTAGAAATTCTAATACTTCCTCCTGGGGGCCCACTCCTAGGTTTATCAAGGGCTCAAGGTGATAGCTATCGCCCAGGAGGCAGAGCTCCTGACACCCCTAATCCTCAATTTCTCTAAACATTTTCTGATCTTTATCCCTTTGAGGACATTCCTTCTTAAAATGCCCAAGTTTCCCACAATAGAAACATCCACTTCCTTCATTCCTTTTCTCAGTTCCCAATGGTCCCCTTCTGGGAGGGATCTGATTCCGTCTAACAGTCTCTTCCCGCCTTTCAGGATTCCGTCCCATCTCCCCCCTCACCCTGGGATTTTTCTGAATATTTCCTTCCCTCATGGTGGCTACCATGATTTTAGCTTTTGCTTTAGCCTTCTCCTCATCTCTTCGTACATATACTTTCTGAGTTTCCCTCAATAATTCGTTCAGGCCCCGATCCTGCCAATCCTCTAGTTTCTCTGATTTTCTTCGAATGTCTGGCCAGGCGTGTGTAACAAATTGAACTCTCAGTAATGTTTGCCCCGTGGGACTCTCTGAATCTATTCCTGAGTACTGTCGCATGTTACGTCGCAGCCTTTCAAGCCATTTGGTCAGGCTTTCCTCCCTTCCCTGCTGCCCATCAAATGCTTTTGTTACATTCTGCCCTCTAGGGGCAGCTTCTTTTATACCTTTAATAATTAAATTTCGATAATCACTCATGTTCCTACGACCCTCTACATCACTTTGATTCCAATTTGGGTGTACTATTGGCATCTTCCATTCCCCAAGTGGGCCTTGCTGATTTTCCCTTTCCCAAATTCTCATCCCAGCTGTTCTAATCATTTGCCGTTCTTCGGGAGAAAATATTATACTTATTATCGACTGCATTTCCTCCCAGGTATAAATATTAGGGCTAGGAATTGGTCTAATTGTTCTGATAGGCCTATTGGATCTTCCAGTAACCCTTTTAATTCCTTTTTAAAGTTCCTGACTTCAGTGGGAGTCAAAGGAACGTTTACAAATCCTATCCCCCCTTGTGCTCTCCCCAGGGGTACTTCCCTTAAGAGGAATAAACTAACTCCTGGTGTTTCTTGCACCGTGTCTTGATCTTCCGATTCCTTTACTTTAACAGAAGTTTTCCTCCGTAACCTAGGAGAGTTTGTAAGTGATACTTTTTCAATTAACCTCTGAGACCTGTCCGACCTTCCCGTAGCACTACGTGTCATCTCTTTCCCAGGAGAAGGGGAGGCTGTTGGAGGGAGGTGGTAGGGAGGGGGCAGAACTTCCAGAGGATCCCACCGCTTCTCCTTTTCTTCCCTTGAGATCTCAGGTATGTTAAAGGTACTAACTCCTTTTGGCCAAATCTCCCCTTTCCAGCAGGAGGCATATTCACTCACCTCTGGGCTGAATGGTTCTTTAGAGTTTACATAAAGGTTTAAAGCCTGGCATATCCACCCTTCAAAGGACCCATATCTAGGCCAATACAAATGGTCTGGTCGTATAGGTTCCTTTGTCCATTCTATCATACAATACTGAATCATTTTAACTTTATCCTTATCTTTAGTATCCGGATCAATATTCCAATTAGCCAATTTTATCCCCAAAGGAATGTCTTGGGGTATATCTGCCGGCACTTTCCCACTCCCCTTTTCCCTGGGACTCCTTTTACTTATCTTTTGTCCCATTTCCCTGGGGCTGTCTTCTGCTTACCACAGCAGTCAAGCACCCAGTTTTCCCGGGGCTGTCTTTCACTCAATCTCTGACGCTTCGTCTCTTCGCCGGCCAATTCCCTCACGGGAGATTGGAACCGCGGTTAGAAAGACTCCGCACTCGCTCCCCAGATCCGGACTGCCCGGTCCGAGTTCCACACACAGCAATCAAGCCCCAAACCCGCCCAACCAAGCAGTACTTGCAGTCCTGTTTTCTTGCCTGGGTCTTTGTGCACAAGAATTATGGGCTACTGTGGTTTTTCCTGGGGAGACTTACCCCTTTTGCTTTATGAGTCCCTCCTCTCGTGGGATTATCAGCTTGGAGTCTCAACAGGCACTGGGAAGTCCTCCGAGCAGGCCGCCGAAATCAGTGAGGTGCACCTCCTGCTCAGGGTCTCGGAGCCCGCTGGAACCAAGTGAATTCTCCCAGACGAGCCCCCAAAATTGTAATAAACAGCCAGATCCCTTAAATAGAAATGGCACTTATTTTATTATAGGGACAAAGTCAATAAAGCAAAAGCACAGCGCTGGGTGCGTGACTCAAGTCAGAGGCACACCAGCTAATACTTCACCCACGTCTTATATACATTCAATATTGCATACGTATTCACTATTTTAGGCAGAGTAATTGTTTATGATGATTGATTATCATTAGTCCCTCTTCTCTTCTATTTGTGCGTTTCCTTCTGGCAATTGTTTCTGAGGATCGATGATCTTCAGTTCCCTTTTCCCATGCATCTGTTTCCTTCTGGTAGGATCAGCTCCCTTTTCCCATGCATCTGTTTCCGTCTGGTAGGATCGATTATCATCAACTCCCTCTCCTATGCATCTGTTTCCTTCTGTTAATCATTTGTGGGATCTTTTGGAGAAGTTCTCTTTTGTTTCTCTCGGATGTTTTTTTTCATAGCTGCTGTTATTTGTTATCTTTGAGGTTTCTCATGTTTCCTAATTTACTAAAGGCTAGTTATCCTTATAAGTCAAATATTTATAGCCTTGTTATTATGGCGAAAGCCAATAATACCTTCACTATTTTTCACATTGCATAAGTATCAGTCATACTTCCAGATTGATTTGTTTCTATTAAGTTGGTGTCAAACTTGTAACACTGCTGAAGAAATGTCATACCAGCAAGACAGGGAGAGATGGGTGATCCTGCCTATTCATGCCATACAGAAGTATGTATTCCATGCCAGATGTTAATACAAACATTTTTAAGCATCGACTAGTTTCTGGGATATTCTGTTTAAAGCAAAAGAAAAGCTGGCAGAAATGGCTTCCATGGGATGTTTCATTAATGATTGCTGTAGGAAAAGCAGTTGGGACATGTTTGTCAATAACCATGTATATCTTATACCAGGTAGGAGACAACAGTAGAGTGTGTCATGAGAAGAAATCGCAGGTGCTGGAGATTTGAGGATGAAAGTCAGAGAAGAGATGCTTTTGGCTGCTTAGACATGCGATCTGTAAGAACTAGCCTAATCTATCTTAGCTTAAATCAGGAGAAACTTAATGTGAACTACGTAGTTACACAGTAGTGAAACTGTTATGAGAAGAATTTGTGTCAAGTGTCTTCCTCTTTGGTGTGAGGGGGAAAAAAACAACACAAATGAAAAATTTGAGAACTAAATGTAGCTTAGCAAAAACTAAGCACAAAAAACAGAATGGAAAAAGGCTACTTCTACTTTAGAGCAGATTCAGCCAACCTTATTTTAGAAAAGTCTCGTCTTATGACTCGGAAACACCCACAGACTTCCTCACACTTTGCTTTATCTGCTGCCTAGTTTTGTCTTGTGCATAGCCACATTGCCTGTTACAACGCTTTGTGTCTAAAAATTAGCAGAAATATTGATTTCATTTGTATTCTTAAGTTATAAGAGCATAAATAGAGTATATTTGGATGTTCTCAGGTTTACCCTGCAGCAATGTGAGAATGCCATGATTACACTTGACTCCCAGGCGTACTTTGGTTTAGGCTGACCAAGAAGCAAAACTACTTCACTCTACAAACATGGACAGCCTGTAGAAAACTTTGAGCTCTCCTTGCTGAAGCATTGAGCTGCAGCACAGCAGTGATCTCCCTGTGAGCAGGCACACCTCTCAAGGTTACTTCTTGAGTTTGAGAACTCCCTTACCTGTGACAGATGACTGATAGCATGCTGAGTTAATACTACAAAGCATTACTAATCCATGTAGCCACTCAGATATTATAAACATTCTGTGGATAATTCCCTTAGGCATGAACTGTTGACCAAGTCTGAGACCAAGATTGGATCCAGCCGTGCCTAAGCCCAAAAAGGAGTTTAGAAAGCAAAGTCAGAACCTTGTGACTCAACAGGAGGGTCCTCTTTACTCTTCAGGCCTCCGGTCCCTGTGTGAGCCATTCTAGCTCAATTTTTCCTTGTATGTTTCCTCCATGCAGTAATTAATAAGGTAGACTTTGCCATCAGATTTTGTCAAATTCCACCAAACTTTGTCAAATCATTGTTTTACCTCAGTAAAACATATTACTGCTTCTCTCTTTTCAGTGAGGTGCGTCCCTTTTCTATGACAGAAGCTTCAAATGTTTAACTTAATATCAGAGAGTGGATCTGATTTTTCTAGCCAGTCCATTTCTAAATGGATGTACATTAGACTTAATGTGAGCATAATAAAAGTAGTAGGTGAAGTTAGACATTTTATTCACCCATTAAAATAAAATTATTCGCCTTTGCTGAAAAACGTTTTGCAAGATTAATCAGTAGAACTGTAATCATTCAGTTGCAGAGCAGAGTTTATTTGGTGTTTTAACCAGTCCTTTTCTTCCAAGTATCTTAATTGCTTTTTAACAGTTATTACATGTAGTAACAATGGCTAAAAATGGGGAGTCTATTTTCAATCATGTTCTGTAGGGCCGGGGTCACCTTGAATCAAGCAACTGACACCTAGTAATGTGGGGAAGAACTGTCAGTTTTATTGATTGCGTCTGAACTTTATTGTATGAGCACAGTGAAGTGATTTAGTGCCAAGAATCCATCTCCTGATATGCTGAGTTCACTGTAAATCAGGGATGGATTCTTCTGGGCTCAGCCTCTTTCTCTGGCTTTATTTGATCACACTGTTATGTGCTAGAAAGAAAAGTTGTACAACAAACGTTCCTATTAGTTGTTTTTCACTGCGGCTTGAAGCAGGTATTAATAAAACTACACAGCTTAAAAATTACCTTCCTTCACTGACCCACTCCCCGTTTCTAAATGCACTACCCAGAAATGTGTCTGCTCCTTTTGGTTTCTCATTCAGCATTGCTGGCCAGCATCACATGTGCCCCAAGGACTCTCTACTTCTGCTTGACCATAGAAAGATTGCCGAATGCACAGATAGGCAAGGTCTATATGTTTTTCAGTGTCTGTTCTCGCTCTTTTACTGCTTGTTTGCTAGCATCTAAAATCAGGTTTTAGTAAGGGAGCTACAGTGTGCAGCAGCGCATTGGAATCTGCAATTTTCCAGTTGATGTGAACGTGGGAGCCTGTTTTTAATAGCTCACGTAGGTTAGGCCAGATAATGTCCTAGCTATCCATACTTATAATGCTTATATGCTCCTATGAAACATGTTTTTGATTTCTCTCCTTAATAGCCTTCTTCAAAGATCTCAAACACACATTTGACAGAGCTTATTTCTTCTACTGCCTTGTAACAGAATTCCAAGAATGGTGGTCAAATCTAGCCTTTTAATGGCACAAACAGGATCAAACACGTGCCTCTGCAGCAACCCTACTCTTTTAGTTTCTTGTGTGCAGAAGGTGAAAACTTTTCAAGGTTCACTTCCCCATGTTTCCTCCTCCCAAAAAACACTGATAATAGCAAAATTTAACAATCAATGGTTTTGTAAACCCCAGTTTGAGATTATTAAACCAGTCTACTGCCTAATCTGTCCTCATGTGTAGTAAAATGTGAGAGATTCTTGGATACCATGTTGCCAAGCCTGATGTATCCAGAAAAAAATCCAACACCAAACCAGACAAGCGCCCATTTAATAAGCATGCTCATAATCTTTCTGGAACTGGTAAGAGGGGTTTTAAAAAAAAATCTTCTTTCAGCGCCCACATTTGAAGTGCTGATGAGATTGTTTGTTTCTTTTGCTTAAATTGCAGCCTGATGTTTTCGCTCCATGTGTTGCTCTTCTGAGTGCATACGCTCTCTCTTCCTGCAGCCCAGGCTTGATGCGTTTTATTCTAGAGCACGCATTCTTAGCTCTGGTTCTCTACCATCCTTTGGAGTGAGCTGGCAATCAAGAGAAATCAAGGTAATGGAGAAATAACTATTTAATAACTGATATAAAAGTGTTAATATTTTACCTTCATCAGGTAAAATAAGAGACATACAGAATGTACTACACCTAATGAAGTCAAAAAAAGACTACTCGGTTAACTTATTTACTTATTTTTACTGGATGTTACGCACGCAGCCTTTTCCTGACAGTAATAGGGCTAACAAGTAAGTTCTTCAGTTTGAGTGAGATCGTCTCAGGCAAGAGCTGATATCCAGGAGAGAGATGCCTCGTTTAAAATGCTCTAGTTCAAATAGTGTATCGAGTAAAATTATGAAATACAGTGAAACAAATGGCCATCTATCAGCCTCTTAAAAGAATTGTAACAAGAGCAGTTGTGCATGAATGCTGCGACAGAACACAGCACACATGAACGCTCACGCAGACATCTCTTGCTGACAAAATATAGACATTTTCACTGTATTGCTTCAGCCTGCAAACACTTTCCTCTTATTTTGCACTCTAGAAATTTTTATATATTTTCTTCTTTTATCATTGCAGACCGGACTATAAAGATATGTGTTTGTTTTGTTGCCTGCAGTTGACCTCCCTTGGCAGCACTGCAAATCTGTATTTGGGTCACAGCCCTATTTGACAGGAGTTAAGATGCAGTGCGAGCCTGAGAGCAGATCAGTTCTATTAGCAGCATATTTCCTTTATACAGATAAGCACAAATATGAAGCATTGAGGATACATTTTTTGTGCGGTTTACAGCAAGGAATAACACATTGAAAGATATTTAAGTAATACAAAACTGAGTTAAGATAGAGTGATCCAAAGAGCAAATCAGAAGTTTGCATGTGAGCATTTAGAACTGTTATGAAAATTTTATAGACCTAATACACTTCTATTCCTTTTCCATCCACAACAGAAATCAACATGGGTATCTTTTTTAAATGTCACTCTGTCGCAGAGATACGGCACAGCACAGTAGTATGGTTTCCTAGCCCATTTCATTCATTCAGTATGGTTTCATTAGCCTATTTTAAGCCCTTCTTAACAAAGGCTTAAAAATTTTATGTTGATGTATTGATATCTTGAATACCACGGGAACTAACAGAGTCCCTGATAAGAGATCAGCTTGCAATGGGATTTCAGTGAAAAAGGTCAGAGGGGGACAATTAGCTGATTAATCTCTGACAAGGCTGAGTATCAAATTGTTACAATGACTTAAGAAACATGGTAAGTCATAGCAAAGTGGTGTGGCTGCTCTAATATTAATGTTCTGTGTAATGTGTTAAAGATGACCTATATTCCCAAAAGAGGAAATAAAAAGAGTCATTATGCTCTCTTATTGTTTCTTTGTCCGGTACAAAGGATTTCAGTGTCTTCCCTATTTTGTTTTAGTTTTTTTACCTTAATATCTTACCTTAAAGTTGCAAGATAATGATGGAGAAAGCACAGTGGCGACACAAGAAATATGCTAAAACTAACATTGAGGGGGGGAAATGTTAAACTTCATTTGTAGGAATAATGGTTGTGTCATCAGGATGGAAAACGGCTCCTCTGAAGTCAATTAAATTGAAGACAGTTAAAAGATTGGATTGACCTCAAGAAGCTTTGATCACAGGAAATACTGGTGCAATGTTTTATGAACAATGTAGGAAATACTCTTGTGAGACCTGATAGGCGGTGACTTTATTTAAACCAAACAGAAACAAACCTACTTTCACTCCCCTACACATGCACCAGAGTGTGTGTGGTGTCCAAGGAGCCTGCCCAGAAATGAGGCACCAGGGCATGAGTGTTTGAGCTATGAACACCCAGCAGTCAGGCACCACACTGCTTGTGTCCAGATGTTGTATTCGAGATCGGTTGTGATGACAGGGAGGAATGTCAAGTGTTCCTTGTCTCCTGGGTGGTTCTTATGTTGGTGACCATAGGCAGGGTTTGGATATGTCTTTTTGCAGTTTTGGATCTTACAGTGATTGATACGTTTTTATTCCATTTCTATCTCATTACAGTTCTTTGTCTCAATATCCTGTGAAACTGGATGTGATAGGGTCTTGATGACCTGCTAGTTGGGTGCTGTTAACACAGGCCCTTTTCCCCTGGTGGGTGAGCTTGGTGATCTCCACACCCAGACACACCATTCACGCTCATTCACACCAATCTTAGCCCTTCTGTTGCAGTTCTCACAGTCAAACTCATGGACATGTTGATGTAGGCTTATGTTGCAAAGATATGACCTAAGGGCAGGCCTACATTAATTTATTTTGCCCCGTAGCAGTGTTCATCACAATGGGGCTTTTATTTATTCTTTAGTGACACAACTGTATTGGCAGAAACTAATGAGCCTCCACTATACCAACAACAAAGTGATTCTGCCAGTGTAATTATGCCACTTGAGGAAACCTATATTTCTGGGTTCTGGTGAGGATAGGGTTAATTTTCACAAGGACCTGGGATGGGACACAGCTGGGTCTGTTGACCCCAAATGGGTGTTCCATACCATGTGATGCCGTCCCCAGTATATAGCTGGGAGCTGGCTGGGAAATGGGGCAGAAATTGCTGCTTGGAAGCAGACTGGGTTTTGGGATCTGGTCAGTGAGCAGTGGTACATTGTGTTTTGTATATTCCCCTATCACTATTATTATTGGGTTTTTTCCTCTTTCTGTTGCTGTTCCGTTAATCTGCCTTTATCTCAATGCATGCATTTTGCCTTTCTCTTCTGATTCTCCCCTATCCTGCTGCTGGCACGAGGAAGGTGTGAGCGAAAAGACCTTGTGGTTCTTTGTTGCTGGCTGGGGATAAACCACAACACTATATAAACTCTATATAATAGTCTTCAACTTGTTTTCTTTGTCTCTCTCTTATTTTTGTTACAGCTATGCACTGCCTTTATTTTAGTCATCTCATAAATTACTAGTTATCTATTCTTACTATCTTTGCTATCTTGTGGGTATCCCATAGATATCTAAGAGATAATGATAACATAATAATGCCAAGACATAATTGTATCTGCTGTTGTCCTCGAGTTACTGTACTTACATGTTATAGTCTACCCAAACTATTAAAATAGTTGTGGTCAGTCTCTTTCCTCACTCAGTAACACTGTTGAATGATCTTGCTCTTCCCAGACGACAGCTTGGTGGAGAATGGGAGTGCTAGTATAACTGCCCAGGCAAAAATGCTGAGGATGAAAGGCTGTAAACTGGGGCAAGACTCTGGTCAGAAAAGAGGAGTGTTGTGTTGATGGTGGCTCCCCTGGGATCCATGAAGGACTAGTGGCTTCTCATTCCACTGCAGGCTGAGATATGCATGGGCAAGACGTGATGCCCAAAAGGAGAGATAAAGGCTGCACTGCGCAATTGTTGTGGGAAGGATGTCAGCAGAAGACAGGAATCCAAGTGATGTTTCTTGCACTCTCATACTGCAAAAGCCTCAGTGTAGAGGCATTTACACCTCTGCTATGAGAATGATTGGTTGATTTTTCACTGGGAGGTTGTCCTTTTCTTTAACGTGCTATCCTGCTTATCTGTAGATCGCCCATCAAGTCTTCATGCATGCTTGCTAATCAAGATAAGTTTGTTTACTTCAGATGCAGACTAAGAGTCTTTCAGATGTTGCATCAGTGTGTTTTTCCAAGTGTGGTTCCAGATAGCCCTACCACATTCTTTGCTTTGTATATGTTCCTAGTTTAGAGTTCCCAGATTTCTTGGGGTTCTGGATGTTCCCATTACATTCCCATTACACAACAATGGAAAGCCTGTCTCTCTATATGCATATATACGTGTGTGTGTTTAAATTAATTTTAAACTATTTAATATTGACATATATTTGCAGCAATGTAATTGGTATGTGTTTACATTTGATTCTTTTGGGGTTTTCTTTTCAAAAGTTTTGAACCTTGTCCAAGGAGGACGTTCAACACCATGGGAAATTAGATCCAATATGAAGTAAACCTCCTGAAATGGGAGGAATGAGGAGGTGAAGAGCCTCAAGACCACCATATCTTATTTTATTCTTCCTGTTGCATTGACTTCCTTGCTAATGTAGACAAAACCTTAATCAACACCACTTCATCTCTTTGAGATCCTTTCAGCCTATTTGTAAAGCTTTCCAAAAGAAAACAAACATATCTTGATCCCATTGGAAAAGACATTTATTAATATTAGACATTTGTTAATAGAAGTTCGTTGCCTTGAGTGCAGAGATTTTACTGTCAAGTCACATGATTTTCATAACTGACTGGTTTCAGTCAAAAATGTAAAATAAAAATTATCAGTCTTACTAGTGTAAGAAAGGCAGGTATTGTTTTTGCAATGGAGAAAAGCTGTTTCCATCAGAGGTGACATGATAAGGGAATGACTGGACAAAGAGGCTCCAGCAAAGGCTTGTAGAACATCTCTTATCACACAGACAAAAGGACAAACTGATTCATACCGGATTAGTGTCTAGAAGGGTAGTCAAACATTTAACCAGGGCTAATGACATTGAAGTGATTTTATCAAAAAGGAAAGAAATAAACTAGTCAGATAATCCCTTTAGGTGTAGCAGAAAGGGAAGTAAACAGAGATAGGACACCCGGGAAGGATTTTAGGCGCTCCGGACAGACTGTGAACCCTGGAGTACCTAACCAATGGGAAACAGGGGAGGGAAAATTCAGCCGGGATTAGGGAATAAAAAGGAGTGCTTCAAGAACCAAAAGCGTGCCTACTTGCTAGGTCACCCGTTCTTGCAAGAATGTTTAAATAAAGTGTGCTTCGTATCGTTCACTGCCTGAGCTGTTGTTATTGGATAAGGAGTGTTTCTCATACTAGAGCATCACTCAGCAGCACATCTACTGAGCACAGAAAAGCACTGCCGGGAAACGGGCCTTGTTGGAGCTGTGTGGGTACATTGACACAGTGCATGGTCCCTGCATTAAGTAAGACTGGAGGCAGGTGTACTAGAGAGACCACTCTCTGCCTGCACAATGAGGGTGTGATGTTGGTACACAGATCAGTATGTGTTCCTGGTGCAAGGTGCCAAACTCTTTGAAATGCAATGGAAGATAATACACGACATCTTTCATTAACGTATAAGGGAAGAGCAAACAAAGTACATGGTTTGTGGTGTTCCTGCTAGAGGCACACAAGGGTTGATGCCTTCTTGAGACAAATGTGTTGGTGCCTTGAAGCTGCCCAAGTGTTTGCCAGCAGAAAAAGCCTCCAGTTGTCCCTTCTGAAGACCAGCTTTGGAGTTTCCTGGCAGTGATCCAATCGTGCTGAGATCTCTGGGAGGAGTGTCACTCCTTGAATTCTGGTGCACAACCCCTGTTGTTATTAAAAAGAAGCCAGAAAGAACGGCTGATGATTTTTCTCATGTTTGCTTTTATTTTTAGTTTTTGAGAGTCCTTTGCAATGCACTTAATTCAATGCAGCTGCTGTTACAACTTTCCAGTTTGTCCATTTGTTTCTGTAGGGATTTCTCAGAAGTGTGTGTGGTGAAATAATTTTTGGAACTAAAGGGGCTTTCTTTAGCTACAGTGCTTTTAATGCTCCAGATTTCTTGGGACACGGAGATCGAAAAGAGCCTTAGAGCTAGCAACACTGGTCACTGGAAAAGGACCAAGACGAGGTGCCAGATGGAAGTAGCGCTTGGTGTAGCTTTTAATTAAGTATTCTGTCGCTAAATTAAATTGACCAGCTTCTGTTGCTGTCTTTCTGATTCTATAACAGCAGAAGTCACTGTAGCTTATTTGAGTTATAAATCTATAACCTTCTAGCCATGGTGATTCCTTCACAAGTTACAGGTGACAGGCTTTGTATTAAGATAACAGTGGAGGTCTTGGTATTTGTCATGCTTTGCCTGGACTGGCTGAGGCTTGCCCAGAGCTTTGTGTTAGTTTTTTCTAATATGTAACAGCATTCTTCTAATGACCAGTTGGTTTTTGCCCTTTTTCTTTTTTTTTTTTTATATTTGTGCTTAGCTTTGTATTATTGTGCAATATAACCATAGTTTTTAAACAGATAGATAGTATAACTAGTGTTTATTCTGAGTGAACTATTTATGACTTTAGACCAAAGATGTAGCATGTAGGGGAGTATGTGCATGGGATAACAGAGGCCTTGGATGTGCTAAAACCAGTGGCCAGCTACTGATAGCTAAGGGAATGAAAACTTGAGGGCTGGGTAAAACTGGTCTTATGGGTGACAAAGAAGAAAAGGAAAGAGTATCCATCAAGTGTAAAATGGGAAATTCAGTTCTAACATAGAGATACATCCTTAGGAAAGAAGGGCAAGTTGCATGTTAGAAAATGTATGAAATAGTGCCAAGCAGACTGCAGTATGAGGAGAAAGAAACCCTCAACATATTCACCATCAGACCTCTTGTCCACCATCAACGTCATATTCTCCAAATGAAGGAAGGGCCAGGAAGGCTGACAATTTGCTATAACCCCTTCTTGGGCTGAAGTCAGCAACCTTAGGAGCCAGATGGGCAGTGAGAGCATAAAACCAAAGAAAAGGACTAAATGCTAGGAAGCTTTTGTGTAACAATCTTAATTTTAGTGACAATTTTAATGACATTCTTAGTGAGACTTCTTCTGTACTAAATAGAAAATTTGGACTATGCATAAGAATATCATTGCAATTTGGCTACACTAATAATCACCATTTGTTGTATTTTTATTAGATTAAGGGTTAATCATACTAACAATAAATTCTTGACTTTGCATTCAAGATACATTTTCTTTTACCCATTCTAGTTTATCTGACCTGCTCTGGTTCTAGTCAGAACTAAGCATCTGATTGAAATAAAATGGGAGGAACATGGAGATTTTGACTTTGCTATGACAGTTAGGCATCTGAGAAATTTCTGAATAATGGGGTATTTTCTAATAATGGTTTGCTTTGAAATGCAATCTGTCGTTCCAACGAAAAAGACCCGGGGTTGATTGCTTTCAATAGCTTTCAAGCTATTTTGTGAGGGAGTTTCTGTTCTTTGAGGGGTGCTCCTTGTAATCATCTTTCCATAAAAATGCACAGAATATGCAGGTATTTTTCTCAAATACCCACATCTGATCACTTTATTCAGCATGCTACTTTTTTCAGCATGCTATTTTTTTGTTCCTATTCAGGTGTTTTTACCATTCTATTCCTTTTTGCTAAGCCTCGCGTTCTAGGATAAACTAGTCGTTTTACAATCACTTTGCAAATCAGAATAGTAAAGGAAATATTATTACCCATGTACTTGAACAGAAAGAAGCTTCCATATTCCTTTTTTTTCCTTAGTCTGAAAGAGTCCAAGACCATATTTCCCAAGCTTACACCGCAAGCTCGGGAAAAGGGAGAAGCTATGTAGTGTCTCCATATGCCGTTTCTGTCCAAGAAACTGGTTGTTTTCTCAGTTTCTGCACACTTGAAAGGGTTTTGGGCATATCTGTGTGGGCAGATATGTTATTCACTGCAGTGCTGTCTCCTGTACTTTTTAACTGGGGGGGATCCCGGCAGGAAATGTTTTTGTAGACTTACGTGCACACATGCATAATGCAATGGAGTTTTAAGGGAGCATGTGATGAGCTGAAAGATTGTGGTTGGTTTTTTTTTTTTCCTATCAAGAAATTTGTGCACTATTGCCTGCTGCTGCATTTCTGTGGTGTGCTGAAGCAATATAGATTGATTGTCTTTAAAGCTGAGGAAAAGACAGGGGTAGCCAGAGAGTGGAAGGAAGTTCAAGGGGAAGACTGATCAATGACAGCTCCAGCAGTGGGTGAGCCCACGCAATTTTTTTCAGCCAGAAACTTGACAATAATTGAATGGGATCAACTCGTGACATGATTGTGAGAAACGTTCCCTATCCAATAACAATGGCTCAGGCAGTGAACGATACAAAGCACACTTTATTTAAACATTCTTGCAAGAACGGGTGACCTAGCAAGTAAGCATGCTTTTGGTTCTTGAAACACACCTTTTTATTCCCTAATCCCGGCCGAATTTTTCCGTCCCCTGTTTCCCATTGGTTAGGTACTCCAGGGTTCACAGTCTGTCCGGAGCGCCTAAAATCCTTCCCGGGTGTCCTATCTCTGTTTACTTCCCTTTCTGCTACACCTAAAGGGATTGTCTGACTAGTTTATTTCTTTCCTTTTTGGTAAAATCACTTCAATGTCATTAGCCCTGGTTAAATGTTTGACTACCCTTCTAGACACTAATCTGGTATGAATCAGTTTGTCCTTTTGTCTGTGTGATAAGAGATGTTCTACAAGCCTTTGCTGGAGCCTCTTTGTCCAGTCATTCCCTTATCATGTCACCTCTGATGGAAATGGCTTTTCTCCATTGCAAAAACAATACCTGCCTTTCTTACAATGATGTAGGCTCATATCATCCTATAGAAAAGAGCTAACTACATGTCATGGGAAAACCCAGGCACAAGTGCAGGCAGAGATAGTTAGCAAAGTTTATGAAGTGGTATTTGGGTAGGTAATCACAGCTTTCCAGAGATGTGCTCGCTTGCCTGTCTTCTACATGGGAAGGCCCCTCAGACTTTAGCCAGCAAAAAGATACTCAGCCCTTTTATGTGACAGTCCCTAGACCTCTGTAGGGATCTGAGGGACAAAAACATGCTGGTGCTATGTCCATCTGTCCCATTCCTGTATGGTGAATGCATCTGCCTTTGGAGAAGGGGCACCTTGAGATGCTTCTCAAGGGTGCTGCTTGTCTGTGAGGCTCTCATGCTACAGCTGTATCTGGGGCGGCCTCACTCCTCAGGGTGGCTCAGAAGCATGTCTCCCATTTGGCCTCAAAACAGCTGCCAATGTCTTTTGCCTTCCTGTGCACGTAGGTTGAATCATTTGCAGTAGACTGCACTAGTGCTGCTCTCAATATAACCTTTTTATATATTTCCACTATAAGATGCAATAAGAAGCTGCACTTTTAGGGAATTTACAGTGACCCCTTTCTGAACGGAGTCGTCTTACCGGAGAGGAGAAAGAACCAGGATCTCCTTTTGGGATGACCAAGTCACAGTGGATAATGGGCCTGGCATGACTGTACACCTGCCAGTAATTTTGCTTATTAGTTAAGTGAGATAGTAAAGGACTGTGAGAACACTGGCCATATATATACATTTTAGTATATGTGCCAAGCAACGTATGACATTTGGTTAATAGGGTGAAAAAGCTTTAGATGGTGGATAGATGGGTAAACACAATTTAACTTAGAATAATTGGCTAGTTAATTTACGTTTAAATTGTTTGGCTGCTTCTCCTTTACACCTGATCTAACTAAATGCACTTTGCATGAGAAAAATGTTCTGCTACTGATTTTTACTACTTTGATGGCAGTGCCTCCCTAATTATCTTCAATGATAATAAGTATCTGGGAAAACAGTGGGATTTTTTAGTTTGTTCCCATGAGATACAAATAAATCATAGCTGCGTTGCGTGACCTTGCCTCCCCAACTTGTTTTTCTTTTATCAAGGCAGGATGGTTTACACTGTGCTTTGAGATAACACATTTAAAGATGAATTGTGGTAGTTGGCCTCTGATGAGCTGCTTATATTTTGGTAAAAGAAGAGCTACTCACTCAGAAATCACAGCTATCTCTGGCGTTACAGGAGATGTGAGCTCAGTGAAAGAGCCCACCTCTGACGCAGAGCAGTCCCAGTGAATCTTCAGAACCCAGTCTTTCCCCAGCAGATCATCAACTGTCAGGCGTAGGGCTTTTGCATGTGACTAAGAGCTATGTGTACGCTCAGCGACTGCAAAAATGAAACTGATTTGGGGAAATTAGTTCAAACGGTGCCTATGCATCTATATCTCCAAGGCCCTGGGTAGCAAGTGCACAGGCTTAAGGTCCAAATTCCCAGTGAGACACACAAATCATGACAGGCAAATTCAGAGTCTTATTTGACAGAAAACAGAATACAAAAACACGACTGCACAAGCATACACAGTTTGCTACAGGGGTCCTTAAAAATCATTGCTGGTAAAACAGAATTTCTACTATGACCAGTTCTTTGTCAATTCAGCAGCTCTCAATTCCATCAAACAGGGGCTATATCCCCAGGAATTCCTCTGGCAAAGGGGTCCCCACGAAGGTTATCCAATTCTAATCTAAAGAAACTTACAGTGAAGGACAATTGACTAAAGACAGAAGTCTCTGAGTATTAGGAAGAGAGAAAGAAAGTGAGAGAGAATGAGAGCGAGACAGCTTCAGTTTCTCATATGAGTGAAGTGAGGAGAATTTATACCTGCTCTTAAGTTCTGATGAGTGGAGTCAAGGTCCCTGGTGTGGGATTTGGACATGCCTGCTCTGCTTCCACCCTTCTCCTTCTCTGTCTCTCTTGCTCTATTGAGACCCCATATTTATGTGAGAACCTTACATTGATTCCTATGGAGTCTTTTCAGATTTATGTGCATTAACAGAGAGGGGCCCTTAACTTGAAAGCAGTGTTTTGGGCAGCACCAGCAGAGAATCTGGGATGCTGGGAATCCTGGTGGTGTACCCAAGTGCTGAGTTGGCTGCTTCTCCTGACAGCAAGAGGGAGACACCAGAAAGCCATTACCTTGGAAAGGCCACCCAGGGCAGCGCCATCAGCAGCTAACAGCTCTTCCAGCAGCCAACAGCTATTCCTAGCTTGCTCCAGGCACTTGTCCCCAAAGGGACTCTGGTACCATGCCTGGAAGGGGAACTGCACCATGATGCATCCTCAGCACACGCCCATCACAGGTGCTGGGATCCCTGAGTTGCCAAGGCAGAATCAATTGCCAATTGACTGAGAAGCACTTGAGCCTGACTGCCCATCCAGCCCATTTACTTTTCTTTATTGCCCATGGCTCCTGCCCACTCACCCTCAAGCACAGCTGGGCAACCCTCCCTGCTTTGGATCTGGCCTCATGGCTGTTGAGTCAGTGGATGGCCCAGGAGCAAGCTGGAGCTCTGCGTTACACAGCAATTGCTTTCATGGTTTTGTGAGGGTGTTCATTTCCTCTCGAATAAGGTGCTTCTCCACAATAGCGTTGTCAGGATTTTTCAGAATTTCTCAGTTCTTTATTTACTGAGAAACAGTTATTTATCGCCTGACCTGCATAGCCCAGGTATAGTATTCTGCATTACCTGGCTTGCTCTAGTGAGATGCCTGTAGTACTGTCAAGGGGCAGGAAGATGCACGCAGTCAGTAATATGTACAGAAAAGTATACTTCTGAAAAGCATTCTCACACTTTTTCACTCATGTAACTAATAAGCAAAACTACCTGCAGTTATGAAGTCATGTTCCCTACACTGCCAAATGAAGAACATAGCCCAAAGATGCACTATATATTCTTACAGCAAAATAAACCTAAAATAAAAGGTGATGATGAGCCATTAGATAGGCACAAACTTATCATGTGACTTTACATTCTGGCTGTGGTTTCACAAGCTGATGAGTAGGAGTATGTCTCACGCTGCCTCCTGTCTATGTGGTGCCAACCTCACCCTTGTGCTGCTGCTCCTAGTTTCAGTGGGAGCTCGTGAGAATAGCAACCTAACTTATGTTTGGCATGTTATTTTTGTTGGTGTAAATACTCTCCTCTGTATTAAAACAATTTCCTACAGTGGATTTTAAAGTGGAAACTGCAATGTTTTAGTGGTTTGGGCCCTCAAACCAGGACAAATGTGCATGGGGACAATCAATATGCAGGGTTCTTGATGGTACGGAGCTGAGGCACAGCTGAAATGCACATCAAGGGGTCAGTACTGGAAAAGACGTGTGCCCCACAAGAAAGACATTTTCCTACAGCATCTAGAAAATTAGAGTAATGATGATGTTCAAGTGAGAGTGAGCTCAAAATTTATGCTGCTGCTTAGAAATTAATAGATTTGCGAGAATGAGTGTACTCTCCTGGGAAAAATATTGTGGAAGTGAGACACTCTGGATTTGCTTTATATTTAACAGGAGTCATGTTTGGACTCAACCGGGCTGCTGAGCCAGCAGGTCTGCAAAAGCACTTGTTTCCAGCTGTTGACAAACAGCTGTGAGAGGAAGCTTTTTAGCTTGGACATCCAAGGTCCATCATGCTTTAGATGTGGACCACATCAGATAGGTTTGTACTCATGAGGCTGTATTCCAGTGGGTGACAAATGGTAAAAAAACCACCTACTGCTTCAGCTACGGCCAGGAAGAAGGTTACATGAAAAATCCAGTCTATACTGGAAACTTTATAGTATAAATCTAGTACAGCTATAGAGGTATTTATTGATTAAGTAACCAATGATAAAGGGTCGTGTGAATTGTATGGTTTTTGTTGGTACTTTATATGAGTGTTTACGGTGACTCTAAACAGTCGTTAATTTATCATGAAACTCCTGTGTTGCTTAGTGTCCAGGGCAAGAGTTGTATAACTTTATCTAAGCTCATGTTTGGAGGAGAGAGGAGTCACTACGTATTCCAGGAAGTCCCTTTCAGACCATGATCAACACATGTTCATGTGACTCCAGAGCAAGGCATCTGTCATAAAAACTTCTTTTGTGGCAAGAGATATAAACCACCATGTCATATCCTTCCTGCACACCTCCACTTGCTCATCTACTCAGAACTTTGTGCCTAAACCATTTATAACTGCTGTAATTTGTTCAAGTTATGTCGTTAAAGTCGATGCTTTGTGGTTAAGTGCCTGTGAAAAACACCGTAAGATTAGTCAAATGATATAAAAAGGACTCCTCATAAATGCGCTATATGACATAACGTATGTGCACATAAGAGATTGTTTTAAAACCCCACAGAAGTGCAGGGAATTTGCAGAAGCAACAGTACCCCCTATAGAAAAGCAGGAAGCTGGTTGTACTGGACATAAAGCATTTTGTATTGCAGGCAGGCTTTAGTCCAATAATCCTGAAAATCCTCCAAACAAGCACTAAATATCTATGCTCAGAAAACAAACAAAAAAAAAGAATACTTCAATGCCCCAAGGGTTGATTAATCAGATAAGCCACAGCCTCAATGAGCCAAGGGAGAATAAAGATTCATCTTCAGTACCACAAGAACCACGGTCATCACCATGACGTTTTTATTGCTTATGCAGGGTTCCTGCAAACTACAGCAGGGGGAAATAACTATTTACTTGTCTTTGTTGATATCATTAACCAACTTGATTGAATCTCTCTCCTAGAAAAGGATAGCATAGAGATCTATGCACTTCTGTATCTGACAGAATACATGATTTCCGGAGGAGGCACTTTCAGTTTTGTAAAACCCAATCATACTTCACAGAAGAATTAGTTCAACTGATTTGTAAATAACAGGTTATAAATGTGCTTTCATGGTCCTAGATTATCCCTGAGTTGATGGGAATGCAGAGAAATCAAATCAAACCGTTACAAAAACCTTAAGGAAAATTGTAACTGCACGATTTAAATCACCACAGATCCCAAAGGTGCCTCTACAAATGCTTCAGCCAGGCTTAGCCTATTTGAATCAATGACTAAGCAGCAATGGTATCCTTCAGAGCCAGGGTACTCTAGGCGGCCTCAGACTCTTTTCTGAGACCAATTTGCAAATAATCTAGGCTGCAAGCTGAACTGTGTAAGACAGCATGCTGTTCAGCATTTAGGTAAATATCAAGTATGTTAAAGAGGGTTGTACACAGCAAAGGGGCAGATCTATAAGCTTGCTCTGAACCCAGACCTGCACAGGCAAGGGTTGCCCAGGGAAGTTGTGGGTGCCCCATGCCTGGAAGTGTTCAAGGCCAGGCTGGATGGGGCTTTGAGCAGCCTGGTCTAGTGGGAGGTGTCCCTGCCCATGGCAGGGGGGGTTGGAACTAGGTGATCTTTAAGGTCCCTTCCAACCTGAACCATTCTGTGATTACCAGCCTAGTTTTGGGATGAGGTATTTCCATCAGATTATATTGTGACTGGGACTCCATGTGAAAATTATGGAAACCTAAGAGAGGAGCTGAACAAATGGTGATTGGGACTGTTGTAGCTGATTGATAGTCAGTGGCTTGGTTTTGCTCTTGTTTTGTCACAAAACATTCTGTAACCTTTTAAGTTCTCTGCAATGTTGTGCACGACACAAGGTCTTCAGAGGGGTAAGCCAAGAAAACTGTAGGCCTACTTTTAGGGCATTTGGTAAGCTTCAACTCCTAAGACACTACGTGATCCTAGGTTGATAGGTCCACAAACACTGAAGATGCCTTAGCAAGCTTTATGACAGTATACTAGCCTATGCTGAAAGCATTCTTACTGGAAAGATACAGAAGAACTGGAAAGCAAAACAGACAAAACACATTAGAAGCAAAGAGCTTCCCTATTGTGAGTCCAGCTAGAACTTGACAACAGAATAGACAACTAAAACTAGCAATCTGATTTATATATGTGATGTTAGTGATGGATATCATTCAAAAAGAAAGCAACTTGAAATCCTAATCTGCAAACAAACTCTAAACTTTTATTCGGAATTTATGCAGACATTTGCGCCATAAATATTCAGGTTGTTCTGAATAGAGTGAGAGTGGAAATGTGTTTGGGCAAGTGGAAACATGAGAAGAAACAGTAGAACAAGGATTAATAATGGCATATATTGTTAGCTAAGGTCAGCAGTTCACTTGGATCACAGTGCAACCTATGCATGGTTTCATTCAATAACCAGATAGCAAGAAAATGAAATCATAAGATAAGATGACCAGAAGAAAAAGGAACTGGCTTGGAGCCAGAAGATAACTAGATAGGGAAAACAAAAGCAGAGCACTGACTCAGCAGTGTTGCCTAAGGCTCACATGGAATGAAACTAGATATGGAGGGAAAGCATCACAGTAACTATCGACTCTTAAAGGCTATATAAGGCCTATGCAAAAGCAGTTTGTTCTCAGCAATGAAGAGGATCTTGGGACACGTAGAGAGGATTCAGTAATGGCATGCCTTGTCCTACATGTCATGCACAAGTCATCCTGGCCAGATTACTTGGTTACACACATACTGATACTTCTGTTGGTGAAAATATGAGTAAACAGAGTCAGCTGACTTACAAAGTTTAATAAAAACCACTTTCCCTATCTGTAAGGTCTTGTAGTGAGTTTTGTTTCATTAACTGCCATATTAGTTGGCAGAGAATCCAAGGTGGGAAAGCAAGAGGAAGTCTTTCCATCATTGCTTCTTCGTCGTGAAAGGAAGGGGTTGGATCCATTCATTGGAAAAGAAAAAAAGGTAGAAACCACACACAGTAACTGATAATTTAGATAGAGAAAAAAAAGCCAATTTCTATATAGTGGTTGGGTCTATTGACGCAGAGATTTGTAATAGAAGCGTTAAGATTGGTAAATATACATATGTGTCTGAAAGCACCAGCAGAAACAGTAACAGAAGGGCCAAAAGAACAGCAAGTGTTGGTGGCATAAAAAGACAGATTGTTACCAAGATCCCAGAACACCAGTGAGCATAATGGGAAAAGAAGGACGGAATTGAAGATGTGAAGAGAGAATGGCAGGAAGATAAAGGACAGGATTTTATCCATAAAATATCAGAAGAGGGAGAAACAAAGAGGAGTAAATCAGCAAAGCTACTTCAGGGAGGTTGGACAGGGTGAAAAGAAAAAAGATTACAATCAGTGTGAACTCCAGAAGTACCTTGAAGAGTGAAAGGCACGTTGAAAAACCAGTTCATTTTCCCCAGTCAAGAAAGATAATGATGACCTCTCTCCCTTGTCCTCCTTTTCATATGCAAGTAATCTTGTCTAGACCACAGGCACTCTAAGTGGTCTGACCAAAGTGACTTGAATATGACAGGTACTCTTAGTGTTTGTGGGTTTGATGGTATTCACTCACATTCATGATGGCATGAGTGTGAGTGAAAACAGTATTGTTTAAAACAAAAAGTGCCTTCCCTTTCTCATTTTGCTACATTAGCAGCAACGTATTCTGAAGGGTGGCTTATTGGGTAAGGAGAATGATAGCTCTGGGCAGACCAGGTGTAGGTGTTGGCTGATAATAAATAGGTTTAGAAATAAAGAAGAGAAAATAGAAGTTATGTGGTAGAGCACCCATCCATTCTCCTGAAGAAAATTCAGGAGCAAGGGCCTGGTCATTGGACAGATAAAATGAGACCAGGCAGTGCAGCCCTGCCTGACACTGAGAAAAGTTTTGATAGATATCATACTTTATACAAAATAAGTGAAAAGAAGCAAATAACATCGCTTTATGCCATCCAAAAGGGTATCCCTTCTCGGAAAAAGCTTATGTGCTTACTGTCAGAGATGGAATAGTCAAATAGGAAATACAAAAATGTAATAATTACACTCTGCAGGTACCAAACCAGGGAATACAAGAGATTTAACTGCAGGACCATTTAACTGCTATTGCGCAGAAGATAAGTGAGTTGCAAGAGTATCAGAAGCAGGTGGGAGTCTGCAAGTTTTGATTTAAACAGTTGACCATAGAAACCCAAGATGATGGTATTACAACAGATAAAGCATAATGAATTTATGCTAAATGAATCATATTACGGTGTCTGAGTAAAGCAAGACCTAAGCTGTAAGGAGGCTGATATCTTACATCTGTTTCACCTAAAGGAAATGAGTCATTAGTCAGATGCTGGTCTTTCTGTAGGGAAGGGCAGTTTCATGATAAATGATTTTTCTCTTTGTTTTCTCTCTTCGGGGATTACCTTCTTTTATTGTAGTGTGTTACCACATATGCATCAGCTTTCTTCTGCTACCTCACTGCATGAAAACTCTTCTTTGTCAAGGCAGTGCCATCCTACTCTCATGTTAGTTTCATATGAAAATTTTCACATCAGTAGTAGTTTCGTATAAAAAGCTAAGGACTCTTTTGTATCAGGAGGTGTTAGTTCTTTTTGATTCCCAACAAGAAAGGCACAAACATGCTCAAGAAAAATAGTTATTTTATTAATATCCCAGAAAAGGTGATAGCAAGCTATAAAGTCCTACATCCCTTCTGCTGTTGGGAGCCCTGAGATGACACAGCATCAGATGGATCTCCGGTGATGGCAGGGCACACTGTGCAGATGCCATCCATGGTGAGGTTCACCAGGTCTGTGCTCACCTGCACTCTTAGAGAACTTTGCTCACAACACAGATTCGTCAGCCCTGACAGCAATCAGATCTGGGATGTGGATTAGCTTTGAAAAGTCCCTTGGGAATACACCCTAATATCCTTATGACATTCATAAACCTACAGTTCCTAGGATCAATAGATGCAATTGGTGACCAAAGACACACAATATTTCAAGTGGACAGAAGAATATACTACACATGTGCTTACAATTAAACACATTGATTAATTACTCAATGATTAAATACACATCCGTTAGGGTTGAGTAAAGGTCACATGGTATTCGTGATACAGGGGCAAACACCTGGATTAGATATTATGTGGATCACTAACTCCTGTCACAACAGTTTTACAGGCTGCCCACTACAAATGACATATGTAGAAATCCTATACATCAGCAAAAGATTCTCTACAACTGTAACTGTAAGCTTAAAGAGTTTATGGAGCACACGGGAGACCGGGGAGGGCATCTATCGTAAGCCTGTGCTAAGGTGCAGGCGTATGCAGGCAAAGGCAAGGCTTTAGCAGAGCTAGAGCTACAGGAGATAGGAAGCAAGAAACGTGAGCAAGAACTAGCAGTGTGTTAGAACTGATCGAACAGAGCAAATTCAAAATCAATTGAAGTAAAAGCTCAGTTAGTGCAGATGGATGTCAGATGATTGGAAATAACAATTGTTACAACAGGAACATCAAACAGTGAGGGGGAAAAAAAAACCAAACAAAATTAAAAAATGTGCTTGAAATGCCAGCCCCTGTAGGGGGGTTGCTAGGAATGGTGCTGGGAGAACTGCCCATCAATTGGCTAAAGAAGGAAACAGAGTGAGAGTGGGGTCAAAGGCAGGATGAGGCTGTAAAACAATTAAAATTGGCAACTTTTCAAGCTATGAGGCTAAAAATGCCAGATTTGACACATCCTTCTTAGCCACCTTGCCAACAGCACAGGCAATAGTCTTGCCATGAAAAACAACAGAAAGGCAAGCTGGTCCAAGTTACAAATCCAAAAACCAATCAGCGCTGAATCAGATGATATAGTCCATGTTTGGACAGAAGAAATATTCCAGGTATATATGGTCAGAGGTCCTAAAATTCCCTTTAAGGCATAGCTTATCACATTCATTGGCAGGAAATAGAGTTTCTTAGACTTGTATTGCCTGAACCAGCAGATACTCCTGACACTTCATTTCCTGGCCCATTGTTGCATCCATGTTTCAAGAGGCTTTGAGTGGAAGTATTCAGAGGCGACACAAATATCAGAGGTATATTTGCCCTTAATAAGATACAACTGAGATATATAGCACTGTAGAATGGCTGTGACTGATTGTGCACACCTGACTCAGAAGCAATGGTGCTCGCATGATTCATAGTTATTATATCGGAGTTATAACCATTAGCCTGCTAGTGGGGTCTATTTTTTGTTATTGCAGTCTTAGGGCCACATCTAAAGATGGCTCTGGTTCTGATATCAGTTGCTGGCGTCCTCAACAGATTCTATGTACGGTCAAGTTACGTGTCCCATATGCAATGTTTGAATTACAGGTTTTTGGTTTTCTTCAATATTGGGCTGCAACGTATAACATTTCTGTGGACTGAAGAAATACACTGTTTTGGCACAAACAGTTTATTGTTTGAATAACTAAAGTCTTAACAGCAAAGCCTTGTTATCAGTCTGGTGACAATGGTACCAACATTAATAGTTCAATTCATATAAATATTATAGAAAAAGCCATATTAATTAGCAGTTAAAACAGTTGTACAGAAAACTCCTAGTACACGCCCCTGTTCTCTGGTGTTAGACTCACCCTTCCACTGCCCTCCTGGCCCTGAAGGCTGGTGGTGACAACTCTTACTTGAAAAGGAGAGTTATGGTCATTCATTGGTATTCCTTGTTCTTCACGGGGAGGAGTTTGATGTTGATGGTGGGGACTTCTTCCTTACTCTCGGGTCTGTGCTTGGATTTATTTTTACATATTTTGTAACATGCACCACATCTTCCTCTTTCTTTATTGCTTTACAATTCCCTATTCTAACAAAAGTCACTGTCTGTGGTTTAGTTTATATTATGCTGGATACTTCCTCTTTGTTCTCTTTGTTATACTTAAAACCAGTTTTATCCAGCTCCCAAGGCTGCATTCCTTTAGTGACCAGTAATCAACCACCAGTGATTTGTTTATAACCCTGGGGCCTCTGGTATCATCTGGTGCCTGTACTTTCAAGGCCTCTGGTATCATCCTGCACTTGTACTCCTCTACACTTCTAGGTCACAGACAGTTCCCTCTACACAGAACAATGACCCGTTTTCACTAGCTATAGTTAGAGAAATACATCAAAACTACTATAACAGAATAGCACACAATTGCACGAAGCTAGCTGAAGTTAAAACAAGTCAGGTTATGTTATAGGTAATTGGATTGTTAGGCAATAGCTGTTACAGCTAAAGAAGCTAAGGCAAAGCCCCAGGCTAGGCCAAGACAAGCCCAGACAAAGCAACTGTTGACAAATCCCAACCTTGAAGCAGTACAAACTAAATCACAGCCTCTGGCCTCTGTACCAGCAACGGCAACACCGCTTTACCTGGACTACAAGGCTACACCGTCAAGATATAGTTTCCTGACAGCATTGCCATTTGTGACTCCATGAGTTTTTCATCTATCATTGGTAGTATAGTTTATGTTTTCTCTGATGTAGCTTAACATACTTTAACATATGGTATCTTAACAGTGTTATCTGGGCGTAGAGTCTCAATAGTCTCAGGACATTCCAATATGGTCCTCTTCTAGGGTTAATGACTAGATACTTTCCTCTTTTAGCAACCTTCAATATTCACTTAGTACGTTAATGGTAAAACAATACCTGCATACAACACTTTTTTCAACTGCTTGTCCTTAATATCTATCTAATTATGGCATATTACTGGTATGAATTTAAATCTGATTCTCTTCAGGTTATGATACCATGCCTTTAGTAATGAAGGACCAAAACATGAATGCCCAACCACTGTAAAAGAATACCCTATGGGTAGAAGGCTTTGAAGCATGAATGCATAATTTCAGCACAAGCAAAATTCGGTTCACTATTGGAAGTTCAATGTTAAGTGGAAGATGGTGCATTGGATGTGCAGCCCTGAACATCCATGGGGACAAATGTCTGGGCAGGTAATCCCAGCCTGCAGGCCCGCAAGTGATTTTAGAGATCATGAGGTAATAAAAGGATGGGCAGTTCGTCATTCAGATTACTGTGTGCAGGAAATAAGATTCTGGATATTTGCTTGAGCCAAAGGGTGGTGGAATTCAGGAGATGGGAAGTTCATTTCAAATAAGGATCCATGTAAAGAAATTGATAAATAGACAAGTCAGTCTGGGAGCCATTTGTGAATCAGACATGTGAAAGCTCATCAGGAGGAACAGGATTAGGAAACTGAATGAAAGAATGGTGGATATGACTGTTAGAGAAATTGCCAGCCTGAGGCACGTGACACAATGAGTAACAGCAAATATCAGTGCACAACAGAAACATGAAGCTCAAGAAAACAGGAAAGGGAAAAGAAGACAGAGGAATAAATAAACATATAATATATTACATGATAACTGGAAACATAACTGATGTGTGACTCCACACGTCACTGACTCAGCTGGAGGTCTTTGCTTCAAGGGTTTAGTGACCACAACTAGCCTCCAAGGTCTGAGGCTGAAGCAAAGGTTGCAACTGCTGAATGACCTTCAGTCATCCTGACTGCACAAGTGGTGCGTGAAAACCAAACCGTTACAGAGGCATTACAGAAGACGGTGAATAAGAGCAGGAAGGACTGTGATTACCAGTTATCCCTAATCTTGGCAGTTTTAAGATGCTCTAGTTGATTGGTGTCTGGGATTTAGTTCTTCCAAACCCTTTTTTGGAATGAAAATGCCCTTCATTATGCCCTTTACTTCACTAGAAACTCCTTCGGGGGAGATATTTTAACCTAGATAACTGAGATGCATCGGGAATGGTCAGAGATACGAGAGAAAATAAACTAGAAGATTGAAAGAGTAGGAATGATAGAAGTGAAGACGCCCCTTTGAATATGTATGTATGCAGAGGTTGGGGACACAGTTTTGTATTTGAAGTTGTTGACAGAACACAATTTGCAGGATAAAGGTGAAGATCCATCTGTGACTATAAATAGGATGGGTCCTCTATCACGTCAAATCAGTGAAATGCCATAATGAAAAATGAGTACGTGCATCACAGTTCAAATGCGTGGACTACTAAGAAAATTCTGCTGTTTTATATCCCTTAGATAGCAATGTTATTCATTGCAAGGCAAGGACTTGGAAGATTGGCGAGGAGTCAAGGACGAGGCTTGGTGTGCATGATCGAGTCCCAGTTCACAAAGCGAACATCCTGCCTCTGCTGATAATCATCAGTTCACAGTGACCTCAGCTTCTAATTACTGAAACACTGAATTGTTTGATGTGGAACCACGTGAGTGTGATAATACATAATCCACTGTCAAAAAGAGAAGAGTATATAAGTGGAGACAGGGACATCTCTGAGTTGAGCCTCAACTAGACACCTGCCCTGACTGTCTGCTTTTCCCATGGGCAGCTGGGGCAGCCCCAGCCTCCGGCATCAGGCACCGCTGGGACATCAACCCATGGATGGGGGTCAGGGTCAGGCCTAGTGAGCGAAACTAGAGCCAGACAGCCCCAGGCTGGCTGGGCAGGGCCCTGGGGACGCGCCAAGACCTGTCTGGGATGTTGACCTATTGTCAAAGGAATAGGCTTGTAGACTCTTAGGCAACAGCGAACTGTGACCAAGCTTAATTTTTAATACAGAGAATAATTATATATCAATGAGTAGATAGATTATGGCATTGTAGAATTGATTAATAATATGCAGGTGGTAAGAACAAACCATAGAAAAGTACTGCTCATTTGTCCTTTGTATAGCCCTTACCATGGCTGGCTCAAAAGCCAGTCAAGCTGGATCAACAGAATAGCGAATGTAGATAGTAAGCGTAAGACAGAATCATAGATAGGAAATAAGTGATTAACTTAGAAAAGGCTGGGCATTCAAAAATAGACAGAGACTAAGCATATAATTAATAAAACATCTTAAGTTTCTAAGAATACTACAGGTGAAGATTGTTTGAAGAAGATAAGAGACTGTGGTGATCGGAGACTGCACCATTGAGCTGCAACTTCAAAAGGGGAACTGGAACGAGATGATAAAGAATCACCTGAGACAGAGGAATTGTATGGACTTCTGAAATTACTAAAGAATAGAGAACTGAGAAGTTGTGAAGGAACATCTAGACCCTCTCGGACAAAAATACCAATTATGTAATGTTTGTTTCAACTGTATATATATGAGATTATTCCTTGTCAGTCTTTGCCAGTCACTGAGGTGATGACCCAACTCTGAGTTGTCAATAAAGCAAACCTAGAGGTACCCAACATCTGTTGAAATTCATTAACACCCGTGGCTTGATGCAGCTTGGTGAGGCTCATGGCCGACACGGCAGGGCTGTGGGGAGCTGGAGACCAGCACTGCCGTGGTGTCACTGGGGCAGGGACTGACAGCCCTAGGAGGGCACTAAAATGGGGTCCTGGGACTTGAGCAGGGTAGGGGGAGCCCCTGGGGAGCTGGGCAGGGACGCTCAGGGCTGCTGGTGCCCTCAGGTCCATGACATGGATCTAGGTAATAAGAAAAAATGGATCCAGTTTGACAGCCTCTCCATCACAAGAGAAACCCTGCTTCTTTCGGTGAAAATTGATTTTTCCACCTATTACTGGTGATGATTGTGGAAATAATGAGTGCGTATTCCTTCACTACTCTTAAGAATTATGAAAAGTTGGTGCCGTGGGTCAGTAATATTGTTTGTGTTTCAAGATGCTGGGAACAACACTGTTATTGATGGACATTTTTGATTGGAAGAAAATGAACTCTGTATGGACTAAAAATGATAGTAACCTGACCTGAAGAGTTTATTCAAACTCAATCTTGTAAAAAATCAACATAAAAGAGAGCAATTACAATAGAATCTGGACATCTAGATGAACTGAAACACATGAACAAAACATGCCATGGACTGAGATTAAAATGAGTATGAGACCCCAGGACAGAGTGGAAATTGAAACCAGGACATGTTTAGTCCCTGGTACCTCCACTTTTGCACACCACCATCGATAAGCACTCGTGGTCCTAGTGCCAACCCATTTTCTCCTTCCCTGAGCCCACCTTTTCACTGTGCCTACACATACCTGCTTGTCTCTGCCCAGATTCTTCCCAACACAAACAACATTCCCCATATTACTTCTTTGTCATTGGCCTTAACTCTGCTACTCCTGCTTCTCAACCTGGTATTTCCGACACTTGTTACCTGGACAATTTTGACCCAATGCAGTGTAACTGATATAAGTGCTAGACTGCATCAGCCTTCAAGTAGAGCAGGCTTGCCTCCTGTCGCTACCTTCCAACACTTAATTTATAGTGGTTACATTTCATTTATGTTATATGCTTTCTAAACAGAATGATTTCACTTGATCCTTGATCCTTTACTTTTTCAGAGTGCTCTCCTGCCCGTAGTTGAGCCATGGCACACACCAAGGCCTATTACACCCGGTTCCTGTTTGCATCATCCTGCTGGTCACACCTCATTATACACAGCTCCTGTTTGTGTAGTATACTCAGCTCTTGACCAAGCAGAGGCCACACCTGACAGTTGTTCCCGATGCCTGTTCCAGTGACTGACCACCCTCTCAGTAAAGAACCTTTTCCTGATGTCTAATCTGAACTTCTCCTGGTGCGGCTTCATTCCATTTCCTCATGTCCTACTGCTGGTCACCAGAGAGAGATCAGCTGCCACCCTTGAGGAAGTTGTAGACTGCAATGAGGTTGCCCCTCAGCCTTCTCCAAGCTGAAAAAACAAGTGACCTCAGCCACTCCTTATAAGTTTTGCCCTTGAGGCCTTTCACCATCTTGGTCACCCTGCTCTGGACACACTCTAGTAGTTTGATGTCCTTCTTATACTGAGGCGCCAAAAACTGCACACAGTACTTGAGGTGGGGCCGCACCAGTGTAGTGTAGAGTGGGACAATCACCTCCCTTCACTGGCTAGCTACGCTGTGCTGGATGTACCCCAGGTCACAGTTGGCCCTTTTGGGTGCCAGGGCATACTGTTGACTCATATTCAACTTGCCATCAATCCAAGCCCTCAGATCTCTTTCCGTGGGGCTGCTCTCCAGCCTCTCGTCCCCCAGTTTGTACACAAAACCAGAATTACTCCATCACAGGTGGAGAAACTGGCGCTTGCTCATGTTAAATTTCATATGGTTGGTGATTGGCCAAGCTCTCCAGCCTATCCAGATCTCTCTGTAATGCCTCTCTACCCTCAAGGGAGTCCACAGTTCCTCCTAATTTAGCATCAGAGGCAAACTTGCTTAATGTACATTTGACTCCTGTGTTCAGATCATTTATAAAAACATTGAAGAGCACTGGCCCTAAAATTGAACCCTGGAGGACCCCACTGGTGACTGGCTGCCAACCTGATGTTACCCCATTTACTATAACTCTTTGAGCCCAACCTGTCAGCCAGTTGCTCACCCAATGTATTACGGACTTGTCTAGCTGTGTGCTGGACATTTTGTCCAGAAGGATACTATGAGATGGTGGGGCCTTCAATGATGATTCTCTGTTGCTGGTGCCACCTCAGTCTCTGAGTAACCTTTTAATGCTTTTTTTTTTTTTAAGTTTCTGCGATCTGTGGCCCCTTGTACTTCCTTATATCCTTTAGATTAATTGCTAATCGTCCCTGGCAAATCACAATTTGTATAACCAGCGCAGAGATAATCAGAGATAATTGGTCACTGTGCCCTTATCCTGCAGCTTAAGTGCAGCATTGTTACATTGCTTACCTTGTTGCTTTCCAGATGTTAAATTGGCAACCTTCTAAATGTGCTAAACCAGCAAGTTGGTCTTTGTGTCACCACAAGAAAAGCTAAATATGTTGTGCTGGGAGTTGCTTTACTGTCCTGTCGTGGCACATAGTCTCATTTCCCTTTCTGTGGGTCCATTGCCTCTGGCTATTCTTAGATTTCCTCTTACATACGGGACCACAGAAATTTATTAAGAGGAATTTTGAGGTTGGTTTGAATAAAACGGGGATGACACATTGTTACCTAAGGTCGGCGGTTCACCTGGGTCACAGCACAAGCTACACATGGTTTCATTCAATAACGAGATATTGAGAAAATGGATCCATGGGACTGGTATCCCCAGCTCCTGACACCTGGTACAAGATTGTGCCAGGACACGGTGACACCTGCTATGGAACAGCGAAGCATAACAGTATGTGAGATGCTCTGGATGGCAAAACTCATGATCCCCTGGTGGTCAGGGATGCCCCCTGTGATTGCTCACTCAACTCTTGCTCAGATTTTGGCTAAGCCACAGCTCATGCTAAGGCCTGATGTATGCTGGGAGCAGCACCATTAGGTCAAAGCCAGAGCAACACCAGGTAGGCAGGACAAACTGGGCAGGAAGAGATAAAGATCATTACGCAGCCATTACCAACCACAGCTTGCTTCTCCTGCAGCCAAAATTATTGCATATTGATTTTCTGGCACCTTCTTCAGAATCCACTACTTTATGGAAGGAAGCGGTAAAGACCAAACTCCTCAACTGGGAGGTACAAATACATCAGCTGATCCAAAAGGCTTTTGAAGTGGATTAAACCACTGCCTTCGTGTTTCCCAAGGTGATACAGGCACAAGGAATGCCAGCACCCTCACTGTCGGCTGGAGTACCAGCCTCCATCATTCTTCTTCCTCTGAGGGTTGAGTGGGTGACTCATACTTTTAAAAGCCAGACTCTAGATTATGATTATTGTATTGTGCACTGATTATTAAGAATTTGACCCAATCTGCAGAGGGTGTAGGTGACTAAAAAGTCTAGTTAACTGAAATTTTAGGTCATAGGAAAGCTATACCAATTGTGAGAAATTCTGTGTAATGATAAGCTACGCTTATTGCTAAAGTCTATAAATAATAATAAAGCTCTAATTATAACCATAAACTTGTGGCCAGATCTCACTCTATCTGTCACCGTAGGGTTGTGTGACAGCTGGCCTGGAGCCAGAAGGTAACTAGAAAGGGAAAACAAAAGCACGGCGTTGACTCGGCAGCGTTTCCTAAGACTCACGTGAAGGCAAAAGGTCACAGTAGGCGTTTACTCCAAAAGGTTATGTATACATGGCCTATCCAAAAGCAGCTTGCTCTCAGCAATGAAGGGGAACTCGGGACGTACAGAGCAGATTCAGCAGCTGCCATGTCTTCTGTCACATGCCAGTCCCTCATCCTAGGTGTCACACCAGCCTGCTTGGAGACACGCATCCCGATATTTGCGTGAGTGTCAGCTCATTTATAAAGCTCAATAAAAATGACTTTCCATGACTATACAGTTCTGTAACAAGCTTTGTTTCCCTAACGGCTACTCAGGATGCATAACTTAAGGGTAGATATATTCAGTATACCTATTTAAAACTTAAACCTTTTAAACAGATCATAGCCTTTCGGTAATTTTGTGATGTTAAATTTATCTGTAAGTACTGTACTGCTTACACATGATATCCTTGCACGTTAAACATCTAACTTTTTTTTTTTTTCATCTACCTAGCTTTTACAGCAGAACCTTTACATTTATCAGTCCCCACTTCCCCTAATTGCAAGCTTCCCTCGAAGGCCCGGCTCGTCCTCGATTCGTGGGGTTGCGTGTGTGTGTGTGTGTGTGTGTGTAAGTGTGTATTTTGCTTAGAAATCGCGATGTGCCTGAAGCGGGGGAGCTGCGGGAGCTCTCCGGGGGCACAGGGAGGCAGGCAGGGAGGGAAGCAGGCGGGGAGGCAGGCTGTCAGGGAAGGAGGGAGGGGAAAGGAGGGAGGGGGAGGGAGGGGGAGGGAGGGAGGAGGGGCTCAGTCTGAAGGGATCTGTGAACCCGAAAGCGAAATTCGGCCGCGCCGCGCAGCTCCCTGTCAGCGGCCCCGTCGAAACTACAGGC
Organism: Rissa tridactyla; assembly: GCF_028500815.1. Taxonomy (NCBI): domain Eukaryota; kingdom Metazoa; phylum Chordata; class Aves; order Charadriiformes; family Laridae; genus Rissa; species Rissa tridactyla. Next base: position 153,702,621 of record NC_071466.1, read on the forward strand.
GAACCCCGCCTCCTCCTCCTCCTCCTCCTCCTCCTCCTCCACCACCGCCTCCTCCTCCTCGGCGGCACCGCCTGAACCGCACACCTCTGCCTTCGTACCGCCCCCCAGCTCGGCCACCTCAGGCCCCCGCCCGGCCCGGCCGGGGCTGGGCAGAGCGGCGGGGCCTCCTCCTCCTGCCCCGCCTCGCCGGGGGTCCCGCCCCGAGGCGGGTCCGGGCGCTGGCCCAGCCGCGCTTCGCCACCGGCGGTAGCGGTAGCCCCGGTGGTTCTCCTTCCGCTTCTCACCGGAGCCAACAGCCGGTGGCTCCGCCTCTGCGCGTCGAGTGACTGGCCAGCCGGCCGCGCCGGGTGCGGTGAGGACGGGCGGCAGTGGGAAGGGAGCGGGGCGGGCGTGAGGGATCCGCGGCGGGAGAGCAGGGAGGAAAGCTGCCGGCCCGCCCGTAAGGGCCGCGCCGCTCCTCCGGCAGGGCTCGGGGCGGGTGGTGGAGCTGTCTCCTCGGGCCGGGCCGGTGAAGCTGGGCCGCCTCCTCCCCGGGGTAGCGGGAGAGGCCGCGGGCGGAGACGCCCGGGGCTGTCGGCGGGCGAGGGCCCCCTCAGGGCCGCGGTCTCCCGGGACCGTCCTGGGGGGCAGGGGCCTGGTGTGGAGCGGGTCGGGCAGCGTGGCGTGACGCCCGGTGACCGGCAGGTAGTTAGCTGTTCCTCTTGCGGCAGCCAATTAACATTAATTAGGTGCCCCGCGAGTGGCAGAGCCCAGCACACAATGAGATCTGCGGGCGCGCTTTTCGGCCGCAGTGTTTCTGCCTGCAGAAGCGCTCGCCCCGCCCCGGTCGGCTCCGGCAGAAGTTTATTTACTGTCTTTCTCCCTGGGGTATGGCGGATCCAGGGAGATGGGGCTGGCAGACAAGAAGTAAGAGCTTCCAGGGTCGCGGGGAAGACGAGGTGTTCCGAGTCTCCCCCGTGTTTCAGCTCTGCCGTGGAAGTTCCAGGGTTTGCCCGTGATTTTTTTGCTTCTGCCTTTTCGGGTGGGCATGGCAAGGTGTGCGGTGCGGAGCCTGCATTTGTGTTAAGAGGGTACACCTGCAGCCGAGCCTTGCGGTTGAACTGACAAACCCGTTTGTATAACTAAAGGAGAAAAAAAAAAAAGGTTTTAAAGCGGTATAGGCTGATATTTCTGCTTTGGGTTGTGTGGGTAGTGTAGTTGAAAGAATTACCTAGCCAATTCCATCTGCGAAGGCAGATGGAAATGTGAGAAAAAAGGCGAGTACCCCATCAACGCTTCTTTCTCAACTTTCTTCGCGTGCTCTTGGTGAAATATGCTTGAAATAAGCTTCATATGCTCTTGGTATTGGTGAAAACTAGAGGCATCTGCTAGAATGTGAGTGGGTTTTCCCAGCACTGGAAGAAGCCCATAGGAATGCTGGAGGTTGTTTTCCTAGAAGCTGTTATGAGGTTGACTCAACTCTTTCTAGGAGCTCTGTGGTAATGTCAGGCCTTCCCCTGCTCTTAACTAGCCTCCTGGGATGACTTAAAAACAGAACAAAACAAACCCAGCTCATCCTGACTCCTGGTAAATATTTTCTGGCTATTGCATCTGGGAACAATGGGAGTAAAACTTGTCAGTAACATTAGAACCTCCTTAACTGGGCTCTTATCACCCGATTTCCTTGAATTAACCAGCCAGTGTCCCCAAACATTTAGGTAAACATTCCTGACTGAGAAAACAGACTTATGTTAAAATAACTCCTTTACTCTCGGTAGCTGTGCCAGTATAAAAGCTCCCCTGGGTCTCAAAGCAAAGTCTTAGCCAACGTGCGGAGTGAGTTCTGAAGGTGTTTATCAGGAGCCGTTGGTGCACTGTCTTCGTGTGGCGCTTCAAAGGTAAAGGATGAAGCCCTCTTCGTAGTTCGAGCTTAAGCAGTATTTTTCTTTCAGGAAATAGTATATTGTCTGGTGTTTTGGCAGGAAGTCTATGGGGCGTTCTGTTTTCCTCCTTAGTAGTAGCTAAAATAGTTTCTTCAGTTCATTGGTCTGCCAGGTATTTAGAAGAACTTCTTATTTTGTCATTTTGGTTTTGTTTTCTACTTAAAGCACAGATGCTTTTTCGCTCCTTCCCCTTCCTACCACTCTTAAAGGAAAATAATTGTAGATCAGTAAAATACTCTGCTCTTCAGGAGGCTGTCCTTCAAACACTGGCTTTTTAAAAGCCAGCAAGATATTGTCTTATGTGTCTTCTGCAGGCAAATGTGTTTTGGTAGTGATACCTGTAATCGAATTTAAAGTTAACCATGGCTCTATAGTTAATCGAGCTTTATATTCAATGGCTCCATAGTTAAGAATGTTGTAGATAGTTGCTAAGTGGTTGCTAAGAAAGGATCAAAGGGGAATTGTTTGAAGGAACATCTGTAGCCTAATTACTTGGTCTTCCTGGGACACTAAGACCTTAAATGAACATCTAATCAAGATGTTTCTACAAACAATGCCAATATGGCAGTGAAAACCAAAGTCCAGGTGTCCTTAACTGAACTGTCTTCATTATAATACTAAAAACCTACCCACAGGTCAAGAAGACCCTTGCCCAGGTGAAGACCCTTCCTCTATGGAGGTGCAGTGATTGAAGAGAATGACACACCAGATATTATAACTATATTTAAATTACTAACCAATCATTGTAATTGGGAGTGTACTACCTTGTAACATTTGTGCATAAGTATAATGAGGAAATGGGCATTGGGTTTGCTTGATTTGTGGAAATCCACTGAGCACCCAGGCCTGAGTAAAATGCAATATCTTTCCTGTGTGTGTGAGAATTAGTTTGTTGCAAGCTGGGTAATGAATGTGCTTTTCAGACAACAGTAGTAGAGTATTTTTATATCTGTTTCTAAAAATTACACAAACCAGTGTTTCCCAGCCCTTTTGTTTGCCTTTTTTTTTTTTTTTTGGCAAGGAAAAATGATTGAAAGGGGCCTGTTGTGTTTGCTTAGTCACCTCTGATGGAGTAGAGGTGTGATGGTGCACCTGGCCAGGTGTGTGCTACTCTGGCATTCCTCCTTGCCAGGCCTTTTGCCCATAATGGACCAGCTGGGCTGCTTACTGTGACCTTCTGAGCCATCACCTGGGTCTGTTGACTTTTGGCTGTAGGTTGCAGACAAGGGAAATGGCTTCTTAAATCCTGTATGTGCTGAGCTTGCTCAGTTTCGTTTGCTGCAACCATGAGCAACATATCAGTGGGTTGGAGATATGTGACTTTGTCACAGTGTTTGTGGTCTCTGCTGATCCTAATCAATGGAATCATTAATCTCTTAGTTTGGTGCTGAGCCTTTCTTCTCTTTGTTGATGACTAATAATCAACAAATGAGCACAGGAGGGAGATCAGTACTCCTTGCCCCCTGATTTAAAAGGTGGGGGGGAAGGCTGAAGACAGCAAAGAAAGAGTGAAGGGAGCAGAAGTCCAAGTAGGTGCTGTTCAGCTGTCCTACTTCCTAGAGCAGCTCGTGCTTTGCTTGTGAGAAACTGTAGAGCCTGCTGGTGACTTTTAAGAGGAGGAAAGGAAAAAAAAAAAAACCACAAGGAAAAATGGTGAAAACACACATTATGGTTGTTAGCATTGGGTGATTGCTATTCTTTGCTTTTATGAACTGATACTGGGCACTAATATTAGGAAGCTGTTACTTCAAAGCAAATAGGACTTGAAAACCTGCCAGGAGATCCTCTGATTTATTATTAGTAACTGGGGACATAGGAGACTGTTCAGTGATATTGTTGGTGTAAGTCAGTGCTACTTCAGTAAAAGTAGCGCTTGCAACTTAATGACTATTGTCCCTTCTAGGAGCAAAGGCCAGTAAGGAGCTCCTACTCTTCCAGTGGGTGCTGCGCATCTGTCTGAAGAGACACACACTAACAAGATTGCTTAAGTAAGTGATCTTACTTTTTTTTTTTTTTAAATTGGAAATATGGCAACTCTTTTATTATCTATAGTCTAGTTCATCCTGAGGCACCACAGTAGCAGATCTGGTGCAACTGAAGATGTAGAAATGGGGAAGAAAATGGGGTTGGGGAAAACATAAACTTCTCAACCTGTCTTTGCTACTCAAAGTATTTCTAAGCTGTGCTTGATACTGTTACAGCCACAGTTTTTTGAAGGACTATCACTTTCCCATTGCTGACAGGGAATGGGTTTTTGCTTTTTCATGCATTTCACTGCTAGACACTACTAGGATCTTTTCTTTTTTTGTGTCTCTGATAAGCATGAGAGTTGTTAGTTCTCAACAGTTTTGAAACTGCAAAGGGCAGTGAAAATGTAAACCAAAAAGCTGTAGGATTTTAGACTTGGAGGAATTGCAAGGAAGATCATCTAATGAGTGGAAGCATTGATAACGTAACTTGCAGTATACAGGGAACTTCACAAATCTGTAGAGAAGAAAGGCATTAACACAGCTATACTTTTTTTTTAAAAAAAAAACCAAACCCAAACACTCCTGTGATATTGAAGCTAGTAGCATGCCTTATTTCTGGTATAAATGATCTCCATAAAATGCTGAAGAGCTCTTCTAGTATGTGCTGGTGGAAGATTACTATTATTCTCCATGACTGAAATTAAATTAACTTCTTAGTTTCCGCTTCAGTCAGTATTCCATACATAGATTGTAAACTTTTCTTTAATTAGTAGTCATTAGCTGTTGAATGATTTGAGTGCAATACTTTTAAAAGGGGGTATAACTGCTGAAGATGTGAGACAGTTCTTTGAATGTGCCTTAAAACTTGGAGGGAACTTGGGGAGTCTTCAGAGATTGAAGTGCATTTCACAGTTACTCTGCATTTCACAGTGATTTCTATAAAGTGTGGTAAGTAGAAATCTGTAGCTGTAGCATAGGGCTGTAGGTATCTTCTAAAAAAAGTCATTCCATCCAGGATAAAGTGTCTTTGGACTCTGCTTTATCATTAGCTGATCTCTTTCATCGTAATAATACAATTTAAAAGCAAGAGTTACAGATGTATACTTATAGGTATATATTTCTATTATACACATGAACTATGCTACAGAGGCAAGGATATTCTCATATAAAGGAGGCTGGTGCTAGTATTAAAAAGCTTTCATCTGTAGGTTTCTGAATAGAGTATTAGGCTATGTTAATCTGTGTGGTGAATCCGATCCCCATTACTAATGCCTTTTTTCCCAGCGAATCTTCTAATTTTGTGTTGAAAATTGCTCTAATGCTTACAGCTATTAGTCAAAAGTGAACATAATTTTTCCCCTGAGGAGTGTAAGCAATAAATGCTTGGTTGATACCATCAAGCAATCAAATACAATCTTGAAGATTTTGTTTTGTTCTGAGCAGTGACATCTCCATTGCCGAAGTTGCTGTGCTGCTTGGTATTGTGGAGAATTAGAATTCTAAAAGTCCTTGCAAAGCATAGATCTTCCAAATACCTGGAGTCCATGGTCCTAGTGGAAAATTCGCTTTTTATCTTCGTGCTTGGTTTAGATGCTGTTTATGATAAATTCAGATTTTTCTGTATCTAGCACTTCTGATTGTTGATCTGTGGCATCGTGTTTATCTGTGTTATCTCATTTCTGGTGAGAATAATGACGTCTTTCCTGATGCCCTTCTGGCTGTGACCGCAATTCCTGTGGCTCTTACGCAGTGTTGCTGGGTGTGATTGCTGTAGGACTGTGATCAGGTCCATTGCCAAGTGCTATGGAGTGCTTTTTCCTTGGTTTTTTTTTTTGATTTTTGTACTGTCTCTGGATAAGTTTTAAAATTGAATTATATAGTTGTAATTTTTCAAGTTGTTATTAACTGCCTGCTTCAAGAAACGCTATTTTAGTACAATCTGTAGGGTATTAAGCAATTATGGATAGTGTAGTGTGCAGAGGTCTGTGTAGTGTAAGGCACCCATGAAAGCTATCAACCGTTGTCTTAAAACCTTACATTCAGCATAAACAGGGGAAAATTGACCAAGATTTTTAACAGTTAATCATTTTATTGACAAATTTTTTTGTACACAAGTGACACATGAATACAGGAGTATTGGGTCATATACTTTGTGACTGGTCTGTTGTTGGTTAACTGTTGGGTTTTCCTCCCCCTCTGGCTAGTTCAGCTTGAAATTACACTTGCACGCCCACACACATTGTCATAAATCCACTATGGGTAAAATTTAAATATACTGAGGTCCGCTTAATTACTGGCCCTTGGACCTCTTGCGCACCCCCTGGTATCTCCAATTGGTAACTACATATGTAGCCCTGTGACCTGCAGCTCCTTTTCCAGTTGCTGGCACCCAGACTACCCCTGCATGCCAGTCTCTCCAGTTGCCGTCACCAAGACCTCCAAGCCCTGTGGTCTTTTCTCCAGGTGCTGGCACCCTGCTCTCTTCAGTTGCTGACCTTAAACATACAAGCTATCAGCCCCTGGTCCCGACTGGACCTTGCTTACGTGTGACCAACCCTTTTTATTCTCCATCTCTATTTCACTCTTTCATTGTTCTTACACATTCTCCTTTCCCTAAGCATTCCTTAAGGTTTTTAATAGTCCTGCATCCCTGCCTCAAATATCCCTACTGAAATGTGACTTCAGATTTATAATGTGAATATTAGAATAGCCATGACTGATACATCAGTGGAAATGTGTGAGAAAGCGGCAGAAGGAATAGCAGACCACAAGTTAAAAGAATGGCCTGTGTTGACAGTGAAGGAGCACCATTTCCAGGACAGTTTCCAGCAATAAAACTGTGGAATGTGTTGAGTGTAAGGGTATGTGGAAGGTGGTGAGAGCATCTGCTTTGTTAAGGTTATCTGCTCAAGGACCTTTTCAGTGTAAATGGAGACAAGAAGGGAAAGGGAATAAACAAAATGTTCAGAGAAAAACCTGATGGCCAAACAATACTGAGGATAACAAGAAGCAAACCTCCTCAGCTATGCTAATTGATAAGAGGGTGTGGGATGTGAGGGTGTTTATTTCGACAAGATTATCTGATCAAGGACCTTGTCAAATGGGATTATAGGGGAAGGAGGGAAGCTGTAAAGAAAACTTGGAGGTAAACCTGACAGGCAAATGTGAAGGAGACAGAAGAAACAAACCTCAGCAGTCTCTCTTAATTGATGGGCCATTGAGAAACTGCAGGCAAACCTAGACTTTTAAAGTGATTAGAGTGCAAACCTAGGAGTCCCGGGTGTGGGTGGGAGAAAGAGGATGATGGAACCATGCAGAGGGGGAGCAGACAGAAGAGGGTATAGAAGGCGTCAGTCCTGTGTAAACCATGGCTGTCAGGAGGTCTGTCTGACTGAGTCCTCTGTCTGATCCCTGCAGCCAGTCCTGTCTTCTTAAGTCCTTTCTTAACTATCTGCATCATCTCAATCTCTGTCCCCTGTGTGCAAGTGCTACAAGAACTATGTGCCAGCTACTGAGGAGACCAGTGTGCGTTGGTAACTGGGCCAGCATGTGGAGTCAGACTTGAGGTGTAGGCACCCCTGGGCCATGGTGCTGCTGGAGTGAGAGGGTGTCTCGGCATCAGTAATTGGAAGGACCATAGCTCATGGGAACATCTCCACAGGTTCCACAGGCTTTGTCTGGAGTGTAGACACCCCTGGCCTGCGGTGCCAGCAATTGGAATGAACAGGAGACTCACCAGGGTGAGTGGAGTGAATGAGGGTCTCAGTGCTGGTGGCTGGAGCAGAACTGTGGGTCTCAGCCCGTCTGTCTGAGGCTGGCTGATGGTGAGAGTGCGTGAGGCATATCTTCCCCAAACTGGGTGTGTGGGGCTTGCCTTTATAATTTGCTAGCAGACTTCAAGGTGGACTAGGTGTCCTGGGTACAGAGAGAGGTATTGGATGGGCAGATGGTCCACGCTGGTATTTGAGGGGATCTATGAGTGTGAAGTGCTTATGAAACAAGTGTGTGCATCTCTTTGCTGGTGAGTATCAAGGTGGACCAGCCAGCAAGTAAGCAGATCCTTCAAAGTGTCTAAGAGGGCCTGGGATCTATGCAGGGGTATTGGATGGGTAGTGGGGCTGTACTGATACTTAAAGGAATCCATGAATGTGTGTGTGCGCTTGTGTCTGTAGGCCATGGGGTTGTGTGGGTTTTAGAGAGACACTCAATCCTGACCAGACAAAGACAAGGAAAGGAACTTGTCTGTCTATACTTCTATTTTATGTGAGTCATGCATGTAGGTGCTGTTGAAGGCATCACCTTGTCTGTGGCTGTCTTGTGTCGGTGTCCTGTGTGTGTCTCTGGGGTGCGTGCTCAGCCTTGCTACTGGTTGAACCTGCAAACAGGAAAGCAGCAGCAGCTGTGTCCATGGGTCTCCAATGGAGACATCCGGGTCTCCAGGCTGGGCTCTAGCCTGGAGGCAGAAGGAATCACCAGGCCTGGGAGCTGCTGGAGGTGGTCATTTACGGCATCCCTCAGCAAGCTCCAGGGCTATGCTACTGAGATAATTTGAAGAGGATGATTCCGATGGGTTTTGTTTTAATGGGTGTTGCTTGAACTGAAAAATCTCTGTCCTGTTTCTTCATCTGTTCTGAAAAGGTCCTGTTTGTTTTGAGTGCTCTTCCTGCTGTGCTGGATTTGGGCCTTGAGGTCTTTGATAAAGAAGTGTGTTCACTTAAAAAAAACGCAAAACAAAAACCAACAAAAATTCTAACAAACTGACTCAGAAATGCTGTTGGATAATACTGAATAAAGTTGCATTAAAAGTTCTGGTGATTGGAGGAAACAATGCTAAGAACACAAAGGAAGGCTGGGAGGAAAAGCCTGATTTAAACTGAAGTTCAAGGGTGTAAAGCTGAAACAGGCCCATCCAATAACTGTTTTTGTAATGCTTATCTGTGGCAGCAGATGGCATTAGGACAGCAAAGCCGATAGGTGAAAGTGAGAAATACACTGTTGGAAATGGTGGGATGGGATTCTGCAACGAAGAGTAGTGATGTGTCTTCATATGCTTAAAGTTACTGTAAATACTCTGTGATTGATTGTCAGTCTGAGATACAGGTAATTTTTAAGAAGTTATCTCTTATGTAACTGCTAAGAATCCTTGTGGCAAGAAAACCTGTGTGTGCTGGTGCTGCTGTGATGTTTACAATACAGTTATAAACTGAGGAAAATGAGAATTCTTGATGTGTATGTACTCCTCCCTTTGGGCATGTTTGGTTGATTTGGGCCATCTGGTACCACAGGTGCGGGTCTGCCAAGCTGCTCTAATCTTTCTATGATACCATGATGTCAAATGTACTGAATTAATTTTAAATGTTTTTGGTTAACTGAGACTGGCTGCTAGATGTCCAGAAGCAGGGGAATGAAGTCATGCTGGCCTGCAGCTGAATTTTTGTCCTTTCAGTTCTTAGAAGCTTGTGTTTGCTGAACTCCATGTCCCGGAGAGGTAGGAAACCACCGAGATCAGAGTGGCTGGCATTGAGTTATATATGTTTGACGTTTAGAGTTTTGGTCCAGTTAAAGGAAGCCTTTAATAATGAATAAGAATATTTTATAACTATTGTTAGTGCCTCAGTTACACTTGTCGCAGGGGAGATTGACTGCTTTCAACAGCCACCGCCAAAGGTGGCAGCAAAAGTAATTGCAGTAAGATGTTGTAAAAATGAGGCTTAAGAAAGTCTGATGGCAAGGTTCAATCTATTCCTTACTGTACAGAGGACATAATAAAAATGCAAAAATACCAATATAAGGTCCTAATGCCCTATGATACAAGGTGATGTGTGATATTAGTCACCAAAGATCTGCAGTTGGTAAGGGGTCTCTCATCCTCAAGGAGTAACCTCGAGAGTCTTCCCGACTTGAGGAGATCACCACTGTGCTTAGCAGGGAGAGCTCAAAAAAGGCTCACTTAGGCTGTCTATTTACAGAATAAAGTGGTTGGCTTGTGGTCAAATTATGTGCAACAGAAAAGGTAAGCATGAGACTCTTTGTACCCACAACTTCATTTGTTCCTTGACAAATTAGTCTTGGAAGAACCACCTACTTTTCATGTGTTAATCGCATGATTGGTGTTCCGGTTTCCTAGCTCATATGCATCAAAGCTCACCGTATCACCCTGTTCCTGTGTGTGTTTTGAAAGGACAGGTTGGAACTAGAGGTGTTCTTGACCCTTCCTTGGGAGCCTGAACCAAACTAATCTCTAGTTTGGTCAAGGAGTCAAATGCATCCATCACTTTCCATCAATCCACTTTATCGACTCATAGGGTGGTAGTACAGTTATCTCTTGCCTCTGTGTCATAAATATGCAGCGTATTGCAGGTCAGTGGTAAGGGTACAATGATTTGGTGAGTTGCTTAAGTGTTACAATTAATGCTAATTATATACCATTGCACATACAGAATCAGTTGATAGCATAATTTGTTTCATTATGCACCAAACTTTGATATACAGAATGATTATAAGCAATAAAGTCAAAACTGACAAAACTATGACTGGATGTAACATCAAATTCAAAGCTCCAGTTGCTGTTGGTTACCATTCAAGTTCATAAACATACACAGCTGTTCCTGACATAGACAAGTGCTGTCTCAGCGCATTTGTTGGGGTGTACTGAGAAATGTCAGACTCCCCTAGGGGGAATTAAAGCACGTATCAGAGGTTCCAGAAGAATTCCTTTTGCACGTGAGCCCCATCCTAGGTCAGGGATGCAAGCTTCAATGTCTACCTATTGTCTGCCTTTATTTCTCTGCCAGGCCTGCTGTGATGATCCATGGGGTGGATCACAGATCCATCTTGGCATAAAACCAGAGATAATACAGAGTAGATTAGTTCAGTAGTAGCATCTCCTATAGTCAGTACACGGGCAACAGCTAAGTCTGTTTGCAGAGAGCTACCAGACGTGTAGGTGTCATTTGGTGTCAGTGGCATTATTTCTGACAATCTTTATGAATTTCAGCAGGTGGGATTCTGCTGTCACCTTGTCACCTCTCTTAAGGTTACAGCTATTGCAGCTCGGACCCATGGTTGGGCTTGTAACTGCTCAGAGCTGAGGAAATGTTTGCTTGAGTTACCTCCAAAGGTTTAGTAATAACATGCAATCACTGTGTTTTGGACATTCCTGTAAAGGTAAAGTGCTTGTGGTCAACCACTGTCCTAATCCCAATGTAAGTAATGATGACTGTAAGGGAAAGCGAAGATTTTGCAGTAAGGTAGTTATTGTGTCTAGTTTATTGGCTGGAGCTTCTGAATCCGTACTGTTGAGCACTCCAAATACCTTGTAAAGTTTCTCTGTGTGTTTGTGTTGTGCTGAGTTAGGTTGTAGCTGTGGAGCCAGGCTAGCCAACCTTGTAAGTAGTAGACAAGAAGAGGGGCACACTGAGTTCAGTCTAGATACATTGGTTGGCAGTGTTAACTCTGACTGTTTTAAGGACCAGTTAGGATCCAAAATTAGCTGTTGCATATGATTTTTTTCCAAGTCACATAAGGACCTATTTGTCCAGAGGAGGGCCGCAAAGATGATCAGGGGGCTGGAGCACCTCTGCTATGAAGGCAGGCTGAGAGAGTTGGAGTTGTTCAGCCTGGAGCAGAAAAGACTCCAGGGCAACCTTATAGTGGCCTTCCAGTACCTGAAGGAGGCCTTACAGGAGATATGGAGAGGGATTTTTCATGAGGGAGTGTAGTGATAGGACAAGGAGTAATGGTTTTAAACTGAAAGAAGGGAGATTTAGATTAGCTATTAGGAGAAATTCTCTGTGAGGGTGGTGAGGCACTGGAACAGGTTTCCCAGGGAAGCTGTGGATGCCCCATCCCTGGAGGTGTTCAAGGCCAGGCTGGATGGGGCTTTGAGCAGCCTGCTCTAGTGGAAGGTGTCCCTGCCCGTGGCAGGGGGGTTGGAACTTGGTGATCTTTAAGGTCCCTTCTGACCCAAACCTATGGTTCTAATCTATACTTCAGTAACAATGGAGGATGGAGTTGAGGGTGAGTTAGAAAGAATAGTTGGAGGGCTGGCTGAGGTGAGCTCGAGAAGTACCAGTGAGACTCAGACAAGAGAATAGTATTAAACTTAGAGTGGTTAAAGCCTTAACCTAAAGGCACACAATGTCAACACAGTGAGAAGGTATAAGGGACATGCCACAAAAGGGCTTGTACAGGCACGCGTGGCACACTGATAGTTAGACCGGTATAATCTCTCCTAGTATTTCCATAGGGCTGGCTGTGGGTGGCTGATCGCTGAAAGAGACCGGTTCTTCCCCACTTGGGCTTGTGTGACACTTGGTGCTATGTCTGAGGGAAGATGTATTTCATGGTGTGCTGCAACCCTGACTAAAGCTTTAGCAGCAGGATGACTCTAACACTTGTGCAACCAGAGAGCTGGTTCTGTGGTCCAGGTTCGAAGCTTGGGTTAAAGTTTCCTTAGTTTCATCTGCTACTATTGGACTACAGTTGGCTTTCTCATAGGTGTCAGTGTTTGCTACCACTGCCACCCCTCTGATCACAGCAGTGATGTCTGCTTGGGCATTCCATATGGGCTTGGCCATGGGACATGCAGAATGAGAATCAATATGGCCAGCAGCCAAAGCACGTGAGTGGGCATAGTCCTGTATTTTCTTACGAAGAAGTAATCTCCAAATTTCCCTAGTATGGGTGTGGAAGGAGTGTGCTTTCCAAGAAGGAAGCCAGTGGATGCACCCAGTGAAAACAGCCCAGGAGTTGGCGTAGACCCGGTCATCAGAAGAGTGAATGACCAGCAGCAAAGGGAATTCCCAAACAGATGTTGGGACTCTGTGGGCTGCCTGTTTGGGAGTGCCTGGAGCCAAACAGACGTTCCATGCTTCAAGACACTTTGGGTCAGGCCCTTTTGCACAGGCTTAGGGGGATTTTTAACTAACTGAATGCAGGGATGTTTGGTGGTAATGATAGCTGCATCTTCACAGAGGCGGGAGGATGACAGAATAAGTATAGCAGAAACTAACTTTACTAATAGTTGGGACCATGTGGTGCTGGACAATGTGCCTGTAAGGCTAGTGCCTGCTGATGTTAATAGTCTTGAGTGCACCAGGACTGTTTTTGACTAGTGGGTGCTGCAGTGGCTCAGAGGTATGACAACCTGATAGGGCTTCATCTGTCACAGGGACTACATCTAAAGTGTGATTGATAACCAGACTACCTGTGCTTCATTCCAAATCTGTGTGACTGGCCTGGGGAATAGTCAGAGGCCCTCAGTCATCTCAGGGCCTTTATCACTACCGTATGCTAGTGATGCCTGCAAAGAGTCTGTATTTTCCTCTGGAGTTTGCAGCTGGATTCCAAACCCTAGAGGAGGCTTGTTGGAAGCAGAGGTCAATATTGCTGATAAACACCTGGTGCCCAGAACAAACACGGAAACTGAGTGAAGATCCGGTGGTTTGTGCTGCCATGGCACTGGGGAGGAAAGAGAAAGCAGGGTGGAGGCTGCGCAGTCCCGTTCTTCTGCTTTTCACAAGAAACGTTTTGTACGGCCGGTCACAAGAAGTGTTTTGTTCAATGGCTCATGGTATGACCACAAGGAACGATGGCTTGACCGCAGTCACACCCACTCACTTTGCACAATAGGAGTATAAATATTACCCTGATTTCATACCGAATTGAGGGATGAGAATTCAACGACAAATAGGAGGGACAGATTAAAGGGTTTGTCCTCCTCGCCCTCCCCAAAAGGGATGCCTTTTGGTAAGGTTTGCAACCTTGGCCATGCTGTGTGCTTACCCATGAAATCAAGCTTGCGATTGCAATCGTATCTTTAAAGCTATATAGCTATTCTGCAGTTTAGTGCATTTATCACCGGCAATCTTTAAGAATCTGTATATGTTGCTTAAAAACAAACCATACTATTCATGCACCCGACTGCCGCTTTCGAATGTGGCCGGACCTACAGCAGACGGGCTCTTTGTGCATCTGGTGTCAGGCCTACAGTCACAGCAATAATTAGTCTCACTAAAGGTAATGTTAAATTGGCATCATGGACAGGATTGCCACAGATAAACTACTGTAGGAACGCAGTTGTGCACCATCACAGGCAGGGATTAAATGAGCCCAGAAATTTTGGAAAGATTAGGACAAGGTAGTAGAGTGAATAGAACAACATAGGAGTCAACAGAAACTAAAAAAAAAAAAAAGTTGAGTGATTTGTGTGGTTTTGGGGGCTTGTTTATCTTGCGGGTAAAAAGAAATCAAAATGTCCTTAGCCCCTGAAAAGATTGCAAATGTAACATACATAGCTCTGAAGTTAGAGATTGAGATACTTAAAGTATCATTGGCTTTTGAGAAGGAGACATGGGGAGAAATAAAAAGGCAAGTAGATGATCTTTTAAGTTAAAACAAGCAATTAGAAAAAATACGGACTGTGCGGGTTAGAGGAACAGCTGCAGGAAAGGTTAGATAAATTATTTGATCGAACCTGCTCTAATTCAGTCCAGCACATTCATAAGGTGGTACTCTGTAATGATCCCAAAACATGGGATGGAGACATTTGGTATGACAGTGATTTCCCAGAACAGGTTCGGCCACTAAGGGAGACTGAAACTGCTGATGAGGGGAATGGAGAAGCCCACACTACTGTATGTACTGTCCCCTGCTGAACTAGCTAAACTGCTGGAAAAATATTCCAGGCCTCCCAGAAGGAATCAGAAGATCCTTCAGAAGACCCTCCATGTTGCTTTGCAAGTGATATTGTACAGGGAATCGCAGATGTGGTGGATTCTTCCCATACTAGCTGCGGCTGTATTCGCACTACCCTAAAACTTTTTCATTTTATACCTTTCCTTAATGTGTGAACAATGCTGTATTTTTGATCATTTTAGTAATTATTCCACAGCATCCCACCTCTGCTCCCTTCTGTGCTGCTTCTTTCCTTTGATTGCTCGGAAATACTGTATAATACAATACTAACCCCACATTTCCACCCCTTCCTTATGTGTCTCAGTGGGGGAAAGTGTGGTCTTTGTGTCCTGGCTGTGCAATACCAGGACTGATGTTTATGCCACGCATAGGTGTCAGATGCAGAGAAGAGTTTGGTCATGGCGTCTCTTTGTCTGTACTTCCTTTTTGAAATGGAAATATCGTGTTCTTTTCAGAAATTGTGAAATCTCAAATGACTGAAACTGAAAAAGCAGAGGCATGGAAGGAGAGTCTGTAGGGCTAAAACTCGATGTTGTCCCAGATAATTGGTCTCTCTCCTGGTTGCGCTACAGAGTTTTATTGGGAAGATAGAAAAGTGATGTGACTGAGTGCATTGTAGATATTGTTAGTCTTGTATATTTTGTGAGGTTTTGTGCAGAGCTCCAGCTTGCTCCTGGGCCATCCACTGACTCAACAGCCATGAGGCCAGATCCAAAGCAGGGAGGGTTGCCCAGCTGTGCTTGAGGGTGAGTGGGCAGGAGCCATGGGCAATAAAGAAAAGTAAATGGGCTGGATGGGCAGTCAGGCTCAAGTGCTTCTCAGTCAATTGGCAATTGATTCTGCCTTGGCAACTCAGGGATCCCAGCACCTGTGATGGGCATGTGTTGAGGATGCATCATGGTGCAGTTCCCCTTCCAGGCATGGTACCAGAGTCCCTTTGGGGACAAGTGCCTGGAGCAAGCTAGGAATAGCTGTTGGCTGCTGGAAGAGCTGTTAGCTGCTGGCCTTTCCAAGGTAATGGCTTTCTGGTGTCTCCCTCTTGCTGTCAGGAGAAGCAGCCAACTCAGCACTTAAGTTAAGGGCCCCTCTCTGTTAATGCATGTAAATCTGAGAAGAGTCCATAAGAATCAATGTAAGGTTCTCACAAATATAGAGTCTTCACACAAATGGAGATATTTGACACAATTGTGATTTACAGCAATTCAAAACTTATTAATGATTTGAGGTAGATCAAAAAATAAGTTTTAGCATTAACCGATGTAAGGATTTACAAGATTATTTAATAAAATAATTGAACAGTGACTTAATTAGCAATTTGAGAATGGCAAGATTCACACTAACTTGCTAGAAGGTATCCCAAATCAATAGATACGTATACGAGCACAAACATACAAACACACACCACTTGGGGGGTTGCACATATGCTTACACATGAGTTTGTAACTGCGAGGAATAAAGGTCTCTTCATAACAGGTAACTCCAGTGAGCGAACAGGTGCCCCTTTTATGCGCATGCAAACAAATATTTGGATCCAGTGAAGTATAGGAACATCCATGCTGGTAGAAGCTAATGTGTATATAGAGAGGTGGATGAAAGAGAGGCTAGCCTATAGTTAAAATTTCCCTCTCTGTTTTTGGAGTAAGTACAATGCATCAGCATTCCTCAGTGGCGGTAACTGAGACTTGAGGGCAGTTGACTCTCTTAATCCTTGAGGTGTTTGCCTGAGCAGTGTCCTAAATTGGGGGAGACACTGGTCACAGCCCTCTGCCATCCAGGAGAGCTCAAAGGGTCTTGCTAGAATCACTACTTACAGGGTCTGAGATAATTGACTTTTGTGAGGTATTTTTCCACTCCAGCCTAACTCAGACGATGGGATATGCTGGTACTTTCCACCATCTGCAAGTTCTGGTATCGTCCCCCTTTGGACCATGGTCCAGGTACAGATATACTAGGCTGTCAGGGAGTGATTGTTCCAAGGGATAGGGCAAACAGGAGCCAGGCGTGTTAAGGGAGTGCCTTAAGGCTCTGGCCCGCTATCTTTTGCGATTCATGCCTGACTTCTCCTAGGTTGGGATATGAGCCAGGGGCAGGGAATAGCGCCGAGCACCTAGAGGCCAAAGGCGTGGGGTGGTGGTGGTGATGGTGTTTTACCACCACAATCTGCCCCATGACTAAAGTCAATTGATCTTGTTATAGTTGAATTTAAAATAAATCAAGTCCAAAATAGATTCAATAAATATTTATTGAGGTAGGCAGGCAAAAGCAGTGCTGGGCGGCCGGGGAGTGGCAGCTCCACCAAAGTCTCGCAAATTCAAGCAAGCTGAGCAGCTCTTTTTATCTTCACGGAGGTTGGTTTCGACATCTTCGGTACGCCCCTCTGTAGCTTCTTGCTTGAGGTAGTTTAGATAAAATGTTGGTCACAGAATCAGCTCAAAACAATACATTCCGATAACATTGTGGTTAAGCTTTTTGTCAAACAGGAGTTCCCATGTTGGCGTAGCAAGATAACATTGTGGACATGTCTCTTCTGGTTAAACAGGGAGTTCTCAAGACTGCCACAATGGGTTCGTTCCTCTTGCTTAACTTGTTTGATCAGCAAATCACCTTTAGTTACTTATTACAATCTCATCCACAGAGTGGCAGTGTGATTGCCTCTTGCCTCTATGCATATAAACAGGGAATGCTGCAATCCAGGTGTAATTTGAGGGAAATCTTGTGTTTGGTCATACTCTTAGAGTTTCATTAAATGTGGTTAAGTGACAGTTACCATTTTCTGTGTGATAAGTGAAGTTCACTAACTGCCACCATGATTGAAACTCCTTTTCAATGTTGTCCCTGTATGGGGTCACCTGGCTAAACAGGTTACGGAGCACAAAGGCGAAATGCAGGGAGTTGTAATTCCTTTTTGATTTGACAGAGCCTTAATCCATTAACAAACAGAATGCCCTGAATCCCATTCCACCACTATTCAGTAACTTTGTGTACTAGACATCACAAAATTAGCAGTGTAGACTAAGGGACTGTCACACCACCAAAGATAAGCATTCCAGATAGTATAGTCCACTCAGGCATAATCCTGCCCACCAATCAAGTCAGGAAACAAAAACTGTAGGGTTCAGGACACTGTACAAGGTAACTTCCCAGGGATTAGGAGGTGAGGAGAGGGTAAGTGATCAAGAAACATACATATGGTATTTGTCATGCTTTAAGATTGTGATTAGTGCACTTTTTTAAGGTACCCATATCTAGCACGCTTGTGGTTTGTCAGAATCACTTGTAGGTTGTAATAGCGTATCCTGTGAATTGCTTTTTAAATTGCAATAGTGCGTTCCTGTGCTGTATACATAAAACCTGCAGTAGTGGCATATTGGACCTGTGAGTGAATTTCAAATGAATTGTTAGTTTGAACCTTACGGTGAAGTCTCTCTCTTTCTGTCACAGTCCCAAATCAATTTACAAACCTCAGGGGGTTGGGTTCCTCCTTGTCCTTCTCTAATAATGGCTCCTGCTATGCACTGTATCCATGATTGTGCTTGGATGCAACACAGGGCAAGAGAGGTGCTCCCTTGGGTTGCTTTGAGGGCTTTTGCAATTAATTGACAATCATTTTCTTCAGTTAGTTCCCAATGAGGTAAAGGGTCCAATAGAAGCCATTGACTTGCTCCCAAGGCTGGTAAAGATCACCTTAGCAGGCTTTCCAATTTGGTTGGGTTGTCAGTAGTAGCAGTTAGTTTATTCATTAGGACTTCAGTGTCTATGCTCTTTCATACTCCTAATCCTGTTCCAAATAACCTGGTGGTATCCTGTCATATGCGTTGGGATTGTTTATTGTTAAAAGATCGTCCATGTAGCCATGCTAGGCAGCCACTGTGAGCAACTCCCAGAAAGGTGGAACAGTCTGGTCTTAATTGCTGACACATTAATGTGCAGCGCTAGTTCCACTCTTTTTAGGGACCAACTGGGGTTAAAGAGAACTTGCTGTTGCGCTGTATTCTTAATTATGTAAGGGCCTGTGTTATAAATGTGAGGAGACAGTTTAGTAGGATGCCAAATTGGAAAAGATGGCTGTTGAATTTTGATTTTGAATTGGAAAACCAAACTGGAATGGAATTTGAAGTTGGCCCAGAAGCACATTATGAGTACTGAGTGGTATATGTTAAAGCTATACCAACATTTGTGTCCATAAGGACAAGCATGTGCGTGGTCAAAATCATGTTCAAGTTTGTTTTCAGTATATTCTGCAGTCATGTGTGAAGCTGTTGTACACTCAGTACGGTTTTCAATTTGGTGTCCTATTGAAATGGTGTCTCCACTTGTTCCTTTTAGAAATGGGATTTGCCAGGCTTCTCTTTTATGATCTATTTTTGCTTATGGAAGGCAAAATTATTGCATAACGCTGCTACAGACAAATTTAGAGATTCGGCAGGGTAAGTATTGGGTGTGTATCCATTATAGCCTATATGAGCATGGATCCATGGCCATGCTGTTGGGCATGAGTTCCATATATTGCATGAGTCAATTGTAAAATCAAATAGTAGATCTGGGTTTTTATCGCCCCGAACACACAATGCAATTACAGATTATGTAAAGGTGAAATTATACCAGCAATCTAAATTTGATTCTCTTATTTTGTAACAACTGTTCTTGTGGTTTTCCACCCTGGAAAAATCAGTATGAAATATTTTAATTTCAGTTGGCTTGTGGTATGTGGTTGATGTGTGGTACGTTCATACCTGACTTCTCCTAGGTTGGTATGTGGCTCAGGGATGGGGAATCGTACCAAGCACCGAGTGGTCAAAGGTGGGGAGGGGTTGCACTACCACAGGTCTCCACAGAGCAAAAGAGAGACAGACGGAGAGATAGCGAGAAGGAGAAGAAAAGAGGGGTGGAAGCAGAGCAGGCATGTTCAAATGCCACACCAGGGACCTTGACTCCACTCATCACAAACTTAAGGATCTCCTCACTTTACTCATATGAGAAAATGAAGCTGTCTCACCGTCATTTTCTCTTTCTTTCTCTCTTCCTAACACTCAGAGACTTCTGTCTTTAGTCAATTGTCCTTCACTGTAAGTTTCTTTAGATTGGAATTGGATAACCTCCTGGGTTCTGGGGGACCCCTTTTGCCAGAGGAATTCCTGGGGATATATAGCCACTCTGTGATGGAATTGAGAGCTGCTGAATTGACAAAGAACTGACTAAAGAGATGCTGCTTTGTTCATAGTAGAAATCCTGTTTTACCAGCAATAATTTTTAAGGAGCCCTTTAGCAAACTGTGTACCTGTACATCCATGTTCCTGTATTATTTTCTGTCAAATAAGACTCTGAATTTGCCTATCATGATTTGTGTGTCTCACTGGGAATTTAGACCTTAAGCCTGTGCACTTGCTATCCCAGACCTTGGAGATCCCAAACGTGGAGGAACCTGTAAGGAGATGATCCAGACCGAATAGGGCGCTGGGCTTGCCCAGCAACAGCAAAATGATACTGGTAGGTGGTCAGCACAGAAAGCACCCAGGAGAGGGGTGTATAAACTGCTCCCTGAGAGCCCCATGGCGGGAGCACTCCTGAGGAACCCATGTGTGGAATAATTACTAAAATGGCCAAAAATACAGCATCACACATTTAGGGAAAGGTATAAAATCAAAAGGCTTCTAAGGTAGAATACAGCCGCAGCTGGCATGCAAAGAATTCAGCATCTGCGATTCCCCGTACAATATCGCTTGCAAAGCAACACGGAGGGTGGAGCT
Organism: Rissa tridactyla; assembly: GCF_028500815.1. NCBI lineage: Eukaryota > Metazoa > Chordata > Aves > Charadriiformes > Laridae > Rissa > Rissa tridactyla. The sequence goes on from NC_071466.1 coordinate 153,722,958, forward strand.
GAATGGAAATTTGATGGCCAACCTCTGTGATAATACAGCAGATATAGGAACAAGATGGTACTATGGAACTGATAAGCTGCATACGTTCTACCCTGAGCCAACAGTCTGTCAAATTTTGACAAAATGCTGTCCTTTGTGCGAACTTTGCTCATTATAATGTCATTATAATACCAAAACACACCTCCACCCCAAAGGCTACCCACCTCCAAGGTGCGACCACTCTTCCTTGAGTCTGTGTCCTGAATTTTTAGTAAACTATACCTTTAAATGTGAAGCGAGAGAATTTTACACCAATCATAATAAAAGTATTTATGGCTAGAGTCACTCAAACTCCACCTTGAAGGTAAAAAATAGTATAGAAATAGCCCAAGAAAGGGGGAATATCAGGGAAGACACCATCGTGAGCTAGTCAACTCCATCACAGACTGCCTATGACTTCCAGGACCAGTCGACGGGCTGAGCCTTTCTTCCCCCCATAGGGACGCCTGTGGTGGGTAAGACTTAGACTATACAGAGTGCTTCCTCTGGAAACCTAGGAATCTCTCTAGAGAGTCTCTTTCCTACATTTATAGCCAGACTGTATTGTTTATAACTTTGTCGTGCATTTTGTATATTTAACAGTACTTTTATTTGCACCTGCTTTGCAGATGGTGTATTTATCACCAGCAGTCATAAGAACATATATATCTGTTGCTTAAATGAACTGCACTGTTTAAGTACTAGTCATTTTGGTTTCTCACGGAATGCGACCAAAGACTCACGAGTGGCCGTGCTAGTTCAGGAGCACGACTAGACTGAGGGTGCAGTCCACTATTAGTGTATCCAGATCATAACAGTTTAATACATTAAACGTGACTGGACTGACAGTGGCAAACTGGGCATCACTCGGAATTTAAACCCAGCCGCACCTAGCCTCCCATCTCGGTGAGGAGTGTTAGAACGCAAGGGGGTTTATTTTCTGCCAAAACGGCTTTGCCCCTTTCACGCAACAGAAAATTTGGCATAGTCGGCAGGATTGCTATGAATAAACTGCTGCAAAAATATGATTGTGCCCTTTCCCAGACTGGGAAGGAGCGGGCCCAAAAATTTTGTAAGAATGAAGAGAAAGTGGTAGAACATACTGAAGAGTGTCGGGTTTCACTAAAGCTCAGAGTGGGAAAAGGCAAAGGTGTGATTTCTGCGGTGTCAGGCACCTGTTTATCTTGTGCACAACAAGAAGTTAGGGAAATCCCTGCTCCTAATCTGATTTCTGCTGTAGAATATGCAACTCTGAAATGGGAAAATGAGGTGTTGAAGTCGTCATAAGCTTGTCAGAAGGAGACGGGAGAAAAACTAAGAACTCAAGTTGATAAGCTTGTGAGTAAAAATGAAAGTTTAGGAAACCAGAATGCTCGATTTAGGAGTGAAAATCTCCAACTTAAAATTTTATTGGAAAAGGTGACAGGGCTCTTAGATAAAATGCAGCCTTCGGCCCAGGTCCAACAAATTCGTAAGTTAATGTGTTGTCCAAATTCCGGAACCCAGACTGTAATTTTTGGTCTAACAGTGAGGATAATGAAGAAGATGAGGCAGAAGGGACTTTCACTTTGAAATCCCAAGTCTTTCCTTTACGACCTCTGGTTAAAACTGAAACTGCAGTTGACGATGAAGTCCACACCACTGTGCGTACTGTTCTGTGGACACCAACAGAGTTGGCGAAAATAAGGGAAAAATATTCAAGGCGTCCAGGAGAGTCATCTGTTGAGTATGTGTGGTGAGTTTCTTCTGAAGGAGGAGATAGAATTATGGTGAGTGAGGAAGAAGCAGGAGATTCTTGGGGACCAGAAGTGTTTTTAACTACTATGCCCGGGGATCATAATTATTCCCTAACTGCTCGAGCAGCCTATTGGGCAGGTGGTATGGATCCGTGAGAGAGGGGGGAGCCGTTAGAGATTAGAGCTACGGGCTACTCTGATCTGTGTGCGCAAGTACGGAAAGCAGCTTGTCTGCAAGCCATGTATGACAGAGAATAACTTTGGAAATCCCCAATGTCAGCCCCTATCAACCCCGATTGATTAGCCCCTCTCATCCATGGTCTTCCTGATTGGCTGAAACTTGTCAGCACTCAAGATCTCATATGAGATGTTCGGGGTAATTGTAGGCGGAGTCAGTGTCACTCCATACCCACCTGGAATGAATATGTTCCAGAAATAGACAACTACAGATGCTGAATGGGCTGGGCCAGCCTAACTGGTGAAAAATCCTCCAATCACCCCTGAAAGGTTTGCCAAGTCCAAACTCATGCTCAAAACCCTAAATCAGATGGAAGGTTTAAGCCTGATTAAAAAGCCCTAGAACTGGGAGTACGCTGACAATTCTTGCATGGTGTCCCTACGGGAGATCTCTGTACACTGGTCCAATCTCTAACTAGAAAGAATAATTCGGTTGGGGAGAAAAGTCTAACCAGAGAGTCCCCAGGCCGTGAGAAAATTGTGCCTTCTGCACCAGAGCATGATGTTCACGCAACACCATGCTGTGGTGATCTGTCCTTTACTTGGGACATCGGGTGAGGATACTTTCCCAGGAACTGAGTGATACCTCTTAGGTAAATTATATGGAATTAGGAATAAAAGCAGGATAGTCCTCAGTCACAGGGTGGTGTGATTGTTACCTACTTAATTGAATTCCTTATCCCAATAAACCTCACTTTGTGCCTTGGAACCTTATTTCTTCAAGGGGTAGATAGCAGCAGAGGGTGTGACCACAACAGCACTATTTGAACGAATTTCCTCACACCAGTTTCATTTTTTCATTCTCTATTCGTGTGGCTCTTAGTCACACGCACAAGATGTGCAGCAGTGCCTAGAGAGAGACTACTTTTTGGCACTGTTGTACTGTGTGTTCAGGTTAACGGTTTACATGAATAAACTCGGAAAAGTTAAGCTGAAGATCCTCTCAGTTGAGTTGAAGGTGCTTATTCTTAGTTTATATTCCTAGTTATTTATACATATATATATAAATAAACTTATGTCCGCTTTTTTATTTTTAAATGGGAGCTCAAAACACAGTTTTAACTTAAATTCCTTTACGTAAGTGAAACACATAGCACCGTATTGGCTTGAATGTGGTGCCGTGTGCAGTTACCTTCAGGCTCAAGCCAGATCTCTTTGGCCAGCTAAAACACAGAGCAAGCCAAACAGACAAGGCTCAACACCTAAATGGAAATTAGTATGTTTATTAGTTAACCCTTACATTTAAATTATCATCTCGCAAACTTGAGGCAGATGAACTACTCTTATTCACATTGCTTTCTACGCCATGCACTACTTCCTGACTATTTATGTCCCTGATCAATTTACTTATACTTGTGTGAGGTTGTTGGAGGACAGCCTCAGTGGTGGTGTCTGTGTTCTCCACCAGCTTGTCGCACCTCCAGCCGTGGTGCTGGAGCACAACGATCAATTTGTAGCAGTTGATATCTTTAATGCCTTCAGCATGCCGAATTTTGTCACGGTGTGCTGGGACAGTAGACTGATTAGCATGGAAGTGGTTATGCCAGGGAAAAAGATGAGCCCTTAATTCAAGTATCTGTTTTCTAAAACTAATAAAAGAGTAGTTCTACAAAAAGTGTATCAGCCATGAGCTTTACAATTCAATGCTCTTTGCAGCCCTGTGCTAGGTGTGGGTGGGATGGAGTTACTTTTCTTCACAGCAGCTGGGTTTTGGAGCTGTGGCTAAAACAGTGTTGGCAACTCACTGGTGTTTTGGCAATTGCCGAGCAGTGTTTGCACAATGCCAAGGCCTACTTTTCCCACTCTGTCCCCCCCAGCAAGTGGGGTGAGAGTAGTCAAGAGGCTGGGAGGGGACACAGCCAGCACAGGTGACCCAAGTTGGTGAAGGGGGATATTCCATATAGTATAACCCCATGCTCACCAATAAGAACAGATGGAGGAAGAAGGGAGATTGGGCTTCCAAGGTGGCTGGTGGTCAGAGACTGGCTGGGCATCACGCTACTTGCAGGAGGTAGTGAGTGATTTCCTTTGTGTTGCTTGTTTCCACCCCCAACCTCCCCGTACCTGTTAAACTATCTTTATGTCAGCCCTTGAGTTTTCTCACTCTTTGTTCTTCCAATTTCCTTCCCTGTCTTGGTTGGGGATGAGTGAATGGCTGCATGAGTCCTTGGCTGCTGGCCAAGGCTACCGCAAGCCCTGCTGCAGTATATCAGATGAGTTGAGCTCCCATGGACCTATCCTGACAGGTAACTGGGGGGAGGCCAGCCCTATGTTGGCTGTCACACTGGTAAATAAGAGGTTTTGCTGACCACAGTTCAAATCAGGGTACAATGCTAGCTTTCGCCTTATCAGTGGACCTGGATGAAGTAAACTGTCGTGCTGTTGAAAAGCACTGAGGTCTACTGGTGGCTGTTTCTCCAGTGTGGTCAAAGGACCTTCCACACAGGGCTGGCTTTGATGTACTGAATTCATATTACTAGTCTCCTGGTCCCGGTGTTACATGGGTCACCTGATCAAATACTCCTTACTTGTCATCCTTCCTTTATATCCTGTGGCTGGTTACTTCCTCATGATACTTTCAGGTTACCGATGTCACTAATGTCCTGGTGAATATTGTTTACTTCTTCCCACTAGTCATGTTTAAGGTCAGTCTGTTAGTGGGAGCAAATGTATGCAGTGTTACCTAGTGGAGGATGGAGACCATGACTATGCAAGCATTACAGTGATACTTTTTTTTTTTATAGCCCAAGCACTACAGTGTACAATTGCAAGAAAAAATTGCACAAATACAGTAATGTATGGTTATGGCAAACTGTAGTAGAGAACTGTTCTGCTAATGTAGTTTATTCAAGATTGAAGCAGTTTATTAAGAACATATAATTAACTGGCAATCACCGAACTGTATCTTCAGAAGGAAAATTGGTAATATAACAAAATGCAACACTTTAAAAATGTTAAGCATCTACATTTTCTGGATGCACCCGCTGTTTCTAACCACCTTCCTTTTATCTCAGAAAGTTTTAATCTCTCCTGTGACATGCATCCCTCTCCACCATGTAACCCCGATGTATGGGTTACAAGTACAAGCCCTCTTCTTGCAGGTTGCTCCAGCTTTGTGTGTATTTACTGTTCCCTATAACCTGCTAATCCCATGCTGGTGAGGAGGCGTCCTATGAGTTTGCATGCACACAGCTTGTTGCATGCAAAGTAAGTCCCTACTTGTTGCACCCTCCAGTGTTAGTCTTCTAGCTGGATACAGGCTGGGCTCTTTACAGCATCTGATGGAGAGGATGCTCTGTCTGGCACAGGTAGACGTTGTGATATTGACAGGATGTCACACAGGCCTTGACTACTGGTGTTTCCACTCCAAGGTGAGTTCCTCATGTTAAAAATTCCATGCTGCTTTTATACTTCTGTTGAATCCTTTTTTTTGTTTCAAAACCGTCTTTGAACTTCTACAGTTCTATTTAATCAGGTGATGATTGTATTCCTCTTCAACACCATCAGTTAGTGGTTGATGACCATCTTTCCTTTAGACTTGATCAATTTTGGGCAGATGCCCTCCAAATAAAGTAGTCTTTGGCACATGCACACACACAGAATGCAAGCTCAAATTCTGACCTTACCAGGTATAGTTATCCAGCCCATTTTTCAGGGGTTGACTATAGAAGCAACCCTAGAGTAAGTTCTCCCAGCCTTTTAAGGTCCACAAGATCCTTATATTAGCCCTTAAGAGACCATGCTCGTGGGATGAGGGCTCCAGGAACACCTATCCTTGTGTCTTGACATAGCCTGGAGAAGGATGTTTGCCTCCATAACCGTTGATTTTTCACTTGGTGGGGATCTTCAGTGTTGTGATCCTCTGCTGCTGGTCTTAGGCTCACGCTTCCTGAGCTATCTTTTTATATCCTTTAGTTTCAGCAACCTGCTGCCTTCAGCATTTGCTCACTCCATTTTAACTGATTGTTCATGTTCCCTGGTGAATCATAGAAACTGATTGAGAGGTGAGTAGTTTACCTGATGATCATCATGCAGATGTCTTACCTGCTCCCTCGTTGCATTTACCATTTAACCAAAAGGCTAAATACATTAATGCTAAATTAGCAGTTTGGTTACTGACAAGCTTTTCTCTGCAGAAATGGTAGATGTTTGCTCAGGGTTGGCTATTCAGTTACTGTTCAGTCTTGGCACAGTAGTTACCACACCATGGTTCTGCAGCCTTCTGCTGCATTTATGTTAACTTCTGCTTCCAGCAATCTGTAGGATAAGGGGTGTAACCTCATGAGTCTTAACTCCATGTCCTTCTATCTTCTTGACTAGTGACAGTGAACTGGTTTGCGGTGTGCTTTCTGTACCCTTAGGAGTCAACTGTTACTGTGATCTTGGTTTGCCTCTTGTGAGTCCTGCACAACATTGCTGAGTCTCATACTCTCCCTGTGTTTTCTGGCTCCAGTGTGCAGGTATACAGACTTTTAAATTACGGTGTTCAGTGAATGAACTATTAAATCTTTGCTGGAATGTCTTACCCAATGCAATAGATCAAAAGCCTGTAACAATTTTTTCTGTTTTATGCTTCATTTATTTTCCTCTGTATGTATTTTCCTAGAGGAGGGCCCCTAAGAAGTAATCAGTAACAACCATTGCCAATGAAAATTGAGATCTTTCCTATGAGAAATGAATTTTAGATGATTTGTGTAGATTAAGGCTGTTAGAAAAGGAAGGAAATGTAGCCTTCCACTGTTTGAATTTTTTTTTTGAAGGGAAAAGTACATAGAAACCCATAACAGTTGAACTTACTGGTCTCTATATACATGGCCCAAATTCCCCTCAGATCTCTCTGTGAGGTGAATGTGAGAGTGATTCAGGGACGTTACATAAGACAGAGGCCAGAGATGTGCCTAAAACTATCTGATAGAGAAGTCTAGGTGTAGGTGTTTTAGTCATGTGGTAGATTTGTTAAAGACCTGTGCTGTTACTCCTGCATTCAGTGGGGGTATCTCTCCATTCCCTTTATATGCGCAATCAGTGAAGAATTGGCAGTTGCATGTGTAGTAGTTGCTGATGGTTTCTGAGTCTTGTGGTCAAGATGAGAAAGAAGCAGGCATGTGTGAGGAGTAGTCTTCTCTGTCTTTTGGAGTCTTGTACTGATAGTGATCTTCTCAAATGTTCTTCCTAATACAAGCGCTTTCTGCCAAATATCACTTTTTAAAGTAGCATATTTTGTTGTATTTTAAGGTCATGATCACAGTTGCAAACTTAGTTTTCTTAATCCAGCTAATAATGATAATGAACTAATGTTGTACTCCTCACTTTTATGGTCTTGACAGTGACAAGAATTGGATTTTACTCCTGGCTAAGTTGTGTGCTGCATATAGTCGAAGGGTCTCCTCTGTTTAGCAAGGATTTTACAATTACTACTAGTTGGCATCTTGTTTTCATATCTCAATCGTGTTTCTGGAATGTATAAATGTCTTAAATTTCTTCAGTAGTTATCTAATTAAAGGACATGACTGTCCCCTGATTATTTTTCAGGAAATTCCCAGTATAACGTTAGCAGTCTGAAATCTTTAGCTTGGATGCAAAAGCCTGTTTTCTCATCTAAGATTCCTGCATCACCGTAAGTATTGCCATAATACTGTTGTTGATGTTTTTTATTAATTTCATCTGTGACTGTTTCCTGTTTTCTTTCGTTATTGGTGTCCTTTAAGAGCAGAGAAAGCAAGAGGGAGAGTGAAGGAAGATAGCTCTGTCTTTAAAAGTGGGGTGTTTGTTCTGTTCTAGGTGGGTTTGACCATACTGAAAGGAACTTACTGAGATGCAAACACCATTCGTGCTTGTAGGTTGTCATGGGTTTTTTGCATTTTCCATTTTTGAAGACTGAAATAGTGTTTGATTTGAAGGTGGTGTCTCTAACAACTTTCCAGAGGTTATTCAGCAGTAACGTGCTCACCCAGTTTGGCTTGTTGGTAATCAATGTGAATTCTGGAATATAACACACAAAGAGTTGGAGATTTGTGACTTTTTACCTCCTGGAGGTGCGCTTACTGCAATAGCAGAGGTGATGATGTCATCTTCATGCTGACTAAGTTAGTGCTACCAAACATTAGGGGTGGTTTGCTTGTAGCTACATGTGCTGTTAACTAGAGTCACAGACTTGTGTTTCTCAAAAATTAGTAAGGGCCCACAGTGTCAGGGAAGAGCAAATGACATGTAAAATAAAAACAAGTGTGCCCCATTATGAGAGAACTTTACTGAACCCAAATTCATTTTCCTTTCTCTTATTGTATTTGAAGGTATAATTAAAGTCCAGTCGTCCTATATGAAAACTCTGATATTTGTTATGTTCTGTAGTTGCTTCTTATGCTCGGCTCTTAAGCATTGCTTAAGCATGTTATACAAATACATTGGGTTTCTTCCATTGCTTTTTGGATGAGAAGGTAAATATAGCAATCTATTGTTAAATTTAAAAGTTGGGTGATGATAGAATTAGCAAAATAATGTGAGGATTTTGTTATTCATTAGACAGTCAATAGATTTGTTAATTGCTGCTCTGTCTTTTTGTACCTTAACTGTGTTCTGGGAAATAATTTATGCAACTTGACATTGACAACATCAATGTCCATGGGATCTGCTAATGGAGTTGCTTTTCTACCTAGCAATTTAAGTTCCACGGTTCTGTTCATAATGCATTCTAAATCACTTTGTGGTAAGTGACATCAGTTTTGATCAAAAGATTTAGGTTTGATTTTATTTTTTTTTTTAGCGTTTTGGTTTTTGGCTGAAGAAAAAGAAATCAAGAAAAGATGGACTGGAATGTAAGACCACCGCAGAATGCTGATGCAAAGAAGAACCTGCAAAGTGAAGAAGCATGTTACAATCAATTGTTCTCTAATGCACATACTTTTCCTCAGACAAATGCGTATTCGTCTAAAAATTCATGCACTTATGCTGGCAATAACCAAATGGCATATCTGCCAACTAGCACCGTTGCCTTCCCTATTGTAAATGCTGAAGGATTCAAAACTTCAGATCAGGCCTTACCAGGAGCATCTGTAACTGGTAATGATTTTTTTGTCTCAAAATACTTAGTTGATAGACGTCCACCGTCTTGCCTGCCAATAGCTCCAAAGCCTCCCAATCAGACATCGCGTTTGCGGACAGAGATCACTCAGACTTCTTGGCCAAACTCTAATGCCTGCACTTATTCCCATAGAAAGTTACCTCCCCCATCTTCTCAAATGAACACTGGAAATAATGTGAGGAATGTACTTTGGGAACATCAGTATGTCACCACAAACAGTTACACTGTGCAGCCACAAATACAGCAGCATAATTCTATGAGAACTACAATATTATATCAAAGTAACATTAATTCCCAGAATAATTCTATGTCTCTTGGTACATCTGGGCAACATGTCCAAAACCAACTATATCATCCCAACCCTCAATTTAAAGTTTCACACTCGGTGAATCATAATACTGCAGCAAACGTACAGCTGCTACAGTATCGGCCAAGTCAGGTGGGATCAGAAGCTCCTAGTGGATGTTCTGCACCATCTTTCTTGCCTGCCAACTGTGATTCAAGAGCTGCAGCACAACCTTCAATAGGTGTACCACAGGCAGTTCAAAATGTGCCTAATGGATACACTCTTAGTCAACAGAGGCACCTATCAGATCCAAAAACTGCCTCTGGTTTTAACAGTGTTCAGCAGCACTGTCAGAAACAGCAATCTGGAGAAGTCAGTCAATCGGTTAGGAATGCCTGTAATTCAAGTGGAAATGTGACAGCAAATCAGCCTTTTAATGAAACGTCTGTGCCATCCTCTGGTATTCCCAAAGAACTGTATGATATCGTGCAAGAAATGGAAACTCTTTCTTCGATGGCTGCTTCAAAGCCACTGAGGGATTCTGCTTCAGTTCAGGAAAGCCAGACTAGTAATTTAATGAATGGACCTGTTAATTCTCAAATTTCTTCAGCAGCAGCAGATGGAAGACCAATTACAAAGGACACACTAGCTTGGGAAGCTCAAAGGCTGCTCACTATTAAAAAAAAGTGTATCCTGCTTGAAAGGATGCATAATTATAGAAGAAAACTCTTAGCAGCTTCAGGACATGACAAGAGTACTCCCTCACCTCTTCCAAGTTATCAAAGTAGTCTTGCTAATGGGCATTGGGTGCCCAACCAAAATGTACTGCCTTCGCCATCTGAAACAGCCAGGACAGAGAGTCAAATACTTAACTCTTCACCTGAAGAAAGAAATGACAAAAACATAGCCAATGCTGATAACAGAGGATTAGAGGTGACTCAAAGTAACCCTCAGGTGGAGCAGGGAAGCCATTCATCAAGCTCTGCTCCTGTTCTCTCTCAGAGCAAACTCCCAGCTCAATTAAATAATACTGAGCCCACCCCCATCTCAGAACAAAGCAATGCAGATGCCTTGGCCTCTTCTCAAAAAACTGTGACATCCTTGAACAATGCTTCATGTTTTAATCGAGTGGATAATAGCTCTATTAAAATTGCATCAAAGAATGCGCCAGCCAACCCCAAGAACTCATCATTTCTTCAGTTCGTATTGAGCAGCACAAATGTACTGAAAGAGAAGACAGCTGGTGCTACTGCTGATAAAATACTAACTAGCCTCCTGTGTAGTGAAAAATCGCTGGTAGATATACCTGTCTCGGGTGGAAGCATGGTAAAAGACACTAGTGAGGAGAATGTAGAAAGTTTGAAAGGTGAGCAGGCATTTATGGTTCACACAAACTGTCCTGTACCAGAAACAACTAAATCTGGTGAAACTAAATTCCAGAGTGATGTAGCTCAGAAAAAAACACCATTTACCGAAAATACGTCTTTTAAACAAAGCAACTATGGTTATTCTGTGGAAGAGCTAACTGCATGCCTGGGCTTGTGGAGAAAGCATCCATCAGAACCTGTAAGTGTGCAAAATACCCAGTCAAATGAAACCTCCACAGCAAATCAGATTTCACCTTACAGCCAAAACACAAAAAATGGAGAACAAAATAATGTTCAGGTTAGTACAGACGAAGCAGTTCTGCCTGTAACAACTGCTTCTGTAGGACAAAAACTTGATACATTGAATTGCAATTTGATAAAAAATTTTGAACTTCAAGTTGCAGTTGTCTCTCCTTTGGTACTTTCTGAACAGAAAACACAGAGTGAGCAGGTAGACAAATGTCCAACGTCTGCAGATAAAATCTACCCAGTGATTGATTCAGGAAGCACGTGTAGCTTGCAAGAAGAGGGAAAAAACGGTTTAAGTGTGGTAAATACCAGTAAAGGAACAATAGAAGCTGTTCGGTTGTCACCCAGCGATTGTGTTCTGGTACAGAAAGTGGACTCACAATTGCAACAGACCAAATTAACTGATAGAAACAGAATAGTAAAAAACAGTGTGAGTGCAAGTGATTCATGTGATGAAAACCAAAGGAAAGTTAGTCAATCGGCACAAAACGCTAGAGAAAATCTGCAGCTTGGATTACAAAACAAGCCTTCTCCTGCATTGGGCATAAATTCTTCTAGTCAAACCTTTCAAGAAGGTATAAGAGACCATAATAACAAGCAAGGTGTGTTAGAGACAGGAGATACAGCCACAGCTGTGTTGGAAGAACGTATGTTTTGTATTTCTAGTGTATGTTCTCTTGTTGAAGGTGATACATCTTATAATCCACAAATAGCAAGTATGTTCAGGTCAGTCCCTGAGACACAGGCATTAAATGGTACCTCATCAGAAGGAAATGCATCTGACCCAAGGCAAACGGAGCAACGTCTGGACTTGGATAAAAATGAGCTGAGCAATATCACTCCCCAAAGAGACAGCTTACTGCAAAAGATGTTGGTAGAATCACCAAGCTGCACGAGTGAAGCAGGTAAAATTTTGGATGGTATCACAACTAGTCAGTGGGAGGAAGAAAGCAGTGGCAATCCTCTTAAAACAATTTCTGCCTCAGAACAAAAAATGTCATTCAATGCATCTTTCAAGCATCCTGAAAATGACTTGGAAATTCTTGCTAGTATAAACCAGGAGTTAGCTCAAAATTCACTAGATCTCTTGATTGGCGTAACTGCTGCAAGAAATACTTCCACTGTTCCAAGAGACAACAGTAAAGAAAACTGCATGTCTGGTAAATATAGCACAGAAAAAGAGATTAACCTTTTTGGAGCAGAACCTATTAAATGTCTAAATGATCAGCTGTCTGAACTAGTGAAAGAGTTTCCATATGGCATTGAAAATGCTGATGTGCTAACAAAAGAAGCAGTACAAAATGATTCTGTGGCTGAGCGGATGGAGAATCAACCTCAAAAAGAGAGTCAAATTTGTGACAAGAATTCTCATTTGAAGGACCCAGTAGATCAGATAAAAATTGTAGTGTTAAGCTCTGATCAGATGCAAGAACTGCTGCCTGAACACAGCCAGTGTTCCTCTAGTGACAGCAAGAGAGTAGGGAGTCAACAGTCAGAAAAGGCTTCAGCTGAGGAGGAGAACCTTGAAGGCAGTATTCAGCCTAGCCAGAGTCTATGCGAGCAGAAAAAAAAACTACAACAAGCCTCTAACCCCAGAAAAAAAAGAAATAAAGATTGTTCTTTAATGTGTTGTTTATCTGGAGCATGGGGAATGCCCTGTGAATTTGGAATGTCTGTTTCAGAGGAAACTAACGATCAACTTTCAAAAACTGAAAATATGAGCTCGGCAGAGATACAAGAAAACAATGGTAAATCTGACGCTGTAATGAAGAACAACTGTGCAGTGGAAAACCTGCCAATTTCTGAAAAAAATCCAAACAGTGTTAGCAAAAATGAAAAAGACAGTTGTAAATACACCTCTGTAATGAACAAAGATGCTAGGCTAAAGGTGAATAATGAATACAAACCGCTTACAACACAACAGGGAAAAAAAGGACCACTTAATTCCTCTGAAAACCAGGATGCTGATAAATCTAAAAGGAGCAGCTGGAAGGAAGAGCTGCAAGTCGACAGAGGAACCCCATTGTTGGGCAAAGAATTTCATTCTGACAAAAAAGAACATCAGACAGTCTCAGAAGAGTTGTCGGAGAAAGCTGGTCATACAGATGCAGACAACGTGACAAAGTTATCCAAAATGAAAAAGAGAGTTTTCAAAAGGGAGTGCTGTTCAAAAGATAAAACCAAAACAGGTTTGGCCATCAAATCCAAAACAGACATTGACAAATTTACAAAGTCAGGAACTGTTGAAATGAAGCCCGCTAAAGTCAATCAAGGACAAAAAATTAAAACCTGTGAAGAGGACTCAGCTGAAGAACAGAACTGTAGGAAACAAAAGGAGATACTTGGGCAAGATGTAGAAACTAACATCAAAGAGAAAGCCAATTTATCAGCAGAATTAGAACACAAAAAGCTGAATAGTTATTGCGCTGATGCTATAAAGTTCCCAAATCTGGGCACTGTAGACTTAAAATCAAGAAACCACAAATATCCTCAGCCTAAATCTATGAAAGTTCATTCTTCGCAGGAGCAGTTGTACAAACGGAAGAGGAAGGAAAATATGATTGGGAAGAGAGATGTTAAGAAAACAAAGGTGGAAGAGGAAAGACTGAATCAATCTGAAGCAAAGAATTCCAAGCAGCTTTCACATAATTGCATGATAAATACTGACAAAGCTAAAAAATTGAATGGAGAAAATGGCCGGAAACCGAAGAGTTCATTAGCAGATCGCTCTGTGCTTAAGCTACAGAGAAAAAGAGCTCAGTCTTCCACCATCTCCAAAAACTACTTTTCTAATAAAGAGAGACGTCTCGATGGTCAAAACAAAGACAAGTGCTCTGAGAAAATGTTTCCTGATAAAAACCTGCTGTACTTAAATAGAAGAAATAACAGATTAAAATTGCATCTTCAAAAGGAACCGAAAAAACACTACCTGAACAGAGTTGCATTTAAACGTATGGCACACGAACGCATCTATTTGACAAAATTGGAGACGTCACCTGTCAGACCTGTCTGGCATCGTAAGGCCAAAGTGTCACAGAACAGCCCAGATGTGAAAAGAGATGCTTCTGTCTCAGAAGTCGACAAATCATGCAAACAGGAGATACTTGAATTTAAGCTGTGTCCAGAGATACTGTTCAGAAATCCAACCACTGATGAAGAAAGCTCAACTGCAAAGAATTCCCTGGAGAGAGAGAAAGCCATTGTGGCAGGTATGGTGCTATCTTGATTATTAATTTCTAAGTAAATTAATTTGCAAGTAAAAAGTATGTACCCCTCTTTGAATTCATGTTACATAAAACTACAGGCAGTGAAGATGTGGGACTCTGAAGGCTGAAATAGCTAGCTTTCTGACAGACTGTAGCTGCGTGTTAAGCTGAAAAATAACACGAGACTGACTTTTCCTTCCATTTAATGTTTTATTCCTTTTATAGAAATAAACTAGTAAAGTTAGAGTAGTTCAGAGCATGGCCATTTCAGGTAACTTCACGAGAAGGCTTTCTTAACCTACTCATAGAAGATAGCTTGGCTTGTTTGTAGAAAGCAGATTGTTACCAAAGGTGATCTGATTTGTATTCGGAGTTCACCTGGTTGTGTATAAATCTGCCTGGGTAGACAGCGGAGGGAGAGATCTTTTGCAGCATTGAGGAAGAGGGCGGGCTTGGGCCAGACACATCCTGCACTCTGTAATCTTTGCCATCTTTGCTTTAAGCTGCCTTTTTTTCCTCCTCTTCTTCCCTGTCCCCAGTCTTCTGATGTGTTACTGGTGCGTTTTGAAGCATGTTTGTGTCAAATACCATATTTGATTTTAAATAAAAGAAAATCTTAAGCTGTACATACCAGCCCTTGCAGTCGTTTTCACACCCAAAGGCAATTTCCTTTTGCATGTGCTAGTATATGCGTTAAAACTTGATGCTGAATAACGATGAAAACTTGTCATATAAGAACCTCAAAAACATTTTTTAAGTTTTCTCTTTAGGTGTCAAGAGTAAAAAAGAAGATTGGTTAAAATGTGATTCAGTGAAGCAAAAAAAGCTGGAAGAGATCTCTACAGGTGAGATGACTTCTGATTATCTGTTTTTAAATATAAGTTAAATACTCTTTGCTTGGTTTTATGTGTTCCTTTACAGTAGAAAATCTTAACGAGGTATCTTAACCTACTCTTTACTAGCTCTGCTGCTGAAGTGGATACCGTAGAGTAGAGGTATGAGTTTCAAAGATTTGTGGAGATTTTTATTGTCATAAGAATATGTTGTTGGAGATTGGAATTTTCCCGCATACATATGTGCGGTTGAATTGAATTGGAGTTAGCACTGGTGACAAGATTCAAGTACAGTTTTGAACTGATGGTAAAGACCAAGTTCGCTCTTTCCCACTTTAAAATGGAGGCAGTGGCATAACAAAACGTAGTGATGTAGTGTGAGACTATAAAAACAGAAAGTGATTTTTGTTTTTATTTGGTTTTCACAGTAAGCTGACGCTGTCCACGCATATACCTGTGCTCACAAGTACCAGTGATATCTATCATCGAATTTAAAGTTAACTGTGGCTCTATAGTTAATCAAGCTTTATGTATTGGCTCTATAAATAAGGATTGTAGGTAGTTGCTCAGTAGTTGCTAAGGAGTGGATCAAAGGGAATTGTTTGAAGGAACATCTATAGCCTAATTACTTGGTCTTCCTGGGACACTAAGACCTTAAATGAACATCTAATCAAGATGTTTCTACAAACAATGCCAATATGGCAGTGAAAACCAAAGTCCAGGTGTCCTTAACTGAACTGTCTTCATTATAATATTAAAACATACACCCACAGGTCAAGAAGACCCTTGCCCAGGTGAAGACCCTTCCTCTATGGAGGTGCAGTGATTGAAGAGAATGACACACCAGATGATATAATTATATTTAAATTACTAACCAGTCATTGTAATTGGGAGTGTACTACCTTGTAACATTTGTGCATAAGTATAATGAGGAAATGGGCATTGGGTTTGCTTGATTTGTGGAAATCCACTGAGCACCCAGGCCTGAATAAAATGCAATATCTTTCCTGTGTGTGTGAGAATTGGTTCATTGCACACTGGGCAACAAATCTGCTTTTTGGACAACACCGACAACTGTGTCTCTGTAGTCTGGGAAGGATTGTATGCGTATGACACACAGAGGAAAAGTGGTGCCACTACTGCATCTTCCTTATTTCTCTTGATTGGCAAATTACTTTTTGGATGGTCTTTTATACCCCTTAGGAGTCAACAGTTACAACAGCGGCATCTTTCATCTCAGGAACTTTGTTGTTTCATCCTTTGTAAATCTTGGACGAGGTTGCTCCATGCCATCTTTGTTTCTTTGCTTTAGGTATCTTTCTAGCTATAGTCTTGTTTTCCTACTGGTCTAGCAGGAAGCAAAATGGTGCATTCAGCATGCTGTAACCTTGTTGCCATCCTCCTCTTAGCAGAGTGCAGGTTCTCTGCTGCCAAGTTACCTGTGTTTGGTCTTTATGCAGGCAATGCATTTTGCAATGTTTACATCTTTTATTGCTGTTGAACGTGTCCTTGGCTCTTGGTGTCTGCCATTCTTTTAGCCCTTCCTCTTGTTTCTTCTCTTACTTTCACAAATGCATATTTTCATTCATACCTTTCTTAATATTCTTTAGAAATCTCTTCTTCAAAGACAGCCAAATGACCATTTGGTGCTTAAAGATGCACTGGAGATTGATTTAAATCTGAGGTGCCTGGTGCTTTAGGAAGGAAGTTTGTGGCATCCTTTTTGACAGTGGGTGGCCTTGAGTACCACATGCATAAGGAGTAGAATCATTTGAGACTCTTAGACTTTTGCTTTAACCTGGTTCTCTGTCTTTCAGCTGAGGACAGTATTCCACTTGATACAGCTATGCAGATCCTGGATGGAGATGGTGAGGCTCTTCACATTCCAATCAAAGACTCAAAAGAGATGTTTCGGACCTTCAGGAAAATGTATCTGGAAAAAAAGATGCAAAAGCCTTGAATAGCACTCTTGTGTCACAGGTCTAATTCAGTATCACTGGGGGAAAAATGCCAACATTAAAATCCTTTTTTTCTTTTAAATTTCTGAATAACTGTAAAAAAAAAAGATATGTTTTTTTGGGTGTTGGCAGTGTCGTCTCTCCCCCTCCCCCATTTTGCCTCATTTGTGAATGATTGGGATCTTATTCCGTATTTATTGCACGAATCCCAAATACGCTTTAGTGGTGAAAATGCCATTGTATTATTTTTTTGGTGTATGTGAATTTTTTTTTTTAAAGTTACAGGAGATCCTGACCAAAAAAACCTCAAACACATTTAAATTGTCATAGTCTGTTCTCTTTTCTCATTCTGGAAAACTTGTCGTATTTTCCATTGCTGGCAGTAGAAAAATATTCCTACTGGAAAGGAATTCCAGTGGATTTCCAAGGATTACACCTTTATTTTCTCCTTATGCTTATTTTCTACTTATGGTAGTCTGATTGATGTGCTTCTGACAAGACTTTCTTTTTTTGTAGAATCTTTCTTTTCTCTTTAGACTGGGAATACAAATCTAAAATCCTCAAACATACAGATCAGGGGATACCATGAAGTATTTATGCTGCTACCCAGTTTCCTTACATTTCTTTTTGTGGAACTTTGTACAAATTGGACTCTAAGTCCTTCATCTGAACACAGTGCTGTAAACTGATAGTTGACCGAAGACTTCGTGCTTTTTTTTCACTCTCAGCTTTCTTTACACTTGAAAGAAAAGTGTGATTGTTGAAGTGCAGGGAGTTTGAATTCACTCTTGTCTGGACTACCTTGCTCACTTTAACCAGACTGTAATTAAGTTCTTTGTAAAGTGTTAGATGATGTTTGACTACACTTTCACTGTAACATAAGAGTTATATTTGTTGCTGGATATCTTTTGTTTAAGTGCCTTTTCATTATTGTTCAGAATTTTAAATTGAGTCATATTTTTCCAGAAATTTGGACTTTATTCTTTCTATCTGTTTAAACCTTTATACTGAAAGTAAAAACTGTAGATATTTCACTGAACGATTTTTATACTTGAAATAAACTTTTGAAGGCTATGCCTTGTCTTTTTTTTGGTTTAAAAGTATAAATTTGTGTTTATTGCAGTTAGTTAAATCAGCATTGAAGATATTCCCGTAGACAAAGAGCAGCTTTAAAATAAGTGCAAGATCATCCTTCTTAAAAAGTTTCATAGTTGCAAGTGAAAACTGGACTTGAGTCCAAGCTTTTTCTAATGAACTCCTAACAGGATGTACTTGTCCTTCAGAAAACATAACAGGAATGTTTTTCTTTTCAGCATCTTTTTTTATTTTTTTTCGTCCTGCTCTGACTTAGTTGGGAATTGATTGGCATGAGTACTTAAAAAGCCTTCAGTACTATTTCATTCCTGAAGAGATATGCTTGTAGGCATCTTGGATATAATTACCCAGTAGAGCATAACATTATCATTTCCTAGCCTTATCTGCATGCTGAATTAAAAATTGGCTTTTTTGGGAGAAGGAAGTCCTCCCTATCCATCATGTATACATTTCTTCTCTCAAACCAGGGAACTATTTGGGAGGTTTTTGACTCCCTTCCTGCCTGGCACAGCTATCCTGATAACTTAGACTTTTTTTTTTATTGTGTTGGGGTTTTTTTCTGGCTGGATGCCCAGCTAGTAGTCTGTGGAGAAAGTTACCATTGGAGAATTTTGTAATAATGTTGGAACTCTGATAAGGTTTTATTTTACATTGTCTTGGGAGTTTAGCACCTGTATTATATTGCCCATATCAAGGAAGGTTCATTGTAGCCTTAAGTGTACCCAGTACAAACAACACATAGTTCCTGTCAAGAATTTATTTGGGTTTTTGTTCTGCATAATGATACATGAAGCTGACTTTAATGCTTGAGTGAATTCTTTTCAATAGGAAATTATTCAATCTATTGACCCATGATGATTATATTCTAAATATTTGGAGAAGCTTACTTAATGACCCTGGCACCCAATAAATGAGAATGCCAGTTTTGAGTCTCAGTGGATACAGCTACATCATCTTCCTCTCTTATACCAAAGAGTGAATCTTGGCTCTGTGACCGTGTTTACATGGTGACTTGTGCCTACACTGCTTTGGTATGGATAGGATCTTTGGGATAGACTGGCCACATTCTTTCTGCTTGGTTCATGTGTTGGCTCAGCAGCTATCCTGTACGGTTTTGCACTTAAAGTACTTAGCATTTATGGCTGGCCTCTACCCTGTGCTGCACTGACTGCATCATTGCTGCATGCGCCTGCATGCTGAGAGGACTGTGCCAGATGTTCTTATTTTATTGCCGTTTCTCCTGCTCCTTGTGGGGCTGACTGAAGCCATGATGCTACAGCAAGCCCTTGACCTTGGACAGGCAAGATGCTGACATCCACCTAGATGTGGCTACTGTGAAAAAATGACTACTATGTTGTTTGAAGCAAATGTGAGCATGAGGGCATTCACTAGCAGTGAAGGTACTTACCCTGGATGTGACATGTGCCTGTTGTCTTGTGTGTTGCCTGTACTTGAAAGGACTTGTAATATGAATGTCACCAGTGGGGTTACTTTGTACGAACCTGTCATGGCTCTGAGAGCACTAATAGTTTTTAATAGTCCCGATCATCCATCTGTGGGACATCTACTGCCACCCCCCTGCTCTGTGGGCCCAGGAACTCTAAGTTCAAGCCAGGGCTTCAGTCCCTGCCTGAGTGATGTTCAGGGTCTGCCTGTTACAGTCATGCTTCTGTGTGGGCATGGAAATTGCCTGTTGATCCAGACCCTGACCCATGGATGGTCTTCCTGCCTGGACTCAGGTTATGTTATTACTATGAATCTGCCTGTCAATCATGACTATGTCTGACCCTGGTTACCGTCATTGGATCTGATCCTAGCCTGCAGATTGACTTATGAGCTTCTCATTGGCCTTCCTTCATCACTTCAAGCTTGTCTGGTGATCTGGACTCTGGCCTGACCCTGGTTACCATCCCTCTCTTTGGGTGCTGTGGGGATGAGGCCTTGGCTGGTGAGGCCCCTGCCTTACCAGCTGTGATATCTCCCTCGGCTTCTTGCCCCTGGCCCTCGGGGAGCTGTTGGTCCTTGCTGAGCCCTGACAGATAGAAAACTGTAAGATGTGGGTGTGGAACATCCTGTCCTCTTGGTGTCTATCTTCTCTCTTTCCATTCCTTTCTAGGAAACTTTCTGTGTCAGTAGGAAGAGCTACCACTTTTATCATTCTTGCCTTTGTGCCCTACGAGAGTCATGGATGAGGTTCCTTATAAATGTAGAAAGATAAATGTCATTTGTCACCCATTTTCAAAGACAAGAAGACAGCCCACAGAACTACAGGAGGCTGGGCTTTTTCTTTGGGTAGATTATAGAATAATCCTTGAAGCCATGACTACCCAAGTACAGTAAGGATAAGGTAATTTGGAACAGTCAGTGCGGATTTAGAAAGGGTAAATCACACCTGAACAACCTGATGACCTTTTATGATGAGATGACAGATTCTGTAGACAAAGGGAACGTAGAAAATGTTGTTTACCTTTAACAAGGCTCTTGATGTAGTTTTTAATGGTATTCTTGTATCCAAATTGGAGAGACGTGGTTTGGATAAGTGACCTACATGGTGGAAAATCAGCTGACCAGCTGGACTTGGAGAGGGATACTGTCTGTGATCAGTGGTACAAAGTACAGCTGGTATCTGATTACTTCAGCAATTGATACTGGGTCTGTCATTGTTCACCGTCTTCATTAATGAATTGGAGAATGGGATGTAATGAACTTTTGCAGGTTTGGATGGAGAAATGGGGTACTCAGGAAATTCAAGAGTAACTTTATGTGGAAGTTCAGGAAAGGCACGCAGGGTGTTTCCCAGAAAATGCTTAATCCTAGCAGGTGAAACGAGAGGTACTCACACAAACTGGTTTCTAATGGAGTGATGAGGCCGTAGGCCCAAAGGATGGCCTGTCCAGCAGATGCCTATCTTCATCTTCAGGCAGCAATGCCTGCGTAGGAACTGGGCTCATCTGCTCTAGGACCTGATAAGGAGCCTCTGCCCTAACCATCTAGCGAAGTGATGTTCGAGAAGGTCAGTAGCGTGGAAGTCTGTGTAACAGCAAGATAGCAAATTTGACGTGGTTAGTCGCAACACTGTTATTTCCTTTGACCAGATATGAATGCAGATGCCATAAATTCAGTGGCCATTTACTTCATATAGCTGTCTTGACATGTTGTAAGTCATACCCACTGTCTTGCCATGTATCCAGACATACAATGACATAGTCCTTGTAAACTGAGAATAGAGTCAGTCATCAAGAAAAAAAAAGAAAAAACACCAAACAGAAAACAAACATACAGGAAAATATGCATTGAAAAGTGCTGGGCTTGGGAATTGGAAAAATGTTATCACCACATTTAGTGTTGATAGTACTTTCCTTCCCAGGTGTTGCAAGTAATCTTTTTTGCTACTGATGCCTCATTAGCTGAGTGCTAGACAGGTGTGTGCTCTTTCCAATCAAGAGTGATTTTCTTGGTGGCAGACAGGTGGGTTGTAATGTAGAATGCAGCCTTTATTCCAGAAACCTGGTCCTTTAAATTAAGCTTTCCTTTAAACTTGGCTGTAGCGGCTACGCTTACTACCTCCCCGTCTCAGTCCTCCTCTCTGCCTTCCTAGACCTAAATATTTTGCCCTTACTTTTGGAGACCTTGCCTTCATCCTCGCTTCATTTCCCTCCTGGGACTTCTTGATGAATTTGCAAGGTTGCCATTGCAACCTTGTTTTTAAAAAACTTTTTCTCTCATCTTGCTGGCCTCCAACTTGTCTTCCTCTGCCTGCAGGCCTCCAGCCTGTTTTCATCCCAGTCTTGAAACTTTTCCTGGGCTCTCGCTCCATGGTTCAGGAGCTGAACCATGCAAAGCCTACCTCATGTTTACACTTCTGCATTTAAGCCAGGGAGCTTTTGATTTTGTTTGCTGTCTGTTTATCAGTATTATGACTACAAGAGGAAAATGGTTCCATGCTTCCAGCTCTTGTGCTCATTACTATAACATCTTCTAGCTGAGAAGAAAAGCAACTGAGAATGTTTGCTTCCTCCCTGCAGGCTTGGGCTGGAGCATGCCCATGGCAGTGGGAGCTTTGGAGCGCTTAGCCTTGAGTCTCAGCAAGTCCCCATGGGCACGTACAAACCGATTATCCAGGCTAGGATGTTCGGATTTTGTCTGCTTACCCACTTTTTTTAGGGGGTTAGTGGTTCTGGGGGAGATCAAAAGGCGCACAGCCACACCAGCAACCCATGGTCCTGGTTTCCAGCCCTTCATCGTCAATAGAAAGATGCTAAAGTTTCCCAGTGAATGCAGCACAATTTTTCTAGCATTTTCTTTGAAAGGTCTGAGCTATTTCCGAATAAACTTTAAAAATAACCTGAAGCTAAGTTCCATTTTTGTGGCGTTTCAGTTAAGGCAGTTAAAGTTTGGTACTCTGTGGTGGGTTGACCCCAATCAGCAGCTAAGTACCCACCAGCCACTCATTGATGCCCCACTTCACACACAGCAGGATAAGTGGGAAAATAGGAGCAAAAGCAAGAAAATTCATTAGTTGAGATAAAGACAGTTTAATAAGTGAAGGAAAGGGAAAAAAAAACAACCAACAAGTGATTGAAAGGCAATCACTCACCACCTCCCACCAGCAGATCAATGACCAGCCAGTCTCCGAGCAACAGCTACAGAAAGACTATTCTCCAGTTTTATTGCTGAGCATGACATCAATTGCTGTGGAATATCCCTTTGGTCAGTTTGGGTCACCTGCGCTGGCTGTGTCCCCTCCCAGCCTCTTGCCCACTCCCGGCCCACTCTCTGTGGGGGCAGAGTGGGAAGCAGAAAGCCTTGAGGCTGTGGAAGCACTGCTCAGCAATTGCCAAGACACTGATGCGTTAGCAACGCTGTTTTAGTCACAAATCTAAAACCTGGCACCATACGAAGAAAATTAACTACATCCCAGCCAGGCACAGTACATTGTCAAAGATGGACTAAAAACTTCAGCTATGACACTTGTCATGGAAAAACGAAGATCCTTGTGGCTCTCTGGAAGCACCTCAGTCCTGGTGCAGAGACTTCGTGAGGAGGACACCCTCTTAAGGCTGTGATGATGGACAGCGGTGTCTGTTAAAGTTCAAATGAACGTGGGCCTTGCAGTCTTCAATGGTAAAGGTAAAATTCACCTCAGTATTTTCATTTAATGAACAGGAGGAAGAGAAAGATGTCTACCTTTACGGTCATATCATGGCATAAAGTGAAAGACATTAATACAGTGTAATGGTGGACTTTGCCAAGGTATCTGTTTTCTGTAATGTTGCTTTCTATGGCTGCATGCATAAGCATTTTGCAGCGCTGATTTGTTCATACTGCTCCTTGGGTTTCTCCATGCGGTGCTAACTGATGAGCATTGCTTGTTGATCTTAGAAAGCCGGTTTAGATTATTCACAAAATTATTTCAGTCTTAAAATGTAAAATTTTACACCTCAGTGTAAAATGACAGAGGTTTCCTGTTTCTGTTTCGGTTTTGCATTGCTATGGCACTAATAATTCAAGTCCGTGGGAAACAAATCCCTGTTTGAAAGTGTGTTAGTTCTGTAAAACAGAGCCTGCACTATTGTGCACCTCCAGCCCTCCCATGTTCCCTGGGGGACTATCCTCTTTCCTCCAATCTCAGTGCTATTAAAAAAGTCATAAATAGCATTCTCTTCAAAAATAAAATTAAAAAATAAAGTCGTCCTGCCATAGCAACACTTGTTGAATAGAGGACAAGCTGAAAGCCATAAACTGTAATCTTTGCAACAAAATAATCCCACAGTAAATCACCAGAGAAGATGGTCTTCAGACCAAAATGTGGAGATATAGCTAATAAGGAGTAAAAAAATACCCTGTATGTTAATTGGCCAATAGTGCCTTTCCCTTACATCCCATTAGATATTTTACGGAAAGAAATTGGCCTGCCACGGTGCTTTCACCCAGTAACTTTGGACTCTGTTGACCAATATTAAGCAAAAACTGTAGAAGATAACATAGATGAGAAAAATTATGAGTCCTTCCTTCCCCCGACGCTGCTGTAAAGACAAGGAGAACTGAGCCTTCAGGTTAGCCCACAAATTAGCATATGTGTGGTTCCCAGCCAGCCAGCCACAAGAGATTCTGACTTCCACCCTACCAGGAAACAATGTGGGATGCAGTTAGGGTGCTGTATTTGGGTGAGGGAAAATATGGGTCTGAACGGGGAATACTGTAGAGAAGTGGCTGATGGCAGTGGTGGGGGAACAGTTTTTTGGACATGTTGGATGCACTTTGTTAATCTCACTGCTTACAGTACTTCTCTGCCTGTCTGGTTCTTTATTGATTTAACTACTATGGGAAAATAATGGAAGATGTCGAGGAGGATTGTATAGATACTCAAATGACTTGCACCTGGGGTGTCAGAAAAGACATATATCACACTAATCGTTGTTTAGTCTTATGTGCTCAACAAGTAGAACATCTGCACTTAGATAACATAGGCTTGTGATGGACTCAGAGGCACCTTATCGAACATACCTGAGATTCCTGCCCTGCTGTCAGAGAAGATCAAAGCACAGTGGAAAACTACGCCTGCTTGAATCCGTGATACGCGGGCAAGAACAGCAGGTTTGAACTCTCTGTCTTGCTTGCAAGGACTCTCTCTAGCAAGGACCGAGCTCCGCGCTGCCTGCATTTCCACTTGTGTGCCTCTGCCTGGGTGCTGCTTCAGAGATCCCCCGGTTCACAAGGTATCGAGATTAAATTTACTCTGTGCATTTCATCTGTGGTTTTGTCGTTGTTCCTGTGTCCTGCCTGTGTCAGCTCATACAACTGCATTCATTAAAAAAATACATGTCTCTGGTGCTTTAGAAGTACAAGACTGTCCTGAATCTCAGGCACTGCAGAAACAAGGTACGGTGTTGGCAGAAGCACTAGAAGAAGCCTAGACAAGGAGAATTTATTGCAGGATTCACTTTTAAACTGAACCAAAATTAAGTTTGGTGTAGAGAGGTGCTTGCTCATACTCAAAAGACATAAGGAACTAGAAAGAGCAGTACCAATACAAACGTGAAAGATGTTGGTTAATCCATAGTGTTCTCTCAGGAGGACTTTGAGGAACAGACAAAACAATGTAGATTGGAAATAACAGACTATAAATACAATGGATATGAATGAAGACTAAGATAAATACTCTACCTGTGCATGCAATCATTCTACAAGTAACAAGAAAAAAGACTACTCTTCTTAGACCCCAGCAGGAGATAAATTGTGGCCTACCATGCAAATTCATCTTCTAGGACATTCAATTAGAACAAAAAAAAAATAAATTGATAGGCATAATAGACATATTCTGTAGGTGGATGGAAGTTTTCCTAATACAAACCAGCAGGGCCACGACAACAGCTCGTCAGCTGGTGGAACAGGCATTTTCCTTTAAAGAATTATCTGCAGAATCCTAACTGGATCTGGCATCGCACGTTACAGGAAACTTATGCAAAACTGTCCATAAATATAATGTGCACGAGATGCGTATTCCTTGCTGTACCCAGTTCCTAGTGCAGGAGGAAAAGACAAATGGAATCATCGTACAAATATTAAGAATCCCTGTATCAGTCAAACAGCAAAGATCATCTATTTCCAAATATGAGCAAATATCAACAGACTAAGAAAAAGGCGGCAACAAGACAGCAAAAACCATATAGGTTAAAAAAAAAAAAGCACATTTATTTTCTGTTCATTATCACAACTGGCTTGCTGAGGCATACTGATGAAGGGAAAATTGTCCGATCTTATCAACAAGGAATAATTAGTTCAGTCACAGTTATCCTCAGGATATGTCAGGGGCTGTTACACATTTGTAATTTGTCAAGCTCTGTAAGCAAATGTCCTTTAATGTAATTTGCAGTTTGGGTTCAATGATGCCATATTCAGTGGGTTGCTATTACTTTAAACCGCTCTATGCAGTTCCAGTCTCCAGTGTATTAACTTCATAGTGATTTTGCCAATATTGGAATCTCCTTGATAAATTGCCGTGACTGATAAATTGGCCTCTGTTCATTCAGGCAGCTGCTCCGAGGAAAATACCTGCAAGGAGCAGCATTATGGCTACAAGGAGCACCTACAGGGAGCAGCATAAAAAGCCTGGAGACCATCTGCTCCATAGAAGAAGCAGTTTGGATATATACATAAATGTCGCATGTTAACACCAAACCTCTTCTTGTGGTCATGCTGGCTTGGCATAGCAGAGGACCAGACACGACTGTCTCTGGTACTGTCTGCTTCACCTGTGGGCATCTCCAGCAACTCCAATGTAACTGGGCAGCTTGGCAGAAGAGCCAAGAAAAGATTTCCCTAGGGAAACCTGATGTTGCTCCTCAGCATTTCTGCTCTGCATCTCATGCAGCTGTGGTTGAACCTGTTCTGGTGTACAAGTACATCCAAAGCAGATTTCTTCTCTGATAAGACCTTAAGCAGCTACAGACAGGACTTAAACGTGTGTGAGTCCCTAAACCTTAAATTTTCAAACATCGTTATGACAAAAAGATAGTCTTTATAGAAAATGTATGGGAATGAGGGATCAAATAAAGTACTAAACTATGACATGCTTTAGTATTTGCAGGTGACCATATATATAGGTATATAAATAAGGTTAGTTCTAAGGGTTTAATGTCTCTGTAAACTTTGTTGATTTTGTGGTATTAATGTTGAAAGATGTCTTTCTACTCTGCTATAACAATATACATTCTGGGTAAGTCACTGTTGTCTCTCACACAGACAGATTTTGAAAAAGCTTCACCCTGATATAATGAGCAATGTGAAAGAGATGTTTAGTAATGACTGTATCCTGAGGATACCTGTACTAGATTTGTTTGTGAACACTACTCCCAGAATGCTTTTGACTCGTATTAATTTGGCACTGAGATGATAAGTTTCCTTACACCTTGTAAAAAAGGGCTCCCAGGGAAAAAAAGCGGAGTAAGATGAGAAGTCCCACTGCTGTCTGGTGGGGATGCACTCTCTGCAGGGTTAGTGCAAGTGGCTTTCAGCTTTTCTGTACTCCTGGGATGTTTTTTTGCAAGGGAGGTTGTTTTGCAGAGTTTTCTACAATGTTTTGATGAGAACCTCGCTTACTCCATTGGTCTGTGTGTTGGGAACAGGAGAAGGGTCAAATGCACAGTCAGTGATGACTAGATGTATGGATGCTATAGCTGCAAGTGCTCTTTCCTATATGGACCTGGCCAGGGGTCTTCCTGGGATTTCAGCAGAAGAAATCCCCGCTGTCTCTCTGTATCCTTGTCTGCTGTGTAACTCTTCCTTGGTTGTTACACGAATTCATGATTAATTCTGGTGTGGATACAATTTGCAGAAAGCACAAAGTGGATTGAAAATACGCCGTTTTCCTTCTTGAAGATTCTCTTTTGAAAGATCAGCAGTGACTGAGAAGGCAACTGCTTGTTGAATGAACTTGAAATTAGCAAATAAGTGTGTTTTTGGAGGGCTCCTTCGTTTAGCCAGGCTGAGATGTCCAGTTGGTTCTGACTCTAGGCAATGTCCTAACGAGAGAGAGTCTGTGAAGAAATCTGGAGGGTAAAACATCATAACGGCATGCTGGTGGTTTCTTATGTGATTAATAAGATGCACATGTGATTTTTTTTCTGATAGTAGGTATTTAATTTTCTATTGGGTGTCAGTGTGTTATGCCCCACTTAGAAAAGAGGGAGGTAAGTGAGTTAGATTCGCAAATCCCCAGCGGCATGGACTAAGTTGACAACTCTCAAGGTCCATATACAAACTTCTATTAAATTCCCGCAGTGATTAATACATGTCTTAACTAGGTCCACGATAATTGGTTGGGTGTATAACAAATTATGGCAAGCGATACGGTATGCCTTGTGTTACTTATCAACAGATATATGACAAATTATGGCAAGCAGTACTTAACAACAGATGTTCAATGTATTATGGCAAATGGTAAGGTATGCCTTGTGTTACTTACTTAACAACTTCAAAAGAAAAGAGAAAAGAAAGAGAAACAGAGGGACAGAGAGATAGAGATAGATACATAAAGAGATCACTGGTCCAGGTTCCAGCGTTGATCCTGCCAACGGGTGGGTGGGTGGGTGGGTGTGTGTAAAAGTGCTCTTCTGTGTATCCCTCCACTTATTTTCTCCTTTTATCAGTATGACCTGCCCCATTGCTATGGAGCAGTTTCGTCTCAGGTTTCTCCCCCCCAGGTGATGTGTAGCCTGATTTGGGTGGAGAGACGAGTCCTAATGGTGATACATGTTTAGCATGGCCTCGATAATCTTCATTAGCATATACAGGGGTGTCAACTTTAATATGCATTTCGCAGATAATGAGGCAAAGGTCATTTGTCAGGCACAGTAGGCTTTCAAAGAAACGAAGAACTATGCAGATTCCTGTTATCTTGTCCTTGCCGAAGAAAAGTAGGGCTGTCCTATCTCCATAGGACTTTCCCCCCTCCAGGCGCCCCTGGTCGTATCCTGTGCTCTTTAGGCCCCCTGCACGAGTTACACAAGAAATAAGTTACACAAGAAATAAGCAGGCGTAAGCCTTATCAGTTCTCTGAGCAGAAGGCCTGCATTATCCAGGCTCCACATCATCCATCCTGACTTTTTGTGTTTGAGACATTCCTCAGGAAGGCTCGGAGTGCCTGCTGCCCCTCCCCTTATCTCTCACCGTTTGTTTCATGCTTCCCTTAGGCTGCTTCTCTCAGTCTTTGTTTAGGGGAAATTACAAGTCTCTTATACAGTGGCAATGTTTTGGCAGTGGGGAGGCTGCAGGGGGTGCTTCTGTGGGAGGAGGCCAGGAGATGCCCTGGCTCCAGCTGGGTCCACAATGCACCCACTGCAGCACACAGGTGACCCCACCACACAAGCTGGTGGTGCCTCTGGGAAAACATGTTTAAGTAAGGGTAGAAAACACCAGAAGGAGAGAGGAGGAAGAAACAAAAGAGTGAGAAACAGCAGAGGGAACACCAGAGTTGGAGGAGGAGGTGCTCTGTGGTGGAGCAGATATTCCCAAAGTAACTGATGCCCATGGAGGATCCACACTGGAGCGGATAGATACTTCCTTAGAGGGACTGTGGCCCATGGATGAGCCCATGCTGAAGCAGGTACACCCCCAAAGAGACTGCAGGCCATGGAGGACCTACACTGGAGTGTAAGAAAGAGCAGCAGAGAGAAACTGCTATGTCCTGCACTGCGTGTTGCCTCAGTGAAGGTTAGAGCGTGCCCTGCAGTGGTAACAAGGTGGGAGGAGAGGTGCCTGGAGTGATGGAGTGAAGCTGGGCCTGGGAATGGGGGAGGAAAAGTGTTTTCCCTGTGTATAAACGTTTGCTTCTTTTTTTGGAACAAAAATCCAAATCACTACTCAAATATTTATTTTAATTTATAATTAATGAAGTTAAATTCCCTGAGGCAAGTCAGTTTTGCCCACAACAGTAATTGGTAGGTGATCTCGTGATCTCACTGTCTTTATCCCAACATGAGTTTTGCCTTTCTTTTTTGCTATTTCCTCCCCTATGCCACTGAAGGATGAATGAGCAGGTGGTGGTCCACCACAAATTTAAAAGGGAAAATCACTACGCCTTGAGGGAGCACTAAACTTCTTTGTGAGAGTAGTGCACAAGGAGGTGAAGAACATAAAATCTACTCCTTGCCCATGGCCAGGATGCTGCATTACCAGATAGTCCGTGTCCTCCAGTCCTAGGCACGCTTTAGCTTCCAGGATGCCCAGAAGCTGTGACACCAGTGCTCAATGCGTAACCTATAACCATAGGAAAAGGGCTGTTTATCGCCCAAAAGGGAATGATAGCAGAAGCACAGCCTGAAAACCCATCATGTGATTGTGTGTGTTGGGGGGTTGTTGAACTCTTTCTACAAGCAAAGCTCAGAAAGCCCCCAGTAACACTGACCGTAGTTCCTATGCTGTGAGCTCATCTTTTGACACCCCTGAGGGTTTCTTTATCACGTAGAAGTAGAGAAACCTCTAGCAGGGGAGGGGATGGCAGCTTCCATTCCTGCAGCTGACTGTCCATTTTTCTAGCAAGCAAAGAGCCCCCCCAAAAAATCAGGTTTTGATTTCTTCTCAAGGCTGTGTTCACCACCTCTCATCTTTCTCGGTGACTACGTTCTCCTGTCCCTGTGTGAAAGGCATTTAAGTTCCTTTTGTTAGCATGCCTAAAATAGAGAGGTTTCCTTTTTATTTTGTATAAGCAACACCTGTGAATCTTAGTGCTTTACAGTAGAGTGAATTGGACACTTAGAACTCTACTGTGTTTTTTGCTAAAGATAATTTAGAGAGGCAACACTTTTACTAAATTAGACCAAGTCATACCAGTTGGAAATAGCATGTCAGGACACAGTTTAGAAATGAGACGCATCAGAATGGAGAAACAAACCAAGACTTCCCCCCAAAAATGAGCTTAACCACAAGTAACAAAATATGTATATCCACTTGCCTTATTTGGGAGACTTGGTTCTGCGTATTCATGATAAGATTATGGAAGGAGAATTCTGCTCTGAAATATTTTTTCTCCTGGCCTGAATTATGTTACTCCAGTGGTCCATTCAAAAGGGACAGGTTTCTAGAAAGAGCTCGGTGCTGGGCAGGTTAGCCATCATTTCCAGGAGACCTGCCACCTGCTAGCGAAGTCTAACACAGACTTAATTTCCAGCTTATTTTGTATCTAGTACATATACCAATTTCTGGACTCCTTATGTCCTTTGTGCATCATATCCTGCTTAATTTTCTTATTATCATTGAAGTCAATCTAAATTCTTGGCAATTAATTGCTGAAGAAGATGGGTTTGTTTAGAGCAGGTTGTCTGAATTCTGAACTTTTCTACACACAGCTTTTGTCTAGGATTCAGCCATGAATGTGACAATGGGTCTGTTTCCCAGCTAGGTCAATACCGTAGCCTCTGGAACAGACTTTTTCTCAGAGTTTTTGGCAGAAGGTCATTAAAATGGTTATTAAACTGGAGATTTCTATTAAAAATAACCTCAGAATGCACTCATGCAAAAGGTTTTTGATAGAGCTTGTGATGTGAATGCAGAAGCGCAGTTTTAGAGAAGAAAAGCTGTTCCATACTATTAGGTTCTGGTTTGGAAATTGTTAGACTAAATAATGTTCAAAGTCTCACTCCTTTCTGTTGTATGTCAATGGCCTCATATTTCTCCTTTACAACTTCTGACAAGTCATTTTCCCTTCTGTCTCTGTTTTTGTAAGAGAAAAGCTGGAGGCAGTGGAGGGTTACAGATCCTTGGTACAGGAAAGGGACCGTTGAGCTGAGATGGGCCGTTGACAAAAGTGCCAAACCAGCACAAACATATTTACCATTTTTCTGATGAGACAGAGACTGGCCAAACTGCCAACTTAGTATAACTGTAAAGCAGTAATAGAATTGCTGGCCTGGCATTAATATATTTAGCTAATTGCTGATTTAACATCTGGTAGACCGTAGGGTTGATGTTGTGAAATCATTGTGGTTAAAACAGCTGAAGAGCGAGGGTGAAGTGGTCGGTTGCCTCTGGGGGAGCCTGGGGAGCCGACTCCTCAGGAAGGCAGCTCCAGGATGCGGATGGAGCGACGGGTTGCCTTTGGGATGGATTCAGAGCTGACTCTCTGGGGATGATGAGCAATCTGGCCGCATAAATGAGGAAGTACAGAAGGCCACAGGTCACTGAAACTGAGAGGATAAAAGAGAAAATCAAAGACCAAGAGGTAGGCTCAGCAGAATAGGATCAGCATTGAAGATACCACTGTCTGGGGATCCACAACTACAAAGGCTGACATCTTTTCCAGGCCACCTTGATACATGAGGTGGGACAGCCCTCATAAGCATGGACCCTAAGGGCCAACAGCTGCATCTTGCAGACCTTCTTGAACTGGGATAACTCAGGATTTTGGCAATGCTTGGCATGCTAATAACACCACTTTACTAATATTTATCATACCTTCATACTGCTAAGTTTATCATAGTTACGTACTTGTTAGGTTTAGGCAAACATAACTGGCATAACTGTGTGTCATGATTTCCTTATCTCTGCAGTACTTGGGTTTATTGAGCAATTTCTCAGAGTAGGAGACTGCAAACAATGTGGGGCTGGAGCCTGGAGAGGCAGGGGTGCCATGTGAAAAGACAGACAGACAGATGGCCAGTGTGCTCAGCCTGTAGAGCTGTCTTTGAAGACTGGAGGGCTATCAAAGGGCACCTACACCACTTACAGTAAATCTATAAGGGGATTTATTTTGTCTTTCACAGACAAGAAACTTATTTCTACCTTACTGTAAGGAACAGAGTT
The DNA here is from genome assembly GCF_028500815.1 of Rissa tridactyla. Lineage (NCBI taxonomy): Eukaryota > Metazoa > Chordata > Aves > Charadriiformes > Laridae > Rissa > Rissa tridactyla. Next base: position 153,755,325 of record NC_071466.1, read on the forward strand.
CCTTTCCTAAAAGAAAGGAAAAGACATTCTGCAGTCACTGGTTGGCAGTGGGGAGCTATCCTGCCTGGGAATTACAGTAACCCAAAGAAAAAGGGATTATTGTGCAAAGTGATTAATATGGAGAGAATGAAATTATTGTAAAAGAGGGATTCAGAAAGGAGCAATCCCAAGAGAACCGAGTGACAAAAGGCAGAAACTGCAGAGGAGGGAAAAAAGAAGTGGTTTAGCTGCAGTGTGTGAATTTACAGTGCAATTACAGTGTAGTACTGAACTGGGCTCTGGCTATCACTGCTACATCCACTAGATGACAGTGTGGGGACTGCATTCAGCCCGACAGCAACATCTGTCCTTTACAAGCCCGTTGGCACTGTCTCACCGCTCTGCTAGAATATCAAAGTTTGCAATGTGCCTCTGCTCATACCCAGGGGCTTCGCGCGTGTCCATGGAGAGAAGGTGGTCTCTCGGTCGTTACTAACAATAAAAGTAATGGCATGAACTGCCATAACTGGCATGGAAGAATGAACTCACTTCTCTGGCACTGGCTGGTTTTTTCCTAAGCCTGGAGGTCTGGGGACTTGGGTTAAATTGGGGAGTGATGATGGAAGGTGAGCTAAAGGATGAAGGGACAGCCACCATCTCTCTGCTGTGCCGTGCAGCCAGTCATGCAGGGGGACAGACTTTTTAGCAGGGCCTGTTGCAATAGGACAAAGGGTAATGGTTTTAAACGAAAAGAGGGTAGATTTACACTAGATACAAGGAAGAAATTTTTTACAGTGAGGGAGATGAAACACTGAAACAGGTTGCCCAGAGAGGTTGTAGATGCCCCAACCCTGGAAACATTCAAGGTCAGGTTGAATGGGGCTCTGAGCAACCTGATCTAGTTGAAGATGTCCTTGCTCATTGCAGGGGGCTTGGACTAGATGACATTTAAAGGTCCCTTCCAACCCAAACTGTTCTATGATTCTATGCGTCTGTGTGCACACCATGAGCTCTCCCCATCGCTGCCTCAGTGCATACCCGCAGCGTGTGGTGCCTGGCCCAGCCGTCCCCCAGGGACCACCGACTGATACAGCAAAGAAAAACCTGGAAGGAAGAGACTAGAAGACAGCGAGTTGACAAGGACTAGATGCACGGTACGGTTTTGGCTTCTATGGCTTTTCCAGTTTTGTATGAAGTAATGGGCAAATCAAGGTGAGAACACCTGGGGAACACAGCAGGTTTCCTTTCATAACACTGGTTTCTCCACACAGCCTCTTTCCAGCTGGGATGTGGTGCGACCCTGTGTACAGATATTATTACTGTAGCTGCAGTGTGAAGGACCACTAAAAGTTATGACTGAATATTTAATACTCAACTGGGATTTACACTACAAGAAAAAGAAAATTGAAGCAAAGACTGCATATGAATCAAAATCAGTGCAAACTACGTTAATGTAAATAAAGCTATATATAAATGTAATGTAATTTTTATGACAACACTGCCTGTTTTGAAAATGTGCTGTCAGTATGCAGGCAGGATATAAGTTAATGAGTCTGCAAACCTTGGTTGCTGTGATTAGCCTTGCTTTCAGTTGATAGGTGTCATCTTTATTGCTTAGTCCTCTCAAATACCCTTCATTTTGTCAGGCACCACACATTTTCACCCCAGGATTGTCTAAGTTTCACGCCAGTTCCGTGGGTTGCTCTCCCCTCTTTCTTGCAACATTAATGGTTTTTAGTTGTGCTGCCTGGAGAGGTTGTAGTGGTGTCTTCTTGCGGTGGCCTCCCTAGGGCAGGAGCTCTGTGGGGGGCTACAAACTGTCCGATTGCTGTCTGTGGGGCTAAGGTGATTGCCCCCTTCCCTTCTGCTCCATTTCTCCCCTATTAAAAAATGCCTTGGTTTGAGAGACATGAAATATTAATCTGTTGTGTCATTTATTGTAGCGCAGCTTACCACGCACTGTAATCCCAAAATGCCCTGAATTTTGTCTTAGCCTGATACAGATGCCTTGAAACTGGTATTTGGCAGTTGTCCTGGTGATTTTATAACAGACAGACTTTTAGGATTTTTGATTCACGTGCTGCAGAAACTTTTCCTTATATGGGATAACATGAAATTCTACAAGTGAGAACGAATGGATTTTCTTTTGCTCTGCTTTTTCTTTTAGGGGAAGATTTGTCAGTCTAATTTTCCTTTCTGCTTTTTCTGCAACTAGAAAGAGGAAAAGAATCACTGTGAGTGATCTCACTTAATGACCACCAATCCATGAGTCTTTCATGGCCTTTGGATAGGCGGCTGTGCGGAGAAGGATTTAAAATCAGGATGTCCGTGAATATTCCTTTTCTTCAAAATTAATCGTATATTGCAATTTCATAAACAATTATTTCAGTCTCTTTACTTCTCAAACACAGTATTATTTATCATTAAAGGCTGCTTTGAACATAAAACTATTAGGATGCCCTTTATTAGAGTAGCTTGCCGCAGCTCTCTTTCTAATGAATTTTTTGCTTTATGACTTGCTGGCTGAGTTTGGGCTCTTACTTTAAATCACACAATTGATTCAGTGTTCAAAGTCAGTTTATCAGACCGTATCTTCACGAAATTGCCTGCCAGCAGAGCAGCCTAGGCAATGAAAAATTAGGATGGAAAACAAAGTAACCTTGTTATTTTTCTAAATTGTCAAACATTTGCGGTCTGCTTCTGCAGCCCTGAAACTGTGGGAGGGAGGGGAGATTCTGCTGCCAGCCCAACGAAGCCAAAAGCAAGCCATCCTCTGGAGTGACACCGCTTCCCTCTGGAAGCGGCGGTGAACAGCCTGGGACGGCGGCAGCATTCCCGACGGGTTCGTCACGTGGCAGGCTCCCTCTTCCTATTTTTCCAGTGAGATGCCTGCAGACCCCGATGCTGTAAATTCATCCTGCGGGTGGATTGCACAGGGAAGGTGGTAGGCCCCAGGAAGGCCATCGTTCGTGCTCTGAATGATGCGAGCCGTGAAGGCATGCCCGCCTTACAAAACTATGTAGCAGCGAAAGCCATTTCACGAGATACTGTAGTTGAAATGATGACGAGAAATATCATCTGAGAGGATGAGGTTGTGACAGACACTTAAGAAAAAATGTTTGTCTTCCGTTAACTAGCCGGATCTTACCAGTGGTCAAGCAGACATCAAGGAACGCTGGGAGGGGGACATGTAAAATGGCTGGGCGCAGAGCTGGGGGTGGTGTGTATCTGGGATATCTGCAGTCCTACAGCCAAGGGTAAAAGCTCACCTGCCTCTGGATTAGGCACTCTAGGGTCTCATCACCTGGATAATCAAATTTATCTGCTTTTGTTTTTCAATGCATCGGTCACAGCATCTCGGCTGGGCTGAGGCCTGGTTGCATGCACGCCTCTGGTTTGTAGGCAGGAACAGGATTTGACCCTTTAACGAAAGAAAATGCCACATTGCAAAACCTCTTGGTAATTCTGGATTAAGACAGGTCACAATAGGCACTTCCTGAATGTGCACGTGCTTAATTTTGTGCACTCAGACATTGTAAGAAAAGCCTTATTGTACTGAGGTACAGTACAAACTTATATATATTTCTTGGCCGCACAATATGCCAAAAGAATTTTTAATTTGCCAGAAGAACACAGAGTTAAATAAGTATCCAGAAAATCCTGGCTTTTGAAGAAATATCTCATTTTACATCACCTTCTCGGAGAAAAATTATTTGTGTTAAATATGCATCAGATCTTTATAAAATTTTTAGTCACTTCTTATTGATTTTCCTTCTGTTATTTTAGAAATATATTGAGGTTTGTTTAATAAAACTGCATGTACTTCAGTCCTTTGGTGCTGAAATAAAAGCCACTGGATTGCTATTTATGAAAATAACTTTATTTGTAAGCCACAGCAGAAAGAATCATGACGCAAACTGCGGTAAGAAAAGAAGCGCTAGGACACAGAGGAATCATCCCATAAAAATAAGATGTTCTAGTGAAGAGGAGATGGATAGCTACCTAGGATCTCTGGAAAAGTATTTTACTCATCAGTGGAGGCTCCATGTGCAGACAGAAATGTTGACAGTCGCCTAGGTCAACTCACGTGGCAGGCTTCAAGACTGTAAGACGTAATTTCTAGAGCTGGGCGAAAAAGAGATCAAGAAAACCTGATAATCACAGAATCACAGAATGGTTCGGGTTGGAAGGGACCTTAAAGGTCATCTAGTTCCAACCCCCCTGCCATGGGCAGGGACACCTCCCACTAGACCAGGCTGCTCAAAGCCCCATCCAGCCTGGCCTTGAACACTTCCAGGGATGGGGCATCCACAACTTCCCTGGGCAACCTGTTCCAGTGCCTCACCACCCTCACAGTAAAGAATTTCTTCCTGATATCCAATCTAAATCTACCCTCTTTCAGTTTGAGTCCGTTACCCCGTGTCCTGTCATGACACCCCCTGATAAAGAGTCCCTCCCCATCCTTCCTTTAGGTACTGGAAGGCTGCTATAAGGTCTCCTCGGAGCCTTCTCTTCTCCAGCATTAATGCAGCATTAGTTTTGACCTAAATTGGAATGCAAATATGAACTGTTTTCCCCTCAAGATTTTGATCTAGAAGTGTTAAAAATTTGCATCAAAACAAACCAGCCTGACATTCCTGAAAGGGAAACACATTTTGCTGTAACTTCTTATGAAACTAAAGTAACACAGACCAAATTCTGGTTTTACCCCACTTCAAATTAGTCTGTTGTGACTGGTAACGGAACTTGGCTCTACAACAAATGAACATTGTTGCACTGTCTAATAACCATGTGAATAACTCCAGGACCAAGTAATATTATCTGAAAAATAGTTATTGATTTTAAAAATGCTTTGTTTAGGGTAATTACTCACATACAGCTTTTCCAGTATTGTGCATTGCATCTTGGATGTTGCTTTTGAGCAACGTGATGCTTACTATAATGCAGAATTTCCTGGTCAGACACATTTTCCATAGCACTACGAGGGCCCTGTGGCTCCCACAATGCACCATACATGCCGTTTAAATAAAAAAACCCAAACACTGAATTGTAGCTGGGAAACCAAGACATTAAGAAAGAATGGAGACTGGCACTCTAATTTATATCATGCAACACACTGCAATCAACAGTAGCAGTTTATAGTAGAAGTGCTTCAGAACGAAACGTTTTGGGTCACTTGGAAGAATATTGAACTTCAACTTAAGTATATTCTCCCTTGAGTTCAACCAAGATAATATTTTGTTTCAGTGATTCAAATTGTAAACTGAAGTTTTTCCCAATGGAAATTTTTAATCCTGCAAAAGTTGCTTTTATATCAGGAAATGTGCTAACTGTTCAATGCCCCAAAGACTTTGCAATTGAACATTCCCTTTAGCAGTACAGGGCCCATACTGCAGAAAATATGACCGGCTGGCTTTGATCTTACTTGGGTTTCATCAGAGAAAAGGAAACACATGCTCAAGACCACTCTGAACTGTAATTAGACTTTGACCCAGCTATCAAAAGCCAATTCCCAGTGTGAACTGGAAAAAGTGAAGTAAGGTTGATATCACACAAGTGATGCTGCTGGGTTCAGAAATTAACGTGGTAACTATGCTATTCTAACGGGCCAAAAAAATACCAGAAATATATTGCTTGCCAATTTGATGGTGCTTGATGAAAATTGTATGCCAGCAAAACCAGATAGTTGTAATGAATTACTTTTAACTAAAAGCGTAGACGTTTGGGTGTTGCTTTAATACTTTCTGAAGAGTAAATATACAAAGAGCTAATTCAACTAGTCAGAATAATTTTGACTCCTATCTGAGGAACCTATTCAGTTACCTAAGCTTGTAACAAGCCTTTAATTACCTGGCAAGGCACGGTAGTCCTTGAGGAAAGCCATCTGGTAGCAGAAGACAGGGAATTTTTAAAAACGAATTCTTTGATGATCCATTTCTGGAGAAAGTAAGAAGGCGGTGGTCTGGCCTGGAATTGGGTAGGACAAAGCAGAACGCGGCTGCCTGGAAGGGTGAGGACTGGTGGGGTGGGATGTTGAAAAAAGCTAAGGAAAGGAATCGCATGCAAGTCTTGTGGGTTTTCCTCAGCTTTGTATAATTTCTTCATCAGTCTTTAGAGTAAAGTTTGTGTTTAGATGTTCCTCTGGAGACTGTGAGTAACTTACTCTGTCGTGTCACCCATGAACATGGAAACCAGACACAGCCTGGCGTCACAGCCTGGGGAACTCTTGGGCTGTGCAGAAGTTGCTGATAAGATATGAATGAGCCAGTACTTGTTTTCTAGGTTAGGTAGCTGAACTAGATCAAGTCGTTGGCTACAGAGCATTTATTTGGCATAGGAACTAAAAGACCCCTGGATGTGAAGGACACAATGCTGAGGAACAGCCAGCCCTATTTGCACGAGATACAGGAAAATCAAAGTCTGGGGTCAGCATTGTAGCTTCTGCAGATGTAGCTTATCCAGGGCTTTACCAGTTGGATTAAAGTTTATTCGTTCTGTTAAGAAATTGTGGGAGTAGATGATAAATGGAAGAAGAGACGGGAGATAGCAAAGAACTATTAAAATCTGCAAATCATGCTATGGGTGCCTCTTCTAGATTTAAATGTATTAATATAAATTAATTATGAACTTGTCATCAAAGTGAAAAGATGGAGTATTTATGGAAGGGGTACAAAGTGGTATAATCTAAAAATAAAGTAGTTCAGGCTGAATAAGAGGAAAAATGGGGCCAAAAGCTTCCAGTATTCTATCTGCAGCTTCCATGTTTTGATGATCATTTGTCTGAGTTTGTTCTCCAGTGCTGCAGAATATTATGAGATCAAAAAGGCTGACCCATATGGAAATTTCTGTTGGAAAATAAAACCTGATCCTGCTGCTTTCCTGACCCCAGTGAGGTTTGATAACAATGCAAATCACAGAAGCAAAGAAAAATGCAGCTGAAGAAAAGTATTTGAGGAGAACTTCTTCCTTTCCCAGTGCAGACCTCTTCTCTTTGGGCACTGATACCAGGGATACAGGTCTATGGGGGCAGAAGAATACCATGAAAAGAGGAAAATAGAATCTATTGGGATTCCCTCTACAAAATGTATAAATGACCCCACTCCCAAGGAGGTATACTGAAGCATTTCAGTTGAAATACGCTGAACGAATCCCAAATGAAATATCTACCACGTACCCCTAAGTTTTAGACTCTGAAAGGATTTAAAGAAATACAGACACTAAACACAAGCAAAACTTTCCTTTGTATCTGGGCCAGTTAAGTGGACATTGCATTGTATCAAGATAGTAAAATCTTCATACATGGAAATGTGATTTAAGTTTCAGTAATATACGTAATAACAAAAATTATAAATAATCACTCTCTTTAAAGAACAGCTTTCTAAAGTTGCAAGGCTCAGTGGGGATATAAAGAACATCTACTATGTACCTGAATAATCAGAAATAATTTTTAGATTGAAATAATTAATGCTAGGTGTCCTGTGAATGGAGATGAATATTAAAATCTTTCTTAGGCATCTTATTTGAAGAATATTTTCTCTAAATTTGCTATACAAACACCAAGGTAAAACAGTTTATTATTTTAACTGAGGAAATAGATTTCTCTTCTAGTGATACTAATTTCTTACAGTACCTATCTGTCAAGATGGTCCTAGTAATTATCATTCCTCATTATAATGGAAATCAGATCTCATTGATTGATTTCCTAATGCATCTTTGGAATTGGCTGGGATGTGAGCTGGAATGTAAGTTAAACATTGATGCATAAGGTAGTGCTTTGGTTTAAGTCTGTCCTAAATTCCTTGGCATCACCTTCATGAACGATGTGAAAAAATGACTGGGTTTGACATGGGAGTTCCAGTCTTTAGTTCACCTTATAATTTCTGTTCATTTCCTCAGTTCTTATGATTTGTCTATTAAATTCTGAGCTCAGTCAGTTTTGGAGGAAAAAAATATCTAATTTTTCCTCCTACCCCTGGTTGGGAGAGAAACAACACATCTGATATAGTCATCATTTTTCCACATTGACTCCTCACAAAACGTAATCCTCCATAGGAAATCCTTGTCTTGCTTCAAACAATGGAAAAACTTATGATTTCATTGGAGTGCTCATTTCAACCTTAAAGAGAAGATATGCTTCCTTGCTTTCTCTTTTTTTTTTCTCATTTGTACAGATTTCTATCATTCTCTTTTCTCCACTCCTCCAGCTTTAAGATTTTGAAGTTATTTTTATTATTCAAGATATGGAGATTTTCTTTAAGGGAAAAGTAGTGTTGCTTCTGGTCTCATTGAAAAATCAACGTCAATTATTCTAATATGATTTCCTGTTACTGACTATATAGCTTTTGTAAATAGTCATTCTGACCAAGCAGCAGGTGAACAGCTGTACTATATCAGAACAAAGCTCCATATACCCTGTCTGATATATTGTATCTCTACTATAGCCAGTGGTAGATAGTAAAGAAAAAACCATAAAACCAGGGCAATCTTGGATTCATATTTTTTCGAGGATACTCCTCCCATTTCCAGCAATTTCTGATTTAGAGACTTTCTGATCTACAGGTTGTATCTACATCGTCTTGTCCAGCTGCCCTTGACAGACCTTTCTTCTATGAACCCATCTAGGAGCTTTTGGAATTTATTTGTACTTTGGGCTTGCAAACAAAACAGGGTGTTACGCCCTGCAATGCAATTGGGCACTGCATGTGAAAGTACTTTCTTTCATTTGTCTTTGACCTGCTGCCTGATGATTTCATTTAGTGCCCTGTAGTTCTTGTCTCATGAAAAATAATGACTAATCATTCCCTCGCCACCTGCTCCTCGCGATTTATGTTTTTCTAGACCTCTATCATGTCCTCAGGAGTCTCTTTTCCAAGCTGAGGAAACCAAATCTCTTCACTTTCTCCTACAGTGTAAATTGTTTCTTATTTAAGACCAATCTGGCCTTCCTTGTCTGTATACTTTCTAGTTGTAAAAACTCCTCTTTGAAGTGACCAGAGTTTCACACAAGATTGGGTACACCATAGCTTTATGGAGTACCAAATCATAGTTCCTGTTCCCTTCCTGGTCTTTTTGATGGTTGGGGATTAGGAAGCTTCATCTTCCAACGATCTGTAATGATGTCGGAGAATACTCGGTGATAAAAGCTGACATGAGAACTCGCTATTGGGAACATGTAATTAGGGTCACTCTTCACCACGTGCGCTGCTTTGCGTTCATCATTTCTTCTGCCACTTTGTTACTGGGAGGTCTTTTTGTAACTCCTGGCTGGGCAAGTTCAATTCTGCCATTCAGCACTAGCCCTGCTGGGAAAAAAACCCACCAAAAACTAAACAAAACCAGCCGAACCCCAAAATGATAGAGGTTTTATGCCAAATCTCACAGAAAAAGACATTTTCTTGTGTTTGCTTCCGGCTGTTAAGCAGCCTAGAGTAAAAAAAAAACAAAAAAAAACCCCAAAAAACCACCAAAAAAACCCCAAAACACCAAACACCAAACACCAAACAAAAAAACCCCAAACCAACAAAAAAACCCACCCAAAAGATAAAGTCAAGGATTCTTTTTTTCAACTTACTTTGCCTCCCAAATTGTCAGGCAAACCATTTCCTTCAGTTATAAACCGAAGGCAGAGGCCAGGGAGTCTCCATGAGTAAAGTTTTCAAGAACAGGCTAGACTGTAAGGAATTCTGTAAGGAATTGCAGAACAACTGCTGTTGTGGGGAGGAGAAGTACGAGAGGTCTGTCTGAGATCCCCTCTGATGCCGCGACTATGGGATCGATACATTCACAATGAGTCCGTGCTGGCTTTGGCACATTTCATTATACTGAGTGAAAAATAATTGGTCTCATTGGTATATACTTCTTTTATGTGTGTTTTTAAGGATGGGGATACATCACATGTATATTTTATCAGTGTCCTGTCAGTACATAGCAGCTGAACCCGGCGGTGATGGCAGTATTATTTAGATTAGAGTTATATATAGAAATGCTGTGAATTTTCACTTTATTAACAGCTTTGCAGGAGACAGGCTTCTTGTCTTTTATTTTATGCAGTATAAATATGAAACTAAATTATCTGAAGAAGCCTAGCTTTTGTAAGACAACTTAGTATTGTCAATGATATGGCAGCAGGAGAAGCCTGAGGAAAGCGGGGAGTATAAAGGGGAACAGAGAGAGGACAAAAAAGAAGAGGAATATGCAGAACAGAGTGCTACATAGCGTCAAAGGGGAATTTAAGGAAAACAAAGCTGCTCAAAGACCAAGCAAGCAGATTTTTTGTCTCCCAGGGAACCAAATGAAGTTGCTTGGGAACTATTGACATACAAACCCAGGGGGAAGAACAGAGAGCAGAAATGTAAAGCATCGATGCCTATGGCAAATGATTCTTGCAGTTGGCGCGAGCTGATCCCTGCCCGCTCCTGCCTGTTGTTCAGAAATGTCTGCAGATGGTGCAGTGGGAAATGCAGAGACACATCTGGAATTTGCCTCGGAACCCGGCCTTCATCATTTGAAAGAACAAACACTCACCCTGGCGTTGTACAGTTCTGCCCTGTCTCTGGGTATCGGCAGGGAGCTGCTTTAGTGGCTAGGACGACGGGATGTCCTGTGGTCTGTGGAACAGGTAAATGTGAACTTTCACGTGTATCAACAGGTCTGCAACATTCAGCATGAAGTATTGTTTAGAGAACAACTTATTTCTGACATAATTCCTAACTCAAGGAAGAGACGCGTTAATACAGAGCCGCCCAGTGAAAACATCCGATCTGTGTGATGTGGAGAAAATTCAACAAAAGGCGGCAGAGACCTTTGTCTTTAAAGGCTTTTTTTAAAATTCACCCTGCCAGTCAGTGCCTCATGCTCCGAAACTGTAAGTGTTTAGAGGTTAACTGCAGTCAGAGGAAGCGGTTTAGCCACGCTAAACTAATCCTGAACTGCGACAGCCTGCCAGGTGTAGGCGGGAGGGTGTTTGAGGAGCGGTGCCTCGGGCAGTGCCTGCTCCCAGAGTCCCAGCATCCCCATCCTCATCCCTGAGCCGCAAGCCTGGCAGCTTGTGATGCTGTGCACTGAACCGGGTCAGGGAAGTGATCCACCGGCAAATTTTGGTCACCTGTAATATTCTTTGCTTTTCTCTCTTAAGGAGATCACTGGTTAAAAATAAAACAGGGAGTCTTAGAGCAGCTAATGTAACCTCTACCTACATTTACTGCATGCAGTCATTACAACCACAGCTGATTAATAGCAATAATTTAAAAGAAACTTTGCTTAATAGTGAGGTTTCTTTTCCCCTTAGGCTGCCAACAGCTTTCCTGTATACAATCTCATTTTTCAACATGAAGTTTTGTCTACCAGGCTGGCTATAATAGGCCTCTCACTTCATTTTTTTTCAGTGCTTAGTCACCTAAGTAAGTTTTCTCTTGATATTTTTATTCAAGCTTTTCTATTGAGACAGCAGAATCTGGAGCACATGAAGCTGCAGACTGAAGAGGAAGCTGCACGCTGGGGCAAGGGTTTGGCCTGTCAGGCTTGTCTCAAGCAGCTCATTTCCCAACATCTATTTCCCATGAGTATGGGAGCAGCAACCTACCATTGAGCGCGTTTCCTGAGGGGCCAGGAAGGGAGGACCCATTTCAGTCGCCGGTCATATCCCCAGACATTGCTGACAAGGATCAGGTGGCAGGTTGCCACCTCTGAAGTTTGCGCTGGGTGGACAAACCCTTCATTCTGTCTCTGATCCACCGACAATTCCCTTCTCAGAGAGTCACTGAAGTCTTACACATTTCCCATACATTTTCTGATTTTATTTTCTTCGTATTGTCACATTGCCAAAGCCATCCTTCCATCCCTCTTTTTTTTTTTTTTTTTATTTTTATTTTTCTAGTTCCCACCTGTCACAGGTGGAAAGGAAACACCAGACAATGCAATACTGCCAACCTCAACTTACTTAGTTCACCAAGTGAGGGACAGGCTGTCTCAGGAAAAGCTACACACAAGAGCAAGCACACACACAGAGAATTAATGGAGACCTTCACCGTGCCCAGTGAGTTAGCATCGTCAAGCCCAGGGGAACATGACACTCGCTCTGTCCAGCCTGTCTCCACGTTGGGCTCTGCGTAGCAGCTCAGCACCAACATGTGATGGTTCCACCTTGAGCGTGAGGTGTTGGACATCTGAAGAGCAATGCCTCCCCCCCAGTCTCTGTTACTCTCTAGTGCCAGGGAACTTACAGCCAGATGTCGACGCAGGCCACTAGCCAAATCTGTCTGCAATACCATTTTCCCAGCAGTTTCAGATATTGTTCTTCAGTCACTTGTTGATCCACGGCCTGTCCCAAGGCTCATCACACTCAGTCATTTGCATTAGCCTATTAACCACAGCTCATTATGCTCAGTAACACAACCCTTGATCAAGGCAAAGTCACGATGCTCCAGTAATATCATTATTTATAAACAAGTATATAAATAAATGTGTGTCTGTGGGTATTTAAGCCTTGCTTTGTATTTACTTAACACCAAATCTCAACTGCTTATTGCAAAAGACAATGAAAAAAATATTCTGCTTGTCCTTTTCTTTGGCTTACCTTGAAGCATATGTGTGAGTGTGCGTCTGTTCCAGCTTTCCATGGATTGGAGTCAAAGAACAGCAGCTAGTGGCCACAGAGGTCAGCCGAGAGACATATCTGTCCTGACCATTCCTACGAGGAATCCCTTGTCCAAAACAAGTCCCTCATCCTGCTAATTCATTTTCAAAACATGTTTCTGCTCTGACAGATCCCTTGCAGAGAGAATCTGTGACAAGTTTGCAAATCAACCTTCCCTTCTGCATCTAACATCAGTAAATTGCCAAATCCCTTAAAATGTAGGAGCTGCCATTTTCTCACAGTATTAAGGAGAGGGAATGCTCTCTGAATAAAAGTAGGGAGGAGAGAAGGGTTAGTGTTTGGTTTTCTCCTTTTAGCTGGGCACTTGTAATTGTCTTCTCCATCGTGGTGAAGTCTCTTATTGAAGGATGTTTACTATTTATTCAATTGCTCGTCAACAACAGCCTGGAGTGATCGGCAGCAGACACCAAAGCTGCCGAAAGCCAGGCAGAAGTAGGAGGATGATCAGGTGCCCACATCTATTTTCCCATGGTTTTACTGAATGGTCCAAAGTACCATCTTTCATTCAGATTCGTTTATGCCTCTATCTGTGTTTGCAGAGATTGTTTCATTCATATCGTACAGAAGATGAGACAATAACAGCTGCCTGAGTTTTCAGACGGCCTGGAAACCAGAAAAGATTCATGAACTTACTAATCTTAAAAGGAATAATGAATAGTAATCATTAAGCATCAAAGTTAGATAATATCAAGATATAATACCTCTTTGCTCATCAAAGCAAGCGAGAATGAGAGGTGTGATCAGAGACCATGTCAATAGCAGCACTGAGATGTTCTGCAGGGCTGTACGGTCTGGTACCACAGCGATAGTGGACTTTCCTTGTACCTGGATTTTCAGAAGATATTATCACTCGCCTGTATTCACGGAATCACGGAATCACGGAATCTTCAGAGTTGGAAGGGACCTCTAGAGATCATCTAGTCCAACTCCCCTGCTAGAGCAGGATTGCCTAAAGCACATCCCTCAGGGCTGCATCCAGGCGGGTCTTGAAAATCTCCAGAGAAGGGGACTCCACAACCTCCCTGGGCAGCCTGTTCCAGTGCTCTGTCACCCTCACCGTAAAGAAGTTTTTCCGTGTATTTGAACGGAACTTCCTATGTTCTAGCTTGTGCCCATTGCCCCTTGTCCTGTCGCTGGGAACCATTGAAAAGAGCCTGGCTCCGTCCTCCTTAAACCCACCCTTTAGATACTTGTAAACATTAATCAGGTCCCCCCTCAACCTTCTCTTCTCCAGGCTAAAGAGTCCCAGCTCTTTCAGCCTTTCCTCATAAGGGAGGTGCTCCAGTCCCATAATCATCTTGGTTGCCCTTCGCTGGACTCGCTCCAGTAGTTCCCTGTCCCTCTTGAACTGGGGAGCCCAAAACTGGACACAGTACTCCAGTTGTGGCCTCACCAGTGCAGAGTAGAGGGGGAGAATGACCTCCCTCGACCTACTGGCCACAGTCTTCCCTATGCAGCCCAGGATGCCATTGGCCTTCTTGGCGACAAGGGCACACTGCTGGCTCATGGATAATTTGCTGTCTACCAGGACCCCCAGGTCCTTCTCCTCAGAGCTGCTTCCCAGCATGTCCGCCCCTAACCTATACTGGTGTTTGGCATTCTTCCTTCCCAGGTGCAGGACCCTACGCTTGCTTTTGTTGAACCTCATTAGGTTCTTCTCTGCCCAGCTCTCCAGCCTGTCCAGGTCACGCTGGATGGCAGCACGGCCCTCTGGAGTGTCGGCCACCCCTCCCAGCTTGGTATCATCAGCAAACTTGCTGAGGATACACTCTGTCCCCTCATCTAGGTCATTAATGAATATATTGAACAAAATTGGTCCAAGTATTGACCCCTGAGGGACACCACTGGTTACAGGCCTCCAACTGGACTCTGTGCCGCTGATCACAACCCTCTGGGTTCTGTCACTCAGCCAGCTCTCGATCCACCTCACTGTCACCTCGTCTAGCCCATACTTCCTCAGCTTCCTAATGAGGATGTTATGGGAGACAGTGTCAAAAGCCTTGCTAAGGTCAAGGTAGATGACATCTACGGCTCTCCCCTCATCCAGCCAACCCGTTATAACATCATAGAAGGCTATCAGATTGGTCAGGCATGATTTGCCCTTGGTAAATCCATGCTGACCACTTCCAATAACTTCCTGTTCCTCTATGTGTTTGGAGACGACATCCAGAATGAGTCGCTCCATTACCTTCCCAGGGACAGAGGTGAGACTAACCGGCCTGTAGTTCCCTGGGTCCTCCTTCTTGCCTTTTTCAATGTGGGACATCAGGGAGCAGTTACTTTGCATGTTGTCCTATATAGCTGAGCTGTTCTGGCTTCTCACAAGCCTATTTTAGGACCTACCAAGAGCTGAGCAGAAGTACAGCTCTTGTCATGTCCCCTTCCATGCACAGAATTACTCTCTCTTCCATCTTCTCCTATACAACCCACATTCACATTTGCCATTCACAAGCTGTCTGAAGCTTTTCCACACAGTATCTCCAGGATCTCATGGGACATGACAGGGAAGCAGTAGCAGATGGGTTCCTTGCATCAAAGGGATTACCATCTGTTATTTCTCTTCCCAGTTTTGTGCAATGCTGGCAAGAATTTGACTGCTTCTCCTGTTCTCCCTTGATCCTTTGCTGCCCAGTTGGGCAAACAAAGGTAGGCAAATTGCAGCATCCCTCTTGCCTTTTCCTCTGGTAATACCAGGAACTCCCATGAGCAATGGTAACATTCAGCACCCAAAGGTGGTTGCACCCCGGCTTCACAGACTCCCCATGGCCAAACTCCATCTGCTGCACTTTCAGAAACTCAAAATCATCCAAGAAGGAATGAAAAAAGCCTCCGGAGACAACCTCACAGAAACTCCCAATTAACTTTGTGCCTCTCCCAAATGGTAGCACCTATCAGGAGAGGCTCTGGCACTGTGGGATTGGTTTACTCCACTCTTACACCGTATTATTATTTCAGAGCTAGATACATTTGGATAGCCCTACAACATGATATCTTTCTACATATCCTCATTGACAAGACTTTCTTTTGAAAGAAAAATGCTTCACCCAAATACCTTACTGTGTTTCCCACCAGGAGAGCTCTAGGAATTCAGTCATGTTTTCTGGTCTATAAGGTCAGGGTTGGCAACCGCTGCATTCTCAATATGTCTTGCTAAATTGCAGGTTTAGTTACAGTCCATCTCTCCTGGGCCTCAAAAGTTCATTCAATAATGATGGAGGTTTTGATTTTTCTTTTTTTTTTTTTTTTAAAAATAAAGCTCTTGGTTGTAAGGAAAAGCTGGAACCAGACACCAGTGAGTTTTGACCTGGCTCAGAAAGCTTAAGGCAAATGAAAATAGCCCAAAATATTGTGGCAGAACAAACCACAAAGAAAATACCCTTAGGGTGTTTTTTATGGGTATCAATTATTTTTTAAGGGTCAGTTTTGACAATACAAGATTCACATGAAATAATTTTATGCAGTACTTGTTTCAGCTGTTCCAGTCCTTGTCTCTGTGTTGAATACTGTGATTACTGTAAGACGAAGCATTTATAGTATAAATGCAATTATTGAAAAAAGTTCTAGAGAGGTTTTGAAGTAGTTAAGCTTGTGATACCCTGCTTTATGGTAGACCTATCATTTCATCCAAGACGTACGAAGCGTAAGTGGGAAAATTCACACCGAAGTCAATGTCCAGCTCAAGATCTTAATCTCCTAATTGTGCTTTGACCCCTCTCTTACCTGAGGAAAATAATTGTAGCTTTGATCCAGATGCCTTCTTTGGAAGCCTTTATTTTAGCGTTTTGAATACACACCACCTGTTCCGTATTAGGTATTTTGACAAAAATCTAACAAAAACCAAGTTTATAGGATAATGTCATAAATCTGGCCCCTTTCCCAAATGCCACACTCACTTAATACAAATGTAATATAATTTTCTTTGTATTGTGTGTTCTGCATTCATTGTAATGTGTGTTTAGCAGCTGCATTTGAGAGAAGGCCACAACTAACCTATTCTTGAGTACTGAAATATTAGCTTATAGCTCTCTAAAAAAAAGTTAAGTTGTATGCCTTTTTTAGTATCTGAATCAAATATTCCTAATATTATCAACACAGCATTATAATTGGATTCCACATAAAAATTTCAGTTTCTCTCTCAGCCATCATTGTCTGTAAATGTTTTTAGTCATTGATGTGTGATAAGGAATGTAAGGCAAATAAATGCTAACTTTAGCAGAAATAAGTGCTTTTTGAAGCTGTATTTAATAGGTGCACTGCAGTTTCTAGGCTTTCAATTTCAAGACCAGGCACGTTGTTAGATACAAATTTGTTCTTCTCCCACACTAATCACTTCTGAGGAGAAAAATCAGTTAAAATGGGCCCATAAGCGCAGTTTGGTTCATATTTCATAGTCAGCTCCCATTTCAAACAGGGGATCTACCTATTAATCTGTTTTTGCCAGCTGCTTTTGCCCATGCTGTCGTGGTAGGAGGAAGCCTGGGAACCGGGCAGCTCTGCATGTCCACTAGCTCCAAAGATGCTGGCGGGGACTCGGCGTAATAAAAGGAAGAAGGAGACTGGAGGAATAATGTACAGCCTCATTTTGCTTCCCAGAAAGACACTAAAGATGATTGAACAATTGATTTGTGAGTGTCTGAAGAAAAAAAAACAACAAAAAAAAAAACCTGGTTTAAAAAGTGCCAGGGTAGAATTGCCAAGAAAAGAGGGCCTCGGACCCATCCCTTTCTGCTCTGAGGAGAGCAGCTGGCCAGGGAGTGAGCAGCACCTGGAGGTTTGGGTCACTGCTGCCAGAGCAAAGAGCTGCTGTTGTGTGGAGGGACCGGACGGCAAAGCCCCTCATTAATCTCCACAGGTACATATCCATCTCGGAGGGTCGTTACTGATGGCTTGATGGCAGTGTGACAGCTTTACCCAGGGGTGCTGGGGAGCAGCAGGGTGGGTTGCCTGGTGGCCACAGGCAGGACCCCCATGCAGCCAGGACACTGGTCTGGGGGGCACCAGTGGGGCAGAGCCCCCAGCCTGGTGCCGGGCTGGTGGGATTGGGGGCAGCTGCAGTGGGAGGGAGGTGGCCATTACCAAGCAGGCAAGGGTAGGGGCTGTGGCCAGAGGAGTTTGAATTGCATGCAGGTTTTGGAGTATTTCTGCTAAAAAAAACCCCTCAGCTGTCATGATGGCAAAAAATTAAGATGCTGTTATCGTGCTGCTTCTGAGTTAAACGTGGCAAACCCAACTGCGTGTAGTGAAGAAAATCCCTGCTCTGATCCTGTTCTTTGGGAATGAAAAATTTTTGATCGCATTTGTATGACTTTGTGGATGCCTCTGTATTGGAAACAATCGTGGGCCTTTTGGAGGAGGATATTCAAAATGATCTCGACACGGTGAATAAGTGATCAAAAATCAACACGATGAACCTCAGCAGAGATAAATGCAAAGACGTAGTGGCTAGAAAAGCAGCAGTGCGAAAAAAAGATCCTGAAGCTACCATAGACAGCAAAATACATACTAATTAACAATGTGTTGTGGTTTCTTAAAACATAGGATGGTGTGCTAGGAGCAGTACACTGGCAATGTGGGAGATATTTGACCCATGTTATTCAGTAGTGGGGAAGCCCTCACTTGGAGGGACTGTGGTCAGCAAAAAATAAGATAGTTCAGAAAAGGCCATCCCGAGCTCTGGATGGGATTAGAAGGGATGATTTACAAGGACAGACTGAAGGTTCTGCGGAAAATTTGCTTAATGAAGAAAAGAGAAAACTGGACAGTCTTCAAACATTGAAGAAACTGATGAAAAGGGGACAGTGTTTACCAAAGGACAGGAATAGATCATATTGATAAGCAGTGAAAAAAGTTTAAACTCTACAGTAGCAAAGTTTCCATTTGTGGTGGTGGTGAAATACTGGAAAAGGCTTTGTAGGCATACTGAATATATGTCACTGAGGGGCTGAAGAACATATCAGACAACCCTAACCATGAATGGTCTAGATGCATTTGATCCCACCTACATGTGGGATTGGACTTGATGACCTCCTAAAATGCTTTCTAGCCCTCCAAGTCTACAATGCAGTGAAGATGCCAAAGCAGGGACCATACGGGGGGCAGAGGAAGGTGCAAAGTGCAGCCGGGGAGCAGTGGTTACACTGTCGCACTGCTCTTCCTGATGGTGAAGTGGGGCTAAACTTGTCGCTGGTGGCAGGATCCAGTCTCCCAAATGGAGAACTTCTTTCCTTTGAGGGTGGCAGAGCACTGGACCAGGCTGCCCAGAGAGGTGGTGGAGTCTCCGTCTCTGGAGACATTCAAAACCCGCCTGGACGCGTTCCTGTGCAACCTGCTGTGGGTGACCCTGCTCTGGCAGGGGGTTGGACTAGATGATCTCCAGAGGTCCCTTCCAACCCTATGATTCTATGATTCTGTGAAATACAAGCTGCCGTGGCTCTCCACATCACCTGCCTCTCAGTGGGCGCAACAGTGGGGTGCCTGGCTTTCTGAGGCTCTGGCAAAAGTAAAAAGGTGTTTCAGGATATAGTTATTTTGCCCTCATCTCTCTTAACAATCTGCTGCCTGCCCTAGACAGCCCTACTTGTAGTGCTTCACTGGGCAATGGATGCTCCTGCTCTTCATCTGAGATAAACCACGTTCTCCCTTCTCCTCCTGGTTTTGAATCTGTCTGGTAAGGAACAGTTCGCACTGTGACACTGATAAATCTGGGCTAAAGTGCTGAGAAGCTGTTTGGACAAAGTGTTCTAAGTGGACTGGTCTTCTTTGTGTCACAGGAAATGCCTAGTAGTTTAAATAGGCATAACAATCCTTTCTGTGCTTCTTTCAGCTATTTTTTCTGTTCCGTAAGACTCTGCATAGAGTGGAAGAGCTGTGTCCTGGGTCTTGAGCCCGGGGGCAATGCTGTCAATTAAAAGACTCAGCTGATGTCTGCGGAGCTGAATCAAGACCCATGTGCAACACTTGCAACATCCTTTCAGGCTGAGGTGGTATTATTCAGTTTAACGGAATAATAATTCACATTCTTTGCTACAGTCTGTAGTTTTTCTATACAGCAGGTATCACTTTGACGCTTAGTTCTTGCTGACTGTGTTTTCTAAATGCTTTATTTTTTGGTAGTTTCTCGTAAAACTCAGGTTTAGTTCTCAAACCCCTGCTCGTTACGCATAAAGCATCCTGCCAACAATTTACGTAAAATCCTTTTTTCTGATTTTCTTGTTGAAGTGTTCTGGTTTATCCTGTTCTTCCTTCTGGATTCTGTATGTTCAACATGAGTGGTTTTCAACCTTTTCAGTTTTATGAGGCCCAAAATTATTCTGGTGGGGATACAGGATCCTGCACACCAATTTTAAGTCCACCTGACAATAACCTTTGTAAAAAATATATTATTTATTTACCTTTGCAGTTCCTTTAAAGGTGGTTCACAGAGGACTTACGTACGGACACTGCTGTTTGAAAGCCTTTCTTCTTGAATACTGACACTCATGTTAATCAGCATAACATCATTACTTTTCATTATATGCATTATTGTTTATTAGCTCCTGTGTTTAGTTTCCATAAACTAATTTTCTTAAAACCTATTGCCATTTCTATTGCACTGGGATCTTGAAATACCTTTTAAAATTTCATTTTCTTCTCAATGCCTCCCTTTTATCTCTAGGCTGGTCATTCATTACAAATGTGGTGCTTAAATTCAGCACTCGAGGAAGACAAAGCTTTGGCAGTATAACAGCCACTTGTTTATTTCCAAACCAGACCCAGCGCAGTTCCCGTACTGCCTTCCCTCACTGCTTTTCCCCTCTTTTCACGTTCAGGAAATAAATAAATCCCGTTCCTACTAACAACAACAGATTGGTCCTCATACCATTTTTATTTTTACCTTTGGCCACTCAGGCTGGCCTGCCAAACACTACTCAGTAGTAGTTGTTAGATATGGGCTCCGGTCCTCTGAGATGCTCCAGACAAAGGGACTCAAAGTGATTTCTGTGTGTGCTGTAGGTGCAGTGATTCAGCTATCTGCAAAATATAGTACAGGGTGGCTTTTATAGCTGCATTTCCACCAAGATGTAGAATCAGTAGTTCACTTCATATAGGTAATTAAATGCTTCTTAAATGGTTTGAAATTTGCATAATGCTCTCTGGAGCAAGATTTGAACTGTATCATTTTGCCTGTCCTTGAATATCCGATTGTCTCAAAAAAAGGTGTAATCAGAACAGCATTTTTTGGTACTGGAACCTACTATCCTTAGCTTAAGAGTCTCCCAGTGTCACGTGCCAGGAATTCAAAGGGCAATTTCTGCCCATGAAAGGGATGCAATCATAAGGAGGCTCGTTTTATGAGGGTATGTTGAATGTCACTAAATGACTAACGACCTATTTGAAATATTCATGTGAAAGGGGCACAGCAGGGCACAATGAAGGAGAAATAACAATGCAGGGTGATATGGCAACCTTTAGTAAAATCAGGGCATGTTTTTTGAGCTGGGGAGGTAGAAAGTGTAAAAGCATTGTAGCAGGACTTAAACCAAGGTAAGGTGATGCATATCTGGGCAGTGAAATTATTTAAAATGCCGACATGATTGTTCAGGGCTATCTGCTCTGATGAGTAGGCTCCTAAAGGTACCAGATCTGTGACTGACACCTGCGCTTTGCTGGCACCACTGTAGAGTCACTTGAATCTATAGATTATTACAGGCGCTCCAGAAAGCAAGAATTCTCCATCAAAGGAGGTCCCGTTGCTTCAGTTATGAGATCCTCACTAGGGAATGGTCATGCTGCATCACTTCCTTCTTTAATGATGTCTTTCCCTACAACTGTGATGCTGTTTGTAGGATCATCCATCTTTTTTCATCTCCACAGGGTCAGGAGTGAGGTGAACCAGAGCTCCTTATACTGGGGAAAGGAGCTTGAATATTTTTCAGGTCTACCAGTGGCCTTAGTAGTCCATTATAAATATAGATGGAGGAATCTGGACAGTAGAGTGTAGAGGTGCCAGTTTTAAGCCCTAACAAAAGATACAGATGAAAAAGGTGGGATTCATTTATTTAAGTGTCTATGTCTGAGTGTATATGTCTGTGTCAGGTCCGCTGTAGTCAGTGGAGAGAAACTGACAACTCTGGGGCACGATTCATTTTGTCCCACAGAAGACTTCTAAAGCAGTAGACTTCTAAAACAAAGACAAACGTCACCAAAGGAGCCAGATTTGATGTTGCATATGTTTAGGAGGCAAGACGCAGAATAAATGAGTACTAATGATAGCAAATCATGGGCGTGCTGGGAGTTTTCAATTTAGAGTAGCTACAGGATCTCCAGTTTATGGAAACTCTCCCATAGCCACTGTGAACTTCTGCACAGTGCACAATACCTGGACTTCACGCCTCCTTCCAATTTTAAAAGGAAAGATTCTCCCTAAGTTTCTTGTTGGGTATTGCAGAAAAAATGACACATTTTAACATGCCAGATTTCCCTCCTAGGGTACAGATGTTCAGACACGTGGTGAGGCTGCCCTTCTGTTGTGAGCAACATTGTCAACTAAATGATGTTAAGTGGAGTTACGCTGAGGCTAGATTAGCTGTAGCCATCCTGTTGCTTCAACCGATTTCCACACTGTCCTTGATCCTTTTAAACTGCTTGTTTTCCAATCCATTCCTGAATGACTGTTCACGAAAGGCTTGCTTGCATAGTGGCCTGGGTCAAAAGCTGAGGAACACACCCAGACTAGAACTTGTAAAAGCTCTTGAGACAACATTTTGCTCATGCTTTGGGTTTGGGGGTTTTTTTCCTTCTGATTTGTGGACTCTTTCATCCTCTTTTAAGAAAAGGATGTTGAAGTTCAGTTAGGTGTACGGCCGGAATTACAGTTGGAGCACTGCTGTTTTCCTCTTTGACATTCAGTCACCGATGAGAGCAACTCACTCTCCTTACCTATTCACAGTTGTTTCTTTCCTATTAATATTCACACTTGCTTCTACACTAGAATTTATTAAAAATGTGCATTTTTGGAAGCCGTTTTCAAGCTACGCAGTTGACAGAACATCTATTGCTTTGCTTGCTTCTTTCATTTATGTTCTCTAGGCAACAAGAAGTAGTGTTTATGCAGGCTAGATTACAATGTGTCCATTATGTGTGCATGCACATACATTTATAAAATAAATATGTTACATACTGTATGCATATACTGTATAACCTGTGTTAGTCTTCCATTTGCAGATCTCAAAGCACTTTGCTGAGGAGTCTAAACATTTTAACCTCTTTCTTAGACATGGGGAAGCTGAGGTAGAAAGGGGATGTGGCTTGTTTAAAACTGCATTAACAGCACAGCAAGAAAGGGAATCTATGTCTTTGATTTCCAATAGAGTGCTCCATTGGTAGGCAGCAATATCCGTCTTCTATACATAACTTATTTTTTTAAAAAAAACCCCATACCTTCCTTTTCCTGGAAATTCTAACTCAATTGTTAAACTTTAAAGACCTAAATTTGCTAGTATTTTAGAAAGAAAAAAGAAAGATGTTTGTAAAGTGTGAAAACCCAGTCCTGCTAGTACTTAGAGCAAAAAAACCTTGGTCGATATCAATAGGATCAGGTCTCTGTTTGCAGGCCATAGTTTAAAGAAACAGTAAATTAGGGTTCAAGACTCCTAGTACCAAAGAAAGAAAGGCTGTGACATGGGACATTATGACATTTATCCAGGATGAACTCACTCTTCCAGTTCAGATACGTAAAATGCCCCTAATCCGGTGTGTTAACTTTTTACTGGCGGGCTTTGTATGAGATCAGTTACTGTCTGTCTGCACCACTCTAATTTTATGCTGGGCAAGTAGCATCTGTCTTTCTGCAGCCAGCATAAAGCCAGCATAAACCTGACACAGTCTGTGCATCAGGTCCTCCGGTTAATTTGACAGAGGGACAATGGTGTGACCGCGTCTGCTCTGAATCAGTTTTGTCCTGCTGTCTAATCGGTAGCACAGAGACCTTGCACCAACGGTGCAGGGAGGGTGGCCTTAGCTCGCCCACCGCTGTTTCGCATCCAGGTTTTCTTTCCCATTCCCATGTGCATTCACCGGGAAGGGAGCAGGCAGCTCTCCCTTCCCGGTTTCCCGGAATGGCAGGGGAACACTGGAGACTGCTCCCGCTGTTCCCTGGGCTGCATCTCCCTTTCTATTTTTAACCAGCCGCTAAACGTGGCCACCGTCGCCGAGAAGAGCCCAGAGGCGCCGAGCTCTCCCGGCGGCTGGCCAGCCCCGCTCCGCGCCGCCCCGCTTGCCGGGAGGGCGGCGGAGGGGACCGGGGCCGGTTGCGGCACCGTCCGCCGCGCACCGGTGGCGAGCAGAAGACGACACCGCGGCGAGCTGCGGCTGCGGCCACCGCTCCCGGTGTCTCCGTCCGTACCCCCCCGCGCTGTAGCGCTGCTTTCCCTCTTCCCCGGCGGGGAAATGCCAAACCTGCGGACGCTGTCATCTTAAAAGAGCGCGGGGGAGGGACCGTGTGGGCAGGGAGGCGGAGGTGCCGGCTCCCTGGGAAGAGGCGGGCGCCGGCAGCAGCATCTCCCCGGCAGCCGCCGCACCGAGGCGGGCACCCGGCCGCCCCACTCGCCGCCCCGGCCTCCAGCCCGACACCGCCTCCCCGGCCAGCGGGGGGCTCGCCCCGCCCGGCCCAGGCGCGCCGGCAACCGGGGCCGCCGCAGGGCCGGGGGAGGCGAGCGCGGCCTCCCGGGTGGCTACGGGGGAGGGCGGGGGGGGGGGGCCGCGGCTGCGGCGGGGCGGCCCGCCCCTGCCATCGGCGGCGGCTGCCGCAGGGGGCCCCGGCCCCCATCCCCATTCTCCATCGCCATCGCCATCCCTAGGCCGGCGGTGCCGGTGCCGCCCCTCGGCCGCCCCCGCCCCCTGGCTGCCTCGGCGCGGCGGCGCGGCGTCGCGGCAGTGCCGGCGGGGCTATGGCTGCGGAGGAGGTGCTGCAGGGCGCGGACCATTACAAGAGCGAGATCGAGCGGCTGACCCGGGAGCTCTCCGAGACGACCCACGAGAAGATCCAGGCGGCGGAGTATGGGCTGGTGGTGCTGGAGGAGAAGCTCACCCTCAAGCAGCAGTACGACGAGCTGGAGGCGGAGTATGACGGCCTCAAGCAGGAGCTGGAGCAGCTGAAGGAGGTGAGCGAACCCGGGCTTTTGTCTCGCCCCTCCGGCTGCGGGGAGGTGCGGGGGAGCCCCCCACGCGTGTCCGTGCCCGGAGCCCCCGGGCCAGCTCCCCCCGCAGGTGGGCGAGCAAAGATACCCGGGCCCCGGAGCGGCTGCGGCGATTCGTGGGGTGGGGAGGAGGGGTTTCCCCGGGGCCGGAGGATCAGCCGGGACCGTGGAGCTTAAGGACGGATTAGCCAAGATTGCAAACCCCCTGCCCTGGGAAATGTCCCCGGCGCCGGGGCCGCGCTCCGGCCCCCCCACGCCGGGAGCCACAACTTCTGCTAAGGGGGATTTGGGGCGCGGGGGGTGGCTCCCGTCACACCTGCATCGTCCAGGGCTTTTTTTTTTTTTTGCCTTTTTTTTTCTTTTGAAGGAAGAGGAAATTAAACAGCCCGTAGGATGCGAGCAGAGCAAACCTGGTGTATAAGGACTCGGGATCTGTGTAAACAGTTGTCTGCAGTGCGTGAGGAGAGAGACAATTCCTTTGGAAGTTATTTATAGACCTGCTCCGTTCTGCCAGTGAGGGGAATCGCTGCCATTAAGGGAGGGGGGGTGTGAAGTAGCCGTACAATAGTCTCGAGGTCACCCCCCATCAGTGGAAATTAAACTTCTGCGTCATGCTGAAAGGATAAAATATTTGATGGGAGAAGTGGTTTTGGTTTATCTTTCTAATGTGTTTTTGTAACATCCGAAGTATAAAGTAGGGGAGTGCTACACCTCACCTTTCAGCTTTGCTAAACATGACTCTGAAATATCATCACTCTTCCGATGCTCATCATTAGGGGAAGTAACTTGAGGCTGATACAGCGCACATACACGGCAGCTACACATGAGGCGTGTGTACACACGTATGCAGTACTTATATCTCTATATTTTATGGTATTTTTATACTGTCGTAGAATGTGACTAATTACATATTTTGAAAAGAGAAGATGAACAGGTATTCTCCCAAATTTAAAAGGCATCTTTTTGTTCTACAGAAATATATTGCTATGTATAACGTTCAGAAATTCTATTCAGTTAGAAATTATGGACATATTACATATCGGGGGAAGCCACTTAATAAACTTAGGTTATATATGAATATATTCCATAGGATAATAATTGATGCACTTTTAGAAGTGTTTTTAATAAAATAAAGATTTCATTTTACTTGCAGGTAAATGAATTACGCTACAGGCTTGGTTCAGTGCCCAGAAGAGTTGAAAAAATTATATTTTCAGTAAGAAGAATAAAGCTGTTTTTCAGAAAAACCTATTGATCTCCTTAAGCTTGATCTCTGGCCCCCCACCCCTGCTGAGCCTATGCAGTAGACTCAGGTCTTTGAAAGCAGTAATCACAGGTTCAGGGATAGAGATACATAACTTGCACTGGCATGAAGGCAGTGCTATTTGAAATGACCCAGCAAAGTAATAGAGGGGAAGAAAGTGCAATGCAATTTCTGGGGGGGGGGAGGGAAAGAAAATAAAGAGATAAGCAGAGCTGTAGCTAGCTGTTATCCCATCACAATAATGTCCAAAAGAAGACTGATCAAAACCCAGGATGACACATGGGTGCAGATGGCTACAGATAGAAGGGATAGTGTGAGGAACTGAGTTGAAATTATTAAACGAGAGGGATTAGTCAACACGATTAACTGAAATCAAAGATGGGCACAAATTCTTTTCCTGTTTACCTCCCCTTGAAGTCAATGGGATTGCATGCTCTGCAGCCCAGAACGTCTCCCGTGGGGCTGTGCCTTCATGCTGTGCCAGCCACAGCATGGACATGGAGGATATCCACGAAGAGGGTAAATCCTGTAGCTTGCCTGATGCCAAGCAAGAGTGGAACCCCTCCAATTTCCAGTTCCGGCCTGAGGCTCTCAATTCCAGAGCTCTCCATAGCTGCAGGTAGGGCATTTGCATCCCCTACCTAGGCCGCAAGAGATTTTTTTCTTGCTTCTGACCTTTATAGGAGAAACCACACTGATTCTTACTGTGCATGAAGCCCTGCAAAGGAGAATTTACTCCATTTTCCAAGCTTCTCTGTTACCACCTCCATTATGACTGTTCTTTGAGTGCAGATCAGACTCAGTAACCGGGAGACATAAGCAAATGGCACCTCTCATGACATTAGTGAGGCAGAATTCAGGATGTTTGGGCAAACCATCTTGCGGAGACTTGGAGGCATACATTTTGGGGCTGAGGGTTCTGTTTGAAAATTCTCAAAGTGGCAGAAGAAGTCCAAAGGCAGCTTTTTTGTTAAGGGTCTCTCCAAAATGTGTGGAGGAGGGTCTTTGTGTGTCATCTCCAGCAGGCCCTGCAGAGGATGGCCTGGATGATGTGGTCTGCATGGTGGGACATCAAACCGCCATGACTGACTAACGGGACCTAGGAGGACTCCCAGTATGTCAGTGGGGTTCTGTGCTTCTGCTCTTACCTCACTACATCTGCAGCTTCTCTGAAGTCATCTTGGCATATAGAAATTAGGCCTCAGGTTTGCGCTGAAACAAATAGCTTATCCATTCATGAGGAATATAGGTGCAAGAGTGTGGGCAGGATTATATTTAGGACTTACCTCTCCTTCTCTGGACCTTCTCTGAACAGATTCAGTTACTGGGGTCAAATTTTATTGAGGCAAGTCTTCATTTTTGAACTGCTTCATTATTAAATTATTTTGTTCTGCTGCGAGGAGCTCATTGTATTTATTGCTCAGCAAAGAGCTGCCCGTCTTTAACTACTCAGTCATGGCTTAGTGGTCTAGGGTCTGAAGTCTTCTCCCATCCTCCTTGGCAATTCAAAACTCCCATGAACTTCAGCGGGGCCTGTTCCATATAGATTGCAATACAGAACCTCAGCTATACAATAATTTCCTTTGTTGGAGAGTGAGACGGGAAAGCAAGGCCATTATAGGATGTTGAAGTAAAAGCAAATTGCAATACATTACATTAAATATTAATACTTGTATACAGGATATATGCTATCCACCATGCAATATGAATTGGTTTAGCAATCTCTGATGTTTCTTGTGTTGAGAGGTGCTTTAGCCTAAGACTTTGATGTTTTGGGCCATGGCATTGGTTTACATTACAAAAACTTTGAAGTTTTAATCAGTGAACTAATAAGGACTTCTTCTTCCAAAATAGGGCAGTTATTACTCATGTAAGCTGTCCAGGAAAGACTGGAGACATCTATCAGCTACTGACCTTATGTTTTCAAAAATGAACTGAATGGTAGGAATGTGAAAAGGTATGCTCTGTTGTGTTGACTTTAACAGTCGGTGTTACGAGACGGAGTACTTGTGGTCCTGACGCTAGGCAAGATTGTAGTGTTAAACAAAACATTATTATTTTTAAAGCTTTATTAATTCTCATTGTTTTGTGTTTTTTTTTTTCAGTTGGTAAATGATGTTTCTGTGCCTCACTCAATTACATCTCAAACTAGTGGAATTTTGGCCTTGTGGTAAAAACACTATAGTTTTAGGGCCCCTGTTCAGGAAGTTACTTTAGCAGATGTGCCTTTTAACTTGCAGTCCATAAGAATGCAGACAATAAGACTCACTGATTGAAGGTAGCCTGTTTTTGATTGACGGTAGCCCATTTTCACTGTCTTTCTGATGTGGGCATTTAATGACAAGTGTATTTTATGAAAAACATTTTTCCAGTGGTTTTAGAATTTGTGGTCTTAAATGTTCACATGCATTTGCTGTAAGGATAACGTTTGTTGTTAGTTTTCAATCTTCTAATGAAGTGTAAAATGAAATGGCTTCATATTGATCTTCTTGCCTGAGCTACCTGCTGTGGCT
Source organism: Rissa tridactyla (assembly GCF_028500815.1). Taxonomy (NCBI): domain Eukaryota; kingdom Metazoa; phylum Chordata; class Aves; order Charadriiformes; family Laridae; genus Rissa; species Rissa tridactyla. The sequence goes on from NC_071466.1 coordinate 153,783,912, forward strand.
GTCCTTGCTTGAGCAGGGGGGCTAGATGAGGTGATCCCAAGAGGTCCCTTCCAACCTCAACCCTTCTATGATTCTTTGGTTAGCTATGCTGCACTGGTGACCTGTAATGTTTTGAAAAGGGGACAAATATCAGTCACCCCCAGTCATGATAAAATGGGGATGGAAGGAAGCTTTGACGTCCAACTCTGCAAGACATTTAGGCCTGGGAAATCCTAAGCAGAGATTTCTCTTTGGGAATCAAATAATGAACATAGCGGCTGAGTAGATCCTCAAGTCCCTCTCCTTGGCTCCCTCTCCAACTGACAAATTTAGGCAATATCTCACTTGGCTTCGTGGCTTTTATGTATTTCATTCTATGGAGACAAAAATCTTCCCTCGGATTACACATAGAGCTGGCTATGCGATTTCCAGGTTGAAGATGCAGTTTGGTGTTTGCATTACTTTAAACCCTATTATCCTTCATAAATTATTGGAAACTAAGCTATTGGTGAGCAGCCCTATCCTTGGAAGGTCAAAAATTCTTGTTTTCTTTACTTTGTGGGGATGTTGAATCAATGATTATGAAGTGCTTAGTCAGTTTACTAATGGGCCTTCCACAAACAATTCTTGGTCTGTGACTGAAGAGGGTTTTTGAGGAATAGAGCTGAAGCTCTGTCTGGCAGCATCTTTCCTGTTCTGCTCTTCCCTGCACTACTTTAATGTGGGTGACTCAAGCTCTATCCCCCCTCTTTGCTGACACAAAGCTGCCCCTCCAGCTCCCCCACTGTTCTCCAAAGCCTCTCTCACACCTTCTGCTGAAGTCACTTCTCTGCCTCTTCTATCGTTGAAGTGTACAGCTTCTGGGACTTCTCTGGATCCAAAAAAGGCAGAAGAGGGGGAGACTCCCTATCCCAAATAGAGCCCTGTTAAATGAGGATTGCTCTACACAGCTGTCTGTATCACAGGATGCTTAGAAAAGTGTGAAGCGGTTCATAAATCCCAATGAGATGTTCTGAATTCTTCTAAAAGATTAATGTGTCCCAAATACATAACTTGAAAGCTGTGAACTGATGCCATCTCAGTATATCTTTACACCTCCTTCCAGTGACAGCATCTGTGGGCCTGTGCCGGATGAGGCTGAACATTTTCAGCATCTCACCCTGATCTCAACACTTTGTCCTTGGTGTCTGTTCACGTTGTGTCACTCAGAAAGGCCGTGCTGCCTAGCACCCAGCTCAAAGGTGAGGACAGGACAAGGGGGAGCGAGCTGCAGGCCTGGAGGGACAGTACTCGGATGCTCCCTCCAGTGTTGTCTCCTCCAGAGCCCAGCCAACACTACCTCTGTCTCTAAGGCATTCACTGCTAATGGAAGAGCAGTTCGTATTGGGAGGTGCGCTTATAAGGCATGCCTTGGCAAAATCAAGCAGCAGCTTGCGAAGATTTTTGTTCAGTTATTACAAACTGGGGAGCAGGTCTGTGGCAAAGGATTTGGGGATCCTGGAGGACAGCAAGCTGAACGTGGGCCAGCAGCATCCCCTGACATTGAAAAGGCTAACAGCATCCCGGACTGTTTCTAGCAGAAGCATAGCCGGTAGGTTGAGAGAAGTGGTTATCACTTTCAAATTGCCACTTGTTAGACCCCATCTAGAAAACAGCATCCAGTTTTGAGCTTCCCTAATGCAAGAAAGGCATGGATAAACCAGACCAAGTTCAGCAGAGGACCACCAAGATGGTCAAGAGCTGAAGCACTTGCCCTCTGAGGAGAGGCTGAGGGGGCTGAGCTTGTTCAGCCTGGAAAAAAGGCGGCTGTGGGGGACCCAGCAGCAGCCTGCCCATACCTACAAGGAGGTTATTGAGAAGACAGAGCCAGGCTCTTCGCGGCGGTGAATGGCAGGAAGACAAGAGACAACCGACATAAGTTGAAACTAGAGAGGTTCAGACTGAATTTAAGGAAGAACTGTTTCCCCACGAGGACAGGCAGCGCCACAGGTTGCCCAGAGAGGTTGCTCCTTTTCCTCCATGGGGTTTTTCAAGCCCCAAGTGGATACAGTCCTGAGGAACCTGATGTGAGCTCAGAGCTGACCCTGCTGTGAGCAGGAGGTTGGACTGGAGAAGAAAGGAGGTAGACAGCAAGGGACCTTGAACAATGCAAGGTCTCCTAGGGTGCCCACTGTGCCCAGTTAAATTCCAGTAGCAGCTTGCTGTGAGTTACCCAATACGTAACAGCATGCTGCCTGGAAACAGCGACCATTAGCAGCGCCGTAGCCTCACTTCGTGCTTGAATTTCATTTTCTCTGGCTTGTCATTAAGCCTGCATTGACCTGGGGTTACTGAGGGTGTAGTTTGATGTGCTCGTCTCTCAGCAAGACAACCCTGCGTCTCCCTTTGTCATTCCGGCCCCTGTTCCGGCTCTCAGCTGTGCAGCTGTTTATACTGTCACACCAGGGTAGAAAACTGACCTCGGTTAAAAATAACCGAGGAGGGGATGTATGCTGTCTGTAACCCAGATTGGTTACATGATCTGGTTCACAATAATTTCCCATAAACCTTTTTACCTGTATCGCCAAAAAGTCAGCAAGAGGATAGGAACGAATGCCGGGGAAAGTGGTGGTGGGGATGGTGGGGGGGAATGGGATAAACTGTTTAAACAGGTACTGATGTTAAGAGATGCTCATCAAATTACGGCAGGATTGCTTCCTCTAAGAGGAAATGAGTCCTGTGCATTAGCCTACAGAAAACATAAGCAGCTGAAATAATCTTAGGGGAAATTAGGGCTATTGTTGAAGCTTTGGCAGCACGCAAAGAAAAATGTAGATGAACCCTTTTTTTTTTTTTTTTTTTCTTCAGGGACCTGTGTTGCCAGTTTCTCTCAGTAATTGCATTGTGTCCTTATGAGCCAGTGCAGATAAACATACGATTTTTAGACCTCCTACAATAGCCAACCCTTAAACAATGATAGTCAGCTTTAAAAACTGGGGGCTCACATACTCCTAAATAGAGTTCAATTTGTTTTCTCCCCACAGTTAAATTATTTTCTTCCTTTCGCTCTTTCATCGAAGAAATCCCTCTCTAATCTACGGGATTCTGATTGAATCAATCATCCAGGTTGAACTCCTCTGAAGTAACTAGAAGGCGCAACTGGATTTTACGTCATGGAAAAGTTAATTTTCCATGGATTTTTCTAGAAAATATTCAATTAGTACCAAATACAAAATAACTAATTGAAGTGTTAATGGGTGAGCCAGGCAGTATTATTGTGAAGTACTTCTTGTCTAAGGCTCAAGAATGTACAATTAGGGCTCACTGAAGAAATTTTAAGCTAACAGTCCGCATCTGTTTGGAATTAGGCCCTTTGCAATGGATTAAAAAAAAAAAATTGCTACCATCTTTTCACCTCCTTTTAGGTGAAATATTTTTCTTTAACTTTTGTATTGCATTGTAGATTTTCTTTCAGTCTGTATGCATAACAGTGGTCAGATCGAACACCTGGCTTTATTGAAAGTGCAACTAGGGGCAAAATGATGGTGAAGAAAATAAGATTTGGCATAAAACAGTAATTTGTGAACATTCATCATGGTAAAATGAGGAGCATTCTCAAAGTCAGATGTATAGACTAAATTTGCACCTGGGCAACTTTTATATACCTTACGCAATTGGCAGTTGGAGGAAAATAAATGCAAGATCATGTTTTTATGGCTATGTTGAGGGTGTCCAGAAAAAGACCTTTCTTCTTGAACAACCTCTCAGTTTTTCAAATGAGCTCAAATATGTTCGTTCTTCAGCACCTTGTTTTCTCTCATGTTTTCGCATTGGTGTTTTGTCCAGCGTATGGACAATGGGAATAAAAATGATTCACTGCTTGTTCCTGCATCCCTCCTGGCTCTGCTACATTGTAGGGCTTTGCTGCACAGTTGCCTTTGCTATGGATTTGCCTTCCATATTTGTCTGATACCTGAGGGGGTAATGTTTAATTCAATACGATTCTGTAACGTACATTTTTTTCTTTGGGATGATTTCAATTTATAATGGCAGAGACTGAAAAGCATGCATTCATTTCTGCTGAACTGCTCTTATATTTATTTCTGGCGTGACTTTCATTCTCCTCTTCTTTCCTTATTTCCTGGTGAACTCAACAACACTCTCATTTCATGGGGGAGGAGAGAGGGTATGTTCCTAATTTAGAGGAATTGATATGGCATGTAGAGACATGAGTGTGCCCTTTGCCCCTTTACCCGCTTGCATCACTAGCAGCAGATGATTATGAGGAGAAACCAGCAATTTTTCATACTGTACTGTGAAAGCAGTCCGTGAGTACAGACCAGCTACAGATGGAAGTATTTAGGACTAGTCAGAAGGTGAAAAATGCATCTCAGCAAGGGCAGGTGCCTAAAGCTGAAGTAAGCAGGAAGAAATCAAGCTAGGTTGCAGATTAGTGTTTTAATGGGAATGCTACTTCTCTGCCGAGGTTAGTACTAAAAAATAATTTTGTGATTATGATTATATGTGTTTCTGAATTTCTTTCACTATCAAAATTTAATTAACTTAAAAGGACAAAGCAGGCCATGTCCTAAATCTATGGTGTTGGGACAGACCTGTGAAGACCACTAACACCAAAAGGCTTTCACTGAGACTGAAATTGGTCCAGTCCCGTTTTCTGCATCTCTCTTGTGGTTCCTCCCTCTCTGTCTGCAGCCTTTCATTTTTTCTGCCTTGTTCTTGTACAGCATTTGTCTCCTGTCCATGATGGCTTATGTACTTTTTTATCTTCCCTTTTTCAGTCTCTGCCCTACATCTTAATTAGTGTTGATTTGCTGCTCCGTAAGACATGGAGCTGAATTTTTTATATTAAAGGCCCTTTTTGTCATTGTGTGAATGTAAGAAATCTGGCCATTTGTGACAAACTAGACCTTCCACGCTCTGCTCGGATATTGTAATGACTTGAGGGAATACTAGAAATACTTAGCAATGTTGTTTTAACAAGGGCTGGAAATGAAACAGCAGAGAATTTGTCAGCTCTGCTTTCCAGCAGCCTCACTATTGAAATCATCCTTGGGAAGATCACTTCTAAGGCAACTTTGAAATTGGTTTGGCTGAAGGAAGAAGGTACCTTTTCATAAGATTTTGCAAAAATCAAACCTTTATTTTTTTATTTATTGTGTGGTTTCTGGGGTTGTTAATTTTTTTTTTAACCCCGGGCAGGAGAATTGATGCCTGGTGGGGTTAGATTAGTGCGCTCAGTCCTTGGGATCAGCGCTGGCAGTGGGGCCCGTTATCCATGCAGTCCTGCCATACCCTCCCCATCGCCCTCTCTGCCCCGACTCACAGCTAATTTGCCTCTGTGCTGTGCAGCTGTGTTAAACCCGTCTACACAGCAAGTAGTTTCCCTGTGCCAGCAGTGATGTATACAGCACTGTGCTCAACCAAGAAGCATAGAAGAAGTCCTAAGTTGCCAGAGTTAGTCATCTTTCACTTCGGTCAGTCACTTCTGGGGAGATTTCAACAAGATTATACAAACTTCATCTTTCCTTCCTGTTCTTTTTTGTCTGTATTTGTTTATTTTTAATTTTGTGGTCCCTCAGAGCTCACAGATGACACACAAGTTAGCAGAGGCAATGCCATGCATTCATTATGTACTTTGGGAAGTTTATCCATAGCGAACAGCTTTTCCTTGGTTCCCTTAGTTACTCTGGATGAATTTAAATGTCCGTGTACTGAGAATGAACCGTGAAGTGCTGTTTGTCATCACTGACTAATGGCTACATCCATGGAGGGAAGCTAGAAGTTGTTAACAGTTGGAGTTTTAACTTCTGGTTTGGGTACTTAGAGGAGGAAAACCAGCTCCTAGTAGTTATAAAGCGCAGTTAGAAAGATGGAAAAGAATCAGAAAGTCTCTAAGAGTAAAGACAGGAATTCGGGTCGGGCAAAGGGAACAGGTGGCTTGGTGAAATAATTAATTTATAAAATTTTGGCTGTTGGCCAAACATGATCACAGCATGATTTGGATTTAGTCTTGCTCAGGACTGGAGTCTTGTCTACTCACAACACAAGGTCAGGTGCAGGATGCCAAACTGCACTGAATCCAGGTCCCATAATTCCAGCAAGACGGAGCTCTCAACCTTTGGGCATTCGAGTTTTAAGAGAGCTAAAGCATTTGGTGTGGGGGTACGTGGGGAGTTCATAACTGGGTTAAACTCTGTGTAGGCATAGCTTCTGGTTCTCAGTTTGATGGCTAATCCAGGATACTTAACCACTATTGTACAACTTGAATCTATGATGCCTTTTATTAATAACGTGGTCTCAATAGCTTGTAGTTTGTATAATTAATAGTTTCAATAAAGACAAGTTGGGGTTTTTTTGGGTGGGTGAGTGAGAAGAGTTTTTCTCATAGCCTGAATACCTCACAGAATTTTTAGAAAGCATTAAAAGATTGCACTGTTCTGGATAATTCCAGGTGTGTGCATGGCAATGGCAAACATGCAGGGCTCGTCCGCGTTTAGTTGAGGGGAACGTTCGCATGCAGTCCTTTCTTTCTTTGATAACTGCACGTGATTCCCACCTACAAACAGTTAGGAAATATTTTATTTAAGCATCTCACACGAAGAATGCTATCTGTAACGGTATACCCTATATTCAGGATGGCGCCTCAGGGTCATTTATAGAAGGTATGACTTGAAGACCAGCGTCAAAGTCCTAGCTACGTGGGTAAGTCAAAGGTAAAACGGGGCAATGATTTAATGTTTGAGTCTGTGCCCACCACCTGCTGGCAAACAGCACTGTCATCAAGATGTAAGCGATAAAATGTGTTATAAACTGAGAATTCAGATTTCTTCCACCAAAGAAGGGAGAGCTGGCATAGCTATAATTATAGAATTTCAAACCTGCGATCTTATCCTTGTACCTTAATGAATTGTCGTAACTCAGCTGAGCTCCAGTAACTGATCATGTGCGTGCACTTGGCTAGCCCCAAATGTGTAAGGGCAAGGGAAAAAAAAAAAGTCCAAACACAAAACCTAGCAGAAACCTGAAGGAAAGAGTTTTCAGCTGACATGTATCATCCATCTGCAGTGAGCTAAAAATGTGCACTGAATCAATTACTAATCCATAAAATCTCAGTCATAAATCTGGGTCCTTGGTGACAAAAGTGAAATGTAAGGATATAGTAACATGGACTCCTCTGTGAAATAAAGTGTATGACATATAACTATATAGAAGAGAAACAGGAGTTGGAATATAATTTTCTATGTATACCAATATGGGAGATGGAGGCACATGACGTCAGTTAGGAATGCAGTACTTCGGGCATTAGGTAATTACATTTCTTGGGCATTAGATAAGTTTTCGTTTTTTCTGCCAGTTAAGGGCTGATGGTTGCCATCTGATAATAACAAAGCTTTCACTTAAGATGCCGTAAGCTCGGCTGTGTAAAAATAGTAACAAATCTGGAACAACACAGTTGAGTGATAACATTTTTTCCCAAATGTGCTGAATTTGAAGTTACAATGATGCTATATATTCTTAGATGCTTACTATTCCTAAAATAAAATCCATTTTAAAGTGATAGAATGGGATTATCAATTTAGACACTTGGAAATTTCTACCCTAAAGTCTGCATTTTAGTTATCATGGAAAATGTTGGGTTTGCTTTACTAAGTGGGCTGAGCAACCGTGTATTGAAACCTATGTGACTTCCTTTTGCCCACACACTTTGAAATTACAGACCACACCTGTTTGGGTGACTATATGCAAATTTTGGTATACACATTTATGCTCTTGGCTTTAAACTTTTTTTTGCTGTGATCTACTTAACACTGCTTCATGATTTGTGATTTCTGTCATCTTGCTTGTGGGGAGATATTTATTCAAGAAAAGAAAATGCAATGATGCCTTGAGTATAGCTTTGGCACTTGGTATTTGTAAAGTACTTTACTCACTGTTCCTTGGGCTGAGATTAGATACACTCAGAGTCATTCCTATATTTTATGGCTGTTGAATTTGCTTTTGGAGCAGATTAGACTGATGAGAAGAAACTTAAATCTAAAATGAGCGTACAAGCCTTTTTTGGGTATAAATAACCCTTTCCCTGGGTAGAACAGGATGAGTTGCAGTTAAAGATCATGCTGTGTACGCTTCTTATTCTGTGAAGATCCCTTATTTGCAAGATTCTTCTTGCAATGGTGTCCCTGGTTTCTTTGCCAGCGAGGACTTGAGTTCGGCACCCACAGCTGAAGCTGGGCTGGGTACCAGCAGTTGCTGCTTCCTTGCTGTTACCCAAGGATCTGGGTGTTAATTACTCCACTCTTAAGACGTGAATTTGGAAAAGGGGAACCTGAATTCTGTCCCAAAACCCTGTGGCAGAGACTCCTCTTCTGCCAGGTTCCTCAGCTCAGCTGTTCCTTAGGGAAGCTCTCTGCTTGAGAGTGAGAGGCCTCTATTTCAAGTCTTTCATCACTTATTTTTTTTTAGTGGAAAGTAATCTACCGCTTGAAAAGGAGTCCAAAATCTGATAAGCAGCATTTTTAGGAGCTTGCAGTCCAACGCTTTGTCCTGTCTGTGGAGAAAGGAATTGCAGCTTTGCAAGTGACAGCGTTATGAATAGTCGAGCACTTACCGGAGCACTGGCACTGGCTGGATGCGGGGGAAAAGCCAGAGGGAGTGAGTCAGCATGACCTTGGCTGCTGCCAGAGGGATGGGTACCGCATCCAGCCTCAACAGTCGATGGCACTGGTTGGGGTCTTTAGGGGGAAGAGCCTACGGTGAAACAAAATTCACCAGAGTAACCACTGATGGTGTGTGTCTGACAGGTGACAACGTTTATATAGTAGTAATGAAAACATGCATCAGCATAAAATGGTTTGTAGTTATTAAAAAGTAATTTTGTTAGTAAACAGCCCTGGTTCTTTGTTACCATGTGAAAGAACAGGCTGCGAAAGCGGAAACCTTTGGAAAAAATAAAAATGTCGCTTGTTTCGTGAGCTGCTGTTTTGCCCACTAGGTCTCAGCAGGGTGGGATAAATGGTTATTTATTGCATGACAGTAGTACCTGGGGATTCCGAGATGCCTGGCGCAATGAGTTTCAGACATATAAATAAAAGCTTAGATATTCTACAGTGAAAATAGACAACCTTGTCAGGGATTTGCTATTAAGGAATAATAAGGGGAATTTACAGATGAGTAATGGAGGCCCTGGAGCTGTGGAGGGGTAGGATGTTCAGCCATAATTTCATAGGGATTCTGTGGCTAAATCACAAAGAAAACACAGATTTTTCTCAGACCTAGTCCAATCATTTAGTTTCCAAAGAATCTTCCATTTTAAAAAGCCGGTCAACCAGAAAGCCGAAGCAATCAACTGCCCTGTACTCACTGACCAGTGCGTGCACTGGCAGTACTTCCTGCTGGTGCCAGTGTGACCAGTAAGGCCATTTAGGAATGGTTTTGCTGGTAGTTTTGCTGCTGCAACACAATCAAAACTTAAGGAAAAATAAGGGTGAGAAACTTACGGAAACCTCTTTGGTTTCTTAATTCATTATTTGGTGGTGTTTCAGTGGTGAAGCCCTCGTCACTAGAGACCATCGGTGGCTCTCTGCCTGCATCTCTGCCTCCTGTGGAACTGCCGCCTTCGCCTTACTGTCCTCTCGTGGTCCCTCTCCCACGTACTTTGGTGATCCCAGAGCACATGGAGAGTACCTGGGATCCCAGAATACATCACCATCTCTCACCCCCGGCTGCCCTTTCTGCTCTGCCCTCTCCCCCTCTGGAAGCTGACCGCTCCTGGCTGCCATCCCGGTATTTGTAACAGTCTTCCTACTCCTTCCCACTCATCCCTTCCTGAACCACGACTCTTCTCTGCTGTCACACAGATTTTCACATCAGCATTTGCTAATCCCTACGGCTGGTTGAAACGCTTCATTTTTCCTTGCTCTTTCCGCACATTTGGTTGTCCGTTGCGGGGGAGGACCAAATTCCAGCTGCCTCTCCCCACGGAGAATGCATCTCGCCTCTCCTCACCCGCCATCTCGGGCTAGCCTCACCCCACAAAGTACCCCTTGTTCCTATTGCTGCATGGGGAAAAGTTAAATGACACGCTTTACTGTATTGAGCTCCGGGACGTGGGATGCCCTTTATTATGAGAGTACGTGGGAAATCTTCATGTAATTCTGCAAGGAGTGACTTTTGCAGTTCTTTGGGAGCTCGGGCCAGCTAAAATCTCTCAGGGTACGTTGAGCACTAAATCAGGCTTCTTGCAGAGCTGGCAATGGTTAATGTGGAGCTTGCAGAGGGCAAGGTCTGTGTGGCAAGGTCTGCCCTTACCCGCCTGTTTGTATTGAATGTAACACACTGAGCCTCTATTCTTGGCTGGGACAATTAGGTTCTATGGCAATATGAGTAATTAATAATAATAATGGGGCCTCTTCTGTGGATGGGCTGTTAGAAATAATTTCCTTCTGCCAGTTGCTTCTTTAGAATGTGGTTTTGAACTCCGAGATCCCCAAAGAGATAATCGAAACACAAGCAGCTGTCACAAACCTTTAGCTTTGTTTGTGCAGTGGTGGAAAGTCCTGAAACTAGATGGTCGGATGGCTCGCTGGTTTGTGCATCTTTTGTTGCAGCATCGAGCTCTTACGCAACGGACCCTTGTTTGATTAAAGACCCTTCTTGGTAAGAGCGAGTTTCAACTGTCGCTATTTCTTCTAAGGGGAAAAGGAGGAAAATTGTGCAAGGCAAACCGCTGATCTCCTGGTGCTCTGCACCTGATTCGCTTATGGAGCCCACAGAATTAGCTGTGCTGTGCAGCTTCTGTAGCTGGTCCAAGAGGTAGGCTCTTGTTTCCAGATATGGTTTATGAGATGGTGGTGACTCTGAATCCTGCCTTCACCCATGCGGCAGCTTGGGCCTAAAGGCAGGTTAAAGCGTTTGGTTGCTTTGGCACGTCACAGTCCTTCAACAGCTGTTCTTCATCCCCTTCACAGGACGAGTGGCATCTGGCCCACAGGTTGCCATTTAGATGAGCCTCATGAATGGTGATAGGACAATGTAAGGAACAAAGTAACATGGGCCCTCCTGTCCACGGGGTTCATCGAGGTCTGAAGGCTCCTTCTGTCCATCTTCCCCATATGTAAGGGAAGCTGAATGGTAGAGGCCTTCAGAGACCTCTTCCACAACCTTCCTTTGTAGCCTTTGTCAGAACTCTGCCGAAAAAGGCATTAATGACTCTGAAATCTAAAGTCAGGGAATAAAGATACTTTATTCCCCCATTCTTTTTCCTAATAATAAAAACCTTGTTCCTTTAATGAACTCAAACCTGACTTCTTCAGGAAGCTGGTGACATGATGGTGAAGATGAGTGTAACTGAGAATGTCACATCGTAATTCAAGGTTTTAGAGTACTGGGCTCCCAGTAAGCAATGAAAGAATGCAAGCAACCTCAGTAGATTGTTGCTAATGAAGACGGTAATTTCTGAATCTTTTTTTTCAATCCCTGTTCTGTTTCTACTCTGGTAACCATAGTAATTATGCTTCTGTTTTGTGGGTTTAACCTATCCATGACCAAAACCTCTTCTGGTGACCAGTTTGTTATTATAAAGAGCACGTTGTGGCCTGCAGCCAAATGCACTGATATTAATACAGAATGTGATTTTTATCTGTTCTCATAAGGCATGCGCAGCCAGGTACAGCAAGTATTTTTTCAGTTTTTTTTTAAATAAAAATATTGGGCTCCATGACAGCACTGTGAATTATGATCTGAATTCACCGCTGCTGCACCTCTCCTGAAATCAACAGAATTATGCTAGCAAATAATTTGGTCCTTCATAGTGTTAAGTCACACAACTCTAACAGTGACTGTCATGATGATGTTCCCAGAACTGTAAGGTGTTTTGATGGGAGGGCTTGGCAGCAGACTGGAAGCACTGGTGACTCAGTGGGCAGTGCTCTGCCTTCGGAGTCAGAAATGAACTGGTGCCCCAGCAGTGCAGTTTGTGGTTTGGTTTTTGTGTTGTTCTTACGAGGTGTAAACCCGTCTGTTTTCATAAAATTACTGCGTATTACTTTTTGAAAAAGGAAAATTAGTATTCTTGCTGCTTTTTTCCTAAATTTAATATCAAGATAACTACCCCTAGCTTTCTGTTTTTATGAAGCCGGTAGGAGAGATTAATCACCTTTGCAATCATTATCCTTCAGTGAAATTTGGTCATAATTAGCTAACAGATTCCAAGTTATTAGAAAAGGTGAAACTTTAAGCGCCCATAGGAAACAAGCTAAGACTTGCTGCTTGTTGTTTGCCCTGGATAGTTAGGTCTAAATTTCCATTACTGAACTTGGGTCACCTTCCATGCTGAAATGCATCCTAATGAGGTTTAAAGCCAAATTCCTTTCATGTTTTCAAGTTTGGGATCTGTTTGCATAAAGCAGATTTTCTTCTATGATAGTTGTGAGAAGGCTTTTGCCTCAGTGCAGCATGGCATGGAAAGGGCAGCAGTACCAGTGTCAGCTTTTACACACGGGACAGCTTCTTACGCTGGAAGAGATAGGAGCAGAATCTGGTCCTCATAGCTAATCTAGAAGTTGTGCGTTTTTGCAAATATTAGCTCAGACATTGAGCTAATATACTTGAAAAGTCCCTCCAAGTGAGTAAATGGTCTGGGGGTCAAATTCCTAACTCTGATATAAGAAGGAAACGTGGACACATCAGTCCCCAAGTTAATGACCTGTTGGTACGTCACAGTACATCTTTCAGAATCTGTTCAATGTAACTTGAACTAAGGGACCACCAGAAACATTGCGTAGCCAGTCTTTTTCTCCAGCACCTATATAGAGAATTATTGCAAAACTACTAAAAAAGTCTAATTTTAAGTTGTACAAGCCAGGGGAGGGAAGCCAGGGAACTTCTCTGTTTTGTAGTTTGTGGAAGATTCTTTTACAGTTGATGTCTGAAACCCACTGACTGTAGAAGCTAACAGGACAAAAAAATGCGCGCTTCAAATACCCACTTTACCCCCAAAGGTCTCAAATAGGTAAAGTTCCTTTAAGAGACTTATAGAGGCAAGGCCTGTTAAAGCAACATTGCTTTACCAAAAAAAAGTATATGGTTTTGGACAAAGGGCTCTAGGTGGCCCTACTTGAGCAGGGGCTTGGACCAGATGACCTCCAGAGGTCCCTTCCCCCTCAACCATGCTGTGAGTCTAAGTAAAGGAGTTCTCAAAACTGGCTTCGAAACTCCAGGTGTATGTGTGATATCCGTGGAGGATCTTTGCTTCTCCATTTGAATTCCCTCATCATGTTCATAAAGGTGAAATCAAGGAAAGCAAAGCAAGAGATCAGATTTATGGAAGGAACATCTCACCAGGGAAAGCTGCACACTGGATTGTCCCCAGCAGAATCAGCTTTAAAAACCTGTGGAAGTCCTCTTGAACTAGCTGGAATTGGAACGTAGGTGTTAGATAAGCACACTGCATTCAGTTGGTTTTGTTTGCATGATTTCATCGCTAAAGACGTGTTTAACCATATATTTGATGAAGTATGCTGAGCTTTTTATTTTTCCTCTTAACTATATCAATTAATAAGTGTAATCTAAGTATGAAAGTTCTGCGTATGCAGGCCTCTGATCCCACAGCGACAGACAACATTAGGAGGGTAGATAGACGCCCGTGGAAGAGCAGGATGCCTACAATGCGCGTCTTTTCTACGGAGCTGCACAGGGCTGCACGTGCCACGTCTGTGAACAGGGATCTGCTGCGGGGTCTGTGAACCGTGACCTGCCAGGAGCAAAGGGAGGGAAAACAGAGGATGTTGGTTCTCTTTTCCCTCAAAAGCAAACAACAGCAAATAAACAGCAACTCCCCTGTCCTCTCCGTCTCTATGGGTAGTGAGGTACGAAGTACATAAACGTCATCAGGAACTGGGATGAGACGGCATCTCAAATGGATGTAAAAATCTTGCTGTTTGCAGCAATCGCTGTTATATTTGTGATCACAGTAATTTTGGCTGTGATGTAGAAACTCAGCTTGCACCTGTAACTGGCTGAAATGAAACAGTTTCTAAATTAAGCTTAAAACAATTTAAAATAAACTACAGTATTTCCTTTCAATTCCAGTGGAAGCCTTTTTTTATTTCCCAGGCTGTCTCAATTTTGGCTACATATCATTCAGAGCAGGCAGGTTTTCACCTTCTTTGTAACAGAGGTACAATGTAATTTGAGAAAGCATGGGGGGCAAAAAGTTTGCAGTAATTGTTCATTTCAAATTAAAATACGATTTGTATCTGCTGCAATGGAATTTTTTTTTTTTGGCCATAATAAAATAAAATATTTCTAAAATATTTCTCCTGTTTGTAAATATTTTTAGTGGCTTGTGAATGAAAGTGATCTGCATTGCAAGATTTTATTTTTCATGACAGTCTTCATAAGATGTGCAGGTAGGTAATCATGCTCTGTAATGTATGCACCAGAGGACTGGAAAGCAGCAGAAAAATAGTTGTAATTTACAGATAGTAAATTGGACTGCCTCTGTCAGCATCAAAAAAGCGGTGTTATCCTGTGTCTGCTGAAGTTCTCATCCAAAATAATCTAATCAGTTATTGTAGGCTTTATAATATTGACTTTTTCTATGGCGTTTCTATGTCAATATGACATTTCTGCATAGTGCTGTATAGCTGTAGTAATTACCCTGGCTTAAAGAAGTCTTGTTCATAATTTATGAATGACACAGACTTTCCGACAAGTTCTGAACGTTGAAGTCTTTTGTTATAGGTATACACAGACAGTCATGAAGAAGCTCATTTTTAATTCATATGGATCCAGTATTGCATAAAGTGACAGTTTTTAGTGCCAAACATACAATGAGACGATCTGGGGAATATGCCTACATGTGTACGTGAGATCTGGTGGGGGCTGCTGCTGCATCGCTGAATGCCATTCTGGAGGTCAAGTCATTCACGTGCTTTTAGTGCCGGGACCCCCGCCTTCTGGATGAAGCAGTACCTAAAGAGCAGTTGAATTTTGATGGCATTTTTTTTTCTAGAGAGAGCACCTCAGGATAAGAGCCTGGTTGGATGCATTTGAAGAAAACCAGGCTGACCCAGTTTCTCTGCACGATTGGGGTTTACAGGAATGAATTTACAGCAGTCCAAAGAGACCAGGTATTCTTACTGTCTCTGAAATCCCACCATGAGGCCACAGGGATAATTAAGCCTGCAGTCATAGACGTTATTCCCGCTGCTGTTTCACCAGAAAAAGGGATTACTGCCTTTACCTATTGATCTTCCCTTCCCCATTCCTCACTGCCCGCTACCGATTGCCTGATCGGTCCTTAACGCAGTTCTGAAAAAAAGTATGTGAAAAGGAAAGTCCTTAATCACAGAGCTTTAGTAATATTGTGTGGAAAAGAGTAGTAATGTATGACAGTCCTTTTTTATGGGCTTGGCGTAACAACAAGACCAGGTGAGAAATAAAGAGGCTGCATAGGAGAAGGAAAAGGAGGTAAGTCTGTGTGGTGGGTTGGCCCTGGCTGGCTGCCAGGTGCCCAGCGAGATGCTCTGTCACTCCCCTCCTCAGCTGGATGGGGGAGAGAAAATATAACAGAAGGCTCGTGGGTTGAGATAAGGACAGGGATATCACTCGGCAATTACCGTCATGGTAAAACAGACTTCACTTGGGGAAAATGAATTTAATTTATTGCCAATCAAATCAGAGTAGGGTAATGAGACAGTAAAATCAAATCTTAAAATACCTTTCCCCCACCCCTCCCTTCTTCCTGGGCTCAACTTCGCTCCCGATTTCTCTACCTCCTCCCCACGAGTGGCACAAGGGAACCGGGAATAGGGGTTGTGATCAGTTCATCACACGTTGTCTCTGCGGCTCCTTCCTCCTCACGGGGAGGACTCCTCACACTCTTCCCCTGCTCCAGTGTGGGGTCCCTCCTATGGGAGACAGTCCTCCGTGAACTTCTCCGACGTGATCCTTCCCTCAGGCTGCAGTTCTTCATGAACTGCTCCAGCGTGAGTCCCTTCCATGGGGTGCAGTCCTTCATGAACAGACAGCTCCAGCATGGGCCCCCCACAGGGTCACAAGTCCTGCCAACCAACATGCCTCAGCGTGGGCTCCTCTCTCTCCGCAGGGCCACAGTTCCTGCCAGGAACCTGCTTCAGTGCGGGATCTCCATGGGGTCACAGCCTCCTTCGGGCATCCACCTGTTCTGGCATGGGGTCCTCCACGAGCTGCAAGTGGACATCTGCCCCAGTGTGGACCTCCATGGGCTGCAGGGGAATAGCCTGCCTCGCCATGGTCTTCACCATGGGCTACTGGGGTATCTCTGCCCTGGCACCTGGAAAACCTCCTCGCTCTCCTTCTTCACTGACCTTGGTGTCTACAGGGCTGTTTCTTTCACATATTCTCACTCCTGTCTCTCCACTGCAGGTTGGTTTCCCCCCCTCTTCTGAAATATGTTATCAGAGGCTGACGGGCTTAGTATCAGCCAGCAGCTCTCTCAGACACAGGGGAACCTTCTAGCAGCTTCTCACAGAAGCCACCCCTGCTACCAAAATGTTGCCATGCAAACACAGTATAGGATGTCCTGTGGTTACAGCCAAGAAACCATGTGGGTCCTGATTAAAAACCTATAGATTGATCTTAAGCAATATTCAAGGAGCTATTTCCCTGCCTTAGTTTTCACACCAAAGCTGGTGACTCCTGCTTTGATCTGTATGTTCCTGGTACTATGGAAAGTAAGAAGCAGCTGCTTTTGAAAGCTTTAGGCAGCCTCTCTGGTTCAGCTGTGCATCCCTCAAGGCTGGGCCAGCTCATTATAGGCCGGCTGACAGCACAGGAGCTGTGATCAAGGGTGTGCTTTGTCTCAGGGTCTGTTATGTTTATTCTGGAGGGTTTTGCTGTTCCAGGGAGGTTAAAACAAATAAATAAACAATCCTGCCATGGTTGCAGTAAAAAAATATGAGGCAAACTAACTCCCAGCTGCCTGCTCTGCTCCTCTGATGGACTTCAGCTTTCCCACGCTGAAGCGATGCTGCAATGGCAGGGGGTCGCACTCCGGAGCATTGGCTCCTGTTGCAGGTGCAAATGGGTTTACACTAATGCAGTGGGTTGTAAGTGTTGCTGCCTCTCGCAGGGAAGGTTGTTGAGGCTGCTTAATTTTTAGTGCTGGGCTCCTGGGTTTTTTAAGAAGGTTGTGCTGCTTTATTAGTACTGGAGCAGTAAAGACCCATTTCACTGTGAGAGAAGAAGTGGGGATACCCCAAGGAGAGTGCTGCTTCTGGAATTTGCTCATAGCTGGGTAAGTGCCAGAGCAGTCAGGGTTTGGTGGGTGAGACGTGTGTGGAGCAGCCCAGGCAGTCTTTTCAGGGCTGCGGCTTGTGCTTAGCTTGGGAGAAAATTTTGCATTTTTATTACCGTGTATTTGTCTAGCTTCATATCACTTCCCGTGTGGTCAGAAATAGTCCGTGTGCAGGAACATTCATGGCTAGGAACTGCCTGGCCATGAATGGTGCTTCTCTCTGCGACGTGCCTTGGCTGTATAAAATGTGCTGCTTCTGCTGATCGTGTCCTGAAAGGCAGCAGAAGCTTCTCAGCCATGTTTGGGCAAATAAGGTTTTAAACAATGCTCTTTCTTCAGTTCTACAAGGTTAGTAGCTCAGCTGTGGAAATGTAACTGAGGTGGTAACTGAGCTCCTGGAATGCTTTTTTCCGAGGGTGTGTGGGAATTGGTGAACTCAGTGTGGCTTTCCTATCTATTGGCAAGTACTTGAAAGTGGTATTTAGAAAAGTCACTTATTTTTTTTTCTTTTAAACTGGTAGCTCTACCATAAAACTCTAAGCATGGGAGCCTAAAATGTTGCTTTTTCCATCCTTTTTTCTGAGGCGGGGGAGAGGTGGCAGTGGGAGAGAAAAAGCCGCGGTAATTCAGCACAAAACTGTGCCTTTATTGTGGCTGCAGTCTTGGTTGGTCCCACGGCTAACCAAGGGTCAGACACGTGGTAGAGCCGAGAGAGACTGACTTCCCTGCTTGTTAGCTGGTAATTTAGTGACATCTCTGTGTCAGACAGTGAAGTAATTTCAACATTCATAGCCCGTTCCACAAGAGTGAATGTATGAAATGAAATATTTTGATGGAATGGATCGGTGTTTCCTTTTCACTTTCCCTTCTGTATTTTCCTGCCTTAATCTGATAGATGAGGCTTCCGTATTCCATCAAGTGCTGGATGAGTTGGTCAAAGGGACTTGAGTTTAATGTTTAGTGTGACAAGTTTAGGGTTACATACCTCTCCTTGGTTGAACGAGGAGCTGGATGCAGCTTTTGCAGTTCATCGTGGATGGATTTCAAAGAGATTTGGATTTCAAAGAGATTTCAATTGATATTTCAGGATGAAAAGTCTTACAGCCACAAAGTAGCCTTGTTTCTAGGTTTCAACTACCTGTATAAAATGTATACCTGCATATATTAAATATGTAAGGCTTGCCTTAAGGGCAGCATATGCTGTTAGGTGCATGATGCTTTCCGTGAAAGAAAATGGGGTGGATGCTTACAAATATTTAGGGTTATTGCCCAGCTGTGAATCTCTGTACTAGTGGCTCTGATTAAATGGAAAATATACTGAAAAGACTGTTTTCTGTAGTCACATCAACACCCATATTTATTAAAAAAATTAATTGTTGATAGGACAGAGTATTCTTCATAGAAGTCATACTACCAGGTTATGGCTTTGTCTCATTTTCCATTAATTAAAACTGTGTTTTAGACTAGTCTATAGTGAAGCTTGAAACTTTAGTCCTGTCCTTAGTACTTGCCTGCCTCCATCAAACTGCTAATAGAAACCTAAAATGCAATTGTTCTTCCAAGTTACTGTTGAGATGAAAATGTCAGTGGGCACTATGAAGACCACTAGTACTGGAGGTATGAATTAAATTTCAATCTCTTTTCATTTCTATTATAGCAGGTTTTGCTAAACACCGATTAGAAGGTATTTTTTTCTAATCTCTGGCTTGTTAGTATTTCAACATTGTTTACTGCATTGTCTGAATTTTTTTCTGCCTCTCAAACGGTGAGAGGAGAGATCACCTGCTCCATGTCAACTTGTCATTCTTTGGAAATACAAAATACATTTGTAGCCTGAAAGGACTCAAAGAAAAAGAATGTGGATTTTTTTTTTTTTTTTTTTTGGTGCATGTCGGGGGTTTTTTGTCTTCCTTTTCTTTGTGGTTTTTTTTCCACTTTTTTTTTCCTTCAGGTGTAGCTCTATCCCAAAGCTCAGGGGCTAGAATTAAAGGAGCCCTCCCTGCATGGATGCAGAAATGTGCCCTCAAAGCCAGACGTGCTGTGACTGTTAAAAGAATAATTTTCAGGTTTTAGACCTTGCTTCGCTTGCCTCTTTTTGGTCCAAGGAAGTTATCATCTAGTATGTTCTTTTTCAAACTTTTAATGGCCTGTATCTGTCCTTTAAAATTATCTCTAATAATCGTAGAATCGTAGGGTTGGAAGGGACCTCTGGAGATCATCTAGTCCAACCCCCCTGCCAGAGCAGGGTCACCTAGAGCAGGTTGCACAGGAACGCGTCCAGGTGGGTTTTGAATGTCTCCAGAGATGGAGACTCCAGCACCTCTCTGGGCAGCCTGGTCCAGTGCTCTGCTACCCTCAAGGTAAAGAAATTCCTCTTCATGTTTTGGTGGAACTTCCTATGTTCGAATTTGTGCCCATTACCTCTTGCCCTGTCCCTGGGCACTACTGAAAAGAGCCTGGCCCCATCCTCCTGACACCCACCCTTTAAGTATTTATAAGCATTGATAAGATCCCCCCTCAGTCATCTTTTTTCCAGACTAAAAAGACCCAAATTCCTCAGTCTTTCTTAAGAGAGGTGTTCCAGTCCCCTAATCATCTTGGTAGCCCTTATCACATAAGACATGCTTCTCAGATAGTTTTAAATCACATGTAATTGTTGATGCATGTGTGTTATCTGTCCATTTTTGCTGTTGTGTTACTTTAGTCCCTTAATTTCTTGTTCTTTGGTGGCTCTGTCCTCTTTTTCCAATTACTAGGCTTTTCTCTCTCAAGTGTTTGGAGTAAATTTCTGGAAAACTGCATCATGCACAGCTGTCTAGACTTTCCAAAATATTTCTTTGGCTTGTATTCAGAGACAACTTTAGTAGCAAATAAATTTATGGGATTATTTTAGAAGAGAAAACACTTATTCACTAGCTATTTTTACATATGTAAATGCATATTTAAAATTTTGCATTTAGCTTTATGAGCTCATGTAGAAATGAGTTCTTTAAGGCAAGAAGCAGCAAGGGGGGGAATCACGGCTTCTCTTGTTGGATTTATTTTATTTTTTTTTTTGGAGGGGGAGTAGTTAAAAAAAAAAGTATTACTTAGTGGTAAAGCTGGAAATCTGTGCTGTGGTAATAGCCCATCAGAAAATGAGCTCTCACTTTGCAACATTACTATAGGTTACTGCTGTGAATTTTCTTAGTAAGGAAGCACTTCAGTTCAACTGTGCTCTGCTACACATGTTAAATATTTAAATGTCATTGAAAAAGACATTCAGGGTGCATGATGGTGAAGTATTTTTGCTTTAACGGTTAATACCTTGTAAGACGAATTCACCACGCACGTTTGGGAGAGACATTCCGTACACCTCTATGAGGAATCTCGTCATTTTCCCTTCGGTTCTTTTCATGGAGCGTTTCTTTGCAGTAACGCTGGTGCTGTTTGATGAACACTGTGTCTAACACATCAGCAATCAGTTGTGACAAATACCGTCCGGTCATTTCCCTTTGCTCCCCAATGCTCCCATGTATCTCTCTGCTGGTTCTTGTTTTAAACTCCAAACACCCTGGAGCAGGGGTCTGCCTTTCTGGGAATTCCTCCAAGGAATACCCAGCCCTTTTGCATCCCAGGCATTGACTAAGTGACTAGTAGGTACGACTACCATACAAGTAATTCATAATAGGGACAAAACTCCTAGAGTCACTGAAGTCAAAGGCAAACCTCCCCTTGACTTAAGCCAGGCTGAGATTTCGTTCCCAGCCATCTGAGTATCCGATTCGTGCTTTTGTTTTTCATAGTGTTACATACTTCATGAAAGTTTGGATTCATCTTGCTGCCCTTCTGCCACCCAGATGTTAAGCACACAGCCTTTGGGGCTTCCTTCTTACCTAACGGAGGGAGCGGGATGGAGAGGCAGACAGTCAGACTACAAGAGGTCACTTCTGGAACTGCCTCCACTGTGAGGAACTTCTGGCTTGTTTAGGTTGGACAACAAACTTTTAGACGACTTGATGTTGGGGAAGATAAATCTGATCCAAAGTGCTTACAGCTTCACCATTCAGACTTGCTTTTGGCTGGATGAACAAATTCATGGGGTTTAAGGGTAAAAAAAGTGCTTATGGTTTGTATAGTCTGACCTCGGGAGTCAGAGCTGGAATATAAATCTCCTGTTAGCTCTGTGCTGAACCCTACGG
Organism: Rissa tridactyla; assembly: GCF_028500815.1. Classification (NCBI taxonomy): domain Eukaryota; kingdom Metazoa; phylum Chordata; class Aves; order Charadriiformes; family Laridae; genus Rissa; species Rissa tridactyla. Next base: position 153,805,350 of record NC_071466.1, read on the forward strand.
TTTGCCTTTGTCTTGTGGGCATCTACGGAAAAGGCATCCAGTCTGAATGTGAAGATAACAAAAGGTAGACTCTACTATCTCCTTGGCAATTAATTTTAGTAGTTAACTCCCTCTGTGATTAAAAAAATCTGTACCTATTCTCAGATTTCAGTGTGTCTGGTTTTAAATTCCAACTGGAAGTTCTTTTTTGTGCTTTTCTGTGCTCGAATAAAAAGCCCCAAGGACATTGCAATTTCTGCCTGAGGTGATTTTTTTTTTTAATTTTTTTTTTTTTACATGTCATAGTCAAGTCACCCGGCCACCACCTTCACCGCCTTTCATCTGCTAAACAGAGTGAGCTCTTTATTCTCAATGCTGAGTTTTCATATAACCTTGAGAGAGTATTGTAATTCTCAGCAACATCTCTAAATTTTCCATGTCCTTCAAAATAAATGAGTTATTGGAACTCTCAGTTAATCCTGCATCTGTGTAGCTAATACCTTACTTGGGGAGGGGGGAAATTGTATTCTTGCTTCCTAATTCCTTTCTATATGTTTGAGGATTGCATTTGCTCTTTTCTGATGTAGAATTATGTTGAGATTTGTGCTGAATTGCTCATCCTCTACTACATCTCACTTCTCTTCAGAGCTTTTGTAGCTGCCAACATTATTTGTAAAAATACTGAATAGCCCCAGACCAGGACTTTATTAATTAGACACAGTCTCCGCAGTCTCTACTCTTCAGTAGAAAATGGTGGTGGAAGTTTAATGAAAAAGCATATTTGACCCTGTGTTTTATCTCTTGTATGTCATCATCTGCCTGCAGCTATGCAATTTTATCTGGATAATACTGCAAAATTAAGGAAATATGAAGGTTTTGGCAGCTAATTTCTAGGATTTTTTAAATTGCTCTTCAAAAAAAATGAATTGGAGGGAAAAATTAACTGCTTCATATCTTTGAGATATAATGGGATGAGTCTGATAGTAAAACCTTTCAAGCAGCAGCATGAAAAATACTGATTCATATCATCATTCTTCCTTATTGCATAGCTGCAGATAACGATTTTTGATTATTTTTTTTTTTTTCCCCTCAGAGTTTTGCAAAAATTCTCTACATTGTAGAGAATGCCAAGGTTGCAGAGTTTCTTTCATACAGGTACCCAATGAATTAAAAAAAGAAAAAATGCTGCTTTTGGGGGTTTTTGGGATGCTTATCTTCACAAACCTCACTGAAAGTACATTAAGTTGCGTAACTAAGCTAAGAAGGAAACGGCTTTTTGGGTACTAATGTACTTCTTAACCAAATCTGCTTTAAAATGGGGGTGGTGGTGGTGTGTGTCTGTAAGTCTGTGCATTTATGTAATGTATTTGGATTTCAATCCAAAACTTTGAGCAGGAGTTAACTAGGGCTGTTTGGAAAGAGGAATTCCATTTTGTGCACAGTGTAGCTTAAATCAGGGCAAATCCGAGCCTTCTGAACAATTATTTAAAAAAAAAAAAAAAAGGAAAAAAGGAGAGAAGAGGTGTCAAATGAGCTAATACCGGAGTGGTTATGTCACTCTCAGGTGATCTCAAAGGTCTGGAGTTAAGTGCTTCAGAACCATTCAGAACTGTTGTTTGCTGAGGAGGAGAGGAGATGAAGGTTCAAAATGGTTCTGACAGCTCCTTAAGGAGCAAGTTTGTTCCCAAAAGAAGTCCATCAGTGATAATAAGAAGCAAAATAGTTTTGAATTGAAACTGTATCTGTTTCAAATCAAGTCTGACGAAGCTGAAAATTATTGCATTTGAATGTGCAATTTCTTAAACAGCCATTTTCTGTTCTTCTGAGAAGAAACAAATAGGAGCAAGACTTGCATTATATTTGCATTGAACTCCTCCAGCATGAAGCCTCAGCATTTGGCTGTTAGTATCTTAGGGAGGTGCAGTTCAGCCTTTGCTTTTCCTTAAGGACCTCAATCTGACCAACGTGGGGTACTTTAAATAAAAATTAAGAGTGGGGTAACTAAGGTGATTGAAAGGATAATACCAGATCCTGAGTGGAGGGCACTTGTGAATGTTATTGATGGGTAATAACCTACTTTTACCATTATACCTTGGAGTAAAACCTCAGGGCCTTTTCTACGGTTAGGTACCACTTGGTGAAACCAAAAATGTGGTAGTTAACAGGTGGTGGAAATACACCCTTCTGCTAGTGAAGATGATGGCCTGGGTGGTGGTGGCACCTCACGTGGCAGCAGGTGCTTCTGAAGCTCCTCTTGCTAGCTGATGGTGGTCCAACATCGCGGTGGCTCCCAGCAGTGTAATGTCATTTGGTTGGTACATGTTGGCTGCTGAGGGATGTGATCAGCACTTGGTTCCCCACCGCTAAATGCGTTCGACAGACTGCTGTGGAGAAGGTGAGGTAGCTCCTCAGCCCACTGCATGAGCTGAGCACTGGTGAGCTCAGTATGGCCAATCACGCTGCTCTTCTGAGGCTGAACGCGTTACTGCTCTAGTGTTGGATCATCACCTCCTGAAGGAGATGCTGTTGCTGTTCTGCACTTCGCCTGAGGTGTAGGAACGGGATGTCAGCACCGTGGTGGAGCTATTCTGCTGCTCTTGGTGTAGGCAGCATTATCTGATGGACTTATGGGTTGTGAGTGGGAGGTCATCCACCTCCACTGCAGGCTAGCACATCTCCTTATTTCACACCTACCGTTTTCTGCTTGGGAAGGTATATATTGTCATCACTGTCTGTTGCCTGTGTTACTATGGCTCATATGAGTCTTGGCAATGGAGTAGGACCTCACTGATCTAAACAACGTGCAGGCAAAGAACCAGGAGATGACTTTTGTCCCTGAAATTTTATAACTCTTCAGGGTATGATCTAGTGGTGAAAACTGTTGATCTAACTAGATGCAAGGTGTTTTGTTTGGTTCTTTTTTTTGTATGAAAAAAAATTCAATTTTGTTGAAATACTTTTTGCAGTATCAGAGAAATCGCAGGCTGAGAAGTCTCTCATTTAAAAAATGAAAATGCTGTTTATTTGGAAACAAATTCAAAGATGCATTTAACTTTAGTAACAGAATAAGTACTTTTATTTAGGCAAGCACACAGATGTTAGGTTTGGGATTTTGTTGAAAAAGCTTTTTCGGTTATTCAAACTGATATTTTAGTTAAAACTTTACTACTTACTTCTCATCACTGCCATCTAGTTCTACTCATACCCTTTGCTCCCAAGAAGTGAATGTAGGGCTTACGGAGAGTCATATTTCATAACAAGAAAAAACCACTTTTTTCTGGTGACTTGTGATCACGGCAACTTTGTCTAAGTGTCTGTCCTATTTGAAGAAAGTTCATATGGAGAGGGGTGTGGTGAATTGGTGGTATCTACTTTGATTTGTGTGTATATATATATATATATATAGACAGAGGAAGAGAAAGCTTTAAAACAAAAATGCTGTGAAATCTGATGCAGGAGGAAATTGTAAGTTTAGAAAACAGTCGTTCTACATTAAAAGGTTTGTGGCCATCACTAGCCAAGGCATAAGTCTACTTAGGCAAGTGGACAATAAACTTGGTCAGGATTTAGGGTGTTCCTATTCAGGTATACTGAAGGCATAACAACTCTGTTGTGCTTTCTGTCAAGAAATGGTGCAGGAGGAAAGAAATAATAGTGTAGCCATGGCCCACTGTTTGGCTCGAGGGAAATTTGACTGTAAGGGACTTGGGATGGAACAATTAATTGGAAAGTGCTAAGAGTCCTTTGGGAAGACCTTTTTCTAAGCGACTATTTGCACGAGAGCAATTGCTTCCCTGCCTGAGTTGCAGAATGGTGTGGAAGCAGAAATAAATCTGTGTAGTTTATGAACCTATGACTGTTATTTATCACTTTGAGTACTAGTAGTTAGTTATGCACTGGGATAGCTCAGGGAAGGAATCTGGCGGGCAGCTGGCTAAGTGTTGCCACGTTGCATCTTTTATTTGCGAGGGAATGTGCTAAATGTAATGGTCTGTGGTGCCCTACCAATCTAGAGGGAATTATAATCCACTAAAAGCAAGTGCTCTTGGGGGGTGTGTGTGCGAATATCGCTACCACTGTGCATCACTCAGTGAATGGTAAGACGTGCAATTGTTCTCCCTGCAGCTCAGCCTGCCTTTCAGCACATCTGACTAGGCTCCAGGGTGGCTAACCTTGCTATTGTAACAGGGTATTCAATTCAAGTATCACTTACTCAGATATTTTGTGTTTTGACTCAAAACTCATTGCAGATGTCATAGAATCATAGAGTTCCTTAGGTTGGAAGGGACCTTTCAGATCATCCAGTCCAACCATCAGCCTAACTCTGACAAAAACCATCACTAAACAGTATCTCTAAGCACTGTGTCTACCTGTCTCTTAAATACCTTCAGTGATGGTGCCTCAACCACTTCCCTGTGCAGCCTGTTCCAACGCTTAATAACCCTTTCAGTGTAAAAATGTTTCCTGATACCCAGTCTAAACCTCCCCTGGTGCAACTTGAGGCCATTTCCTCTTGTCTTATCACCTGTTACTTGGGAGAAGAGACCGACCCCCACCTCGCTACAACCTCCTTTCAGGTAGGTATAGAGAGCGATGAAGTCTCCCCTCAGCCTCCTTTTCTCCAGGCTGAACAGCCCCAGTTCCCTCGGCTGCTCCTCATAAGACTTGTGCTCTAGACCCCTCACCAGCTTCATTGCCCTTCTCTGGACACACTGGATTTATACGTGGGTGCAAGTTAGCCCAGGAACCTAAAAATATAACTGCCTAATTTTGTTAACATACAGTGTGGAAACGGTAGTATGTTTTGACCTCTGTAGCTAATGAGCTTTGCAATCAGACCATAGCAGCTTAAATCACATATGTATGATGCCTTGTGAGTGTTTTGTTTCGTGGTCGTTTTTTTTCTGTTGTTTCCTTGTTTTAAAATCTAGCATTCAAGTCTGTCACTGAATTAAACGTGCAATGTTAACTACAGTGCCTCCTAGTATATCCTGTTAATGGTTATTTCTGCTAAAACAAGAAAAAATATTGCAGTTGTTTTGCTTCAGAAAGGATGTAAACAGTTTAATTGGAAACTAATTACTTATTAGCTTCTGGTGTCATGTGCTGTTGATCAGTCAGAAATGTAAGCGCTGCTGTTTCCCTGCGCTTCAGTCCCCTACTGAAGTCCTGGAAGTTAAATGTAGGTGACCCAGGGTATACCTTTTCTCACTAACAACTCTGCATCTCTCCACCATTTTTGACATATCTTTTATAGATGACCCCTGCATGCATTTAATCATATTTAAAAAAAAAATGTTAATGTATCATGGAAAAATACTCTTTTCCTTTGTAGGCATTTTTGTGAAGCAGTTTGATGTATAGTAAAGCTTCAAAGAGTTTCACTGGCAACACAAACAGAAGACTTTGATACGTGTGTAACTCCTTTGTTTCACAAACAGGAGGTGCATTTAATTTCCTAAATTGAGATTATCTCAAGTGGGAATAGCACGTTTCCTCTTCCAGTTTGGTTCAGCTGCAGCAAAAGGGGTTTTCATCTTGTCTGGTTCAAAACTTCAGAATATTCTGATTCAGTTTTGATTTTTTTTTTTTTTTTGGGAGGTGTAATTGTTCCTCAATACTAACAAGCAGCTTTCTGTAGTGCTCTTAATATGGTTATTTCAATGATTAATAGCGATGCACAGTATACTGAGTGATAACACTGGACAGTGTCTTTAGTTTTAATTTTTTTTTTCCTCTGTAGATTCACCGTATTTGGAATTCCTTTTTTACTCAAGTGATACTTTGTTGCTAACAATTAAATTTTGCTAAATGTAGATTATTTTTTTTCTTGCAAAAATGTTTCATAAAAATCACTGAGTGTAAATGCAGCAGTAATCTGGGTCTGATCTGCATAAATGCTCACTACGTTTCAGCTATACACGAAGTTATTGACTGTGCAGGTAATCATCTCAGACTCCTGTGGAACTGATCCTTTTTTTTTTTTTAATTTAAAAAAAAACACAACAAAAACAAACCCCACCACCCCAAAAAATCCCCAAACAAAAGCAAACAAAAAAACCTCCCAACAAACCAACCGAAAACCCCCCCAACCAACGCAAAGCCGAAACAGCTGTTCTCAGCAGTTGGGTAAACTTAGGGCATCCAGTCTTCGTGGTCCAGAAGAGCAGCAGAAAGCAGGGAACAAAGGCTACCCAGGAAAAATATGAACTCTGAAGACCCGCTTAGAAATGCCAAGGTGGACGGAGCTCATATAAGCTTTTCATAAAGGTTTTCCTCTCTTGGGCACGAACTGTTTCTCCCGTGACCAGGAGCAAATGACACATTGGTACCTTAAAGACATAATGCTGCTCGATGCCGTGGCTGCTGCTGGTCTTTACCCAGCTGTGCAAGGTGTGGTGTCCCTTCTGAATTTGGCTTGTTTTGACTACAGCAACAGCCCATCTGTGGTGTGGTCCCTGTGATGCTCCTGGGAGTGTCATTATCTATTGTGTGGCCCGTGTATTTCCTTCTTGAAAGTGTTACCTTCCAGTCTATTGCTCTTTACCTTGCTCTGGTGACCAGCTCTCTGGCTTACCACTCTTAGGCTGCACTAAGTTATGCTAAGGTTTGACTTGAACAGAGGCTGAAGAAGCCAAAACAGGTGGCTTTATAGTGCCTTCTCCCTAGGGTCCTGTTCCCAATAACGATTGGTAGGTAGAGCAGCCAGGGCCCGGCAGGGCTTGAGGAGCGTGAATCAAATGGCCCAGGCCGTGCTGAGATGTTTGGCTGACCAAGAGCAAAGGGGAAGTAGCACCTGAAGTTATAGCTGCAGGCGTTTTTGTGACAGAGAAATGTTGTTCTTCAGGTTTACTTTTTGAATAAAAGATGTGCTTGGTTATGTTTTGCAAGCATAGTTAGTGTAAACAATGTAATTAATATTTTAGTTATTACCTCAGAAATGTCAGTCCTGCATCCAGGATCGTGATTGCTTATGATTTGGGAAGAGCGATTGACTGACTCTTTATACCTGAATTTCTAGATCATTAGTGCAGCTCAAGACAAAGGATATCTAAAGGATACTGCTTCTACAAGCAGTAATTAATTCCTTTCCAGCTGTTCTTGGCTATTTATTTATTCCATACAGCGTGCAGTCATTGATTTTCTGCATTTACTGTCCCATCAGTTTAAAGGTTGAAGTCAGGTAGAGATGGGTGACAATGAAAAATATTTTGTTATTACTTCATAAAGCGAGCTTAACTTTTTTCCTGTATGGAAGCATATTTTGCTTATTAAATGACCCAATATGATACTAAGTACAGAAGTTGATTATTTGCCAGGTTTTCATCATTGTGGCTGATGTTACTACTACTTGCTGAGCAAAACTACTGCGAGCTTGTTCTTGCTACCCTGCTGTGACAAAATGCATTCAGTAGTATTGCCAAAATGTCCACATAAAACTGCAAGCTGTTGTGGTAAGTTCTGTTGGGACTATTTAGCTGCTTAAAGGTAGGTTTTTATTTCACTCAGCGATGAATATACTTGAGGCGGAATATAAACAGCTATGGAAATAAAGTATTAAAGTGACTGCATGCAAAAGTGTATACTATAAATTATTAAAAAGAGACTGCAGAGCAAATGGAGACTTTCCTACTGGGCAACGATGAATCGCAAAAGGAATCATGCATAGGTGTGGTAGTGGTGCCAGGATCTGTATTAGCAGGTTCGAACGTAGGTCCAGATGTTGCTTCTTCAGGCTTCGGTCAAAACCAACCTTTTTAGCCCATGAGGACTGTGTGCTGTTGTCATCATCACTTAGGTGGGAGCCTTTGTCAGTGTTAGGAAAGACTCTGTTCTGTGAGGCTGGGCAGTGACTCTGTTTTGAATGGTGGTGGGAATCAAGTTAAGTGGGAGATAACAGGACTGAATGGTGAATGCTTTAACTAGCTTATAGTTTGTTTTCTTTTATTTTCCTTAATCAGGGCATCTTCATAAAGATGCTAATTTTTCCTTTTTGGTGATACTGTGTCGTTCCTATGCTGGAAGTCCTTGTGCGTCTGCGCAGAGGAAATGGCTTGTAACGTGTACATCTCCAGTCAGGCACTGGTTTAATGGGACATAACAGGAGTCTGGGTGCTTCAGCTGTGTTGTGGAAAAGGCAGAATCTGTAACAGCTGTTCTTTGAAATCTAACTTCTCCTTCCATCACGATATGAAGAAGATGAGGAAAACAGTATGTGGAACTGTAAGCCCCACTACTTTAGATTAGATATTAGGAAGAATTACTTTACTGAAAGAGTGGTCAGGCACTGGAACAGCCTGCCCAGGGAGGTGGTTGAGTCACCATCCCTAGAGGTGTTTAAGAAACGTGTAGATTTGGCACTTCAGGGCATGCTCTAGTGACAGAGATTGTAGGGGGTTTTGTGTGTGTGCATGGTTGGACTCAATCTCAAAGGTCCTTTCCAACCATGAAGATTCCATGATTCAATGATTAAATCCCATCTCTTTACCCTAGTTTATTCTACATTAAACACCCATGAAAGTGTGGATGCTTTATTTCTCCAGCTAAGGCGAACAGGACAGTTTCTCTTTGGTCAGTCTGTGCAGTTCTAGTTAACCGGTGAGGTGATAATTGCTCTGGATGCAGAAATCCCTCTCCTGAGGGGTGGAATGTGACACCCTCAGTGGTCCTGGGTCTGGCTGAGGGCAGAGGGATTTGATTGCCCTTTCAGAAGAATGGTTTGCTCTCTAGCGCAGGAGCTGGGTAAACTCTCTGGTTCTGCTCAGCTTTGTGTTTTCCTGGGGGGACCCTGATCACTCTGTTGGTTTTGCTTGTGCGTTGGAAAGGAGATGATTCCTCTCCCTAGAAGCGGTGGTGCACACCTCACAGTGCTTGCCCCAAATCCACAACCTGGGCATGGTGCGGTATTTGCCAGACTCTGAGGTTTTGTGTAGCTCTTCCGCTGGTGACGCCTGTCAGTTCAGAGGTCCTGCTTACCCCATGCTCCTCTAAAAGGTTGCTGCTTCCACCAGCAGGTCGGTTCAACTTTGCACGGCTGTGCTTTCAGGGAGGGTCCGCACAAAGATGCATTATCAAGGATGCTTCTCAGGAAGGTGTTTTCTCTGAGCTGGGTTAAGATATAGTTCTCTGAACAGCCAAAGCAATGCTGGTAGTGGTAAGAGATGGGCTGAAGGGGCACAGCTGCAGGCTCCTCTCCACTTTTCTATTTGGTCCCTGAGACTGTTGCTCACTCCCACCTCAGTAGGAGGAACCCTGCCTGCCTGGGTGGACTCCACCTTGCTCCATCACCTCTGTGGAAGGGTACCCATTTCTCTCTGTGTCTGTGCAAATGATACTGGAGGGATCATTTGAAGGAGGAAAGCCTGAATTCATGAGAGACGGTAACAAATCTGCTTGCAGCTCTCCTAATGAAGCTGCAGATGGTTGTGCTGATGCCTGAGCTAGTGGTTTTGTGTATCCGCATGGGGCTGCAGAAATGGAGGAAGGTAAAGCAATCATGGCAGCCTACCCCGTCTGTAGGTTTTCTATTTCTGTATTTCCTGGATCATTACCTAGCCCTGCCTGGATCTCTTTGCTCATCATCCAAACAGCTGATTTCCTGAAAAAGGTTCTTGTTTGATTCCAGCCACCTCCAGTTCTCTTGCATGGACGTTTCTGGAGAGGAGCCCTACCCTCAGCAAGCACTTAAGGAGAAACCAAAGTGGTGGTGGCTTCCAGCCGGTGCTGGAGCCCTGAGCGATGGCTTCTTGCTTCCCACACCTTCGGCAAGATTTTGCCTATTTCTGCCAGACAAAGAGCCGGCTCCATAAGGGTGCAAACCAGATCCAAGTATTTAGTCTGGGCTAGAGCAGTTACTCTTGTCCTGTTCTGCCAGTTGAGAGTGGTGACAGGATTACATGCAGAAATAAGGCAATTTCTGTCTCATAGCAACAGCTTGTTCCATCAAGTGTGTGCCTCCTGTTTCTTTTACAGACTGGCTTTATGGAAAGGAGGGGAATTCAATGATAACCTCCTTGTTTCTAGCATTAACAAAAAGTATTTATGTATCCAGCTATTTAGGAACAATATGGTGACCGAACTGTTTAAAGGAGGATGATTAATGTATGCAAACCACATTGTCCAGCTGAAATTTGTTTACTGCACTAAAATGTCAATATTATTATCCACTATTATCTTGAAGTGGTAGCATTTCCGTCTTCAGACAATGCAGCATTGATAGAATACCAACGAGGCAGATGCAGGGGGGAGGCAGGGGACTTCTGAAGCTCATAACAACTCCTTATGTAAATCCGTGTGTCAGATTCATTCCGTATCCGTTATTTTGGGAAATAATGAATGAGGTTTTAGTGCAAGTTTCTCAAAATACATTATTTTCTCTTCGCTATTTCAAGTGTCTTTATCCACATAAGAAAGAATAAAAAACCCTATGGAATTTGAAAATAGTTCTTATATAGTAGATATGAGAATGTGATTCATGATCTTCAGGTGGGAAAATCCATTTGTTTGAAATTATGGATAGTATTTAAAGTATTTAGACTCTAAAAGTGGTGGTGGGTTTTATTTATCTTTTTAAAATTCAGTCTTTACCCTGGTTTTAGTGACGAAATGCTGCTCCGTTTCTTAAGGCTAAGTCGTGAAGATACAGTCAGGAAGCCAATCGCCCCAATACTTGTTTGCGGCAACGCAGTGGGTACTTGTGGATATCTTAAGGGCTCGGTTACTTAAAGGTCACCCTCTGTTTGACCTGTCAACGCTTTAAAACTCTGACAGAAATAGTTAAACTAATGAATGGTCACAAAGGATGACAGTAAAATCCCACTACGCATCAAATCAGTCGCTGCGGTTGTGACAAACCCGTCTGTCTCTGCGGGGGCAGGATAGAGTCGCCATCGGGATGGGCTGACTGCCGGACCCCAGGAGGAGAGAGGTGGGCTGGGGACAGAGCCTCTGCGAGCCTGGAGGAGGGTGAGCAAAGGCTGGGTGCTGCTTCCTAGCCTGGGTCTCTGGGCTAATACGTTTGGCAAGAAATTCACCTGAGGAGGCAGATGGTTTTGCTTTCTAGTTTTTACCTTTGTGTGAAAAAAACCAAACACACAAACCAAAACCAAAAAAACCACACCCAAAAAACCAACCAACCAAAAAAAAGTAAAAAAGTATTTGTGGAGGGTGGGTGGTGGGTGCTTACAGCTCATTACCAAATAACAGAGGCCAGGAGACAAATGTGCTAAGCTCTAATGAGACAGACCCATAGGGAGACAAAAGGGTCAGTGAGCACCTTGAACTGATTCGAAATAGTATTTCTGGAGATCAGTGAGTTTGGGATGATTGAATGGGAAGGGGAAGAAGCATCTGAATTAGTTGAGGTTTTCTGTTGCTCTGTTCAGTAGCTTTGACTGTTTCACAGTGCTAGCTCGCTTAATGGCTCATCATCACTGCTGATTTATGTTCTCTACAAAACCCTCTTGTACTAGATATCTTGAATCCTAGTCACCCTCTAACATATTTTATTGAATTTCTGCTCTGAAGGATAGATAAGGATTATTTGTGCCCACAGCTGTTATTACACGCGTATCTCCCAGCCTGATCTGGAGGTGAGAATCAGAGTTGTTTGGAAGTAACACCCGGTTGCTGCGGGAACTTTGTGATAATGAATTTTGCAAAAGAAACCCAAATCTTACTATCAGAAGGCTGAGCTGAAAATTTGAGGCCAGTCTTATCTAACAGTGTAATTTGAAATCTTCTCAGACTTGTTCACCAGAATCGCTAGCTCTGGTGCAAAAGGCTGTGCAAGGCCTTTCGGTGCTTGGTCCTCTGCCTCCAAGCCCTTGTAGTAGGGCTGCCAGGGTGAACCCTCTGCCACCTGGCAATAGCGAACACCTGTGAATGAAGAGAATGGTTAGAGAAAACACCAACCCGCAAACCCCCACAGACAGGACGGCTCCTGAATTGTGTGGAAGCTTCCAGATATTTCTAGTGTGTGATCTCATCCTGAACTGGGGTTTCTTTGTGTGCACGGTGCGTGAGATGGGCCTGGCGCTGGGGAGGAGATGCTGGAGTGCTGGCTGAGATGCTGGAGTGTGGTTTGAACAGCACAGCTGCTCCTACAGCCCTCTTCAGTCCAGTCTGCTCCTTAGCAATTGCTCTGAGGTGCAGAAATATGCTCTGCAGCTACTGTTGAGCCACCCTTCAGCCAAACTCAGTAGTTTTAAAGCCTCTGAGGGTCTCTTATGTTTTTTTTTTTTTGCTTACTGCATTTGCGCTCTTAGCCCACAAACCTGACTGAAAGGACAGAGAGAAGGGATGATAAAACTCAGTCAGTCAATTAATTTTCAAAAACAGATCTTTCAGAATGCTAGCTGTCAGCGTAACCTTTGCCTTTTGGAAATATTTCTTAGCAATCTCCCTGAATTGCCACTTCAATGTATTTCTAAGGTTTGCACTCTAATTTTGTTCTACCCGCAGTTAAACATCAGCTCCTGCAAGACGACAGCTGGCTCTTAGGTGCTTCCATGGTCGTTTTAGACAAGATTCAGTGTGTTTGAAATCAGGTGTTGATATATGCAGTAGGGAGAATTATGGGCATAAGTGGTAAGAAAACAACACATTTGGTCTAAATATGAAGATTTAAAAATCCCTCTTGGAGGAAGTAGAGTTTTGTTGTTGCTTTATTCTCCCTGTCTGCCTAGATCTGTCTTGTGATAACTTATAATACATGGGACACTGTAGTTTTGTTTTTGTAAATAGCATCTAGCACATAGTGAGAACTTCTTTCTGTTATAGTGGTCCAGCTAGCAGCAAGGCAGAAAACTTCCTGAGCTTCCCTCCCTGGTCCCTCTTCCGAATGTCCATACTCTTAGTTATGTGTTGACTGTTCCAAATGAGCTACTCTTTGCGTTATAGGCTGAACAAACTCTTCCACTGTAAAATTTTCTTTACTTCATCTTCCTTATATTCCTACAGATTATTTTTTTTTTTTAATTACTCTAGTATTGGGTAATCTTGTGTCAATGGTGAAAGGCTTTCCAAACTACTTAAGGTAAACCCAAATGCTTGTTTGGTGGACATACGTTAATTTGCAGCAGCAGGTGATGTGGTCTATTTGTGCATGCATTCAGCTATTTATTTAAAAATTATAATAAGCTGGATGAAGCTTTATAAAATTCTTATAATTTTCAGGAAGCATTGCAAAGGAATTGCTATTATGAAACTAAAATTCATAAGCAGTCTTAAAAAAAACAAATCCCACATAAAGTAATGCTTATGCTTCTGGGATTAGCTAGGTATGCAGTCCCTGTATCCTAACCACAGCAGTATTATTGGATTTGGAAGCTGCAGAAAAGATCTCATGACTTTCAGTAGGTTTTCAAAGAAGGCCATCACAGTTACAGTAACATTAATAAGGCTATAATAAGTGAGGCTAGGAAGGAAATGCGATAGCTCTTATTAGAGCAAATGAAAAAGTGGTGAAAGGCAAACAAGCTTTCCAAGACCCAAGCCTTTACTCAAGTCTGAAACCAAAGCATTAACTTCAAGCAAGCTACTGACTGCAGACAGTTGTCTTGTGTTTAATTAACTATCACCTCTTAGCATCCAGTCATGCTGCAGTTGGAGTACTGGGGGATCTGCTACCTCCAGACAGGGAAGATACTTGTAGCATCTGGTGATATTTCTTACTGGTCTGACAAAACTAGGAGCTGAGCTGTACTCTGTATTGTAGAGTGCCTTCATGTGGCATTGAATTTGTTGACAACTTTGGCTGAGCACGCACATAACTTTTTTTTTTTTAAAGAATATGTAAATGTATTACATTGCATTCATTTCATAAGAAAATTGTGACAATATACTTAGGAAGTTTTCAGTAGAGTTTATTTTGGCTTCTGTTACACTTTTTATGATATCTGTCAATGAAGTGGATAATCTACACTATGCTTAGACACGTAGTTAAGTTGGGAACCCCAGGATTAGTTTGAATAGAGACTTTTTAAAATGAAATTTTAGGACCCAGCAGAAAACATTCTTGCTTACAAGTATGTGATAGATCATGGGCAGAGAGCAAGTTGTAGTCCATGTTCTGGTTTTTGTAGAGATGACAAGAAGAGAGATCTTTAGATTCCAGTGGTTTACATCTCTGGCACAAATAAATATAACTTATGAAATTGAAAAATTGCCAGTAAGACCATTCCTAGGTTTTCCAAGCTGTAACACAGCAATCTGGGAAAAAAAAATAGGAAAAATGGGTTTAGTGCAATATTGGAAGTGCCTTACCAAGACACTTTGGTCCATTTGATTTAAAAAAAAAAAAAGTGTCTGGTACTGTGCCTGCAACTTTTTCATGTGTGGAAAAGCGGAGGTGCAACTGTAGTACCATTGTTTCACGGCTGTGGACTGCGCTCTCATGTTTTAGCAGGTTGAGTAGAAGCTCCTTGGAAAACGTGGTTCAATCCTTTTATAGCCTTTATGTTCAACACATTATGTTAAATGTATTTGTGACTGTCCGTATGGCAGTGATAAATGGCTTACTGGATCAGAGGTCTGGGATAAATCAACAAGGAAACTTCTCCTTCAGTATGTTTGTATCTCCTGATACCTGGAGGGGTGTTATTGAATATCAGAGCTAAAAGAAAGAACTCCCTAACTACTGGCGAACTGCTGTTAGTCACACAAGAGTCTTGGAGGAATTGGCAGTAATAAAAATTAATTCTAAGCAATTTAGATGTAAAAGAGATCAGTAATCGCTTCACATAACATCTATCAAAGAGTAAAACCCTCTTGCATATTTCTAGAAGCAGAAGTTCAGTGTAGCTAGTGGAGACTGGAAAGCTTCTCATCCAAGCAATTACCTGTGTCAGCACCTCTTTCTGCACTCAGTCATATGAATAATTTAGTTCTTTGGTAACGTCAGCAAGAACTGTTTACAAAGCTTCCTTTACATTAACTTTCTAGTCTTTATATATGGGCTTCCCCCCCTGCATCCCAAAATATGTATACAGAGCTGAAATCCTTCTTTAATGACAGCACCCCATTTCAGTGCAGGAGTTGCAGAGAGCGCAGCGTGGGGGTGGTACGATGAAGTCCAGCCCCATGGGTATTCCCTGAAGCACTGATGGTAGCAGAGGGGCTGTGGCTTCTCTCGGAGCAGCTCAGGTTTTTTTTTCTGTACATTGCTATTCTGAATTGCTTGTGGATGATATGTTGCTGTATATCTTTAGGTTGGTTTTATGTTGTTCACAGTGATGGAATGCCGCTATAATTTTTGTGAAAGATTCGGTGCAGGGTGTCGTTAGGGATTTAAGAGCATCAGCTGCCAGGCAAAAGTAGGGGTATTTAATCTCTTTCATGTTTGTACTTTCCAGCTTTGCTGAAAACGTGAGAAATCATCCCTGAGTATACTCATCTGGGTAAAACACCGTCACCAAAGTCCCATGTCTTGGTGCAGGAAAGGGAGAGGAGTAGGGAAAAAAAAAAAAAAGGCAGCTCTGTATTAAGGGATCAGTATCTCCCTCAAATCTGAGTTGGTGAATATTGCTCAGGGGAACAAACATGGTGGCAGGGTCCCCCCTGGACTAGGCAGGGTCTGGCTACTCTGATAGCCAAAGGCCTATGCCTTTTTTCAGCTGATGGCTACAGGCCCTTTCCAGCTGGGAGCAGCGCACCCTCTGCAGCTGATGGCAGTCTTGGGTGGTCACTGGCAAGCAAGAGGATGGTCTGCACAAGGTGCTAAATAGATACAAGCAAGCCTCTTACTGGCCTGCAAGCCTGCCGTCGATCTGCAGAAGCTTAAGCAAGCTTTGAGACAATTATTTTAAAGTTCCAGTCTTTCACACTGTTATTCAAGGAAGGACTGCCCGGTGTCCTGCTTGCTGGGTTTTGGGGTGATGGTGGGCATCGCAAGGTGTTTGGACAGGTTCCAAGGAAGGGAAGGAGAGGACCTAGTCATCGAGGTCTCTTGTTTGTATCCTTGGCACAGTGAATCAAGAGGTTCTGGGGAAAAATACTTAGGCAGTAACTCCCTCTGGTGTGCTCTCTGTAAGGCTTCTTTTGTCCGTTAGCGGTAATTAGGTAGGAAATAGATGGGAAGAGTGGAACCAAATGGACTGCTACTTAAATACGCACAGAGGAAAATAAAATCAGAAAAGGCATATGTATTTCTGCACTAATACCAGAAACCGAAGAAGTAAAATGTGGAACTAAATGCTTGTCTTGAAAAGAGGAGACTGACATAATATGCATCTTAAGTGTGGTAGGAGGATGGCAAACGCTGGGATAATGCAGTATCAAAGTACAGAGAAAGACAGAATAGTCTGAGCTGCCAGAGAAACTGTGCTGTATGCTAAAGCTTAAAGTCAAGTTGGATCATCAGCCTGCCATAAGTAACGTAAAATCCCAGTGAGTTTAGACATAGGAAAGAAAAATAGGGCAATAGGACTGTATTATTGCTGTCAGTGTGGTTACACCAACAGTGGTATGGAGGAAGATGGGAGAGACCATAGAGGGATGAGGAACAACGTGTTGTACCTCATCCTGTGTACCTTTAATGCCTGTCTGGGTTGGGTACGTGCCTTACTGGAATGAGATACTGAAACTAAGCTTTAGACACTGTCAGTGGCAACTTCATGGGCCAACTGGTGAGAGGCTTTATAAGGGAACAGGCAGCATCTGGTCCCTGAGCATGCAGAGCAGTTTCAAAATGTCACAGCAGAAAAGCTGCCCTGTGGTAGTAACTACAGCGCACGTACAGTCAGCATCTCTGCAGGGGCAACAAAAGCCAGAAGATTCCCTCCCAGGAGCTAAGGACACCACCACTGAGAGAGCAGAAAAGGAGGGCGCTTGTGTTTGCTGTGTGGTTCTGTTTGGCTTTTGGTTCCTTTTAAACAAACACTGAAAGGAGTAGTTAAGGGTCAAACCTTTGTGGTGGTTTAAAGATACTGCATCAGAGACTCCCAAGGACAAGAGTATTGCCTGTCAGGAAATAAAATAAAGGAAAAGTGAAAACACTGCGGTTATCTAGCAAGGAAAAAGAGGGTATTGTAACAAAAAAAACCCTCAAACAAAACTCCCAAAACAAAACCACAAACCACCCACAGCAGAAACAAACAAAAAAAACCCCAACAAAACAACACTGACCCCAAAGACTCCTTTGAAAACCGGGAGTTGGATCCACATGAGGAATGTAAGAAATAACTGAAACCTGGCAAGTCAGATTGTAAACTTGTAAAAAGTGTAAGTAATTATAAAAATAAATATTATTTTCTTTGCAAATACATTGCGAGTGGGAACACTGCCACTGATTCCCCTGCTTTCCCCCCAGGGCCAACAGACCACTGTAGTGGACAGGGTTGTTTTTCTTTTCTTTTTAAAAAAGCATTCAGAGAAGATAGTCGTATTAGTAAAATCAAATTATTTTTTACTTTTACCTTCCCAGAGAAAAATATTGGAGACTTAAATGCCACAACCCTCCTCCGTAAGGCAGGGGGATACCAAAGGATTTGTCTCAGTGTCTGTAAGAGAAGTGACTGGAAGAATAAATAAGTAAAATAGATAATAATAATAAGTCATCATGATGGTACGCTATTCATTGAAGAACTGAAAAGCTAATTGTGAGAAGTAATCACTCGCTTTAATATGATTCTGCACCAGAAGACTGAAAGGATGGTAAAGGGTTGGGGGGAGGCAAGAGTTTCCAAGGAAGGCCAAAAAGTCCATTGTCTGCATCTGGGAGATTAATTGAGGTTACTTTCTAGAATGGAATTAACTTTTAGATAAACATGATGCATAGCAGAAGAGCCAATATGGATTTTGCAACGTGAAGTTATGCCTCACTTATCTACTGGAGTTCTTTGAAGCACACGATGAATATGTGAACAAAGATGACACCCATGTGATGTGATATATTTGGAGTTTCCATAGGTGTTTGACAAAATCCCCTACCACTCTTCATTTAAAAAAAAATAAATAAAAGTTCAAGGCTGCAATGGACCAAAATGGTAAGTATAAATTAATAATGCATGAAAAATTGTAAAGCGCAGGTATGAGTAAAAGGGGCAAATCTCAAGGTGAAGTAAAGTACCAGCAAACTATTGTAGAGGTCTCTGCTGGAGCCAGTGCTGCTCAATATATTGATAAATAGCTTGGAAAAAACAGTGAATAGCAAAGTGATCAAGTTGCTGATGATACTTAGGTATTCAGGGTAGTCAGACTGTGACCTGACCAAAAAATTGCAGACAGGCTTTATGAGTTTGAGCAACTTGACAATAGGAGGGCAAATGAAAATCAATGTATTGATCTGAGCTGCCATTTTCCCTTCAGAAGCGATGTCTTAAGATTATAAAAGACATTCGTGTGAAAACAGCCTCTTGGTAGTGGACACACCCCCAAAAAACAAAACCAACCAACCAAAAAAAAGAAAAACCAACAAAAAAACCCCAAACCAAATCAAATGCTAAGAGTTATTAAGGAAGGAATGAAGAACCGGCAGAATACTTCACAGTGGTCCTGCCTAGGGAAGTGATGCACCCATGCCTCGAACACTGCATGCAGTTTTGGACTCCCTTTCCTATCGTCTGCCACTTCTAAAATGATATAGCGTTACTGGAGTAGACATGTCCAAGAGTGACAAAGCTGAATAAAGGCACAGAATGATTTCTGAAAGTGGAATGATGAACAAAAATATGATTCTTTAGGCTGGAAAAGTGCTATTGTGGAGGTCTATGGGTTTGTGACTGTCAGGGAGGCGATACCTAGGAATGAGTGTTCACTGTGTCCTCCAGCAGAAGAGCTAGTAGCACCAAGCATAGCTGGTAGGCTACAGGTTCAAAGCACATGAAAGAAATCCTCTTTCTGCACAATGTAGTTAAGCTGTGGAGCTTGTCACGTGGCACATTGCTGTGTTGTCTCACAAAATGACAGAACAGGTTTCAGAAATATCTGTTGAAGGCTGTTAAATAGGAAGATGGCATTTCTGGCTGAGGAAGTCCCAGATGTGCAAGCTAGCATGTATTCTGAGGACGTCTTTGTGCTTGCTTTGCCTCCTTATGAGCAGCTGCCCTAGGGGCTCTGCCCCTTGCTGGATGTGGAGAGCATAGGTGGGCTTTTGCTTGGGTTGTACAGCCTTTCATACCTCATAGAAAACTAGTGTATGGGTGGATAAATACCTGTAAATTACACTAATATTCTATAGATTTGTGTTTTTAAATAGTATTTGCAAATAAATTCTCTCCTCACCCCTTATGTTTCCATGGCTACTTTTAGATCTGCTGCCTTGAAAGAAACAGGTAAGGCTTCTGCTTTGCCGTAGGTAAAGCAGATAGGAGACTAGATAACACGTGTTGACCTACAGCAAGCTCACCCAAGAGTAGACAGGATCACCGGTGAGTGAAAAGTGAATTAAATGCTGTTTCATTTGGGGTTTGTTTGTAGTTGTGTAATGGGTTGGCTTTTTTTGGATCCCTGGTCTGTCAGCACTAGGATACGTGCAACTTTGCTGACTGATGGGAGTGTGACAGTGGGAATGGGCGGTGAGGAAGAAGACAGGGGAAGGCTGTTCATGGAAGCAGCCCGTGCTTGGCTTATACGGTCAAGCTCTGCACCCTGGCATGCTCATGGAAGGCAAGTGCAACTAAGTTTTGCAGAAAAGTTGCATTTGTTCAATCAAAATCGCTTTGCCTTTTGGGAACCGGTATAAAATTGCAGGTAGAGTTTCTATGCAATCCTGTTAGCTTGCATTAGCAAATAGTATCTTTAAGTTAATATACTGCTAACCAAATTATAATTAATGACAAGGTTTTGCAGCAGTTTTACTATAGGAATTAAAAAAAAAAAAAAGTCATTTATAGCTTAGGGTGCAGATACTTTGTCATGTCTGTATTGCCAGAGAGCTCAGAAACCTCAGGAAGGCTTTTGTAGAAATCTTTCATGTTCTTCCATTGAGAATGTGACCCAGCAACTGTTTAAAGAGCGAGACTCTTTAAATGATTTCTATTTTTGGGTGTTTTCAGGGCAGAATAGAAGAGTAAGGCTGGCATCAGGAAATACAGGAAGAGACAGGCCATTCACTTCTTGCAAAGTAGGTCAACGTTCCCCACCGCCTGGGGTAAGCTTTTGGCTCCCCAGCATTTGTATCAGCTGCAGATGGGGTGGGGAGCATTGGCTGTGCATCGCCCTCTTGGCCTGAGGAGCAAAGTGACTGAGAAAGAGAGGCTCCTCTGAGGATGAGTAGGGGATGACGGAGGTCTGGGTGATGGAGGTTCACTGGTTAGCTGAGAGAAAAGTTGCATGACCCACTGAACCATTGTAATGCTTAAAGAAACCCTGCGCTCAGTTAACACACACTTAGCAGTGTGAGAAGCAGCTTTAAATAATGCAAATACTGCCAGCAGCTAATTAGGAATAGTGATCTATGAATTGGTGCCTTTTATAGCAAAGTGTTGTCCAGTACAGCCTTGAAAAGCATATTGTCTTCCCTCAAATGTATGGTGGAAATCTGTCCCTGTTGGTGGATCTTCCTCTTTCTTTTCTGACCTGTATCAATGCCTTGGATTTCTTCTGCTCTCTTCCTAGAGCACATGGGAGTTGGTATTTGTGGTCCCTAATGATTTAGGGTACTGGAAACTGGCCTGTACAGGGTACGTATGTGCAAAATGGATAACTTAAAATCCTATATTTGAACATTCCTAATCACCATAATATCTTGTTTTAAAGGAAAAGAATTCAAAACAATACGTATTTTCTTCAAAAAGCATAACTTTTTATTTTAAAGATTTTTTTTTTTAAAGTTTGACAATTTTTACTTAAAGGAGATATATTATAATGAGACCTACGGAAAAATATTAATTGTCCAGGTTTAAAATAATCATTACAGTAATTCATAGAATTAATATTCTTAGTAGCTAATGCTTGACATATAATCAGCTTTGTAGTGGTTTTTCACTAATTCTCCTAGTCTAATTTTGTGTATATTTAATTGAGATAGCATGGCTAATTCAATTTCTTTTATCAACTCTACCCATGGCAAAGGTCTGTGAAGCTATTTACATTGTCGAGCTGGAATGTGAGGGAGACTCTTCCCTCTCCATAAATCGATTGGTTCCTTTAATGCTGCAAGGTGCCCTGAAATCCATTATTTGTGCCGCGAAGTACATCTTGATTGAATTACGCTACTTACTTTCTGCCTATGCAAGCTCTTTGGTTGCTTTTCAGCTCTCCTACAAAACTACTGGAAATGTTTTCAGGTTTTGCTTTTTCTCTTTCCCTTTCAATTTGTGATTTTTCTTTTTTTTTTTAATTTTATTTTTTATTTAATCTTGTGGTTGCATGTGAAAGGGGAAAAAATATCTAAGGGCTGTGCGGCAGGAGCTATCTGATTCCTGCTAAGCTCCTTCACGTACTGGATGGAAATCCATGCATCGTGCATGGCCACAGTTTGGTGAAGCTCATAACTTAAACTATTACCATGATGTAATAACTTGAGGGGATGCTGCCATCAGGAGCAGGACCCTGCCTTTTAGGAGCCAAAGCAGCTAGAGAAAAGTGTCCACGTAGCACCTGGGTGTTAGCACTGAAGTCCTTGCCGGGAGTGTATTCTCTGGGCTTTAGAGAGTAAGTTTCCTGCCTGCTCGATTGCCTTTGTAGCATCATTGCTCTTCCTGGAGAGGGTAGAAGGGATTTGTTTATTTTTATACATAACGTAAGCTTGAAAGGTGCCAGGAAGGTTGGAAACAATGAAAGCTCTGAGGAATTAAAAAGCAAGAGTGAAGGCTGATATTGCACTAGATGGATTCCTTTTTTTTTTTTTTTTTTTAAAAATTACATTTAAACTTCCTTTACCATAGAAGCACTGTGCCTCAGCTTCATAAATCCTGAAGGGTAGAAACTGTTTAGAGAATCTTCTTGAATAAAGGTTCTTGTTTTATGATGAGTGAGTTCATTTCCCTGTAGGTGTTCTGGCTCTGTGATGACCCAGACAAACTTTTGTACCAAAGATTTCAATTCTTCTTCTTTTCCTATGCACACTTCAGTGAAAAAAGGAACAGATTCTTTGAAACACCTGAGTTGTGAAACAAAACAAGAACAAATCTAACTGACCTAACTAAAATGAAGAGCTAGAGTGCATCTGAGGATTCCCTATCTATCTCCTGTACAGGCGTGAAAAAAAGCGACCCAAACCAAAGCAGTGAACCATTTAAGATCACCTCAGATTTTAAGTATTTGAAAGCAGGGATGGTACTTTGCAAATTTTAGTGTGTGCTTTAGATGTGGGTGGTTGGTTGGGGTTGTTTTGATAAAAATAACTGCACATGAAGTAATGAGTAAAATGGTTCAAATGGCTCAATGAAATAAGATTTTTTTTGGTTTTTTTTTTTATTTTTTTTGAACATAACAAAAAAAATCTGTGTTTGTCATACATAGCATACATAGGATTGCAGATCTTATGCTTGGAGCATAAACTTTTGAAATATGAATCTTCCATATAGGATCTTCAGTGATAATGCAGCTATTTGTATAATGATTAAATGGCAAAGTAGAAATTTTTTGTTTCTGTTTTCTGAAGTGCAGAGTATCAATGTTATTACTTTTACAGTGGAAATTCCTGGGATCAGTGAAGATCTGATGTCTACAAGGCTTTCTTTGCTTGAGAGCATTTGCCATCTTTTTAAAAAAAAAACAAATAAAGACAACAAAAAAACCCCAAAAACTTTCCTGTGATAGCGCAAAATCCATGTCCTACGCATGAATACATGTTAAAGCTTGGCTGCACGTGACTATTATCTTAAAAATTATTTTTCTGCATGAATATTTCTGAAGAAAATAGGACAGCTTATGAATGGCATAGTTTTTTATGTCTGTATAATTTCTAGTAGAACTACATTTGCACAGTTAACTTCCCTCAGAGGGGAAATGTATTTAACCCACGGCATCCTTCATTTTGGTGATCTGACAGAGGTCCCTTTACTGACAAATAATGATTACTTTTTTCTCCCCCAGGCTTTTACCTGCTTGCAGCTGGATAAAGCGCACACAAAACAAAGCAATCCTTATTTGCAGTGGGGCATTGTCCAAAACCAGAGCATTTTGAGACGGAGAATAAGGCAGGTGACTATTTTAGAAAAGATACAGATTTGGCAGGAGGGTTTTATCTGAAGGAAAGTTTTATGGTTTCTATATAAAGTTCCCGGCTTTGTGAATCTGACAGATGGGTGTGTCGTTTGTCAGGATTGTGACTCATCTCGTATATTCTAACTATAGTTATAACATTTTTTTTGAGAGGCATTTCATAATTTATTCACTGGCAGCAGTCTTCACAGCTCTCTGCAGGATGAAGATTTTCTCAGCACTTCAAAAGCAGGGCAACCACTTCTTTAAGTGGGATCCTGCTTGGGGGCCAGCTCTGGATTTGGGGGGAAAAAAGGGGTAGGTGGACCAAAGGTGCATTGCTATAGCTTTTCGCTTTGTGTTAGCTTTCCAAACCTGCCGAGGTCCCTGCTGTTTGCAGAGGAAGTCAATGAAAGGGGTAGCGCGTCACAAATGTGGGTGAGGAAGAGGGGAATAGCCTCAAATACATCATACTGAGGTGTATGGGATTATTCACCATGCTTTCTGCTTAATGAGCTCATCTGCCTGCAGTTATGGTATAAAAGGCAAAGGTGATGAATAATCACGAATATTTACAATTTCCAAAACCTAGATAAAGACAGTTACCCAGACACCGGGCTGGGTTGCACCTC
Source organism: Rissa tridactyla (assembly GCF_028500815.1). Lineage (NCBI taxonomy): Eukaryota > Metazoa > Chordata > Aves > Charadriiformes > Laridae > Rissa > Rissa tridactyla. The sequence continues at coordinate 153,829,049 of NC_071466.1, forward strand.
CCAAAAAAATGCTGCTGTAACTTCTCTTTTTCCTTATTGGAAACGTGATTCTGTTGATCGTGATGATACAAGAAGGTGTGAGATGGCAGATGAGAGCTGGCTGTGATTCAAGGGAGGGAAGGAGTGGGACCAGAGTTTGTCCCTGTCCTACAGGGAATGGGGGAGAAGAAAAGAGCAAGAAGAGGTTTGGGGCTCGGTGAAGGAATCTAGTTGCGAAACTTTTTGCCACCAGAATTCCCCTGATCACCCCAATGAATTCTGAGTTTCCTGTGTCTGCAGCTTGGTAACAGAAATAATACAGCTCTCCTGAAACCAGTGGGAACTGGTGAATGTTCAACATATGATTTAAAGTGGGCAATCTTGACACTTAAATACAGTGGGCATACTGTTAGCCATTTGGGGGAGAAGGGGGAATTGTATTTGACTCGCATAGTGAGAAGCGATAGAGAAAAGAACAAAACCTCTGACCACACGAACCTTTGAAATGAGTACTGAAACGTTGATTTAGTGCTGCAGCACCTTGGTCTGTATCTCCTGCAGCTCTGCCAGCCTTGCCTGCTTGCTTAGGACATGCCTGGTACATTGGGGTACCTTCTCCTTAGAAGATGTAATGCACAATGACTGGAATTAGGCATGACCTGTTTTCCTCTTAGTGCTAATAATGTTAGTGACTGCCTTTTGAATGCAGAATTTTAAACAACTTTTGTTGCTTGAAAAAAACCAAACCAAAACAAAAAACCCCTTTCCTAATGATATTGGCTATTGTACTGCATGACCCTGAGTGTAGTTTACGGTATAACAAAGAGGTATTTTGCTTCCAGATGACAGCATAGAGCAACATTAATGGAATCAATATCACATTAAAGATTCAGGCTCCATTAGGTTGATATGAGAGATTATTTTCTCCGAGTGCTGACATCAGGCTTGGTTACAGCCATTCCTGGATCTTCATGAGGTAGCAGTAGAGCTGACTCAGCCCTACTGAGAACTTCAGTCTCTCAGGAGGTCCTCCCTTGTGCCGCCTCCCGTGGTGCCGTCCCTCCTGGCGCGGTCGCCCAGTTGTCTTCACAGAGGCTGCAGCCAGTGCTGCATCGGGATGTCCTAGCACTGTGGTCTGTCCTGGGCTTGGTGCTGGCCGGGATGCTCGAGGTGGTCCTTGTAGGCCTTGCCAGGTGGCTGAGTTATCCAAAAGAGGAAGGTAGGTTGGAAATGGTCTGTAGAAAGCCACCAAAGGGAAGGGTGACACTGGGGAGGTCAACAGGGGAGCTGATTTCTTCCCTGGTGTTTCTGTAGCAATTTGCATGATAAGGTGTTGGGCAATAGCAGGGTACTGGAGTGGGATGAAAGAGCCTCAGCTTTGCTCCGTAGTTATGTCTCTAGCTCACTTTGTGGCCCTGAACAACTTGCTTTCAACTTTACCCATAGGGAAATCAGGAAAATAATGCATATTTATCTTTTTATAGTACTTTGAGATGCCCAACGGAAAGGTGGTGAGTATTATTACTCATAGACTTGGTTCTTTTTCCCATTTCTCTTATTAATTTTTGTACATTAAAATTAAATGTTTACATCTCTTAGTCTGGTAAGATTAATTTCTCACTTAAAGATGATGTTGTTTCATGCTTGCCAAATTATTGCTTTAATGGTGGTTATGCCAGTGTGCTGCTGGAGAGGCTACATCAAAGGAAAATGACAAAATGGTTTGAATTTCAAAGCCATGATTTTTACTGCACTGTGTGCAGTGCCTGGTAGGAAGGGACTTCCCTGATTGAATATTCAGCTGTGTTTCTAGGAAACTGTTGGTCTCCATTAACACAGCTCCTTCAAAGCTCAGGAGTAAAAATTTGCAGAGTCTTTTATGCAATTAAAAAGTTTTCATAATTACATTAGCAGGTGTTGTAAAGCTTTATCATGTAGGGAGGTAAAGGGATGGTTTATAAAAGCAGCTGCATAACTTGTTAATCTACAAATAAGATCAGTCATTTAAGTTTCTACCTGTAGATGTAGATTGTCTAGCTCTATACTCTTGGTATTTAATTTTGGATACGTCACTAGAAAACATCATGTTAAAATGTGATTTTAAAATGTCTAATCAGCTATTCCTTCTTCAATTTGATTCTCCATCAATGCGGAATTACATTTTCCCCTTGCTAATGAAGTAAATAAATCGATACAAATGACTTGCAGTCATAACGTCTACTGAGTTATAAGCTTATGCAACACCACAAAGTCCACAAATTCATCATTTTAGTGACTCAGCTCTGGCTTATGAAGTAGCAAGTTGGTAGGGGAGGCAATAAGGCTGGCAGGAAAGCTAGCAAGGCACAGCTTCCCTTCTGGAATGGTCCATTTTGGACTTTTTTTCTGCTGTTCCCTTGGAATGTGCTCTGTGGGCTTCCCAGTCACTCCCATCCTCCTCCCTTGGGAAGTGCATGAGCCGAGGCTCACGTCTCTGGTGGTGGTACTCATGCAGACTTCCCAGTGCTCTGTACTTCAGGCCTCTGCTCCCACTGACCATGTCCTGACATGCTGGTGCTGCTGGGAAGTGGGATCGGTGTTGTTGTTTCCCTCCTCTTCTTCTGGACCTTTCCATAACCCTCTACTTCTGCTGCCCTCAGTATTTTTCCTTTTGAAAAAGGATGATTGCTTCTTTACAGAGAAATGGATTTAACAGTTGGGAGGAAGCAGGTGACCAGTCACCTTTATTTAGTATCAAGGATATATGAAGTGTGTGTGTATATATATATGTAACTTTTATAAGTCATAATATACAATATTTATAAAATTATAGATTATGTATGTGTAAAACAGGTGTAGGGGATATATACACATGTATGTATACATATATGTGTATTTATACATATCTATATACACACATTACAAGCACCATATATAATTTTTTTTATATGTATATAAATAAATAAAAGGTTTAAATCCTGTACAGAAGAGGTTTAAAAACTGCTCAGATGAAGACATGTTCTGAATTTGATGTATCTTGTCACTTTATTATTACTGATGTGTTTATTTTTTGGTGGAGCCTGGATATATATAGAGAGAGATAGATAGAGAGAGATAGATAGATATTATATATAGATATATAATCTATGCAAGACTATAGCACTATATGAAATACATAGTAATCTCTTCAAGACAGGAACTGAATAAACAAGGTGAAATGAAGGTAGAGGATAAGCAGGCACAGAAAAGATACCTGGTCTCTGCTGGCCTTTGCTTTTACCGGTATGCATTTGTGAAGCTAAAAGCATTAGCTTCCCAAAGTCAGGATACAACATGATTGTACGTTGTTATGAGTTAAGTGATGTTATGCTATGAGATAACTTTTGGTGATCTTTAGTTGATTGATTATTTTTTTTTTAAGTTCATTAAGATTGTTTGTTGAAAAACTGTTGTAGTGAAAACTTTTTTTTTTTTAAATGTGAATTGCTTCTCTGTAATGGACAAAAACCTAGTGTTGTGGTTTTGGAGAGCAGTATGTTGCTTTATTGATATTTCTGGTTTTTAAGATTAAATCACAGTGCTCTGGGAAACTTACAGCTAGCGGTAACAAAGCAGAGACCAAAACCCTCCCCAGGCAGTTGCACACCTGCGTAAGGAGGTGGTGCAGCGCTGGAGGTGGAGCCCAGCGGCGCGGCTGTGGCGGTGCACGCTTGTTCCGCTGATGGGTCACGGTCTGACTGAACTCAGGTGGATTTCAATTTACATCTCGATCGGATCAGCGGCAGAGCTGGGAAGGAAATGAATTTTCAGTTTCACTCACTTCGTAAGCTTCAGCTTGATCCATCCTAGAAATAGATGGGAGCTCAGTTTGTGTCAAGGTGTTGCGATTCAAAAAACTGTTTGGCAGACTTGTCTGAAGACAATTTTTCATTGCATTTTGTATGAAGTGTGCCCAGCAGAGCTTGTGCTGTGACTGCTGAACTGCAGCAGCCCTACTCAGTCTGTTGCCTCTTCTAATTTAAATTTCAGATTTTGTTTTCTAAAATGGATGTTTCCTGCCTTCCTAGGGCATGGCTCTGTTCTCGAAGGAGTTGGTAAGAGGTGCTCGTGTCTGACTGCCCTTTGAGTTTCTTCCACGATGCAACCAGGTTTGCAATATAGACAGTCATTTCCATGGCCTTTTGTAGCCCACCACAAAACCCAAACCAAAAAAACAAATCAGAAAGAAATGTCGATTTACTGAACCCTGATCAGGAAGAGGAAAACCAACAAGTGATGCAAAGGCAATCACCACCTCCCACCAGCAGACCGATGGCAAGAAGTGGCTGCCTTGGGCAGATTGTCCTCCAGTTTTATCAGGGAGCCTGATGTTACGTGGTCTGGGGTATCCATCCCTTTGTCCAGCCGAAGTCAGTTGTGCCAGCTGTGTCCCCTCCCAGCCTCTTGCCCACCCGACTTGCTGCGGGGAACAGAGTGGGAAGCAGAGGGGGCCTTGGCACTGTGCAAGCACAGCTCAGCAATCGCTAAAACTCTGGTGAATTATCAATGCTGATTTAGCCACAGATCTAAAACCCAGCACCATATGGGCTGCGGTGAAGAAAGCTAACTCCATCCCAGCTGCACTCAGTGCACCATGATATGATTAATTTGAAAATACAAATAGCATCTGTAAACTAGTATTTAACTGAAGGCAATTTTTAACATTATTGAACTTTCATTTAACTTACTGTAACTGTGGGTAGTAGGTGGAAAAGAAACACTTGGTTTCTATTCTGTTGCTCTCTGAAATAGAGAACTGGGGCAGAGGAAATGTAAGCAATAGAAAGAAGAAATAGTTCCTTTTAGTAAAGACAAGCTTTATACTTTTTTTTTTTTTACCAAGCATGCAACTTTAATAGCTGGAATATTTTTCCATTTGTACTATCTTAGGTACAGACAAACTGTTCATTGCCACAACTGAAATGTCCATATGCAGCGTATCTGACAGACAAATTTGTTTCAGATGGCTTTGTAAACTAATTTTATGGGGAAAGGTTCAGATGAAGGAGCCCTGTAGCACCTTCTTTAACACTATATTAATTCACCAGGACATGAGTTTGCCACATGTACACACACATAAAATGAAACTCTTTCTTGAAGTACACTCCATTCATGATAACACCTAATATATTGTTTCAGTGACAGCTTTAGTGGGACTCTGTTTCCACTCTTCAGTTCTCTGATGACTGTGGATATTACAGGTCTCTGCACGCTTTAACCAAAAACATTACATGGCTGTGGTCTTGGTCTACTTCATTGGTTAGACACTGAATAAGGATTAAATTGGAGTTTATTGATGCAGAGGTTATAGTGCTGTGTTCATCAGCTGGATAAACATCTATTTGGAGAATTGAAGGTAATGTTTTCTGGAAGCCACCAATATCTATTTATCCCCTTTGTTGTCCTTGCTTCTGTTGCAATAAGAAAGGGAATTTGCATGAAGTTTCAAAAATTTAATGTCAGTTCAGAATTCATAATGTGAGGTTGGAGGGTAAAGTTACTGACCTTTGCAGATTTAACTTTGCTTTCAATCTGTCTTTCTACAGATGGTCTTAAATGCAGCACGCACTGTGTCAAAGGAATGATACCGCATTATCTGCTGCTTCTGTTATTTATGCACCCTCTTGTTTCTGTTTCAACACATCTTTTTAGGCTGTCCTAAGATGAATGCATAACTTTATTGGGGGGAGGGGGGGAGAAAATATTGTTTGTATTTTATTTAAGCTGTTCAAGAGAAGGCTGTTACTTGGGGAAGCAAAAGTAGGTGGCTGAAAAGGGAGGAGGAGGTGTATTTCACCCCCCTCTCAGGGATCCACCACCCTGTCTAATCAGGGGTGCAGAGCAGGCTGATGCTCTGGCTGCAAGAACCTGTTCTCCATATCTGTTCCTGCCTCGTTCTTCCCTGTACCATTCCCCTTACATGGATTCCTACACAAGCAATGGGGAGGGTTTCATGGTACTCCATCTTTTCTTGGGAATACAAGGGGAGGATATAATATTTGTCGTGGGCACTGTTGGGTTCTTGAGAACAGTTCTGTAGGGGGTTCTTAGATATAAATTTGGGGAAATTGTACCTTAGTGGCTGGACCTACAGGTTGACTGAGTCAGGGAACCTATAGTTGAGTCGTCTACCACTTGGCAGACTTTCTACCATTTTCCCTGTTGAAATAGTAAAGAATAGAAATTACATACAAAATATACCATTGATGTAATAACTTTCATCAGCAAAAGAAGTAACATGCTGCAAGATAAGGAAAAGTAAATGTAGGGCTGCTGGAGATCTGGGCTTACCATTCTAAAAGGTCTTGGGAACATGTGCTTTGAAAGTCTGCATTCTTCTAGATGGTACTGCAAGTCAAGAAAAACTGGTCACTTTTTTTTTTTTTTTTACTACTATGTCTGTAACTGGTTCACTATAACAATGCAAGAGATCCCTTGAAATAGGGGCTGGTCCTGCATCTACTAAAGCAAACAGAGAGTGAATCTCATAAGCAAAATCTTCCCTTATTTTCACCTTCTTGACTTTTTTTCATCTTCTTGACTCTTATTGACAATTGATTTTGACAAGCGTATGCAAGAAGCAGGTCACGATGAAATCAATGCCTTGACATATTGTCAGAAACTGTTTATGATACATCCAGATTTCTTAAACTAGCATTTGAATCCTGTGGAAAGATGGGAACATACATTCACACAATTCATGGGTGAAGTAGAATGAGAAATGTAACCTGTTTAAGCATTTATATGTCTCACTGGTGAGATACAGCTTATTTCTCTGACATCTATAATTACTACTCTTTACCATATGGTTGGAGGAGGACTGGTTTTTATTTCATTTTCGCTAAGATGTTCCATTGCTTCTTCAAATCTAGTATCTATGAGGAGCTGTTCTTCCTGCAATTACAAGCTTTTAAAATGTTAATCTTTCAAGTTTTCCTCTTCTTTCCTCTGTGGTCAAGTTCATTGCGATCATTCTTGGCAATTAACTGGTTTATTAGCAAGCTCAATGCATGCCCTTAATTCCTGTCGAAGCAGAAACAATCCTTGATTTAAAGCTGCAATGGCAAATAATAAAATCAATGGGAAGTCATTCCTTCTAAATGAAGATGTATGGTAGACTTGCTTGGATTTATATCAAGTGTGGAATGATTTATCTTTTGGGACAGCCAATAACAACGCTACTCCATGCCTTCAAGTAAGTTTGAAATGGTCAAGTAAGGAAACATAAAGAAAAATCCTGCCTGCCTTCCTCTCTTTCTCTCTCTCCTTGAAAGCTATGGGAATACTAGGCTGGATGTGAGTAACATACCACGCTCTCACCCCCTCACTGGCTGTACCTCTGAGGACAGCTTCAGGCGACATGAAGGAAGTAGAGCCTGCCTTACTGTCTCTAGTGGTTTGGCAGTTATTTTAGGCTTAAAATGCAAATTTGACTTTTGACTTTTTATTATTTTTCTTATGTATGTGACAATGTCTTTTCAGCATGAGAACGTGATCAAGCCAGTCTTTGATTTCACACATTGTTAAAACAGATGGAAATTACTCTTTCAGGGGAAGCTGGAAATTACAGAAGACTGTAACTGTAGGTGAATATATATTTTGCAGGTGGTTATTCTTTAAACATAATAAATTCCACTAGAGAGATCAATTTTCAGTGTATTCTGAATAGATTTACTTTTTTTTTCTTTTTAAATCTTTCATCTGATATCCAGAACTCTCCATTTCATCCTCACCTGCTGGCTTGAGTCAGCAAGCAGGGACGTTTGCAAGTGAGGACAACACTGAGGCCTGAGTCAAGATCCTCTGAAGTTGATCAAGGGGCTCCTGCTGGCATCTACAATCTCTTGATTGGGGTGCATGCAAGTGCTGGTTGTACGTTGTGCTCCAGATTTAGGAGAAATCAGTGATTTCAATGACTTCCGTGGCAGTTTCAACTAAACCTAGTTCTATATGGCTGAAGTTCATTTTTTGGTGTATATGTGTGTGTATGTATACAGGTATTGCTATGTGTGTCAATACCCTCTAAACTGAATGATCTGTGGCAGGTTAAAATGTTTTTAAGTTGAACAGGCAAGTTCCGTAGCTCAGCTACCATCCCCTCTATTTCAAATTTTAGCAGTGTTTTCCAGATGGTTAAAAGAAAGAGGAAACATTTTCATTACTGTGGCCTTGAAGGGAAAAAGTGAATCTCTTAATCTAAAGAGAAGCAAACCGATTTTAATCAAAATCCCAGGCTTCAGTGAGCACAAAGAGTTGATTTTCATCTCTCCAGCCTTTTTTAATCAAAATTATTTTTTGCCTGAGTTCTGTCGCAGACACTTTGACAAAGGGAAGGATAAAGTGTCAGGGCTGAGACTACTGTGGGGAGCAATAGCCGAAACAGCGGATGCACTTGAAGTGTCCTTGGGAGAAGAGAGAAGTCCTGAGGGTTGGTAAGCTTGCAGGGCAGGGTTCAAACCCAGGCACAAGACAAATGCAGATCTGCAAACAGTGCAAACAAGAAATATTGGCAGCTCCGGGAAGGATAAAGGCGAGGAAAGCCTTGAGTGCTGTATAACTAGAAGGACCCAAAGGATGCTGTGTCCTATCCAGGGATGCTTGGAGCAGCAGAGCTAACATTACCTAGGGCTGCCAGCTCAGACCTCATGTCGTGAAAACATACTATGCCTGGATTACCTTGTCAGAAGCCATCGCTGCAGAGCCTCGGGAACTAAAATTAGATTGGCATTTTGTCTTTAGGGATATTGCAGGGTTGCATTTGTTATGAATGTGAGGATGCCTGGTATTTTGAGTATAGAGAATGATACAGAGGACTGTTGCTCAAGAAATAAAAATAAAGCACTCCCTAAAAAATGAAATTGCTGAATTTTAGGCTGGGCTTCAAGATGTTTTTCCATGATAGTGTTGGTAACAAATTAACTTTGTTAGCTGAGGGATCAACAAAGAGCCAGGTGGAAGCCTGCCCATGTCATTGAACAGTCCTTGGCAAGGCATTTTGACTTTCCTTAGTCTGATTTTTATATGCTGCTGAGGGAGGGATTGCCAGTACACTAAGAATTTGGAAGAAGGAAGAAGTGACTTAGAAAAAAAGGGAAAAAAAAAAAAAAAGCCCTCTAAGTGCCAAGTCTATCTTCTGCTTTATTAGTATGTCACTTGCTGTGTTGACTGAAAACTCCAGTCATGCTGGGAGTCATCCATCCAATATGATGCATGTGCTGTGATCGTTTCTCCTAACAAATCTGATTTTATCAGCTCTGTTTACAATATGGCAAATCATGCAAGTTATGCTAAAGTCTTTACTCAGGAAGAATGATACAGTTAAGGTTTACACTGGAAATATCAATTCTGAAAAGATCTTAAGGATGAGAAGGAAATTTAAATTTCATCTTTTGAGTGAGAGGGAAAACAAGTCATCAGAGCTGCAGGTAGAATAAGTCAGATAAATTGAGAGAGATAAAACATAAGAGGACAACAGTAAGAGAAAGGGGCTTCAACAAAAGGACTGGAAACACATTAATAGTGCAGTGGAAAGGATCACTTTAAGACCGGAACAGGCTAGGAGTAACTTCAGGTATACTCCATTGCCATGAGCCCCTGAAGTGTGTAGCAGGAGAGGGAAGAATGAAATACCCATCTTACCTCTAAAGAAACTGAAATAAAAGAGCCAACTCATGAAGGATTTTTGTGTAAAAAAAAAAAAAAAAAAAAAAAAAAAAAAACAAAAAAAAAAAACCCACAAAAAAACAACAACAACCCCCCCCCCCAGTATTATGTTAATTTCTCTTACATTACTCCAAGCTTAAGTATTCAAGTACAGTCTTTCTACTGCAAGACAGATTGGACTGCAATCTACTTAAGGCAGAAGTTTATTCAAGACAATATGTGTGAGATCAGTCCATCAGTGCCGTAATTGTCGAAGTGAATCCCCTATTGATCGGCTGTTCTACCAGCCACTGCAGATCCATCCACCCCGGATGGAGCCTGCCGGGTGTCGTCTTTGCGTGCTCAGTTTTACGCTAGCTCAGGCTAACCCGAGGGTCTTCACTTGTGCTATAAAACCCTTACCACACTGCTTCCCTCTTGTTCAACATCTGTGGGTTTGTTGGACATGTTTCAGTTTGTTAAATGTGTGGCTGGGCAACAACTGTAGAATCTAACCATCAAAACCTAGGTGACAGAAAAGGTCATTATTCAGTGTCTTATCTCCTTCCAGACAGAAGCACTGCCTATGAATTCGTCATTTCACATCTGTGTACTTTTCCTGACAGCTTCCTAGATCTTCTACTTATGCCCATTAAATCAAGGTTTATGTCTGGTAATAGGGCTTTGGATGTTGTAATCAAACCCTCTTTCTTCATGAGAATGCATTGTTTCAATCTTTTTTTTTTTTCTCCCCCCCCCCCCCCCTCCCCGTGCTTAGACATGTCACAGAAAATAGCTGACAGACACAGGGCACTTTTGTGGGGGTTTGTTGTTTTTTTTTTTTATAGTTGGTTGGTGGTTTTTTTTTTTTTTTTCCAGGGGAGCAGCAAAGTTGAACACAGAAGGATGCTGCTAACCTCTGTATATGCACCATCCGCTCAGGTTTTGCTGCTCATAGGATATACAGCATGTTTCCATGCCATGCTTGTTTCCACAAGCTTTAAGGACAAGTTTTGGTATTAATACTGGGTCAGTAGCAAGAAATCTCTCATGAGAGCTGTAAATAAGAATCTCCGATTAGTGTCAGGTAGCAGAGACACTTATGCCTGTAGGTGCACCCATGAGCTCTGTAATAAAGCTGGTGCTGTGGGCTGTGTCAGAGATGCAGTTGTTCTAACCACTAATTTCTCTCAATATTTTTACCTGCTCAAATCCCTTTGTTTTGTTTTGATTCTCTTTAGTTGTCCTGAATCATCATAGAATCATTTAGGTTGGAAAAGACCCATAAGATCATCATCGAGCCCAGACATTAACCTAATACTACCAAGTCCACCTCTAAACCATGTCCCTAAGCACCATGTCTGCACATCTTTTAAATACCTCCACGGTATTTTTTTCTTAATATCCAATCTAAACCTCCCCTGGTGTGATCAGTGTGATTGCTAGGCAAAGTAGTCTTCAAGGTGTGTTCAGTAGGGTCAGCTGGGGCCTCCCACACCTGAATAAGCTTTCAGGTGACAGCAGCCACTCTTCTTGGCTTTGGTTAAAACACCTTGTGGAAAGGTCCATCACCTGTACAGTGCTGCATCTTGACAGCCTTGTAGGGCACAGCTCCAGCCAGGTGCAGGTTATGAAGCCTTTTTAGTCACACTCAACATTCAAATAGTCTTTGCTGATTCTTGGAATTAGGTCAGTAAAACAGACTTATGACTAACTCTTCTCAATTTTGGCAAGCTGAATGGTGGCGCAAGTGGAAGGTCTGGGATTTGTGCAACTGGCATGTGGGTTGGAACCAAGGCAGCCTCGGAGTATCCTGGGAGTGCGTTCCTGTTTCTTTGCAGAGCGAGAAGCCTTGATGGCTTTGGACAGCCACAAAATATCTGACGATTCAAGAACCACAGCAGATCCGCTGAGTGTGTTGTGTCAGGAAGTTGTGCCTCTTCAAGTGGCTCAGTGTGAGCTTTGTCATGTCGCTCAGCCCCAGTACAGTGACACTTAAGAATGTTATGAATACTTAGGCAAAGTTAGAAATACCTTTCATGCTAAAGCAGTTTAAAGTTAGCAGGATGATTATATGCTCATCGGAAATGTGCAGAAATTCCATGGCCTCCTCAGTTCAGCTGGATGGATGTTTTGCTCTGGGCAAGACTCTGAAGATTACTTCTTCTCAATTTTCATCAATAAGCGATGAGCATGAATGTCACTTGCTTAATGTTCTTTGTAGTTTGTTCCATTTTTGCCTAGGATCTATAGGTTAGAAGTTGTTCTGAAAGCTTTTGATGAGGGAAACTGATGAAATGCAGTAGAAGTTTGTGCTCACATATGGCTATTATGTTTTTGATAAGTGTTTTTATATTGTTTTCTCCTAGTCCAGTAAATTCCAGTTCTCTCTTCCAAAGTGGTTGCTGCTGTTGTTTATGGCTGTAATTGAATTCAGTCATCATGAAGTAACTGTGATGGAAAGGAATCTCTGTTCCTTGTAACCAACAGGGGCCATCCTGAGTATATCTCATGTACCATGTTTCCACAAATAAAATGTCATCACTTGTTTTTTATAATCTCATGTTACTAGCATCTTACTTGAAAGATTAACTTTTTATGAATTTCTCTTGCTTTCTAAACTGACTGTTAAGACAGATGACTTCAGTTCCATAGAAATGCATAACATATTTGAGTTAATAGAAGATCAGCTTCCCTTGCTTTGAAGTTAACTTTTTTTTTTTCCCAAAAATCCCTTCGATTCTGTTCACTAGCAAAAAGTAAGATCTCAGTTGTTCATATGTTATCTCAATAATGTCATGCCACAGTTTTTAGTTGTGGTCAATCTTGGGGGCCAACCCCCTGCCTTTGCCGGGCTAACTGACTGTAACCTTAGGTCAGGATTCAAAAAATGCGCTAAAAATAATCTTATTCTAGATTTTGCTTCCCCTCCACAGCTGTAGCAGCCATACTACGTGAATATTAGTTGTATTAATAATAACTGAATAAAACATTTGAAACTGAATAAAAGATTCATCTGGATTCTGTAAACTGGAGTGGTGAAGCATACAGAAATATTTGAAATATAATAGGATGCTCTTGGAGAGCACACTACTTCTAAATGGGTGGAATACATGCATAGGCAACAACTGCAGCTCTCCTGTTAATTGCTTTAGACTCTGGAATTAAAGATGCAAAGTAATCTGCACATGCCTCCTTGGAAATATTAAGGACATTGATTCATTAGCTGGTTTCTGAAGAGAAAGCATTAATCCTCTCCTGAAAGAATTTGCAAGAACTTGCTTTCACTTGTATGTTTTGTTGCATTTTTAATAAAGGAGGGAGAAGGGGAAACACAGACATGTGCCAAAAGTGCATGCAAGTTGGGCGAGACAGCCTGCTGGCTGACCAAAGGCTTGCTCTGATCCTGCTGAATGCGTACTAGTAAAAGCAGTGCAAATATTTCTCGGGCAATTCTATCTCTCAGCCTCAAGTTCTGTAATTTAGCTGACTCTGACACCGGTGAAACTGCAGTGGAATAAATCAACTCGGGGAAAAAGCTCTCATCACAGACAGGTGTTAGATAACTGAGAGGTGCAGTAGAAAGCATCCTGGGACGGTGCCCTCCAGGCAGTGCCTGTTCTTTGGCTTCTCCACGCTTTTAATACCCTTCTTGATTCATAGAGCTATTGCATTTACCACATTGCTCGCCTTGAATCTGTTGTAGTTTGGTCTGCGTGAGAGCTAAATGGATGATTGTACCAAAACCAGGACCTTGATACTAATCTGCATCTTATTAGAGGAGAAGTGAAACTGCCACTTCAGGTTATATACAGAAAACAACAGGAAGTTTCACTGAGATAAACTAGCTTGGATTACATTAGAATTATAAAATATTCCTCAGCTGTATTGGTGTGGCTTTTATTCTAGGGATTTATTCTGGATCTGGTCGGTAAAGACATAATACACATGTTTAAGTTATTTTCTTTTTAAAGATAATATGCTTGGAATTGTTTCTGTCAAATACAATGCTTCAAAATACTTTTTTTGCTTTATTAATCTACCTTACAGAAATATTTTTATTGGTTTGTTGTTTTTTGTTGTCACTGGAAGAAGCCGAAGAGGAACTCTTAATCTGTTCTTTCAACTACTGAGATAAAAGTATAGAGGTTAAAGGAACCTTCTGTGCGTTCTAGACTTTGGTTAAAAAACAACTCTCTTCAGGAAAAATGATGCTCCACGTGTTTATTTTTCCTGGATCAACAGTTAAAGATAGAAGGATGATGACAGCCTGGAATTGTGCATCTGGGACCCAAGCGGTGCATAGCTGTGAGTTACGCTGTAGGGGATGCCATGGGGACCCACCACGTTCTGCCAGCCCCGACTCCTGATTCGAGCTGTTTGTGCCGGCAGGGCTGTAACCAGCCTGGCCTGACGTGTCTGATAAGAGGGATTCTCTGTTGTGGGTGCCAGTCTGTTTCACTCTTATTTCCATATTGTTTATCTACTCTTGGGTAGTTTGTGGAAGAGGACTGTGTGAGGATGGCTGTTCGGGACTGCTCAGAAGACTGAGGACCCCGAAATAGTGCTTGGCTTTGGCTGTGATGGCACAGTAGGATAGACTGAGTAGAACCTTAAGTGCACGTTTTGCTCAGGATCGCATGTTTCCTAAATTTGTTGCTGAAGCAAAATGAGTTGATTTGTTTTGAATTTCTATGTTTACATGACTTCAGCTTTTTCTTTCAATTGAGCTGGACTAAGTTACACTTTTAATACTGCTGCAGATGGCAAATAAAACTCAATTAGCCCCAAAAGATACTGTAATCTTATGAGATCATCTAGCATTTTGGCGACGTTATTAAGCTCAATTCTCAAGAGCGCTGCAATTGCAGAACCACAAAAACCAGCTGAGGTTATCTGACAAGCATGCGCTTCTGAATATGTTGGGGTGTGATGCCAACAATTCAGCCCATCTTTAGAGGGGTGTGTTGCTGGTAAAGAAGTTGGGGGGGGTGGTGGAAATCACTGTTGGTGATGGATGTGTGGCTGACTGGGACAGACTCCAGTGTTGGTGAGAAATAAATCTGTGGAGAGGTGTGATTCAGGCTCCCATCTTAATGGGCAAGGCTGCCCACTCAGAAGAGTATTTACTTGCCATGCTTTACAAATAGCATGGAGTTTTGTTAAAAAGTAGGCGTGCATTAATCTTTCTGTATTAAACTTGATCACTAAGCCTCACTGGGGGAAACAGGCCAAGAACCTCTTTCTTTGGTATGGTATGTTACTATCTCTCAAAGACAGTTGGAAAATTGACTGTTTTGAACTAAGTTAAACAATTATCTGTTCCTTCCAAAATACTGTCGAGGGGAGACTAAATATAATAAAAGCACCCAGAATTGTGTTACATCAACTGTTATTTAATGACTTTAAAAAAGCTCATTTATAGGTGATATTGTATTACTTATATTGCATATTTAGAGTTTATGAAAGTTTCCCTGAAAATTGGCTGAGGAATTTTCAGTTTTAGGATTGTGAAATACATCCAGGATAATGTATTTGTTGATATATCTGACTGGTCGTGTTTTCAGTCAATAGTGAATCTGTTGAGGTTGTCTCTGAATATCCCAGATCTAATTCAGCCTGCAATAATTACCCGAGTAGCTGTATGGAGTTCTGTCCTAATCCAATGAAATATCTTCTTTGTTATTAGTGCCATGGAAACCTGGAGGCCTATTTACATGCTGAGGTTATCACGTGCTCAAGTGCTTTCCTAGATTGAGAGCTATTTTGCATCTTTATTGAAAATCCACTTAGAGAACATCTAGATCAATCTTGTTGCCTTTTAAACTGCTAAAAAGGGTTTGCAGCACCGTTGTTTTTCCTCTGCTCATGCTGAGTCTCTTTTGCACTGCTTTTATTCTTCTTCATGACTTGAAGTGTACCCACATCCTTTTTTTTTCCCCACTCCTTTTAGGGTGAAATGCTTCCCTTACATTTAAAGGATGACGATGTTGATGACCAAAGGTCTGGATTTTTGTTCCTACTGTTTTCCTTGAGGTTGTCCACTGGTAAAAACCTAATCATTTGTACATCAGCCTTTCTAAATCCACATCAGCTCTCTGGGAGACTTTTCTGTGATACATGCTCATGTAATGATTTAAGATAGTGACTGTGACAACAGGGGGGAAATGACTTATAAGCAGTCTGTTTTTATGGCTCGTCTTGTGTGCCCTCAGTTTTTAAGTACATGGATGATAGTCATGGTTTTGAACGTCCTTGGAGGTGACTTCCTTTTGAACATGGGTTGAGAGAGGTTGTCTGTGGGGAAATACAGGTGCATCTGCGTAGAGAGATCCACATTGACTGAAAGACTGCCCTGGACCCTGGAAGCAGTGTAGCACACTGATGTGGCACTCCACCAGGCAGGTAATCTATAGTGAGCTCCAAGTTGTGGCTGGCCCAAGCTGTGCACCGTGCCAGCACGCTCACACTCATTCTAGTGCCTGGGCCAGCTCATTCACAGCTAACTGGGTGCATCGAAGTGGCACTGGATGGTGGTGTATTTCTCACTTTGTTGTGTGCTACCAGAATGACATTCCCTTGGACCCCATCCTGCTGGTGGAGGCTGATACAAATATGTTCAGTCTCTGATCTGTAAGAAAGGCTTTTGTGCCAGTCATGACATACCTTCTGAGGATTTCTTTTATCTTTGGGATAATCTCATGAAACACCAACCTCAAACCCAGAAAACACAAAAACCCCAAAACCAAAACGAAAAAAACCAAGCCTTCTTTGCCCAGAGCTCTAAGCAGAGAACTATACTTTAAGCATATTCATGTCACGTGCCAAATTTTTATTTGGGTGCCACTTCATGCTTGTTCTTTCCTTGGAGCCTGAAGGATGTTCTTGGTGGCCGAAGCTTTTCCCAGTGCAACAGGTTAAGCAGTTCCTTGGACCGTGGGTCTCCTGTAGCCACCTGAGCAGGCACCTTGCTAAGCTGCTTTTGGATCAGTGACTCGTTCTTCCTATAAACACTTTTCTTCTTGCCTGAGACTCAGCTTGCCTGAGCTGTTCAGACAGCTGAGCTAATACCCGCTCGTCTACGTGCTCCTTAGTTCATCCATAGTCAAGGCACCAGCTGGGAAGCCGGGGGCTGATGGCACAGACTGGCCTTCCTCCCCTGGCGGAGGCAAGGCTGTGCCCTATCTCCCTTTATCAGGGCTAACTGCACAAAAACATATAAAGTAGTTACTGGTGGCCTGCTTGATTCAGGACAGTTGGTTTGATTTCTTAAGCCATGCAGAGCTCCTTTTTGTCGAACTACCTCATTCACTTGAAGTATCAGGTTGTCTTTGTCGTCTTAGTTCTATAGCATTTTTCAGTAAATATCTTTCCTGCAATTCAGTCAGATTTAGGCATTCATCAGGGCATTCAGTCAGATTTAGTGTTGATGGCAGACACGATTCACAGCTGCTTTTTTTTTTTTTTTTTTTTTTTTTTTTTGCTTGTTTCCCTGGAGCTGGTCTGTGTTACTGAACAGAAGGTTGATAATTCCCTGCTGAATTTCCAGGACTGCTGAATGAATAAATTGTGCAAGGGAGTGAGTAGGAGGGGAAACACTTCTTCTCTGTGGTGGCTTTTTTTTCTTTCTTTAATGAAAAATGTATTCTCTAAAATAGCGAAGCAAATCAACTATAAAAAGTGAGCAGCACCAACTATAAAATTAGCCTGAGACGTGCAGGGTGTAACTTCTGAGTATGGTTCTGTAGATAAGCCATATGATTTTTTCTTTTTTTTTCAAAAGAGGTTAGAAGCAATCCATCCTTAATATATGCATGAAAATTAATCTTTAGTATTTCATTAGGCTACTTTGTATCACAGGCTGTCAACTTGGACAAAATCCAAGCATGGAGGGGAGTTTTTATAAGCAGTCTTTCCCCCCCATCTCCCTTCCCCAGCTCCATAGAGTACAAGATCTAAAGATGTTTGTGTGCTTTCACTGCAGTAAATATTCCTGTTCTTTATAATTATTACATACATACATGTATCCATACAAATTAGTATTTAGAAATATGGAAAAGTATTCCTTACCACTGTCATAAATTAACTACTTATGCTGTTACAACTGTTTTTTGGGTTTTTTTAGGATGATGCTGATGCATACAAGGGAAAAAAATAATCCCCAAACTGCAGAATTTGATGCTGTCAATTTGATGCTATGAAAATACAGGCTGTGCAGGCATGAAACCTCTATGGAATAATAGGACAGACCTTCTGAAGTAATACATAGAAAAGGATAGATGATGAAAAATAGCTTGTTTGGTCAGAAAAGATTAATTCAGTCCCAGGCCTTTAGAGAAGATACTGTGAATAAAACCAGAGGGTCCCTGCAAAAAGAAATGAGATGTTTTCTGGCTGTAAATTGGAGTAATTAGGTGTGAAAGTACACTTACCACAAGCCAGCTCAAAAATATAATTGATGAGTCTCTAATTGGCTCCTAGAAAGGTAAAAAGAAGGGACAGTAAATGGAAAGCAAAATTACTGAAAATTTTTTTGGCAATTAGAGATTACTTTTTTTATTATTTAGTGTGAAAAAGAGAGATTGCAGGCTCATTTGCCCACCATGCTGACACTGTGGGCATATGTTCCATGGGATGATTTTTCAACTGACCCAAATACCAGATGAAGTTTTTAATGTAGGGGAATGATCATCTTTGTAGGAGCTTTTCATTTTACATAGTATGCTGGGATATTCCAGATGTCGATTTCAGCTACAGAAAAAATCCATGACGTGCAGGGAGTTAGTGGCATTTCATCACCCAAAGCAGAAAATCAGTCTGCAATTGTTAGAAATGCACTCAGAATTACTGACTGTTTTTCTGTTTATTTTTCCTCTCACAAGTTTTTAGAAATGCGGTTCCTGAGTTCTTTTCAATAGGCTAAAACTAAAGTTCGGACCTAACCAGCCTTGAAACTGGATTTCCTTTTAGTTGTCTGTGTCAATATCTCAGGTGCTTAGAAGAAGCTGCCTAGCTCCCCATCTCTCTGAAGTGAGGATGCTTTTGTGGATGAAGAAATGTTACTTTAAATGTTTGAGCTTTACTCCTTATTCTGTTTAAAAAAAAAAAAAAAAAAAAAAAAAAAAAAAAGATGAGAAATCTGTGCTTAAGAGGGTTCTGGCATACAAAGCATTGGTTGAACTTATTTAAAAGAAGCAGTTCAGGATGTTTCTTACAGACACGCTTTTGGAATGGACAGCAGCTTTGTTCAATAAAATTGATCAAGGTGTTAAGATGCACAAATAAGCTACTGCCTCTGTCATGTCAGTAGATGAATTGTTATTGCAGCATAACAGTCTGTGGATTCTGGGTAAGCAGTTCCCCTCACAAAATGGATGTTAGATACGCTATTGGTGAGAAAATGGGGAATGCAAATATATAGCCTTTGTAACTTCAGTGAATCCTTGCTTCTGAAGTGGAAGCTTTTTTGATATTACAGCACCACGTATCTCGTGTACTCCAATATTAAATCTAGTCCTGCTCACAGCAGCTTCACAGCAGTGGGAAGGTTAAGGATCTGGAATGATCTCTGTCTTACCATACTAAAGTTCTTAATTTCTTCTCTTCCCTTCCACCTCCCGTAGCATTTCCTACTTGTTCGTCTGTTGTCCTTCCTGCTGCCTGATACTACAACTGGTAGGGCTAGGTCATTTCCATGGGACCAGGAGATCTGGGTTCTCTTGCCATGGACACACAACCTGCAAAGTAATTTGGGCCAGTGTTATTCATCTTGGCTTTGAAGAGATAGAGACCAACAGTCAAAATGCAGGTACTTAGGCAAGTAGCCTGGTTTTAGGCTCATCTGTCTACAGTCCTAGTGAAGAAAGTGAGGGGAGTCTATAGCTGGTGCCCCTGGAACTCCGCCCTGTATAGGCTTTTGGCATTAACCTCCTTTTTGCTTTAGTTTCTGCTTCTATGTATGTACTTATATGCGTATATATACATGTTGTAGTAGAATTATCTAGTTTGTAAACCAGTGAAGTTATTTTTTAGGCTCTAATTTTGTTGCTACTGGAAATACGATATTAAAGTACAAAATATAATTTACTGTTTTCTCTGTTCTGCTTTCCTCATGGCTACTACCTATCTCCTGCCCAGTGAACCACTTGGAATGAAAACAAAGAAAACTTATCCTAGAGAAACTTAGTGGAAAAAAGTCTGTATGTTACTTTACAGAATAATGCCGAAAGCTCAGCGATGGAAGCTCCATTTACCAATAAATGGAGAACTGCCATGAAAAAATAAATAGCAAAAACCCCTACATGGAGCATGTAGCTCCTTGTACATGTGTTAAACTGTATTTTAGGGAAACAGAGTGGGTCATCCTTATATGATTTCTGTGTTAAATACCTATTTGTGAATAATACTTGTGTAAAAGCAGGTGGGACCACAATGAAAAAGCAGAAACAGCATCAGTATTTTTTCTGACCCATTCCAGAATGGTAGGGGTTGGAAAGGAACTTCAGAGATCATCATCTAGTCCAACCCCCTGCCAAAGCAGGGTCACCTAGAGCAGGTTGGGCACGCATGCATCCAGGTGAGTTTTGGCTATCTCCAGAGAAGGAGACTCCAGCACCTCTCTGGGCAGCCTGTTCCAGTGCTCTGCCACCCTTAAAGTAAACAAGTTTTCCCTCATGTTCAGACAGAATTTCCTGTCTTCCAATCAATATGTGCCTGCTGCCCCTTGTCCTGTTGCCGGGCACCACTGAAAAGAGTCTGGCCCCGTCCTCTTGACACCCAGCCTTTAAGTATTTATAAGCATTGATGAGATCCCCTCTCAGTCTTCTCTTCTCCAGGCTAAACAGACCCAGGTCTCTCATGTTTGTTTTGGATTTCTATTTTTGCACCAATTACTGATTCTGCTTGAACATATTTTTATACAATTTATGTAAGAGCTTTTGGGAAGCCTTGTAACTTCAACACTGTCCTTCACAATAAACCCCAGCTTGAATGTCACCAGTACTGGCTTTTAGCGCACCGTCGTCTGCTGATCTTTCAGTGGCCACTGTAAAGTACTTTCAGATTGCACTAATGTGTGTTCCTTATTACAGGTGGTGTCTTATCTTAAAACGCTTCTCGTAATGTATTGTTATTAACATAAAGGCTTCTTTCTGGTTCAGCAGAAATAATAGGGCAAGCAGCCAGGCCGTCACTCACTGTCAGTGTTTTAACAGCTCAAAATCCAATTAGTTATCTCAAAACTGCTCTCTATTATAGGGATTTGCCAATTTAAATTCTGCATACAGGAATGCTCTAACCCTTATGGTTTGAGTAATAGTCACAGTTGACATCCACGGTACTTTGGGTGAAAAACGTGGATGTTTTCTGCAAATCGGGAGGCTATTTCAGCAGCGTTAAAATTGGCCATGTAACTTGACTGTTATGATTCTTGCGTACTTGGACCACAATTGCTTCAACAGAGAATTGTGGTAGCATTTCTGTCCTTCCTGCTATGTGATTTACCTTAAAATATTTATGTGGATTTTCTGAAGAATTCTGACAAGTCAGTAAAAATACATAATTGTGGCACCAACTGATGATTTGTACACACACAGACTACATACGAAGTAAAATTTTTTTATGGTAATCTAAGAGAAAGAGGGAATGAAAAGTTTCTGGCTTTTTTATTTTAAGCAAAATGTTTTCTGTTATCTCACTTATAAAGAGCATATAACTGTTCTTTTAAAGTGTAAACATCTGTAATTTCATGCCATTGCCATTAGTAATGCTTATAGCTTGTGTCTATTTAAAAATAGAATAAAAACTTTTGTTTCAGCACTGCTGTTAATAAAAGTTGCATGGAAAATTAAAGCAACTGGGTTGGAGACAGTAACACTGTCAGATCCAATTTGATAATTTAAAAAACAAAATCAAAGTATGATAAATAGCACTTTGAGAAGTAAGAAAATGTTTACACAGCCTTAGATTGCCAAGATGAGTGTAGGGAAGGGATATTGATTCTTTCCCTTTATCAGATCCCAGGCTCCTTCCTCTTCAAACTAAAAGGTTTGCATGTTTTTGCATTTAAAAATATGAAATGTCTTAGATCTAGAGAAGGCTTTCTGCTCCATTTCTGAGGGGAAATACTAACTAGAATTAATCTTTCCAGGAAGCTTCCAAAATAACAATGGTAATAAATTACTTATGAGAGCCCAGTTTGAAACTAGGTTACAAGGGACTTGATATTTAGAAAGCACTGGCCTTTTAAGATTCAAAGCCCTTTGAGGTATATAAATATAGATACTCAATACTCTTTGAAAAATGTTGGCTAGTGTCTTCACTTTGGTATTGAAGAACATTATCGAAATGATGTGGTGATTTTTAAAGCCATGATCATTGTGGTATCTACTTAGTGTATAAAATGAACATTGATCTGTCTCCACCATCCTCCTGACCAAATGAATACCATATTCCTGTCAGTATGCTATTATTTATTCATATTGAAGTGGTATCTATAAGTTCCAGCTATCTATGAGGAAAAAAAGTCTTTATCGCTTAATGAATAATTAACTTAGTCAAGTAGTGGAGAGGTGGACTGATGCACACAGAGGTAATGTGGAATAAGCATGGTTAAACAGAAAGTTTTCCTGAGTTTGAAGTATAGTTTCTTGGTTTCTTTTATGCTTAACTTGTAACTCCTGTCTAAGTTTTAAACTCTTTTCTGTGAAACTCGTTGATGATATCTGACTTCTACTCAGGCAGTATTCTTTGCTTAAGAGTTATGTTAGCATCTCAGCTAAAAGATAGGGTTTTGAGGATAGTCACAGTGTCAGTATAATTATGATATTAAACCACTGCTTTCGGTTAACTGGAGTCAGCTCAGTAGTTACCAGTGTAGGGTTTTCAGTGTTAAATTTATGAAAAGGGAAAGGTTAATAAGCTTCTTTCAGATGTGATTTAAAAAGGTCAAGATTATTAAGAGAAGAATAAATCTGAAGGCCAGAAGAGACTGTTATATTAACTATCTTAATTTGCTATTAAATGCAGGCTATAAAATTTCAGTCATTTTTCTGTTGAGTCCAAGATCTTATGTTTGACTAATGCATTTGTTGCGTCCGAACTTTTACCACCAGTCTTCAAAGGCCAGGTGAACAGACTGACCAGGCAAACGTAGCCCCAGTACCAGAAATACATATCTCTCTTAATGGTAGTAGGACAATACATACATAACACTACAGACCAGGATAATCAGAGTAGTGACTGTATATCCAGTTCTGATGACAAAGGGACACCAAATGGTGGGTTTTGCAGTCTCGTATGGACAGCCTAGAGGCAGCTCTGCTGCTTCCGTCAGAGTGGTCAAGATGTGATTTCTTGTTTTCTTCTCTTTTTCTGGATTTTTCAAGAATAGTAATAATACCTTATTGATCATGGCTTCATTTTGTGTTCCCAGACTTCTTAGCGTAGCTGGAAATTCATATTACATAGCAATGATAAAAGGACACATGTAATACCGCTCTATAGACAGGTGCTAACAACAAGTCAAATTACAGCAATATTATTGGCATTGGTTTAAACTCGGTTCTTTTCAGGTTACAACAATCTCCTCTTTGATGGTGACCTATTCAGATAACCATCGTCTTATAAATCTGGTTGGTCAAATCATATGTCCCTGGCCTACGTAGACTGGTTATCTATAAACTCTAGTTTATAAACTGCTAGGACTTCTGTGCTGCCCTTTGCATCATTATTTGGGTATCTTAGGGCACCAACCCCACCTCTATCAAGTCATTAGACTTGAGTCCCCATCTTTTTGAACTATGTATCTTGAGAAGTGACCTTATGAGGTATTGGGATCTTGATGACCTGCTGTCAGCATGTGCCTTTCTGTTGCCCTCCCCCTGCATCTTCTGGTGCTCCCACACTCATCGATATTAGCATTTATTCTCCCTTTCCACCAACCTTATCAATTACATTACACTTCTCCATAGGTATAGTTTATCAAAGTGGACGTTTCTGTGCTTAACAGACTGAGTTTTGCTGCTTGCAATGTCCAAATACTCGTAAAAACCTTTTCCTGTTGGCACACCACATAGGCCGGGTCATGTTCCAGGCATTCTTCTTGCTGTTTGATGCTAACGAGGACATAGCCTGTTCAAGGAACAGTGATTCTGCTTGGTTACATACTAAGACTTGAAACTTTTTTTCTCCTTTCATCACATGGAAAACTTTCAGCTCAGCTTTGATTGCTTACTTCAAATGGATTGAGAGCTATACTAGTTAATGGCCTGCTTACAACTCTCAAGCTTCCTGATGAAGAATTTAGGTCTCTTCCTCTCCATTTTGCCGTTAGGTATTTCTCACTCCACTGTTTGCCTTGCCTGGCATTTGCTCCAGTTGAGCTATTTGGGAACTGAAGTTCACTTGGACTGCAGTTGATTTGTATCGAACATAACTCTACTCCAAACGTGAAACATTTAACTCTCCAGGGTGGTTTTGGGTAGTTGTGATCTCCCAGAGATCTCCTGCTAGAGCAATTATTTAATTTTTACAGACTCATTGGACACTGAGGGATGCTCAGTGGCTACCATTTAGGTTCGACCCAAAGTTGCTACCCTTCATGGACTGTAACAGGGAGATAAAAGGCATTCTGGGAGTTACTTGTGTTACTACTCCATCTTCAGTCTGCTTGAAAGGGTTTTACCATGTGACACCATAACGTCTGTTTTATGGCACAAACAGTGAAAGCTGTTCCCTGTCTGGGTCTTGCTTTTTAAATTCAGACAAGATCAGAATTTGCAAGGTAACTTTATCAGTTTTTATGTTGCAGTTAGACTATTGATCTTTATTTTTAACCACCTCTGAATATTACCAACTGGTATGCTGGGTCGGTATCACTGAGTTATCTGTGTGAGTATAATTGTAGCATGGTAGGTGGACAAAAATCAGGTGCGCTTAGGAAAGCCTGTGGCACATTAATAAGAGAGTACTGCTTCCCTTGGAACACCAAAGCAAACTTACAGCGGAGTCATTCTGTTAAATTATAAATTATTATTAAACCACTTTATGATTCCGTGGTTCTAAATTTGCTAAATGTACTGCTGAACGCTGTTTTGCCCCTCCAACATTTGTAGTGTTTTAGCTGGAGCTAGTTGCGGACAAAAAGGTTTTAGGGCTCATTCTATTGGGTTTGGGACTGTTCAGTGTATTTAGGATTCAGCCTACTGCCTGCTGCAGCAGTGGCTGGACTGGAGAGCCATGTATAGCCCAGGACGGCTGCGCAATCATACACTCCACTTGCTGACCTAAACTGGCACAGACCAACTGCAATCACGTTTCCGCCTGTGTATGATATCTGTACTGGCACTGTGGGACTGGGGTTGGACCAGTAGTAAGTACTTTCACTTGACTGTTCCCATGTCTGTTTTTCTTATGGGCTGGGCGCTTTTATTGACTGATATGGGTGAACTGTGGAAATCCAATTTTCTCTAACCTCATTCATAGACATCTGCTAGCTAAATCAGCACCAAATTATTGTCCCTTCACAACAAGCTGCCTAGTATGGCTTGTTGTGTTCCTTTGGGTCCATCTTCAGTTGAACACACGGTGGTCCTTTTTCCTTGCTAACTACCTATAGTTTTTGCCCTTAGCAGCTGTAGCACCAGGCCCTTCATATGTGCTTGTGGTCTGCCTGTGAACTACATCTCCTGTCTATGTAGTCTCTTTGATTCCCTTTGGTACTCCAGCCTCTTATTTGCTCTGGCCCTGGAATCAGTTAACATAAAGGGGTGGTTCTGGCTAGGGTTTATTGATAGTTTTCCTGCCCTCCCAAAAGAACAATTGCTGCTGTCCTAATCTGATCAGAAAGGGTTTTTTGCTATACCTGTGTTCTTCAGTACTTCATGTCCCTCATAGTTTTCACTGAGACTCTTGACTAAAGGACTGGTTTCTTATCTCAGCCGTATCTTCTCCCCATCCCTCTAATCACTCCCAGTGTTTTTGTTTCTGGTACCCTTTAAGGACATGGTCAGTCTTCTAATGCAGGTTACAACACATCCACATCTTTTTATTCTGGTTTCCTCTTCATCCATGGACTTTGCTTGATTCTCTAGGCCTTTGGGGAGGTTTAGACTGGATATTAGGAAAAATTTTTACACTGAAAGGGTTATTAAGCATTGGAACAGGCTGCCCAGGGAAGTGGTTGAGGCACCATCCCTGGAGGTATTTAAAAGACGGGTAGACATAGGGCTTAGACATATGGTTTAGTGATGTTTTTTGTCAGAGTTAGGTTGATGGTTGGACTAGATGATCTGAAAGGTCCCTTCCAACCTAGGCAATTCTATGATTCTTTGTAATAGATTACCACTTCATAGAATCATAGGGTTGGAAGGGACCTCTGGAGATCATCTAGTCCAACCCCCCTGCCAGAGCAGGGTCACCTACAGCAGGTTGCACAGGAACGCGTCCAGGCGGGTTTTGAATGTCTCCAGAGACGGAGACTCCAGCACCTCTCTGGGCAGCCTGTGCCAGTGCTCTGCCACCCTCAAAGGAAAGAAGTTCCTCCTCATGTTTAGGTGGAACTTCCTATGCTCAAGTTTGTGCCCATTACCTCTTGTCCTGTCCCTGGGCACCACTGAAAAGAGCCTGGCCCCATCCTCCTGGGCTTAAATAGGCTCTTCTTCATCCTTATTAAAAAGTATGCAAAAGTTCATCTCACAGTCTCCCTGTAAAATGTTTCAATCCTTCAGAAATTATCTACAAGCTCACCCAAGCTAGTTGCTGCTATCTGATGGGGCAATAATCACCTTAAGAGGTGACTTCATCCTTCATATACCGTTAGTTTGAAGCTATCTTCATTATAATTATGTTCCCTCTTGTTCTTGAGCACAAACACAGCTGCAGCTCCCACTAGTTGCTGCTTTGTGAAGAGCAATAAGAAAATGGGAGATCTGAGGGATGTATAACATTAAGGCAATCTTGATAATACAGCAAAGCCTTTAAAGCACTGCAAGACTCATCAAGTCCATCTATTAGCTCATTTTTAGTTATTGGATTAGCTTGCATTTCTGAATTTAGCACAACCTTGTCATCTACTATTCTGGTTGCTTGAGCAATTTGATTTTGATCTATATTTTACCCTTCTATTGCAAATCACTCATGTCTCCCTGTTTAAATGCCTAATATAATTCGGTACGGTTCTAACTTGACTGGCATCTAATTTCATTTCAGTAATAATTTGCTCATTTCTGCTTTGCTCATGATCCCTGGCTCTCTGTATTTAATAATGTGCTCTGTCGCAAAGTTTTTGCATTTGCTTTATTTCTTTCCTAATGGAGTGCAGGGAGAGCTTGTACTATGTTGTCCGGGACACTTGCAAAGTCCTGCAAAATGTGAGTCACGCTAGACGTTCCTGTGCCAGCTGTTTGAATTTTCCCCAACTTTTATGTGTGTTAGTGTACCTGTTTTCCCTGCTAACTTTCTGAAGCTGGTATTTGCTCATTATTCGTTATGTGATCAGTAGTCTCCTTCTGATTCTTCTTCACCTCTAGCATGACTTGAATGGCAGCCTGTGTTTCACTGAATTTTTCTTCTCTTTTTGTTCTTGTGTCCTCTCGTTGAAAAAGATGGCTACCCCCTTTTCTGCTGTAGCCTCCTTTTCCTGGACATGTCTTAACACAGTTGCTCTTCACAATCTTTCTGCTATTGCATTACATTCCTTGACTTTGTATTCCTCTATCTACTGTCGCAGCTTTCACAACTCCTGCTCTAGGGCTTCAGCTTTTCTGGTTTTAATACTGTTTTCAACCTTTTTTTATCTTATTTTTCAGCTCCTACTTCTGTCTCCTTTTTGTAGACACCATGGTGTCCACAGGCTCTAATGCTGTTCAGATGTTCCTAACTTAATTCCCCACTTCATGTTTACTTTAATGCTCTCAAAAAATCATTCTGCATTTTCGAACTGCCATTAAAAAAAAAAAAGGTCCTCTATCCATGGTGTGGGACCCCACTGAGAGCAGTTCTTGTTTCATGGTATTTTTTTACCCTCAAAATAGGTTTGCTGCTTTAGGTAAGTGACATCTTTTTTGATAGACAAAGTAGACGAGTCTGCTTGCAATTGAAATTAAATGGGAGTCATTTATAAGCAGTCACGTCCATCAAAGCAGAAATGAAAGGGCAGAAATGCATTCCCCTCGGTTTGGGTCTTTGTTTTTTCTTTCATCCCGTCTTTAACGCAGTGGTAGTCACAATGCAGTTGAAAAGACGCCACAGGAAGAAAGTCTGGGTTTCTTCCAGCGGTGTGACGGACGAAGAAGGTGGCCAGTCACAGGACCCAAGTGGCCTCCTCAGTCCCTTGGAAGAGGCTTGGCCAGGTCCCTGCTGAAACAGGCTGGTAGCTCAGGTACAGCGCTGCTACTTAGAGATACAAGTGGGTTAACTAATGTGTTTCCAGGCACTTAACATTTTCCATAGCAAGAGATCAGCGTTCCTAAAATCAGGTTGTCTGTCATAGGTGACCCCTCTACAAGGTAGCTAATAAATGAATATTTCATGAAAAGTTTTTCATTAGATGTGCCCTTCTCCATGCCACCATTTAAAATCTTTTCTGTAGGAAGTGTTTCCAGCAGCTTAAGTTACAAGTAAGAATCATTCAGTTTTTAATAGTTGTTACAACCATTTGTCCTGTACTATTCAGCAGATCAGACCATATAAAACCTTGCTCCATGTTGAGCGCATAATCTCAGTCTGAACAGTAGCAAATTTTATGATTGTATCACAAGATGAAATCTGGCCACTTTTTCTGTCTTTCTTGTCCGTGCTTTTTGTCCTGAGAATCCTAGCCCATCAAGGCTTTTAACAAGTGACATTATTCTTTTTCTACAGAAAACGCGTTGTCGTTTTACTCTGAGCTTGCCAAAACCCCAGACCTTCCTCTGTGATATTTCACTGGAGTTAAAAGCTGGAATCCCTGTTTTTATTTCCAAATATACCTATTCTCTGTCACCAAGGGTTGCTGTGTGCTGTCATTCTAATTCTATTTGTTTTCTGTGCTGTATTGCAAGGGTCAGCAATGAAACATGATTATCTTGGGATCTAATGAAATAGTTTCCTGCCTCCTGTAATTCTCGCAGTGGCTCAGACATTTGACCTTTTGACCTATTGGGACTAGCCTCCTAATAAATATACTGCTATGACAGCAGAGCTGTCTCAATTGTTTGCTGTATTTCCAAAAAGTCAAATATTTTAAACATTTAACATTGCACTTCTTTTACTTCTCGCATATGATTTATTTTTTTTTTAAACACAGCTCAAGAAACCTAGTCTGTGTTGAATTTTTGAGTCTTGCATCCTATCTACTTGAATTTTATACTAATAAATTACAGCATGCTAGGTAATATCTGGAAGAACTTCTAATGGCAGGAATTCAAATATTTTCCGTTAGGCTACATCATTATTTCTTTTTTACATTTTTCTTTACCTTTATAATCTCTCTGTCATTAGCATGTGTATTTAATAAGGACAGCGTTAAGTGGTGGACTTTACCATAGACATGGCTGACGAGGTTCCTGATACTCTGATACTTGATTTATGTGGCTTTTATTACCGTTCCTCTGGTTTCTCTGGGCACAGTTTCAGTCTGTGCCTGTGTTTCGCAGCTGCGAGATGGCGTGCCACACATGGCTGGCCCAGCTGAGCTGCAGCGCTGCTCCTGCAGAACACACCTTCATAAAATTGCTTGGAGCATGTTAGCTAAAATGGATTGAGTAGCCCTGAAAAAAAAAAAACAACAAAAAAACAATGAAAACAAAACAAAAACCTAAACAAACAAAAAAAAACCCAAAACAAAACAAAACCCCCAAAACCTATGAGTTGCTATTTTCAAAGCAGCCTAAGGGTTTTGGACAGTCTTTTAAATCAAAAATCCATCTCCATTTTCTGGAGTGTTCTAAAATCATCAGGACTGGTGTGTAATTTGGTGTATGTGCATGTAAATACACACCACACTGTCTTTGGTGCTATTTGTGTAATAAACAGCAGACTCATGATGAGTTAAGCTCTTTTTTTTTTTTTTCTTTGAACTCTGTCCGAATCAATTTCTTTTAAGAGAGATAGGATTATGAATCTCTGGTTTCTGTATATTGCCAGCCTTTTCTAATTTGCATCGGGGCAGAGATGTATAGTAGCATAATACTAGAAATTTACTAAAAATATTTCATTCCACTCTCCTTTCCCAATTTTTCCTTCCAAGCCATGCTTTATGAAATCTTGTCACAGCTCCCAGTGATGTGTTAGCGGTTTTTGGAGGTTTCCGATTCATCCTGTAAAGGGAAACCAACACTTGAGAAGCTCTTGGAGGTGGCTTGGATTCACTGACTCGAACAGTCTTTTGTGCAAAAGGGGCAACTCCTGCCACGTGGGACCAGCCCAGAAACCAGAATTGTGCGGGAACGTGGTACAGAGATGGCTGATTAGCTTTCTACAGAGGCAGCCTGTGTTGGCTTGGCCAGTGTTGGAGCAGGTGAAGAAAATCCTGCTGGCCTGCTCTGCCACTTGAGGGCATTCATCAGCTTGAGCGCAAGACCTTGCTTCCTGGACCTTCTAATCCCAGCCTTTTTGGTTCGCTAGCAAGCCTGTGGAAAACCTGAAGTGCTGAGAAATGTGGTGCAGAACAGGCTGGCTGGAGCTGTGGTGGTCAGGCCGGATTTGGCAGGGCTCGTTCATTCTGGTTCATTGCAACCCACCTCCCATCCCAGCTGATGGTGCAGAGCCTCATGAGAGCCTGTTCTCTGCCTTCCTAGGGATCCTGCTTAACGGAGCACTGCACAGCCCCCCAGAGTGTGTCAGTGTTGCTATACACACAGCTGTTCTTCCACACAACTGTAGTTACAGGATTTTCAGAAATGTGTTGAGAAGCGCGCATCCTCCAGTTTCCTAGGGTCACTTAGGTGGGGTGGCTTTTGTTTGTTCTGCCATGTCCCCCTTTGGGTACACAGAGACTTGAGAGTGGTGAAGTTTCACTTAAACATCATCTGTATAGATTTTATATGGAGTCATCATTGTCTTTAAAAGGCTGGTTTAGAGATTCCCAACAGTATAGGCATCTACAACTATATTTTGAAACAAAGGAGTATCTATGATACTGTTGCAAAAGAAATGTGTTGTTTGATGACACAATATCTTTTTCACTTTGTGTATCTTTTTCTATTGGTGTGTGTTTCCTACAAATGCCCTTGCAGTTGTGCTGTAGTTCAGAGGTTCAAGTTCAAGATGTTTGCAGGCTTTAAAAAAAAAAAAAATTAAAAAAAAAATCCATCAGCTCTCTCAGGAGTTGCCTCAAAGTGTGAGTCAATAGGGAGCTCTCTGTCCCCTTCTGAAGTTAAAATACTTCAATTAACTGACATATCTTCCCAGCGTGGATTTCTCTGACACTCTCCAAAGGCTCTTTGTAAAGCAATGAATGGAAAACAGGCATCCCTATAGGCAACTTCATCGTCTCTGTCAGATGTCGTATTGTGATAGTATTTTTTTCATCTAACCATCAAATATGATTCAGTGTAAATTGTAAATGCAGATTAGAAATGCTCTTCAATTAATGGAAGTATTTCTTAACACAAAGTATGAGAAGCTAACAATAAATGGAAACTGCTTATGATGACTTGTCTTGCACTGAGGTCCTGGTTCTTTCAGGAGCTCAGTAAGAAGAGCACCCAACGCTTAAAGCTGGTCAACTAAGTTATTCAATAACGGATGGAAATTAGAGAGAGAGTGATGGCAATCTTGCATCCCTCCTGATGCTGGGACCCTGCCTGTTGTGACATTGGATGAGCCCTGGCTGGTTCATGGCACGCTGTGCCTTTCCCATCTGTGGTGAGTGTCACCAGCCTTTCTGTGTGCCTGGTACTCTTGCAGGGTCTTGATCATAATACGTGTTCACCGATCACTTACAGCAGTCAAGTTTGGAAGGTGGACTTAGCTTTGAAAAGTCCCTTGGATAATATGCTCCACTACCTTATATAAATAAAATCATAGTTTTTGTGCAGGTGCACATAGTAGTTCAAGGACAAGACAATGCTCTACACATATACTTACAATTGGGTATACATTGTATATATAAACATTGATTATAGAATCATAGAATGTGTTGGTTTGGAAGGGACCTTTAAAGGTCATCTAGTCCAACCCCCCAGCAGTAAGCAGGGACATCTTTAACTAGATCAGGTTGCCCAGAGCCTCATCAAGCCTGGCCTTGAATGTCTCCAGGGACGGGGTCTCCACTACCTCTCTGAGCAACCTGTTATCTGTCTATTCATTTTGTGTACACAGATTAACTATACTATTGTGTAGAGCAGTCACACAGTATCTGTGACAGAGGCACACACTGGAGTAGTCATGGCTATTCTGCCGTGGCTGGTTGGTGTCACAGATACCCAGAGCACACCTGCATACGTGAGAAAGAAGCAAGAGTGTGGGTCACTAACTCCTCAAACCACAGTCTTCCAGTTGCACCACTGCAACATTGAAGGATGAGTAGAAACTTGTGAAATGTGATGTATGCCTTTCACCAAAAAATACCAGCTGTGTTAGAGTCATTTTCCTAGTGAAGCCAGTGTAGCTCAGGTAATATGAAGAGGTCTTCTAATGAGTTGTTAATGTTGGAGGTATGTACTTTTTTTTTTTTAAATTATTAAAAAAACCCAACCATCTCCAAAGTGAGGCAAACTGTTAGTGCTTCTGGAGACCTCATGGAGGGGGTAGGTGATACTCATTTTACAGAATCTCTAAGATGCCTGACTTCTACCTACCTGCACTCATTCTGTTATAGATTTCATTCACTGACACTCTCATACGCACATACCTTCGAGAACGAAGATGTGTAGATGTGTATGTGTATACAAGTAGTCACGTCAGGATCATTTGTGTGACGTGGGACACCAGGTACTCATCATGTGACTTGAGTTCTTATTGACTGGTAATGACAAACTGGTTTTTGACTGTATTTTTTAGGAATGGATAGCAGTTTTGATATTGTGCTTCATATTTTGTTTCATTCCTCTGCAAAAAATCCTGAATTCCCCCGTTCTCTTTTTCCTTATCTGGATATTTTATGGTTTCAGTCCTCTTCTTCATTATCCTGACACCTTATCTTTAGGTCAGTTTGTTCTTCCGTTTCTTTTACATGAAATCACACATATGACACTCCATAGCAAATAACTGCTAACTTTCCTTTTAACCCCGGTTCTGCTGTTTTTTATGGTGTGCATGTGAGCATGTGTGCACACATACATAAATATTTTCTTTCGTTCTTCATTTGTACCAATATTAATGCTTTTGTTTTAAATCTCTTCAGGAGAGTAGGAAATCATTCCATCTTAGTCATTTGTGGAAGGCATTGATGTTTGCATTCTGCTGTTGCAACTGCGCATACTGCATATTGTTCTCGTACTGGAATACATTCCTTTACAGTTTGCTAAGTATCGAGTTTAGAGTCGTGTGAAAGCTTCCTTTCTGGAAGAGAAAAGGAAAGCTCCAGGATCCGGTGCTGTGACAGGTTTAGCATGCTAGCGAAGCACTCCCTCGCTGGCTGCTGGTGGGGGTGTTCTCCTGTCTGTGCCGCTGATCCTCCGCTCTGCGGGAGCACAGGAATTGCTCCAGCGGCTGGGTGTCAAGGGAAGAAAGAAGGCTTTCCGTTCCACGACAAACTGCTGTTGTGAGAAGGAAGACTCTAATGGGAAAATTCTGGTGGTGCTGGGGAAGTGGTTTGAAAGTCTCTGTGAAAACAGGACTGCCTCTGAAAGAGCTGAGATTGACAGGTTTTGCTGGTTTTCAAAAGTTAGTCCTTTAAACTGTTTGCAATTTGCTTGCAATTTCCACGTGAGCAAACATAGTGAATCAGGAGCCAGAATATGGTATATCATCCAGAAATAAAGATCCAGGGGTGAAATCTGAGCTCCGCAGAAGCCAATGAAAGCTCTAGTTTCTTTCTCAGTAGAAGTCATGGATGCTTGATTTGCATATTCTTATACAATTATTTTACAGTCTGGAAGATAGGTCACCCTGACACAAAGCTGCTGACAAAGCAAAAGCATATTATCCTCTTAAATTTGTTATCCTTTGCAAATTGCTTATTGGGAGGCAATTTATTTGACAAATGGGAGTTTTCATCACCAGGCGGCATTATGTATTTCACACCGTGTCAGAGAACAAGGCTGAGAACTACTCAAGAGTCTGGTTTTTGGCTGAGGGAAGATGGGGATATCCTATAAACGTGCTTGCAACTCTGGAAGTTGCCTGCTGATTCCTGACCTCACTGGTTTGCGTGCAGTTTTCAAATCCCATCCTCGCTGCAGCCGCCGCCTTCCGTATTCATAGGGCAAAAGGAATCTAGTGCTAGGGACAACTGGGTCCTTAGACAAAGGCACTGGGACAGCTATGCCTGGACAAATGGCCCAGATTGCAGGTTTCTTGCTTGTGAAAGCTAAATCTTGATTGGAATATTGCCTCTTGCTTATGTTAGGATGGCACGTGGGAGTCTGATCAGGCTGGAGCCCCGCTGCACTAAGGCAAGTAGGTATACAAATGCAGTGGATGGGGCATGGTCTGCCACCTTCAATTTATCGTCAGGTTGGCTTTAGACAGGCGTGTTTGGTGTGAATGCAGCAGTACTTGGAGGAGTGCCAGGCCACCAACCTTCTCACGCAACCTCATGTGTCAGACAAGCCTTTCTCCTCATTTGGAGATCTGCTGGTCAGCCAGCGTACACCAAACTCCTTTCCTCGCTATCTTTACTTTAGTTGAATAAATGAGCAGGGGTTTTTTGTTGGGTTTTTTGGGGGGTTGGTTGATTTTGGGGAGTTTCCTGGGTTTGGGTTTGCTGTGGGTTGTTTTTTTTTGTTTTTTGTTTGTTTTTTTTTTTTTACCCCCTATACAAAATTAATTGAAACTCCCTATGGATTACAGTGGGGACAGTTTACAGCAATCCCGTTCTTTGATTCTTTCACTCTCTTTTTTTTCTTTTCTTCCTTTTTTTTTTTTACCCTTGTATTAAGTAGACAGGCTGTTGTTGCTGTAACATGATTATCAGTACCACCATATGCCTTAAAATCTCACTTGCTCTAGCGGGATGAGATTATCCAGCACTTGCAGCGAGCACCCAGCTGCAATAGCATTGTGTGAAATAGGTGTGTGCGCTGCATTGATCAATGCTAATGGAAGCACAAAGTTCCCCCATGGTAAATCTGTGGCTGGCAACACTCTAATTAAACCTTCCTTTGAAAATAAATGAGAGGTCTGTAATTTTGGCCTCTTGTTCGGAAGGGCATGCTTTTATTTAGGGATTTTTCCAACTTAAATTTTTAGGAGGTTTTATAAAAGCCTGAAGCAGCACAAATGTCTGAATCATCTGTCTTTCTCCTTTTAAACCTTTGGTTTAGAAATTATTTCTCTAAAAGATAATGTGTAGCAGCAGCAGAAGAATACAGTTTCCTTCTAACTTGAGACCAAACCTCAGAGTCTCTCCTAAAGTGAAGCCCAGCTACTTTAAAGCTTTCAGGTGATTCAGTAGTTCTGTTCTTCAAGGGTGGTGTGGGAAAATAACAATTAGTTTTTTTTTAAAATTGCATGAATGTACTTGAAAGTTAGCATAAACCCAGTATTATGAAAATAAAATACGGTTTACCGTGCATAATTTTTATCTGTGTTGAGGCATATTCCTTACATCTTCAGTAGACGTTGATACAGGATTTCTGCATTGCTTATTTTCCTCTAATATGCAAAGAGCACTATCTCTTAAGAAGCAGCTTTCTCTTTCGTTGCTTCGTCCAACTTAACTGGTTGGTGTGCATCTGTGTCTAGGACGTGGTTGCGTTCCTACTCCTCATTTCCCCACCTCTCTTGTAGAAGAGGCGTTCTGGGCGTGTGGCCTTCAATTCCTTATACGCTGCTCTGCGATCGTCCTAATTTGTTGTGATAAGAGTCTGTCCTTCCTCCCCCTCGTCGTGCCTTTGCAGCTGGAAATAATCTTTCCCTATACAGTGCTACCATTGAAACTTCTCTCCAGCAGAAAACTACAGCAAAAGGTAGTAACAGCAGAATGCAGTTGGTATCCTTCATGAGTTGTTTTTATTATTCACTAGCGACATGACTTTGCTTAGACCTAAAATGCTCTATAAATGTGCTCTCACTATGGAATGTGAGTTTACATATGGGGAGCTAATGTGAAATAACCAAAATGTCCCGGCAGGCCAACAACTCTTAAAGAACTGGATTTTGGCGCACGTTCTTTGCAGCTTTATTCAAGCAAGTGCCGGAGAAGGAACTGCAATTATTTCGGCAATTTCATAGTTAGGAAAATAGAAAAAAGAAAAGCAGCCAGAAAACCCCCAAAAGATCAAGTTTTAGTTAAACATGGGATTTTGCTCTTTACTGCAAAGGTAATAGAGCCTCCGTGGAAGGTATGTTCCATCTTGGACTTCAGATATTTTGTTTAAAAATAAAAAAATCTTTAACAGTCTTCCATGTTTGTTCTGGTAATGCTTCTATTGGTTGTAATTGGAATTTTGTGAGAGCTGGAGCTTGGCCTGATAACAGACACCAATATAAGCACTAATTTAGACAGTGATGCAAATTTTTAAACCACCTTATGTTTCATTAATAATGTGGGAATTATTTTGTTTATAGAAATAATTTAATTATTGGCCATATTCATTTTGAACAGAGATGCTTTAAAATTACCAGCATGAACCTAATTAGCTGTGTCGTAGATAAGTGGTGCTCTTTGTTACAAGCTTCCTCTTTCTTGTGTTTTCTGTGCCTGGAGGGAATGCTGAGGACAAGGAATTGAAATCCTCATCTAGAGTGCTGTTAAAGGCAATTAAATGGAAATTCTTATTCACTCCCCCTTTTTACTGGAATTGAATGTTCATTTTCATGGTAGCGCTTTCTTCTCCTTGTCTATAAATATTTCCTAGCCGTCACATTTAGGGATATTTTTATTCCTTATTTATAAAAATGCCTAAGGCCTCACGCCGTGGCATATCGATTGAAATCGGCACAATATGTACTGGGGCTGCAGAAGCACGGCCATCTCTGTAGCTGAGTTGAATGTAAATGCTCATTTCCCCCAGTACTTTCTGATGGCTTTGTTGATTAGCATCTGATATATGAATTTCAACAGGCCTGTAGGCACTGTAGGGATCTATTGAGAACAAACGGAAGACGTCCACACTGTGCACGCTTTTATCCAAAGCTTCCTTGGGGAAAAGACTATGAATTGTTTACATTTGTCCCACTGCTCTGCGTCTGTAAACAGTATTACTTTTGTTTTCTATGTATCTGATCTCCTCAGTATGCCTGGCATAGATAAAACCTCTGGCACGTTTGTTTGCAAGTCTTTTTTGCAATTTACATCTCTCATGCACATATTAACTTACATGACTTTACCACTGCACCAGCATTTGCATTATTATTGAATTGAGTTGATTACAAGTAAGCTGGTATTTTGCAATAAAGTTAAATGCTTTTTGCCTTTGGGAGGTAACA
Source organism: Rissa tridactyla (assembly GCF_028500815.1). Taxonomy (NCBI): domain Eukaryota; kingdom Metazoa; phylum Chordata; class Aves; order Charadriiformes; family Laridae; genus Rissa; species Rissa tridactyla. The sequence goes on from NC_071466.1 coordinate 153,866,204, forward strand.
AAACAGCTCTTCAGGTAACATGTATGGATTTCTCATAGCTACCTATACTGTGCTCATAATTATAGTATGTTGTATCTTAGATCATGAATGGGTGTATCATAATAGTCCTTTTCACTGTGTAGCAGATACTGTCCTCTACATTTTTTTGAATGGAAAGTCGAGGAACAATTTTCTTAAGGTCATCTTAAGTGTCTATAGCAAAGCATGAATTGAAAATAACAGTCCTTTAAAGTTTAATTTTCACCTCTTTCAGAAGGCTGACTGAGCTCCTAAGAACAAATAAGGAACCCCCAGTTTGTCAGCTTGCTTTAAACAGTGTACAAAACTTTTAGCATTTTTTTCTACAATATGGGGCATATGAAATAAATGGCATGTTGTTACATTAAAAAAGAAAAAAACCAAAAAAACCAAAACCCAAGCAAACACACAAAAATCCTGTTCATGTTGTGTGGCACAGAGCATAAAACCGATCATCTTGAGTCTGGAAGCCATGAAATGACCAATGCTCAGACAGTTGCTTGGGTACAACTGAATTTTGATCAATTATCTCATATTCCATTTGACCAGGTGACTGGTTAAGTCTAGGGACTTTGCTGTTCTGAGCTGAAAGAGGAATTAGTGATGGGATCGTGCATATTTCTATACTCTATTTCTTTGTAGGAGAGACCAATATCCTGCTTTCTTCAATGCAGGAGGAATTAGACAAATGGGATGCTTCTGAAGCTGTGAAACAACAAGCTGTTTCCAGCTAGCCTGTCAACCCAGAAGTTCATGGTCTAGTTTTCTTCCCTATATGCCCATGCTGATTCAGGCTGTGTTCTCAATCTGTTTCTGAGTTTTCAATCTGTTTCCCTGCATGGGCTGTCCATCTCATATGCACACAATACCTATTATATTCCTCCTTCTCTCATTATTTTGACTAAATGTGCAGCTGCCTGTGTTTTGATTGCAATATGCCTATTATTTGCATTTGAAGACTTTCATCACTTCAGTATTGGATTCCAAAAGAAAACCTATTGACCTCTCGCAGCGATCTTAAATGAACATCAGGAGGTCGTGTCAACTACACAAAGATTTAATCTAAATTCTGAACACATTTTAGAGGCATAGAACTTTCACACTTTTTAAGAAAACAGACATAACATGACTGGAACCCATCAGCCACTTCTGCAAAGGGTGCTCTTTGTGCTACCAAGAAACTCAAGTCGGGTTTAGATTCAGCGCCTACCTACTGTGCTCTTCAAGAATAAAACACAGTCCTCGTCCAAGACCCCGGACAATCTGCGTACCTGAAGTGTGAGGGAGCAGGGAATGGCAAAGAGCCATGTGATCCGAACCAAGCGCTGAGCGTACGCCTGTAAGAAAGCCCACGGAGAGAGAGATTCCCCGTCTGGCTGAATGCTGGCTTGGATTGGCTCGCGCAGAAGCTGCTGCGTGCAGGTTGATGTCAGCAGGGTGTAAAATAATGGATGGAAGTTAAGGAAATAATGTGATGCGGCTCCATTTAGACACATCTCGGGGTGTGGGGGGGGCAGTTTTGTACCAGCTAGTTTTGAGGGAAGGGCTGGAGCCTGCTCAGCCCCTCACGCACCCTCGCCCCATTCAGCCTTGCCTGGAGGGGGTTTCCTCCCAGACCTGTGTCTGCCACTGACTGCTCCTCAGCAGAAAAATGTCAGAGAAACCTGAGCTTTGGTTAATGAATGGTGAAGAAAGGAAAAAAAAAATTACATAGTACGCTTAAAAAAACCAATAAATCTCTCATCTGAAAGAGAGACACAGAATGGCAAGTGTCTAAGGGAATATTAAGAGGTAAGTGGGCATTCAATTTGTGCCACAAAATGAGGCCTATCCCTGACAATTAACCACAGTGAGGCGTCTCTAGCAAAGATTTCCATCTGTGGTGCCATACTGACATTTGCCTAGGAAATATGCTACCATCTTGGATAACACCAGTCTGCTTTTTCCCTGCTTTTGTGTTAGCAATGTGGAGGTAACTAATACATAATACATTCTGCTTTGCAGCAAGTTAGCAGCTGAAATAGGTAATCACTTGAACAAATTCAATGCTGTTGCATTATGCATCAGAAAAACTACATTAAGTGTCAAAGCCATAAAGGTAGGTTGTCTGCTCGTCCTGATAGCAGTCAGGTTGTGTTTTATTGCTTATTAATCATCACAGAAGAGTGAGTTTCTATGCAAGCAATTCAGAATTCCTGCCCCAGGAGGTGGCTAGTAAAAATAAAACTGAAACTCAGAAATAGCATCCTTTATTTTACCTACTTACGTTTTGAGACGATCTTTTGCTTACGTGCTGCTTTCTACACCTAAATTAGACATCTGGCTTCTTTTCCTTTTTTTTTAAGTGCTAGGTATAATTTTCATTTTACAGACATCATTTCGTGTCACTCACTGCACAACAACTTTCTATGGCTGTTTATATTTGTCATATAAATATTTTTACATATGTTGTTTGGAGCAATTGTATTTTTCTATTGCTGTTCTACAACTCTGTGCCCATTTTGTTCACTGCATTATTTATTTCATGCCAGTTTGCTTCCGACACTGGAATTTCCATCTGGGGTTATTTAGAGTTCAATTGCAAATGGCCTTTTCCTCAAAAGTTACGCCTTTCTCCCCGATCAGGCTGACCTCTTACCTGTGCATGCCACCGTTGCCATCTTTTATCATGCACTCAAACAAATATTGATCCTCGTTTTAGCGTTCTCAAAGTTCAAATTTTAAGACACCCCTAAAAAGTCACGATACTGCTATACATTTCTCAGGTCTCAGAATACATATACAGCGCTTAATGGCACCTTGTTTCTCAGCTTTTATGACCAACTTACAAAAAGGTACCTCCTAACTCAGTCAACAGCACCCTTTGAAGCAAAGTCTTGAGAGAAGTGATGGCACTAGTATAAGGTGAAATTTAGACTGCTCTCTGTCAGGACAGTCTTTGTAGCTGACTTGAGGTATTGCCCCTGCCCTGGGAGGGGGTTTCTCAAGGGAATAGAAGCCATAAAGGGCTATACAGCCCCCTCTGAGTCCTGGTTTGAATTTGGAAGATTTGGTGCCTTGTCAGAGAAGCTCTGCTATTTGATTGCTGAAACTAAGAGCCACCAAGGGACCAGAAGTGTTTTCTGAGTGGTTTTAACGGGCAGTCACAGCAAGCAAGGCAGCACCACACTGACAAGAGCTGCAGTAATTAACTAATACGTCTGCAAGATACAGGACAGCACCCATCCAAAATGGTAACATAGAAACAATGCAAACGAGTCAGTTGGGCACCATTCCCACAGTTACAACCACAGTTCTTTGCCTCTGCAGTTACTTCTTCATGGCTAGGTCAGAGAATTCCATAGCCTATGTTGATGTACGTGTTCTAATCTAGTTGAAAAGCATGGAAGAGTCTGGCTCTGCTTTTGCCATCCTGGCATCACCTGAAATTTGGTTTAGGGAGAAGCTGGTGTGGTACTAATATAGGTGACAAAGTATTTTTAGGCAGGAACAGCATCTCTCCAGGAGCCAAACTATATACCTTTGCTGTAAATATCTGACCAAAATATTGATTTCTTCAAGGGTGAGCACAGGGAACATCTGCTCTGTGTTTGCACAGAACTTCTCCCTTGGTGTCACATGTTATCAAAGGAAAGCTATTTCCATAGCAGGCTGGTGTTTTTCCCATTTCCATACCATAAGATACGCTCAGCAAACCAGTTTGTATCTGACAGTTGACCCAAATGCAAGTGAACTTTCATTAGAAAGAATGTTTGCCACCTTCTCATGTTTTGAGCTTCATCTGCTGTTTCTGCCTTCAACACCTGATGCCAATGCCAGTTGCATCCAATTCTCACATATGAATGTTTATGTTTGTGCCAAATGCCCTTCCAGTTTGTATCTTGTCCATCACTGGCTCTCATCAGTACGGCTTTCAAGCTCCTGGGGAACCTTTGGACTCTTTCCTGTCCAACGTGTTCCAGGAGGTAACTGTGAAGGCTGAAGTGGGCTGTTCCAGCTCTCCCAGGCTGCAGCCTGTTCGTGCTGCTGGCTGAGCCTGGGCGTTCGTGCGAAGCAGTGGTGTGAGGTGCGTTGTCACGTCCACGCTTGGAAACCAGGAGTTGTTGGAAGACAACTGCTGTGCCTGTTATAAAGTTAGTTGACCGGAAAAGTTTTTCAAGTCAAGTGACTTTTCCCACTGTAGGGATGGCTTCAGTCAAATAAGTGAGCATAGTTAATCGAAATATTTCTGTCATAGCAAGGTTATAAGGTTTTATAAATAAGTAAACGTATTAAGAAAATTATTAAAACATAAAATCAAAATAGAATACCTGTCTACTAGCTGGTGTGTATGTATGGGTTAATTTAAAAGTGATCAATCTGATGGAAGGCCTTAAGTGGGCATGTCTGGAAAGTTTAAACTTCTTGGTATTCTATACAGGGCATGAAATACAGAAGCAGGACTTCTTGCTTGTTTTTTAATTAAAAGGCATCTCGCGTTCCTCTCCTTGTTACATGGATCTGCATAATTTCCATCTATATGGAAAGAGACTTATGCTTCCCTTATATCCTTCCCCTGATTTTTAACATACTGATAGCAGTTTAAGAAAGAAAATGACTAGTATAATATAGAGTAATGTTCAAATCTGGTTTCATAGGAAAAAATGTTTAATTTTCTCTGACATTTTCTGTTGTCATAGGTACAAGGAAATGTTAAGTGTGCAGTAATTTTCTGTTACGCTACGCACCCTCCCCGAAATCTGCATCCATGGCCATCCTCAAACATCACACGTGTTAAAATGCACCCTCAAAGTACCTTTGAGGAAAATATAGTGTGTACCTGGAAGGCCGTCATCACTGTGTACTGGTGTTTACCGACAGTGCTTTAACTATAGCTCTCTAGTAGACAGGGCTCCAGCTCCCATTCTTCATGAAGTTCTCCAGCCCTGTCAGTCCTACCTGCTGCTCTGCTGTGTTTTGATTTTTCCTCTGGATATGTGACCTTTACATTTGTCTTGTAGGGCCTCTATTGCGCTGGTGCTTTTTGCTTAGTCTCAAATTAGGAACAGTGAACCATTGAATATAAGTATATGTAGAGTAAGATATAATTTATTAGCAGTGTTCCTGAAACAGTCGTCTTAGATCCACAGATATAGTGACTGAATCAGTGCTTAACAGTTTCATTAAATTGGATTTCTTGTTATTTGGAAAATCCTATCCGGCAAGTTGCTGATGCTTGCTATTTCAGTAACTCGCAGTCTTTTGAGAAGACAGCTGGGTTAATACATTATTGAATATTTTTAGAATCCTTTAATGCTGAGTTCACAGGATTCTCTAAGTGAAGTAGACTTAAAAGCTAAAAAGTTTTTGAACAGGGTTTTGCTTTGAAGTTTCTAAGAGGCTGCTTCAGTCCTAGTGCCAGTAAAACTTAGAACATGTTCTGAAAAGCTATAAATACTGGCAGTAAAACAATGGGTTTCATTTGGCAAGTAATTCTGTCGATGGGAAGGCAAAGCAGGCCACTGCTTACAGCGGGTGCAAATACCGCTCTGCTTTGTGGTTTCATAGGACTGGGTAGAAATTAGGCCTTTGGGGAGAATTTCCCACTGAAAGTGCATATATTACCATGATTTATAATTCTCCTATATTGGGGAAAAAAATTACAACTAGTGGTCTTTCAAGACGCTCTTTCGAACACACTCTCTTTGAATTAAGATATAGGAGAGAGCTTTTGCCTGTGTTAGGCTAAATGTTTTTAACATTGGAGGCCTTGTTTTGGCTTTTTCCAGAATTAGGCCATGTAATTTTCAACCAAGTCTATTTTTAAAGGTAATACAAACAAAACAGGTTTTGCTTTTGTTTTACTTTACAATAATTATTTTATTACCGTTATATTTTATTTTTATATTATTTTGTGTTATTACATTATTTTTTATGTTATTATATTGTTGCAGGGTTTTCCCCTCTGTCTTTCATTGATAAATGATATCTCCATCACTTCCACTGTTGTGGCTTGTACTTTGCTTTATTCCAGGTTGCTTCAGAGCCGTCCAAAATAACATCAGAAATTATCACTGAGAAATACTGCCTTATTAAGCTAGCAACAAGAAGAGGAAGAGAATCACTCAAAATTACCTATATAATTAGAAACTTCTTGAATACTTAAATATTGTTTCTTTTCAGTAGAAGCAGAAAACACTGAGTACAAATGAGATGAAGGGGCTGTTAAAGTCCATGTTTGGCTTACCAGCGGTGTAGATGGCCACTGCTTGATACTCAGCTCATTTATCTTTCTTTCAAGTTATGGGAAGCTCTTATCCATAACATGGAGTCAGCTCCTATAATAAAAGAATATTAAAAGTGGAAAGCAATTTAGAAAGATTTGTCAGCTATTTATGCTCTTTAAAACGAAGCAAACCGCGTGTTTATTTTGCAGAACTGGAGAAGAAAGGAATGGACGAATTATCAGCTGGCCTCATGCAGGAGACCTAAACACTGGTGCTAATTAATGGCTAGTTAGAAGAGCACCATCTTGATCTCAGTGGAGGTCGCCTGGACAGAGGCCATAAATGCATACTGCAAACGAGAACAGCTTCAAGATGCTTCACTTCAGCTAAATGAGATGGTGGCCCTCAGCTGCTAGGAAGCTGCTAAGGCAGTATTTATTAGGTCAGAGTTTGGGACTCTCAGATCTATTGAATTCCCGCTGGCTATACATCTGCTCGTTATTGTTGATAATTTTTCTAGGCCTTCAGTAGTTTTATACTGTGCGCTGTTTTCCTCTTGCAGGCATTCGGACAGTCCTTCTCAATTCACCGCAAAGTGGCTGAAGATGGTGAAACACGTGAAGAGACTCTCCTCCAGGAGTCTGCATCAAAAGAAGCTTATTACCTTGGGAAGATTTTGGAGATGCAGAACGAGCTGAAGCAGAGCAGGGCGGTGGTCACCAACGTTCAGGCAGAGAATGAGAGACTCACTGCTATTGTCCAAGATTTGAAAGAGGTAAATGGGGGTGTGCAAGGAGCAAGGGAGGTGAATTTTCTTGGAGTATCGTGGATGGCGTGGTTCGGAGTCATGAAAATACTACAAGAAGTAAAAACGCTCACCTACCTTTCTGTGATCATCCCAGAAACCACCTGGCCTGAGAGGGCTGCAATTTAGAAAGGAAAAAAATGTAGCTTTTCTAAATTTTTAAAAAACAACAAAAAACCCAAATATAATAAAATCCAATTCAGGAAGCTATAATTTCCAAAGTACTCTTAGCATTCGCATTGTATTTTATAGGGCCTACATATAAGTGAATTTAACGCAAACACATTTTCTGCACACTTCTGATTCATCAAGCTCCTCTTTCTCAACATTCACATCATTTCTCAGGTATTCTAGATTGGCTGGGGTCAGGTAGAGGTTTCACCAGTTCTCTTCTACTGTAGAGCAAAATTAAAATGCACGCTCATGTTTAGAAAATGGGCAGTAAGGAAGTCAAATGTAGTTATTGGCTATGTGGCACACAGTTGTTATTGATTAACTTCAGTGGAGAAATTAGTAATATTTAATAAGTTGTAATTTTTCCTTTAAATTTGGAAATTTAGAGAGAAGATTTTTTACTTGCTGTTGCTTCAGTATTCCAGGTAGTGGGGTACTGAACTAATTTTACTAGTTTATTCTTTCCATGTTGATGGTTAGTTTGCACAGTCCATGTAACGAAGCTTGTAACATGATTGTACACCAGATGAAGGTGACTCTGTTTCCCTCATCTTTACTACCAAACTGGCTCTTGCTCATGTTCTCATAGACTCACTAAGATGTGTGCATTCCACCACTCTGTCCAGTACTAATTGTGGCGAAATGGAGGATAAGGAATGCTGACTCTCAAGACCCCCCATCACCTGTCCTGGGTTCCTTATAGATTTGTGACCATGTGCTTGTTTTGATTGTGCCTTTTGTGCCCATATCTATTGAAATCTTCTGCCTCTCCAGCTTGTCCCACTCCTGTGAGTCATTGTGCAGCACTGCTGATCTATTTGTTCCTCTCTAGTCTCCTGCCCTGGGCATAGGCTGGTTTTGCAATCTCAGTGTCAGAAGTTGCACGTGAGTCTACTGTGATCTTGATGGCCTGTTCATCGAGGTGCCTTCAGTGCATACTTTTCTTTTATCCCTCTGCCATTTCTTCTAGTGCTTTCACGCACACGTTTATACCTCATTCATACCAGTCTGACTGTTTCTCTTACAAACCCCTAGAGATTCAGTTTTCTAAGCAGAATAACTACACACAAAGGAAGGCAGCACTTGGAAGTAACCCCACATCTTCCCTGCTTTCCCCAGAAATGCCTCGACCTAGGGTCTCTCCCCAGTGTCCAGCTGCTGGAAGAGATCTTTCCTAGGTGATTCTGCAAAAAAGCTGCGTTCATGTGAATTCAACAAATTAACAAATTTATCGTGTTTACTGTAGCTGAGTGGAGTGGCATCCTTTTAACCTATAAAAACTGCTGGGATGGAGTCTCCCTGGGCCTGGGTCCTTTACTGCCATTGAACGTTCTTATTTAATGGTTTCACTGAACTTGCCCATAATACAAGTGAGGTTTCAGTAAGAAGTAAATATATGCTATTTATTCACAAGATCCAAATGAAATACATGATTGTAATTGCTGTTGCAGTAGTTAACAAAAAAAAAATAATCAATTTTATATCTACTCATCCTAAAAGCTTCTTGGGTAGCAGGCAACCAGCTACTGACACACCTACCTATTTGGTTAAAGATTGCAGGCAAGCAGAGTCCTGATGACTTGGGGTTCAGTCACAGATGAACAACCAAGTTAAAGAAAACACACATTTGTCTTTTGTACTTAATTCCTTCCTCTGGGGTCTCCTTGGGATTCCTTCAAATGCAAAGCTCCCTTCCATTGTCTATCATGATTATTGATCTGTAAGTTACTCAGGAGGCAGCTTCAGTACCTGTCCTCCCTAGAATATTGATTGTCCTCATTTATTTGGAGATAATAGTAACCCTTAGTGTGAGACCAGCTGCAATTATTTCCTGTTCTAATGCTAAATAGAAACAAGCCAAAGTAGTTAATTGGAGTGCAAGAAAAGAATTTACTTGAATAAAAATAATGCTGATAAACTGTGTGTTATTATTAAGATGATATTGGACCCTGAGTATAAAGTCCTTGATTACGTTGAACTCTTATTTTGTGGAACTAGAATCAATGTATTTAAACATAAATGGGATTAGTGCGGTCAGTTCATAACCAAGCTTACACCAGACACTATTATGATTAATTACTTGAATATAATAAAAGATAGAGGGTGATTGACGCCTACCTCAGGCTGTTAGGGATCTTGTCACACTGAATTACACGGGTATTTCACCTTGTGCTGAAAGGTGTCTCGCCCTTATACCCAGCTCAGTATACCTTGATCCAAACATATAAATCCTAAAGCAGCAATGTCCAAGTGTCTGCAGAAATGAGATGGCCTTTTATTGTAAGCATTTATGAACTTTGTCTGCTTGGTTCTGTGTACTGCTGATAGGAAAAGGCAGACTTGGCTTACTACAAATCTTGACAATCACGAAGGTGGAAAAGCCCCATTTTTTAAAAATTGAATGTCTGGTACATTTTGGGGTAAAGACAGTTATTAGAAGCTGCCACAGGTAGATTGCTACAATGAGGAAATCATTTGTCTCTTTGAAAATCTAGTTGGAGAAAAAAAATGGAAGAAAAAAGGATGGTCTTTGTCAGCAACTGTACTGAGTGATGTAAAGATAGATTCTGGATGTAAGTTACTTTAATGTATGCTGTCTCTTCCCCTCCCTGCTTCACTCCGCCAAGAGAATATGCTTTATACTTGTTTTTTAAACCCTACTGAAATATCTTGTAAGCTAAACCAAAAACTATTCACGTCTTTCACCTTCAGACTTAATACAAAAGGTTTGAAAAACTGCTGTGTGGTTCTGGAAATGGTGTTTTTGCATAGATGACAAGTTTATGGTATTTTATCCATACACTCAGTCCCTTATGATACTGAAGACTGATGGCTAGGTTTTCAAAATGTGACCACTGTTATTGGTACCACATCCCTAAATAACACAGTCGGTGCTTCTCCATTCTGTCGTGGGAGTTCTCCTCCAAATATGTTCTGCTTTCTGAATTTGCACAGAAATCCATAGTCATATGAATGTGTATGAGCATTTTGTGAAGCATCAGAATACTCTTGCATGAATGCTGATGACTTTTAGGAATCTTGGGAATTCCATCGCCCCAGAGTTTAAAAATTCATGTATTTTTGCAAGTATCTGCCGTATAGTCACAGCTGATGTCTGCAGGGCAGCTTGACCTGGATCTCTCTTGCTATAAAAGTGAATATATCAGGCTCAGGTCTCTGGAGATTATGCATCTCAGTCTGGGAAAGCAAACAAACTGATTTCAATGCTCATCACGAGAAAAAGACGTATTTGTTTCACCCTGATGGTGAAGGATGAACCAGGAATCTCCGTACACAGGTGGCTTTCTAGATTCATGTTAAAATTATCAAAACAGTAAAACACTGGCAGCATTATTTTTGATGTAATAAAATCCTCAGAGTTTTGGATAGGAATACTATTAACTATCATCTAACTAAATAAAGTATACATTTTCGAAAGCAGGTAGCCGTTTTCATCCTTTTCTCCCACCAAGACATCAGACTGGGAATGTAGAAAGTTATTTGGAGATACTTAAAAGTGCTGTAATCTAAACCAAAAAAATACACTGATCTTAAAACTGAGGCCAGAGAGAGAATTTTTTAGCAGAGACCAGATTTTGTGTATGTTACGCATCACAGTTTATGGTAGATGGCTCTCTGTGTGGAGAGATCAGTATGGTTATTAGCTCATTTAACCTTTTCTAACCGCATACGAATTGCCTGCCTTCATTATAAATGTTTAAAAAAAATACTCTTTTAAAAACATATTTTAAAAATTCAATCTTTTATAATTTTCTAATTCTCTGGTGTTTTTTTTTTTTCCTATTTAAAAACACTTGGATTACTTATAGTCGGGAGATGAGTGACTGGTTCTTCCATTTGTGCCCCTGAAAAATCTTTCCTTATGATAACCATAAGCACTTTATAGATGGATAGAGAAGATGAAATCATTACCTTGAGAAATTGATAACTGACAAAGGTGGTTACGCAAGCACAGATAAGCCAGCTCAGAAGTTGGAGCAGAAAGTTCTTGTGATGAGATCAAATTTCTCCTTCATGAGGAGGCTGAATGCCTTGGAGCTGGGCATGTGACTCAAAACAGGTGGCAACTGGAGGGGGAAGAGCATGAAGCAAAGAGGGGAAGCAGGTGAAAGCATAGAAAATGGAGATGAAAGATGATGGCACAGTTTGAGTTTTGTAGGTGTTATGAGACTAGATTAGGAGTTGTTTGAAGTGGGTAGATGAATGCTTTTGTGTCTGACGGTGGCAGGTATGGGTCAGCTTTTTCTTGCCAGCAAGATTAGTGAGAAGGAAGAGGAATAACATAGGAAAGTCAGGAAGCAAAGGGTTAAAACTCATAGGCCATGCTACTAAGCGTTACTGCAGCAGCTGCTGGGATTGCAGAAAGAAATCTGCACCTGGGTACCTGCAGTCCAGGAGATAACAGATGAACGGGGAGGTTTATGTGATGGCAATGTTAATGGGCCCTGGCAACAGCAGCACACACCTGGGCTTCCAGAGGGGAAAAACAGGGATGAGGGCAGTGGAAAAGTGGGTGGGGAGAAAAATACAAATTGCTCAGGCATTATGTGCTGAAACAAGGTGAAAAAAAAAATCTAGGATGAAGTTGTGCAGCCACGCTGCCCTTGAAGTCAATAGCTAAACTTTTATTCACTTCATCAGTACGAAGATCTTGTACTTCATGCTAATCAGGGAACATATGGGTGTGATAGCCTGCACTTTTTTTGAGGGGAACCTATGTATGATGCACGGCGTGAGCACTTGTGCTGAGTGAATAATTATAAGAAGTTTTACTGATAGTTATGGCCATTTCAGAAGTGCAGCCTATTCAGAAATGCTAAGAGGCCATGTCTGCATTCTGAAAATACAGGAGAAATGGAAAAAATTTACAAGCATTGTGTTCAAGTTGACTCTTATCTAAAAAAAATACTATTAAGAACTGGTATTTCTATATTAAATATACCTTCAAGCAATTCCTAACTGGCTATTTCCTATTAAGAAATTACAATTTCTCAGTCTGAAGAGTTAGGGTTTTTTCTCATTTTTAACAACTCAGAGTAAAGCCTGAAAATTTGAAATGTGAATATTATCTAGTGTAAACTAGATTCTGCTTCTGCTGACCAATTTCGTGTTCTTGTTTTGTTGCGCTAGGGTTAAATTGTAACAGGATTTGGGTATATAGTGCTTCCTATTTAATGGAGGATGTAGTTAGATGCAAAACTGAGATCCTTAATACATTCAATTGTTACCCGCTCCTGGAGTGTCCTACAGTTGTTATCAAAGCATATCCTCAAAGTGGTCAGTAGTAATTAAAGTTGAGAAGCCGTGTGCGTATTCTCACAGATAATGAGGATTCTATCCTTGATTCTGTCAAGGATGAATTAACGAAAGAACTCCTAATCAAGAAAAGCAAGTATTGTTGTTATTCTTGAGGAGGAACATATGAGCATATGGACTTTGAAAATGCTACATGTTTTGAAAAGTTTAGTCAACTTGGCAGAATAGTGAAGATTTTGAGTGTCCTAAGCTGAACTACCTTCATTACAATACTAAAAAGAACACCCATAGGTCAAGAAGATCCTAGCCCAGGTGAAGAGCATTCCCCTGAGCATGCATAGTAGCTATAACTTGATTGTGCAACCATATGTAAATTACTAATTAATCAAATATAGGTAGGAGGCACTACTATGATAATGATGTTGTAAAACGTGTATATAAACCATGTGGAGAGTCGCGTTTGGTGTGCTTGACTGGTCGGAAACCATCAAGCACCCAGCCTACTGCAACTCTTAAGTAAATAATCAATGTCTCGTCCTGGCATGTAAGATTGGCTGTTGCGCACCGGGTAACGAATACAATTTTTTGGACAACAGTTGTTCGGTGCTTGAGTTTCCACCTGTAAAATTTTCTGCCCATGTAAAAGTCTGTTTCCAGATGCATTCAGGAACACCTCTGATTTGGAGTGAGGTCTGTTACTACGCTGTTGTTGGATATTGAGCACTTCTGTACATGCTATTGGGATCCTCCAAGGAGATGTTTCTGTAGCTGACCTCATCTCCTAGTGATGTCCTTCCACTCTTTGGTTCTGTGATTGTGGCAAGGTTTGGGGGTCCATTTTTTTCTCTGCCTGAGGGATTATGAATCCACTTCTCCCTCTGAAGAATGTGCCGTAGCAGTCAGTTGGCAGGCTCTTCATTTCTTCAGATGAAGCTGTTCCCCTTTGTTGGGGAATAGTTAGAATTTTGTGGGTCAGGGAGAGGGAAAGTGAGCAAGCTCATAAGAATGACTGTAGCCTAAAGGCTAAGCCACTCAGCTGGGAACAGGGAACTAGTTCTAGTCCCTATTTCAATTAATGTTTAATAAGAAATACTTAAATATTAATTGGGGCAGAGACCAGAACCCCAGTCTCTCCTCTGAGGTGACAGCCCTCAGAAAAGGCTGTCTTCATCTCTCAGAGAGCGTGTGGTCTTCAGCCTGGATCTCCCATGGCTAGTGGTTTGACTATTGATCTCTTGGAGGGAGGTAGCTCCAGGTTACTGAGTAAGGTAACTTACTCTGTGTTGAAGAAAGATGGAAAAGGTAAGTCCAGGAGAGGAATCACTGCTATGAACCATGTACAGGTACCTTTTAACAGCTTGGCCATAGTGACAAAGCTCTCTTAGAGGGTAGCGAGCTCTCTTCAATATTATTAGCTTGCTTCCCCTTTCAGTTGTCTGACTTTCTTCGTGCGTAGAATAGGGAACATGTGATTGTGCTGTGATGATTATGCTAGACAGTGGAGTGATTTAAGTAACTGCAGCGTTGACTATGACAATGCATGCAGCATCCTTCCATGATCTCCCCCTCCCTCACGGTGTTGTCCTGTGCTTCATGATGGCTGCATCAACAGACTTGCCCCACTAAATCTACTGAACAATGGAAGTTTCTTTCGGCATTTCCACTGATTAAATAAAGCCTGTGTTATAAATATATTTATCTTCTTACTAACAGTATGGTGGTACTTGCAACAATAGCTTCATTTCCAGAGGGAGAATAAGTAAGGAAATATGGTGAAGTATTCAGAGTGGCCATTGGTAATGGTGTCTTCATCTTAATGTACCTTCATGCAAGCACTGCTTTTTGACAAGAAGCTGTAGGAATGTGATGCCAGAGCAGCCCACGGAGATGACTGAGGGACGTCAGAGCTGCCTGAGAAAAAAGGTGCAGCCGAGGCATGATAAAGAGATGACAGAACTGTTCCTCTTGTCAGGAGAGTTCTGTCATCGCAATTGAGGGTAGTATTAGCACAGTCACTCTAATTGACTATATTTACATTCCTTTGTTGTGCAAGTTTCCTTCAACTGGCTAGAACTGGCTTTGAATTAGGCTTAGAATGTAAATTCGTTACTTTGCCCCCTGGGAGATGTTTTTATTTTGTCTCTCCTGTTTTTAGAAAAGCCTGCTGAAGGAAGATTTTCCAGCTTGCTGGTGCCTAGCCACCCTCATAAATTTTTCTCCCTACTTTGCTGACAGTGCTAATGGGTGGGTTTTTTTGTCTTGAGAGGCTGAAAAGTTTGCTAAAAATGCGTTGTTTCCTTCTGCTTTCAGGAAAAGTTTTGAGATTGACCTTAATCTTAGTTATCATGTAACAGCATAATGTTCTGTAACATGGGGAATTTTATTAGATGTTGCTGACCTGCTTCAAATGAAACTCTGGTGTATACTTGTGTCTTATCTGGACCTCTTTAAAAACACGTTAAGTTTCCGTAAGCTGTCAGGTGTTAATGGTTTTCCTGTGGAGGCACTTAACTTGTCTGTGCTTTACCTAGACTGGAGAGAGCTGCAGGACGTCTAGGGGCTTTAACTTCAACAGGGTGGAGGGTGACCCTGTCCTTGCTCCAAATTCCTGACCTCTTGACAGGGTCTCTGGAAAATCAGCAGTGCATGTTTGTAAGGGAGGGCCACCGGTGGGCCATCATTGGATTGACTGCAAGTGGTGCCCTTCACTATCACTGCAGGCCATGCCTCTAACCCACATTCTGTTTTTTCTTTTTGACACTTACACACACATTTCCATTCATCCTGTATTCGCATCAGTCTCACTGTTTCTTCTACGAGCGCCCACATCTGCTCACTTCAGAGTGATGTAGACCAAGGTGTAATCCCTGTAGAAGAGGTCCACTGCAGAGTTTCTCCTAACAGGCAGTGAAGGTTGTGTGCGGATGGCTTTGGTGACTGTTGTCATCACTGCCTGTGGCAGGAAAAGATAGCAGTAGACCAACTGAAATGTAAAACCTGGCTTTGCGACGTGAGGTTGTCTGGAAGGTACAAAACTGGGGAGGTCATCATCAATGGTGTTTGCTGACAAAGATTATTTTTTTTACTAATTTCCACATCTCTTGTACAGCGGTTTTGTGAGGGTGTTATTTTGTAGGGTTAGATACTGATGCTTGTTAAATGGTTTTCTCTGCCCTCTGCGTTTACTTTCCCTGTTCACCGAACTTTACTTCTGAAAAGAAACAAAATGGCTTTCGTTATGTCTTGGAGACAGAAAAATAAAGCAAGCCGTGACTTGTAATCCTACCAAATCTCTCCTCATGCGGTGAAAAAGATAGATATACTAGTAACTGATACAGTCTATCTGTCAAAAAAAGAGCTTTGCGTATAGGTCCTGTCCAGCGTAGACTGCTTCTCAGTGCCCTTATTAACAGATAAAGGCTTCATTAAAAATCTGTCATTCAACTCCATCTACTACTTAGTTACCACCAAATGCTTTTTTGTGGTTCTTGTTTCGCACATTGATCAACAAACCACTCGCTCCTGCAGGTGAAACTAGAGGTGGCCATGTAAGATTCACCCTTTTATTTCCTAAAATATAGTTTATAATCCTAAATTGCTATAATCCAATAATTGCTCATAAAATGATGGTATTCCTAAGTATCAACTGTAATAGAATAGGAAGGTCAACAGTTCAGGATAAATCCATTTTGTTGTGGCACTGTTTTCTCAGGGTAATTGTCAGCTCCTTGTTCTGCTGTTCTCGCCCTCGAATATACCCACAAGCTACCAAAAGCAGCTTTGGTTGGTTGTGTTTCCTGTTAATGAGCCCGGAACAATGACTTGGGATGCAAACTTGTGATCTGACACATGCATGACACTGTTTTCTTTGGCAAAGTTCAGGCATTTAGCTCTGCTGTGAATAACAGAGTCAAACAATGGACAGTGGGGAGGTCAAAAAAAGGCCAGGAGGGATAATGGAGCATAACCAAGAGACTGTTGCATAAATACACAGTGCCTTATTATAAACACTCAAATTCCCAGCCCCTTCTTTCAGAAAGGGTCCTTTGCAGGGCCTCAAATAGAAAATGAAAGAGTGTGTACTCTCAGCTGCACTCCGTAATCTCTAGGCAGTAATTAATCAAATCGGGGATCTGGCAGTGCTTGTTCTTACATAAGATCTGTGAAGTAATGACCCCTTATTTGCGCTAAGGTAGAGTTTCAAAGCCCTTTATATACACCCCTGTACAAGGGGTATTCAGCCTGGAGAAGAGAAGGCTCCGGGGAGACCTTTACAGTGGCCTTCCAGTACCTGAAGGGGGCCTACAAGAAAGCTGGGGAGGGTCTGTTTGCAAGGGCATGTAGCAATAGGATGAGGGGCAATGGTTTTAAACTAGAGCAGGGTAGGTTTAGATTAGACATTAGGATGAAGTTCTTTGCAATGAGGGTGATGAGACACTGGCACAGGTTGCCCAGAGAGGTGGTGGAGGCCCCATCCCTGAACGCATTCAAGGCCAGGCTTGATGAGGCTCTGAGCAGCCTGATCTAGTTGAAGATGTCCCTGCTTATTGCCATGGGGTTGGACTAGATGACCTTTAAAGGTCCCTTCCAACCCAACACATTCTATGATTCTATGAAGGTGTGGTATACCTTCATAGGTGGTATACCACCATGCTGTGGAGGTATACCTGGATTTAAAGAGGAATGAGACAAATGTCATGGAGGATGGGGCCCTCAGTGCTTCTTATATGTGGAGCTCCAGGCCCAGCAACCAGCTCAGAAGGTTTCTCAGGGAACACAGGGGACTGGGATGGGATGCCGGGGAAAGCATCGTCATATAATGTCCCTGTTCCTTGGGTGTTACCCACCTGTGAATGTCCGCTGCTGGAGGCAGGGTATTGGACTAGCAGCTCTCTGAACTGAGAAAATACGAGTTTTGTGTGGGCTCTACTTTTTTCTAAAATGCATAACTTTGCTGACTTGTTTTTGTTTCTAGATGAGGAAGCCCTCATAAGAACTGCTTGTGCTGACTCAGTCTTTTCAGGATTAATTTGCTGGTTAAGAATAACTTGGGCTTTTGTCTATTCAAGTGGTGTGGATTAAGACGGGTTTTGGCAGTGCTGGGATTAGCTGCGCTGCCAATTTTTAAAGAATCGTTGCAATGTGATCTGGACTCTGAGGAGTAGGAGCCCAGCAGCTGGGCTGGCTTGTGCTTTGTGACTTCATTCATTTGCCTGGGATTAAGCGGGAAGGGAAGAATACCCTGGGCGCCAGACTTACTCTGAAGCTCAAGTCCAAAAGCTTAAGCACTCTTCCAGATAAAGGAGAGACATAACAAGGAGAAGAAGAAAGTTTTGCTGAGAGTCCTCGCTGCCTGAGTGCATAAGCAAGTAAAGCCTAAGTTTCAGCGACACGTTGTCACTGATAAAGAATATTAAACAAAGAATGAAAATAAGTTTTTCTGTCCCTGTTTCAATTAGTTCCCTTTGATTTTTAAAAATATCCTGAGCAGGCTCCAATATAAAAAATGAGGAGGGGAAAAAAAAAAAAAAAAAAAAAGAGTTAAAGCTTCTCTGAGATACTGATGCTGTTCTTCCCGGTCATTCAGTGTTAGAATGTGCCTGGTAATTGTTGAATGTTTTATGCCTTCAGGACTCATTGGGGTTACAGAACAGTAATCTTGATGTATTCCCAGTTGTCAGTACAGAACCAGTGAGGTCATATTTCTCTTCTCCTGGGAGTCCCCGTGTGCGTTGTAGCTGTGCCTGACTTTACCTTCTGTTGTTGACTTTATCCTGTTCTTTGCCTATGGGTGCATCACTGCCTATTTTCCTAACCTGCTCCCTCCTAAACTTTTGACACTACTCGTGATTAAGCAGTGCAGAACTCGGGCACCCAAGAGTCATTGATTCAGAGATGAGACCCACCAAACAAAACTGCAAAACCTAACTATCTCTTCTGATGCTGTGATTAGTACTCGGACCTTGAGAGAAACTCATGCATGCTGATGACACGTGGACAATAATTATCAGCCAGGGTACTTGAGCTTCCACTTCTGTTCTTATTTGTTCTAAAACCTCATTTATTTTCAGTTTATTTTTTCTTGTCCTTTAATCACTGCTGATTTCTTTATAAGGGTTTCTCCTGGGATTTACTAGGTAATTTTGGGAAATGGAATCTACCTTTTCCTAGGGAAATGTCTTAGATACCAAGGCACAGAACATTGCTGGTGACCTGAACCCAGACGTGGATGATTTGTTAGGTGCGATCAGAGTGAGACTGAGCATGACGCCTCTAATCCATACCTCTGGATACTTAGCAATTAGCAAAAATTTCCTTTGCCAAAAAACCCAACAAACAAATAAAAAGGAAGAAGCCACATAGAATCAAAACCTATGAAACCCTGAGAGATATGAGAAAGGAGAAGTCTTTGGGGTTTGTAGTTTTGTGCTCTGTAGGATGGCATCCTCTCATTGGGCTTCATTCAGCTTATACCTTACAAACTGGTCTGCTCTGTGTGGCGATGTGATGCCATCCTTGAGTATGATCCTCTGTGGAGTAGGCTCTCTTCAATTCCCTCTTCTGCCTCAAAACCCCAAACTGATTACCAGTTTGGCACTGGTATGAAATCGTTAGTAAGTTCTTGGCTCCCATCATCCGTGTTCATTGTGCTTTCTGCAACAAGCTCTGTTCTCAAGGGGAAAAATATAAGAGGAAGATGACAGGACGGTGAACAGCAAGAAACCCAAATATGCCACCTCTTTTTCTCCCTTTGCCCTTATTACAATATATGAGACAAGCTGGTTATTTTTAGTTATTCTCAACAGTCAGTGCCAGTCAGCATCCAGGAGGAGGGCAGTGAGTCAGGCAGAGGTCAGACAGTGTTATCACCCTTTCATTGTGATGGTCAAATCCACTTTTAAGCTTCAGGATTGAGAGAAATGAACTTTTGCTGGCAAATGTTTTAAATGTGTACGTGCAGATGCTCATACACAATCAGAGCTTGTCTGCTCCTGTGAAGTTATTGTTCAAAAAAAACCCCATCAAATAGGTAGGACTAGATATGTGTGCAATTTTTGTCTTCACTGCTCATTCATTCTGCCTGTGTAGTCTTTCCTCTCCTTCTGAAGCACATTACGTTGGCTCTTTCAGCCAAACGTGCCTTGAAGGCATCATCATAGAGACGTGATTTTTCACTTCAGTGAAATGGTCAGGATGTCTGTTCTGATGCTGTCTGTGAACTATACGTGGAGAATCACCATGGCATTACAGTGTCAGCTTCAGAGTGAGGTGGGTTAAAAAGTGGGCCATTTCCCATCAGTCACGTGTACCTAGTAATGAAAATGGGACGCAAAAGCGATGCTGTTCACAAATGCAATACTGTGAGTTGTGGCTAATGATACAGGGTAGTTTACATTTGTTGCTCATATTCCCTTGTGTCTCATTTTCCCAAGTGAAGTAGAAACACAACAGCCGTGAGAAGGTACCAGATTCTGGTCTGTGCTTAGTAGCTGTACATGATTAAAATAGCAAGGGCAAAATTCTGGTCAATGTGGAGAAAGGAGAGTGATTCTTTCCCAAGCAGCTTCTGTCAACTGGTGTTTCATGTGCATTGACTATCTGCCCCTCCCAAATGAGGCATGCACAGATCTGCAGACAGATAAGCAGTGAAGAAAAAGTAAAAAATCTAAATAGGTATAGACAGGGGTTTGTTGTCGAGTAACTAGGAATATATTAATGAAATAAATACAATATTATGGCCTCTATCAAGTCAGCAACAAGGATCCATAAACTCACTCTGCCTTGGTTTGCTCCAAAAATCTGAGAGAAAAAGGACGGCCTTGGTTTGTTGTCCAAGACTTCAAACGCAATGAGGAAGAAGGATCGAGTCTGCAGACCCCTTTGCAAGATGTCAGAAAAGAAGTTCCAATTCACAAAGACATCTAAGCATGTTTTGAAGCAGAAGCATAAAAGGTATCTAAGAAAGCCTATGGATAAGCTTATTCATGATACTTTCAGACCTGCTCATAGGCACTCTATAGAACTGGTGCTCGCCTTGTTTTGGCAGCAATTCTCATAAGCATTTTAGCGTGCAGTAAATTGTTAAGCAGGTAAGAAGTAGCTATAGGTGTAGATTTATGCGATCAGTGTGTTTTTTGACATTAATTTTATTGTGGATCAGAATATTTTTGGTTTTGAGGGTAGGAGGTGCAGCTAGTTTTTATACAGCTTGGTTTGCCCATGCTCTGTAAATGTCAGTGATGATTTGAAGTCAGTCCCTCCTTGACAACATTCATGTATTAGATTTTTACATTGTTTTATATTTTTATCCCTTGCAAATGCTTTTAAAAAGCCAGTTATGAATTTTCCATTACCACTTTTCTTGCCCTCTAAAACCTATGAATGACTCTTCCTCCTAACCTGACTACACAATTTCTCCTCACCAAATTTGTTATGAGATGGAGCTATACACCAGAGCCATAACTCTGTTTTAAAATTAATCACTTTAAGGTTCAATTTCATTTATAGCCTATAAATTCCTAATAGAGTTTAAAAATACTATTATATTGTTAGTCCACTTGAAATTGTATTAACATCTTCAAAGGAAAGAAATAATGACGTTGCGTGTTCTGAAGTTTAAAAAGTGAAAAAGTTTTAGAGCTCCAGGAAGGAAAAAAGCCCTTTGTGGATCTGGAAACTTAAAGAAAGAAACACACAACCCTGCTGGTGTTTCTGTTTAGAAAATCCTCCTCCTTTCAGCAATTTATCAATAGTAATAAGCTCTTCTTGCTTGATCAGCTCTAGCACAAGGCAGGTGCACCTCCTGCCTCCTGCTGAATTCAGGCTGTGAATTGCCTGGGGGAGCTGGGGACCACTTCGCAGGAATTCAGTGAATACTATTACCTAGCTTCATGCTGCAGCAATCCAAAAGGCAAGGCGAAGCAACTACCAGCTCAGCTTCAGCAACATTTATGTAGATTAATCATTGTTTTATACCCAATACTTTAGGGAACCGTATTTCCTTTTCAGATCAAATAAATGCATTCTACAAACAGAAACTCTGAAGTTCCCCTTCTACACAGTCTACATTTTTGTTCTTAGCTGAACTCAGAAATATCGGAGATATTGATTCTTTGCATAGTCATAATACCAGTGCTACAGCCTCCGTAACTTTATGCCTTGAGTCAGGAAGAAGCATGATCACCTATTTAATGGCAGGATAATTAGCAAAAATTTTGTTCTGTGGCTAAAGCTGGAAAGCTCTGTGCTTCCAAAGGTAGCAAATTTATTGGAGATTGTTTTCAGCCCTGTTGTCATTTCATTAAAAATCATGGCAATAACTTAGAATGGAGTAGAAAGATAATCCTTCTTTCCATCAAGAACCAAATTCAAAGACTGGATTATCATTATGTTTTTCATATCATGTTGCACTGACCTTTTCCTCGGGGGTTTGTAAGCAAGCCCAGGACAATAAAACCAGAATAGGCTGGTTTCTTCTTTATTACGTGCCATTGCTTAGGGAAATTTAGCCTTCTCTATTTCCTTCCCATCCACCACTGCAGCAAAATGCTGGTATAAGAATGATCCATCTTACAATGTTTGAAATATCGAAGCTTGTCTTGTTACTAAAACTTCAAAAAACACAGTTTTTGTTACGTGTATTTAAGTATTTTTGTTTAATAACTTTTTATGCTGGACTTTATAAGAGAACTCCCCTCTTAGCTGTGCCTTGAAGTAGTGGAGGCAGCTCTAAGCATCATTCCCATCCAAGGTCTGGAAGGTCAAGTTATTTTTAAAGTTAGTGCTGCAGCTGAAAAACAGTTCAGGCCGTTTAACGGTGTCATTCAATGGTGTGGTAAAATGGGTTGTGAAAACAACAGTAAAGTAAATAAACACATGTCACTTCCTCCACTGAAGCACATAACTCAGGGGCTGTTGGGGTGCGGAGCCACGTGCCTTCCCCTCCTCTGGCTTTGTGCTTTTCAGCTCCCGTCTGTAATCCATTAGGAACTTTAAATCTTTCGGCATGATCGGGGTTAACTTCTAAACATGACTTATTGCTGCCTCTTGTGAATACATAGACTCAACCTGTGTTTTCAGCTACGCTGTTCTCCAGTTAGATACAGATTATTTTTTTCTTGCTGTAATTTTCACTTTATAGCGTGGGGTTTTATTGCACAGCCCTTGATAGCCTATTATTGTTACAAGGATGGGGGAAAATAATTTCACCTGAGAAAGGTTGTGTATGAAGCAGACATTTTGTTTTCCATTGTTTTGAGAACAATCTTCATGTTCTTCAGAACATAGATTTATTTATTTTTATTATTATTATTTTCCTAGAGGTTTTACTGTTTTGTTTTTAGAAAATAACAGCAAGCACCGAAGCACTAATTTAGCCCTTCAGGAAAGTGCATCCGTAATATGAAGTATCTCTCCCACCTTTTCCTCCGTCCTGCAGCTTCTACTGGTGCGTGTGGTGGTTCCCTGTCCTCCCAGCTGGTCAGCTGAACAGCAAGTCCATGCAGTACCAGTACCTTGCATTTTCACAGCCCTTGGAGTGAAAAGCTTCACTGAAAAAAGTCATTAATTTGAAGAACTTCTGTTATGTTATGCAGAATACATGAAAAACAGACAAATTCTTTTAATAGCAGTGAGAGTTTACCCAAGGTGAACATTTTTCTATATATATATGTACTTAATTTTTTTCAAAAGAGGCCTCAGACTTCCTTTAAAACAAACAATATTTATCCTATATTATTGTTGCACGGTCCAAAGCACATCCTACCCCTTCTCTTAAATCCAGCCAGATTTAAGACATAGCTGTACTGATAGGTTTAAAAGTGATGAGGAGATGTGTCTGGGTGTGTGTTGAGCTCGCCCGTGCATGGCTGGGCTTTTTGGAGGGCGCCAACTGCAATCAACGCGGTCCTCGTAGAGGTTTGCCGTGCTGCCGGGTAGCTGGCTTGCAGCTAGCGATAGCACTCGGGGCTAATTCGAAGATGATTCTTCTCCCAGAGGAGACGGATGGATTTCCTGTGGCTCCAGCATGGCTTTTCTGGACGCGGATAAAAAGGACAGCAGTCGAGTTTTGCGAGGATGTGGATATGAAAGAACAACCAAAGCTCTAATAGAGCATCTTCCCTGATTAAGATAATGAACATTAAGGGGTTGTATGTGGGCCTTGCACAAGTGCACTCCTCTCTGCGTTGATGGGTTGGTAGGCTTTTCCTTCTTTGCCAAGATCACTGCTGTATACGGTAAGTAGGATTGGTGTTTGTGTTTTAAGAAGAGCTGATAAGGAATAAAACATCCAGAGCTGATAACACCAGTTTGGGGATTTTTTCAGCCAGGAAGTGGCTCCTCCAGATCTCACTTGCTGTTTTCTCTGAGTAAAGGGAGAACTGCAACGATGTCTTCTCTTGTGTTTGCAGACATCTTTTCCGTGTGTCACCTACCAGGAAGACTGTATTCCTTTCTTACCTGGGCATTACTGACTTTTCAGTGTATTTTGTAGCCTTATACGTTTAATAATTTTCTGCCTTACTCAGGCCAGACACATGCATTTCGACTATCCTCAGTGTAAAAACAGCCTGTAGGCAAACTCAGGCATGTATTGCATCTTCAATTAAGTTAAAAATTCCCTTATAAGATTCAGGGAGTGCAGTAGTTACACCCTCCAGCACTGTCCCGTCATAGAAAAGTCACCATCCCTCAGCTTTGTGCGCATGCCCTGATTCAAGGATATTAAACCTCATAGTTACTGTGAAAAAAAGAATGCAAGATTTGCATTGGAATGAAGTTCTGCGGCACACAGAACATTTCTAATCTTCTTACGCTGCAAGAGTTACCCTGGGAGGCTTTTTTCCTGTAAGGTACAGACAGCTGGCTACAGGAAGCATCTTGGTGCCAGATCAGACTTTAGAAGCTCTGTTCCAGTCTGTGCCCTAATTTGACTTGCTCTTTTCAATTGATTATGTGAGGGACAAGTTTCTGAGACCTTAAGTGCTCTGCTTTTTTTGTTTGCTTTTTTTTTTTTTTTTTTTTTTTTTCCCCCCGGAACGGGTCTTGTCTAGGTGTAAAGAGGCACCAGACGTGTTTGTCTGCATATAGTATGTTTATAGACCTTGGCCAAAATTAATCCCTAATGCATCACTGTTGACCTCAGCTGAACTATATCTCGTATATATTTCCCTGCTGTCTGACAATTGCTACTAAAAATTGCTAAACGTCGCTGTTTAACCGTTCGCATACTGGCATGCTAAATCAAAGAAAAAAAAAACCCAGACAAACCCTAAACACACAACTCCACACTGCTCTCTTCCATTCAGTAAAATCGAGCTAATTTTCTTGGCTTTAGTGTGAAACGCTGCACTTAACAACTCATTTGTGAGCTCTAGCTGTTAATGGAAATAGCAATAAAACAAATTCTTTTTCTGAAAAGGCTCTGATTTGTAGGCAAGGAAGTACTCCAGTAACTCCTGTAATTAAGACCTTTCTGCTTTGCTTTGGAACATATGGCAGGATGGGATAAATAAGCAGGAAGTTTTCTTTCTCAGTATGACCAAGGTATTTTGTCCCTGTGTGTTTCATTTGACTATATAAATTCAAAAGCGCCCCAAACCAACCATGGGTTGCCTTCCGTGGGTAAGGGATTGGCTCCTTATACATGCTGTCATGCATGTTTTGGCTGGGCACAATAATTGTCCTCTAAACCAGTTCTCTTTATGGGCAAGATAATGGTGGATGTGCAGCTCAAGAGAATCTTATCCAAAAAAGCCTACAAAGAAACCAAACAACCTGAGGTAGCTACCGTCAGAACGCACATAGTTCACGTACATTCTGCAAAAACGTTCTGTATCAAGTAAGTAGTCTTTAAGAAAAGAAAGCCCGCAGATTAGCAGAAATGGGGTATCTCTGTATGTGATTTCCTTTTAGAACTACTGATGATATAATGCTGACGTCTAGACAGTCCATAATCTTCCATTCTAGGGGAAAAAAAGGAAATTTTCTGCCTCATCCTCAGAACGTTGTATTTCATAGGTGAGTCACTTTATAATGTTATGGAAATGATAAAGATCATCTGGATAAGTGAGGACTAGCGATTCCCATTGCTACCTCAGTGGTGCTGCCATCTGTTCACCTCCCTGCGTACTTGGTGAGATAATTTAACTAGTCTCTTCTTACAGCACACATTCATCTTATTCATATGAGAGGTAAAATATTATGGAAATAAATTCTGTTTGCAATAAGACATTTTTTTAAAAAAAAACAACCAAGTCGTGTTTTACAAACTTCCTACCTCTTTATATAGATGCGTGTATTGTTTTATCTGGTTATCAAATTTTTGCACTCTGTTCTAACAGTGCTCTAAGTTCTTAAAGGGTATAACTGGTACAAATTTACGATAATTCCAGGAGATTTTTCTCCTAATGGGGAAGTTGAGGCATAGAGGCTGAGATCCCAGGTTTTTATAACTGGCTGCCTTCTTGCATTTGTTGGTTCCTTTCACACTTGCTGATCTGTGTGAGATGATGGAGGAAGTTTGTGCTGCATCCTAAAGGTCAGAAATTCCTGGAATTCTCCTATCCATAACACTAGCTGAAATGTACTGATTTCCCTACCCAAGGTTCAAATATTGTAATTTTTTTCCAGTGCTCTTGAGTAGCTTTTAGCAGTGCTAGTATGAATCTATTGGGGGGTTCTTTATACCCTGCAAAAGAAGACCCAGACTCTGTCATGTAGCAGTTTTCTTTCGCATCTATTTTGTGTGCTCAAACACAGAAAATACTAACGATGTTCTGCGTTTTCTTTGATGGATTATTTAAAGAATTTACCACCCTTTTTGGTTTGCTATTAAATTATTAGGTTATTACAGATAGCTTTCTCTTTAAAACAAAGGTTTTTTTTTTAATTTTCAGGAATTCCTTCTTCTGCATCAACTTTTCTCTCCCATTTCCCAGTTACTCTCGAAGCTGTGTACTGGTGGTAAATCCAAGTTTCTAATTGAGATTCTAAGCAGGAAAAATTGCATCACCGGCTTTTGTTCTCCCATGAAAGCCCATACTAACGGAGACTGCCTTGTATAAAGCAGACCCCTTTCACCTTTGAAAACAAAGAAGAGTTCCTGTCTGAAACGAGTACTGGGGCGTTGCGGTGTTTCCAAAGAGCTGTACTGAGCTTTATCCAGAACCTTGACTGTCCTCCTTATCGGTGCGGTGCACAATCAGCACTGGTTTTGGTGTGGTGAAATATATGGTACGATCAGAAGGAGCTCCGTCTCCGAGCCATTTCCCAGGGCTGGGAGAAAGGGAGCCTTTGGTTTTTGCTCAGATCCTGGCAGAGAGATGGTGCTTCACCTCAAGGCCAGTGCAAGAAAGTAGCTGTGCCACAGGCTGGCGTGTGCCTTGCGATCTGCTGCTGCCTTACCTACCCCTTCCATTCCAACACCTGCCAGAAACGTGGGATCCCATTCAAAGCTCTTCAAACTGACAGTGCTTCAGATTTCCTATCCAGATTCTTCCCCTGATTACCCTGAATTTGGATCAGACTTAGGATTTCTGTAGAAGAGAAAGGCGCCGATGCTCGGGCTTGTGGCATGGGCTATTCCTTACTGCAGCACATTACGCCTAAGTGAAATGTGTGAATGTAGCTCTGTAGTAGGAGAAAAGTAAGATTCAGGTGTGATTAATCAAGTTCTGACTAATCTTGACTTACTACGCTTAATTTCAAGCAAATGTTCAGGGCCCTGCCAAACATAAAAGAAAGAGAAGACATATTCCCACCCCCCCACTCCCCCCACCCCGTTTATAGCTGCTAAATGTTAAAATCCTGAGGCTAATGTATGACATTGTTAACACCTGGTGAGACTGAACTCAGCCATGTGACATGCAAGCATATTATGACTTACGTTCTCCATTGTATGCTTTTAATATGGGCTAATTAACACACACTAGCTGATATATGATAAAATACGCATTTTCAGCCAGGGGGTTCTGGACTGCGGAGACAAAAAGTCATGTCCACAGTGTGCCCCAGCCTTTCCTTCTCCCAAGCTGAGAGCTAAGAGTATCATGACTGTTTTACTGAGAGTTGGGTTTTCTTTTTCAAAATGATGGTTTG
This sequence comes from Rissa tridactyla, assembly GCF_028500815.1. Lineage (NCBI taxonomy): Eukaryota > Metazoa > Chordata > Aves > Charadriiformes > Laridae > Rissa > Rissa tridactyla. Next base: position 153,893,783 of record NC_071466.1, read on the forward strand.
GCTTTGGTTTGGTTGTCTCAATTAAGTTTTTCCCATGAATATGAACTTGGGAGAAAACTTTGATTTTATTTTTTTTTTTTAAAAGGACTTTGATTTTTATTTTTTCTTTTTTAAAAAAAGGACTTTGATTGCCAAACAGTATCCTCATTTCATAAAGCTGCAGAGGAAAACAGCATTTTTGAGACCAGCCTGTCCCAGCGTCCAGGAGACAGGTAGCACAGAGGCATAGACTGTTGTGGTTGGTTTTTGTTTCTGGTTTTTGTCACTAGGGTACGGTGCTTTCTTCTTCTTTAGCAAATAAATAAACAGCATAAAACATTTGTCATCACTGGGGTACTGATGCACTTTGTTGATGAAGTTTGGCAAATGAGCAGCCTGCAAGATTAGCAATCTTTTTTTTCTTTCCACTTTGAATTTAGCTATTACTAATTAGCTAATCACATTTGTATATCTTTCCTCAACCGCTGTTTAACTCAAATGACAGATATTTGAGAGAACTTTGTTATTTGTTGCAAGTTCAGCACACTCACACCTCTTATTGAAGAAATAGGGAATAAGATGTAAGGGTTGGAGGGGCAGAAGAAACAAGTATTTTGGCAGTCTCCAGTAGGGAGAAAAAGGACCAAAAATGGTAGAGAAGAGGGAAAAACTGAATTGGTGGTGGTGTTAAGCAGGGCGGGATTTTTTATTGCTGACTTTAGAACAAGTCATAAGGGCAGGAAAGACTTTCAGTACAATGTTTACATTAGAGGAAAACAGTTTGATGAGATTCACTGGGCTTTCTCTGGGTCACCCAAACACTTCTCCAAGGGAATGAGAAGAAACAAAATTAAAGTCTGTTTGGAACAGGCATGTTTAATTTTGCTTGAAATCTGTCTCCTGTGTTAGAAAACTAGCATGCCTTCTTTTAAGTATGTAGTTTCATGAGTAAAGCAGTTTCTAAACAAAACGCCAGCTCAGTCAGGGTCAAAGAGCAGCCTGTCGGAACAGTGCTAAAGCTGCTTCAGTCCCTTAATGAGACTGACGGAGGAAAATGTTTAGGCTTTATGCTACATTTATTTACAAGAGCAAGGAAAAAAAAGGCCTGTTTCAGACGATGCAGTTGTGATACCACAGTGTGCTAGGCTAAAAACAAAGAGTACATCTGAATTCTGTCTAGATGCTCCTGAAACCCAGCTTCAACTAACATGATCTCTGAGGGGCTCAGGAGTATAGGGGAAAAACATTTAGGATTCAGAGGCTCATGTCTTATTCATCCTTTTGTTGCTATGTGAGAGCTGTCTCCAGAAGCTTCCCATTTAGTGATGCTAGCTGAAAATGTCCATAGGGAAAGCGATGGTTCCTACTTTCTCTGGTCCAAGGCCAGAGATGGATTTTTAACTTTAACTTGAGGCTTTGAATTGCACATAGAAAAAAATCCATACTTTATGGAAACCTAGGGATTTTGACTTAGTACTTCCCACACAATTAATGTCTCTGATTTGTAATGGGGATGTTCTTTTCCTAAAGCAGCTCAGTGCTTCCCTGTGCTTGCTGCAGCTCCACCACTCCTGCAGGAGACAACAAACTGCTGCAAAGTAATGTCTGCCGAGGGTAAAGGACAGACAGATGCGGCTGCACAATTAATTTTTTCTGCTCATGGTTGCAGTCTTTCACAAGAGGTACTTGCAGTCCATACAAGCTGAAGAAAAATTACCTGTGTCGCAGAAACTTCCACATGATCAAAGGTAGAGGCTATTAAACAAGTGTGCAGTCTCCGGCAGGGGTCATCCATTGCCAAAAGCTGTGGTTACACCAGAAGTTCTGTTTGGGGGATTTTTCCCGTTCTACCCTTGTATTTGACAATGTCCTACATCACACTGCACAAAGATCATGGTGAAAGGGTGTAGGTGTGATGCATATCCCATGTCCCATATGTATATTTGTACGTAGGCGCACAAGATCAGGAAGATGCAAAGCCGATTCTCTGGTTGAGGTGCTGGGTAAACGTAACCTCAGTTTAATTATTAAGAGCCCAAGGAATTGTTAGCAACCTAGGTCGTCTTCCTTATAGACACTGGTAGCAGTATTTCAATGAGGAAAAAACCTGAGAATGGTCCACAATTTTGTAGGTATGACATGGAATATGTTGATCAATTAATGGGGGGAAGTTCATAAATCTCATCTTACTCCTGTTGCTTGTCTGAATTCTGACCTAGTTCAAGTGTGATGTTGTTTTTCCTCCCTGCGGACGTCTGTCATTTTACCAGATTGATTATTCTGCTGTGCTTTTTTTTTTTTTTTCTGCATATAACTGAATTCAGTTGTGCTGTATCAAACCATTGGTCATACAACAGAATAAGAACTGAGAAACTTGGCATTTAAATAGTTATTTGCTGAAACTAATATTGGATTTCATTAGTAATGATGTTACATCAGGGTCTTGGTTGAATACTTTAAAAACTCAGAGGAAATTTAAGAACACTGTAATGAGCTTGGAGCCGTCCTCTAATGTTTTCTTATATTTTGTATTAAAAATCAGTTAGAAAAGAAACAAAACGAAGGGAGCATGAGCTATCAATCAGCAGTGGCCTGCTGGGATGTGAGAGAGCAGAGGGAGCAATTAAGACTTTGGGCTGCAATCCTTTGCTGCCACGGAAGTTTCTTCTCAGTATCTGGAGATTTACAGTCCAGCACTCCAACGTTACACGTGGGTGCCCTTGCATCTCGGGGGGAATCACTGCCGAGGGCTTGGATGGGAGGCTGTAACGCTGCCGGCATCTCCCCTGTGTCTGAGCTGGGCAGGGGAGCCGGTCTGGCACCCCCGTTTTGCCCAGCTGTCACCAGCAGGCTCAAAGGCTTGAACGAAGGCTGAATTCACAATTTGGAAACACTGATATTGAGACAGATAAGGCTTAGGTGAACGTGCCTTTGGAAGAAAAATGTTTTCCCCTCGACTTGTCACGTGGGCATGTTGGTCTGGATTTCCATAAATCTGGAAAAAGAGCAGTTCTTCGTTTATCAACGTCCTTGATAACAACCTCAGCAAAGACAGGGAAACTGCTTCCTTCTCATGCTGAGCTTGGGGCTTTTTGCACCAAGAGCTGCCGAGTCCCTTTGCTCTCATGTGCTTCAACAATCACCGAGATCACTCGCTATGTGCCATTAGATACTGTCCCCCTCATGCCACAAGGTATTTATAGAAAGTTATCACTGCTTTAGTGAATATTATACTTAGGTAAATAAAGGGCTGGTTTAAGTTTTTCGTGGGCATTCCCAGTTCAGTTCTTTTAGCCGTATCTTATTAATAATTCAATAATCCGTTTCAGCAGAAGGCTTCTTCTATCAGACCAACACCCATCATGAGCTGGATGGAAGTCCAGTGGAAGCCAATGCTGAAAGGAAAACAGCAGTGGTTTTAAAGGGGAATACAAAAGAATAAAAAAAAAATAGATTTAAGCATCATTTTAATATCCAAAGTCAAACAATCCCGGAATGTGACTAATATTTTACTCCCTGAGTAAATATGGCATTTGATGGCATTTTTTTCTGCTTTGATGCATTGCAGGCAGTGAATAATATTCAGTGTTTATTCAATTTCCAAAAGAATAATTTAATTCTGAGGCTGTGCTGCCATGAGCAACATGCTTGAGTAACTCCCAGAGATTAGGACATTAGTAGTCAGCCCTTGCACTGTGTTCCTATGGCATGTATTACATTTGTATTTCTGCCCTGCGTGCCGAGCAACGAGAATCTTGTTTCCTCAGTCTTTTAAGGACATGATAGAAAACTGTCAATGTAAAAATCGCTACTGCTGACTGTAATATATGTATATAAAGTAAATCCGTGAAATATGCAGTCAGTATTAAAATAAATAAAGGGCAGATTATAAAAGCCAAGGTCAGGTTTCAAACCAATTTATATTGAACAGTCAAGAGTACTACCATGTTAGAGACACTTTCTGAGAACAGGTATTTTCACTGTCCATACCAATAAATTCAAATAACCTTTAGTGCAGTTTACTTTATCAAATCTTCTACGTAGTCATTCGTATTCATGGATCACTGTGTGTGCTGTAATGAATAAAAATTATGTGTAAAATTCAGTCCTAAAGAATGTAGTTTACAGACAGATGAGGTACTTATCTTCAGCTATATTTGCCACCTAAGTCACTCAAATATATGACCTAAAATAAAAATGCTAAATCTTTGAGAAAAAAAAGGCATTAGTCATCAAGCCCTTTTCATCTTTTTAATATTAATCAGCCCCTGTATCTGAACTGATGTTTCAGCTCATGCCACAGAAGAATAAGCAGGGGTGGGTGTGTGTTCTGCACACAAGGTCAAATAAGCTGCAGAATGCCGTGCTGCTTCTTGCAGCAGATGGGTAATGTTACATGGGTTTTAATTATTGAAATTACTCCTGACTTTGAGGAAATACTCTCTCTTAATACTGACAGAATTGACCACATGATAGGGCTTGAATTTTGTGGCACAGATGTGTTTGTTTAAAGATGCCATGTCTCTGTCCTCTGGAGAAGAAGAATTACCGACCTTTAACTTTCATGTTGCTCCTCCATTCTTAGGAACGTTTTTTACCATATTGATATTTTTTTAAGGGGAACTTGAAATACTCTGCCATTGGGAGGGCGGTGGATGCAGATTCACAAAAAGCTTTTAAACACCTCTGCAGCTGGCAATCTGCAAGAATAATTTTGACAAGGGAAGCTCTGCCATGAGCATGGGTTTACAGAGCTGCTTTGATGCTGAATTCTTGCAGCTCCTCTGCAGAACAATAGGGAATGTCCCAGCAGATGACTGCTCGAAATAGATTTGTACTTGCAAATAGTTTCTTTGTATCCTTTAGCTATTTATTCACACTACTTTCTAAAAAGTATTAATGGTTTCTCCTTGGTTTCTTTCAATATATTTCTTCTCTCTCAATCCACTGTGAGGAGCCGGGTACAGAGGGAATATGGAGTGTTAATCGGGGTCTCCTATTCCTCCCCCCCACCCCCCCGACATCTAGTTACCATTGTCATCACTGCCCATCTCCCTACATTTCTGCTGTATTTCATGGAAGGACATCTAACAAGTTTTCTCTATGGTAGGAGATATCTGGGATCCTCACTTCTCACGTGCTTTTCTGTTGGTAGAGGAGAGAGAGGTGGGTGAAGATGGGTAGGGTGGGTAAATGGAATACTCCTGCAGAAAGGAACAGATGCATTTATTTTCCTGCCTTTTGTGGGTCAGAGAAAAAATACTGTTTTCCACTTGCAGCCGAAAGAGTCGGGTTCAAATTAGACATTCAAAAGTGGTTTCTGACAAAGGCAAAAGTGAAGTCAGGAGGCGATTTTCTGGGGAAGGTGATGGGATCTGTTATTGGACGTGTTTAAGAAGAGATTAGACAGATACCAGAAATGACATAGATGTAGTTACTCCTGTCCTGGGAAAGACAAATGGACTAGATGCTGCCATGGGGCCCAGTTGAGATCCATTTTTCTATGATTTTAATGATCTTTTGTGAGTCGAGGATCGGGATTAATTACGTGTCTCATTAATTTGAACTCAGCCCCCTACTAATTTAGCTGCACTGTCTGAGGCGCCGGATTTATGAGTGCTGCTGCCCAGGCCTGGGTCTGTGTGTCGACATGCTCTCAGCTTCCTCGGCTCTAACACGGCGCTGCAGCACGGTCCTCCCACAGCAGGAGAAAGCAGAGGCACTTGCTCACCAACAATGATATTGCAATGTCTAGCTGGTATTTACAAGGCCAAAGATTGGCTTGGCATGCAAATTGAAAAAAAAGCAGAGCTTGGATAGTATTGGAGCGTGGTGCAGGATGGGGAGGCTGAGCTGAGAGCCCTGGCCCGGCACGTGCATCCCTCGACAGCGCGGCTTGATTACTGATATGAGGAATGTAAGGAAGGTTAGGATTGAGCTAGCAGCAAGCTTTAATTAAAATAGCTCTGAGTCCTAAGGAGGAGCGGAGGCCGTTGCCGTGGGGAATGGAAAGCTTACAAGAAGCCTAGCTCCATGCCCGAAACATGGGAGAACGGAGTCACTGCCCGGCATGCTCACAGACGGGTTACCACAGGGAGCTCTGAAACCATCCTGACATCAAAAGTTTGTGTAAGACAGCAGAAAGCAATGCAAAACAAGCAGTCAAACAGGGATGTATTTTTTTCAGTCCAACCAAGCGCTGTGGGTCCTAAAGTAGTCAAGCTCACCCCTGTTATTTAGGTGCTGTGGTGTCTTTCCTCTTTCCTCCTTTCCATCCTCAGGAATTCACTTTACTGTTCCCTGCATCTCACCGCTTCAGTGCATATAGTGAAATCTTATTCCTGCAGGAGGCTATGTATATTTTACCACTTACGTCGATGGGGCTGGGTTTCCACCTCTGGTACTTGGAATAGATCATATAGTTGCTGCTGAGCAGCAAACGTATCCAAAATAGAAATGGCATGTCTTCCTATTCCCTACCTCCTGCTAGCACAAGCGTGTCCACCCTGTCAGCAATGTCAGGGAGTATAAATACCATTAAAACTAACTTTTCGTTTGTTTGTTTTCTGGGGTGGCTTGTTGCCCCTGATCTGGCTGATGATGTGAAAGCTAGCGCTGGCCCAAGGGAGGGTCAGGACGTGGGGGCAGCAGCTGTGGCACCGCTGAGCTTAAACCGACCACAGACCCACATCCAGTTAGCACAACTTCTCTTTTGTTGGTTAGCCGGTGCCCCCTCCTTCTAGAAGGAAATTTGGCACTTTGCACCTGACAGATGGCCTCTCAAAGGGATACGTATAACTGGCAGATGCCTCTCCTCAAGTGATCAGTTAGGCTTTAAAACCAGCCCTTGGTTTCTTGATGAGCTTGAAAAGGCCCGTGTGGATCCTCCATCAAAAAGCCTGCCTTCAGGCATTGTCATGTAGAATCACTGCTGCTGGCTTCTTAAATTGTGGATAGAAAGCAACAACCTTCATAGGAAGGGTTGTAATTAGGGGAAAAAATAATAAATTACCGCTCAGTCCAAAACGTCGCAGACCCCCCCTCCTTTTTTTTTTATTTTTTTTATTTTTTCTCTGAGCTAATCTGGCAAGAACAATTTGAGTTTAGTATCTTTATAATAGTACCCAGTCAGCCATGGGGTAATCAGTGATGTAGAGCACGCAACAGCCCCGCTTCAGAGGGTGCAGTCTCAAGCGTTTGTTACTCAGGGACTGTTCAGTGCAGTGGGAGTAATGAGGCTGGAGCAAAACAATTTGGCTGAAGCGTGACGTTAGCAGGTAGTGCCCTGTCTGCTCCTGGCTGCACGCTCCTGCCCCGTGCTTTTCATCCCGACCAGAGCACGAGGATCCCGGGACCCTAACCCTAACCCATCCTGCTCCCCCAGCAATGGGGCTGGGTGGATGGCAGCAACAACATGGCATGGAGGGAGCTGGGGATGGGTCTAGAGAGCAAGTCCTATGAGAAGCGGCTGAAGGAGCTGGGGTTGTTTAGTCTGGAGAAGAGGAGGCTGAGAGGAGACCTTATCGCTCTCTACAACTACCTGAAAGAAGGTTTGTATAGAGGTGGGGGCCCGTCTCTTCTCCCAAGTGACAAGCGATAGGACAAGAGGAAATGGCCTCAAGTTGTGCCAGGGAAAGTTTGAATATTAGGAAAAATTTCTTCACTGAAAGAGTTGTCAAACACTGGAACAGGCTGCCCAGGTTTGAGCCTCAGCTTTGATACTGAGCGCGATGCAGAGGGGATGGAATACCCGGTTGGTCAGTTCTGGGTCACCTGTCCTGTCTGCTCCTCCCCACAGGTGCGACCCCTCTATGCTCTTCTGCTTCTGACCTTCCAACGTGGCACACAACAAAGTGAGCTGACCTTGGTTGGTTATAGGAATAAGGATAAGCAAGAGCCTCTCTGCTTGCCATTCCTTGGTATTAACTACAAGCATCAGATGTTATCACTCTGGAAGCAGACGCTGTCTGAAAAATACGCCTTTGGTTTAGAAAGTGCAGTTACTTAGAAAAGACTTAACTGAAAAATAAAATTGCTGAATAGAAAATTGTTTCTGTTCTATCTCAAACCAGGACAACAGGGAAGTGGTGTCACCACCCCTAGAGGTATTTAAAAGATGTGCAGACCTGGTGCTTAGGAACATGGTTTAGTGGTGGACTTGACAGTCTTGTGTTAATGGTTGGACTCAATGATCTTAAAGGTTTTTCCAACATAAACAATTCTATGATTCTATAAGCGGGAGTGGGACTGGCTTTTGGGCCATGGATTTGTCCATTGGTTCCCAGAGAAATTTGAAGGCCAGTACAGGCATGAATGGACTTTGGGAAGACTCTTCCTGGAGACTGTTGCATTGGCAAGATACTGTTATCAACCTGCTCCAAGGCATGGATGTGTCATCATCTTGCATTTACCCAGTCAGAATGGTATTTAGAAATAAATCATCCCACTTCTTAGAAATGTTTAATGCCACTAGAGCTGTAGCAGAGTTTTAAGTTTAAACAAAATGACCTCCACAATGTCCTTTTCATGGCAAAACTTTTTCCAGCTAATTGATATTTTGCTGTTTGCAATGATGATATGTTAACGTATGACATCATTCTGCAGATATGCAGAAAGATCATATTAACTAAACTGTGTCATAACCCTGGAGTCTGAATTTCCCCTCAAATTGTTTTAATATGGTTTAGTTTGGTAAAGTTTCTCTTCCTTTGAAGGAATTAGGAATGTTCTAGCAGTGTTTGTAGTAGGGTGCTAATATTAGTTATAATTAATATATTAATATAATTGATATATAATTACTGCGTTAATACTAATGCATTAATGGCTATAAATGTGGTCAAATCGAACCATTATTTTTCAGATAAAGGCATATGATTAGAGATTTGTTGTTTATATCAGTTTATAAAGAAGTCATTATAATATTACGTGACCATAATACTTAGCAGAAAAATTAAATACCTGAAGAACCAGAACATTCCTTAGTTCTATATTTTTATATATACTTATTTATTAAAGTCAATAAAATAGATATTTTATAGGGATGTATAAGTAGCAGGATTTACAATGTTAAATATTATGGGTTTCAAACTCTGCGATAACTACATAAATGGGCCATTTAATTGCCCTTGATAGAAATTCACCTTACTTCTTTAGATTTAGCCATTCCAGTTAAATGCATTGAGCATTTCAGATGATTAAGTTATTAGACGTAAATGCTTTATTTAAGAGATGTTGCTGGTGAAGGAATTTGAAATATAGATTATCTTGATCTGGCTTCTGTCCAATATGCTATAGCTAACAAATATGTAGCTTTTTTCATCCTTGTCTTTGATAGTGTTGTCATTCTGTACATAAATCCATGGAAGGGAAAGATTATAGGTACTTATGTTATTCTACGGATGTATTTTCAACAATGCCTTGTGCACAATAGCACGCCTGTTTTTTTTCTGGTTTTGAGACAATGAATCATATATCAAAAGCTAAGGAATGTCAGAATTGTACATAATTGCAAAAGTTAGTGGTTTGTGGGTTTGGACAATACGAGCTGTATTTGTGCTCTTAAAGTATTATGTCAATACAGCTGGTTAGATCAGATACGACATCATGGACTCTAATAATGCCACCTGAATGAAACTTTTTGAAGGATGAGATCAGATAAATTCAGATTAAAAAGGAGGATGCAGACTTTTAACAATAAGGAAGAAGAATCTTTGAAACAATTTGTTTTGGGATATAGACATATCTGTGTATTGAAAGGGCAGCAAAAATGGGTCTGCAAGAGATGCTCCATCCCTGCTTAGCTAGGCATCTACATCTGTGAATCAGGAGGATTGGTCTGCAAATTCTGCAAAAGGATCAGACCAGGCCACTCCAGGTCATCCATAAAGTCCCATTATGGTTTTAAATATATGTGGAAATGTGGAAAATGTCATTCTTTCAAGTTCAGGGTGAGTATTCCTGTATACGAGAGAGGGGAATTTTAAGGCTAGTCTAGAGGAACTTCTTTGGGGATTTTAAACAGTTGGTGCTAAATAAAAGAAAATGGTCCTCGCTTTTCTATTCCCCCTTCCATCCTCTCCTCTCTCAACTTTCCTTATCCCTTCAGAATGAAAAATCAGGGCAAGCGGGGTATTTCTGCAGTCCAGACAGTGCTCCCTGGCTGCCTCCTCCCTGGCATGGCAAGGCTCTTTCTGGGATTTTACCTTGTACTATTTTCCTCTTTGGATTCTTCCATCAGTAGAAAGGAGGAGGGCTGGCTTTCCAGTGGTGTCCTGGTGTCCTGCTACATTGTGCTGGTGAGAAGAATTCTCTGTATGATGCAGAATTAGATTTTCCTTTGTTTACAGAAAACAAAAAATGTGCCTGTAGTTCACATTAGAAGTTAATCTCCTCTAAAGAGGAGATATAATTGGGCTTTAAAGTTTCTAAGGGTATATCTGTGTATTCTAAAAATAACGGATCAAAGATACTTAAGGGTTTGGTTAATTTTTTTCCTCATAATTTCTCATTAATTTATTCATACCTGCATGTTGCCAAGTAGATAAAAACAATATATTAAAAAAGAAGCCAAAATCACTTATAAATGAGGTTAGTTTTGTGACAGAATGATCCTGAAGGACGTCCCAAGCCTATTTTTGGCCAAAGTTGTGCTGGTAGTGCTGCTCCATGTGAAGTCAGCATGTTTGTAATTAATTTGAACCCTAGTTAAATTGTATTTTCCGTGATATGCCTATTGTTCCTCATGAAAAATATACCTTTAATTTTCCTCTGCAGAGTAAAGTAAACATGACATACAAATTTACAGTGAGACTTGTCAACAAACACATGAGATCATGGATATTAGTCTGAGCATAAACTTCCTATTACATTCAATTTACTGCTAGTGCAATAAAACTGTCATCAGATTGAACGGGATTTTATACTGCATCAGCTATAATACAGTGCCATTAAATTGGAAGTACATAAATTTTCCATTGTTCTCTTCCTCATGAGTTCTGAAAATTAGAAAGTTACGCACAGCATCATGCTATGGCTTGCATATTCCAACAGATCAGTAGTGATTTATTCAGGGTAGTTTGGGGCATATACTTAATTTCTGATTATAAGGCTGTTTTGCAGTGTGAAAAATAGTATATTTTACTGCAGTAAGGACCTGTAATCTTTTAATGAAAACTTGGATGAAATAAATGTAGGGAAAAGGCCCAAACACTAGTTCCCCGATTTTGTGTGGCACAAAAACTAGTTGATATAAGCTAGAAATAAAAAAAGTCTTTTATGTACTCCAAGATAGAATCAAAATAGTTAATGGAACTGCATTCACTTTAACAAGAAGGCTTCAAAACAACACCAGTTTTCAGTGAGTTCAGTCTATGGGTCCACAGTTCAAGAAATCAAGAGCCGCAGAGTTCCCTTCTCATCTTGGAGATGAGAATACCCTGCTTCAGGTCACTGTCCCTTGACCAGTTTGCTTTCCTTAGGTATATTGATAGGACACAAGGCCGTAACAAGTGGCTTCCTTGGGCAACAATGGGGGTGTTCTAATAAAAAAATGACCGTGGGGGAATCATATATTTTTTTTAAAGCCCTTTCTCATTGTTTTCAAAGTTAGATATTTCCATTCTTTCATTTTAAAGTACCTTCTCACTTGCATTGTTTGATATTACAAAGTGTCTACACATACAATTAATATAATGCGCTCTGCGTGTAGCATATGGAATACAGCATTGTAAAAATCTACACTGAATCAAAAATGAATAATATGTTCATAAACATTGCATTTAATTTTGGTAAGAAGTACTGTCATGGTTTAAACCCAGCCAGCAACCAAGCACCACACAGCCACTCGCTCACCCTCCTCCCAGCGGGACGGGGGAGAGAATCGTAAGATTAAAAGTGAGAAAACTCATGGGTTGAGATAAAGACAGTTTAATAGGTAGAGCAAAAGCCACATGTGAAAGCAAGGAAAAACAAGGAATTCATTTACTGCTTCCCATTGGCAGGCAGGTGTTCAGCCACCTCCAGGAAAGCAGGGCTCCATCACTCTTGTTATTTGAGAAGACAAACATCGTAACTCCGAATGTGTCCCACTTCCTCCTTCTATCACCAGCTTTATATGCTGAGCGTGACATCACATGGTATGGAATACCCCTGTGGTCAGTTGGGGCCATCTGTCCCAGCTGTGTCCCCTCCCAATATCTTGCACACCCCCAGCCTACTCGCTGGTGGGGTGGTGCAAGGAGCAGAAAAGGCCTTAACTGTGTATAAGCCCTGCTCAGCAGTAACTAAAACATCCCTGTATTATCAACACTGTTTCCAGCACAAATCCAAAACACAGCCCCATACTAGCTACTATGAAGAACATTAACTCTACCCCAGCGAAAACCGGCACGAGTACAAAAGTTTATTATTTAATATTTATTATTCCACTGATGTTTGGAGACCTGCCAGGATTGAAGTGAAGTTTGTATGGTAGAGATATGGTCCTTGCCCCTGTAAAACCTAGAGATGTCTTTGACTTTTCATATATGGCAAGTCTGAAAATATATCTAAGTAGTAGTGGACAGGTGACCTGAACAGACTTTATCTCAACTGAGCCTTCTGTTTTTAATTTCTTGTGGTCTGTTCTGTTATGTGTAGGTTCATTAGACATGCTATGTGACTGACATCTTCCACAATTAATGCTCACGTGTAATTAGATGCAATGCTGACAAGGACTCTGTTGTTTTCTATAGTTTCATAGAAAGGCCTTTTCCTTCTTCTTTGGCACCAATCCATTAGAACCGTTGCACCATGTTCAGCCGCTGACTGGGACTGAAAATAATTTACAGCCATTAAAACATTGCTCGTGTATCATTAGCTCCACCTCTTGGTTTAATTTGGTTTTTACACATAACAGTAGTTCATAAGGGAATCCTCTCTGGAAATGTGCCCTAGTAAAAGCATCTGGCTCAATTGCTCTATCCTGCAAGTTTAATGTTCAGTGCTTGATTACCAGTAAAGTTTAATTACAAATTATTTTACTAATAATTTGAGTTACATTGTCCTCTAGTGGCTCATACAGATAACCACCCTGCTGACAGACTCTTTTTGCCTTGTGTTTTAAATCCTGCCATACTGTTTTCATACAAGTCCAAGTCACCTCAGAAAAGGACTGATGCAATGGCCAAATAAAAAGTTTGCATCTTACCGCCACTGTACCTGTACAGCAAGATCTATCTTCTGTAACTGCGTATAGTATGCTTAAGAAATAAATATTTAAAATAGTTCAAAATAACAATAAGAGAATTGCAAGAAGATACTGTATTTAATCAGAGCGTTTGATGGAAACAAATTTATACTGCTTACTGACAGTAACAAAGAATAAACTTGGCGTGATTTTTTTTTTTTTGGTAGGTTGAAGACTAGTTCACTTCCACAAAATGCATAGAGATGTCATACAAAGGAAAACAGAACAGCCCTTCAGCGTGTCCTGTGGCTACTCACTCATAAACCTCAATAACGCCAGGCTTTTGCCCTGTCACACGGCAGCATCACCTTTCATGGGAAGCAGTGACAGCACTAGAGCGCTTTGCAGCTGGATGTTTGCAAGTAGGAGGAGGCATCTGGGAGCGTGGAGAATAACCCCAGGGTGTTTACAGTGCCAAAAAGCACATTTTACTTTACTTTGAAAAGGTGATACCCTATTCTCTGAGGTGCTGAGTTAGTTTTTTCCCTGTGTCAGAGCAGTAGGATTGCTTCCAGCGGAGGCCTTGGCCCGGGTCATGGGAAGCATGGCAGGCAGCGCTTCGGCAGGCACGGCTGGTGGGATGCTCCGGCTGGCGAGTCTGCCCTTTTCATACTGTTTCTTCCTTGACCAAATGCCATAAGTAATGAGGAGTAGAGGTTGCTCTGCAGAGATAGTTTCTGCATGTGTAAGAGGAGGAGGAGAAGTGCTATAAATGCTTCTGTTTATGCGTCCAAGATGATGTAGGAGAAGGAGCAGTTGCAAGTAGTGAAGGAATGTGGTTTCTGTCATCTTAAAGAAATGGTGGTGCACTCCAGCAAGATGATAGCTCCCTTTTTCTTTTGCTGTTTACAGTAATAGGAAAGACAAAGGAGTACTCTGACCTTACAGAGTTACTATCAGAGGCTTTTTCAAAGTAGAGTGCCTTGTACTCTTTCAGGGAAATAATATATCAGGATTGCTCTGGTCCTCCATCTCTTGCCACCTTTTTTTCTTCCTCCCTTTTCGGAGAGACCTTCCTTTCAACCAGCGATGTGACTGCATGCGTTGGATGGATGTCAGCCGGTTCCCATTCATTCCCTGGGCTGATCTTCCTCCAAACACCGGGAGAGTTGCAGAGTAGCTTAATTTTACCTGACACAGTGGAGTCGTGCATTTGGTGTCGTTCACGTGCTGCCTCAGACTTGCACGTATACCCACACCTAGCAAGCGTCAATAACCACCACAGCTGAGAACCTGCTGAGAGAAACAAAACGTATAAGGGCAGCCCTGAGGTACAGAATGCCTTCAGCTCGTGAAATCATCTGCGGTGCCATTCTTGCAGTTCACTCGGAGGTCTATTAGGCAGTGATGGATGCAGGAATATTTGCAGAGAGTTACTTTCATCTAGTGCTCCGTGGCTCTTCTGCCACTGGGAATCTTTTAAACCAAAGGCATGCCTTCAGTTAAGAAATCATGTAGGGTCTTTATTTCTTCTTAAGTAGCTGTCAGTAGGGGGAAGGTGACAGTTTTCATTTTTCTTTAATAAAAAGGCTTCATTTTATAAAGTGCTTTTGTAGCTCTTGCATCAACGTAGTTTTTTTCCATGCTTTGCAATGTTATTTTCCAGGGGGTTACAACTGTTTATTTAACCTAGGTGCTGAGCCAAGTTCTGTTATCCTCAATTCAGAACATGTGGTTTTATCCTTTGTGTACTATAGAGTGAGTTGTACAGATTGATCTATTTAGAGCTCACTGACTACAGTTTCTGCTGCGATAATTTTTTAAACGTTTGACATTTCTAGGTAGCTATCAGGCCAGTGGTTGCCCTCCCGCCACACTGGAATCTTTTATAGAAACCCATTACTGCTTCTCAGGCGTGCTCTTTCTGACACCCCAGCAGCGAGGGGACTCTGCCCCATCATTAAGGTCACAGTAGCGCTTCCCTCCACCAGCTGCTGAGCCAATGCTCAGGTTCCTCCTGCAGCCAAGGAGAAGACGTGGCTGATTATGCCTATTCCTATTAATCAGGAAAATGCAGGCTTCTCTTCAAAGCAGAGGGAGCGGTTGATCCTACTAACCATGTTGGTCACTGTTCTTTTCCAGCTGTGTGTTAACTCCACCTTCCCATAGTGCATAGGGTTGTGCCAGCAGAGTCTTTCTGGAATAACCAGATCCTTGATGTCAAGCTCAGTCAGAGCTGGAATCCAACGGAAGCAATTTTTGGTGAAACGGATCCTTCGCAACCTCTCTCATAAGGCTGTCTGGGAACTGCATACGCTAATGGGGAAAATCAAGTGGTGACCTTGTGTGTTCTCAGGCTCACAGGGTATCATCCTGCTCAGCACAGCAATGCAGTTGTCAAGTTTTTGATGAGTTCTTTACAGCCTGGCAGGTCCCCCCCGCCTACCTGTGTGCAGCTCTAATGCCTGCAGGTACAAACGGGCGAGTGCACCTTGCTCAGAAACAGATGGCTTTACAGAACAGATGCCGCTACTCGTTGCTTTTCTGTATGGATGTAGAAAGCATCCTTCGGTGGAAAACAGGGGGTAATTTTATTTAAATCCAACGGTATCGTAGAGCAATAAAACCAATGAGATGATAAAGCCTTGCCAGGTTTTCCATTTCAATAAGCATCTAATCTTCAAGCTGTTTTAATCGACCTTCTTTATTAGATGTTCTCATTTCTGCATTGCTAGCACACACCTGAAATTACTGCTTGGCCTGAGATGAAAAGGTGATGCTGTTTTGATTTGCACTGTTAAATCATTTCTATTTGAGGATTAATTTTTTGTTTGGCCTTTTCTAAAGGCAGTGTCCGTCATTAAAGTGGCTGTGCATGAATGGTAACGCACTTGCATTTTCTCTCATCAGAATAATGAAATGGTGGAACTACAGAGGATACGAATGAAAGATGAAATTCGAGAGTACAAGTTTCGAGAGGCGAGACTCCTACAGGACTACACTGAGCTTGAAGAAGAAAACATCACTTTACAGAAACTGGTGTCCACGCTGAAACAGAATCAAGTAAGCATCGAAAGATTCAAGGCGCTATGTTGAAAAATGACAACATTTTCTCAGATTTCCATAATGTGATCCCGCAGAGCACTTTGATAGTTCCTTTCTATGTTTTTTCTAGTTGTGTTTTTGCTAAACGCTTATTCTGAATCAGTGTTATTGGCCGGTTTTGATGTATGAGGAGGCCATTACCTCAGTTTTAGGAAAATCCTGGAGGAATATTTTGTTGAGGAACTTATGTAATAGTGGAGGAATTATTAATATAGATAGAACTGTATCTTTTTGCTTCCTGCTTTTCCTCTCCTCCCTCCCTGCGCGATGAACTTGGTGCCCAGTGGCAGAGCTCAGCCCTCTGTTTCCTCTCGGTTGGTTTCCTGCATGTCCTTTCCTCTACTGAAATGGAGAAAAGCGGAAATAATCTTCTCCCCATTCTCCTTTTTTCCCCTGCTCCTCAGGTTTTCCTGTACCAGTGTTGCTTTCTTCTCAGCCCTGCTAACCCGCAAGTTTAGCAAGCTTCGAAAATAGGCGAAGGGACATCAGATGTTCCTAGTTTGTCTTTTGTTTTCCTCATTACAGTAATTTGTAGCTGATGGCAAACCAACATGCTGTAATTCTCATGGCAGTGCAGAATCCGCCCCGAGGAACCACTATAAACAACAGCCCCATTGCATCCAGATGTAAGCGGGCGTGGGGTCTGTTCTACCCCCCTTACAAAAGCACAGATTCCTTTGCTGCTGGATATATATACACCGCTGAGGAGGCAATCAGGAACCCAGTTGTCCGTTAAATTGAACAAAGGAGGTTTGTTCTCACGTCAGAAGAGTTAACTTGCCGTGATCAATATTTTAAGTATCCAAGTTGGATGATGTAACGCTTTCTGCCTTGTAGACACTGTCCAGACCAGCATAACGTGGCACTCCGTAACACCATTGCCTTAACTGGTAGCAGATGATAACAGTGCTGCGTTGCAGCCCCTGGTTTGTGTCCTAACTTGCTGCCTGGTTCAGTCAGGGCTTTTATCAAACAGCCAAGACTGTCACAGTCTCTAACGGCAGCTCGGTAAGAAAGATGCCTTATTCCTGCAGGAATATGCAGTACTATTTCAGCTTTCTTTTACTATTATTTTACCACTCCAGCACAGATGCAATTGAAACATTTAAAACAACAGAGCCGTGCCACAGGGAATACGCGGGTAATAGAAATGGGTACATCGTTTTCTTATTTATGAAGATACCCAGACTTTCACACTCCTGAAACTGAATTTATGGTAGATCATCTTTGTGTCAGAGTTATTTACCAAGACAGCAAATTCCCCCTTTGAGGCATGGATTTTTCCCTCACCAACCTCATAGGAGGCATTTTCACACTATCAGAAAATTAAAAACCCCTTTATAGACTCTCCTAGTTTCCCCCAGAAGAAAATCCATTTGCAAATGTTTATATTTGTCATAATATTTCATTCTTAATGAAACCCAATGCCAGTAGCCATTGGAGAGAAAAAGCATCGCCACATTTTGAATGGCTTTAAAAATCAGTCTTTTTGCATCACATATCCATACGCTTGTGATTCCTAAAATAGCTTTGATCTACAAGATAAAATTTCAAGAGCATTTTGTACTTTAATCCTTAAATTTAAAAAAACGTATGTTACAAGTCTTAGTGCTAAACTGTCATTATATGGGTTGGGCTTTTTTGTAGCTGTTGCAAGCAAGAATTCATGAGATGGTAACCATATAGGTAATATAGACCTCTGGTTTTCATATGGATTTAAAATTTTAAAAGGTTTCTTTTTCCATGTCCTCAAGTTATAAACATAGCTACTTGATGGGATTTAATAATTTTTCAGATGGACATCTCTCTCCAGTCAGGAAAGATATCAAATTCCTAAATGTAGATTTCAAAATATCACAGATTTTTCTTTTCTATTTAACATTTTCCAATATGACTTTGGAACTTTCTTTGTTGTTTGGAACGTTTCCATTCTCTGGGTTTGAAGATTAGTGCGTTGGTTTTTAAGTTTGCCTTTCCAAAGTTACTTAAGTACAAGACTTTTGACAGATTGATAAATATTCTACTCCAATAGGAATGGTTGATGTTTCTATTTATTTTCATTAGAACCTTACTATAGTTTGTTTAAATATATATATGTAAAATAAAAAATGTTCTAGACAATGCCTTCAAATTGCAGATAATAAAGCATACTAATGCATATGAATGAGAAAAGCCTCAACTGAAAAAACTTTTTTTATGGAAGCATGAAAATTCAGTATTTCTCTTCCTCTTTCACCAAACTATTAAATTATTTCACCCAATACTGGGATTTTTTTGCATTTGGAAATGAAAAGGTGGATGAGTTACATGATTAGAATTAAATTAAAAATCAAAGCATGATTGTTTTTACCAGGAGTCAAGCATGAAGAAGGACCTTTACAAACAAAGGTCTTCCTTTTGATTGCTGCAGGATTTTCCAACAGTGTGAAGGAGGAGGATGAGGAGGACCAGCAAGGGGGGGCGTTCTGCAGTGAGGATCGGCTGTGCCATCTAGATATTGCTGAGCAACTGCCTTTGAGCTAGATTGGATTTACCTTGGCTTTGCTTCTTGTTAGGTACAATAGAAAGGGCTGAATAAATGTAGGAGCTGCCAAGAGAGAAGCGGCAGTTGTTTTCCCTCAGCCCACGCTGCCGAAGAATACCTTGATAAAATACTGCACCAAGGTGTGGGGCAGGGAACCTGCCCTCTGAGAAGGAGAAAGACCGGCGAGTCCCTCCAAGCCTGGTGAGGCTGCCCCAGGTCGCTGGGGGAAGCACTTCAGGCAGCGCTGTCTCAGCAACAGGTTGCCGAGTGCTCCAAAGCGGCATCCCCAACACACGGTTCAAGGATTGTGTGGCTGGATACGCTGTTTCCTACATTTGTCTGGTAGTTTAAAAATCTCTAACCATTTGGGGCATTTTAGAGTTTAAGCTGGTCGTATGAATAGTTCGCTGGTTAATTTTTAAAATCAAATGCTGCTTGCACACTGGAGAGGGTTCTGTGACACAGCGAGAAGAGAGTTGAGGCTCTTCTACAGTTTTTGTACTTGAACACTACTAGGTCACCACATACTTTAGAGCATCCGTGCCTGAGTGACATTATATCTGGTACGAAATTAGATAAGAAGTCATCTTCAGAATACTTGTAATTAATATATGAGACTATTTTAACCTGAGATCTATACATACCATGACATACCAAAATTGTTTATGGCAATTCATAACAAATCTGTGGTTACCAGGATATCTGCTACAAAGCAGCCTTCTTTCCATGAAATACATTGTTTATTGGCAGAAGTTATTCAGAAAAAGGTGTTATATTTTTTGATTCTCACATGCTGAAAAAGTGAGCAGTGGAGTATTGAACAGGGAAAGCTCCACTTGCATTTTCTGTGCAGCCAGTTCTTTGCAGCTGCAGGCAATGTCTGGTATTTCGAACTATATTTTCTCTAACACCTATTTCAATAAGGCTGATAAATGGCAGGTTTTCATGACTCAAGTTTTAGTATTATGAATGTTCTTTGTCTTGTCTAATTCAGGTTGAATATGAAGGCTTAAAGCATGAGATTAAACGATTTGAGGAGGAGACAGTGTTGCTTAATAGTCAGCTGGAAGATGCCATCCGGTTGAAGGAGATTGCTGAGCATCAGCTGGAAGAAGCTCTGGAAACTTTAAAAAATGAAAGAGAGCAAAAGAACAATCTGAGGAAGGAACTCTCCCAGTATATCAACCTCAATGATAGTATGTATAATAACCATATTAATATATCAGTAGATGGATTGAAGTTTGCAGAGGATGGGGGCGAGCCCAACAATGACGACAAAATGAACGGACATATCCACGGGCCTCTCGTGAAACTCAACGGTGACTACCGAACTCCAACGGGTAGGAAAGGAGAATCTCTGCACCCCGTCTCTGACCTCTTCAGTGAGCTCAACATATCTGAAATACAGAAACTGAAGCAGCAACTCATGCAGGTAAGAGCTGAATTTAATCTTCCGGTGTGTGTAGACACACGTCCTATGTACCCTAGAACCAGCTTCTGCAAGGATTTTCCCCAGTGATGTTCTTGACCACATACGTCCTGTTCTCAGACTTCTGCTTTCTTCATGTCCAGAGTTTGCTAGAAATACCCCTGGAAAACAGAGTATCTCTCTGTGAAAAGTCAGTGTGATCTGAGCACATGTTTAGTGGGAAGGGGAGGAAGGGACCTAGTCGCTGCAGTTGCGGATGGCTACATTCTTTTTTTCCTGGTTTGATGATGGGAAATGTCCCTGAGATTGCAGGTTGAATAAAATACTCTTCAGCATGACCAAAGCTATCTGGAAAACCCCCACTAAAATACAGACAGACTTGATTATGCTCCTCTGTAACTTAGAGCGAGTTTTTGCCGTTACATTCAGTTTGAACAAGATTTGGCATACCATCAAGAGCGAACAAAAGGAGAGGAGCGCTCCTCTTAATAACTGTGCGCTCGGAGAGCATGTGGCGTGTGAGATGTCACAGAGCGCCCTTGTCCAGCCTGGCAGTCCCGGCGGATGCGCAGGCTGCAGGGGGTGCCTTGGGGACCGTACAGTGAGCATTTGTGCTCTATTCAACCAAGACCAGCCCAGGCATGACCAGAATAGGAGCCTGGGATGCAAGCCAGATAAAAGCGCAAGCTGCCAGCCCCGATGCTGACATCACCTTAGAAAGGCGTACAGTGCCACGCAGAGAAAGGGTCCCGCTGCCCAAGCTGTTGAGCATCTTCTCTGTCACAAGAGCTTTTTCAAGCGCTTTTCAAAGTTTTGGCACCATCAAGGAAACATCCAGCATTTTCTGGCTGCCGGCTTCCAAAAAGTGCCTCTTCTAAAGAGGATAAATGTAAATCCTTTACTGCTTAAAAAGTAAAAGGCGATTTGGAAGTAAAGTAAAGTAGAGCAAACCCAGTTCTCGGTGCTTGCTAGAGAACAATAAATCCCTATGTGACGTGTCCTATATTTGCTGAAGAGTTAATTGTTTTATTTACTTCATTGCCAAACTCACCGTGGGAAGTTTTGATCTAAGCTGTGACATGGCAAACACTGATGACATCTAGTGCTTTGCACAAATAACGTTGATGCAAGACATACATAATTGAAGTGGGAAAGCTTGAAATTAGGAATTTTATTTCTGTGAAAAATTGTATCAGAAATTTTTCCAGTATTAAAAATGTAAACAGTGTAGTTTGTGTATATATGTATATATGTATATATAAAAATATGCATGTATATGTACGTATACATTTATGTATATAATACATGCACGTATATATTACATGCAACTTTTGATTTCATTCAGAAATATAATTTTAAAAATGAAAAAAAAAAAAACCAGCTTCAGAAGACAGGCTTTGAAATGATCACATACGGCGTAAGCATTTTCAACCATAATTTACAATTAAGTTTATGGAATATAAATTTGGAATGAAAGCTGTTTGGAAATGAAGAAACAAGATTGTTTGAGTATGTTTTGTCTTGATTTTATTAAATTAAATATTGAGCTTGATAAATCATCAGACTTCTACTTCCAAGATACTGCAGATGTTTTGATGGTCTCTGACTTTAACATTAATTATTTATTTTACACTTCTTAAACAGTCATAGTTTAATAGTTAATAGTTAATATTAGTTAAATAGTTAAATAGTCTGAAGGCCACTAGCCACAAACTGTTGAGGGTCCTATAGGACCCTAGGAGGACCCTAGAAAATAAATATAACCATTTTTCAGTCAGAATGGCTTTGCCCGGCCCTACCACCCTCACTCCAATAGCCGCCACCATTGCTCAGTGTTCTAATCATATTCAAAGGTTTAAGGTTTAAAAAGAAAAACTAGACCCAGCTGGAAACCTGGTTTCTTTAGATACTGAAAAGACTTAATGCAAATTGCTGATGCGTACTTTTTTTAAAGTTCTCATCTTCTCTGCTGAGTTGCATCAGCTCACCTTGGGTCACACAAATTAAATGGGAAAAAACCTCCAAAATTTCCTCGGAGTAGTTGGGAGATTTAATCAGGTTCAAGCTGACAAAAGGTAATTCTTCATCAAAATTGGATTTCTTTTCTCCTCCACAGTGTGGTGTTCGTTCAGCCATATCTCAATATTTGGTATGCGTTCCTCTTGTTTTTTCTGAAGAGGCTGTATGTACTATGGCAGAGTTGCTGAAGGAACTGACTCTCTCTTGGGAACTATTTTTATGTCTATAGGATAACAGGCTCCTTTTTTGAGAGAAGCAAACTTCAGATTTGCCATTTTGTACATGTGTGGCAAATTTTTTCACTCCTCAGTGTCAAAAAGAAGCCTTCACTAAAACAGCTAGTATGACAGGTGTAATTCCTTCTGCAGCTTTAGGATGCTGCTGCTCCATGATCTGTGCTGGTCCTTAGGAGAGATTTAATTGTAATCGTTCCCTTTCCATCTTCAAAAACCTGCTAGGTAACAAAAGTCTTGCTGAAAATTCTTACATTCCAAGATTTTCTCAGAAAAGCTCAAGGCTTTCTGCTCTTCCTTCATGTTTGTTGTCCAGCGGGAAGAATTCTCCATCTCATCTTTAAAGCCCAGGACACTCTTCCTTCGGTGGCAATCCTTTTCCTATTCCTGAGGCCAACATCATATTTGGAAAAATTAGAATAAGTTCTCTTTAAAAAAAAAAGAAAAAAAAAAAAAAGTCATGCAGCCCAATTTCTGACTGTCTTCTCCAGCTGCCTGGTACTCTCTGACAAAGATCAGAGGATATCAACAGCTGAGGTTCAGGGTTCTTGAACTGAGTTGTCCAGTTGATTTGTTCCAGTCTCCACTAGGAATTTTTCACTGATATTCTGATATTTTTATTTTAAAAAAAAAAAAAAAGGATAAATAGCAATCCTAAAATTGGTTTCCATAGTTGCAAACTATAGAGCAAATTGGGAATGAAATTGCCTCAAACTGAAATCTTTGAAGGGAAGGATGCATTGCAAAATAGGTACAGCGACTTTTGAAATGCTTTTATTTTAATTTCAAGTTGATAAACATCCTTACTGCAGCTAGTAATTTCAATGTCAAAAAAACCCCACCAACTGGACTTAAAAATAACTGCAATTCCCAAAAGTTTGCTGTGGGTGGAAATGAGAGTATAGTGTTGCCTGGAACAAAAAATATAATTACCAAACTTGGAAACAGCAGAGCCATTAATATTCAGAAGGTGTGCTCAGGGCTGAGTTGGAGCTTTGGGGTTTTTTTTCCATGGAAGTAGAAGCATGTATTTATAATTTTAACAGCATTGGATTAACTTAATCCATAATTACTGGACTAAAATGAGTAAAATTTAGTAGATCTATGTATTTCATTTCACCTACTGTCCAAGTTGGTATGTGGGTTTTAAAAGTTGCATGTTTTCTCTGGAAAAAAAAATCCTATCTCTTTGAAGGAAGTATTTGTTTCCAGAACACATTTGTGTTCAGAAGAGAAATGATCATAAAGATCCCAATTATCTCTGTTACAGTTTTTCTTCATGATAGAGTATGACGGCTGAGATCAGTAATCTGTCAGGATCAATTCTGTCTGATTAATTTAGGCACACACTGAAATACCGTACTGCTTTAACACCAACTTGTTTTCTCAAAGGAAGGGCTCTCTGGCTGTAAGCTCTATATTTATTTTTATGCTAGTGCGATTAACAGTTAATTGCCTACTTCATGTGAATATACCCACAGTGGGGCCATATACCTTAAAAAGACAACTGCCTTTGGTATGTAATGTATGGATCTTTATTATCCATATGACTCCTCGCCATAAGGTGAGGTGGTCCTTTAAATTAACCAAAACTCAGATTTTCATGCAGGTGTGTAGCTCACCTTACCAGCCTGAAGGAATAAAAACCTTCATTATCTGATGAGGGTAACGCAATTAACACCTAAGCCTGCTGTACAAGGTGGTAACAACTGGAGTTCAGGTGAAAGTTTCTGGGGAGGGCAGACGTGGGGCAGACTGCTCCATGGGAAAAAAGAACAAACGGAGGGCTAGAGAGGAGGCTTTTGCTGGGGAGCTCTCTGAGACTGCCCAGGACGGGTCTGACCAAGAAATCTGTGGAGAGCGGCCACCTTTTAAGAAGATGCTCTTGGCAAAGGGGAAGGTTGTTCTGTTTGGGATTTTCTTAACAAGAGTGGGCTGACACAGGGGGGGTGAGCAGCAACGGGGGCGGCAGGCGGAGACTGAGGCAGCAATGGGGAAACAGCGTCAAATGGAGAAAGGTACCAATATACTCGTAGTACGTGGCTGTCCTCTTCTGCATTACAGCACAGGCTATGCGGTGCCTAAAGTGGAGCACCCTGTACCTAAGGAGACAGGCTCTTCCTGGATCATAAAATAATGATGAGGTTTGGCCCTGTTTTTTTAATTGTTAAGCCATCAGTCACCTGTACACAAGAAAACTAGGCTGATTTTTTTTTTAAAGGTGTTTTTAACATGGCTTCTATTTTTATTCTTACAGTTTCTGCCTGCAATTGATTGCAGGTTCTAATAGAGGCCATGTTTTGAAAGCCTGTCTGTAAAACCAGGGGATCATCACATGCTTTAGTGCCTTAATACTTCTGAGCAGCAGCCACTGCTCAAAAGTCTGAAGCGCTGCTTGGAGCATTTTGTGAGATGGCATTAATACCCTCAGTCTCTAAAAGGCTTTTCTTTTCCTTCAGTAAGATTCATCATGGCTGATTTGACTCTCTTCCAAATACTGCCTGCCGGGATGCTGATAGGGAAGGAAATACTTTTTAAAGGGTTTTTCAGAACGGATAGCTTTGAATTCTCAGAATTAGTAATTTACCCGCTCATAAAGGAAACGTGGAGCAGGCTATTTTCACTGCACGTGTAAATGCAGGGCTGAAATACTGCAACAGTGGGAGAGAAAGAGCAGAAAACCCGGTAGGCTCAGGATCCTGTTGGAAAAAGCTGTGGAAGCAAGTCCTTGTACCTTCCTCTGATTCCCAATTCACAACCCGGAACAGGACAAAGGCATAGAAAAAAAAGTTGGAGCATTACACTTAAAACTTGAAATGGGAGTCTTTCAGGGGTGTTATCATGAATAGCAAATACCTGAGCAGATCAAACTTTGGTTTTTCGTGTTCACTTGCTTTAAGATGCTGTGCATTAAGACTTCTAGAGTCCTCCTCCATGACCTCTTCTGCTGTTCAACATCCACATTTCTCTGTAGATACTCAGAAAGGAGCTCACTAGGTCAGAACCAGTACTTTGTTAGTTATACCACAAATCCTGCTTTTTCTGCCTTGTACTTAAAAGGTTGGATTTTGCTTATAGTTAAGTCCAGGGAGTTGCATGCGCGCAGTCTCCTGATCTCTGTTTATTCCCACACGGCAGGTTATTTAATCTAATCTGTGGAAATACACGCAGCCATTTGTTTACTGTAGTCGCATTCAGTAATCAAGTCTTAATGAAAGTTTGCAACAGTCCAAAGATATAAATAAATATTGTGAAGGATTGGTAGAGCTCTTCACAGGGAATGTAAATTCAAACTCCACTGAGAAATGTGTATGTACCAGTGGAAAGGCTTATAGTTGACTGGTAGTTGGCAGTGGTGCAGCTCATGCCTATTAAAATTTGTGGAACATGCGTCGTAGTAAATTCATTCTCATCACTCTAGCTGACTAGGCATTCAGTGCTTGGGCACTAAGTAGTTCTTCAGTGGGCAACGCATAAGGTCGTGACCTAGTGATATTGCAGATTGTAACAGAGGCTGGGACTACATAGCCCTGTACAAATTATACGTACCTTTCTCTGACTTAGTTTTATGGTTTAGGGATATATGGCTAAAATCTCTTTGAAACCTTCAAGTTGTGTATGGAGAGTGGAAGAGTAGAAGAGATGAATGTGATGGCAGAGTTTAGTGCTCGGCACAGGTAGGTCGAGATTCTGGATTTCTTACTTTGACTCTGTTGCAGGTGGAAAGAGAGAAGGCCATTCTCCTAGCCAACCTGCAGGAGTCTCAGACGCAGCTGGAGCACACCAAGGGAGCCCTGACCGAGCAACACGAGCGAGTCCACAGGCTCACGGAGCACGTGAATGCCATGAGGGGGCTGCAGAGCAACAAGGAGCTGAAAGCTGAGCTTGACTGTGAGAAGGGCCGAGACCCCGGCGAGGAAGCACATGACTATGAAGTGGACATCAATGGTTTGGAGATCCTAGAATGTAAATACAAAGTAGCTGTTACTGAGGTGATAGACCTTAAAGCAGAAATCAAAGCCTTAAAGGAGAAATATAATAACTATGTGGAAAACTACACTGAAGAGAAGGCCAAGTATGAGAGCAGAATCCAGACGTATGACGAACAGGTGACAAACCTGGAGAAGTCAACCAAGGAAAGCCAGGAAAAAATGGTCCACATGGAAAAGGAATTGCAAAGGATGACAAGCATAGCAAATGAAAACCATAATACCCTCAACACCGCCCAGGATGAACTGGTGACGTTTAGCGAGGAGCTGGCTCAGCTCTACCATCACGTCTGCCTGTGCAACAACGAGACACCAAACAGGGTCATGTTGGACTATTACAGGCAAAGCAGAGTCACCCGCAGCGGGAGCCTGAAAGGACCAGATGACCCTCGAGGTCTTCTTTCCCCGCGGCTTGCCAGAAGAGGGGTGGCGTCACCCGTAGAAGCCAGGACCCCGACCGAGCAGGTGACAAAAGAGGCCACAGAGCCTGGCAAGGAACAGAGCCCGACGAAAACACCTACCATTTCTCCTGTCATCACAGCCCCTCCTTCCTCCCCTGTCTCCGATACCAGTGACATCCGCAAAGAGCCGATGAACATCTACAACCTCAATGCCATAATAAGGGACCAAATCAAGCACTTGCAGAAGGCTGTCGATCGGTCGCTGCAGCTGTCGCGCCAGCGTGCTGCAGCTCGGGAGCTGGCGCCCATGATTGATAAAGACAAGGAGGCCTTAATGGAAGAGATACTGAAACTGAAATCACTCCTGAGTACGAAGCGGGAGCAGATTGCGACACTGAGAGCAGTGCTGAAAGCCAACAAGCAGGTAAGATGCTAATAAAGCAGTCAGTCGGGAATGTCTGTTATTTATACAGGTCACTTAGAAGCTTTCCCAGGAGTATTTTGGAGCAGACATTTTACTCACAGGTTATTTAGCCTCTCACTCAATCATGGTGAGGGCAGACCTTTCTTCCCTCCCTCCTTCCCTCCTCTTTAAGCTTTTAAGCTCTGCTTTTGCGTAGCACCCAGCATTCAGCAAGGGCACAGGCAGAAGAGCCTTTCCTGTGGGGCGAGAGAAAAGCAGAGGGGCGGGGAGGCATCACCTACCACCCAGCCTGATGCACGGGCATGGTCCTATTATTCTTGTGAAATGAAAATGTTTCCAACATCGGAAAACACACCGGAGTGTGCATGGAGAGGCTCTCAGGGGCGTGCTGGCCCCTCGTCAGGGCAGGTACCGACGGGAGCGATGGGGAAGGCAAGCTTAGGGGAGACCACCTGGGCCAGCACCTCAGCAGCTGCGCGTGGCCCCCCTGGTGGGATTTAGTGGAGCAAATGGTCCCAGCAACCCATTACGTTCTTCTTGGCTCTTGGTAACACTCCGCAGGCTGCAAAACTTGAATGTCCCCCAGCAGATTTTAGGGGATTAAAAATAAATGCCGCAAAAGCCAAAGCGTGCCTCAGGAAGAGAATGACAGGCGTAAGAGCGGGACTAGCATCTTTGGGATGGACAGAAGCTGGGCATTTCTTTGATAGGTGAAATGCTGAGTTATTTTTGTTACATACAGGTGGTTGGAAATTTTTTAAATAATTTTTCTTTTTAGTCAGAAATAATTTCTCCTGCCATTGTGACGTTTTACATCCTTTAAGAAATACAAACAAGGTTTTCTTTTTTTTTTTAAGAAAAAGGACATCACTACATGATAAAGATGACTTGAAACAGTAACTGCAATTTTTTATTTTGAGAAGGATTAATTATAAAGTTATATTTTAAGAGAATAAAAAATCTCAAATTATTATTTTGAAAATTCTCACAGCTTAAAAAAATTGACTCATCATACCACTTTATTTTTGATGTTTCACCAGTGCAAATAAACTGAGAATTACTGCATTTCATATCAAATGCCAAAAGAGGAACATGTAATGGTGTGTTTTTCATTTTTTCTGGCATAGTATATCCTCCCAAGCCCTTTGTATCTATTAGATCCCAGGTCTGCAAACACTTCAAAAAGTTAAATTTAAGCATGCAAATAGTTTTGTTTCCTTCGGTGCGTCTCCTTATGTCCAGAATGAAGTCTGAATGCAAGTTGCTGCAGTGGCAGAGTCATTGTTCCAGATTGCCGGGGACTTTTCTCCTCTGAAAATCGTGCAGCCATCCCCACATGGGGGCGTGAATCCTGGTTAACAGCACGGGATACTATTAGCTGGTGACAGCGATGGGTTTTCTGTGTTAAAATTCCCAATAGTCAAATGGTCTGAAGTTACAGTTTCAAGTTGAATTGATTGTTGGATCTGTAACTGCATTTCTAGAGTACTGGGGATTTTTAAATTGCAGCAATATTTCAATATACATTGAGTCTGTTATAGCATTTCCACCCCCCCCCCAATACAACACACGTTAAATATTAATTCAAGTAATTAAATACCATCTCTAGCTAAGCAATAATAGCTCTGAGCAATTATATGTGGATTTTCCATGTAGTTAAAATGTAACTAAGACGCAATTGAGGTCTACGTGTTTAGATTCCAAATTAAAGATTTTTTCCATTAGCATAGAGCTATCATTTATTTTTTGATACTACCAGAGAATCTGGCTCAGTCTTGCTCTTTTATTGCTGTCAGAAATAAAGCATCATCCTACAGGGTGCTCACTGAAATGGGAGAGATAGATTTGCTGAGTAAGGAGGTGCTGTTAATTAAACTTTTATTTATTGGATAGCTGCGTAGCTATTGGTAACTGTACAGCTGGGTATAGAATCTTGCAATACTGTTCATGCAAACCTAATATCAAGAACCCTCAAACTTTCAAGTTAAAAGACATAATAATATAAAAGGAGAGATTTAAAGTTACAGGGGCGGGGGAGTTTTATTACGCGCTAGCAGTACTTCCAACCTCAAGTAATGTGTGTTTCCCAGGACCCAAAGCACATCTCATGTTCAAAAAACAGCAGTCAAGATTCATCCCCTTGAGTTCTTCCCCTCCAAAATAGTAAGTTTTTAAGCAGCAATAGGCTGGGGGTATTTTTCCCTTGTGCGTTTCAGTTTAGATGACCCTGCAGAGGACATCTGGTTCAGTTTCTCACACGTGCTCCAGAATTTTGGTTTGTTAAAACCTTCCTCAAGCCCTAATGAAGCGGATGTTAATATGAAATTATGCCTTTCCATCCCTTATGTAGTATGGGAGACACTGCTGGTGCCCAAGGTAGCAGGGAAGAGCCGTGGCAGCCCCTGCGAGAGGGAAGCCTGCAGCCGGTGGGGGGCTGGATGCCCAGGCGCCTCCTCAGCCTCCAGAGGGGTCACATCACAGCTCATTGTGTTTTGTCGCAATGCTGTTACAACCCCCCTGTATTTCTCACACTACAAACAGAGACACTTTAGGTGAAGCTTTTTTTTTTGGTTGGGGTTATATGGGAAACCAAGATGAGGACAACCAAATGGGGACAAACGTTTTAGCAGGGCCTGTTGCGATAGGACAAGGGGTAATGGTTTTGAACTAAAAGAGGGTAGATTTAGACTAGGTATAACGAAGAAATTTTTTTACCATGAGGGTGGTGAAGCACTGGACCAGGTTGCCCAGAGAGATGGTAGATGCCCCAACCCTGGAAACATTCAAGGTCAGGTTGAATGGGGCTCTGAGCAACCTGATCTAGTTGAAGATGTCTCTGCTCATGGCAGGGGGCTTGGACTAGATGGCATTTAAAGGTCTCTTCCATCCCAAACCATTCTGTGATTCTATATGCATTGTAAAAATGGCAAAGACCTGGCTTTCCTAGAGAATCTGGCCATTCAGATCCAGAGGGGAAGACCAGCAGCCGGCCCCTGGGTCTGGTATTTGGGGCTGTGTTTCAGTAGTGAAGTCAGACCGTTAACCAGGGAAGCACGAGTGCTATCTAGTGACCACCAGAAGCACTGCAACATCAGATTAAAACCAGAATTGTAGAGTTTTCCTGGCAATACCCTTCGCCACAGTGCACTGACGTCCTCTATTATCCAGGTACGCAGGGGCAAATGGCTCATCAGAAGAGAAAATAAGCAGAGTTTTCACTTCCAGACTTGAATTGTGTTCACTTCTCTTCACAGTGACTTACCTGACTGCAGAGCCCCAAAGGAATCTCTGTTTCTGTCTCCTCCTGCCACAGTGGGCCTGGAGCTCCAGCAGTCCAGTTTTAAATCGTTAACAGCATACAATAAATTAGTCTTTGAACATGACAAGATGTTGCCTAGTTTAATGCATTTGGGAGTATCTGATGATATTTCTTTTTAACCTAGCTATATTTTCTTTAGTAATATTTTCAAATAATCATTAAACATTAGGTGAGACTGCAAACAGACTACACAAAACTCTGTAATACAAAAAAACAAAGGGCAAGATTTGCTATAAGAAGCTGCAGACCTAAGCCCAGGAAAACAGATTATTGAATCAATTGCTCAAGAGAGCAAGGCACATATGTCTTGCTTGCTTGCTTGCTTACTTTGTCTTGATTTATGTATCCATTTATTCGTAGCCGTAATTACTACGTCAGCACCAGTTTTGTGGAGCAAGCCCAAGTAGCACTAGCATTAACAAGTAGCATAAATTTGTGAAGTAATATCAAATTAATGGTATAATAACTTTTAGGACCAGTTCAATAATAGTTTTTATTTTGATTTCTAGTAAGATTCAGAAAGCAAAGCTGCCTATGAGGGGAATTTAATATCCTGAGGTTCTGATTGAAAAATGATTGGTTGTTCTCATAGGTAAATGGTTCGATGGGAAGGAGTTGAGTCAGCAAGACCTTCACATCTCTGTAGGCAGTAACTGTGGTGTCTCCAGCTCCCATAACTGAGATAGCCATAAAAGTCCATCAATAAAAATAGCTGGATAACTCCAGATATATGGTACCTAATCTAGAAAAAAAAGCCCTGATGTTATATAGAGAGAATGCTGCATGGAAAGATCTAGCAGCGTGTACGATTTCTGCTCTAAAACGACAGGCTTTCTTGTGTGAAAGCAGTTTGGCTTTCTTGTGTGAAAAAATACCACTGTAGGACTTAATATTCTCTCAGCAACAATTTTTTAACTTGGTTTGCTTATCACAATCTTAGTGTAAGGTAAATGAGATACAAAGTCTTCTTGGGATGTGAAATCTGTATAGAGAAAATGAAGTTTGTTCACAGATTTCAGGATTAAAGTGGCAGCCTTTACGCAGCTGGGCTTGGGCAAACATCTCTTCAGTAAGGATAAGGAGAAGGATGGAATGGTCATTGTTAATTCTGGCATTGCCTTGGTTCCTGGGGCTCAGGTGTGTGCCCACCTCAGGCTGGATTTTGGGGATGGGGGGGTTGAGCTCTGCATGCCCCTGCTCTCTCTTCCTGCGTAGTGTTTCCACACTCTGCAGGAGTCTGGCTGTTGGAGCTCTCTGCTCCCTCACGGCCTTACTGTCAGCTCCAGGTGACTTCTTCTGCACAGCAAATGCTACACGCTATGTGAGCCGTTAATCCTGTGTCTACAGGTGGCTTGCTGCATGGCTGGGTGGTTCCTTTGCCCAGTTCTTCAGCACGACTGGTCTCCTGACAGGAGTGTCATTAGCCCCTCTCCTTTCTGATTGCATTATCTGCTTCACTGAAGAGCATTCAGACATTTTTCTGCGTTTCTCATCTTTTTCTTGTGCTCCCCATTTCCGTGTGTGTTGCTCAGAGGTTGCATTTTTATGTGACGTTCTCTAGTTTCTCTGACACATTTTGTAGTGAACCACAGCTAAAAAATCAAATGCTTCAGAAAGAGCTGTTAAAAACAAAGCCAGGTCCTGGGTGTCTGCTTTCTTCTGGCACCCACTACTTGGAGATGTTGCCCCATCCGTCCTTTCAGAGCACTCTCTGAGCACACCGTTCACATCAGGCCTTTAAAGTATGGATTATCCCACAGAACTGGGTTCAGGCACAACCACACGTATGTGGTTCAATGGGCACAATTTTTGGAGGTTGGCTGAAATAATTTAGACTAGAGGTGCTGCTGGAGGAAGAGTAACATGAAGCTATGGCTTTAGCTCATTTTGTCTGTGTTACTCTTGGTGCAGTCTGGCAGTACATCTGAGGTGACCTGACACATAGCTACCTCTGAGAGAGGGAGTCTGAGTTCCCCTTCTCCCCTCAGCCCCTCTCCCCATTGCATATTCTAGTTTCAGGGTGCTTCAGGTGAGTTTTCTGCCTCTTTGGGCTCCCCAAACTGGCTCACAGCAAGCACAGGAGAAAAACACCCAATCTGTAAAGGGTAAGGATGGGGAGAGGGAGGGTAATTATTCTTTTGGTGGCAGCTAGCCAATATAGATTAACTTGGCTGCATTGTGAAATGTCATCCTGAGAGCCGAGGAGTCTGACAGCAATCGGCTTCAGTCAGCATCCAGGTCCCAAACCGATGAGCTGTAGGTAACCTGACCCATGCGCAGAGTTGGGCGTCCACCAGCTCTTACAAGGACCTCTTGAGCCTCACGCTAAAGTGATGCTCTGCTGGACCTGGCTGCAGGTTTCCAAAAGAAGCTACCCTTGCTTGCTTCCCCCTTCTTTCTCTTGCCTATTAAAAACACATTTTTGTTCGTTTTATTTGCTTCTCTCGTGGAGCACTTGTGCCCATTTGTTCTTCGCTTATGAGACTTTCAGAAGGGAGACCTTCGACGGCCTGCAAAGGGCTGTGTTCAAAAGCTTATCTGTTGTGTGGAGAGCCCCCAGGCACTTCCAACAGGTTTTACAATTTATGCTTCATTTTCTGTATGTTGTTTTATGGAAAACTGTAATAGGAGGAAAAAAAAAAAGTTTGAAGATTTGACACAGTACTTCCTCTGCTACCTTTATTCATCAACTAAATTATGTTTCTAAGTTATTTTTCATCCAGTAGTGTTACCTGTCCATTTAACTTATCCTGACATCCAGACTAAAACATGGGGATCACAGTGATCTGTCTGATCATCGTGCATGGTTTCAGTGATGTGTAGATTATTTGGTTTACATGGAACGTGTAATCTCACTGCTGAAAAAAAGTAACAATTTTTTTTAGTCTAGCATTAGGTGGCACATATCTTTAAATCATTTTAATTCCTAAACAAAGGAAAATCTTTACATGAATTCTGTATTTGAAGATCAGGTATGATAGGTTAAGCGACACGAGGCTATATTTCTCTTACAAAGCAAAGACTTGTGAGTTCCTGCCTTAGGGGCAAAGCAGAGCTCAGTTTGAGCTATAGAGTCTACCTCTGCTCTCATAAATCACTTCTGCCTCATTAGCGACCTGAAAATTCTTAAATAAATCTGATTTAATCGTATCTGTTAAATAGGAATTTGTCCTCTGATGCACTATTTCCTAGATTTCCCTTCAAAAGGTAGTTTTATTAAACATAGTTAATCCTTCTTCTCCATGTTAATTTAGGAGTGTACATTTTTGCTGATGGCTGAAAACAGATAGAAAGCTGACAATTTCTGCTTTATCCTGCCAAGTGTAGGATGCTGTCTGCATCGTACATTATACCAAAGCATATGTCAGCAAGTTGAGAAAAGCTGCATTTATTTGAATATATCCCTAAGTAGCTGATTTTTTTTTAACGTGTATTGCTGGTGATTTCAGATTTGGCATGGAAAAGCCTATCTATTCAAAACGACAGGTGACTAGTGATTTTTAAAATATCTCTTTTCTCAATGTAAACTATTGTGAAAGTAGAGAAAACATTATTGGTGAGTGTACAATTGGAAAAAAATATATTACTTTAATGCTGCTAACTGTACTATTTCCCCAGACACGAATGAATAGAGTTGGTTTTTAGTAGGAGATGCTAATATGTCCTTTTGTTAAGAGGCATTGTTAGTGGGAAAAGTATTGCATTTCAGAAAACCGAGTTTAAAATAGGTTTCCAGCTGTTGAGCCACTAGCATCTTTTGTTATGTCCCCTTGCTGGTTGCTTTAAACTAATGTTCTTCTATACTTCTCTCCCCTGGTGACGGCTCAAGAACCCACAGGATCAACAGGGGAAATTGATTGCCGACAGGAAGCGCTGCAACTTATTACACACGAAATTAAGTGAAAAAATAACCATAACCCCCTCTGAGTAAATGTAAAAGGAAACATTTTTTTCTTCATCTTGTTCAATGGCAATTTTAAATGTCTCATAGCAGTAGTAGGTACAAAGCCTCTATAAAACTATGTATTTTGAAAACTTCAAATGATACTAAACTTCCTTAGGTAAAGCAGAAGGTTCAACTCTTGCAAAAATAAGACAAATTTAACTATTAAAAGCAGTAGGGCAGTAAATTAAAGAAATTTGATGGATGAAACTGAAAAAAGAAAGGAGGGAGCAGAAAAAAATGAAGGAATAGGATGACTACAAAGCCTTGCTTTCCTGCTAAGTGAAAATTGTAATTTACGCTTTTTCTTTTGTTCTTTTTCTGTAGTGGTTAAAACTGCCAAAATAATGCTGGTTTACCCAACAGTAGGTACTGCCCGTGCTGAGACGTGAAAGCAAGCTGTCAGGTCCTGGCAGTCACCTCGCCCAAGGAAAGCCTCAGCTGGCAAGAAGCATGAGGTGAAACACGTTAATTCCCACCTCGGCTACAGAGGCTGAGTCTCACGTGCCCTGCGTCCCGTTTGCAGCGTGGTCGGGGAACACACCTGGTTGTTACTGTAGCTCAAACGACATGGTAGCAGCTCCTTAAACTGGTGTAACTTACTTGCCTGAGTCCTCAACGTACAGCTGCACAGGTTTGAAGGGACATTTAAGGTGTTGCGTTGTTCCCAGTGCATTGACATCGGCTTTGTCCTTTCAACTGCTTTTCCTGGTTTCATGGAGTACAAGTGCAATGAAGCTCAGGTCTAACTTCTTTTACCATGTGAATGAAGAAGGAAATCAAAAGTAAAATCAAACGTGGCACCTTAGCTGTTATCAGGTATGTGTCTCATAACCATATATCCTTGTTTGTGTTTTCAGACAGCTGAAGTGGCACTAGCCAATTTGAAGAATAAATATGAAAATGAAAAAGCAATGGTGACTGAAACCATGACCAAACTACGGAATGAATTAAAGGCTTTGAAGGAAGATGCAGCAACCTTCTCATCCTTGAGAGCAATGTTTGCAACCAGGTAAGGGAAACGGTTTCACCACCTGCCTCAGCACTGTAAAGGTAATATGTGCGTGCTAAGCGAGCCCAGACTTAGCCGTGTATGTTGGGTGCTTAGGAGGAGAGGCAGAAATTATTTTCTGCAAGGTCAGGGGTTTGCTGGATGAAGGTGAATGAATCTTAGAGTGCACACTGTGCAAAACCTGCAAGCTTTCAAGTGCTACTGAGATGCGTGTCTTGGAAAATAAAGCCAGAGAATAACAATGTCAATACAACCTTGAGTAAAGTGTTATAAATGCCAATATCACCCTCCAGTATATTTGCATTTATAGGGCTTTTTAAAGTGGAAATCAAATAGTAGATTTATGTGGCTGATTTTCTTATTCAGAATTATGCAGTGATTCTGTCATGTAAAGCTATCGTATGGTTAATGATGATCTTCAGAATCCCATGTTTTCATTATCGTAAGATTTATTACTCAACACTAGTAAAATCTATTTCATCAACCAGCGTATGCTGTAATCCAGCGCTAGTAATTGTGAGGCCACTGCAATTTCCCACTCCAGCATGAATTCTTATTTTATCCTGCTGTGATATTCAATTTATTATCTTCTCCTTCAGAGGATAAAAGTTTCACTCATCTTCTGTAACATAGTTCCTCCTGGCAGGACAGTAATTAATCATCTCTTATCTTTCCTTCTCCCACACCTTCAGAAGAGCTTTTGGTTTTAGCTGCTTTTTAAAAGGTTACCTAAAAATAATCTTTTTTAAAAAAAATCCAATGCTTTTCATCGATAAATTCTTAACTCCCAAATAAGCAAGGAAATTAGTATCCTCAGGAAATTATTCTGTTATATTAAGGCTTTTTTTTTTCCCCTTATGGTCAAACACAATGTAGATTTCTTGCTTGTGCTTTAGTCCATAAGTGATAAGACGACTTCATGCTTCATGCCAACATCTCTCCAGTGCTCCCTGCGGTATATAGGTGCCGTCTCACCTCTTCCAGCCTTCTAAGGTCCTTTTTTGCGCAGTGACAGTGGCAGCGGCAGCTGGGAGAGGTGGGAAGGAAGGAGAAGGGACATTTACATGCCATGACATTGGTGCTGTGTACAAATTCATCATAGGTTCATCGTCAGAAGAGTACGTGTAGTGCCATAATGGAAATGAAGAACCAACTCAGCAGGTGGTGTGAACAAAGGTAGCTCCATTGATTTCATTGGCATCTAAAGATTTTCTTCAAGAAAGCAAAGTTGTGTGTGTGTGTTTCAGAAATCCATGTGTGAATCTTTATTTGCAAGCTCATTACTCTAGGAGATACACAAATGTACTAACTCTATAAGGCTACCTGGAAGGCTACTAACTCCAGAGGAGAGGAGTGACATCAGGAGCATAAAGCAAACAAGGGTCTTGCATGGAGCATAAATCAACCTATGAGGTAAAAGAAGTTTGCAAAGATTTAGAAGTTGTTACTTTAAGGGCCTGTTAGGTTACGGGTGTACTGGATGCTCTTTACCCTATTTGGGCATCCTGAGTGTGCACTCCAATTCTGTTGGGTTTAAGGCATATCCTAAAGCTGGTGGGAGACAGCAGCATCTTTTCTGTGACAATTAGGCTTAAAGGGTGCCATTCACGTAGATGCCATTTATAGATGTGTTGCGTGTAGGATGCAATGAAGCTTCTGTTTCTCTTCTATGAACTATAGAGGGAATCTGGGTGACTAGCCAAATTACGGATTTCCACTTCGTAAATGTCTAATGTTAGTAGAGATAAACCCCACCTAAAGTATCTACTGCTGCTGGAAAACTCCATGCAGTAGTGATTAAACACTCACTGCGTGGCCTGTGGAACGTATCCCTGCCCTTGAGGTTGTAAGTTCTGCCCAGTATTTTCTGAACAGAGTTATAAAGAATCATTCACTGCAAGGTCTTGCACATCAGTGTGCTCCTATAGATTTTTCTGTTGTAAAATATTCCTTTTCCTTCCTTAGCCTGGAATCTAATGGCCTTTATAATTAAATCAATCTTCCTAAATGTTCAAATCATTGACTCATTCTGAATCCTCCATTTGGAATGCTATTTGTTTAAATGACAGCAAAGTGATATACTATAGATGTCTGTTCGAGAAAAGAAATCTCTTTGAAAATACAAAACTGTAAGATTCTCCATGCAGTAACATTCCATTCAATAGCAACCTTCGACATAAAAAAGCAATTATTTTGTCTTTTGTTGAATAAAACAGTGGTTTCCATGGTTATCTTGCATCACATGGTATTTAATCCTGAGTTTGTACTGTAGAGAGAACATCCTTTTGATACTGGAGTTATATTCTAGAGCTGAAAATTATTTCATATACTGTTTGATAGAGCAATATCCTTTCTCTTTCATACACCATCCTTTTTCTGTTCATTTGGTCCCCAAAGGGATGTTCATTCTGGTGCTGAACTGTGTAGTTTCTTCCTCGGATGCACTGGATAAAGGTCATACCACATTATTAGGAGAGCACAGCGTACCTGTTTCTGGTCTGAACAGCAGAGAGGACACTTTTCTCCAAAGCTCCCCTACGCAGAAAGCAGGAGCCCTTCTTTGTCTGTGATTTTCCCTGACACTTGTGCGTCCTTCTGCTCCTGGAGTTCTTCTCTTGCCCTCAAAAGTCCTTCTGTCCTGATTGTACCTCTACATTTGCTCTTTTTTCTTCTGGGACTGTTTTGTTTCCCAATCCAAAATCTCTTGTGGCTCTGATCTGTACAGCTTCCTCCTTCCCTCTTCATTAGCCTTGATCCCTTTCTGAATTTACTTCAGACCTGTCAAGAATGTGTCCTCAATACAGTTCAAACTCCCTTTTCCCCAAACACCTCTCTTAGAAAAAGAAAGCAACAGAGTATAAAACCTTCTTTTCTGTGGGATGCATGAGGTTGGCAGAGCAGAGTTGAAGTTCCTGTTTGATGCCAAGGCCACGTGCTGCCCATCAGATTTGCAGCTCCTGCCTTTAGCCTGCTTATTTTGTCCTGGGCTGCTTCTGGTAGTCCCAGACCAGGAAAAATGGTGAGAGCCTTTCCTGCCCCTCCTGTCGTTTCCCCTCACTCCAACCCCGAGTCGCTGACCCAGCGTGGGGGCTGTGGGAGTGTGAAGCAGTGAGACTGGTGGCCAGCCCTCATCTAGAGGGAAAACAAAAAATATATTCTTTAAACCATTCGTTTTCCTATCTAATCTAGAGTAGGTGTTGCCCTGGGAGAGGAGGGGAAGTCTAGTGCAAAGGAGAGAAGGAACTACTTTTAGAGCAGAATCATAAAGGAATTCGAAAAGCTGATTTTACAGAGTCCCTACACATGCTTGTATTCCCAGCCTAAATAGAGATACTCAAAAGGAGAGAGCAAGAAATATTGCCACAGTCCTGACACTGCGTGCGCTGGTTTTATTCTTCATCCATCAAGACGTTTTCTTATGATTAATATTTAAAGAAAAAAGAGATGGACTAGGAAGTTCAGACAGATCCTAGCTATCCTAGAAGAGAAAACATTTATGAGCAGAAAAGAATTATGCTTATATGTCTAGATCTGTCACTGTCGGTGTCCCTGGGTTTTAGCTCAAGCTCCGCTGTGATTTACGTTACCTAAATTACACATAAGCCTGACTCAGTATTTGGTTTGCATTCCTAAATGAGGGAGATACACGGAACTAGAAATCTCTTAAACTCCTATATAAGCTTCTTGGATCAGTTCATACAAAATAAGTGGGCTTATGTGTCTGTCTGCTTCCTTTCTGAGACAAGGGAAGTGAAAAATAAGTGAAATGTTGACTTTTGCTCTGGCAATAAGTAGACCAGCAGACAGCAAGATAACAGTGCTGTTTATTTAAGTCACTTGCAGCATACGACCATTCTGGGGCAAGGGGGAAACTGGGAAAGAGCTCTGACTCAGGAGGACATAACCTAACTTCTGTTATTCACTGCTATTTGAGTGCTTCTGACAGACCTGTTCAGAGCCCTGGTGCATCCTGGAGCCTTGCTTGGTCCACAATCGTCTGTGTCGTGCCAGAAGTCATTTATCTTAGGAGCTCTTAACCTTTTTCTTCCTCAATATGTTGTGAGACTTCACGCACATTTATAAAACATGTGAGCAAAAGGCAATATGGATGTGTGTGATGCTTTTTTAATTGGAAACACTTCTCTTTTTATCCCACACTTGGATGTAGCAGGGAATATTTCAGTGAAGGGAAATGCCATGGCTGCAGGCAGTACCTACATCCCACTACGTGGAATAACCTTAACTGCTGCAGACTTCAAGGAGATTTGAAGCTGCTAATTCAGCAGTTTCTGAATTTAATTATGGCCTTTACTTGACTGATTTAGGTTTAACCTTTCTGAACACTGTTTCTCAAAAAAAACCCCAAACGTGCTTGAGCAACAAAACACAGAGACAATGGACCACATGTTTGTGAAAAATAATAGGAAACTTCGAGTTGTGCTGGAGGTCAGATGACTCGAGCCACCCAAACACTGCAGTGAACTGCCAAGAATGCAGGGTTGCTGTTATGGGGGGACTTCTAGGAAGGGAATATAATCAGAACAGCTGGAAAATGTTGTATTAACGAGATTGGTTTTGTCTCAAGTATGAGGCCAGCTAACAGAATCTAGTCTATCCAAGTTACTAGGGCCAGCTTGGTTTAGTTCATAGTAGGTAACAAAAAGCAGGTTTGTCTAAGTCTGCTTTAGTAATATCCACCTTCATGGAGCTTATATTTCTTAACTGCTCAGTCACACTGTTTTACAGAGCAGATGCCTGAGGCCGGAGGAAGCCCAGTCTTGTTCCAAAACCAAAATTGGCTTATTGGCATACTAAAGCAAGGCAGTTCATTCCTCTAGTGGCACTGTGCTACAGGCATTGCTGCTGGTGTTAACTTTAAACAATTTTCAACAGAAAACATATTTGGAAAAAAAAGATGTCTTCTAGACAAAGAGGAAAGCAGGAGAGAATAAGAGAGATGGATACAGGATCCATCTGGTTACAAGAATGAGTCTTTAAAATGCTGATAACACAGACATCATAGTAATTCCTATTTCGAAGTAATTGAATTCAATCTCCCAAATGCTGATTTCATTCTAATGTCTCTGTCAAAGACACTGGCTAAAGCATCAATAGACATCTCATGGCTTGGAGCAGAAATAGGGGTGCAAGTTGGCCTTAAGCCAACCAATGTTTCAGGACTATCTCTTTTCCTCAAGGCTTGAATAAAGATGGTCATGCTTATTAAGGTCCTGTAGAAGAAAGATAATACTGAAACTGTAGATGAAACTATGGCTGACTTAGTAATTTTGCTTCCAGTGCCTGAATTATTCAAAAGGAGAGTGCAATATATATATGTGAGTGTTTGTGTATGAAAAAAAAAACCCTAGGAATTTTCAAGTACACTTTATTTCTGTTTCTCAAGGAGAAGATGAAAGTCACAGAGAAATCAGTTTCATCCCTCAGTTTGTAATAATTCAAAAGTTTTCTCACATATCACACATTTTGAGCAGGAAAACTAAAATTATTTTCTGTGTTTGTTTTCTATGTCTGATACTGATAAAGTTAAATCCTCATCCATTACACCATTATAATTACACGCCAAAGTTATTTAGTTTTATACAGATCTCGTGGGGAGGAGATTTGATGAAAGCTGCATCATTTAACATGAAAAATTCTTGGATGTTGCCACAAATGTCCGATGGTCAGACAGTACTGCTACCTGTGAATCATTTCACTTCTGGTATACATTTACTGGTATACATTCACTCTTGGTCCTTACTGATTAGATGGTCTATTTTTAATAAACTGAAGCTATTTCACTTCAAAAAGTGATTAAGATCATCCTGAAATGTCTTGCTCCTCCTGTTAAATTTAGGCATCATTTAAAGTGAGACTAAATTGAATTCAACCTTAAATGATAACAAAATAATGAGAAAGGTGGTTTTATTTCAAAATTGGTCTCAGAGATCTAAAGCAAATGAAAAAGATACAGTTTTTCACGTGCATAAAAGAGGCTGAGGGTTAAAAAGGAGTAGGTGACTGTAGCAATGGATACCTGAGCACACCTCCAAGGACTCAACAGTAGATGTGAAATAACTTCCAGGTGTGGGGTTTCCAGAATACTACCTCTTTAATCAGCTAAGAATATGCCCTAATTTCATCTGGGATAGAGTTAGTTTTCTTTCCAGTAGCTGCTCTCCTAGTTGCTGTCAGGGGTTAAAACGACAATACAATGGCAAACAACTGAGCGCTTCTCATTTCACAAAGTCTGGTGGGTCAAGTGTTCAAAGTGCTTGCAGTCTTTTTTTCATCATTTTTTGTAATATTTTGCTCAAGTAGATATTACTGTCTATGAAAAATATTATTATCTAATTAGTAGACATTCTTATCCCTGGTGAATTACTAGCTGAACCAGCCCCCAAAATTGTTATTTGTGGTCTAACCTGCAGATAATCCCAAACCTCCCCTCCAGTTTCTAGTTACCTGCATTAGAAGTTCTGTATCATGTTGTCATAGACTACTCTGATATTCTAGATACAGGTTCTCCTGCTGAACGGGAAGTGTTGCCATTCAGATTCAAGTCCAAATTTATTCAAAGTGGGAACGGAAAAATTCAGGCTGTCTGCTTCCAGAATTAGGTTTGGTGAAAGCTTGGATCTCAATCTTTCCCTGTAACTGTGTCCCGGGAATTTGATCACCGATAGGGTTGGTTCTTGGACTGATTCCCCAGATTTCTCCCTTGTTTGTTTTCCCAGGTGTGATGAGTACGTCACGCAGCTGGATGAGATGCAGAGGCAGCTAGCAGCTGCGGAGGATGAGAAGAAGACCCTAAACTCTCTGTTGCGCATGGCTATCCAGCAAAAACTTGCCCTCACGCAGCGACTGGAGGATTTAGAGTTCGACCATGAGCAGTCCCGACGCAGCAAAGGCAAGCTTGGAAAGAGCAAGATCGGCAGCCCTAAAGTAAGTGAGGAGGCATCAGCCACCGTGCCAAGCATAGACACTTTCCTCCTGCATAGTCAGGGCCCACAGCAACCAAACTTACTGGTCAGCAGTGGCACTCAGAGGAAAAGGTATGCATGCAGTGATCTTTACAGTACAGTGCAGTGGCCAGACTTTCATTAAAGTCGTTCACTGAATTGTAAACATTATAATTCTTTTTTTTTTTTTTCTTTCCATACTTTGACTGGGGAGAAGGAGGCGGGGAGGATATGAATATGAAATTCAAAGTCTGGCAACATGTGGTTCTGATCCACCTACTCACTATGTTATTTCCTCCTCCTTAATGCAGTGTTTTGAACTATATTCTGTCGGTGTCTCAGTGCATCTTGTATGTCTTTAATATTAGTGTGAATGTATTTTCTTTAACAAGTTTTCCTTAAGTTTTCCTTAAGGTTTTCCGTAATGAGCATCTGAAATACAGAAAAAAAAGGATTGTACTCCATGAGCATTTCAGTGCTTAACACAAAAGAAATTGCATCTCTTTGTTAAGCTCTGGTGCTCGCTTGTTCTTCATCAGTGCGAAAAGAATATGGATGTGTTCACTCAGATCAATTTTTCTGCATGGGAGCAAGCAACCTTTTGAAGGGGGATGGCTGCCATTCATAACCTAATGCAAATATTTTGCTGTTCAAGCAGTGAGTTCTCATCTTGTCTTGTGACTGCCCTGCCAAAGCTCTGTAGGTGTGGGCATCTCCACGGTTCAGAAGATGAAACGGACTCTCTGTTAGAGAAGTCCTAGATAATCATTCCCTTTTCTTGTATGCTCTAGTCACAATGCAAAACCAAGAGAACGTTCAGGGAGCCTTGCACATGTCGACTCCAGGATGCTGAGATATAACTCAACCTCCTCTCCTCCTCCCCTAATATGAACCAGGATTTCCAATGCAGGCAAGTTGCCCTGCTGTGGAAATGATGTGGGGTGGCAACACTAGTTGGTTTTTACCTATTAAGCAAATTAACATGATGTTGTCATTCATGAGGCTTTGAAAGGTAATTAAAGTAAAACTCTTTTGTTTCCATGTGTATTTTTCTTGGATCTCCTGCAAGACTATTCTCACCTTCCCTTTGTGATCAGAGCCATCCCAGGACTTCAGGGACCTACCTCCAGAAATTATTAAGAGCCCCCCCTCATCCCGCCTCCACAGAATCATATCTTCTGAGGGGCCCCCCTTCCATGAGTGAATTCATCCATGGGCACCGTCTCAGCAAGGAAAAAAGGTTAACCGTGGCCACACCAGGTAAACATTTTTTCCTTGGGTGCATGTGGTGCTGAGTGATTAGCAGAGCAGGGGACCCTCCCAGCACTGCAGATGCAATCTAGTTTGGGCACCTTCTTGAAGTCTGGAAAGCAAAATGTCTCCTCCTGCGTCACCTGTGGCAGGAGCTGACATTCTGCCCGCAGCGGCCCAAACTAGTTCCAGATGCAGTGGGGAGAGTCCTGCTGTGGTGTCGGTGGGTGCCGTCCCGCTGGCATCCACAGAGGCTGCACCCCTGTGCCTGGGTGGTGCTTATGCTGGCGGTTGCGTGGGTAGTCCCCACAGAAGACACAATCCCAACGGGACAGAGGAGTCAGATGTGCGAGGACCAGCGAGGGAGTGATTGGCAGCGTGCAGGAGCCTACGCAGCATCCGTCTTCTGCTCACCCTGGAGCATTCAGTCAGGTTTTTCTAAAAGGGTAATGTTAAACTCACAGAAGGTTTAGTTTATATAAATTGAGTCATGAAATTTATCTTTGCAGGAAGCTTTTGCTCTTCGTTTCCTGCCAAAATGTAGTATCTGCTTCGAACAAGGCGTAGAAAGGAAATGCAAACCGGAATGCCATTTCAAAGGTTGTGACATCTTTCTTCTCCTGACAGACAAGCTAATAATTACTTTTCTTCTGCGCCTGAGCAGAACCTTTAGCCTTTAAACGTGCTCACTCTTGTCTGGCTCTAAATTTTTTCATTCTTTGTTTTGAAATTTACTATACAAAACCATAAGTAGAAAATATAAAAGCTAAAACCCATAAAGTGATTTCTGCTCAAGTAAATGTTTATTCTGGAAAGCTGAGCAATACCCTATAGGACGATATATCTCTCTCTCAGTGCCAGCAATATGACAGCC
Organism: Rissa tridactyla; assembly: GCF_028500815.1. NCBI lineage: Eukaryota > Metazoa > Chordata > Aves > Charadriiformes > Laridae > Rissa > Rissa tridactyla. The sequence continues at coordinate 153,938,412 of NC_071466.1, forward strand.
GCCTTTGAGTAGTGCCATACAAGTAACACCCACTCAGAGGACAAGTGTAAAACTGCAGAGAGTCTAAACAAGACATTTTCCTAAGGAGTGTTGCAGTAAATAAACAAAAGACCTGGCTCCTGGGAGGAAAGGGTGGGGAAGGGGGAAGAAGCAAAGACTTTAAAATGTATAAAATAAATGGTACTGATCGTTCAGCAATTTATTTGCATTCTGTTGGTAATAGAAGACCACATGCTCGTTTTCTACCCCATAGACAGGAATCTGTTTCCTAAACACTGGCAGTGTCTCTGGTATTCTTTCCTCTTCATGCTGCAACAGAATAAACATGGTTTTCTTTCTGATGGACACTTGCATCTCTTTAAAGAATTAGATTTTGCATTTTCTGTATAGTCTAACTCCCCAGTTTAGCAATGTGAGGATCTAGGCCCAAAGATGGCAGTCTTCTAACACAAAATTTACAAGACTTTTCTAATTGTAATTGTACTTCCCATGTACAATTTACAAGAGTGCCAGGCCAAGCAGAATCAGGACTGATGACCTTTGTGTGAAGAAGCCTGACTGTATGTTGTAAATGCAGTTTAGTGGTCAGAGGAAGTAATGATTTAAAAAAGGACTGTGCTCAACAGATAGGTAAACACCATTTTCTGTATTGCAAAATTGTCAGTAAAATGGTAAAATACATGATCTTTGAATTTGGGACTGTGGGTCCTGACTGTCTTCATGCATTAATTTTATTTTTTTTCGCTGTTTTCATGGACCAGCATCTGATATCTCACGGAGCATCACAGATGCACAGACCACAGATTGAGAAACACTGACAGAGTCTCTAACTTTTTCCAGTAACAGACGCCAAAGGATGAAGCAGTGTGAAAAGTAGAATTATCCAGAAAATAATGTTCATCTGAAGTCTTACCTGGCACTTTAGGTACATCTCTACATACTCAGAGCATAAGGGTCTTGAGACAGCATTACTGATTTATGTTACAATTGTCCTCATGAATCTACAACAGTCCCAGCTTTCTGAATGCATGTGTCAGAATTTTATGCCATCGCATGACCTTAGTGTCAGCCTGTGAGACTGACAGGTTCAAAACAGAGATTTTTGTGAGCACTCAGATGCCAGTATTAGCAGGGTCCATGTTAGAATCAGGTTGAGGATTAGGTAGGGAATTTTTCAGCATTGTTCTTACCAGTTTCTGGAAGATTTCTTACTGTTGTTAACAGATGAAAGGAATGATGCACCAAGTAATATTTTTTTTTGCCATCTGTCTAATTATCTGTTTCATGAAAGTAAGGAACAGTGAAGGACATTATTCTGCTGGTTTTATAGGGAATGTTTAGAAGCCATGTATCAGAAAGAGTTTCTTTGCTCAGACTATTTGTGCAGTCAAGCAAGACGGCAAGAAATGTGGCAACCCACACCTGCTTCTTCATCAGAGAGGTTGCAAAAGAGCAGCATTCAAATTCAAACACTATGGAACAGAGTATAGCTTGGCTTGAGGCCATGTCCTCAGGAGTGGAGGAAGAATGATTCAAGCCTAAATTAAATGGAATCATGTTTTGTTTGGGGTTTTGTTTGTTGTTTCTTTTTGTCTTTTAAATTTGTGAACGATTTCCTTCACATTAATATTTCATCATCTGATGTGCAGGCTTTCCCTGTCCTTTCATTAGCTCCCAGTGTTGTGGAAACTGTAGCTGGGAATGCATTTGATGGAGACCAAGAGACAAAATAACTGAAGATGGCAGAGGGAGGAACCAGGCAGGTTCCCCTGCCCCGCACTCCCCGTGCAGTAGGCGAGCTGTGCACCTCTTTCTCTTGCCCTTTCTTCTGGACTTGGTGCTTGGCAGGAGAGGCTGCCTTCGCCGTGCTCTGGCCCCAGCTTTGGCTGCCGCTGGCTCCCTAGTAGGAAAAACCTGTGATTTCCTTTTGCTGCTTTCTTCAGAGGAAGACCCTGGCGTGAAGACTCCCTAGTGAAGACGAGCTGAATTAAAGACCTCTGAAGAAAGAGATTATCTATGCCTAATTGGTTTCCATTTAACTGCTCTCAACTTTAAAGCAGCATGCATGTCCCTCTGACATCAAGCTGTGGCAGTAGAAATTTACCTGGGCTTTCTAATTGAAGTAATAAATCCTTACCACTGTGGCTAAAAATACCACTCAGTCCATTTCCAAAGTATCATGTTTCATTTCCACTAGGTAGTAGTATGCATTTAGCTTTGCTGTGTGTTTCTTCTTTTCGTCTGTTATTTTCTATTATTTTTACATTGTAAAGTCTTTCTTCTGACAGACAGACAGAACCAGCTGCTATGTGCCCAACACAATTCCAGCCCATTTTTGCATGAGGCTGTTTTCAGAACAACGTGAAGTCAGGGCATGTAGAAAGCCTATGCCTGGATTTTACAGTGTGTAACACTGTATTAGAAAGGACCTTTCCTTTGCAGTTGCACTCAAACTCCTTGAATATAAAGTCACTAGATGTCTCTTAATATCCCACAGTCCCAAATATCAAATGTGCTTCTCTTGACTTCTTCAAGGAAAGAAAAAGTCAGAAAGAGTTTGCTGTAGGTGCCCTGATACCATTTTTTTCTCTGTTGGTTATTTTAGCATGGAAATTCTAAAAGGTGAATGTAAAGTTTTGGCTTAAAATTAAATCAATTACGGTCCTTGTGTGGATGATGCACCTGAAGAAAAAAGTTTCCCAACAGGCTTATGAGATGGAGAGTAACTAATGACTGCAGTGTTCTCCCTTAAACAGGGTCAGTTAAAGGGCAACTACGATCTGCCTGAGAGTCTTTCCTTCTTTGAAAGACCCCCCAGAAAAACTGTGGTAGATGCTTCTTTTCCATATTGTTTATGCTTGTAGGTACCACAGGGCAGATTTCAATATTTAAGAATCCTGCACAGGAAAACAGTTTGATTTGTAAAGTATTTCATATTTCCTAGGAAATCAGATCATAAGATCATAACAAACAGTCCTTTTCCTTCCACAGAATTCTGTACAGTCGTATATTTTACTTTATTAAAATAGAAAAAGGAAAGTAGCCTTAAAATGTGACACATTTCTCTCAAATTCAGAGCCCAGCTGAGGTTAGATGTTTAGTTGACATAACCCAGGCTGGCCCTACAGGTTTCAACAGACTGGTTTTATTCCAGTCACAAGTTTTCATTCTGTAGGGTTTAGATTTTATTGTTCTTCATTGTTAGAAGACCATTTCATAAAATGGTTCATCTAAAACTTATAAAAATAAAAACCACTGCAAAATTAAGTAATTTTGGGGAGCTGGTCATTTCTGAAAGCACATTAAACCTGAAAGTTTGCTTGCTTTTCAGGTGTCTTTCAAGGCTGTCTTACAGAATGGTGTTTAATTCCCACAAGAAGAGAGTAATGTGGAAGATAAAGACAGTATAAGGAAGTCCATATAATAGTATAGGAACTGCTCAAGCTCACCACCTACCATACATAATTAAGAGTATATGGTATATATTCTTAATATAAAAGTCATACAAGATTAATTTCTGCTGTAGTTGTATGTTTACAGGCAAATCAAATATGAATAACAATACGATACAAATAACTAGCTTTTGTTAGTTGGTTTGCATTCTTGCCATAAAATTCAATGTAATTTACAGAAATTTTGTTCCAAAGGAAATTCCTATAGAGTGTCCCTAATAGTGTCTCCAAGAGATAACTTACAGCATCTGTAAGTATATTTGTTAAAGCTAATAAGGAAAATGACAACAAAAAAATCAATCACCCAAATATGGAGGTCCTAAGAAGTCTTCCAATTAAGTCTTTAGGTTGGGACTCAAGGGGAATTGCTTAAGATTTGTCTTTGTTAATTGCCCTTTACACTGGAAGTGTTTTCACCTGTGAAGAATAGGTTAGAAACCTGGGAATGCACTGATCCGTTTGATGTAGCACAAACACAGTTTAACAGAACGAGGAGCAGAGTCTGTTGAGTAGGGTGGTCATTGGTGTTACAGGGAGTTAGGGGCTTTTGGTAGGCCATGTGAGGTGTTGAGCAATCTCTCCTGGCTCAAAGGATGAGGAATATGCTCTACTGCTATTTTAATTTGTTTTTTCTGGATTTTGAGCTTTTTCTAAGTGTAGCGTTTAGGCTATGATTTTCAGAAATATTCTGTAAAAAAAAAAAATGTGCTGTGTAATCAGAAGCTCATGTTCCTTCTCATATATTTTTCTTAGAATAATGTTAAAATGGAATTTATCATGTGGGGCAAGGATCTTGTCTTTGGCTGCTGCTTCTTTATATAGTTTGGGCAGTGCATAGATATAGGAAAGCATCTTCAAAAGAATATTATGGGTAGAAGCCTGTGTTAGGAAATGAAGCTGTCTTTACCCTCCCCTTTTGGATGAAGGGGTTGGGAGAATGACCGAGGGAGGCTCAGGTTGCCACCGCTCTCCACAGCGGATGCTTTCTAAAGAGATGAGCCTGTGAACCTTACAGCATTGGGAAGGTAGCGGGGATACATTTTTGATAGCGAGTTTGTGTCTTCTTTCATTGTGTGGTGAAAAGCGTTTAAGTTCAAGGTCTTTAGCTGTGCACATTTTTTATTGGTTTGGAAATATTTTGCCAAAAATAGTTCTAGCTTTGCTTTTGAGCTTAAGTACCAATGTCGGAAAGCTCCTCATGGATTTCTAAACCTTGCTACTGTAGATATTACTTCAGTACCTCAACTTTGGTTTTTTTATGTGCTTCTCAACTTTGAAACAGCAGGACTGTTAGAAATCTGAATACAGAGGAGAGCACAGCCTCTTTTAAAAATTATTGTGGAAGAAGTCATTTGAGGAACATTATCAGCTCAGACATGAATTTTGCTAGGATGGTCCTCTGTAGATCTTTATCATTGTTCAGGTCACCTAGTGAACATTTTAAAATGTTTCTTACTTCTCTTTTGTGAAGGAATTGTATAGATTAAAAGGAAAATCAACATGACTAGGATCTAGATACCTCCTTCTATGCTCATTTGTGTTAAAGGATTTTATTCTGAGTTCTAGTTCATGACCAATATGGATTTATCTGTACGTTAAGTGAAAGAGTTTATTCTAGAAAAGCAGGGTAGGTGACTAACTGAGCCAACACTACTAAATAAGATATGCAATCATATAGTATTTAACTAGTTAGGCGAGTCTGCTCTGATTGTTCAGTCAGGTAAGTTTGATTTGCTTCATCCAAGCAATGCGAAGCAGCTGGAGCATGAAAAGTCTTCAGAACCATTATTTCTGAAAAACCCCACAACTTTATTCTGACAACTCAAATTTACAGTCAGAGTGCAAATTGCCTCTTACCTAATAAGAGATCCGTGGATGATCCTTCTGAGTCCTTGGCTATGAATGTGTCGTATTTTTATTTACCGAGAATGTACTTGTGTGGATGGTGATCCTGTACCTGCAAGACGTCTCTGAGCTTGTGTAATCAGGCAGGCTGCTGGCTATTGCAAGGCTCGGGCGGTATTGGCCTAATCTCTCTCTGCTCTCTGTGAAAAAAGGATTTTATGTGGTTTTAGGAGGGTTTTTTGAAATCAAGTGTAGCCTTTTTTACCTAAACACGATGCTCTTAACAAAAAGGATAATTCAGCTATTATTGACTTACTGTCTGTGTCCACTTTTTGTTCTGCATTGTTCTATTTTTCTGTGGGTTTTGTAAACATGCCATATTTGTGTATATATGTGTTCATTGTTTAATGAGCAATATTAGTGCATATATACAGATACAAGTGTATGTCTTCCTGCTCTTGGGGCCATGTCCTGCATCTGATATGCTCATTTAACTACGCTTAATGAGCATTACATATTTATACCATTTCAAGCATGGTACGTTGTCCTTGTGGAGGCCGTTTTGAATTTGAAGAACAGTATCCTTGCCAAGGACATTAGTTGGCTGTAACTGATGAAGAAGTCAGCTGGGTAAATGTACTTTTACCTCTTGGTGCCACTGTGAATTAGGACCTTTTTGCTCTATGCTTTTCCTCTCTTGCTCTTAACTTTCCAGTTATCACTGATGAGACCAGAACCATACATTTCATGCTGATCAATATAATTTAGCTGTTATGGCATGAATTCACTGCAGTTCTACAAGTTTAGTTTAATTTCTATTTGTATATTTCACTGTATAAAGAAAGCAGTTCTGAAATAAAACCTATTTCTAATAGAAGACCCAATCTGTTTGTTAAAGAATTAGAAAAAAAAAAAAAAAAGGAAGAAAAAAAAGATTGCAGTGATATCCATGCCTTACTGCTGTATATTTTCATCAAAAGGTTATTGACATTTTTCTCTATATATCTAAGTTATGACATAATTGCTGAATGGAATGTTTAATATTAGCATCATTTGTTGATGTTCTCCTGTAAAATCTTAGACTTCTCGTTGTTTCTAATTGAACAGGTATGCAGGTGACACATTGTACCTTTAAGGCGTGTTACCAGATATTTATTGCTTTCTGTGAAAGTTTTGGGCTTTGGATTCCAGTGTTATTGATTAACTAAAACAGCTATTGAAATCTCTTGAAAATGTTGGTAACAAAAGCCATCCATCTTTACTTTCTTTTATGACAAGGTTTAATGTGGTTTCAATACTTATTTTTACCATCAAATATACAGGAATATTCAATATTGTGCTTCTCATCTCATAAAATAGGCAAAGCTGAAGTGAGCCTCTGTTTAAATTAGACATGCTGACATTTTAGCTCTCTAATAGAGCAGTTCCTTGGGAGGTTGTGATGTATGGAGTGAGCTCACCAGCATTTCTTTAATCAAGACTAGTATCCCTAATTGTAAGTATCTCCCTATCTGCATTTTTTAGGGCTATGAAAGCTTATAGTTGTACCCTATGTTGTTTCTTCCAAAGCCTACTAAAGTTACGGTTCCCACTGACTTCAAGTTTTGGATCAGGCCCTTCTTTACCCGTAAAATAGTACAAGTATTTTTGGCTTGGACGTATTTGTGGCCATCTGAAATGTATCCTAGACACTTACGTTTCCATGAAAGATGAGTAACGAACAAGACAGAAGTGTGATGATTTCTGTATTTTTAAGACCTTTCCCATTCTGAAATGTTTACAGTGTGTGTCTTTTAGTATTTATTTCATGAATCATCAGACCTTTCTAAATGTGCTTTTTATGAACTGTATATAAAAGAAAGGAACTGAATACATGTTTTCAGCTTCTATCATTTCCATTTCTGCTATTTTACTAACCCATTATTTAGCTTCTCAGTGGATTTAATGAGGAATTATTTAAAGCATTCACAGAAACTATTTGAGAAATAACATAAATACGTCATGTTATAGAAAGTTTGAAAAAGCATGCAGAGCTGACAAGAAACCTCTTAATGTTCTTTGTAACTGGAGAAAAATGCATTTCACTAATTTTGCTAGTGACTAGGTATTATTTATTTTAAAAAAACCCTATTCTTAACATGAGCTACAGCAAACAGCAAGGTTCGGATATAGTTTTTTCACTATATTTTGAGCTATCAGTCACATTACCACTGAAGCACATGGACTGATGGGGGAACAGCTCTCTAGGTTGGGGCTAAGTCAGGTCTAAAAAGAAAGCAGAAATCAAGTCATGCAAAATAAGGAAATAAAGGGAAAAAACACTCCATATAGTGTAGCTGTTGTATAGATGAAATAACTCACTAGAACACAGCCAAGAAACTTGACATGACATGACCTACTAAACTGTGCCTGTGTTATGTGTCAGATAGTGATGCTCCATGAGTTGGTTTGTGGAAGTTGCCAAGACAGATAGCATTTCTCCAAATGCTATAAGAAAATAGCATTTAAATACCCTACCTGTTCCAGTAACCTCAGTCACCTGCTTTTACTCCTGAGAAGCATTTACCAGAAGTCTCTCTTATGTTTATTCTGTCTGACCTTGTCCTGAAGGTAAAGATCTGAGAGGAGGAGGAGCAGGAGGAGGCCTGTGTCAGAAGCTTGGACGTGTAAAAAAAACAGTGGGACATTCCCAGGCCATTCCCAGGCAAGAAAAAGAGTGGACATGTGGAGATGACAGGAGATGAGGATTTTAGATGCCTCCTACTGCTGGCCTATTACACCTTAGTGCAGTATGTAGATATTGCTGATGCCTTCAGCTCTCTGTGTGACTTCAGCAGCACGCTCAAATCTCTTAACCTTTATTCCTCAAATAATTTTTGAGAGGACTAAGAAATAAATAGTGGAAGAACTCATTGTTATTGAAACATCTCCAACCAACAATAATCTAAGACACCAAGTTTCTCTGAATAGCAACCTTAAGATATGAGTTAGCTGGATATTTGCAAGGCTTGACAAAGGAATTTCACAATAGATTAGCTCAACCTTCAAGTAAGCCAACACTGATACATGGTTGATAAATTTATCTATCTCCATTCAACGATCCGTTATTCAGTTTAATGGGAACAGAGGTAAAACTCAGATAGTGGGAAAAGCCATAAAATCTGGGTACTGGAAAACGTCTGTGCAGGAGCTAACTTGCACCTGGTGAAGTTTATTAGGCTGCCTGTGTGCTAGCCCTGCCAGAACAGGGGTGGCTCTTGCGGAGCTGTGCAATGGCTCAGTCCCATGGCTCAGTCCCCCTGCACTGCTTGTTTTATTCCCAGGCCAGGACAACCCAAGTCAATCCTGCTCTGAGAGAGCCGGGGTCAATAAGGCCGGCCAGGCCCTGTGTGGTTGCTCCACTGTAGTCCTCTCCTTCCAGGGATGGCCTGCAGAAGCACAAAGCTGCCACCCAGCTTGCAGCTGGCAGACCAACCAGCTGAGGCTGTACACAGGGCAGAGGTAACTGTGTTATTTCCAGACCCGCACTGACCCTGGAAGCAGGATAAGGCAGAGACTCTTCTAATCTTTGACCCGTGCCATTGTTCGTGCTTTTTTCCTAAGGTAAGCCACAGCTGTCCTCTCACCACCTGTTCTTTGCGATAACCATTACCACTCAAAGTTCCTCTTGGCCTTGAAGAAGATCAAAGTGTTCTTGGCACTCGTTAGAAAAACAGCGATAAATTATAAGTGAAACCAGCTAGTCAAATAACGGTATAAACTTATGTCCCTGTCCTCCCTAGACATAAACAGTTTTGGGACGTTTCTCATCCTGTCAGATTACACTTTCAAAGCATCTCTACAATTCTCAACTCAGCAAGGTGGGCAAGTGTTTTAGTACCCTCTGCCCCATTCTTCTTAATATTTCGCATTTGTCTTTTGTGTTTGGAAGTTTTCCTGATTCCTCACCTTTGAATAGAAATGATTGATTTTTTTTTCTTGTCTTTGTAGGACTTGCTGTGTAACGCAGCATGTTTCTGCCTCTGCACAACTAGAAGGCTGCTGATTTGTTCTTTGCCCGATACTTTTGACTCATCCTATTAACCATTCATTCTTTCCCATTAAATTGACATCTCGGGGAAGAAAACAATTCATTACAGCTTCTCTTTTCGAGTAAATTGTCAGTAACATCTTCATAGGCATGCTATCAAATTCCTCAAACTTTATGAACCAACTTCGATTGACATTGGGTAGCATGACACAAAGTGATATTGCACGAAATCTTTTAGCTAGGAAAGAAGGACTTTCTGTTGGCTTGCAGTGGTCAATGGGGTGCTAAGGAGAGTTTGCTTTAAAATACTGAAAAAGCCTCAATCTCACATTTTGTCGTAAGCATTTCTTGAGAGCTCTTCTTTTATCAAGATCAGATTTTTCCCAATGTTTTTCATATCAGAAATACCAAATATGTAACAGTACCTGTAAAAGTGTTGGATTGTGTTGTTGTTTGACTCTCAGTTTTCCCCTTTCAGATAAAAGAAAAAAGCTCTCCATTGATTAATTGAACTAGACGCAGTTAAAAGTATGTTATGTATCAGTTACTCATTCACAGCATCCCCACTGCTTATCTTGGGATTCTTACTAGTCTCGGTCTTTGACAGCTCTGTGTAGAGATTAGTAATTTACTGAGTGTCAAAATGTGCTGAAATGTTCCATTGCAGCGTGCTTGGTCCTCAGCAGATGGGATTGAAAGTGCTTGCGCGTAGATTTTTCACTGAGGACATTGCTGATGTCAACAGAAGGCATGCCCATCCCTTGGATGCTAATAACCCAGTTAAGCAGGCCTGTGTTGATTGGAGTCACCCAGTTCACAGACTGGAGGGCAGAGGACACCTTGTGACATGAGGGAAAAGCATTGTTTTTGTGGCTGAGCCAAAGGGAAGCACAGGAAAGTACTTTTTTGTGAGATTTGCTCTCGGCAGATAATTTATAGCGGCACATTCAGTCCTCATACGAGCAGATGTAGCTTCTCTGAGCGTGGTATTTTTAATGCTCTTGTATCAGGAGCTGATTAGCCTGATTAGGACTGGGCATTAGATTCCAAAGGAAAAGCAGCACTGGCTAATCTGAGAGAGAGGAAATCTCTGAGCCCTTTACACCACCATTGCCAGCAAATGGCTAAAATGTTAAGAACTGGGAAATGGGAACAGGCCTAACAAATCGTACGAGTCAAGCCCCAAAGCTTCAACAGATGTGGTGGTGTACGTTGCCTGATACTGCCACAGGACTCAGTACGGACTCAAATCCTGCTGAATTCAGTGAAAACTGGCATATGCATTTTTGTGTGCAGTAGCCGTTCTCTGCCATTTGTGGTTGAAATGGTCACTGAACTTCATTTCTTTGGTTTATGTTCATAGAATTGTAAAAGGGTTCTTAAGAGATTGGCTAACCCATCCCCTGTCCCCAGTAGTTTATTTCCTCACAGCAGCTGGAGAAGATAGAGAAAAGAGATAATCTGTATTTAATAACTTTATTAATCATTTTGTTGATGGTGTTCTCTGAAGACACACCAGAAAGTTTAATCTGTGTCTTTTCCCCAGGTGTCTTCTACATAAATAGCAAACTGTCTTTTGACTCTGTAGCCTGACTGATGCTCCCTGAGATTTGAAAAATGATGGGAACGGGCTTCCTCCAACGTGATTTTTAATTTTTTTTTTTAATTTGTTTTTATTTTTTAGTAAAAGAGAGCATGTCTTTTTTTCGTTGTCTTTAGGGTATGTGAGGTTGACCACACAATCAGTAAAGGCATCTTTGAAACTTTTAACCTGCAACAGAGTATTTCAGAAAGAAACAAACATTCACTTGATAGAGGCAGTTGTTCCTTAGTAGAAGGGAAGGACCAAATGCTGTCTTCTAGTTTTCACCGTTAAAATTACTTCTTATTACATTGTGTATAAACTGTCTGGCATTAGAGAATAGGGTTATAAACCCTCCAAAATATTTTAAAAGGATTAAATATAGAAGGAATAAAGTTTAGCTCTGACACAGCTACTTGGACGTAAGTCGATAAGAGCTCCTTTGAATCTGAAACGTGTATAAGTAAGCCATGTGCATTCAGCTTAGCTCTTTCCTAGCGTAATCCTCAAAAACTTCACTCCTGAAGGATGTAGGAGAGCTATTCAGCCATCTGAAGTCCTGTGGATCACCAGATATTGGACTGATGTAAGTGAGTGTGAGCCAGGTTGCGTGAGCGTTGCTGACGCCAGGTAGAACTGTTGCTTCATGTGAAGTCGAGGGAGTTTGCTCACATCGAGTACTTATTATCCAGGTTTCATAATGCTTACAGAATCTGGCGCTCTATTCACGCGTTCTGCCAAATGTAGCAGATGAAGAGGCATCATAAAATGTTTGCAGGATGTTTGAGATATTAGAATAGGATCATAAATCAGGCATTTGCATTGTTCTGGAAAAGCCTGTCAGAACAATTTCTTCTGTATTTTTGAAACCCGTCTGCACCTTTTCATCACATCATAGCATTCTGTTCTGTATTCCTTTTCTCGCTGACTACCATCTATAAGATGTCAGGGATGACTTTGCTTTGGACTTCTGCAAGGTAGGTTTTTTTTTTAGAAGACGACGTTAATTTTTATTATTTTTTTTATTTTTGACAGTCATTTCTTCTTTGCAGTTAGCCTGCTCTGTCTATCCCCCTCAGGCACCTCTTTTTTTAAATTGAGCTTTGTCCTGAAGTGACAGACCCTTCTATTTGTGGCTCAAATACATTGCAAGCTCTTGCACTTCTCTGCTACAAGACGTACTGAGGACTATAGTGGTTATCGTGGCAAATGAAAGAATGGCACAGTATCCTTTCTTATTCCATTTCTGCTTCCTGATGCAATGGTGTCAGCACAAACTGTGCATGTATGTTTCTGATGTAGATACCTGTGCACTTGAAAATCGGTCCAAAACCCTCTCCTAGCTGAAGTGTGAAGAAACTAGTGATTTGGGTACACTTGCTTCCACCCACTGGAGGTCAGCACAGATCTTTGTAGGAAGTAGGGAGAAGGCTCTGGGGTTTTGTGTGAAAAGGAAATGTCTGGCTATGATGCTCAGTGTTGCTAGGAAGGTGTGTTGCTCTGCATTGTACCTAATGTCATTTCAAGACTCTTGACAGCAAATTACTTGCATGTTCTTCCACTTGATTGAGACAAAGAATAGAAGTGGGTTTTGGAAAACATCCACATTGTAAAGAGAAATTACTGGTGTTGAGCTGTAAGTAGCAGCCAACTGAAGAAAAAAAAAATAAATCAAATTCTTTCCAAGTACGTGAAGTCTAGTCATCTCATTTTTAAGGTTCAGGGGAAAGTAACTCCCTTCTGCTGAAGAGTCAGGTTGAGAAACAGGTTGAAGCAGTCAGAGAGGATGATAGGTCTGCAAACCCTGCTGGAGACAAAAAGTAATCTCCAGTAGCTTTCTAGGTGGTCACAATTTCACCCATAGATTTTAATGTTCAAGAGGACCCTGATGACTCCGTTGTCTGACAATCCGAATCACGCAGGCAGTGGAATGAAAGGCCAGACTGCTGCAGGGAAAATGATCAGATCTTGAGATTCGGAAATCTTGGTAGAAACTAGTGAGGTAGAAAGCAGAGTTGTCTTGCCCAACTACTTTCATGAAGTCTCACAAATATTATTGAGTTTAAAGCTGTCTTCATATTCCAAATGCCACAGTAAAACCATCGCAACCAAGGATTATTTGGCTTTACTGTTATTTAATAAATTAAGCACTAGAACACAGCTTTGCAAGTGATTAATGTGGGAACTGCTTTGGCAGAGAATTGACAAAATAATCTCAACAAAACAGTAAAAAACAACTGTATCAAGTTATCCCTTTTCCCTACCAAAAACAATCTCATGAGCAATATTTAGAAATTGTGAGGACCACCTTGAAAGCTTTTTCTCGAAGGCCATAATGAGATGGCATCTGTAATTGTTGTTATATGGATGTAAGTTCTCTGGAGAAATTTTGAGTAGCTTTATTGACACTTTTTATATTAGATGTAAGCAAAACAACTTCTTCACCAGCAGAAGAATGAGAAGTACAAGGTCTAAATGCAGATCCTGAATACAGCCCATTATTGTAAGGGAAGACAAACAAAAAATGTCTCCACAGATGCTTCTGAAAAGAAAAAAAGGCAACAGCTATCAGAAAAAAGGTGTTTCTGTCAGATAAGGAACCAAGAACACATTCCTCACTAAATCTTTCCATCAGATGCGTAGCCTGTGTACTACTGTTACTAACCCCTTGCCCTGTAATCTCTCTGTATATATGTCTAATTTATCAGTTTCTTGTAGATTGTCAGCAGCCTGCTGCCTCCATACCGCCACACGGCTCACAACTAGCCAGGGGGCCAGATTGCCAGACTGTCAGGTAAACTTAACTAACTTTTCTCTTTGCACACAGCTGCATGTACGTCTGCACCTCCCTTCCTCTTCCTTATACAAAAGCTCTTCACTACACTCCGTCACTAACAGCAAACTTCTAACGACTTGAGGAGCAGTGATATTTTCTGCAGTGACAGTACGAATGTAAATCACGGCATGCACGTACTTATATCCATGTAAAAATATGGAAAAGAATGCAAAGTTGGATCTCGCAGTCCTCATTTGGGCTTTTTATGCAGACAGTTTCCCAATGATGCCAAAATAATAATGGTTTTATTTTGTCGCTAGATAAATTTACATAAATAGAGGATGTTTAATTTTAGGGGTAGGAGTAGGCTTCCCTTTTTGTAAGGTGGTATTTTAAAGGCATTTGTGAGATTTTAGCAGACGCATTTCAGAAAGCTCTCCCTGACCTGGAAACTCTGACTCACCACAGTCAGTTCTTAATCTTGTTGTTAAAAGTAAACTCCTGGTGTCCTTGCTCACAGGTGGTGCAAAGGCTAAATCACGCTTCTGATTCAGTTGAGTTAATCAAGGCACAAGAACAGACCAAAGCAAAAAGAGATTACAATACTTTGCTTTATCTGTTCACGGTATATTCTGTGCATATATTCACTTCTGCCTATACTCTCATTTGAAATAGGTTACATTATTTTCAGACCTTAGCCGGATCTGTAGCGACCAAGTCGATCTATAGCCCTACATGTAATGAAGCTATTTCCCACGCAGCACTGAACTCTGCGTGTGCGGAAGCCTGCAGTGATGCCCACTGGGGAATGGCTGTGGTGCAGCTTTCAGGCTGCACATCAGGCTCTGCTGAGCGCTAATTCTGCGAGGCGCAGGAGGTCTCCCAGTAGCCTCGGAATGGACGCTTGGTTTGTGCCTCTCTCTTACTGCCTATAAAGTGGAAGTATTATTAACTTCCTTACTCTGTATGGGTATTATGAAAATTTTACTGAGAAGTTGGTGAAAGCTCATTATGGTTGCTAAGTACCACTTACTGGTTTGCAGTTTGGAGTTTTACAGCACACTGAAAAAAAGTTACTAGTTCCATTTAAAATCCTTAAAATCCCTGTGAAGTGATTTCTGCTGTATTTTAGATGTTACAACAATTTGAGAATATCACTAGGTGCTTTGGATACACAGAAGTCTTATTTTAACCCTATTTAATTTACCATCATAAAACCAAAGCCTATTCTGTTCCTTCCAGAGCTCTCCTGGGGGAGAATGTGCCCTACTACCACCCGTCTCTAAATACTAACAAATATTTGCTCCTGCAATTTCAAAAATTCATCTCAGAATGGAAGACCTGCCTGATTTACTACTGCTATACGTTTGTCTGCAAGCATTACCTTGTACCTTGCAAACAAACCCACAGAAAGGGATGAGGAGAGTCTCAGGGTTTTCTGGTTTGTCCCTGAATTTTGCCTCAGTTAGGAAGGACCTCACTAGCTACAACCAGACCTGGAAGTGTTGTTCGAGAGGACTTTCTTGCCATGTTTCCAAACCAAAACTCTGGTATATGGGGAAAAAATAATGATAATTAAAAAGATGGTTCATATTTTTAAAAAATTCAGATCAGTCAT
Organism: Rissa tridactyla; assembly: GCF_028500815.1. Lineage (NCBI taxonomy): Eukaryota > Metazoa > Chordata > Aves > Charadriiformes > Laridae > Rissa > Rissa tridactyla. Next base: position 153,953,715 of record NC_071466.1, read on the forward strand.
CCCACAAACAACACACAATGTATTTAGCTGAACTATTGACTTTCAAATGACTTTTCAACTGATACTCTTCTGGCGAAGTGAAAACAACACACTATTTTTCATATATTTACACTGTTGCTTGTCTCAGCCACATAGCTGCACAGTCTCATAAAGAGTGAAGTGTAACAACAGATTTAATGCAAGTCAGCATGATGTCAGGAGTTCCTGAGTGCTTTAAATAAAGCAACTGAAATCTGGAATAAAAACTGAAGGCTTTTAAAGAACTAGTTAGACTTAATAAGGTTCAGATTTTCTAAATCCACTAGAGGAGGAAGACAGGAGCATGTACTGCCCGTCCTCATCCTCTGACAGTCCCTGCTGTTATGGCACATATGCTTTCAATCACACGGTGCTGAAAAATGAGGCAGATTAAAGCTCTGCCCAGCCCCGAAGTCGCTCATTTTAAGAGAGAAGTATGCTGCTTGTTTTTTAAGTCTCTAACATTACTTTTGCAGTATTGTGACCTCTCAGTGGCATTTCACCCAGCATTAAACAATAGCTTGTTAAGATTTGTAATTCACACAGATGTTTTCTGCATCCTGCAATATGTCTAATCGTGTTCAAACTAGTTAATATGCCTGATCATAACACGGATAGGTTCACTCTGAACTTTAAGATCAAATACATGAGTTTTCCCTCATCCATATCTGTACTGAATTTTAAGTGGGACTTGCGTAGCTCTGATTTTCTAGTAATTGTGATTCCAGTGCATAGGCTTTGGTGAACCTCACTGGAAAAGCTGTGAACAGTTTCAAGCCAAATGAAAATCCAGGACACATCTTGTCAATTTATTTAGCTATACATCTGTCTGTCTTTTTGTTTAAGTTTGCATATTTCAACTGGAACTTGATCTGGAGAATCTGTGAGAACTTTTCTTAAGAGATTTTTCTAAGTAAAGTGATGCAACAAGGCATGAAAGTCTTGCTCTGCCTTCCATGTACCACCTCAATTTCTAGGTCCAGGGCAAGCAACCCAATCTGAAAATTGCTGGATGATGTTCTCCCTTCCTAGCATCTGTAGCTACCTGTCTGGTGGACTGTACTGCAGAAGACTAAAATATTGGCATCAGCCAAAATTAAATAGATTGTGTCTGTCTTTGAATCGTGTTCAGGTTTCTGTTGAATGCAGTGAAAACCTCCTTTTCTATATTAGAGGCCAAACTCTAGACCCAAGTTATCTATGAATAAAAACAAACCCCCAAAACCTGATACTGCAAGTGAAATCAATGCTAATTTTTAATAAGAAATAATGCTTTTATTTCATATATAATAGGAAATTAAAAATAAGGCAAAATATTACTGCGTGCGAAATTGTTGCATTCTGAAAATATCACTGGTCTTTTTATATTTTCCATTGCTGATTTGTTACAGTTACAATCAATGCCAGACAGTATTGCATGCGAATGGCATCTTTAAGACAAAGAACAGAGTACTTACTAACACCGAAGGGCTTTGCATGCTATTTTCCAATTGATTTTAGAAATACATGATTAGCATTTTGAGTGCTGGGGGGACAAAAAAGAGCTGCTTAAAAGCAGACAATAATACTAACACAAAAAATGACACAGACTTCATTCTTCAACTGAATGAATAGATCCCCAAATGATACCAGTATTTAAAGAGAGGTTTACAAAAAAGTCTGTTAAAAACAGATGTTTTAAAAGCCGCATGTATCCCATGGGGGGAGTGTAACAATGTTCTTCCTTATTCTGAGTTAATAGTTAACAGTTTCAGGTTCTTCCATGTCTCTCTATTGCTTTGTGTTACTGATCTCACCTGCCATCCTCTGCTGCCCGTGGCTGTCAATGTGCCTGATAGCTCAGCTCCAGGACTTGCTGCCACCATCACCTACACTGCCATAAAAAGCACACTGCATGCCATGTGTCACTTGCTGATCCGGATGTAATTTTTGTTTATATACTGCTATGGTAATCTGCATTAATGAACTGGTTGTATCGTGTTTCTGAAGACAGGGTGGTAAAATAGTAGAGTTTTAGGAAAAGATTCGAATCTGCTGGGACTGCAAGTGATGCGTTTATACGTGTTGCTGCAAAGGTGCCTGATAACCTTGTAATTTTTTTCCTCTTCCTAATACCCCTAATATTTATTATTGATTGAAAGGGGAATGGTGAGACAAAATTTTATATTTCTTCTGTGCGTAGAAGTGCGCTTGTATTTCAAAGTGAGAAGCAACACCGAATTCCCATGAAGAGAATACGAATGTAATTCTAAGCACAGCACTTCCTAATCTGAGCTTAGTCTGGGATAGTTTGTATTGCCATATTTGCAGTCAGGGCTGACTTTTTACTGAAGGTCATGCCAAAGCATTTTTACGGTTGTGTATGTTTGTGTAGAGGAGAACCTCATGTGTCTCAAAGAGGTCCTTTTTCAGGCCATTGCTGTTCATAACTAGCCTTAACTATGGCTCTTTCCTCACCAGTCCTCTTCCTCAGAGCACAAACATCTTGTGTTGCTTATTTTGAAAGCTGGGAAGGAAGCCCCAAAAGACAAACACATCTCTGCTAATGAGCAAGGAAAATGTCGGTTGAGTTTTTGTTCCTCTCTGACAATTGCAGAAGTCCTTTGGAAAAAGAAATGGGGTAGCAAGGGAGGAGAGCAAGGCAGTCTTTGTAGGGTAACATGGCCAACTCCTTCTTTGGATTCCCCAAATGTGCTGTTAAAGTTCTAATTCACTTTTCTTTCCCTGAAGGACTTAAGACTAGTGCTGCTCCTAAGCCTATCTTGAAAACTTAGGAGGTGCTGAAGCCAGGAGCTGGCTCTTGATGAGTGGATAAGTTTGAGAGTAAATGCGGACCTCTTGGGTCCATCTGCAGTCACCCCTGACACAAACTGATTTGAGTGGCGTAGGCAAAGATCTCGCTCAGATCCCTCTTCAGATGCTGTATCTGCGTGTGGCAGAGTATGACAGAAGAAAAGGATAGTTACAGCCGTTGAAAGAATTACTTAGAGGAGACAGGCTTGATGTCTTCTCAGTGTGTTTGATTAAACAAGTCTAACTACTAATCTTGAAGAAAATATTTTAGATTAAATATTTATGCCTAGGTGCTTAAGGTTAGACTAAATCTATATGGAAACTGAAGAGTCATAGTCCATAGCACTAAACACTTTGGGACTGACCGACTCAGACAGCTGAGCACGAAACAAAGCTTGTGAGCTCCCGAGCTTCTGTAACCCACTCTCACCAGCCATTTTGCAATCAGGAAACTCGTCTTCAGGAGCATTAATGTGAAACAGAATCTTACTTAAGCTATGCAAATCTATGACCTTCAAATAAACCCAGAGGTGCAAGCACTGTATCTCCTGCTGAACTGTAATACCTGTGGATTTGTTGGCATAGTCTCCTAGGCTTCTCTGATTTGAAAATGTGGACATTGCCATCTACTTTCTTAATGGTGATGGTGCACACTTGTTTCTGTCTTCAAGCAAGCGCAATGTTATTTCGTTGTATCCCTAAGCAAATGCTATATGTGGAACTACAGACATTTTCAGTACCGCTGGCATTTCCAGTGGCAGATTTTCAAATACCTCTGGCATTTCAAATTGATTCATTTCCAGCAATAGACTAATTGCATTCCTTCAGCCAACACTCCAATAGTCTGTGCTGCAGAGATAATGTGTAACAGCATGGCTTCTAAAGAAGGAAAACGCAAATTTTCTTGAAGACAGGGACATAAATGATTGTGCTTCATCATATATCTCACTGTTGAGGTTGGAGTAACTTCAAGACTGTAGAACATTTGAAGCATTAGGAAAAAAACCTCTTTCCAGAGCAGTTACAGAAGTGGATTAGGTTTTTGTGGTTTTTAAAATAAATTGCATTTACTGGCATTCTATTTTGGTATCTTGTTTTGCCGCATGCTTTCCTTCTAAGTTTAATGGCTGTCACTTAGCTTGACATCGGCAAGAGGAGTTGAAGTTCACCCTTTTTAAAACAGCACAGGCCAAGGCTGAGGAATCACACGGGGCTCGCTTAAGCTGTGCCCACAGTGCCTACTGCAGTGTAGCGTAGACTGCTGAGCCGCCTTTAAATGATTTCCTGATTTCCTGAAACCTGATTTCCCAAAGCTTTTCTAGCAGGAGCACCCTGGAACTCTGCACCGAGAGGTGGGCCGTGTCTGTGTTAGCTGCCCCTTCTCTTTGTAGTGCTACTCCAGCCCCACCGGGTTTGCTGGAAACTAGTTCAGACCTCTCGGCACTCTATGACAGCGTACGCTGTAAATGCACACTTAGAGGTTCAACGGGTGAATGCTGTTATCAGGCAAAACGTACGTGAGAAACAATCAAATGACAAAAGTATGTGAGAGAACTGAAGAGGATTTAAACAGCACAAAACAAAACCAAAAGAAAAGAGAACACAAACCCCCCCACCCTCCGGAAGTGTTAATTACAAAATATGTAATGCTTATGTTGCCTGACGAGGAAGGCTACACCATATTTGTATGGATTTACTAGTAAATAGGTCACATTCAGTTAAGAGATAATGTTTTCACAAAGTGATGAAACCTGATTTCCAGACTGGCGCTGTCCTTCATTTCAAACAATTAATAAGTTGCAGATAGAAAATCTTTAATGCTCACATAGAGATGGCGCCTGTACTTCGTCCTTCAGATTTGCTCCCCCATTTCACACATGCATTCACTTCTCCACACAGCGTTTTTCATCAGAGCACGGACACAGCAATTGTGTAGGTGAACGGGCAAGCAGGATATCCGTGCCGCTTCACGTATGCGTCCAGGTGTCACTGAATGTGCCTGCACTGAGGGTTTTCTTTACATATACTGTGTATCTGAGAATACAGATTGAGAGAAGAGACTTAATCCCCTTTTAAAGTTCATTTCCAGCCCTGTACTAGTTATGTGCATTTAAAAACTTCGCCGTGTATTTTAAGTGCTCTTTCTCTCTTCTTTTTAATTTTCAGTCCTAATGCTCTCCCAGAAGAGCAGCCACATTCCAGCTCTCAGTGTGCCCCTCTCAACTGTCTCTCTAAGCCTCCTCCTTACCCCTAGTCTTCATATGCAGCGTAAGAGAAAATGCAAACGGAGTGGAGTTCACGCAACAAAGGTTGGGGTTGTTCCCAGCAAGCGGGTAGACCATCCTGCCTTGTTGCTGCGTTGACAAGTCTGGATTCCTGTCCCCTGCTCTGGCGACTGAGGGAAGGTTGAGAAGACGAACACAAAGCACAGAGCCCCAACCTATCAAGAAGACTTTTTATGGTTCCTCTGATTGTATTCAAACTTTGCTATCACAACTAAAGTGTAGTGGAATTTAACATCTCGACAAAAATGTTCCTCCCAGCTGCTTGGCTTTACCTCTGAAATGATGAGAGACTTAAGCCAATATTAAGAAAAGTATGTTACACAAATGCTACCCTCACATTCTCTAAGTTCAGCCATAGGAACCAGTTCGAATTTCCTTTTGTCATTAAGGGTGTGATATTTATTTCTTACTTTATTTGCACCAGAATTTTGTGTTTATAAAATACAGTCTCTTCTTTTTTTGGTGAGAGTTGTATTTAATTGATTTAATTTTTTTTTTTTTAAAAAGCAGAAATAGCTTAAGTGAAGAATGACTGTGTTAATATTAAAAAGAGGCTCGTTGCATTGGCCAGCATATGGCCAATTTTTATTGCACAAAAATGTTGGAAATGGGTTGAATTGGAATGTTAACAATGACTGTATATTTTGCTGCTGCACTGATATTGTTTATGCACTTGTTTTTTTAATTCCTATTGCATTAGCTTCTGATTTTGTTCTAGCTCTTCACTGAAAGATAATTATTAAGCCTAAGAAGGAGATGAAAGGATGATGTATTGATTTGTTCTCAGTTGTTTGCTTGCATTGTAATTATATTTTTGCATTTCAGACAAGTAGATGAATTGGTGCTGTTCTTTGGGGTTACTTTCTATTTGGTATCTGAGAAAGAACATCTAAAACAAGTAAAATGCTGTGTGCTAATTGAAAACATTCTTTCTTCCCACTCCCACATTCAGGATACTAGCTCGAGGCCTTACTGTGAAAGGCTAGTGTGAATGGCGCAGTCGTATGCATTTCGTGTGAAGTATTCTGTGGTGAAAGAACTCACGCAGGTAGGGTTAACCGTGTGGATCAGAGTTCATAGGACTTTGCTGTAGTGCATTTTTTTCCTTGCCAAAAATCAACAGACACAGAACCTTAGCTCATGTCAGTTTATGACAAATACTCAGGTGATCTACGCTACGCAGACTCTATCGCAACAGTGCACAGTGTTCCTAGTTAAAGATTCTTTCCTGTAAAAGCTGAGTACGTCTAGGTTTTTTTTCTTAACAAAAGTAGTGAGGTTCAGAACAAAATCAAGGAGAGGGGAATTTATTTTGCACAGTACCTGACAGCAAGGCAAGAGGCTAAGTAGGGGGTCATGGTTCAGCATCTATGGGCTTCCCCTCTGGTCAGCAGCTCGAAAAAGAAGTCTGCAGTACTGCCTGCCTACCTACTTGTTGGTAACTGTTGCTTTGTCAGGTGGCCTTAATTAATTTACAGAAGAAAGGCTTAGATATTTCCATATGTCTTTATTCCTTCTCTGCAGCATCCGTATGACCTACAAGCAGGAACCACAGAACAGCCTAAGGTACAGAGCAGCTGGGGGAAAACAAATTGCTGCAGGTGTGGTTGGAATAATTCTTTCATATTTTGCCTGAATCTGAGAAAATGAAGTCAGTCTTCTGTTAGTAACAGTGCTTACCAAATGTTACGATACGCGGAACATCAGCAGAGGAAAGAATCGGTGACCACTCAGTGTGCCTAACAAATCATTATTACCATAGTACCAGTAACAAAGGTGCTGTAAATAGAAATACTCTCTGTCATCAACAATGTATGTCATGTAACCTTGGCAAAGCAGCTGAGCTATTGTAACAAAACATTCAGAGTCAGAGGTGGAGAAAATAGGAACAAACTGATCTCCAATTCTGATCAGATCAAATAGACGACACCCGGCAATGTTTCGACTTCGGTTTCCATGCAGTTCGCATGATTCTTCTCTCACACGTTTACATCGCTGTTCAGTATCATACTCAACCTACGTGTTGTCTTGTCATAGAGAACTCAAGTGAAACCTTGTTCAGCTCTATCGTCATGTCTGACACTGAGTTTAGCTGCTATCGTGATTTTTATTTTTTAAAAACAACGACATTATGTCGGAGGCAAATGCTGCCTTCAGAAAGCACCTCATAACTCCTGACCTTGTCAGACTGGTGTATGAATATCGCACAGTGGCCACGTCTGCATCCAACAAAGACAGCTACTGTATATTGTTAAAAAGAAAAAGAATTTGCATTGCACTTTGAATACAGTTACTGCAGGCTGCACTTGGAATAGTTTTTCCTATTTCCATATGCAAATCAAATGCATTTTCCCTGAATTTAAGTTAAACAGAAATTCAGTGAAATACATTTACTTTCTATACAGATAAAAATTTATTGGAAAAAATGTTGTATCGGAACAGTTGTTTGGAAACATATTTGTTTCCAGTTGTGATTTGCAAAGCAACTTTGGGAAATCGAAACATTGTACTGGCATGTCCGTGCGATTAAGGGTTATGAAACAGCATAGAAACAGATATAGAAATTCTTGCCCCATTTTATAGAAATAAGTGGGTTTATTAAATTTTTTATTCTCTTAAGCTTTAAATTCTTCATTTCGAAGTTTTCAATTTACATTTTTTTATATGTAATAGAACTTCAGTGTTGGAAATGTAAGAAAACTAGAAACAAACCAACTTAAATGTACAAATGGCTGTAGTTATTGCATTGTAAGTTATAAAACTGTGTAGGTCCCTGGGACAACTTTTGTCAGTTAACCAGTACAAAATAAAATATAGATCTTGAACTTGAGATGATAAACTCTTCTTTATTATACAGTGATTGATAACACAACTTTGTGAGAGATTTTGTAGGAAATATTTACATGCAGACAAAAGCAGAAACAAAAGCCTGTTTTTTAAATGTTTGCAAAATATTATATTTTGCCCATTTAAAATTAATTTATGATGTGTTGATATATACTCTGATTTTTAAAGATTAAGAAAAATCTAATACGTATATTTTGTAATGTTCGATTATACTCAGAGAGGACGAAATGTGTCCTACACAGTAAAGAAGCAATTCAAAACCTGCTCCAACTTTCGTATCTGAAATGCGGCTTTCATTCTCTATGATGGCCTTGAAATTTCTTTGGATTTGGAATAGTCTATTCAGTTCTGGGGCATTTTGGTTTGCGTTTTATTTTCTGATGTAGTGAAAAAATATTCCTTGTTCAGTGAAATGATCCACTTTTGGAAATTCAGTTTATAGGAAATATGTGGGGAAAAAAAGAAAAGAAAAAAATAATTTCAATAAAGGGGGAGAAAAAGGTTAATAAATGCATTGTAAAATGTAATAGTATGGAAAATATATATTTTCTATCAGTCCGAAGACAAATGGAGGTTTTACAGAAAGAGGAAATATTACCATTTTTCATGCTAATTGTATAGAAGTTTCTGCCTTCTAGATGGAGGCAATAGTGATATTCTTTCCGAATTATCTGATTGACAGGTTGGCATCTCTGTGCTTTCTCCATCCACATTTTTCACAGTAAATTCATGTAACCGTAGCTATACAGTAGGGTTCATAGAATGAAACTGTAATTAAGGTAACGCTGCAAGTTTTAATGCCAAGATGACTTTCAGTTTATTTTTTATTTTAAAAAAATTGTGACCTTGTTTAAGCCATTTGCCATATTTAAGTGTGAACAGAACGGAGAATATGTTATGAAATATAACCTCACTTATGAAATATGACCTCACCTATGAAGGCTGCTCATGATCATTTAAGTCAGCTGTTAGCAAAATATGACCCTGTCCTCATCACACTGGGGACAACACCCACGAGTCTGGGCCCTTATTTTGATACCAACCTCACCGTTCAGCGTGCAATGCCAAAGTCAGTAGTTGTGTTACCAATTCCCCTATAGCCGGGTTGATAGTCGTCGTAAGGTATAGATTTTATCAGCCCTTCTGAGGTCTGTTCCTTTCTTTGGCGGAAGATGCGTATCCACTGAGGTTACAGTAAATTCCTTCCTTTTGTACTTCGGAAATCTTCGTTTGAGAATGGCAGGCACTGATGTTTTACCTTTGAAGTATGATAATTGCTATAGTTACCTCTTTAAAAATTCCAGTCATCACTTTTCTTCAGTTTTCCTTTGCTGTGTGTGCAGTGAGTCTGAAAGGGATATACAATATCCAGACTTTTTTTAGCCATTAAGGGGTTTTTTTAATATAATCAAGCATCCTGCGGAAAAGAAAAAAAAGAGCAATTGCCTTTCGCCTTCAGGCACAAATGCATCTAAATATGCAATGTAAAATGCATGCATGAGATTCTGAACATCGTGTAGTTTTTCCATATCCATAACTAAGCTAGAAAATTCTTATTTCTTGTGCAATTTGCATAGTCCTCCTGCTAGAAAGGCGAGAGGGCTATCACAGAGAGTCTGTATCTTTCATTCTGAGGTGCATGGCTTAAATCCGTATTGGATTTTAATCTGTTTCCTGTGGAGTTCTTGAGAATCCCCTTCATGAGATTTAATGGCAACCAAGTGACAAAGTGACAAAAGGTAAAGGAAAAATCCTGTATTCCATAATTGGAGTTAATGTGCAGGCAGACTCTGGGTGATAGCGTCTTGTCTTTCAAAAATGTCTTTCTCCGAAGCTCTGTATTTGTCTTGATTATCATGGTTTGCTGTAAAAGAAAGCGTGAAGTGTGTATGTTTTTTCTCAGCATTAGTAAACTGAGTTAAAAAGTTTTTATTGATTATATGGTTATTGGATTTCAAGAATATTTTGGAACTCAGTAAACACAAGCAATTGAGAAAAGTTTCAAGTAGACTGGCTTGCTAGCTGAGTTGTTGCGTTATCAGCTATGAAGAAGAAATAAGAGTAATCTAGCTTTTTTTTTCTCCTGTTCACAGATATGGCTATGTGTGCTATGCCAGTGGGTAAATTAATCCATTTCATTAGTTATTGCCCTATTGATTTTCAGCCCTGTGGTTTGACTGTTAAAGGGTTAACTAACTTGATCCTTTGTAAACAATTTAAAAAAAAAAAACCTGATGTTTTGTGACTTTTGTATTCTATTGAATGTTTCCATTTGCATGATGTTCTGTATCTAACGAACCATACAGATTGCTGTGTTCCTTTCAAAAGAGTTTTAACATTGGTGGAGTTTGTGACAAACACAGATTTGTATACTGTATGTTTACTGCTGTAATAACTCAGCTACTCCCATGCTGAACTGACATTATGTTGTCCTGCCTTCTTGGGGTTAAATGATGGAGTGTTTCTAGATGGTGAAGAATATAAAAGTATATATGTTCATTTGCTAAAGACTGAATATTGGAAACTCTTCTTGTTGCTACTTTATGCTAAAAGCAAAAAAAGTTAAATAATTCTTGTTTCCAAAAATGCATCATTTGTTTTTAAAATTGAAGTAATTCCCATGTTAACCCTTCCTTGTCCTTGTAGACAATCCTAGATTAATGCCTTGTGAGGGATTCATAAAGTCTGTGCTTGTACATGTGTAATATGATCATGCAGTCAAATGGTTGGGAAAAACACTCTAGTGCTGAAGAAAATAATTAAAGAAGCCAATATACTGATTCGTACATCTTTATGTTCCAATTAAAATTACAGTGTAATGCATAACTGTTCCAGTGAATAAACTGGCCATTTTTGTTCATTTAATGCAGTGCTGTCTGGTCTACTTCTGTTTATGTCAGTTTGCAGTGTGTTGGCTTGGCTTATACTTCTGCATTTACTTAGTTCTTAAAGATCCATAATTGTAAGTTTGAAAGGTATCAGATAGGAAATTGAGAAGGGAAATCAGCATTAAAGGAAAAGGGAATCAGAATTAAAGCAGAGATGCTTCCTCTGTTTTCTGAGGCAGACACTAAAATAAAGACTGGTTCCCCCTCTACTGTTTCCAACAGATTTGAGTAATCTCTGAAATGCTGCAAGATCTGCACAACGTCCCAGTACAAGAATGCTTTGTAAGTTGCAAATCTCCATCCTCAGGGGATGTGGAAGCAAAGGGAGAGCTGAAGTCGGCATAAAATTGTCTTGGGAGTGCTGTGTACGATACAGCGCACCATACCTGCTTTTTAAAGTAAGAAATGTCTTTTATCCCTTGTGGAAGAGCCTGCTCTGACAGCAAGGGGGTCACAATGCTCCCTCAGCAGCCGGTCCCACAGTGGTCCGGGAGCGTGACCCTGGCAGGCAGGTGGCCGCTGCAGCTCCTCCGGTGAACCTCACTGCTGGCAGGGTCTCGGAGGGGCAGCAAATGTCCAGCTTTTGGAAATGGGGCCAGGAAAAGCTGAGAGCCCGGAGGAAGGACTGCGCCTCCGAGCCTGCTGTGCTGTTTGACTCAGTGGGAACTATTGGAAGGCTGTCTTTGTTTTTGGCTGCCTGGCGAGGTGCTTTGGATAGTAACAGGATTTGTGCACGGTGACAGAAATGCAGTTCAAGGGCTGTTACTTGTCTGAGTTCTTCCCACTTCTCTCTTTTCCTCCATTTTCTCATGTAGCAGGGGGAGGTCTCCCACCTTATCTGTGTTCATTGCAGAAATGCCTTTGGCATGGTGTTGCATGATCATTTTAGCAGAAGTCTGACTGCTCAGGGTAGAGTTTTCTTATGCTTCTCTTCACTTTTAAATTAAAAGACTTCCTGAGAATAAAAAAAAAAGGGGAGAGCAGACTTTTCTTCCTCAGCGTATTTGTTTTGACGGCAGTTTCACAGAGGGTTGCCCCTTGCGGGAATGTTCTCATGGCAAAGTCGATTTGAGAAACTTCTAACCCTTATTGCTCCTTCCCCTTCCTCTTTATCATCCCTTCAGCTGCTCTTGTGCAGCTCTCTGAAAGGCAATGGTATGAGTAAGGTCACTGAAATAGTTTGGATAAAAAAAAAACAACCAACCAAACAAAAAAATCCAAAAATATATCTCCTGTTTCCAAAGAAAATGTCTGTGGAATATCTCCCATGTTCTGGAGCAGTAGGTACTTTCTGACAAATGAACTATTGATTTTCCTACAGAAATATGCCAGATGATAATGGAAAAGATCCCGAAGCTAAAGTTTACAGTGACTGCCACTGCAAGTTTCTGGATACCTCTGTTGGTAAATCCTGCAGTTAGGCTTAGAGAAATGCCAAGAACTCCCAGTTATACCTAAAGGCAGCAGGAGCCATAGTTTGACTCTCTTAGCACTGTAAAACACTGACAACTCAGGTTGAGCACAAAAAATTACTGCATAATTTTGAACAAGGTTGAAACCCAGATTTCATGAGACCAACAATAAGAACAGGGGTACTAATTCTGAAGAGGGCCGTATTAAAGAGCCTGACATCCACATCTTCTAGCAGCCTGTGAATGACAGAAGAAAATATTTTCTATATAGAATAAAATACAGGGTGAAAATGGAGCTAAAATAGATAATAATAATAACAACAACAACGTGCATCCTGGGAAAAAATATTTGGAATAAAGCCAGCTCTTATCTATTTGTGTATGCTAAAGGCACAGGCACAACTGCTTTCCTCTCAGTGATTGTCTGAATGAAAGAAGAAAGTCCTAACTTTGCACAAAAATGAGCCTTAATACTATAGTTGGCAACTCAGCAAAACCTCAATAACCGCAGAAAATATTGACCTTTGCAAGAATAATTCCTTCTTGACTAGAGCAGTATATTAGAAAACACACATTTCACTCATTATTATTTATAAATTCTCCTATATCATATTGGAGGTATCTAGCTTCAGGATTAATGTTTAGTGGCTGGTTTTAGATAAAAAACCCCAAACGTTTAAATTATTGTTATAATAATACATGACTGAGAAAATGTTTTTTGTGAGAAAGCTACATATTAGGCAGAGGGAAGGAAGCCCTTTCATCTCCCTGAAGCGAGTTATCAGGAAACTTTGGAAATAAATACTGAGACAGTTCTGTCCATTTTACTTAATTCATAGGATTCCCTACCTGGGGAGGGCTGTCATCTTTTTAAGTGTTGATTACCTCTATCAAGGAAATTGATTTTTGCTATTCAGTGCTGTCATATTGGTTAAGGTATTAAAACTGAGCCTATTTACTCAGATTAGGAATATAATATGGAAAGCTACATGAGTACAGAGCTCCCTTGAAGATCAAATTCTGAATGCAGAGGATATGGGCCCAATATTTTGTTCCTCCTCAGAGAGATGGGAAAGGCCTATGATCAGAGGAGAAAAAGAGCTACTGTTTTTAAGGCACACAGGTTGTCTTCTATCCACCTGTACAAGACTAAATGGCTTTGCTATAGCAGTAAGAAACCTCTGTTAGATACAGATGACCTCTGTAAACTCAGATGGCTCAGTGCTGAACCACCCAAGGTAGTTCTTTCTACAGCGATACAGCTTGTTAGTGCTCGAAGATGAAGCGGCAGCTGCCCTTTGTGGCTATACGGATGCTACCATCAGGCCCTAGACCAGGCAAGTTACTGCAGAATCAGGTGGGTTTTGACCTGTGTAATTCACAGTTGGTTGGGAAACTTGCTTTGACCTGAGTTAATGGACTTGACATTCAGTTAGTTTCTTTGATTTAAAGAGATCCCTGGGTTGGAGCGTAGCTCCACAGAAATTAGTGTGCTCCATCTGGGTGTTGGGCATTCACCTGTGCGGAGCAGATGACAGAACTGGGGGCATAACATGAAGTATCTCATACAATTTGAAGATGTGGCTGATGAGTGCTTTCATGACCAGCTTGTGACTCAACTTCAGCCACGCAAAACATGAAATTAGAACTTTTATAAACGCACTGCATACAAATACCAGCAATCTCAAAGTCCTACATTACTTAAAAAGAAAATGCCACTGTGAAGCCACCACTGCTTTCAAACGTTTGTGTTATCTAAGCCAAATGCAAAGTAGCTCTTTTTATCTTCAGAGCACTCTATGCATATTAATTTGCTCCTGAAACTTCTTTGCAAAATGGGTACTGTTATCTCTCACCTACAGATAGACAAATCGAGACTGTGCAATGGGAAAACATCAATACTGAACAAAGTGAGCCAAGTTTCTCTACATGTAACCCTTCACCTCTCCACGTATGTCCACCCTGCACACACTGGAACACCAAAGTAGCCAGGCAGTCTCACCAAGGTGAGTTATTTAGTCTATGCGGTTCATACCCTGCTCCAGAACCTGCATTGCTCGAGTGCTTGAGTTGGTTCAGAGGCCGTTCCCTATTTCTGCGGTGCTAATAGATCTTTGCTATAAATAGCAGAGGTTTAACATCCGCTTTCTGGTTTTAATTTCCTTAGACCTATGCCCTCCTTCTAACTGTCTGCCAGGCCTGTAAACCAAAAAGGCTATTTGACTCACTAGGCCCAAGATAAAAACACTGCCTAAACATGGGAAAACTTTTCTTCCCCAAACAATGTTACCTCAGTAAAATATAGATGTTCTTTTTTTGGTAGAGAACTTGGATTTCCTTTAAAGTGACTGCATCCTTTTAAAGACTGTGTTCAAAATTGTGAATATAAATCTGTGACAAAGCCAAAATTAAGATTCTGGAGTTTCTGAAGTTTCAGACTCCTCATCTATACAGTTATGCTTAGTGCTATTTATGTTTGAATATAAAAGCACGGCACATTTCAGTACGGTAAAGTTACAGCCATTTGCAGAGCATAAGACCACGGATGTATACTGTAAATCTTGCTTGAAGTACTGAATTCTAAAATTGGACAATGTTACATCTCTGGAGGTAAAAATACACTTTAAAAATTATAAATATGAATGGAATGCTATTTTTGAGATTCGGGATCCAAGAAAGAGTTTAAGTAAGTGGAACGGGAGAAGCATTTATATCCTTTTCACAGCCTTTGCTCCAAATAATCACATTTCAGCCCCAAAAGATCCAAGGGAGTCTGTGGAATGCAGAACAGAATGAAGGCAAACAAGGGCGGATAAAGCTAACTGTCTGCAAATGCAGCAACAGCTTTGAAGTCTCTGTGTTTAAAGTCACTATAAATTATTGAGAAGCATGCTGAAACCCCTGTGCATGTACCATACGCCTCATTAGGAGAAATCTTAAGTGCCTGACAGCTTGCTTTTTACAGTAAGGAAAAGAAACAAAGTTAAGGGAGTATTGCAATATCGAGACCAGTATATTCTCCTCCACAGAGCTGGAAGTAATAACTACATCTTTCTTCTCACAACATGTTTTATCAGCCAATTGCTCTGCAGGTGTTGATTTGTTAAGGAGAGAACCAAAACATTTTGCTTTACTGTTTAGGTAAGCATTCATAGAGAGACAATGGTTAATATTTAATGTATATATACAGCACTTAAGCAGTACGCAGCTCTTGAAACAAAGTACGATCCCATACATCATAGCACCGAAGAAGAGAGGTTGGCATTGGGAATAACTGCAAAGCAATGGCAAAAGAGCACTTCAGTTCATGGTCACACATTTCCATGCAGACAGAGCCCCTTCTGCAGCCCTCCCTGGTGCTTGTGCACAGGGAGCACGCCAGAGGAACAGCTCATGGCAGCCACCAGCTCCTTCCACACAAGCTGTCATCTTTTCCCCAGGAGTCACCACCAACTGTCCCAGCACCTCACCGGGCGCAGGCCCGTCTGAGAAAAGGGAGAAGCTGCAGGGCCCAGAAGAGCTGGTGGCTAGGAGCTGGCTGCTGCCACCATCAGCAGGTTAGCACAGACCACCCGCAGCTCCCCACCGACCCCTTGGAAAAGCCCACCGAGGATCTTGCTGGCACATGTTTTCCTGTCAGACCACAAGGAACTCGTGGGCCATACCAGTAGCAGCTTTGCCTAATTTAAACAATTTTCAACAGTGAATTTAAGTTGATCTGGCAAAAAGTTAGAGAGGCTATTGATTTTGGATGTTGGATGCACCTAAAAGAGTTGTCCCTCCTAAGATGTCTCAAATGGGGAGTTTAGACCATGGTTTTTTAACTTTTTTTCATAGTGGCTGTTGGCTGTCACTGCAGAAGGAAAGAAGGAACAGGAGGAGAATAGAACATTTTCTCAAGCGTAGCTTGCTTTCTGTCTCCTTTTTACTAGCATGACTTTATGGAAGTTTGTTTTCACCTGTAGTTAATCCAAATCAAAGCTAAAGCATTGTTGCTAATGGTATCTAAATGTCTGATATAAATTGCATAGTGGGAAACATATTTCATTAACGTTTGGTGGTGATAATGAAGAATAGTCTGACTTCTAAAAGCAATCAGTCTTTGTTAAATTAATGCCATTCTGCAAGACTTATCTAACAAAACTGATTAAATAGCAATTACTCCCTCTAAGCAGCAATCCTTCAGCAAAACTAAAGGATATGTGTGATAGCTTTATCTCCACATGATTTCCATAAATTCCTAGAATTTGCTTGCAATAGACAAAATGCTACTATGCAGCAAAGAAGGGATAAGACAAAATTAACATGGAGGTGGTACATAGCAGGAATGTTTCCTCCTTTGATTATCGTAGTGCTGTTCTTGCAGAGCTACATGTTAGCATTCACTGAGAGGGGATCTCATCAGTGCTTATAAATATCTAAAGGTCGGGTGTCAAGAGGATGGGGACAGAATCTTTTCAGCAGTGCCCAGTGACAGGACAAGGGACAACGGGCACAAACTGGAACACAGGAAATTCCATCTCAACATGACGAAAAAATTCTTTACTTTGAGGGTGACAGAGCACTGGAATGGGCTGCCCAGAGAGGTTCTGGAGTCTCCTTCTCTGGAGATATTCAAAACCTGCCTGGATGCATTCCTGTCCAACCTGCTCTAGGTGACCCTGCTTTGGCACAGGGGTTGGACCAGATGATCTCCGAAGGTCCCTTCTGACCCCTACCATTCTGTGATTCTGTGATCTGTGTGGTAGAGAAATAATCCCTGACTGTAGGTGGTATAAATAAGTCTTTATTACAGTGGCTGGAACTGGACAAAACCTGCTGCTGGGTAGCTCCCATAACTACTTTTGACAGGGCCCAAAATGACAACGGGGGAAACAGATCAAACGCAGCAATGTTCCCTCTTAGACAGTCAAGCAAAACGGAAAAAAGATCTACATTAGAAGCATTGCCTGGGTGAAAAGAAACTGTCACGGATTTTCTTCCATGGGCCACCTACCTAAACTTTTTTTGTTCCAGCAGTTAATACCTAGGATTTGTCTAACCCCCCTGGACTGTTTGTCATGGGTTACTTCTGATGTTTGACTCATAATTCACACTGTTGGCCCTGCAGCTCCTTCTCATGGGGAAGTAAAGCCATTTCTAAGATACGGTCAATTGAAGGCTTCTCGATGGGGAGTAAGTAACAAAATAACTGGGTGCATTTTTTCATGTAAGCCAGCATAATGCTATAAATGCAGAGTCCACACCCTGTTCTGACACACGCACTGGGTGCTGCAGAAGGAACAAGCATCAGGCTTGAGTCCCTCTCATCTTTGTGAGCCACTCCCCAGGTTAAGAAGCCAGAGTCTGCAGCCTCGGGCTGAAAGTAACATTATGCCTTTGAACGCTGCCTTCTGTGTTTGCCTGCTGATTTAACCGAGGTTAAGTATCTGCCTCGCGTCTGGTTGCTTAGTCTGGGTATCTCTGTTGCACACACTGCAGTTGCTTTGTGCATTGTAACTGCTGCTGCCATTGGAAGAGACTTTTCATCTGGAATGTGCATGAGGGCCTGAGATAAGTGAGATTCTTCTCTAATTAGTATCCTACTCTATCGTTTGCTATATCAGTTCCTGTTCTTCATTATACTTCCCTACTGGCAGAACTGGTTTGTGGGTTATACAATATGCAGTTCACGGAAGATTCAAAATGTATGACGAGCTGTACCCTAACTTAGGCAGGACTTGGCTTGGTTAGCTATGGATTTAAGTATGGATTTTCTACCCTACAAACTCCATTTTAATTTTAGTTTTTATTTAGAGTTTTGTATCTAACAGAGAATGGCATTTTTCTGTCAGACCTCAGAGAAAGTACCGTCCAAAGTAGCTGTAAATAAGCTAATGTTTGTAATGTTTAGCAACATTATGCATGCATTTTTGTTAGGTGATGAGTTCGTGCATCTTCTCTCCAGGGTCCTGTATGCTCTAAAAATATGTCACTACACAGACTTCTGTGGGGTACAGCACAAGGTGGTACTCAAAGAAACCAAAGCTAAAGGCATAAACTGAATCCAGGAACAGATTTATTGTGTAACTGAGAAGAAAATGAAGTTAAACTCCAGCAGAAATAAAGAAACTTGACCAGAGGCAACAACAGAAACAGTCTCACTCAAGGAGTTAGTTAAAAATGAATTTTCTGAAGGCTGTTTCCATTAGAAGAAGAAAAGGTTAATACAAAGAGGTTTACTGGGGGAACAATGGTTTACATAAAAAGTGAAGCATTTGTTTTCTCACAAACTAAACAAAGATTGCCTATAAAGTCCTGTTTCCCTGAATGCTTTGGGGCTCCAGCAGTATGAGATTAGTGCTTGCAAGCCTTTCACATGCCAGAAGCGCTCTTTCGACTTTTTCTTGAGGCTAAACCTTGCCAGCTGTCCTTGCCTTCCTTCTACACCTCTGTGTGCTTCCATAGTGTTCCTGTTGTTCCTCCCGCATGCAAATAGGTATCATTAAACCAAGTCTCCACCACTGCATTTCTCACCACCCCCACAGAAAGTTTTGGAGCCAGATGGCCCAGCGAGTGCCCACACTCGAATGGATTAGCTGTGGCTTACTGCTTGCCTCAGTTACCATACAACAGAGGGGTACGTAACTCTTCCCACGTCGCCTAGGGTGGGAGGTATGCTGCAAGGCTTTTATTCAAGTAGTGTCATTTTCTGACCTTCGTATATTTCAAGCAGAATTGGCAGCACTGTCTAAGTTTAAGCTTATGCAGTATTTTCTGTTCTCGGATACCATCTCCAATTATTACACAAAATTTTTAATCATTTAGAGTGACGTTTTCCAAGAAAATATCTATCTCAGATTGACTTTTGCACTTAAAAAAAAATGTTTTTCCTCTTGCTGATGTTGCCAAAAGACTCTCTGTCTTTCCCCAGAGATGGAGAACAAGAGAGATTGAGAGCCGTGTATAAAAAAAGGAGGAAGGGCATGCCAGAAGGGGCGGCTGGTTGTTACCCTGTTAAAGCAGGCAGAACGGACCCATTGCTGGCGTACGGCAGTTCAGAACCAGCTTGAACCAGCTGCTCCAGGTCTGTGCTGTAACTTACTGAAAAGAAGAGACAATAAACTGCTATGAGAAGCCTGTACTGCACTGCAGCCTACACATGCTCTGCCATGAATTTACTGCCTGCGTGAATTTCTTCTATCACAGGCTGCCACCTCACTGCTTTAAATAGATCAGTGTGCTTCAGGAGGATTTTCTCAAGAAAAGGAGCTTTTGTTACTGCTTTCCTGAGGCCACAGAGTTGTCACGATTCTCTTTTCTGAGGTGACCTTTATTTTCCAGAGTGACATTGTAATAACTTGCTGCTTACTGATAACATCGCAGAAAACAAAATTAACATAGTTGCTACTATTTGGTTGGGATTTATGGGGTGTGCGCCTTTGCCCTTGCTTCCTTAGCTGTTTTCTTTCCAGGAGCAGAGCTCTGTGTTTAAAGAAGCGAGTACAAAGTTCAATAATAAGTGATAATTATGCCTGGCTAAAGATTGGCCGTTGTGCAATTGGTTAATATTTGGGTTAATCTCAGTTCAGTTAGATAGAAACAGAGAAAGCTCAATCTTACTTTCTTTCAACCTTACTTTCATGCCCATAAGCTAACATTTTGCATTTTACAACTGTATTGACATCTTGGACAACTTTGAACAAATCACCTCCCATAATACCTCATTTTCCTCCCCTGTCAAGAGAGGCTGATACTTCCTCCTTGGTGAAGTGCTGTGAGAATTATTAATGAGAGGTTCTCTTCCTCTCTTGCTCTCTCCTTGTTTAAATGAGTAATACTAAAGATTACCCAGTACCTGAATTGGTCTGAGTCCAGAGGAAGATTTAAATGCACAGCAGCGTTCCGGAATAAGATTTTTATCTCAATGAGTTAATGATTGATCCTTGTTACACATCCATGAACTGTACGTAGCTAAAGTTTACAAGAACCTCTAGCTCCTTGCAACAAAGTCAGCAGGTATTAGTGCTCTTCATAAGATAAGTATATTCATCTCCGTATGCCCAGCCCAGGTCAGGTGAATGAAGTCAGGAAATAAATCAGTCTTTTACCTCTGAGTCACTGCTTTTTTTGTATGTTTGCAAAAGTAAAAGCCAATGCTTGCAATTGCAAGCACGCAAATAAAATCCAGGAGGTGACCTGACTGCCACATTTTTAGTGGGAAATGAAAGGCGTGGCTGTAAGATATCAACTCTCTTCCAGAACAGTACGATTTCACAGAGAGACCAAAAGAGAGAGATCCCTGGCATGTGGTGGCAGATGTCCCAGCTACACCAGTTCCCCCTGTGCTTGTTGCTGACCTGCTCTCTAATATTGAAAGCAGAAGACCCACTCATTCAACTTCCATCTCGTGGTGCTTTGCTGCTGCATGTGTGGTACGGGTAGCACCACCACGGCCTCTCTCTGCTGCCGTGCCTCCCGTGGGTCAGACATGCCTGGTGCCTCACACAGGTGCTCCCTTGACATCAGGAGAAAATGTGTTACCATCTGGTCCTGCATGCCAAGCCCACTAGAAAGGACTCAGCAGAAGCCTTGCACTCTAGCACAGGACTCTGGGAGGAAGCTGAAGACCCCATCACGTGATTCCCCCGTGCAGATGTGGCCATGTTGCATGGGTGCTGTGGGTGCTGACAAAAGGTTTCCTCGTGCCTTGGGAGACAGGGAGTTGCAAAGTCAGCAGTTTGCCTGAGCAGTCCGTAAAGTCTTATTGCTGAAGATGTAAGACTGGCCGTATGGGTCAAATGAAAGGTTTCTCTTGCCCACTTCCTGGCTCTGACAGTGGCCAAAAGAAGATGTAAGAGCAGGGCAAGTGCAGAGAGGTACTTCCCCAGAATATTCTTCCAGGCTCCAGCAATTCATGGGCTTCCTGGCAACTAAAGTTGTCTTGGACCATCGCCAGAGAGAGAACATCCCTGGATTGCAGCTGTGAGCCCTCTCTTTTGTGAGGAAATAGTCCAAGTTTTGCTGATGGCAAATGAGGCAGCATTTATGAAACAGGAGGCCACCTTTTAAAGAAGCCCTAAAACCTGGTATTTCCAAACCCCAGGAAGTCCCCACATAGCAGAAGCACCCCTTTGCAACTGGTTTACCTCTAACTGCACATCACGCTCCCTGACAGACTCAAGAGCTCTCACCCTGCGTACCACAGGCCGCTGCTACCCACCCTCATGGTAGCACAGGTGGAGATGTTCTGCCTCCAAACATCACGTCCCAGTTAAGCAGGTAAATAGCAGCTATAATAATGAACCTAATCCTAGGTCTCACAGCAGCATAGTCTTCTGGTTGCCTTTCTGAGTAAAACTGAGTAAAATTTAGGGAGGGAGGCAATTGCTTTGGCCCGAATGAACCATTTTAGCTGGAATTGTTATTGATGCAAGTATTGCAGTTCCATCCCTGGCATCAAACCTCACTTTTAAGTGCTAGGACTCAGATGTCTTTGACAATTTTTTTGTCGGAAAAGGAGGGACGGGGAACTGCATTACGGCCAACTTCTTTTACGTACACCAATAAATCTCACAGGAATATGGTCTCCCCTGCCAGGGAGGGCATTTCGGAGGTGAACGGTGGGAGAAGGCAGCACAGGAAGACGGTGGGGCTGGGCGTGAGGGGGGGCGCGGCGGGGTTAGCCACGGACCCCCCCGCAGGGCCAGGCCGGGGCCCGGCGAGGCTCGGCTCCGGCCGGCGGGAAGCAGAGCAGGTGCGGCGCCCGCGGCACCCACTTCCCTGCTCCGGCCGCGGGGGGAACTTGCGCGGCGGGACCCCGGCTCGGGGAAGTTACCGCTCAGCCCCGGGACGGGCGGCGGAGGGCTGGGGTTCGCCATGTCGGCGGGGGGTCGCGCCCGGGGCCTGCGGCCGCTGTGCAGGTAGCGCCGGGGCAGGGCGGCGGGAGGAGGTGCCCGGGCAGGTGCTGGCGGGGAAAGGGAAGGGGCGGGGAGCGGCGGGCAGGTGAGGGGCCGGCGCGGGGAGGGCGGGGAAGGAGGCGCTGCCCTCGGTGCTATGCCGGCTCCGTCTTCCCCGGGGCGGGAAGGGTGCTGAGGACCCCGCGGCTTTTCTCTCGCCCCCCCCCGACCCTCACTCTGCTTCTCTCCGTGTCTCCCCCGCCCCGAGGATGAGCGCAGCCGAGGGCACGCACTTCAGGCGGGCGGCCATCCGCAGGAAATCCAACCCCACCGCCGCCTCCAACGAAGCAGCGCCCACCTGCCCTGCCGGACCCCCGCCGCTGGCGGCCGCCCGCAGGACGCCCGCAGGTAACGGTCCTAACGGTTCCTTCAGCCCCGGCTTCCCCCCTGTCAGCGCCGGCACCGCAGCACGGAGGGGGCGTGCGGAACCCCACCGCTGCCGGGGCGGACGCGGGGGGGGGCGTCCCGACCCGGGGGGAGCGGGGGAGGCGGCGGCGCCGTCCTGCCCGGGTGGCTGCGCCGAGCGCGTTGGGTGTGTGGCGAGCCCCCGCGGGAGCCTGTGCGGCGGGCGGTTTGCGCACAGAACAGCTTGCGTTTCCTCGTCAAAGGCAGGGAGGAGGCTTTATTTTTATTTAAGTAAACTTTTCCCGGGCGTGCCGGTGCGGTGAAGGTAAGGCAAGAGCGGCCCGGCGGGGGCGGCGGCAGAGCCGCTTCTCGGGGAGGGAGCCGGGGGAGCCCGGCCGGTCCCTCGGAGCCGGCGGCTCGTACCCTCAGCCCCCGTCTCGGCACGAAACGTTCCAAAGTTGTGCTTTTAACAGCTCTTGGGCTGGCAGTAAGGCAGTCTCCCTCCTCTGACCGACCCACGCCTGCCCCTCCCCGGTGCCGCTTTCTTTGCCCCCTTCGGCAACAAACCTGCGTTAGACTTGTTCGACGCGTTATGCTTCGGAAGGCAGCTGCTACGGCATTAACGCAGAGCTATTAAAAGGGGAGGTCAGCTTGGGCTGGTTATCTGCCTTACCTTGGCCGTGTTGTAAAAATAAGCCACCATAAAATCCAAACTTCAGAAAGTTGTCGCTTGTGAGCAGGCTAACACACGCACTCATTCATCTCTCTTAAACCCTGCGATTCGGTGATGTGACAGCAGGTGTGACACGCCGTGCTCATGCTTGCGGTGTCACAGCAGCATGGTTTTATGGATGTGGAAGGGCAAAGCTGATAAAATAAAGCTTGAAACCTCTGACATGCGCTTGTTATACTGTTATACATGACAACATGTCAAATAGAAGGACGGGATGTTTTGCTCAGGGACTGTCTTTTCACAAATTCCCAGGCAAGAGGTCTGCTTAATTTGAGTACGTACAGGTAAGAATGGACTATTGTGATGCCGTTCGTAGTGTGCTTTATTTTAGCTTTAATGTGTAGTGACTTCGGATATGTGCCTGAACCCACAATTTTTTACTGGTGGTGGGATGTTTTTTCCCAAGGCTTTACTTGCATGTTTACATCGGGAAGGAGGAATTGGCAGCTGTATTTGTAGATTTAATGGATTTCACACTCCTCTAATAGAGGTATGCTTACAGCAGTGACCCATGTTTTCTGTCAGTTTCTACTTCAGTTTCATTAGGCTCCTGCAGTTGCTCACTGTTACCTTAGGCTCCTGGGTAACAGTTTCACACTCATCTACAATCTTCTGTTGTTGCTTTTTTCATCTGTGCACACACCAGCTCCACTGGCTGTGGAGTAATATGTGGAGTAAACTTTTATTTACTATACGCATGTGCAATGTGTAGTTTTCCAGTGTGAGCATTCTTCTTGTGGCTTTTGGATGGTGGGAAGGTTGTGAGGGCCACGACAAGAGCAACATGCTGCTTATCATATGTCCCTGCTCTGGAATAACCAACTTAATACTACTTTCTTGCATCATGATTGCTAAATATGATTGCAATATTGAAAAAGTCACAAAATTTAGATAGGAGATGAAACCTGAAGATGTGGTAAATAAAAGGGAGACTCGGTGGTGATTTTTATCATTTCTCACGTGGGTGCGTAAATCCTCCTTTTTTTAATTTGTAATCCATTTCTCTGAGAAACTGAGGTGAAGAAACCTTGTGTATACAAACAATTTCTTTTCTCATAGTGGGACTTTGGCTCCCTTTCCGCTCCTCCTGTTGGCAGCAGCCACTGCGGCATGTCCTGCAGCTTCATAGCCTCCCTCTCTGCTCTTTGCAGTCAGGATGCTACTGCGCTTGCTTCTGTTGCTGATAAAAGGTGATCAGACTGCCTTGATTCTGCAAGTATAAACTTTAATCCCCAGGTGCAACATAAAGCTGTGTGTGTTCTTTTGCCTATCAAAAGAAAAAAATAAATGCAGATGTTTACACTTTTCTGCCTTGCAAAATGCTAACTGGATTTTAAAGTTTGGTGGGGTTTTTTTGTTTGGTTGGTTTTTTGTTTGTTTGGGTTTTTTTTTCATGCAGGAGTATGCCTTTGACCTGCTTGAAAACCTTAGGGGGAAGGAGGAGTTAGTGTAGCCCATACCTCTCCAATTCTCTGACAAGTTTTGTGAAATACGCCAGTTAGTTACATTACTGCTTGGGGACAGGACTCTGGCAATTGGCTCAAATCTGTATCTGGAAAGCAACTGGAGAAACTAGATGTATTACCTGAGCCATATTTGCCTATAAATGCATTGAAGAAAAATCTGGAATATGTATATGGCAGGCATATCAGAACTCCTCTCACACTAGTAAATTATATGTTAATTAGTAAGAAGACTTAGTAAGACCTATTATAACTCCTGTACACTCAACAGTTTTCTCAGAGCCTTTGACATGGGCCTCATGAAGTATCAGACTTTCTGTGCCGGGAGACAGAAGATCTGGAAGTATTTCCATTCTTAGTGGTGGTTGAAAAATTTCTAATGCTGAAGTGAGCTACCTTCCATTACAGCATCAGACTTTTGTTGCCCATTACAACCTAAGTGTCTGACTTCTAACAGAAAAATCTTTCTCCTCTTCAACATACTATTGTCAAAGTCATTCAGGTTCATTGTTATATGCAAAATAGCTGTTGACTTTTGTTAATATTTCAGTTCAAAAAAGCTTGGTGTGTTTAACTACCTACAGGACAAAGGAAAAATTACTTCCTATTAGAAGTTGACATTAATTTAAAGGTTTGGACAAAAGAGTACTTGATTCTTTGGGGATGCTTTGAAGTGGCTGGAAAATGTCAAGGCTGGTATCTGGAGACAGTTTAGAGAAGAGCCTTCAGTGGAGTAGCATGATTAATAATCTGTTTTTGAAGGGAATAACTAATGTGGACTTGGTGTCTTTTTTTGTGCTAAATTAGAATTCAGAGTTGATAGTAACTCAGATCTTTAGTTCAAATGCATGTTAACTCAAAGTCTGGCAAGAAGCAGGTGTAGGCTGGTGCTTGCTTGTTCAGCACCTTTCACAAGCCAAGAGCTCTGCAAAGTGTGAGCACGGCAAGTACTTTGATTCTGCATCGGATTAAGCTATCTGAGAATGCTGTATCTCCACTTAGTTGACTTGATTTAGCCGTGTAGTGGAGACATAGCTCAGAACACAAGGACACAGTGGCTTGCTTTCATAGCAAGAAATAGCTTCTTCCAGCTATCAGTACAG
The DNA here is from genome assembly GCF_028500815.1 of Rissa tridactyla. Lineage (NCBI taxonomy): Eukaryota > Metazoa > Chordata > Aves > Charadriiformes > Laridae > Rissa > Rissa tridactyla. The sequence goes on from NC_071466.1 coordinate 153,979,540, forward strand.
TCACCTCTGTCCTTGGCTGCACGTAGACTAGGTTAACTTTTTGTGCAGTTCAAATCTTGCGCTGGTTCCTTGTCTTTGTTCGCGTAAGTGCAAATTTACACCCTTTCTGGACTGTTCTCTTCTGTTCCTTTTTTCCTAAATATATGTCTGCTGGCACGATACTGTATATTGGCGGTCTCAGATGTTGCAGTGTGCCTCTTAGGGAGCCGAGGTAATTTGCATTCAGGACAGCATTCACTGCAGCAAGGTGTCTGCAAACACTGACAGGAAAAAAATAGTTTCCTGCTGCTACTGTTCTATCTCTGCCTGTTAAATGGATGTGATTTTATGGGATTATGTTTGCAAAATTTCAGTAGTATTTTGGGTTTCCATCTTGCAGTGGGAGATAACTAAATGAGACTCTAATAGCACGCTGCTCTAGTGTATGAAAAATGTCTATATTGTTCAGGAGTTTATTCTTTAAAAGCTTGAACAACTATGCCTTGCCTGATAGTTTTTCATTGTTGTTGGGTTTTGTTTTATTTTTGAAAATAAAGTAATGAGCTTTGGGCTATCGTTCTCCTTGCTCCTGGCTTTGTGTTACCCGCTGCATTTTGTTGACTGGTTTGCAGTGATTGAAAATCTGATTCCTATACAGTGCATTCAGGGAAAACCTATACGATCATTAGGGCTAATCTAAGCAGCGATTGGAATCCATAGATGCATTAGAGACCACCATGAAAGAGAACTAGTTGCCTTGCATGCTTTCCTGATAAATGCAGGGTTTTTGAAAATTTTCTGAAGTTGAGATTTACCAAGGAGTGCTGATACTTGAAAATACTGGGAGAGGAAGGTGAGCGTATAGGAAGTTGCTTCTAAATATTCCTCTCCCCTCAAAAATGAGGGAAAGTAAAGTATAAGAAATTGCTTTATGCAGAACTTGCATGGAAGTACATTTTCCTGTCTGTTATTAGAGAGCTTCCTCTTTCTGTGGGCCAAATTAATCCCATGTGCCTCCTACTGAAGCAAATGTGTTGTGTGAAAAGTGCCAGGAAATGGAACTTAGCTTCCTGAATATAATTTTACTGTTTTCTTATTCCTTTCCTCCCCTGCTTCTCCTCCAGATATTTAGGATCAAAATAAGCCCTTTAAAGCCAGTAAGTGTACTCTTTGCTTCATAGACTATCCAGGAAAGTCACTTATCTGTATATCTTGGGCTGGTTTGGCGAGGCCCTTCCCAAACAACGTCTGCTTTACCCAATAATTGTTTTTGGTTGTATAATACTGGCTTCCTGGTGGTCAGGATGGTGATTTCCTTAAATAGATTAGAATTTGTATTCACAACTGCTTGACTTGCCACTGAAGATACACAAAGGGTTTCAAAGAAGAGTTAGAATTTGATGTGAATTTGCTGAAAATAACGTAAGTCTGCTCTTTGCTGGAGAGACTTCTTTAGAATATACCGCGAGAGGGCAAAATTGTGGAGGTGCTGGTAAATGCCATTGCTGAAGTGCTTTTAGGCATTGTTGAAAGTAACAGCTTGCACACACAAAGCAAGTTAGTTTGTTGTGCAAAATTACAGGAGCAAGTTGCTTTTGCAGATTAATGATTAAATATGGTTGGGAGATTTTTTGATTGGAAAAGGAAAGCTTGCATGAGGAATGTGTTACTTTTGGGTGACCAGTAAAACACAAACATTGAGACTCTTCATAAAAAAAAAAAAGTAATGATTTGCCCTTGGCTATTATTTTTTCCCTTGTCTGTCAATACCTGTGCTGCTTTAAATTGCAGTTGTCAGACTTTTCACCTGCTCCTTAAGTCATGGTGAGGGACTACCTCATCTCCCAGCATTTCAGTCAAAATCCCATTCATAGCTGGGCAGTATTTGTTTCTGTTTGCCAGTGTGTCTTGGGTACAGTGTGATCTGTGATAAAGCATTCCAACTGATGTATTTTGCACTGTTATGTCTTAAAGTAGCATTGTGCATTTGCTTATAAGACAAATTATCTTCCCAGGGTGAAGGATTTGTCATCAGGAAAGGAAAAATACGAAGTAAGCAAATTTTAAAATAAGGTACCTGTGGGATTTTTCCTCCAGTTCTGTTGATGCTGGGTAGATTTTCTTCAAAACGTTATTGTCAATTCAATATTTTAATCAAATTACTGACTGCGAATCTTGTAGCTGAGGCTCCTTTTTCTACGAGGGAAAAAACGGCTTTCCAATATGGAATATTGTATGTAATATCTCTCCTGAATATAAGGCGATCCAGGATGAATGCTTAGATGAACGCTCAGATGATCAGAATGATCCCTTCCATTGTGTTAAATCTATGAATAAACTTTGCCTCCAGCTCTTGATGGTCAAAACATTTTAATCAAATGCGTAGCTGTGGACAGCTCGATATGTTCAGGCAAACTGGATCAACAGAGTCCTGTATTTCTGACAAGGGGAGAGAGAATTCTGTGTAGAAAGGGTATCCCCAGAGCAGTAGTTTTGTCAATAATCCAAGCAAGTAAAAGGAAAAAATAAAAGAGAAAATTTTAATGGTTTCTTGAACTCAGTGCCTTGGAAGAGGCATTTTAACAGAGAAGGCTTTAGCAGAAGAAACGACTTTTGATATTAATGTAGGAAGGGAAGGACGGGGCTTTGCTGAAATGTTGATGAACCAAGTAAAAATCAGAGATGTGGTCCCAGCACGCAAATACATAACAGTAAGGCAGTATCAGAAGATAAGGAGAAATGAGTAAAAGCAGAAGAGGAGAAAAACTAAACTGCTACACTAGTCTTCAAAGCCAGACATGTAAAGAAATGTATTTTTAATGAGTTTCAGAGTGATTTGACACCTCTGATTACATTGAAACTCGGCAAAATGGAGCATAAAATGGATTAAAATTGGAGGCAGAAGACACGGAGTTGAACATAGGGCAGAGCAATGAAATAGTGTTAGTTACTAAGTATTAATGCTAACCGTGTCACAGATGTTAATATAAAATACGTTAAATAGCCTGGAAAGAAGAAAGAGCGTGGTGGAACTGTAATGTGAGATGTGAAATCCTGCGATTTATTCCTGACTTCTGAACAAATGTTGTCTTGCAGGAGAGATGATAAAGCAGCTGATTTACAGGTCTTGCCTTGCCCTTGTGAGTAACTGCAGGCAGACGCCCTCCCTCTCAAATAGATGCTGGTGTGCCCAGGTGTAGATGAGGAGTGGGGAGAGATGATGGTGACCAATGATTAAAAATAATCATGACTGATTTAGTGGCTGGATTTCTTCTGGCTGCCTCAAAGATCTGGCTTTTTATTAGTTGAACGTATGACGTTTCCATGCTAGGTTTTTGGTCCTGGCAGTCGCTGTTGTGACCTAGTCCTCACGATAAGGACTTCAAGCCTTGTAGCTGTATAATTATCTTGTATCTCTGTCCAGCTCCTGCATACTTGAAACCTGCGGGGTCAGAGTTGCCCCTGAGCACTAGTCCTGCGGTACCAGGGTTGCTGGTGGCCCCGCTGTGGGTGGCTGTCCTGGGCCCTGGTTTAGTGCCACATGCTTTCTCTGGACCGTCTGGATTCTTGATGGGGCTTCTGTGTGATATCTCTTTGGGCACCTCGCAGGACTTGAAGGAGAAGTCAATAGAGAGGTTTCTAATGTCATCTTTGGACATATCTTCTATTTCTGTGAAGCACGAGAGGCCTCAATCTGGAAAACTTGAGAGCAGATCCTCCTGCACGTACCTGGTGGCTTTTGGAGGTAGAAGAGGAAGGGAGGGGAGGAGCTCCCTGCTGCTGCTCCTGGTTCTGGCTGAGGATCCTGATGCAACCGGTCTCTGTTCTTTGCAGAGACTGTTTAGTGTTTAAGCTCCAGCTAGTGTGCCAGGGTAGGGCAACTTTTTATTACTTTGCTTAAGGGCTATATTGGTAGCTTTTATCTTCCTAGTAGGCTGAGGCATTCAGTTGGTTAAGCTGCTTCAGAATCCTAGGTTCTCTTCTGCCATGAAACAGGTATTTTAAATCAAAAATCAAAGTTACGGTCTACAGCAGACTTAAAGAAAACCCCTGTAAAATACCCAAACTGTAAAATTTTTAAAGCAAATAATATTTGAAGATAAATTTCTTTTTAGTGTTTTGCCTTGTATCAGAAGGGCTTGATGACAACTTCTTGCAGTGAGTAATCAGAATGTTTTTCCTCTTTGCTGTCATATATCACCATTCACTGTCTTGTCTGTGACACTTCAGTTTCTTAATTGAATATTAATACATGCATTATTTTTATTAACATCAGTAATTGAATTAGGAAATGAAACTTACTGGCTAATTACATTCGTCTTCAGAACTGGTGATTTAAGAATCAAAAGGAAGTTACTGATAGAGAAAAAATAAATTGGTTTTCATAGAACTGAAACTTCTTTCAGTTTTATGCCATTACACTGATAGCCTTTTCTTCAGTTGACTCTTGCCAAAATGTCCCTACCTTAATACAAGCATACTGCACGTTCCTGTTCACTCAGTCTGACATTAACTTCCATCATTAAGAAATTACATTTCACCTGGAAGGTAGAATCCTTTTGTACTTCAGCTATTCTCCTAAGGGCTATCAGTACTATAGGATTCAAGAAAGTTATACAGGATTACAGGCACCTGGAGATGGTTTTCAAGAGTTCTTGGGGATCCTTTTTATTTGCCCTTTGAGTGCCTATTATTTCTTAATTCTTAAAAAAGAGAGAGGACTTTTATGTCTTTAAAACAAAAGCGTTCTTTGGTGAAAATGTGATTCTAGGGGAGGTTTTGCAAAACACTTGTTTTTTGTGATACATACAATAAAATGAGAGTTGCTCTCGGTCCTTAAAAGTATTTATCATTTGTGTTTTGGCTTATTTTAATTCTAAATACAGAACTGTGAGTTTTATTAAGATACATCTTAAATTTGAAAGCAAGTTGCATCTATTTCCTACTAAAAATAATTGTCTATTTTAGAAAATAGAGTTGTTAATGCCAAAGTTTGACTTGACTTTCATCAAGTTCTGGTAATCTGACTCAACTGTTGCTCTGTAATTACCGTCACACTCTCTTGAGTTATGGGCGATAATGCAGTAAACAGTGTTCTTTATAATTTATTAACCTATATCTGATACAGTGGACTCCGAATAGGCTCACCAGGCTTACAAATAAAGGGCATGCTAATGCCTGAGCTGGCTGTCAACATGTTGTTCAGGGACTGCCAAGCTAGCTCAGGTAGCAGAAAGTAATTGCCGTAGCGCTCTGTGGTGGCTTTTGTGGTTAGGTTGAATGGAAGGGTGTAAGCAAGTGAAAACACAACAACCCAAGCGGTTGGTTGTGCATGTAATCTGTTTCTAAACTTCCTTATATCCTTTCCCTGTCCTGTATCAAGCATAGAGGGTATTTTCAGAATAATGTTCCTGATATGCAGTCAAAGAGGGAGAAAAAAAGTCCATCCCAACTGCTGCGTGTAGCCAGCAAGAGACCTGGCTACTGTTGGAGTGGGCTGCCCTTGGTGTTTGACTTCAGTGTGGAGAATTGCCCCTTTAAGTGTTTATCTTATTCTTTTTTCCTATATAAGGACTTCACTGCTTGTGCACAGGATATAGGAAAAGCCTTTTGCTCATAGAAATGAGAATAATATTAGCATTGTGTGTATTAATAAGGAATTTAAAGGGACTTCAAAACCTAAATGATTTACCTCTTCCAAGGGTTTTGAGAGAGCATAAACAAACAAGTGTATGTTCATCCTGACTGTGGAGAATTATTACTTCCTGGTTTTAACAACTGTTAACTTTTAACAGTATAATCTCTGCTCTTCTTATGTGGCTGATAAAACAATGTATTTAACTAGTTTTATATGGGTGTTTTTGGTAGTTTTCAGCAAACACAGTTGAGCTGCAACAGAAAAGTAGGCTTGCCATTTCACAATCTGAGTACTATTGGGATGTTGGAATGTGGTACATAACAGGTGAATCTCATCACTGTGAATATGGTGTCCTCTTTATTTCCTAAATGCCATTCAGCACTCATGTCAGACTGGATCCTGATTAAAACTAATCTTTATTGGTTTTTTGTGCCTCATGTAACTTACAGAAAATGTTGAGATAGAAAGGTGATATTTTCTAAATGTAAAAGGGAATAAAAAGGGACTAAGGAGTTTCACTGTGCATGTCTTATGGTTTTCTGATTTAAATATTTACATCATTTAGAAAACTGAGGAGTATTTCTAGGGATGTCTTGCCCATCTTGAATTGCTACATTACTTTTTTCCCCACAGAGTTCAACAGTGATGTTTAAAGGTATTTGCCAAGCCTGTATTAATTGCATGTGTTCTGCTGAGGTCAAGGCGTACATGTTCAGCATTCATCTGAAATAGCACGAGATACTTAACAACTGTGAGCAGGACCATGATCCTCTTATTTGAGACATCAGAAAGCCTTCATGGTCGTCTTAAAATTTCTTTGATACAAATAATTCAGACTCTTATTCTCTAAAATTCATTACTTTCACTGTGGTTTTCTGAGAGAATATTAACATAGTCCTTTCAAAAAGGAAAGTGTTTTTAAAGCTGACAGAGAGAAAAATGGCTAGTGTCAGGAAGACTGTGGTGGTAATGCTGCTGAAGTATCTCTGTGGGGCAGATCTGGGGCACAGCAGTTTAACATAACTCTTTTTCACTTAATGTGTCTAGGCATGATGTAATGAATACTCAAATTTGGTGAAGGTATTGAATCCAAACCCTCACTTGAGTTGCAGTGCTGTATAGTCACTTCTCTACAAGTTATGTTGTTCAGGTCCAGTAAGTGCCATAAATGCCCCTTTGCAGCGCCAAGCTTTTCAATTGTTTGGTTTTGTTTGTTTTTTGTTTTTTGTTTGTTTGTTTGTTTTCCCAGAGGTGCTTGGGAGGTATTCTACAGATCCATAAAAAAATTACAGAAATTTTCTATTAGAGTAACATTTTGGAGAAAGTTTCCTGCAGGAAAAAAAAAATCAGATTCCCTCTGCTGCCCTGTGGTGTAGAATGTCACTGCTCACACCAAATACTGGCTTAAAAAAAAAAAAAAGTACATCTTTCACCATTTGCTTCCTCTGGTCCCAGGGAAGGAGATTAACGACCTGAGGAGAAGTAGGTGACATGCTCTGTGAAGACCGTGGGAGTGCATATATTTAGTAGTCTTCTATTTTCCACAGAGCTCTGCTGAGCTCTGTTTGCTAGTACAAAAGTACACATAAGAAGGAAAAAAAAGAACCACCACACTCCATCCCCCTGTGCTTCCCATATGTTCATTCAAAGGTAATACTTTGTGTCACTAATATTTGGGCTGCCTTTGTGTCTATGCACCACCCTGAATCTACAGCTTGGGATGGAAATGGAGGAATTTCTCCAAGTATTTTTCCGCCTTCAAGAAATCAAACAAAGCAGCTGTATGCTGTCAAATGTTAGCTTCAGTTTCAGGAAGGAAAAATGCTTTTTAAATATGAAAAGTGAAAATGTATCATCCTTGCTAAGACTGACAAGGACTGCATGCTTATTATAGTCAGTGAGATAATAAGGAACACTAACTGCGGATAAGGCTAGCAGCGCTGGAAACTGTAAATACACAGAGCTGAGGTATCTCAAGTACTACCATTGGATTTTTTTTTTTTTTTGGGGGGGTACATGTGGAAGGGCAGGTTGTTTGAAGTTAAAATACAATGTTTACAGTGGCTCGGGGTGTAGAAGCAGGATCAGCTTTCTGATAAGGGTTTTTCCTAGGTACGGTACACAAGGTGTTAGAAAAGCAGAAGCTGTTTAGTAACTGGAAGTAAGGAGAGAGGACTGCAAGCTGACTGCATGGCGCTGAAAGGACTCTTTATCCTAAGGATTTTTCCGTTTTTATTTTATTGGTGTGGCTTACATTGAGAGAAGGCAGAAGATTTCTGATAGCTGGTAAGTAAGCGTGTTAAACTTTGAAAATTTCTGAAATGCTGAACAGCAGCTGCCAACAAGCCACACAATAAAACTAGGTAATCCTGTGCTAATGAAGAACTTCCATTTTTACCTTAAGGTCTTGAATGACGTATATTCAAGAAAATAGAAGCAAATCATCTATGTTTTTGTGTAGAATGTATACCGTTGTCTTCCCCTGTCTTTTTTTTCTATATGTGGATGTCATATCATTGAAAAATGTGCTGCTTAAATTATGATTATATAATTAATTATTTGGGGAGTGTGGTCCTTAGCTGTCGCATGGTTCCTGTTAATGTGGGCTGGTTGGTTGCTTTTTAATCCTGTTGTGGAAAACATGATTTTTTTTTTTTTTTAAAGTAAGGTGTGTTAAAATCTTTTAGCAAATCGGAAGTAAATTTGAGAGACTGTAACCTTGACCTTGCAGGTCAATTGAGAGACTTCAGTATTATGTAAAATAAATGGGTCTGATATCCATATTTTGGGGTGGTTGTTGTTTTTGTTCAAAAGGTTATAGGTGGCTTGACACAGACAGAAACTACTGTAGGGGGAAAAAGAAAGGGATTTTTTAAAATTTTTTTTTTATTATTATTATTTTTACAAACAGCATTGGGTCAGTGTTTAACCATTTGGGACATAATGGCAATCTACACAAATATTACCTACAGGTTGCTGGAAAATTAGGAACACCTTCAAAAGCTAAAGTAGAAAATAATGAACTAAAAATTGTGATTAAGAAAATATAAAGGTCTCTGAGGAGAATGTGTCTAATGCTAGGTTTCTGCCAGCTCACAGTGCTTGTACTGCACAGGCTGCTTCAGCCAGCTGCGGTGCTGCAATTTTGTACCTAAGGGACTGATTTCTCAATGCATTGGCTTTGTCACAGGCATTGCAGTATAAGTAGTTCTTCCAAGATGTTTTTATTGGTAATCTAAAAATATTCCCTGCGTATAAAACAGCAGGGGGGCAATCTAATCCCTAATGTAATTTGGTAGACTGTACTGCACCTAAGCATTAGGATATGGTTGGACTTGGATACGGTTTGGATGTAAGCATTTGGGTATGGGTAATACCTTCAAGTATTAAACCTTCAATTGTATAATGCGATTTTTTTTCCCCACCCTGACATTAAGCCTGACGTACTGTTCTTCATTTTAGCAACTAAAGGTCGGGAGCAATGCCTCTTAGTCATATCTGATTTGTTTTTTTGTAACTCCAGTTCTTTCACAGGCTTTCGGTTAATGCTTTTTTGTCTTGTATTGGAAATAACCATGTCTGCCATATGCCTATGGAGTAACAGGGAAAAGGGCTACACAAACTGAGGTTGTTCTTCAGGATTATCTGCCCGCATATATATTTAAGTAAAGCTGTCTACCTGTCCTGTTAGCACAATGGCTACTGTAAGCACAAGGCCAAAGATGGCAGACTGACACAATCAAGTCACCAATTCTTAGTATTTGCTTTGGAATAAAATCATTATGGTTGGAAGAGACCTTTAGCATTATCAAGTCCAACCCTTAACCTAGCACTGCCAATTTACTACTAAACCATGTCCCTCAGTGCTACATCTGCACATCTTCTAAATACCTCCAGGGATGGTGACACAACCACTTCCCTGGGCAGCCTGTGCCAATGTTTGATAACCCTTTTGGTGAAGAATTTTTTCCTGATGTCCAGTCTAAACCTCCTCTAGCGCAACTTGAGGCTGTTTACTCTTGTCCTATCGCCTGTTACTTGGGAGAAGAGACCGACCCCCACCTCACTACAACCCCAGCTCCCTCAGCTGCTCCTCATAAGACTTGTGCTTTAGACCCTTCACCAGCTTTGTTGCCCTTCTCTGAATACGCATCAATTTTCTATTGATGACAAGGCTAGTTTTTTCTTTTAAATACCATACTGAATTTGTGTAGAAAATGTAAACTGAGTGAATTTTGTACGTTGAAGTTAGTAGTTAATGCACATCTGATATTGTAAGAGAATGTAATAGATTATAGACAAGTTTCTAGTAGTCAGAAATCTTCATTAAAATCTTTGTAATAACTCAGTAGTGACTTGCATTTGTCTATTACTGCAGCAGTCAAACCAGAAATATTTCAAGGCCTCAAATATTATCTAAAGTTGAAGTTTTCCCTTTTCAAATGGTCACTTCAGCCATGCTTTTATCAGTGGTGTGCAGCAGCAGCGTGCTCTCTGGCTGATTTTTCTGCAGGCGATCTGAAGGACAGTGTCTGCCACAATTGCTGCCTTCTGCAGGGTCTCGGGGCACCGACACGTGAAGCCAGCAGCTCACGTGGCATTGGGGCCATGTCCACCGAGGTTCTCCTGTTCCTGCATTCTTCCCAACCTCCTCAGCATGGTGTAGAAAGAAACAAACTCTTTCTGTTCTGAACAAATGGAATCAAAATACAGTAGTCACTTCTGCAGGATGATCATCTCTTATTTTGCTTATAGGTTATATAGCATGATGAGATCAAGATCCATCTGGGTACAATAACAAATTATCAAAGAATTTGCTACCAAGAATTTCATTTAGCAGCAAACTGTACAGACTGCCTTTTTTTTTGATTCTGCTATTGTGGTTTCTACAATGATTATACTGTAAGAGAAATAACCTGAAGATCCTTTTTTCACAGCATATTGAATCAATGAGAGGTTTTTCTTGATGTGACCTTAGACTGATTGGTTTGTTCCTTCAACTGATTGCTCCCTGTGGTTACTTCTCCTTAGCAAAAACACCCTAAGAAGAATAAAGCGAACTCTCTTACTGTTTTCTCCCTATTTACTTGAAATTTTGGGGGGGGGTTTGGTTGTGTTGTTTTGTTTTATTATTATCCTGTTCCCTAATTAGGACTTAGCAGAGACATCTAGGAATATACGGAAAAAATAACTTTCTGAAAAGATGCATAATGTTTGTTTCCCGATTAGTGGATTGTGGAGAAATGTCTGTATGTCCTCTCTGATTCGCTTATCTGATATTAAATACAAGGCAGGTTTGTACTTGTTCTGTTAATTCTAATTTAGGTGTTTGAATTTAAAAAAGAAATAAATACACACCTGTGTTTTTCATCTCCTCAGAGGCTAAAATGAAGGTAATTTTATATTCTAACCCTATACATATGACAAGAATCTGATTTTTGAAATCTAAAACTGAATTTATTCAACTTCAATTAAGGTAATTTTAATATAATAGGGCTAATAAGGTGATTTATAGTTAAATAATTTTCTTCAACTTCAGTATCTTTCAAAACTTCCACCATTTTGGTTTACAGACAGAACTATGCCTTGCTGTGTTGAAAATGTGGAAATTCAATATTAGTACATGGTACCTATGGAAACTTAAAATATGAGCAGCTGCATATTGCTCTTAATTGAGAAATATCAATAAAACATTGTATGAGATCCAACAATATCTAGGAAATCTTGACAGATAAATATTTAACTCGGTGTCAGTACGTAGGTAGGAGTCCTGCACAGGCAGGCACAGTCAACGCAGTATTTTCTTTGACTTCATATTTGAATTTAAAACAACCTTATTTCCCTGCTCCACACCACCTCACTGAATTCTTCATCAACCTCTATTATAAAAAAAAACAAAAACAAAAAACCACCAACCTCCCTAAATTGCTTCCTTGCTGGAACCAGAATGCAAAGGCTGCAGCCTGGTTTATTCTCTCCAGTATGTTCAGCACAGCAGCTGTACACACGCAGCAATGGGGAAGGTGAGCTTTCCACGTCGGACTCTTGCATCTTTCCAACTCTTGCTGCAATTCTTTGGGCCGGAGCTAGTGGGGTGGCTGCCGTCACCGCCGCAGTAGTGCCGTGCTCCGACAGCAGGGGCTACTGCTGTATTTCTAGCTGGCTCTGATTCAGCGAAGTTGGTCTGGTTTTTCCTTCCTGCTAGCGATTATGGGCCTGGCCTGCAGGTTGTTTTTTGATTTAGCAGTTGCTAGGGGCATAATTTTAAAAGCCGGAGAAACTCCTTAGGGGTTCTGAGCTTTTAATATCCGGTGAAAAAGGTGAACTGGTAACAGTATTGGTTGTATATGGTGTGCTTGTGACTGTATGGAGGAATGTACTCCATGGATTACAACACGGCTAATGGATTATAACAGGTCCATGTGTTTTCTGCGTAGCGTAATTGTCCCAGCTGTCTGTTATCAAACTGTTTTGCATTCTTCCCTCTATCTTCTTTAATATGTATGTTCAAATAAAGCTCCTCACTGGGCATAGTTTTTAATAAAACAGAAAACTGGCTGACATGGAAAAGAACTGCGTTCAAGTTGAATGTTCATATGTTGAACTTCTTTGGACTCTTCAAAACACTTCAGTACTGACCTACAGCCAGTAACCAGGTTGCATTTCTCTAAGGTTTAGTTTAACTGTGGATCATTTGCAAATATTCTGTGCCTGGTAATACTGTGATTCAATAGAAATGGTTGTGCTGAGTAAATTGGCCATGTGATATAACAGGTAAGGGGATTTCTACCCTATCAACTCTGTATTTGTATCTAATCAGGCCTGGTCTTTTATATGGTCAAGGTGAAAGAAATATGACCAGGTAGGACATAAGATTGTTTCCCACAGACTTCATTCAAAAGATCTCTCTTTCACAGATTAATCTGTGATTAATGATAAAATGGTTACATTTAGCAGTAGCTTAGCATGTTGGTCTTCTATTGTTAGTTCAAAGTCTGGAATGAAATCAGAGTGATTTACCTGCATATTTCTTGCTTTGTGAGTGGCTGTCTTGGAGCTGGAGATCAATAGCAAAAATTTGGAATTGAGGATAAACTGCCTGTGGAAAAGGATATAGATGATTATTGCTAGTGAAAGACCCTTAACCTTTACTGTTCAGAATTCTTTTTCGTATCTGGAATGCAGTTACTTATGCTGAATAGTGAAACCTTTCTAAAATTCAGTTTTGCTTTCTGCTTCCAATGGTAATAGATGCCCTTACAAAAAAGCAAGTGCAAATGCAACCTTCTCATTTTCCCAGGCTCTAAGTAACTTAGCACTTCACAGGTGCCTTCAGAGACTGCTCTGAAAGCTTAGTGAATCCTGCTCTGAATCCATCAGTGAATCTGCTGACGGTTGGCAAACAAAATTTGCCTCAGCAGCGTTCTCTCTGTCCCTCCTTCTTACGACTGAGCAGCATAACAAGGAATGACGTACAAGTTAATGGCTATATTTTTTTGGATGTAAGAAGCAGATGGATTTGTAAGTGCGCTTCCATCTAAATAAGAACAAATGATCCCTAGGACTGTTTTGTCAAATGATAGGCCAAAACACTGGGTCCTGTGCTATATACCATGTGCAAAATTAATAAAAATATCTGACCCATGGTTTCGAATTAAGCGTTCTGCTATACTGAAGCCATGTAAAAATCATACTTCGTCTATCCTAAGTACATCTTGTTGCCCTCTTCAAGTCATTGACCTGACTGGGAAAGTCAGTCCTGGTTTTACTAAATTATCATGCTGAGCGATCAGTAGTAGCCCTCAGAACGGTGACCGTAATTCTCAAGGTGACATGGAGCAATCGGAGATTAATGGCACCATGGGCTGACCATTTCACAAGACTGAAATCTTCTATTTGTCTGCAGCTGGAGATTGTCTGACTGCTCGCAGATTTCTGGGATTTTAAGGGAGAACTGTGGGATGGTTTTCAAGTGAAATGAAAGCCCAGTATTTTTTTGTCTCATTAAAATAAAAGTCTTGATAGTCCATACAGAAAATTTTCCATGGCTTAATTTTTTAAAAAACAAAACAAACTATTGTAGCTATCCAAGATTTTGATCAGATACTGGGTCTGTGTTGGTAATATAATACCTAAATTTTGATTTTATTTTCAAGCAGCTCTGTATAGGAGGTAATACGGTTTTGAAAGGATTTAGGCTCTTTGCAAGTTATTTCTTCACAACCAGCATGCTTTCCTTGTAATGTTCCCATTTGTATTATGTATTTTTATCTCAGAAGCAAATCACCAGCCTTCAAAGGTTTTGCAAATATTTCCTTGGGTAAAGTATTTTTGGCCTATTTATTATCCTCTGTATGATGGGTATAGTTTCACCTCCAGAATTGTCTTTTAAGCAAAAGAAACCTTAAAGGATCAGTAGCCTTCTCTCTCCTTACAAAAAACAGGAGGCAGCTACTATGTTTTTATTGGATTGATCTCTCTATCTTATTGGACAAATAAGTATTAAAGCTTTATGTTGCTGTATAAACCACTTGAAAAGAGTATGGTGCACAAGACTGAAGGTGATATTTTGATGTGTATTTTAGGGTGTGTTCACATCACAGGCTATGAAGTTAGAGAAACCAAAACTACATAGCTGGTTATCACTTTTGGACTGCTCTGCTGATACAGAGACTGCTTTGACAGCATCGTGGTGAAGAGACATCCTTCAAAACATTCACCTAGTATACAATCAATGCAAGATGTTTCAGCTGCAGGGCTATTCCAAAACTGTTTGATGTGATCTCTTGAATACTTGTGAAACTGAGAGGAAATGACTGGAAGCTATGATCTCTTTTGTGTCCTGTATCTCCTAAGAAAATGACTTTTTCCTTCAGCCAAATAACTGGAGTAAGATGAAGCATATGTACAACAATCTCAGAAGTATTTTCAGTGTGGATGCCTTCTTTTAAAGATAAACTAGTAAGGAGCAGGTGTCTTTAAAAAGACATGGCCCTCAAGTGTGGGTGGTAAAAATCCCACTTGTTACAGAGGTCAACTCAGGCTTTCCTATAGAAACGATAAGCAACGCTCAGCAGGCAACGACATTGCTCTGTAAGGAATGGCGAAGTGCAGGCTAACAATATATTCTCCTGGTAGATACAGTAGTGGGTTTTCCATTCATCCAGGCAGACTTTTAATGTTCACTTAAGTATCTGCTTTCTGGAGTATGTGTTGTGCATGTAGAGTGCAACAGTAAGAATGAAGGGGAGGTGTTCTGAGTTTGTGATGGGTCTTGCCATCTTCCTGTGCATCCCTAGATAGGAGCAAATTAGTCTTAGAGGATATATCAGAAGGTAGGAGTAAAGCTGTCACTTTCAAAAACCAGCATATTCATAAAGTAGCTAAAAAGGGCAATATTCTGGGTGAACAAAAGCTCTCCCTCTCATTTTGGCCTTGAAAGCCACAAAAGGAAGTGAAAGACAGTGAGCCCTTCAGCGTGTAGGCTGTGCAGCCGCCTTGAGTGTTGGTGTTGAGGATGTGAGCAGAAAGTCAGCGTGGTGTAGACAGAAATGTCTTTTGACATACGTAGAAGAAATGAAGTCATAAATTCTTAACAAATGCACTTATATGTCTTCACCGGTAAGTTAATAAATTCCTGTGATTAGACAAAACTGCTTCAGAATAGCAAGGGTATGGTATGGGTTCCACCATTTTCTAGGGAGCTTTTTTTCTTAAGGCAGAAATTTAATGTAGTGGATATTTAATGGAAAAAGTAGTTGGGGATTTGTTTACCTAGGAATGTTAAAGGGCAAAAAGGAAAAAGAAATAACATTTAAACTGTATTCAATTCTGCTGACAATGTTATTCAGAATTAAAATAGCCTTTTAAATTCCAACCTGTAGTTAATTAGGATTGATTGTCTGTTTCTAAATCACACATAGGGAAAGCAGAAGTATTGCTCAGTGCGGTTAATCAGAGAGTTGCAAGAGCAAGGCTGAAAGCATTCCGTTCTACAGCCAGGATTTTCTGTACAAATGTAACAGATAAATAGCCTGTTTTTCTCAGGTACTGAGTTTGAGCTCTTCTGAAAAACAGTTCACTAATTTACAAGTCTAAATACTAGATTTGTATTTTCTAACTTTAGGCATGCGAACCAACAGATTCAAGTGCATAATTTCAAAGATTAGTACCAGTAAGTACATTCTTAGGTGTTGTGGCTATTTTTAGAAATCCGATAAATACATACCATCTATTAAAAAAAGTTTTCCTGCCGCTTTTCTGAGTGTTAAATTATCAGTAAGTAAATCTAACCTCAGCAAATAGCATCTGCAGACAACGGAGGTTTGTGCTGCCGTGAAAGTGGCAGGTCTAGAATGCAGTAATTAGAGAGGGTAGTCGATACTTGTTAATGAAGGCAGTGCTTGTCATCTGTCTTTGAAGGGGGAGCAAAGCAGCGCTGCCCTTCCTGCAGCGCCTTATTGACCTGCTACAGCAACCGCTCTCTGCTTGCATGGCTAACCCGTGGAATAATTGGCATGCTTTCTTTAAAAATAAATAACCTATTTTCCAAAAATTCTGGAAGCAGTTCAAGAAAAATGGAAGACACTTAGGACTGCAAGGGGTACGTCTGGGTACATTATGTGTGTGGGCAATTACAAAGGTGTGTTTTTATTCTGGTGGGATTTACAAGCTCCAATAGCTGCCTTTTGAGAACAATTTTCACGTATTTTTTCAATGTAACTTTGATTTTTGTTAAATAAATCAGTCTAGCAGGGTTTTACACCTCATAAGTTGAAGGAGGGGCATTTAGTCTGTGAACTACTTGCTGCTGTGGTAGGATAAATGAAATACGAGGTGTTGGCAGACAAGCTTTTAGACATTCTTCTTTGAGTGATTTAAAAACCTCTTTGAGAAAGATTGCTGCAGCGTAATTCCATTAACTGTATGGGATGCCTATGCAGTAGCCAGGCATGTTACTGCCCTTGAATTTGCATTTTGTCCACTCCTTTATTTGTGCTGTTCCCAGGAACGTTTTTTCTGCTTTTTTCCTGGGATGCCAACTTCTAGGAGGTGATCAGAATAGCCGGCTTGTGTCAGTAACCTCTTCTTTATTGTAGCTGTCAGAGCAAGTTTGCCAGGATCAAAGATGGAGAAAGAGTTTCTATTAGAAAATGAGTCTTTGCGTGGCATTTCTTTTAAGGCTATTCTAAATCTGGCTTCAGATGAAGAACATATCACTAAGGTCTCTGTTACGGTATTTAGTTCCGCGATTACAGAAGAAAGTACCAAAGATGGAGAGCTGTTCATTTTCCCATGAAAGAGGAAAGCTGCTACTTTTCTCCTTTTAGAGCAAGGTAAATGAAAGAGAAAACTTTGCGGAATTCCTCTATGAAACATTATTAAATCATTTTAACCAGTTTTATTCAAGGTAGGTGCACTGCCATGAGCAAGAAAAACTAGTAAAAGAACCAAATTCTGCTTCTTCACATTATCCTGCTTGTTATGCTTATTAGTGTAATTTGGTAGTGACCAAGGCTGTTCTCAGGCTCTTAGAGCAGCCTATAAACATGCCAGGAAGGGTCATGATACAGTGCAGTACTCCCAGAGCAACCCCACATAAAGCAAAATGTCCCTTCCTTCTGCTGATTCCTGGGCTTCCCGTGTTTGTGATTCCTGAGTCTATCGCTTGCAAGCCTATGTTGAAGTATATGGATTCACCTTTTTTTTAATTCTTCAAAAAAGGTTCAGATATTTAAAATATTTTCTTAATTAATACTGAGAACTATGATAATTTAAAATCTTGCTAGTATTTTAATGGAAAAAACTTTTTGGAAATGACTTCTGTCAGGACTGCTCTAACTTGATAGTTGCAAGATGGTGCAGTTACAGACCGCTGGTGCTAATGGTGGGCTTTAGATGGCCAGCCTAAGCCTACAGATATTTAAAACTTATTTGCCGTGATGTTTACAAGATGCCCACGTAAACTTTAGTGGAGTTGACCTGCTGGTATGTTGATACGAGTTCTAGACCTGTATTTGTCAATGGCTTGCTTTGTAGATGGTTTGTGTTCTGATGTTCACAGTCCTTTACATTTTCTGCACTAAACTTAGTGTGTTGGTCTCTTGATCTTAATGTGGAGGCTACGCCAACAGAAGCGGTTGCTTCTGTGCTCATTGAGGGTTATGAATTCAGCCAGGCGGGGGCCCTAGGAGAGGTAGTGTCTTTTATACTGGTACAACTGGGGAGAGAAAAAAGGGTAGGAAGTCAAGCTTTTGAGTACACTGAACCTCACCAAAATTGAATGTTGCATTTCAGGCTTATTTTTCCCTCTTCTCTCTCTGGTAAATCTGCTCACAGTTGAAGTGCAGCTGGGGCCTTGTTTGAGAAAGTGTAACCTCAAAGCACAAGTCTTGTATGACTAAAGAATGAGCTATATTGGGTCTATCTGTTTGTACTGTTTGATAGATGAAAGGCCTTATTTAGAATTAGATGCTTCCTCTCTGCTGCCTTGATGGAAGCATGAAATCCTTCTCGTTTGACCGGGCTGTTTATGCTTTGAAGTAAGGAGGGAAGAAAATGATGCTTTAAACAAGGCATTTGAGTTCTTGTAAGAGTTCTGGGAACAACACGAAAAGAACGGATGTTCTGAGTATGAAATACCATTTTTCAAGGGAAAAATGTTTTCTTAAAAGAAAGTATATTAAAATTATATTGCTAATTCCAGTTCTGTAAATTTTACAGAAGCCAGGCATAGGGGGAGGAGAGGGAGTTCAGTTTTGTTTTTGTAAATACAAAGAACAAAGCATAGTTGACTGATAGACTTATCATTGTTTCTAGATGAAGTGTTTTCTGTCACCCATAAAAAAATCCTTTCCATCTTCATAAACTTCTGCTTGTGTGGCTAAACTAACCGGGACAAACCAAGCCACTTAAATTCAGAAAATTGTAAACACGTCCACTTGTCTCAATCCTATACTCACTTCTTTTGTAAACTTCATCAAATGGGAACTTCAAAATTCTTAGTAATAAGCACATATTTACCTCTGTATTAACTTTGAGAAAGAATACAAAAATACTCAATTTCAGCATTAGTCAGGTATATGACCCCAGGGCCTGCAATGGTCTCAGGTAAAACTGTAACCACCACAGTTGTTAACTGAAGTTTCCAGCCATAATGTGCTTTAAGAAGGAAAAAGGGAGGGAAAGGGAAAATGCAAGCTCTTTCCAAACACAGAGTGCAGGCTTTAAGCAGGTTGTAAATTTAGGGTCCTATGTTGCATCAGGGGTGGTGCCATCTGCAATTTGCTAAACAAGGCCTTTGCATGAGGTTTAAGCATTGATTTTGCCATACTTCTTCCATGGGCTGCAGGCTGTGGAGCAAGAAGTGTGGGAGGTCATAGAGCAAGTGGCATATAATATCTATGTGTGTGTCCGTGTATGTGAAGGAGATTGCTGGTACTCATACAGACATGCAGCAAGGGAAACGAGTGTGTTGAGGTAGAGCAGATTCATAGAATCATAAAATGTGTTGGGTTGGAAGGGACCTTTAAAGGTCATCTAGTCCAACCCCGCGGCAATAAGCAGGGACATCTTCAACTAGATCAGCCTGCTCAGAGCCTCATCAAGCCTGGCCTTGAATGTCTCCAGGGATGGGGCCTCCACCACCTCTCTGGGCAACCTGTGCCAGTGTCTGGCCACCCTCATTGCAAAGAACTTCATCCTAATGTCTAATCTAAACCTACCCTGCTCTAGTTTAAAACCATTGCCCCTCGTCCTATTGCTACATGCCCTTGCAAACAGACCCTCCCCAGCTTTCTTCTAGACCCCTTCAGATTGGAACAACAGATAAGAGAACAGAAAAGGTCATGTGTGAGGAGGTAGGGTGAGTGGAGTAGGTAAGAAGGTAGACAATCTATCAGTTGTCCTTTCTGTATAGGATGAGTTTTCTCCTTTGAAGTTTGGTTTGGAAGCAGACATATGTATGTTCTGCTTTGAGTTCAGCAGCTAAGTGTGCTTGCACACTATTTATTACCAGAACCCAAATGAACCGTGTGGAGCTCTCGCATTCTTGTCTTTCTAGCTGATCTACACACAATTGGAAGGAAATAGTCCAAGCTTGTTTGGTTTTCAAATGTACAGCTCAATAACGTACTTGGTATTTCAGTTTCCGTACTCAGCCTGAGCTACTGCTGGGCCCTTCCCCAGGCTGCTGTAGAAGGTGTGAAGGCAGCCACCCTGCTTCTTTTGTGCAACTGGTGGCACTCCGATCCTACCAGTGGCATCCTTTCCAGAAAGGTCAGTCTACTAAGGTGGTTCTGTCATGAGCTCTTTATTTATTTTTTTTCTTTCCTTCTTATTTCTTTAATGATCTGGTTCAGGGCTTGCCAGACATTGCTTTGTATAAGGCTGGCTTAAAAGTTACTGTTCTCTCCTGGCCTCCTAGACTACCAGAAGTCCTTTTGTCTGAGTTGTCTGCCATAGTTCAGGAAGTCCTAGCCCTGTACTGTTTTGCTTACTGTCATGTTATGTGATCTTCCTGTGAATTTTTGTCCTTGGCTTTAGGATCCTGACATTGCCTAGAAATAGCTCACAGCCGTTTTTTTGCATCAGGCTGTACTGTAACTATGAGACTTGTAGAGCAGAAAGACTGTGGTACGCAACACTGTAACTGCAATGCAAATCAGTTCTGATGAAGTACCGTCTTTATGTAGCGGAGGTTCCCAGTGATCACCTAGGTATCTCAGAGAACAGCTTGTTCCTTTCTGAAACTTGACTTGTGTCCAGTTTTAAAAAATAAAAAAAGTGTAACTGTTTCTCTATAATACTTGATCTCCCTGTAATAGTCACAGTGAAACTGGTGAGCCAATGTCAGTGTGTGAAATTAAGTTTCTTTTTTAAAACTTCCTTCTTTGTCTTAAATATATTCCAGGTACGTATTATCATCATACCTATGAAGCTCCATACAGTGAGTGTCTGATAGATAACTCTAATCTTGTTAAATTTTCTTTGAACTTTTATTCCTCTTGACACTTGAACTTCTAAATACCATTGTTGTATACGTATGTGTACCACAGGAAAGGATTGGCTAAGATACACATCTTTTGTTAAGAAGGTGTTTTTAAACTGACTTGTACAGTGTGAATGTTAATTTTTTTTTTATTATTTATTTTTTAAAATTGCTCTTAAATGTAGTCAAGCCGCTTTGTACTTACGAGTTCCGTCTTCAGTTTTTCTCTCTCATTATGTGTCCCTAGATAAGATTCTTGAGGCTGAAGTAGGATTTTGAGGTTCCTGTTTTGTGGGCCAGTTTGTTCCGTAAATAGAAAAGTAAATGGCTGGCTGGCTGCTTTTTCAACAGGAAGTCTATACTGCCTTAGAGATTTGTCTGACCGTCACTGAAAGTAACAGCTATACTGATCGCTCTGAAGCAGCAGTGAAATACAATAACCGTGATTGAACTGCTTCACCATGTGATTATGGTGGAGGAGAATGCTATAAAATAATGAACTGTTGGGTAGCAGTAGAATTCTGCCCTTTTTTTAGTATGTTTGTGGCTTCCAGTGGCTTCTACTTTTTGTCATGCTTGTTACCTAGATATTTAAGCCTTTACAACAACACCTGATGATAGCGTCTAGTCTTCTGCCAAATAATCATCTTCAGTGTGGAGTAGCTCCCCACACACATTGGGTACTGGTCACCCTTGTAACTACAGAGGAACGAAATTATACCTGCCGGTTCCCTCAAAACTGGTAAATTTTATATCATTCAGTTGCTTCTGATTGAAGAGAATGGGTAGCAGAACTTCTGGCTAAAAGTTTATAGGCTGGAATAAATGTTTCCTGATTGTTTCGAGCGGCTAAAGTAAGTGTCAGCTGGTTCTGGGGGTGTTAAAGGACATGACAGTGTGCTTCTGGATCTAGGTTTCTTTCTGCACCTGTCTTTGACATGCTTTTTCCAGCTAATGCAGTATGTGATATATAACATCTGTACTTAGGTTTCAAATATAATGAATTGCTTTTTATGTTGGTTTGGGCACTTTTACATCTCTTCCTCCAACATCTGTTTGAGGGGGTTCCTGTAAAACTCTTAGAAATATCACATGGGCAATTTGATCATCCTTCGCATCGCTTTTGATGTCAATGCTATGCCATACAGACAGATTTTTCTGTTAAAAAAAAAAAAAAAAAACCTGAAAAAAATTCCTACTTTATAGCTTAGTTGCAAGCACACTCTTATGTGGGGAAAACCTTGATACTTTTTCTTGGGTTAGTTTTTACTAGATTTATCCCTTTTAAGTCCTAAAATACTTGGAAGTATGCTCATCTCCATGCTTCTCTAAAAAAATCTTGAGAGTGTTGCCGAGAGCCCTGTATATGAATAATCTTAAAATACTGAGAGAAATTTTATATCTGCTGTCTTCCCAGAAGCACCATGCATCACCGAGTAAAAATAGATTTGTGATGATATAGTAGTAGCAACATTCTCAGTCTAGAAGTTGTTCCCTTTGGAGTGGGATGTGTAGAACTGAATTCAGATGGGCACATGGGAGACTGGCAGCTCTGCGGGTAGGGATGTGAGCAGGAGAAAAGCCACAATGGTTGCATTTTTGGAATAGCTGTTTCGATGCTGCACCTGGGAAATCGTGAGCTGACTTTTAACCAAATCCCTGGTATCCTGGAAATTTGCTTTCTTCTCCATGGAATTTTTCCTTACAAGGTCAGTACTTAAATTCCCTAGTGGCATTTTTCAAATACACTTTTAGAACAGCTAACTCTTTAAAACTTGGCAGAGACAAGCAGCTGCAGCCCTAAAATGATCCTTGGCAATTGACTACTGCTTTCCCCAGCTGGCAAGTTTTCCTGTTGTTTTCCTCTTCCCTTTTGTGTCAGGCAGTTGATGATATTTATTTGTCCTGTAATGGGAAAGCAGTTTCCGCCATCCCATATTAGAACAAAGTCTGATTTTTATTTTGATTCCTGGGTGCTTTTTTTATATTCCTCTTTCATGTAGCTACTTAAAAACACCATGGGTGCCATCCAGGACAGTGTCTTTGTTTTTCTTGTTTTATAAATATCTGCACAGCCTCAAGTAATTAATGATTGTTTCCTCCTTGTACATTCATAGTCAGTGGGATTATTAATGCTGTGGTTACCTGCAGAGAAGACTGCATGGAGAATTAAGGAATACGTTGAGGGCAAAAAAATTCGTTATAGAGCCAGAGAATTTGAATTTATATTTCTTAAAGTAAGTCAGTAGTTTACCATCAGATTTGTTCTCTTTTGTCATGGAATTTTTGACATTTTAAATTATCTGTGTAGGATATAATGTAGTAATTCCTTCATTGATTCCTGTTTGGATTAGTGTTTCCCAGGTTTTATCATGGATAGCTTTCTGTTGTGTTGGTTCAAAGCATCTCTAAGACAAATGCAGATTTTTGTAAACTGTGTATTTGAATGTGAAGAGGGGACAGTGGTGTGGTGAGCTTCGTGCTTTGAAAAGGGTTAAGGTGCCCTGTGCTCCATTCTAGTTTTTAATGGAGCTCATTTATCTGGGAAGGTGAAGCCACTTTTCTGAACTGAAGGGTTTATTAAACTAATTCTTACATGTTTTCTATGGTATGGTCTTGATAATCTATTCTCTCTTTCTAATCTTAATCTCTCTATTGTCCCAGAGTATTCCTGTAAATTATTCCTCTCTACCCTAAATAAACTATTTAGGAATTAATAGTTAGACATAAGTAAAACGGAGTGATGCGTGAAAAAGAGTCCAAATTAGGGTTTTTTTCTGAGGTATGAACTCCATTGCTCTATGGGATATTTTAGCAGCTGTGAGTATTGTTAGTTTCCAAATTGATGACACATGTGGTGTTCCAGGGAATTTGCTTATGACTTAGCTAAGGGTCCAAGGTGGTGATGTGCTTCGTCCATGGAAATTGTCTGCAAACCTATTTTCTGTGAATAATGATAAATTGATATTGTTATTATTTCTGCTTTCCTGCTTCTTCCTAATCCCAACCCCTCAATTTGAATAAAAGCCAAAGAACGCAAACCTAACATGTTACTCTGACATTTAGTATGTCCATTTATTTTTATACAAATAGTTGTGCCATGCCTTCATACACCAAAATGTA
The DNA here is from genome assembly GCF_028500815.1 of Rissa tridactyla. Classification (NCBI taxonomy): domain Eukaryota; kingdom Metazoa; phylum Chordata; class Aves; order Charadriiformes; family Laridae; genus Rissa; species Rissa tridactyla. The sequence continues at coordinate 154,003,269 of NC_071466.1, forward strand.
AAAATTCTTTCCCTTCTATGGAGTTACTGAACTCTTCAAAGGACCTTTTGGGAAAGAAACCCACCAAAACAGTTTTACAAAGTTCTTCTTGGCTCTTTCTTGTTTATGTTGTCTTTCTGTCACGTACGCAAACAGTTCAGGGCAGGGCAAAACTTAAAGCACTTGAAATTTAGCAGATGAATAAAGATAATGACTAACAGTTACTGATGACGTTCTTGTGGTACTTTATTCTCAGAGCAAAGCAATCCACACAGCGTTAAATTGTTGTATTTGAGCTTGGAGGAGGAGCCACCTCATCCTGTTGTACTTACATTTTTGGAATGCTGCCCTTTTGGTAGGGACAAGATGGTCAGACAGTGATTCTGGGGATGGCTCTGGCTCCCAAAGCAATTTTGGTAGTCCTCTGAAGGACACTGGTCAATTGATATGCCAGCCAAATAGTAGTTATTGCCTGAAAGACAGGGAAAGAAGAGGAATTCCTTTTTCCTGGGTTAATACCAGGGTTGATACTGTTCCATATTGTCATTAAGTACATGGACTATGGAAAGAAGGGCGTTTTCAGCAATGTTGTGGCTGATGCTAAACGGGGTGGGAAGCGGTTGATATGGGTAGGTTGGGGATGCTTTTCAGAGGGACTTTATCAGGGTGGAAAAATGGATTGAGAGAAACCTCATGTAGTTCATCATGGGCAACTGAAAGTTTTAGTATCTGGGCTGGAAAATCTCTATGCAATAGTATAAGCTGGAGGTTGGAGAGCAGCGCTACAGAAAAGGACATGAAAAGCTGATGAAGAAGTGGAATGTGAGTCGGCAGTGTGCCCTTGTGGTGAAACAGGACCAACTGCAGCAGGTCAAGAAAGCAAGTCTTTCAGTGACAGTTCTGCAGCTGCCAAACCACATCTGGAGTATTGTGTCCAGTGCTGGGCTCCCTGGAAGGAAGATGCTGATGAACCGGAGCAAGTCCAGTTGACTAAGGTGATTGGGGCTGATGCATATGACAAAGAGCCTGATGGTACAGGGTTTGTCCAGAAGAGACATCTACGGAGTAACTTACTACTATTTTCTGTCACCTGTTGGTGGGGGCAGGGAATGGAGATGACAGCCTCTCTGCAGAGAACCACAATGTCAGCACAAGAGGCAACAGATGCAACTGCAACAAAGGAAATTCCATCAGGGGAAGAAAAATTTGGCATCAGGCTAGTCAAACAGTTGGAGAGGTGCCCAGAGGGCCTATGGGATCTCCACCCTCGGAGGCACTTGCAGCTCAAATGCCAAGGTCTAGACTACCTTGATCTCAGCTGGCCCTACTCTGAGCAGGGCACTGGACCAGGTGACCTTTGAAGACCTCCTTCAAAAATAGGTTACTGTCTGAACGGAGGTAGGGAGGAGAGTGGCTTGAACCAGTTGGGGTCTGACAACATATGTTGGATCAGCTGTTGTGACCTGCAGATGTTCCTGTAAGAGTGTAGATGCCCGAATGCTTAACTGGAAATACAAATGTCCCAAAGCATACAGAAGTTTTCCTTCTCTTTTCCTTACTTCATTCAATAATATGCACTAACACTTAGGAGAGTGACGTCTTACAGCTGTAAGACAATAAGAATATGTATTATGGGAGGGGCTGCACTGAAGAAGCCCTTACTGAGATAGTCTTTGTCATTGTCTGCTGTTTTATCTAAGACGGGTGAAGTAGTTGTGTTTGCCTCCTACAGAAAAGAAAGCAGCACAAACTTCTGGATCTTGGATAGCAAAAGAAACCATGCAGAGCATGATCATGGTTTGTGCTCTCTCTAGTCCAGCACCATAGCTGTAAGAACTTTTCTCTTGTGGAAGATTTTATTCCCTCTCCCCTGCTTTCCACATCTTCATTTTTTAAGGAAGTTATTCGATTATGTACTCACTGAATATATCATGTAATATACAATATTATATCTTGAGACATCTTCCTTGGTCTTTTAGTTACTGTGATCATCAGTCCTGAAGGAACAATAGACTTAATTTTTTCTTGTACAGTCATTTTTCCTTCTAGGTGTCCAGGTACATAATAGAATGCCAGATAAGATGATAATACACGCTATGATCCAGATCTTGCAAAAGCGGATTCCTCAAATGGGAGCAGCAAATTCAAGCCTGTTCTGACTGGGTATTTAGTGGCTTGTTTTTTGAATTGATTGCCTAACTTCAGGCATCTGCTTTGAAAGTCTTTTATGAGAATTTCATCCATCATACAGACAAATAGTTTCAGTTCTGGAAGAGGTAAAAAGTAATAATTTCCACCCCCCAACTTCCAGTCAGTCATGGTGGTTGATGGAAATGCTCAACAAGCTCTTCTGACAAATGCCTCAGACATACTGCAGTACCATAGATATGTTTGAGTCCTGTACAGTAAAGATCAAAGGAATCCTTGGAAAAGGCAAAGATGACCTGTTTTGGGTTGGTTTTTTTTTTTTTATGTTTGTAAAGGCTTTTTTTTATTATTTTTTAAAGCTGTGAGTGTAGAACATGGAGCTCTTCTGGCTGCAGTATGTCTTTCCATGTGCAACTGATTTCAAAGTCATGATGAAGATGTCCTAAACCATAAAAAGATTAGGAAGCAGCTAAAAGAATAAGTAGCAATGTTTGCACTGTGAAATGGTGAGTCAGAGTCATGGGTGTATGTGGCCATGGACTTGGCAAAATGCAGGGCAGCTGTTCAGAATCTGCAGTAAAGGGAGAGGGAACCAAATGAAAGTAGTTGTTCCTTTTTTTAAAAAAAACCCAAAAACTTAAGGGCATTGATCATCTAAACATTTCTGTATTTAAAAACAAATTTAAAAAAAATTTTCCAGTGTGTATTTGCTGAATAGTAATGTAGTTATCATGAAGGTTTTGGCATGAAGTAAGCTTAGAGTAAAGAGCTTTTGTGTTTGTTTAGCTCTGTGAGCTATTTCCAGTTTACTTGGCTCTTGCTGCATGAAAAAGCCTGCCACTGCTGATGAATATAATTTACCACTTTAATTCAGGGGGACATGTATTGAACGTACAAGTGTAAGGACAATCAGATGTTGGCAACCTGATGTGATCTGAACATGATTAATAATAGCTCTGCAGGGCCTGGCTTGTTTATAGTCCAAACAAACAAACACCACCACCCCCTTCTCTGAAATGGAAGCAAACTTCTTGTGCTTATGTGCATGTCAGCGTTCTTGAGCAGCTCCTCTTTTCCTTTAGCTTTCTTGCTTGCAAACTTGTGAGCCAAATGATGGACTGGATGAGTTTCAGGTTTTGTTATAAACAATTTTCTGTTTCAAGGAGTTTGCCTTTTTTTTTCCTTCTTATTGGCTATTCTACTGAAATTGGATGTTGAGTGGGTGAGTCTAAAATTGTACGAAGCCGCTGTTTCAGAATACCTGAGGCTTTGTCCCTTGGTCGTGACATAGTGTATGAGCAACAAAATCTAAGAAGGGAGTACTTGTTTATCTTGGTTGTCTATAAAAAGAAAAAAGCTAACTGAATATAATCAGAGCTATGGTTTTGTTAGTCCGCTGGAAATGGAGTAGACTGTGGTGTGAACATGGAAAAATTCCTCTGAACATGCATAACATTTTTGCTTATTTTGTGTTAGAGGTTGGTAATCTTAATATGGGTCCTTGGCAGACTTTGGTTTTTCAATATTCAGTGAAGGTATATGTTGTCAAAGGAGGAAGGGAAAATAGCAAGAACATTTGCCGTCATGTAGTGTGCTTATGTAGGCTTCCTGTGTATCCCAAGGGAACTTCTCAGATCTTTCTGCTCTCAAACCTAAACAACATAATCTCTCAAATCTCCAGAGAGATTGCTGAGGAAGACAGTAAGGCTTCTTGTGGTTTACAGTGTCCTCATAGTCTAAATAACTGTGACTGGAGTCTCTTTCAGCTATTTCTTCAGTGTTTCCTGAGCTCTTGGTGAAAACAAAATGGTTGAATTTTCCTTTTTGAAATAAAATGTTGAGCAGTCTCTGCCGGCATTCAATAAGCAACATAGGTGTTTCTAGCTGCCAGCTGCTGCTTTAGAGGGAGGTGGTAAATCTACAGGATGTATATTGTGTTCAGAGGAATACACTGTGGTCAGTTTGGCAGTCTTCCACTGCTGGTGTGTTGTATTGAGTCAGCTGAAGTATTTCTATCCATTTTTAGCATTGCTTTTGATAAATCACAAATGTAGATGCCTTTGGTTTGACAACTGAGTGTCTTAAATTTGGACGTGCTAACTTCTCTGAGTTAAGGAGTGGTTGCATTTTGGGGATTATTTGTTTTGGATCATGTAGGACTGAGTTAAAAATCTCTTCCGGGGTGCTCTGTCTCCATTCTGTAGCTTCCAGGTATGAATGTCACAAGTTATTAAAATCTCTACTTGTTATGGAATAGAGTGACTCGTTAGTAGCTGACTCTGAAACCTGTTAGAATACAGATTTTGCTATATTGTGTCCCACCATAATATGGGACTACCTTAAAATTAGATTGCAATATACCAAAGCAATAGAAATAGATTATTTGAAGAGACAGAAGAAAAAAATCACTGTCTTACAGTGCAGCCTTAGTTATTTGTCATAAAAGGCTTGATGTTAGTTTAAATAAAAGGCAGTGTAATACATGATACAGTGGTACGGTATTCTAGGTAATTGTGGTCCAGATGACTAAGTGCTCTTTGTAGACTGTCGGATGCAGGTGTCTTCCTGTTGATGACAGCAATCACTCCTAATGGTTATAGTGCCGAAATCAAATGTAACTCTGCAAAATGAAAAGCAGAATTTTTGTTTCATTAATTTCTATTCAGCTATCACTTCCTTCTATAACCTGACATTGCAGGAAGAACGAGTGTGAAAATTCAGTGTGTCTGCTGTTAAAGTTGCTGGAGGTTGGTAGAAGTAACATGACCAAAAGAACATTATAATTCATACTGAGAGCTTTCAAATACTACCTTCATGGCTTGAAGGAAAGGGTGAGGAGGGTTTCTGGGTGAGATAGTGGACAGCGTTAGAGATGATGATGTTTAAACTCCATTTTCTCTGAGAATACTGAGGATCTCAGTGCAGCTAATAGGAGAAAATGAGAGTTGTTGACTTATGCTAGTAGCATCACATGGGTTTCTGGTGAAGAACCATTAAAATCCAATTCATAAATTCATCAGCTGAACTGCCTGACTGCACTGTATTTTTCTTTCTCTTCTATTAGGCTGAAGTAGGTGTAGTGCATGCATTTGATGATGTATTCTTCTCGCAGCCATCTTCGCAGGATGGACTAGGCATACCAATTATGCCTCACGGCTCAGCATTGGACTACGTAGTCTCCTTAATATTTCTTCCATTAATGTATTTCTAGAACTGTCTTATTGATCACTAAATGACAGTTACCTAAAATAAAAATTTTCATACTTGATTAAGCAATAGTGCAGTAGATACATGCTCCATACTTTGTTTTAGCTCACAGCGCCTCCTGTTTTTAAAAACAAATCAGTTTGAGGAAGGGGTACTCCAGTGGGTGTCACTGGAGTCTTGCTAGCGTAGCTGTTTACGAAAGGCCCTGTTTTGCATGTATGGGGCAATTCATCTTGACTTTGCAAGCATTTATCCATTCGTTTTTCTGCTTTGCATTGTGATTGTATCTTACTATCATGGAAGTCAATAAAGTCTTCAATTGTTTCTCAAACTAAAAGAACACCAAAAAAACCCAAACCCCCAAAAGATTTTGTCTTTTTATTTGCTTAATTTTGTCACTTCTTTTATGATTTCAAACTTTTCCCAATATGAGGGCTGCGAAATGCTTTCATGTGGCACCTCAGATTTGCTATAATTATTCTTCTGTTGCCAGCAGTTGGGACTTCTAATATATTGAGAGATAATGATACTACCTGTTTTTTCAAGTAATCCTTTTCTACAGCTGATGCCTAAAAGTTCTGTTTATAAAGGGATACACACATTACAACTTCAAAGGAAAAAGAGTGTCTGAAAGAGGCAGTTAGTTACACACAGTGGTTTGTATGACATAGCTTACACCTCATGTCTTTGGAAATCTGTTGAAATAGGCACTTCCATCCCCCCCCCCCCCCCCCGCCCCGCATGTAGTGTACCTAAAATGAGCAATGGAGTATTTAATGAACTTTTAAAGAAGCTGCGTGGAGGGGGTGGTGTGTCAGATGAGTATCTGGCTGTCTAAAAAACTTCCTAAAAAAAGCTGCTGGCATTATGTCTGCCTGACGCCATAGGATTTTGTCATAAGGGCTCATTATTGTGGTGTGCTGGAAAATGTAAAGTCTTTTATTCTGCCTGAAAATTCTCTAATACCCCTTCAGTAATGTAATAGCCAATGCAGAAAAGAGTCAGAAGGTTTTGGCAGTCACTGCTTACATCTTTCTTATGCTGAATTTTGTATGGCTCAAACATGTAGCAGTAGAAGGACTGGAGGCCTTCTGCTGAAGTTGGGTTTAAAGACCACAAAGATGAGAAGAAAAATGGAAGAGCATCAAACGCAAATTATAAGATTGTTATGTTTATGAGTTTCCTAGTACTAGAAGTTAACAAATAACTCACTACTAGACAGTTAATACTATGAAAAGAGTAGTGAGACTGCAAGCGGAAGCAACTTACACAAATCCTTTCTCTGAATTTATTCGTATGTTTCTAGTTCTTCACAAAATAAAACGCAGAACTGCTTTTCTACATTGAGTGACAGTCATTCTGCATTGCCAGAGCTGCCCATTATTATCTTAAGAAGTGAGGGTTCTCAAAAGGTCTTAAAGATGTGACTGGAATATAGCTTATATAAAGTGGAATAGAACATAGCTATAGAGTTCTCCTTATTGATGGCACTGAGTCAAGTGAATCTTGACCTGTAAGGATTTTTTTTCTTTTTAAAGAAATGTTTTCTTTGACTTAAGTACCCACTCGCACAATCTGTTGTTAGTATGTGTTGAAATATTTCTTGTTGCTTATTTCCTGAGCTATGTCAGTTAGTGATGAAATTCAGAACTTCCTTTTTCATATAATGAGTTCTTAATGTTAATTCTATCCCCAGTTTAAGGAGGACTGTCTCCTAGATGGGTACAGTTACTTGCACAAAACCATTGGAATGTAAGGATTTCTGCTCGCGGTAATGACATTCCTATATACGGCATGGGTAGCTGTAAGTAGACTTTTTTTTTTTTGCCTATTTTTTTAACAGTTCACTGTTTTTGAAGTAAATTTATTACCTGTGGGAGAGTCTCAGAAATATTTGAAAATAAAGATATACGTAGTTTTCTCATCCTGGCCTGTAGCTGATAGATGTCTTTTAAAGAATGAGAAGACAGTGGGAGTCAAGTTAGTTCTCTAGTAGCCTGTGATCAAACTTGTCTATGCAGACTTCTAGATCTACTTTTTTCTGCTAATATCAACAAGAAAACATCTTTCTTGCTGTTGTTGAGGAAAGGAGAAGTCATCTGTCAGTGTCCAAGGGCAATTGCACTGAACTGAATTCTCATTGCTTGGATGAGCAGCAGCAGCAGAACAGAGTGTGTTGATCCAAGGCAGCTATCCCTGCAATGAGAAGTTGAATCTTGTGACCTTCCTCGCAGCACACGATGGATTTGTGTTCAAATTTGAACTTATTTTCTGACACTTTCCTAACCTTTCCTTCCTATTTTTCTGTCACATGCATTCTGAGAATAGTGATGATCTTTGAGACTATGGATGGGAGGGAAGTGGTACGTGTCACTATAGCCCACCCACATTATTAGCTATCAGTGCATCGCCAAATCTATTTTCTTGAAAGTGAAGTTTAGATAATACTTATATCTACTAGCGTGCCTATTGTTCTAGCCATTTAAAATGTAGGTACAGGCAGACTGGTTGGAGAGTATTTCCCTGTAGTGTATATATACACTATATATACACATTTGCACTATATTGTATTACTTGAGGGACGCAGAAATGCTGTTAAATATTCACCCCTGTTTGTACTGTTTAGTGTTGACTCAATGCGCTCACCAGTGCTATAGCAAAGACAATCACAACTTCAAAAGCATTTCCAAAATTTTTTTTTGTTGAGTGAGGTCAGTTTATTAGTTCCACTTTGTATGTTCATATGTCAGTCATTACTCATTTCTCAGACTGTGTAGGAGTCTTTCTTTGTAGGTACGTATTGATTTATGCTGTTTATTTTTTTCTTTTTCCTTATGTGTGGTAAGCACTTCTGCAATTAAAGACAAAATGTGAAAAGTCTTGATCATTCAAGGTATTGAAGTGACCCATGTGGTAATATCCTTCCCTGGCCCCTTGTAGAAAAGAATAAAGTCCTTGAAAGATATGGCTCCTCCTTTGTTGTATTGTATGTTAATAATAATAATACAAGCCTCCATGATATTCTTACTGCAAGCAAAATGCTGTACAGTAATAGGTTATACTGGGCCTGTTACTTATATTGAAAATACTCTGAAAAAGTGATAACCTGTGATTTTGTACTGTATGCCATTAATGCCATGTATCTGTCATGGGTCCACCTGGAAGCCCTAACTGTGACCAAGACCCCCAGTACTCATCAGATTTTTCTAAATTGTCTCTGCCAAAACCTTCATTATGTTTTTTTTTTTTTTTTTTTGCAGTTGCCCATCCTTGTGGGAGGAGGTAGACTGCAGAGAGAACTTTGAGACATTGAAATACATACAAAATAAAAACATTTTGGGTGACTCCAGTGGAACACATAGTTACTGTTGGCCTAAGTGGTACTGTAAATTTGTATTGTAAAAAAAGTGAGCTCACTTCTGTGAGCTGGCACGGGAGGTAGATGGAATTCGTAACTTTTGTTGGTGTGGCTTTGGCAGCTCCTAGTAAATGCTGCGATACTGCTTTTCCTTCCGCTTGGCAGTGGAGCTGTCAGCTATGGGCATGGATGGGGCATGCTCCACAACTGCCCGATCAAGTACCTGAGCCTGGTTTCTTTAGGTGGCTTACTGCTGGCTGATCCATCAACCTGCTGAAGGAGCTTCAGGCTAGGGCAAAGCAAGGTGTTTTGTAAAATCAATCTGTTGCTTCATCAGAAAACTGTTACAGACTGCTCAGAAAAGTATTTGTGTTGGATCTAACGCAGGTGTTTCTAGATCTTAGAAATCTGTGGCAAAGCGGTGCCTGCCGAGTTTGGAGAGGAATTTAAATCAAATCAATGTGAATTATGTGAATGTGTCTGCTAAATGCATTTTAAGACTCACTCTGGATTCTTTGCCACTAATATGTTAGCCACCTGCAGTGGGCTAAAGCACAAGGATGCTGATGTAATATTTACAGTTCAAATACCACTGTTCCTTCTGTACCTCAGATTACCCCTATGAAGCATAAATTACAGCTCTGGAGTTGTAACAACTCTTTTTTATTCCCAAGTTTAATTGATGAAGTATGAGAACTTCCCATATCTGCGTGGAGAAGACTAGCACACTGAATACCCATAACGTCTTGAATTATTTTATGGTAGCATGGTTTCTCTACATTTCCTTACTTTCCTACTGTGCGTGGTTTTTACTGAAGGATACTTTATAGAAGAGGGAATGCACAGGCTATTCTTCTTCCAGAGACACCATTTCTGTCTTTGTTTACAAGTTCTGGTAGGAGTCGTCTAAGCCAGAGTAGAAGAGCCGTCCTGCGGTTCCCATCCAGACTTCTCAGAAACTCTTTACTAAAGCCTAAAGAGAAAGGAAAGCCCCATGGCCACAGATCCCACCCATGTGCCACCCTGATGTCTATTCTGCTTTCATTGGGATCTAAACTGGCAAATAAAGAGCAGAGGGTAGAGCCCCTGGGGTTAGGCTCTCCCCCAGAACTGGATTTACTATTGCATTGCTCAGAACCACATCCAAAGAGCTGTCTGTGATCTCTCTTTGAGCCTTGTGTGTCTGAGCTTTGGCTGGCTCCGCTGTCAGACGCTGAATGTCAAACCTAGGAGGCTGCTGCTTTTCCATGGAAACGCTCTGTGCGATTGCAGAAATAATCAGGCATGAGACATGTCTGGTGGTTGCTGTGCCCTACTGTTGGATGCTTCCAGACACTGAACTGAATTGTGCTACCTTGACAAACTGAGTTTTCAGCTAAAATCCTTCTTGCCTTTTTTTTTTTTTTTTTTGAATGTGGGTGGATTGAAAAGCATTAGTGTCACTGCTTGTTCTGCTGTTGTTGGAATGTAAATGGATGTTAGCTCTCTCTTTCTCTCTGTTCACACACATATTGCAAAAGCAGCTCCAAACCTCTTGCTTCTGGGTAGGTACCACCAATATGAGCTGTCTCATGCCTTGTATGTGCAAGGCCTGGGCTGCAGTATCCTCTCCAGGGGCAATGTACTATTGTACATTCACCTTAACAGCTCTTCCGGGCACTATGTTTTACTATTGACATAAAAATAATTCAATGTTTACAATAAATCCTGTTAACTAACTGCTTCTTTGTGATCAGCAATTTCCACGAGGATTTTCTTTACTAGAGAAAGGAGTTCTAATCTAGGGCCTTTGGATTGATGGTTTGTTTCAAAACTTAGATTTTACATAATTTACTTTCTATAATACTTTAAAATTATGTTAACCAATGTGTCTGAGTAACTCTAGATATGCTTTGGCGTTGACTTTAAAGAAAAACAATGTGCTCTTCTACAGGTGTTACTAACTTGGAGACACTACTGATACAGCTTCGTGAGAAAGGTGCTGTAAAGTATTTGGAAACTAGAGTCATTCCAGTTTATGGAATAAGTGTTTCAGTGTATTGGGCTGGTGCTCTTCCTGATTTGAATATAACTATCTTTGGAGACATGAAAGTAGAAGTCTTGTTTTTTCTACTTCTGTAAGGAATTTAATTTCATAACTTGAAAGTTTTTCTGGAGGGTTGCCTATGAAGGAAGGATGGATAACTTTCAGACGTGTACACCAAATAGGTCACTAAGATGGTCTAGTTTGAGCTCTGTCCATGTTTCTTTGTTGTCCTTTAATGATAGTAGCCAAAAATAAACATCCACAGAAACAGCTGTTGTAACACTGGAAGAATGATTGCTGCAGTGGATGGAGACAGTCCATGTCATTGAACTGGTGAGAAGGAGACAGCTCGTCTTCCTGCTGCGAATCCTGCTTTTGTAAGCAGTAACAGTTTGGAAGGGAAAGGTTTATCACTCAAAACATTGGCATCACTTAATCAAACAGCGGCCGTAAGAACAAGAGCAAAACAGTTGCTGCGCCTTTTCCCATGCCTGGCACACACGTGCCCCCAGCCTATGGGGCACCTTGTGAAAGAAGAAGAAACTCCATAGTCTTGTTTCTTGTGACATTGAGGAAGCATGTGCTGATGCAAAACCGTGGGGCCTGAAAACACTTGGGAAACAAGGGGAGTGCAACTCACCCAGGCGTGAGGTCCCCATTTGTTTTATATCTGCGGAGGTGCTGCTGAGGAAGCACTTGCTGTTTGCAGGGTTTTAATTCATTGCTTTCCCTGTGCAAAATACAGTGTTTTTTAATGTAGGAAGACAGCCAATTGAGATAAGACTGGAAGAGCATCTCTGTCATACAGATGGATCTTAAAGGACCAGTATGGAAGCCTTATTCCTTCTGTACTTATCAAAAAAATGTTAAATCTTGAATTCTGGACAAGTAAGAGGAAACTTTACAAGTTTCAGCCCTTACAACTGCTTATAGAATATTTTTAATACTCTTAAAAATTTAGACATCCTGTTTGCCTTGAAGTAAACTTCCTCAATGCCAGATGGTATCAAGTTGAAACACATACATACATATTATATTGAAGCTGCTTTTCTTGTTAGAAACAAAGGTGATACTATAATAGAGCCGATCAATGGCCTATTGTATTGCTTTATCTTTGGCAGTAAGGTACAGTTGGTACAACTGTCAGGAATTACAAGGTTGTTTTAGTAGAAGTCTAAAAGCCAGTATGAGAAATGGGCAAAAGTTCAAAACCATGCATGTGTGAGGCCCGGTGTCAGTGACTTAGGTGCTGTGGTTGACTTTATTTATAAAGCTTTCAAACTTTACGTGGAGAATTGAGAGTAACTTCTACCAATGTGACTTATTTTAAACTCACATAACTTGTTTTGGGTGAACAGATTTTAAGCGGTCATGGTCCCCCCCCCCAAAAAAAACCCCATCAAGTTTGAAAAAGACACACTTCTAAAGTCCAGTTTGACTCCCCATCAACTTGCGTAAAATACCAAAGTCTTGGTTTATCAGATAGCAGCTGGGACTGGAAAAAGCTGAAGTCCATGATGTCATTGTTATAAAAGACAATCTCTTCAATGGAATCAATTCAGGAGTCAGGATGTCAATATGTTGTTTATTTTTCATTAATATCTTCCAGCTAAAACCAATTTAGTCCTAAACTCCTATCTGGCTCAAGCTGGGCCAAAGAATAAGGGGAGCTTGCTAAGTGTTCTTTCCCTTCCCCAGCCCGCTTCAAAAGCATTTTGGATGTGTTGCTTTCCTCTCTCCTTTTCATGTAGTTTGAATAAAACGTTTGTCACATATACAGAGGATATTTGTTTAGTGTTGCTCCATGTAACTTACCTATTGCTTCTGCCAAAATTTGTAGTGCATCCCATTGCCCCTTTGTGTGATGGCTGCTCCATGTAGTTTATTCAAATTTTTGCATTGTATCTGTGTAAAATCAGACTTAAGAATTAAAGAAATTTCAAGTCAGAAGCTGAAATTGATTCCGACTGCTGTTGCCCTTTATTTTGCTAGCAATCCTCCTATAATGAGTACAGCTAGTACTTGTTCAAAAACAGACAGTCTAAGAATTTTTGTCACTGTCTGGAACAGGTTTTCTAATGCCAAAATTGCTTATAATATATCAGTAAACAACATACTTATTTTTTTTTTATACAAAGTTAGAATTAACATAAATCTAGAAGATGACTTTATAGGAGGCCTTTTTTATGAACAGAAAAAAAAAAGACTGAAACTGAACTTGAATCCCTGTAATTTTGAAGTCGGTCTGTTTGCCAAGAATTGTAGTTGCTACAGTTTTTTCCAGGAATGCATAAATACATAAAATCTGTTAGTATATTAAAACTAATTTCTGAGTCATGTTCTTTATTTTTAAGAAGCAAAATAAGAAATGCTATCGGCATGTTTCATAATGCTTAAACACTGAAAAGTTTTCATTATTAACAATTGGCAAGTTAAATAGGAAATTGGCTTCCTTCCTTACATTATTTTACCCTTGTTGCTGGTGGATGATTAGGTTTGGTGTCCGTGGTTGCTTAAGAAATTTTTTGTGATGTAAAGACTGCTTATTTAGAGGAAGAAAGTGGGTTGAAATTAGTGGCATGACTCAGAATGATCTACTAGCCCCGCAGGGGAAGTTGGCAGACCTGGGTTTGGTCCAATGCCTGTCACTGGTACCCACAGCGCCCCTGTGAGCTGGGCACGTCCCCTCCAAAGTCTGGGCCCTCTCCAGCTGCCACGCTTTTCACGGTGGGGACTCTTCTACGGCTTGTGGCTACTCAAGCCCTGTCAGCAGCGATCTGAGGGGCTTCCAGTGTTAATGCACTAGCAGTTTTAATAGTGGTGTCTCTTACCAATGTAAGAAAAGCTTGACTGTACTTGATGTGAAAGAAAACTAACTTCCTTATGCAGTGAGGATGAGGGAAACTGCAAATTTGGTGGGGGAAGAAAAATACTGAGCTCTATACCTCGATCACATAGAGGAAAAAATGAACGTTTTTGTGATGGTGGGTTCCAGCACAGGGATTTTCAGTCTTTTACAGGAGCAAACGCTGCCCTGCAGGACCAGCTACAGGATCAAAGGTGCCACTACGGGAGAAAGGAAACCATTTTCCCTTCCTCAAAAGAATAATTCAGCAGACCTAAGTTAGCATGTAGGAACTTGAAGTCCAAATTTGGCTCAGCTTTAAGTAAAAATTACCCATGGTTTTTTGATGCGCTGTTAGTCATAAGTGCTGCATGGTTTTGAGAGTGAGGGAGAGAAAGTTTGAATGCGTCAACAGAGTCAGTCCATGGGCTACTGTGCTGCGTGCTTTTTCGCATCCGGTGGTTCGAACCTTAAATATTTTGAGACCATGGTGCTGTGCAACTCAACAGTACTTAAAGCCTTAATAAAGGAGCTTTCAAAGCTCTTTTCATTTGCAGGCAAGATTGTTATCGGTTGGTCTTGAAAAGTTACTTCCCCTTTCCCCTCCAGATAGCGTCAGTGGGAATTCTCACTGAGCTGGTGCACGCCATCGGTGTAGGTGCGTGGCTGCGCGGCTTCTGGCTCTGGTGAGAGCAGTGGTTTCAGGCACAGCTTTGATGCAAGGAAAAAAAAAAAAAAAGGCTTTTCCAGACACGCCTCCACGGTCATGCAGGAGAGAGGCACAGTGGTTTTGCCCGCTGCTGAATCAGCGTTGGGCTCGGCAGATGCGGAGCAGATAAGCCTGGCAGAGAAGCCGTGAGACCAAAAGCAAGGCTCTGCGGAGTTCTTATTGACTAAAAACCCAGGTTGGGAGATTATAGTGTTCTTGGGGGACGCGATTTCAAGGTGCGGGAGATAGAGATCATGCGGCAAAGGTTCCCATCACGTTGAAATCAAACCCATTCAGAGGAAATAAGCCTGCCTTCAGAAAATCATTTTGTCAGGGGGAAAACAAGTCCTCAGCTAATTTCTCCAAATCCTCTGTTTTCGTAGTAAATGAAAGCTCTCACTAGCTTCACCTCCATCTTAGCCTGTGTTTTACCCTCCTTCCCCCCCACCCCACCCCAGGCGAGGCGGGAATTGGCAGCGTCAAGGTTAAACCTGGCTGCAAGCTTTTGTTAAGGTGTTGTGCCTGCTTGCGAAGGCAAGGCACCTGCTAGGCATGCCCAGTGCGCGCTGGGAGCCGGCTCTGCCTTCACCGCGGCTTTGCGAGGCTGAAGCACAAAGAGCGCTTGTTGCCCAGTCCCCGGGAGTCTCCCAGTGCTACCACTAGCTGGGGAGGACTGGTTACCATGGAGGCTGCCATCTGTTCGCTCCCCGCTGGAATGTGATTATCCTTGCTGGGTTGGGAACCAGCGAAAGCAGGGGAGCGTGTGCTGTCGGCAATTATCTGCAATGGAGTGCGTTAATGGAAGGCTGGAATTAGCTAGCTGGAGGAGAACATAAAAGATTTTTACCAAAACTATTAATGATTTCCAGCCAAGAGGAGTAAGCTTTTTGCAAGGTCAGTACTAAATTCATTGTGGATGTTGGTAATTTTTAATTGGTGCAGTGGCTTTATGATTTAAGCATGGTAGCACCATGGAAATAATGCTTATTGTTAAGAGGGTGCGTGGGGGAAATGTATTTTAAAGATCTTTGTCTATTTCAGTTCAAGCAGTTTAATTTGGGGCCGTTAAAGTAGTAAGTCAGAACAATAACTGGCCAAACTGACACAAATGGAGCAATTCATATCTCTTGTCTTTATGAAATGCTGTTCGCTGCCAAATCTATTTGATTTACATGCCTTTTCACGCTGATTGCTTTTTGTCTGAGTGATTTTTTTTTTTTTTTTTTTTGGATGTGATACGTGTTTGGTTTTCGTACTGGTGTGAAGGGTGAGACGAGGGGGGAAATGTTCAAACAGAGCTGGCGATACAATGGATATTTGGGTTGTTTTATGCAGTTTGCTCAGAGGAAGCAACATAAGGGAGGCAGAACGCAGGAGCAGGTTTCCCCTCTTCGTTCCACCCTCTGCCCCTCTTTCCAACTCACCAACTGACCAAATATTTTGGACTCTTTCTCTTACAGAGCTTAATTGTACAGAGACTTGACACAAGTTTTCAGGATACTCTGCAAATATCGTGACTGTTTTGATGGCAGGATTTGATTTAAAGGGGAAAATAAAATCAGTAATACATGCTTATAAGGCTTTGATGTCCTACAAAAGACATTTTTTGTTGTGCTGTAGGAACTAGGAGTTTTAAATTTTTTCATAAAAAATGCATGATGAACGTTTGTGTGCTCTTCAAACTACCGACTTAAACGAGGGGCATTAAAATTAATTTCTTAAAGCGCTATTGTACCCCAAATAGACAACATGTTACTTCAGCAGATATTTTTAGTCACGTATGGGCTTTCCCTTTTCAAATAAAGCTCTTACGCTGCATCCCTCTTGCCAGGACTGCCATTTTTATTTGGTACAGGGGAGAACACCACTAGAGGTTTTTAATTAAAATTGTGTCAGTCCTAATTCTACTGATCTGCCCTCTGCTTTCCTGCGCTTAAAATGTGGGTGCATTGGAGTTTGGGAGGAAAGTTACCAATGGGGTTAATAAGTCACAATTGCAACATATTTGACTAGGATAAATTTTTAACCTACCAGATGCTTTCCAAGTCTTGGTGTTTCACAAAGTGTGTGTGGGAGGTTGAGGGGGTTTTTGTTTCTTTGAGTACTTTAACTGTTTGTGCTATGTGAGGTTTTTCTTGTGCTTGTGGGAGCCTGGTATATGTGCCTGAAGTCCTTTCAGATGTCATGTCACACTTGCATGTTGGTGGAAATGGGTGAGCGCTCTTAAAGGAAGCTGCATCATCTTGTAATTAAAAAGACTTTTTTTTTAACCCCTTCCATCTCCAGAATTTAAGTATTGCCTTGCCATTGAAGTGGGTGGTTTATGCAAAACTTGCTTTTTATGGGCTGCAGTAGACTTGTTCGCACGTGCAAGTTGTAGGTCTGTAATTGCGTTGTTTAAAAGAGCGCAGGAGGCAGATTGGCTTTTGTGCTTGAAAAGGGATTAGACTTTCACCCTTCAGATGCTACGCTGAACCTAGCTGGAGGGAAGGGCAACCACCCCAAGGTTATTCTGTAGCTGGTGTGGGATGTGTTTCTGTTCACTGGTCTGTTTCTAGTAAGGTAGCTGCTGGCTCCAGGATTCGCTGTCGCTGTGGATGTGAATTACTGTCTCATTGGCATATCTTCACAGACAGCAACAATCATATTGACGTAAAGGTAATGGCTTGTATACCCTTTCCGGAGGTGATTTCTCCTGGTTGCTAGCTGGTGGTGTGCTGAGAAGCTTGCTTTTCCACTGCCTTTGCTAAACCTGTTTCAAGGATAAATAGGGGACTTTACATTTGGCATTCTCCAGTTCTTATTATATTCTCTGATGAGTACGGTGTAAGTGTCCACATAGTCTTGAGCAAATATTTTTTTTTATTTCCTTCTTGAATGGTCTATATATGGCTGTTGAATACTTTTTTTTTTCATATTAAATTTTGCTTTAGGTCACTAGGTCAGCGTTGATTTGTGGATGTGGGATTTAAAGGCTAGACACTCTTTAATCCATTTGAGCATCTGGCCTTTTGTAGTAGACATCCCATTTCCATGTAACAGAGGAACTGTTAAATGTCTGTTTGAAATTAACGAATTTTTTTTAAGATTTTTTTAAAATCTTTGGTAGATTATTACAAGCAGCTGTGATGTTTATGCTTAATGAAAACAAATGAGGGTCAATGTAATCTGCTACGTGATCTCTTGAAGGAGACTTATTCTAAAATACAGGCTTTGGGGGGCAGCATAGGTGATGGATCGTACTGAGTAGTGGCTTTTTCTAAGAGGGTAAGGTCAATTTAGGTGGATCATCTCACAAAAAAAGACACTTTGAATGAACTCTCAACTAAATAGTGTCCAGAAATACAACCAAGTATACAGTGGGCTCAACATAATCTTGTTTATAATGTCTCTACATACTATGCTTTCAGGACACTTGTCATTAAATGGTAAAATCCTGAGTCAATATATAGGAAGCTGGGTTGCATATAAACGATCACAATTGTTTTCTTCAAACAGACAAGTCTTTCTGCTTTTTACTTGACACATGACTGTGGAATGCTGTTTGACATGACTTGGATTTATTTATGCATTGTGTTCGGGCTGCTACTTGGCAGAGCTTTAAAACATGCTTAGTTCTCAATGCACTTTTTTCTTGCCATTTACTCATGTATTCTGAACATTAAAACAAACAAAAAAGCCCAGGCTCTGTTTCCTCTCCTTATAGCAGCATGGCTATTTCAAGGTTAAAGCCTGCAGCTCCCTCTGAAGGCCCAACTGTTTTGGAAAGTCCTTTTGTCTGTTTACAAACTGTTCTCTGTGCAGCTCCCATGCAATAATGGAGTCCTCGGGATGCTGGATGTGGGAGGATAAACCCGCTGACACAGGCACTGCTGCTGTTGGTCTGTTCGCCGGGCCTTAGTCATGTAAAATGGCTTGCGTCTTTTATGCTTTGTATGGGTGGGGACAAAACACAGGCATTAACACTTTTTTCACGATGCTAGAAATTGCTGTAGCAGGTTTTAGAAAACATCAGATTTGTTGAATTTGTTCTAAAGCAGATGATTGTACTAAACTGGTGCAGAGAGGCTATGAGTAACTAAATGTGAGAGACTGGCAACGTGCAGATTAATGACATATCCGTGAATTGTGGCAGAGTTTTTTAGTCTTTTCCAGAGGGGCTTGCATGTAGTACAAAAGTACTTTCATCCTTCCTTGTTGAGATGTCTAGTTGAAGAACCTGAAGACTCAGAGATGTTCTGCAAATGATTGCAGAAAGCATTCCTCCCAGGTAATCCTTGTTCACAGTTGAGAGAAGAACAGGGCGAGGATAAATTACTGCATGCCAGTAATAGAATGTCTTAAAGTGGGATTATTTCTACGGGGTTTTTTCAGTTCATCAATTTGCCCTTACTGTATAATTAGCTGTTCATTTTAAGTATAAAAATACTACTTGGACTGATGGAGGCATGGGAATTGTTTACTTTTTGATGGATATCTGAGCAAAATGAGTATTTGAGTACATTTGGGAATGTGGAGCTCAGGACTGGAAGGAGCCATTTGGTCACTGAGCGGGGTTTTGTGTGGGTTTTCCCCCAGCCCCCCTCAGTCACAGGCAGCCATATAACTTACCTCTCATTTAGATGTTCAGTAGACTTTTGTTATGGCACGCTGAGAATCAGAAGCTGTTAGTGGCTGTGGGAAACAAACTCTAAACAAAACTTTGGCTCTTGGTCATTTAGTACGGTTTAACGTTACACTATACTTGAGAAACTAAGCAAGAAAGATTGAAGTCATTGCCAATGTTATGAGACTCCTATTAGCAGAAAACTTAAGCAGGCACTTGAGTAATGAACTCTACTAGCAGCATGATGTTTACCTGGACTCAATAGCCACAGCCAGTCTTCAGGGCTTCAGAGGAAAGGGAACCCAAAGCAGACAAATTTTGAACCAGAGGGAAGAACAGTCTTCTAGTCCTGACAGATGGCTAGTAGAAGTGTTTTTCCAAATAGAAGTGCTTTTTGAACTGATGATCTTTGGAGGATCCTTTGTTGCAGCTTTTTTTATGCTTGTTCTTGACTATCTCCAGACATCTGTTGGCTTGTGTATCCTTTGGACTGTACCTTGATGCTGTGGTTTTCCCGTCACCATAGAAGCACTTTACCTTCATGAGGATCGTATAGATGCAGCTGACCCTGGTATTAAACAATTGTCTGTTCCGCTTATACTTGTAGTAACATTTATTGAAAAAAAAAATA
Source organism: Rissa tridactyla (assembly GCF_028500815.1). Lineage (NCBI taxonomy): Eukaryota > Metazoa > Chordata > Aves > Charadriiformes > Laridae > Rissa > Rissa tridactyla. Next base: position 154,022,778 of record NC_071466.1, read on the forward strand.
AATATTTAAAGTCCATGTTCAGCTGTCCAATTAAGTAGTATTGTTGTTATAGTTCTGAGTATCTCGTTTAGATTTGATAGCTAAGATTGACATGAAGTACCATGCAAGCCTTTTTAGCAAAGGCTCATGAACTAGGGATTGAGGCTTCAGAAGACCTGAATTCCAGTCTCTTCTACAGTTAATGGTTTTGTTTTGCAGGCATTGAGTAGTGCCATGGGTGGTGTGGTGTATTCCCTGGAGTAGTGTTGAACATAGCTGCTGTTTGAATAGTAGAGGGAAAATTAGCTCAACTTGAAAGAACAAGTTGATTCTGTAATGAGTTATTCCTGCAGGGCACAACCTGAACTTCTCGCTTGGAGTTTTCTTCCTAGTACCTCCTTCTCAGTCCCAGCATCTCTTTTGTGTTCCTAAAGCCCTTTACCATTTCCTATGTGAGTTAATATTTATTTTTTTTTCCTCTTCCCTTTCTTAAGGAGGTCATTGATTCTCAGGAACATGAGTGAAAACATGAAGTGTCTTTTCTGTAATTAAAAATAGTTTGATGTCTTCCTATATCATGCTTGCAGCAGTTACATTGAGACTGAGATCTGTGACCTAGAATAAATAATTGGATGCTATTTTTACTTGCAGTTGACATGGTTGAGTATTGTATACCTGTTGTTAAGCTCCCCGAAATATCGGAAGGGTTCATAGGTTATATAAGATTATCTGTTGCCTTTCTTTAAAGATCCTGTGTCACTTTTCTTTAGAGCTGTAGTACTTCTCTGGCAGCTCTGTGTGCCAAGGCACTTTCCATGACTAATTTTGATGTCTGTTTTCTTCAGTAGCTCTTGTTCGTGCCATTGCTTGGAGCCCTGTGTTGCTGTTATTACTTGGCCACCCACTGTAATGCAACTGGCAAGTGGTTTTGTCCCTTGGCTTGTCAAGATTTTTGTGTGTAAGTCAGTTTTAACTGAGGAAGCTGCTACAAACAAACTGTTAAAAATAACTGCTATAAGCCAAAATAAAATGAAAGTCTCGGTGGTGAAATTAGAGCTTTACTCAAGAATTGAAACACAACAGTTAAAATCTAATACGATGAAATTTTCACGGTTAGCAGTGTGAGCCCTGTTTGCCCTTAGTAAAGTCGGCAACACTGCACCCCTCTGTTGTCTGTTAGCATTCTGTTATTTCGGGTAAATGCTCTTTCTAAAAACTTAGTCTAGAACACTGTAGTTAAAGCATCTTGCTGTCGCATTTTTCCCCATTGTATCACTTGTTCTGCAAGCTGTGGCCTGGTTTCTACTATAACAGGATAATTACTGTGTTCGATTTTTTTAGTTTTGTGTGTACGTGTTTATAAAGCTGACTTTATTGATTGTAAAATACAGTCTTTCTAAACAATTGACTTAACTTTTGCAGACTTGTCTTAACATTGATGTTACTTATTGCTGATGTTTCTCTGGTTTGATTGAGAATATTCCAAAATTTTCCTTCTGTTGGAAAAATTCTGAAAGCTGTAGAATGCTTTTTTGCTTACAGGAGTAAAACTTCAGTTGGTAGCTGAGGGTGTTTTGTGTGTGTGTGTGTTTTCAATGGAACGTCCTCAACTTGTGTGAGTGATTCGTGAAGCTAAAAGGTGTGGTATTCCTGCAATCTGATACTAGACATTTTCAGTGCAAAACAATGCACAGGACACAGTCAGGATGAGAGTGAAAAGCCGCTCGATCCAACGTGATCTACTTGCGGTCCTTTGATACTGCAGTCTATTTGTTATGTTTTGATGGATTAAGATTTTCTTTGTACATCACTGAAACGGCTGTAATCCCATTTATTGCAAAATCAGGTGGCATTTTAGAATATCTTTCCATAAGAAAGACAACAATGAAACTTGACCATGTCTGTTTTATAGCTGGCGTCTGCTCTGATTCTGTGTTTTTAGAGTTCATAGATAGCAGTGAAAGAACTGTGGGGAAAAGCTTATTGATTGCTTTGGTGTTAAAATAAATGATGAAAAGCTATTACTGTCTGGCTGATGAGGTCTGGGGTGTGCATAGCAATCATTTAAAGGAAATTATAGTTTCATTAGTGCTGATGTGGTCTCTGTGAAGGCTGTGTTTAACTATCAGCACAACTTCACTATATAAAATGGAGTCACAACTGTCTCTGATCTTGGACCTTTATTGCACCAAAAGCTAAAATACACTTCTACGTTCTCTTATTTGTCACCACTGTCTGTATTGTTACCTTCCTTTTTTTGAAAGGAATTGATTTGAGGAATTCCTTTTGGTCACTTTAGATGCTTGAGATACGCAGGGCTGGATGTACTAGGAAAAAGCAGTACTACGTCTCAGTGGTAGGGGAGAAAAAGCTCTGTAAAGAAGGTCCCGATTTGCTGAGTATCGTGTAAGTACTAGATTAAATTGGCCCTAACAGGGCAAAGTGGGGAGACTAAAGCTGTTTATATGAAAGGGAAATAGTTTATTTAAAAGGAAATAGTTTATATAAAAGGAAACAGTCATGAACAGATAGTAGAATTTTTTTGTCCGCAGACCTGAAAGATACTGTTGCCCATGACAGGGGGGCTGGACTTCACGCTTATTAAGGTCCCTTCCCACCCAAACCATTCTATGGTTCTATGATTTTTAGGAACTGATGTGTTCTGGAGAAAGTTAGTCTGATGCTTTCTGTAACGTGACAGGGAGGACAAAGAAAAGGTGGAAGGGGAAGGGCAAATGTGTTGTGCCATCAAGTTTCTCCTCCCCAGAAAGCATGGAGTCAGGTAAAATAGGTTGAAAATGCCTATACTGTCACATATTCTGTGCAAGAAATATAAATGGGATTCAGGAAAAGGTTAAACAAATTCATGGTGAATATGTCTTCCAGTAGCTGGTGAAATACAGTTGCACAAATGCATCTGCTGACACGGGTGATCCCTAAACAACTGATGCTGGAAGCCATGGGGATTGAGGAAAGATCATTGTGTGTTTGCTGCCTTCTGCTGTAGGTTACCCAAACATTTGCTACTGCTTCTTTTCAGACACAGAATATTTGACTGAATTATTTTTTTTATTTTTTTTTCCTGACCACAATTTACATGCTCTTATCTACTCCAGAAATGTACTGATTTATTGCACTCTAGTGCTTACTGTGAATTTTCCATGCTGTTTTTTATTAACTCAAACCAAAAATAATTTGTACTTTATTTTTAGTATCTGTCACTGCCCAAACTTTTTTTTTTTAATATGGAAGCAAAATCACTGTCACTGCATTCTGACCTGTTTCACTTACAAGTCTTTGTACTATTTGAATTTCTAATATGGCAGGGGTAATTTTGAAGTTGTGGATTCAGCCTTTCATTGTACTGATGAATCGAGGGAAAATCCTGCGTGGTGGTCTTCCTGGCTTGGTGGTTTGTTTTTTTTGGGGGGGGAACGTGTGTGCATTTTGTGTGTGTGTAACCAAAAGCTAAATTAAGTGGAAAATGGGAGTCTGTGCTCTTGAGCTGTTTTGCAAAGAGGTTAAAAGAGTGTTATGTTTAATCTGTGAAGATGAATAAAGACAGGTGGCACAACACCACTAGGGTAGGTCACAAGCTTTTTCCTCTTCCCTTTTTTCCATGCTTCCTTAAAGAAGGGTATGGGTTTCTGTGGTAACAGCTACGACATGGTCCCCAACTGGTGGGGCACCAGAGCTGCCCTCCTGGCCTAGCGCCACCCAGCTCTGCTGGTCTAGCTGCATGGCTTGGCTGGCAGGAGAGCGCAGTGGTAAGCAGGAACATCACCCTCAGAGGTATTACTGTCACTGGGGAAGAGGCAGCAGCTGCGGTGGAGGCAGGAGGCCTGAAGAAGCAGCCTTCTCAAGGGGGAAGGCATGGGAAGGAGTAAGCAATGCAGATGACATGAGACAAGGCAGAGCTACAGGGCCAAAGGGGGGGTCTTGTCTTTGAATTTATTTGCTAACTGTATAGTAGTGTAATAGAACAGATAGCACTATAAATAGTCATTTCCTTTTCCCTAAATCTTGACATGAAGCTTTCTCTCAATTTTGTAATATATATATATAAAGGAGGTATAAGAAATAGTGAACTGTTAAGCCATTTTTTTTTTTTTGAACAGGAGAATTGGCAAATAAAACCCAATTGATAAAGACAAAGCCTTTGACCACTTCCCACATCTAAAACCAAAACCCCTTTAACAATTGCTGATCTTTCTTTGCTAGAGAAGATTAGGCGAAAAATGAATCATGGATTCCTGGATTATTCATTCTTTTTTTTTTTTTTTAAGTATGGGAAATACTTTATGCTACGGAAGAACAGCTTTATATGGTTAGTGTAAAACATACAGTTGCCATAGTAAAAGCATTCCTTTTGTAAATGCTAATAGAATAGGTGTCAGTGATGTGGTGCGCAACTTTTTTTTAATATAGTTCTTTGATTTTGTAGAACTACAACAGTTTAATTATTTGTTTGGAGAGTTTTGTAGTTGCTTGTATTACTTCTATGTGTGGACTAAATTGCAGAGACCAAGGTGCTACGATGACAAATGCCGTACAAACGTAGGACAAAAAAGGCAGGCTTTTCCCTTAAGAACTCTTACCGCGTGTCCTTTGGGTTTTTGTACAGCCACAGGCTTCCCCTTTGGGGCATATGATACAGCTGAGCTGGAAAAAACTTAAAGATGGAAAAAAACTTGTTATTTACTTTCTAATTATGGCATGGTAGTTGTTCATCACACCTGCCTTGGAATTGCTTGTCTTAAATCCAAATCCTTGCATGTGAACGCGGAGATGAGGGGAGGGGGTGGTGGAAGGGTTTTTGATTTCAGAACTGGGAGGGAAAGTGTCCTTACAACAAACTTGTTTTTGTTTTGCTGCAGATCCAGAGTGTACCGTATTGTTTCTCACCTTGTTGGGGGCTAGTTACCCATCTTTTTAAGGTGCTGTTGTTACTTTTCCATGTTGCAGCAATCATGAATACCCATTCCTAAACTCCCTCCCTGCCCAGCCCGCTTCTGTCTGGACTTTCTGCCTCCCTCCTTTTCCTGGTGGTCACTTGTTTCTGTAGGTCATTTCCTTAATCTAGAAATCTTTCTCCATCTTTTTATTCAAATCTTGAGTTGTCATGCAGCTGTTTCTTCTTTCCTCGTATGCCTGTGTGGCAAAGCTTGAAGGATGCAGCTTAACAAGACAGCAAATAATCAGTTCTGCTTCCTGGATGGATTTTGTTCTTCTCTCCCACTTTCTCCTTCTGTTGACACAGATGCTCGTCTGACCCCATGGGCCACCTCAGCCTGCTAAGCTAACAGAACAATCCAAAAGAAAATGAATATGTTTCTGGCAGAACAGTGAGCTGAACTGGCTTGCTGCAGTGCCAGACAAGACCCTATGCAAGGAGAGGAAGAGCAGGATGTTCCTCTGCCAGCAACCAGTCCCTGGCTTGGCATAAGGGAGCTCTTGGGCTGCACATGGACTGTCTTGCCTTGTCTCCTCTGAGGATATCGGGCAACCATGCATGAATGTCATCCTTTGTGTACCCATTCAAGGGTCCTTGTCAATGCTTCACAGCTACTGCATTCAGTCATCATTAGCCTCTGCAGTCCGTGGGCTGACCAATGTTGCTGTCCCTGGATGAGATGTCGGAGATGAGTTAATGTGACAACCTGGTGTTGGGAAGGACCATCATGTCCCATCCCTCTGCACTGTGATCACCACACACCTCCTGGAGCTTGTCACGTTGTACAAAACACTGATTTCAACTTGCTCACCTGGAACAAAAGTTTGCTTTGCCTGCTCGGTTGCTTTGGCTTGTCATGGGCTGGACATTTTTGTAAGGGAGGAATGTGATAGAACCACAAGGGGGAATGATGGGAGTGGGATATGTGCATCTTTGTGGTAGAAACATTAAACTGAAATACAAATCTAACATTAAACAGATCCTTGTGAGCTTCATCTCTTCCTTGGCAGAGAGGGGAGGCTCCTGAACATCCATGTGGTGGCTTCTCTTACTTGTAGCTCTTGAGAGTTGGCTGTTTGACTTTTTAAGCCATTTACTTTGGTGCCACGCTTAGGCTCTGCAGTTTTACTATCCGCCCTTGGTGATTAGAGGCAGGAAGTCCCCATCGTGGCCCCCGTTACAATAAAAAGAAACCACAAAGCACCAGTGGTAGGCCTTGCTTGAGCTCTTGCACAGTGCTCAGAAATAAAGTAGGGGGTAGTCATTGCTTCAGTACAGCAAGAAGGCACAGGTAAGAGTGGCAGATGGTCACCTTCTGTTTAGCATGCCTGGGGCATTGCATCTCTCTCCCAGATTTTGACCTAGGCCAGTGTACACTTCTGCATATCTGCAGTTCCAAAGGTGTCCTTGGTTTTCTGTGCCTACACCGTAAGTAGTTTTCAGACTTTTTTTTTTTGCCTTGCTATAGAAGTGTCTGTTCAAAACTATGGTGAATAGTATTTAGCAAGTTGTGTGCTTTGGATTTAGTTGGTTTGTTTGTTTGTTTTAAGGTATGGTTTATATCCAGCCACCTTCATAAAATCACTTGTTACTGATTTTAGACTATCCCAAGGATCATGAGAAGGGCAGCATACGGAAGGTCTGACAGAAGTGGAGGTCAGTTTGGGACAAGGGTGTGTGGTGTCTCAGTTGCTAATTCCATTGCCCTAAGAATAGCTGGGAGCCAAGTTGAACCCCTTTTCAGACTGCTGGGCTTTTGAGAGAGGCTTTTAACAGCACCTCAGAAATTATTTTGAGGTAAGGAAAAAGCAAGCTTTAATTTTTGCCTGGGACCAAACTGCTATGCTTTTGAAGTACTGGAGTGTACAAGAGAAGGGAGAGGGGTAGACAACAATATGAGTCAACCACACCTACTTTATGGGAGCCCTGTGAAAGGTGCTTTTTTAGTTGTTGTTGTTTTACATCTCTCTCGGACTCATTGAGATGTCTAAAGATCTCTCGGGGGGGAAAAAAGCTGGGGGTTGCTTTCAGTGCAGGGCACTGATACATTGAAATTCAGAAGTGCTCATGCTGCATTCTGTGCTAGGGCAACATGTGGGTTACTAATCCTTTGGATGGGACAAAAATCACTCTGTCTCCATCAATGCCTTGCAGAAACTTCGTGTCATGTCCTGATGCAGCAACTGCAGCAAACCTCTTCAAACGCGTTGTGCCCGAAGTGAGTCTGCAGTAATGAGGAGCCTGCTGAAGGCAACCATACTGAATGCTGGGCTGTGATTCACTGTCACATGAGCTAATTTGTTTTTGGGGGTGTGTGGCATGCTGCCCGTGTAGCTCTGTAATACTTAGTTCAGCTTTTCAGGTTGCCTAACAGGACTCGTACTCACGTGACTTCCTTCTCAACTCCAGCTTTGTCACATTAAGAATATTCAAATGAGTCAGGTATGTAGGGTCCCCTTATCTGCAAAGTAAGGAAAGTAGCGAGCGAAAGCTTGTGATGCTTAGTTTGAAAAGTGGACAGCAGTGGAGAACAAAGTAAGTGCCATATACTTATTGCAAGACATTTGTAAAAACTTTTAATTACTGGAGTGACGAAGTCATATGATGATAAGCCAATAATTCTGATTTGAGATAACTTTTTCATAAAGCTTAACTAGTCCGCTGTGCAAGTGTCTAGACTAAGAACATGCTGGTTTTAGTTTGAATAGCTATCTTATTCATACTAAATGACAGCAACTACTCGTCTTAGTACGATTTTAATTACCCACTAATAAGAATGTTTTTTTTAACCGGTTGTTCTCCATGCCCCTTCACCTGCTTTTTAGACAAATTTAATAGAACTAACTTTATTTTTTAGTGAACTTTTCCATAAATTTCACAGGCACATTGTGGTGACAGGTAAGACATAGCTGTACCTCTTGTTGAATTTTCAACTAATACTTGCCAGTATAGCTTTATCGTGCAGTTTGTACTTTGCACACTTCTGCTCTTAGAGTAAGCAAAGATAGGTGTAAAACTCACGTGAAACCAGGTTAATGAGATGTCCCCATTTTATCACTTTTAATCTCTCCCAAATCCCCTTGTCTGCTAGCTAATCAGATAGAGAGAAAACAATTAATCTTCTACCTTTTCTTAAAAAAGGAGGAGTTAAGCATGTGTTTTGAGGTTGGGCTTTGAAGATGTCTTTATACTTGTTTTAATGTTGCACCTTCTGGAAATGAAATAATATAAAATCCACAGTTTCCTTCAGGTTTCTAAGATTCCTTCTCTCTCCTTGAGCGGTAGCAGAGCTGAGGTTACTCTCCCTGGGCTGTTGTGAGCCAGCGGGTTACCTGTGTGGCCCAAGGTGGACCTTTTGGGGCTGGTCAGAGCTCTGACCTCTTGCCTGTTCTCTGCCTTGTCCCCTGGGGCAGGGATGGACGGAGAGCTCAAAGTTCATCCCTCCCATAGGCATCACATTACAGTTATTATATACTTTTCCCCAAAAAGGAGACTTGATTTCCCATCTGACCCCTACTTTTCCTTGTGTGACTCCTCCTCTTTGCTTATGGTGGTCAGTAACTAGCACTTATATAGCTGCTTATCTGAACCAATTGTTTCTTGTATTATTTTGTAGCCATTTGTCTTACAGCTTTCCAGCCTACTATTTTGCTTGAGTGAAAATTGAAAACTTTATTGCTGATCCCATCTGAATTTGAAATTTGTCACATACTTGTATGACAGGCATTAATCAGTATTTTTTTCTGGGTTAGGAAGAGTGCATCAGGCTGAAGAAAGGCTGACAATGCCTTACTGGCAGGTGGACCAACCAGGCTAGCGGGGAAAGTGGTTTGTTTCAAATATGGGAAACTGAGCAGAAAATTTATCTTCTCTGGAAAGACTTTTCTGGAGAGAGAAGGTGTTCTGTTGTAGATGTATTTCATGTGGAAGCCCAAGCAAGGGGGCAAGCTTTAAACTCATGGAGGTGAACTTCAAAATAGAAATGTAACCTATGCATTGGAGTTCTCTTAGTCTGGTTATGAAACTCAGTTACTGTTACTTTTTGTTTTAATGATGTGTTGATGACCTGGATGAATAAAATTTGTATGTGTCTTTAAGGAGCCTGGGATTACTTGCTAGGAGTATCAAGGATGGGGAATTGCAACTTCCTAACACAACAGTTTAAAAATAAATGCTCAAAACAGAACCAACACATGCAAATCTTGGTCAAAGCACTAAAAGTGGGTTCCATTTACATTTCAAATCTGTATGTGTGGAACTTGCATCTGCCTACCTCAAGAAGAAAAATACACCAAAGTTTTGAAAAAAAATGGAGGAAGATAGCCGTTTTTACTGTTGGTTGGTTGTTTTGGGTTTTTTTGGCAAAACGCCCTCTGTTCAACATCTGTAATAGAAAGGAAATAATTAGCTGCCCTATTCCAGAGAACTGTCTCCTCAGTGACAAACAGATGTTCATAACAATGGATTGTTTTGCAAGTGTATACCCCGTAACCCTTGGTACTTGTCCTTCAGAGCAGCTCTGCCGTGGCGCGCTTGTACGTAGCCTTGAATGTGAGGACTACGCGTGGCCGGTGGCGGAAGGGGCTGTAGGGAGCTGTGGTTTGGACCAACACAGCGGTTGGAGATGACCTCAGCTGCCGTGAATGACAGGCTGGCTGCTATATTCTGATTCATATTATCCGAACTGACAGGGCTGGATTTTAAATCCCAGTTTCTTTCTCCTGCTGGGATGAAAGTGTGCCAGCTGGGGGTCACATGGTGTGAGAGCTGTGAACAATAAAAGAAAGTTACTTGCAGGAACTTCTCTTTTCAGTTAATCCTTTTGCTTTTTAAAAATGTGCATTTTCACAGTTCAGAATTTACTCTAATATCTTAGTATTCTACCCTGGAACACAATATCTAGTTTATACCATTTGAAACCTGATTTTAAATTATTGGAGTGACTTTCATTCTGTGCCAAATAAGCTAATGTTTTCGTGACAATAATTAGACTTTTTTGGTCACTGCTCTGGTATCCTGCATGTTGTATTTACTTCATTCTAGGCATAAATTTAAATACAGATCATGCAATGAAAAAGTTTATTAGAAATGAGCATCATGCAGTATAAAGGGAGAACAAAGTACCAACCAGAGAAATGTACTAACTTGTCCTTTAACCTCGATACTGCTTTAATTACAAAGAGCAATGCAATTAAGAGTGACAAAACTTCCGTCGTAGCTGAGGCATTAGGGAAAAGAACTTACAGTAGTCCCTCCTCCTCCTGCTTTCTCCAGCAGTTCATAGGTTACATAAGCTGATTTCTTTGTTTTTCCTCTTTAATAGTGAACAGACCTCACTCTCTTCTCTAAGCGGACTGGTCTGCATGCTTACGTTTTTCCTCTCAAAACAGGCTTGCCTTCAAAGAGGAGGAGCATAGTGTAATTGAAAGACACAGCATGTAAACTGTCGGCATATAGTGAACATCTGGTGGGAAGTCCTTTCTGGCAGCTTATAGGCCTTGTAAATAGGATATATGTGAGCCTGTCATAGGGTTATTACCGTTGCGAAATCAATTCCTCGTGCGGTGTTACTGGATTGTATTTATAAACAATGTCCTCTGAACCAGGTAAGACTGATCGGGATGCTTCTGTTAAACTTTCGTCTCTTCAAGACTTGGGGCGTGTTTGTGTCCAGAGACACTTAAGAGTTAAACTTTCTAGTTTGAAGCAAACAAACCGGTGAACATCCAGCTGCCTTGTGATGCAATACAGCTGGAATGCTCCGGTGGCTTTTTCCTCCTCTTCTCAGTAAATGAGCTTGCAATCTCTTAGACCGCTTGCCTGATACATCTGCCACACCAAGAACTCCGCTACTTTTGGCTCGTTTTGCTGCTGCTTTCGCCAGCTTGAGACTTCCTTAAAAGCATATCAGTTTTTGTGATATTTATAAGTGGTTCCTGGCTCATTTGCTCTGTTCATAGCTGCAGTGTTTCTATAGGACACTTCTATAAGTCAGTATTGGCTTTAAGAATTATATCTCTGATTGTTTTAGGAAGTAGGTGTACACTTCTGACTTGTGCTCAGCTTTTCATGTGTAATGTTGCAATAATCCCTTTAACTGATGCTTGAACGTACAGAATTGGCATCCAGAATTAAAGAATGTTTTCTTTTATTGCACCATACAGCAAAAGGTTTGGATTTTTTCCATTTCAAATATGCCTGTAACTTAATTTTTAAGAATACTGTTGAAAATACTGCTTTACTTGGGAGCGAGTGCATTTTTCAATTCTCAGAAAAGTTTGACTTGAGGAAAGTTAAATTAAAAGACTTACCCAACCGTAACAGCTTAATATAAGGCAGTAAATATTCTGAATTAAGTTTTCCACAGAGAGATAGGTGATAAATGTCTGGGGAAGCTTTGGGTTCAAAACGCTGGTCCTCTGAGACTAAGTAGAGGGAAGGGAGTCACTGGCTGAGTGAATCAGAGAGATATGCTGGAGAAGCTTGGCGTAGATGCATGCAAACAGCTCTACCCCAGCTCTCCTGATTTCAGTACTTGTGGGCATCTGATTTTTCTTTGGCACAAAGAATACTTTTTTTTTAAAGTAGTTGTGTTGGCTCCTTATCTGTTTTATGATTAAGTTTGAAATTGCCCTTCTCCCTCTAGATTTTGATAATCAACCAACAGAATAGGAATCACACCTTTCCTCCCTCTATTTATGTATGATTTTTCTACATCCTTAGAAGAATCCACACGTGAATGTAGGAAATTTGTTTTCCCCCACTGCTCTAGCTCTTAAGAGCTGTTTTATGGGGTCTGTAATGCATATGCTTTTCCTGTAAATGTGGCATAAACCCTCATGGATTTTCAGGAAGCTCAATGTCATGTCATAACTACTATTTTTGGTATTACAGCTCATCTTCCCTCTTACCCTTTGGTTTACTTTGGATTATTTCGGTTTGCAGAGGCCTTCAGTATGCTTACATATAACAGTGGCAGTGTGAACGTCAAATATATTGGTGATGCTGTGATCTTTGTTTTTTTTTTTTAATTTGTTTTGAGAGATCAAATATATGAAGTACAAATATATTTGTATGTGCTTTAAAGTGACACAGGTTATACTGTCATGCTATTATGATATTATCCAGGCAGTGTATTTGCCCAGACTCCGGTTAGAAGTCACATGAAAGCAGTTAATGCAGGAGTAGACTACGGTTCAAATACCTGGCTTGAAAGGCAAGGAGGGGTGAGCTTCTACCAACCGGTGGAATAGCATATAGATTCCTCCTAATGTCACCTTCTCAGAATGGTGTCAGGAGACCTAAGGATGTAGACAGTACGCATAGAAAAGGTGACAGCAAGTAGTTCCAGTCTGTGTGGGTTTGAAATTGGGTGGACAAATATCTCTTGAAGCTCCTACCAGCATCTGAGAGAAGCAGTGACTGACTGCTTTCTTGGTCACTTGCTGGAGCACCCCCAATCTGAAATAGAAAGAAATCCTTCCAGTTCTGAATGCTGGACTAGGTGAGAAGGGAACAGCACACCTGAAGTAACAGTGCCTATAGGAAGGTATAATTTCACATGGCGTTTGTTCATTGCTGTTGCAACACGCAATTGAGAGTGTGTCCAGGTGCCTGAGCAAAGCAGTTTTTCCAAGTACAAAAGGCCCATAACAAATATGGAAAATGTATAGAATGTACCTTTTTGTGAAGCTTTGATGTTTTTGAAGACTGTAACTCTGTAGATATTTTTCTTTTTTAGTAGTAGTATTCACTATAGGGTGAAAACATCACTGAAAAACTGATTTCAGCAATGCCATTTTGAAAGGCTCAATGATACTGAGACCCAGAAGTCAACAAAGAATTAAGTGTTTTTCATTAGTACCATCACTATGCTTTGCTTTGTGACTGCAGCACCCAAGCCTTATGTTAGTCTTTTATGTGGTAGGTGCTATAGAAAAAAGAGACAGACAGTCTAACGGTTTACGTCAGTGCTTGTAAACCCAGTGAATTTGTTGAGTTTTTACTAAAAATTCAAAATAGTTATGGAATGTTCCTCCTCTTCTCTCTCCCCCCTCCCTGCCCTGTGTTTATGATTATTCTAAAACAAAAGGATTAAATTCTTTTAACATTAAGGGTTTGGAAATTTAGTGCCTGAGTGTTCCTTACAGTTTGATAGGCAATGCCTGACCTTGAGAAGGGTAGGTAGTTAGGAAACACAATCTTTCCTTTAGATTGCCATAAAATATTTAACACCAGGGGCAACAACTGGGTTAGGTCATGTAAGGTCGAGAGGGATTGGAGTATGGCCAAACCTTGTGTTATAAAATAAATTAAATGTTTAACCTTAAACAAATGTTATGTTTTAAGAGTAATTTCATAGATTTTTACTTGCTCTTTGTTTTGGAAATTTTTCTTCCCCAACATGTAAGCCATCAGCTTTTTAAAAATGAATATTTTGATACTCTTTCTTCTGATGCCAAAAACTGAGGCTCTAAGGAAAACAGTAAATATTGCATAGGAGTCAGCAACATTTTGTTGGGCTACAGTTCTGTGAACAGCTCAAGTGATCCAGCGGGCAGCTGCTGCCAAGAGGCTGCCCAGTCCCTCCCTGTGACTTTCCCAGACTTTTGGTTTCATCCACGAGCCAATTCAGCTCATTCACACAACACCAAACTCCTGTGATAAAACCAGAGACCACTTGCTGGCTGCAGGGCTTACGCTGGCCTAGAGGGAAACCCAAGGAGTCTCGGAGCTGGTAAGAAGCGAGCAGTGGGAGCTACGGGGATGCGGAGGGGGACGGAGGGGATAAAACTTTCTCTTCTTGGTGGGGGACTGTCTCACTCTCTCTGGCGTAGCTGCAGTTGGGCTTTGAGCAGCCTTTTTTGGTCTGTCCTGGGGCCTTCAAATGTTTTCATTTTCAAAGTGTTTGCAAAGCGAACGGTTGCACATCCTTCAGATGGGTTGGACAAAACTCGAGCTATTACAAAATTATTTCTCTTCCTGAAATGTTGTTGGGTCTAACGTGTTTTTACAGTGCATGACTTCTATTTAAAGCATTTTCCTATCCATTTGCACACTCAAAGATAAATATTCATATGACTATAAAAGCTTTTTGGAACAGTATGGTAAATACTCATCCAACTCTGCATCAGCAAATTATTTTAATTCTACAACATATAAGTTTTATGAAATGACATTTTTAAGTTGTCATACAGTTATCATCTTTTCTTTCTTTTTCTTTCAAAAAAAAAAAGTATATTTTAAATGAGGGTCCGGAAGAGAGAGGACTAAAAAATTGAATTGTTCTGAATTGTTATCTCTTGGCCAGTTCATAGCATAAAATGTGCAGCTGTTTCAATCTGTATAATGTTCAAGAGACAACTTTACTGGTGTGCGGGTCTGCTAATATTGAGTGAATTCTGTGGACAGCACAAACAGTGGTTATCTCTGGCAATTTAGGACCAGTGGTCATCTCTGGCAATTTAGGGCTAAAGGATTTTTTTCCCCCCATTTGGATTCCAGGCAGCTTGCATTTGACTTACTTCCATAAGGATGTTTATGAACCGATGAGTTAGTGTGAAGTGGTCATCTCTGTCTCTCTTGTTCCACATGGACAAGAGACCACGTAAAAGCTGGCATAATTATGGTAGGCGTTAAAAAGCCTGGACAAGGAAGGTCCTTCTTGAATGATTTCACAGGAAGGCCCTAAATGTACTTAAACCAGGCTTTTTGTGGCTTTTCTTCCTTTTTTATTTTTTTCCAACCAGGTCAAAAGCAGGAAGCACTTGAATTCTTGTGAATTGTCCAGCTTTGGGTTCTTTATATTTCTGTTTTGGTGCAGCGAGCATTCCCAGGGAGCTGCTTGTTTTTCTGTATTTCGTAGATGATGGTGGTTAATTACTTGGCAGGGAGACTTGAAGTGCTTGGGGAGCCTGACAGCGGGCTGCTTGCCCCTGGCTTGCGGGGGAGGAAAGGCATTTGCCACCAAGCAGCCGGAGTGCCGCACAGCTGCACCGCTCCTGCTGCTGCAAGGGGAGAGCAACTGTATGTTCCTCGCCACCCGTGCTTTGTTCTTTATCAAGTTCATAATTGTATATTTCCATGTAATCTCTCAAATGACAGGGAGTAGTGCCTGGTAGCCTGTTGTGATGCTATTGTGCCGTTAATACCCTGCAGCTTGTTCCTTAATTAGGGCATATTACTTTAAATCTCAAGCCACGCACTTTTAGAGAATAGTTTTTTGATTACTTTTTTTTCTCCCTTTCCTACTGTTTGCTCCAGCCCTGTTGAGATGTGATTCAACAGAATTAATGTTATCTAGTGGCTACTTGCTTCTAGAAAGGGAATCGGGTCTTCCTTTCCCCATCGCTAAATTTGCATCTTTGCCCAAGCTCCAGTGCATCTAAGGTGAATGAATGCGTGAAGCTGGCTGCTCTTTGTCTTTTTTTCTTTTTTTTTTTTTGGCAGGGGTTACATTTCTGATGGCTTAACTTTCCCGGCCTGCATCCTGGAGCTAAATGCACGCCAGCACTGATGCACAGAAAGTGGTGGGAGTGGGCAGCCAGGAGGAGGGAGGGGAGTGGGTGGAACAACTTGTGTCCGTGACAGCTGGCTGCTGGATGGCCTTTGGGTTGTCAGATGCTGGCCGGACACACAGGCTGCCTCAGCAGTTGGATGTGGGAAGCAGTTTCCATCTATCGGGGATAATTTTATTGGCTTGTATTGAATAATTGACTTCTGTTTGGATCTTTGGCTGTTTGGCATTTTGGGGAGACTGTGTTATATACCTATATCTTTAAGTTACTTAAATCCTATCAGTGTGTATATTTATACAGCTTCTCCTCCGATCTGAAATAATAGATCAGTTACAGTTTCAGGCTTCTGTAATTAGATTATTCCCCCGCCCTCCCCCCGCCCTCACTTTGGGTTTGTGGGGTTTTTTTGGCTTGGGTTTTGTTGGGTTTTTTAGCATCCTGTTTCTAAAAATGCTTTCTCTTAGCAGTCGTTTTATCAACAAAAGTAGCTGATTTCATGTCTCAAAGCATAGGGATATTTTCTAAAATAGCTCTAAGTTGAGATGAATATGAAATAAGTGCACAGATAATTGTCCAAAGTGGAAGATTAAAATCTCAGTGACTGACTTGTTAGGGAAGTCTTCTGGAGCCATGTATACTGAGCAAAATGGTGACATCTCTAGTTAGATCAAATTTATCAATTTTTTTTTTTTGAAAGCCTGTTAGTATTTGTGTAAAAATCTACACACACACTGTTGTTTCATAATGGATTATCAGTTACAGAAGGGGAGGAGGACTTTTTGTCGTTCCCTGACTTATCACCCGCACTTGCATAGTAAGTATATGTTAATGTACTATCTTGAATCGTTCCAATGGTTTGTATGAGCTACAATCAACTGCATTGTTTCCTCAGATGATGCCAGTAGTGCAGGTACACTCCTTAATGTGAGATGTTAGACTGTCCTGCCCAGCATGGGCATGTGTTATAACCAGCATGCTGGTTATCTTATATATGATAACAGGAACAAAATAAATCATCTTAAGCCTTAACAAATAAAGCGAAAGAAACACAGAGGGCTCAGTGCCACAGCCCTTGCTCAGGCAAGTGATTCTTCTGTGATCAGTGAGTCTGCTTATACAAACGAGATGTGTTATTTATTAAATAGGAGCTCGGGGCATTTAGGAAATGATGATTGCTACCTGTGCAAAATACGCTGATGTCAATTGAAAACTCAGTGGAAAAAAATTCAGTGTTAAGTAACGTAGTAGTTGAGGGGACATTGCTCACCTCACACAGCTCTACACAGAAAACTAAAAGGAAAAAGTAGTTTGGGGAAAACTCAGGGGAGGTGCATCCTGTTCATCTTTTCTCATGCTAGGGTCCATAATCAAAATGGCTATTAATGCAGTGGAAACTCAAGAAAGCCACACAAACCTTACTGAACCCCTTCCTTTGTCAAACGCGTAGGAAGCTGTGAAGAGCTGACAGGGTTGGGTGGGGAGGAAATGACCCTTGGATACAGGACTCACCAATGTTCCCATGATCGCAACGGGGGAAGAGGTTGACATGTGTAGTCATGACGCTCTTGTGACTTTGTGAAATACTGCCATGTCTGAAGCAGTTCTTGAGCTGAAAGTTGCCATCGTGCGTTATGGCACTAGCAAAAGGCTGTGCTGACAAGGAGGGAGGAATTACCTGAAGTTACCTGGTGTAGAAATGAAACAGTAACAGCAGGGTAGCTGATTTGGTTACAGGATCAATTTATCCTGCCTTATCATGGAGTGATGAAGCTGCTGCTACTTACTGTACCCGTTTTCTTTTTCGGTGGTTTTTTTTGTGTGGTAAATGTGTGGTCTTAACTACATGAAGCCCATGGTACATGGCTTGTAGGGTCAGGAACTGTGGTCACCCTTAAGTCTTGTAGATGGGCTTAATAAAAAGAAAGAAAAAATACTGTCCAAAACTGCTGAAAGAGATATTAACATTTTATGAAAAACAAGCCATGAAAAGTCTCTACAAGTAAAAGAACACTGTTGTGTATTTTCTCCTTAGATTTTGTGCTTGATAAGACCAAAGTGAAAAGAAGGGTTTGAGGGAATGTTTTGTAATACAGGAACCAAGTATGTGAAAGAGCAATTCTTGTCCCTGTAAACGAAACTCCTCATACTTGTAGCTCTCCCTTTGATCACATGTCTTTCTGGAGACGTGGCTTGAGTTTTGCTTGTCTCTGTTCATGTAGGAAACCTCCATTATTCATTAAATAGTTGACGAATGACCATCATCAGCAAAGCTATTGTCCCAGTGTGTACTAGTGTAGGTGACTCATAAGAACCTCAGTGTAAGAGATGCTGTGTTTTTGGCAGAGGACCTCAATCATAAGCTACTACTTTCAAACCACAAGCTGCGCGTTGGCAGCCTATTCTAAATCAGTGGTTTCCAGTCAAGGGAGATGCCAGCGTGCTTCAGGCACTGAGCTGGGTAGTTCTGTCTGCCTTTTCCAATGCCTTTGCTGCCCTGTGAAGGGGGGAACAGCAGTGGCAGGTTTCTGGGGATCCTGCCAGCTGGAGCAGCTGCAAGGCCCAAAGTCCTGCTGCCTCCCCTCCCTGCGATGGGGGAAGAGGTAGGAGTAGACAACCACAGTAGCAATGGCCAGGAGTAAGGTTGTCATACGTTATCTCCCTGACTTGCAGCCTCCACAACCTGTCTTGTGAGCAGTGCTTTGTCGTTCCATCCCTGCAGTCATCAGTAACCCACCGGCTCCTCTGTCCCTAAAGTGCCTCAACATTGATTTTGCCACTGTAGCCTCCAAAAACTGGGTGGTTAGAGAGCAGTGGCACTGCCAGACTGTATATCACAGTATGAAAGCAGGGGTCCAGCAGGGAAAAGGTGTAGAAGATAGTGACTGCAGGGGGGCTTGTTCTCAGGAGGCTCAAAACTGTGCCTTTTTATTACAGTTTTAAAAAGCTGTTCACTTTCTCTTTTTCCGTTTTATTTTATACGACATTGATAGTGTATACCACTTGGACTTCTATCAAATTAACTTTGATTTTAAAGACTCCATGTGTCGAAGGTGTTTTTTGACTTGCTTTGCATTGCTTTCCCTCACGTTGCATCTCCATATTCCAGATTGTGCCCTCTCTGATGAAAAATGCACTGTAATGAGTGCATGTTACATGGAGAAACCATAATTACTTCTAAGGAAATAGTTTTATGGGCTCAGTCTGGGCAAAAGCCATTTGAAGTCCTGTACGGTGCCTTTTCTTTTATTGGAGCAGCACCAGCAGTGCATGTTATATTATTGTGCTAATGCAAAATTTAGACGAATGTTGAAAGATAATCCTATTAATTGCTGATTTATTCATTTTGCGAAGACTCACAGCAGATGCGCAGGCCTGTCTGCATGGAAATGACTATTAGATCGGAGCTAAAAGAACAAAGATCACAGCCAGACAGGAGAGCAGACTAAGGCACACCGAGTCTTCCTGCTGTAGCCAGTGTTGGCAGGACATTTGTAGGGAATGTGAAATTCACCATTAGGTCCTTTACTTTGCATGATATACAGTATACTGAGAATGAGATCAGAAGATTATTGAAGTTAAATATTTTTTTTTTTTTTTTTAGTATTTCAGTGCTTCCTTTTAAAGCTTGGACTTTATAATCTTCAAGCAGATAACCTATTTAAATATGATGGCATCTGTAGTTGGTAACTTGGCAAACTGTATCTCTTCAGTAGCAGTTACTATAAGCTCTATTTTAGTCTAAAAATGAAAGTTACTAATGGAAAGATGCATGGTTTCTTCCAACCAGAACAACTATAAAACTTGACAAAACACAGGGAAGGCAACATTGAATGCTTGAGTCTTGTGAATACCCACAAACCAAACCAATTCAGTAATGTCTCATCTTAAACCAAGCAGATATGGGTATGTATCTACTTTGAATTGGATTCCATCACTGGTGCATAACCCACCTTTGTTTATTAGAAATGAAATTATTTTGAAAGTCAAAGTTGTTTCTCCTCTTAGAATATCTCTTGTGTGTTGTGTACAGTTAAACTTGCTGAAGTTTGTTTCGGTTCTCCTTCTCTATTACTGCTTTGTGTATTGTTGCAAGTGGTTCACACACTCGGTGTTATGCATACCAGAATTTGGAAACCTCTGCTCTGTGCTACTGTGTAAGGTAGCATATCTACCAAGAAGTTAAATATTTTCTAATTTTTAGCAAGTATTGTGTAGCAAGTGTTTGGCCTGACAGTTTTAAGGTCAACATTATTTCATCTAACTTCACCATCGGATGTTGTGAGTACATTCATAGGGGTCATTGAACAAAAAGAGCAGTATCAATACACTTTTTGCTATCCACAATTTATACCTACCGTATTTACTTGAAGATTTATTTACTCTGTGTGATAAATGCCATGAAAGGGAGGGTAATATTTGTTTGGTAACCTTAGGAATGTTCCCATGCAGGGATAAATAATAGACTCATATGCTTTACATCTTCATTATTCCCAGAACATGGTCTACCTTCTTCTGTTGAACTTAAAATATTTTTTTGCCTGTGTCTGGAAAATAACTTTGCGAGAAAAAAACCCTACATTTTTGCATTTTGCTAGCGTATGTATTTGAACTAATCCTTTAATAGAACCTGATCTGCGTCCTATGCTTTGCCAAGATTCCACTCTTCAAAGATAATTCTAAACCTTCTGATATTTGCCTTTATTTTTTTGGCCAGCACCTTCTTGCAGAAAGAAAACTAATTTCTTCAGTGGGACAGCCCTCCTGACTTCAGCAAGAGCTATTTTTTCACTTTTTGACAGCACTGTGTTATCAACTGTTTGCACTATTTCAGCAGTGGCTCACCACAGTAAAGGCTGGCCTGATGTTTAACCTTTAGAGCTCATCTGCACAGAGCAGAAGCTCGGTATGCAGTTTTTGTAGTATTCTGCAGCTGCAAAGCCTTCACAACTCTAATCACCACTGTGATAGGAGAGGTGAAAAGATATCAAAACACCACTGTGTAATTAACTTGAGAGGATAGCATTTACTAGAATTTGGAGGAAGTTGGTTGTTGCTTTTTTTCCTCATGAGAAGAACTCGGACCACCAGACTTCCTACTCTCCTCCTCCATACTGCTAATTTTCAGATACTTTTGGCTTAATCCAGACAATTATTCTTAAAATGTGTTTGGGTGTGCAACAGTAGTATAAGCCTCTTGGTAACATGTCAGTTCCTCTTACAAACAGGACAAACCTGTGAAGGGTGAGTACCAAGTTACTAGAAACTTAGTTTTCAGGGCAGGTTTGGACACAATTGTGGGCAAAACACATGACCCGTTTTACTAGATTTCTTGCTTAAGCTTCAACAAATCTGTTGTTGTAACTGCCTGGGCAAGAGGCTGCTTTCTGCCCTCTAGTTTGCGCTCATGAAGCTGCTTACTCTTGTCCTGACCTTGCTACAGCTCCTGTAGTGTTTGGTGAGTGAGTGAGTGAGTTGATTTAGTTTCCTGTTGTGTCAGTGCTACTTAACGCTCTTCTGAACTGGCGAGGAGATCATATGGCTAGGTTACTGTGGCTAAACCAATGCTTTTGGTAGATAGACTATTAGCTGAACCTCGACGTGTGTCCAGGGATGAGTAGGAAGGGTGAAGCTTTGCATTGATCTTGCATGAAAAGATCTAGCAGTAGAATGTCAAGACCACAACCATTATGGCAGGTGTTCTTGGGACTTAACACACTAAGTATGCATAGCTATATAATTTTAAGAGCAGTAATTTTGAGACTTAAATTTTGCCTTCTGGAAGTCACAAGAGTGTAACCCTTTTCCCATAGACTTTGTTTACATACAGAAAAGCTGCATTTCTCTCATTCAGAATGTACAATCAAGAGTTGGGATCACAATGGCAGTAAAAATTAGACAGTGCTGGAACAGTTTAGATGCATTATGTGCTGTAAGTGGGACTGAAAATAAATATAACAGAAGACCTAACAGTGTTGAGATTGTCTTCCTGAAGTTTATGGAACTACTGATGGAGGACCTATCCAGTACTAAAAGATTAGTTTAACCTTTTATGATTATAAATAAGCCATGTCTTTTCATGTTACAGGCATTTCAAGCTGGCTGATTATGTTTGTCTAAATGTTCATGGCTCCAAATTATTTCTAATTAGAACACTCTGAGGAAACAGATAATGCATTGCCTAGCTTCAGACATTCTTGCAGATGCAAGCATGTTTGCAAGCATTCTAGCTTCTCATTTCCTTGCAGATAAGCAAAATAATTAAGTGCTTATGAAATTTACAGTGTTTATTTCTCTTTTCTCTTAGTTAGTGACTACCTCCTCTTTTCTCACATTCTTGCCTGCCTCCATTTTATTTTATTTTTTTAAATCTTTCCCCACCTTTCTCTCCTCTTCACTGTGTTTAATCATCTCCTATTATAAGGGCTGGTATTAATCATGTACTAGTGAACACAGTAATTGGCTGGTAGTATTTTGTTGCTCATTGCATTTCTAACTTCAAGTAAAATTTCTCAGTTGTTATAATGCATAGGAATAGCGGTAATATGCAAATGTTTCTTTAATCAGGTCAGAAATAATCACAATGGGAATCTACTTCAGCTCAGTAAAAGCTGCAGGTTTTTGCAGCATGTCTGACTTTTTGCATACATAATAGGATTTTAAGTTGTACTTACAGGGCAAGGACTGTATTTCTAAAAGCTAGTCTGTGTTACCGCTTACGTAAATGAACAGAATTGAGCAGCCCTACTGAAATGCGTGCTGCTGGTTGTTAAGCAAGTATTTGGTATTTCTGTAATGTGCTGGAAATTATGTGGGCTTTTGTTATAATACACTTGCATACAATACACTACTTACAAGTCTGTGGTGAAAACTCCTATATTTCTCCCACAATTTTCTTGTCTACATCACCTGGAAGGTAATATCGTTCACTGGCTAGAAACCAAGGCTTGGATTTCCAGGGATGTTAAAGGATGCTTTTTATCCAGAGAATTTGAGTAGTCAATTTTGTATAGAAGTGTGGTGTGGCTAGACTTCCATTGCCTTTTTCCATCCCAGCTTTACATGTGAAGAAAGTGGTTCATCCTGATGTGGCTATATTATTCTTCAAAACACGTGGCTTGAGGATGTGACATGATTAACAGAATTACTAGTTTGAAATATAGGTTAAATGTCTGTAGCGTGTCCATCTCTAGCAAATATGGCTTCCAGGCAGGATGAATAATTTGTGTAATGGCTTGTACAACAATATCGAATTTGAAGGCGGTCTGTTTCTCTGCATCCCCCTTGTGAAGCCAGAGCACGTCTTGGGGCTGAGTGCCTCTTGGAGCTTTTGTTTTTCTTCGGCAGTTGCAAAAGATCCTGCTACAGAGGAGCAATCTTTTCTGTTGCTTGTAGCCAGAAGCAGAAGCTGGAGCAGATGGTGACGAGGAGGGAGGAGGAGTGGCAGACCACAGAGCTGCCCTGTTCTCAGCAGCAGCTCTGCATCTGCCTCGGTTTAAGATTATCATGAGTGATAACCTTAAACAGGAGTATGTGCCTTGATAAAGTTGTGTGTGTAAAATAAGTTCCTATTCTGACTCCAGCAGTGCCTTTTTTCCTTTTAGTAAATAATAAGGTACCATTGTGATGGAGGTTTCCGGCCTCGGCCTGAACAGTTGGCAGCAGCAGTGCCCCTTACTGAGCTGCAGGTGGGGAGCTGGAGATCTTGAAGTGCATTAGCTGTCAAATCTGCAGTCAAACTAGTTTCCAGAAAGCTCTAAGACTTCACACTTTAAAGGTAATTGCACAGTTATAAGAGTGATCTGAATGTAGATACATAAATTACGTGCAGTTGCGTACCTGACTTGTGCATGGTACTAATCCTGCAGGAATTCCTCTTTCTTAAATTTGTTTCCGAATTGAGGGTCCTCCAATTGGAGTGTAAACTGCTACAGTATGATTCTGTAGGAGAGGGAAATTCAGCCTGTTGGCCCTTTGGTGGAGACAGGGAAGGCTTGTTGGTATTATCCCCTGTACCATCACTTCGGTCTGTCTAAAAGCTTTCAGTACTCCCACCTCCATAGGAGAGACAGAAATGGCACTTAAGGTACCTCCTTAGGCATTGAGGAACGGTGTGGGACAGAGCTCCCACTGCTGTAGTACAACTTTGTGTGTGCAAGGAAACAGCTGAGGAATTTCTGCCTAAGATCACAAATGTCTGAGAAGCTTCTGTACATGGTGGGCCTCATTAGATTATCCGCATCATTGTGGGAGCAGCCACCTTTATGTTCTCGGGAGATCCCTCGCTAATTGAATGACATGGAAGAGGGAAAGATGCCATGTTGCAGCCACAGGTGTCTTGCATGTGTTGTGATCTGAGTACTGGCACTTTGGTAAGGTGGGTTGTTGATCTCGCCATGGACCTCTGGAAGTCTCCATGTTTGTAGAGGCAGGTTCTTGGTGTAGGGCTACTTCAGTGTTTAAGAGGAAAAATAAGCTTCTAAGAAATAAAGCATAAATACTTGAAAATATTGTTGGAACCCACAAAACATTGAAGAATCTTTCAGCAGCGTTGAGCGATAGCTATGGCGTCTCTTTCCACTGCTGTTCTAAGAGCAGGGTTGGCTGTTGCTAGAAATGGCTTGACGTTATGGATTTTGCCATGGGAGAGGGAGATAGATTAGATCAGAGGGTCCAGATTCTGCAGACCAGTTGTTCAGAATACATCAGAGGATCACCTTATGAAACGGTTGAATGGGTTTTGGATTTGCCTTTTTTTTTTTTTTTTTTGGAAATGCACAAAAACCCCACTCATGCTTCCGTTTCTACTAATACAAGCAAGCAAAGGTAAAATGATGGCAAATAATAACAATAAATTAAACGGTCCAGACTCTACACTAATCAGTTTGTTAAAAACGATAATAATTATTGCAACACTGCAATAAATGATAAATGGGTCTTCCTCCTCTCCTTTGCTTCTCCCCATAAACATGTTGTGGATTTTTTTGATTCAGAGATGAAGGAATATTGACCTACGTGAGATACCAAGGTCCTTCATATTATTTCAATTTTTTGATTGTGTTTACAGAACCAATTATTTTCGCACCCCAAACCAAAAGTGCATGGTTTAGGCTTGCGTAATCGCGTTCTAACAAATGCTTTTATTACGACTTCCTTTTTTTTTTATTTTTTTTTTTTAATACTTACAAAAGGAGCCCTTTCCTAAAAAAAAAAGTTGCAATACATTTAGCTAATTTTTGGATACTACCTTCCATAATAAAATAAACTTTTTGAATGTATAGCATTTTGTGAACACTTTGAATATAGAAATAGAATGGCTGAACAAAAATGCTGTTTTTTGTGTAGTTCTTTTGTTGAACAAGCACATTGACAATTCAGGTAGGAAAAAGTCTGTTACAGATTTTAATCTTTCTGTAGAAGAGCTTAGGCTAGTCATGGTGGAAGTCTTTTTTTTTTTATATCCAGATCCTCCCAGTTTAAACACAATAAATTTCAGCAAAAGGAAGAGCGTGTTTTAGGATGAGACACTCTTAAACGCAGACAAGTATTCTAATTTTCTCTGTAGAGAAGTGCTAGCACTTAGTGAATGTGTATATAGTCATTCTACCTTACATTTAATCCTGTTTCTAACTCTTGGTTTTTTTGTATGTATTTGTTTTTCAGGCAGCAGCATCTGTCCAAAGTCCTTAATATTGTCTAGATCTTGTACAGCGAGTGCCGCAACCAGGCTTGTTGAGCAGAATGTACACAATGAAGCGGCTCAGGGAATAAATGGAAGTGTGCCAGTCAAACAATCCCCGCGTTCAGCTTCAAGTCCAAAGCCACAAGGTAAGTAGACTCAAACGTTTTTGTTAGGGAAGTTGTTCTTCATCTCAGATTTTAAGAGAAATAGAACACCTTGAAAGAACTGTATTTGTCAGAAAGAAAATAGTGGGGTAAAAACTTGCTACTGAACTACAAGTGTTCCGTAAATGCTTTATGAATCTGTAATTTCTGATAATATTTTGCTGAAAAAGGTTCTCGGAAGGAAAGTTGGACTTACTAATATGTTACAAGCATGTAGGTCTAGCTACGCTTTTTATCTCAAATGTCTAGTAATTCGCCGTGTGCTTACTGTCAGGCAGCAAGCGTTAAATTCATTCCCTGCCCAAGAAGTGGCTAGTAGGTAGAGATGGGAGAATGCCCTGTGTTTGTATTAAACTATTGCCAGGGGTTATTTTTCAAAAGCATTACTGTATTTGAGCTGGAAGGTTTTGATACTAGTTTTGAATGGGAGTGTTTGGCAGGCTGCCTTCAAGGTGGGGGTAGTGGGGAAAGATATTCAGCGCCTTTGGGGTTGTAGTGGAGCTTGAGAGGAGCCCTCCTGTGGGAGTATGTGGAAAGATGGGAACTTTGTGCAGTAAAAGCTGACCGATAGTGTCTGCAGAGTAGAAGTAGATTTCTCTTCTTCCTGTCCATAAATAGTGTCTTCACTTTTAGAAGTTAAATAGGTCAACCTGCATGTTGACTTTATGGATCTAAACCCCAAAGCATGTTTTTATGTGGTCTTCTCAGTAATAATGATGATTCTGCTGAGGCTGATCACAACAAGGAGGTAATATGTTCTGGAAATCTTGGATTCAAAGGGAATCTGGACTGGTGTCTTTTAGGGGTGACAAGCAATAGGAACTTCTTTCATCTCAAAAGTTAAAAAGAGTGAGTTTAGAAGACTGATACCATGATCCTGCTCAGTGAATTGGATTCTGAGACACAGTGCTGATATGACAGAAACTAGAATTACTTATAGAAAACTATATCACATCTAAATCATGTATAGAAACTAGACTCACATAGTCATCATGTAGTGGATTCACCAATCTGCGTATCAATTAATGGAAAATGCATCTGCAAAAAAAAAGAATTTTGTATCGGTCCTGAGTTCATGTTAGAGTTAAGGGGAAAGAAATTTATTGGGGTGTCAAGAAAGTTTTGTTTACTCAGAATGAGAGCAAAATAAAGCTTTTTTTGGTTATTTTTTGTTTTTATAGAACTTTTGCCAGTATTGTTCACTAAACTAAGATGGTTTTATCAGTCATATGTAAACATTACTTATCTGAGTAGTCTTTCTGCACCAGTTCCTAGGTCTGAAACACATTCCCTGAAGCTAAGTTAACAAGAGAACACGTGTTCTTCCTAAGAATAATATTTTAGAAATCTGTTGTAATGGATAAACAAAAATGGGCAATCAATAAAAAGATTTTAAGCCTTTCAAAAACAAAGCCAGCCCACTTATTAGAAAGATTAGGAGTTGGATATTATTGAACCCTATTCATTCAAGTAGTTATGCAGCTGTTGTTGCTCTTCCCTAGCCATGACTTCCGTGTTTGTCAAAATTGCTTGCTCCAAAATGTGGCATAGTCAGGAATAGCGTTGTAGTGTAAGAAATGCAGCTGTGTAGATTATATTCAATAGTACTGTTGTAAATAGTACTTTGTGCCTGCTTTGTTCATGGGCCTGTGTCTTTCTCCATTTGTTTCTATTAAATGTGTGCACCATATCAAACTTAATAGCATATTTTTTTGTCCTTTTTTTTAATTGAAGCAAAACAAAATAAAAAGAATGAGATAAGCCTTTCAGAGTCCAAATGATCCAAGCAAACTAAATTGCTCTAGTTTATTGGTTTAAATGTCATTGCTAATTGTTTTTTTTGGTTTTTTTTTTTTGGAACAGCTTTTCATGTGCAGGTACAGAAACATTTTTAGTTTATAGTAGCAGCAAGTGTTTTTCCAAATTGTTGTTCTAGTCATGCAAATACTATGCATCCTTTCATAGTGAAAGGAAACAAGATGACAGACCTGAATTGTAATGTTTGGTTGTTGATGAACTAACTGCAAAATTACCTTCATCTAACCTACCAAAATGTATATAATTAAAATGAGAGATATAAAGTTGTCTTTGAGGTTGTGTTACAAGTGAGGTACAGCTATTTTTTAGAACACTTACCTTTAATAGAGGAAATGGAGCTTTAATATAGAGGAAAAATGTCCAAAATCCTGCACTTGAACCCTGGACTCTGAACCTATTTTGTCTGCACTTGGTCTCTGAGAAGTAGTTCAAATATTTGGAAACAGATCACTCAGGGTAGCTAGATCAAGTGAATAAATTTCTGCACTGAATCCAGTATAAAATTCTTTCTTTTCATTTTCATCTTTTCCCCTGGCATTTCAAGGAGAAAACAAACTAACTGTCTGATACGCTGACAGTAAAAAAGCAATTTTTGTTCCCCAATAATTCCTTCCATCAACAATTTAGCAATTTGTATGTCAGATTTCTGTGTTGAGTACAGTTTTATTCATGAAAGTCTTGGCAAATTTGGAACAAAGCCTGAAACTGACTGAAGGCCGATGAGGGAGCTGACCAAAGAAATCAGGACTGTAGAGAAAAGCAGCCGCGGTCTGTAGCAGCTGTGAAACACCATGTTTTGCCTTTGCATCAATGCGGTGCATTCTCTGATAAAGTGGACTAATCCAGACTGCAGGGTAGTCACTGGAAACAGCAAAATATGCTACTGAGTTCCAAGGCAAATATGATGCACAAGAGATGAAGCAAACTGTTAGATAAATTGAAATTTGCCCGTACCTACAAATGTTTGGGCAGTAATCTGAATTTAGTGATAGAAGAGTGCATGTAGAGTGGCGTGTGCAAATTAACCAGCTTTTTTCTAATTTCTTCTATTCCCTGCTTTTTGAACCTGTTGCATGAGTTTTGTAATGCCCAATTACTAAATACTGGGCACTGAAACTGTTGTTTGTACCAGGCGGTATTATTGTAGGACGGAAAATATGTTGAAACATCAACACTTCTTCAAAGCAGTGAAGTGTCTTGTCAGATCAAGACTGTGCATCAGTTGCTCATTTAAATTTTTCTAATGAGTGCTTAGGAGTATTTGTGAATCTCCTGCTGAGGCTGAAGAAGCATTTTTGTTTGGGTTGGAGGTGATTTTCCAGTCCAGAAGATGGCCAGGTTTGTGGTACTACGAAATGGTACGGCCACAAAGTGTTCAACACATAGACTTCAGCAGTCAGTTTTAGTTGATGGTCTGCTGTGTAGCATCAATCCTGTCCTCCTTTCTTAGTGAATTATAGTATAGTCGGTGGTTTTAAAGGTATTCAGTAGCCTGGGCACAGAAAAGCTGAAAAACCTCTTAAAGCTCTGGAATGTAGACTGTACTTCTCTGGCAAATGAAACTTCTACAATTAAAGGTGAATTGACCTAAAGCTGAGAGCTGTTTCTAGCTAGACTTCTCTGGTCTCGGTGGTGCTTTAGGAGCCTGTAGCGATGTCTCTTTTATCAACAAAACATAAATCCCAAACATTATCTCCAGGAAGAAGATAAATGAGAGAACGAAGCACACTTCGTTATTATTGTTCTTATTTCTTAATATAATATTGGAAGATACTTGTTCTGATGTGATATAAAAATATGGAAATGTACATCCTAAAGAGGAGATGAATTTTTCTCTCCTCCTGCTGACTCTAGGTTACTAGTTGTTTTGTGCGCTTCTTGTGAGTGTAAATCTTTGGTATCTATCCAGCTGCGCTCATTCGATCTTCCTGAAGGTGATGGAGCATGCAAGGAGGTGATGAAGGATGACTCAGCCAAGAGAGATGTAGTTGCTTAACACAGGAACTTTTAACTGTGTATTTTAATTGAATAAAATTGTAGCTGCCTTTTTAATCATCAGGAATTAGACACACAGAGGGAGATTGGACACATTATACTACCCAAGAAATAAACAATCTTTGCTAATATGTTTTGGAGTCAGCA
Organism: Rissa tridactyla; assembly: GCF_028500815.1. Lineage (NCBI taxonomy): Eukaryota > Metazoa > Chordata > Aves > Charadriiformes > Laridae > Rissa > Rissa tridactyla. The sequence continues at coordinate 154,052,031 of NC_071466.1, forward strand.
AAGGTAGTTGCACCTTTTGAGCCATTTGTAGCATTATGTATGTATACTATGCATATGTACAAAGTTGAATGCACAACTGGGCACTGCAGCTTAAATCTTGATGAGGTATTTTGGCTAGCGTTATACAGTAGCAGCTACCTGAGTATACTGAGGGTTTTTCCTTGGGCAGAATGTCCATATCTCCTAATAAGCTCAAAATTCTACAGTATAGAGACAAGAGTATTTATAGACTCAAAGAGAGCTCTGTATTATGCAGGGTATTACAATGAGTCAGTCTTTTCTCTTTTTTTTCTTTTTTTTTCTTTCTTTAAGATCTTTCTGTGTGCACATTGAAAAATAATCTGATTAAAACAAAACACTTCAAAAGTACATTGAGGGGAGAATTAATGGAATTTGTTTTCCTTAATCCCTGTTAACAAGGCTGACCTTACAGGAAGGATTGCAGTTTTTTTCACGCTACTGATTCTTTTTTTTTTATTGATCTTGCGACTGTCCTTTTGCTGTTGCTCTATTCCTAAAACTTACAATAGCTGCAGCAGCAGCTGATTAGGGGAGATGCTGTCTGTTAGATGGTAATAGGGAGTAAAGAAGAAAATATCTTGCATGATTGAATTGGCGTGGCTCTTTGGTTTGTGGTTCTCCTCTGAAGACATTTACAGGTATTTCCAATATACTGGGATTGTGCAGTTTGACCGGAGGTTCTTCGTGCTTGCCTTACTGAAATGCTGCTAAGCTAGGGTTTTTTTTTTTTCAGTAATAGCCGCAAAAGTGTGCGACACCTCCACAGAATGTCCTAGAATTTTATTTTTGTCCCAGTGGATCCAGTATAAAAATAGCTTCCAACTAATTCCTCCTGCTTTATCAGTAGACGTTAATTCCCTCAAGTTTAGTAGCTTTAATATATCCTTGTGAGGACATTAACGTTTTATGAGATGTACAAAAGAATTGATGTATGAGTCCCTTAAATAAGAGAATTCACAGGACCTATCCATAATGGCTATACAAAATCTGTTGCAAGAGCAAGAAGTCTTCCTACAAACTAGTGTGGTGCTGGGCATTAAATCCATCCAGTGTCCCTTTTCCTTCCATCTCTTCCCCGAGGCAATGGCGGTGCCCACACTCAATTATGTGTCCTGCTTTTTCCCAGCCCGCTTGTCTCGCCTTTTTCAGCTGTCCCACCGCCTTTGTCAGCGCAGCAAGCTATTCAGCGCTTGGACAATTATCTGATGCTCGTTGGCCTAGTTCTGCCAGACCTTCTCCAAACTCCCTGAGAAGAGGGAATATAGGGAGAGCTGCTCCACCGCACTGCAGCTGCAGCTGAGCAAATGTATGCAGCTTCTCAGGAGAGGCTTCAGTTACTACAGATACTCAGGCAGTTACACAATTTAATATTCTGCTTGTTTCAGGATTGCATTGTAACTGTTTGAAAATTCCAGAATTAAAACACTTTCTGCACTGCATCCCTCCCCAAACTTGCTTTTTCGCTTGTCTTAATAACATAAAGCTTGAAAGGAACAAAGATAAATATATACACAGTAAAAGCATCTGATCTACAGTAATTTCTTCTCCACATTCATTTCTTTAATTTTGGACTGCAGCTATCACTACCATCCCTCCTAAGTGCAATTAGGTTATTGGAAGCACAGGTAAATATTACGTTCTATACATTTAATGTAAGGTAGAGATGGAAAGTCATCCTAAATCAAGTGTTCTTTCAAGTTTGTCATAATCTGTGATAGTATATTTGCAAGAATTTTTTCAGCAATGCTTTCAAATGTCAGTTGATAGGATTTAAGCTAATTCCCGCGGTGCACAGGTTTTGCAGGGTAAGTCAGTAAGCTAGTCTAGAGTCAGTGATGCGAGGAACAGGGCTTTTTCACGTCCATCCATAGCGCATTCGATACTAGTGCTTATTTTTTCTACCATGAGAGTTGCACGTGATTCCTTATGCCAGTTCCTGTCCTCATTCCCTTCGTGTTTGCTCCCTGGCAGGTCTGTGTAGTTCCAGGAGGACCAGTGCCCGTGGCACACTGGAGCATGGTGCCTGTGGAGCAGTGGCCGAGCCCCTGGAGCCACCGGATCCACTGGCAGGGCATTGCCTACTCCTGCCAATTTATGCCTGCCTTTTATTAGAGGGCAGATATAGTCTTTATTTTTGACTTTTGTATCAAATGCTTTTGCTTCCCCCCACGATATGTTTTGGGAGTGTTTGTGGGAATGAACAGAGTTGTGTTCTTTGGGGAATTAAGGACCTTTTGCTTAAGTCTCGCCTTTTAATGGAGCCAGAGGTGCATAGCTTTGATAATGGAACAGATTCGGGCCCTGTCGGAAATGCTTTTGCTGCTCACAAACACTGTACAGTAGTCGCTTAAAGAGAAAAATGTTAATTTAAAGATCTCCAGCACTTCTGACTTTAGTTGCTCTATATGTCACCTCGTCTGCTGCATTAAACAATGGCTGATCATTAGCAACCTAATTAGAAGGAATGGGGAAAAAGCAAGAAGAGTAAAACATTTTCAGGGGGCCAGGTTTACCGTAGTATAAATAGATAAAGGTTCAGTGAGTAAAGGAAGCTCAAAGCTGAAGGCAAATACTTTTTCTAATGACTATTATTATTGAAGTCACAAGGGAGAAGGTAAGGAATGAGAGCACCAGCATTTTGGGGTAGCAATTTAAGTCTTTCTCTTGAGCACTACAGCACAGCTAGATCCTCCAATTATGCTTAATTCTTTTTTACGACAAAAGCTGGCTTTATGGAGGCCACATAGGTGTTTACTACAGCACACTGTAAAAAGCATACAAACAAGAACCCCCCCTAATTTTCTAGATTGTTAAAGTAGCACGTGATTCAGCTTTTATTCAAGAAATATAACGCAGTATGTAAAAGATTGTATGAAGTCCCTGTATTAATAACGCAACTTTAAGTAAAGCCAAGAGCATCTCTTCTTCATTACTATAGTAAGTTCTTATGAAAAAATCTCATACATGTTCTGTCAGTTCAAAGAAAGAGTTCATGAGTGATTGGTTGTTATTGTTGTTGTTATTTGCAGTGCCTCCAAAGCCAATTCATCTGCAGAAGGTGTCACCTGTTACATACCAAATCCCTAGGCATAAAGCTTTATCAGATCAGAAACCAAGAATGGAGGAAGAGACACCCACCCCTGCTTCTAGTGTCGCAAAGGAAAAGTCCAGTAAAGTGTCTGATCTCATCAGTCGTTTTGAGGGAGGCAGGTATGTAATAGAATTTGAATTGGTTTGTAATTCTGTTGTGTGTGGATTGTTGGAACTTGAACCTGTGAGGAAGAACGTCGGTACCACGGTAGTGCTCAAACCCAACCCTGCCAGAGGAGTTGATGGCAAAACTGCACGTTTTGAAATGGTGCAAACCAATTGTATATTTGGCCTGTACGAGGTGTGCTTTTTCATAAGGTGCTTGTGTTAACTTTTCTTTAAAAAAAAAAAAAAAAGAAACCAACAAATTTGTAGCACTTTTAAAACATCCTGAAAAATGTCAGCAATTTGAAATCAATGCTGATCTTAGAGTGAAACATCGGAGCTAATCTTAAATTCTTTTGTTCTTGCAGAAAAAAAATATATTTATTTTTATAAGCAAATAAAAAAACCTGCAAACCTGATTTTCCTTTTATACTGTCTTAACCTCTTCAGATCATTCACGTGAAGAGGGTGAACTATACAAGTTATTTCTATTGACATGGCATACAGAGCAAATAGTTTAGAAAGTGTAGTACCTGGTGATTTGGGTGGAATAGCTTGGTGTTCTTGAGTTTTGATGCTGCCTTTTACAGGAAACATTTGGAACTCTGAGAAACGTAAGCCACAGTGAACTCTGCTTTCACAGAATAGTGTTTCTTGTGTGTCTTTAATTAGATGTACGTGACAAGCATTATAAGCTCTGAAACAGAAGTTCTGAATATATCTGCTCTGTATAAAGAGAGGGACCTTCCAAAAAGCCCATGACAGAGAAACAGTTCAAGAAACAATCCAGGGACAGTTGAGCGTTGCAAGTTTTGGACATGGCTTTCTTGTGTTTCCTCGGGATACTGATGTTCTGAAGGGATGCCCCCTACGGGAATGAATGAATGCATGATGTACAACAGAGCATGTCCTTCTGAGGAGCCAGAGTATTAAGACTTTCATGGAAAGAATTCCCTCTCAAGACAGGGGAAACTTAATCCTTTATACAGAAGCAGCTGAGCACTGCAAAAGTACGTTTGTCTAGTGGAATAGAAATAATTTCAGACTTTCATCTGCAAGAAATTTCTGTCATTAGGTGGAGACTTAATTGCATTGCTGTCGTGACAGCTGCTGAAGGATGGGGAAAAAGAAATTACTGTAGCACTGGTGGTCCTGTGAATTCTTCTAGCTCAGGTGTCCAGTCCTGTTATCACTTTGTTCCCCAGTCTTCCTCCAAAGCATCATTCAAGTCTTTTAAAAAAGTGTAGTATCCTTAGAAAAACAATTTTATCCTTTCTGAAAGGAAACTCTTCAGGTTCATTGTGCCCAACACCAATGAGCCCTAATTTCTTCCACCTATACATGCCTACTGTCTTGTACATAAACTCTTTCGATATTATGCAATTAAAGGAAACTATAAAGAGAACAACAAAAACTTTCTTATTTTGTAGACTATTAAGAATTGAGATGATTTATTTTGGGAACTAGGGGAAGCTGAGTTGCTTTTTGGCTAACATAATTCATTAAGTACACCCAATAATATCTGTCCAGTGATTAAATTATCCTTAACTGTATGATCTCTGCTTATGAGAAACTTTCATAATTAGCATGTGAGTTCTGGAATATCCTGCTGTGGCTGTGGAAGCAACTCCTGTTTTTCAAATGAGCTCAATGTGTCTTCCGTGAAGGTGAACTTCACTTGTAATTATTGGTCTTCAAATGACTGGGTAGCATGTTCATGAACTGCAAACTGTGATTGTCAATTATGATAACATATTTTCATTAACCTGTACAGCCCACAAACATGTAGGCATGGCAAAAAGTTAATTAAATCTCTTTGCTGTGTGCATGCAGTTGAAAAATGTAAATTAATTCTATCTTGTAGTTCAGTTTATATTTTAAAAAAGGCATAATCTTTACACAAATAAAAGAAAACTGATTTAAATTTTTTTGTTATATGATGGGAGAAGATGAAACTATTGTGAGATATTTTTTGAGCTCTGTGTACAAAAGTGCAGAATATTTTTACAATATTTGTAAACTGTCCTTTAAATAAGGAGCAAACATATAGTTTATAAGCAGTCTTCATCTTTCCAGAAGATTAATGGTCCATACTAGGAACGATGTCTTAGAGGACAGTCATGGTATCATTTTGCAGGTTGAATATGGCTTGTTGAATATACTTCAGACAAAAATGTATAGGTTTTATTTTGGTTCCAATGATTTTTATTTTTTTTTAAATATGATGAAGCCAAGCGCTTTTACAGAGTAGGCTAACATTTATATTAGCCTAAAATTCAAAATCTCAAAAATAAAACAGAGGAAGAGACAGTGAAAGGTGTGAACAAGGGATAACATATGTTTAAAGCGGAGATAAAATATGAAGGGGAAAAAACCTTCAGCAAAGATGCAGCATGACCAAAGGACGTGCTAAAATAAGGAAACTGGGGGAAGAAATGGGATAAGAATTTAAAGCTCCTCCTGCAATATGCTGAACCAAGGAAAGGGATGCTAAATATTCTTGGATGTTTTTCATGCATTTTGTGTAATTAAAGGGCAATTAGGGTACAGGCTGCGTGTTAGTTTAAGCATTGGACTGGGACTTGGGAAACCATGAGTCTTTCTCCATTTCTGCCAATAATCTTCTGGGACACTCTGGGCAAGTTGCTTCATGTATCAGTGCCTCAGTTCCCTTATCTGTTACCGTAGCTGATTGTGCTGCCTTCCATTTTACAAATGAGATTCAAGAGAGATGAGGATGTAATGAATCAATCTGGATGGCACCCCGGGTTTCCAGTAACAGATGCATGTTTATGTGTGTTTCAATGGAATAATGCAGTTCAAGTCTCCATGGCCTGAACTCCCTAATATTAATACAGGAAAAAATGGTTTTGAAGGAACTGGTTATGTGGTACAACTTTCCTACTCCCCATACCAGGGATTTTCTATAACACCATGTTTTAAGTTTTCTCTCATCTATGTTTTGTTTGTTTGGTGTTTTTAGCCCGTTAAATCCTAGTGATTTGAAGAAAGATTCCTCTGTTCTCCACATTTCTAAATCTCAAGGAAGATATGGGTCAACACCATCACCTCAGCCAAAACTCCCCTCCCAACACCCACTACAAAAACAGGGAAACAGTAATACCGACAAAACTCAGGTTGCACAGCTACACACAGCCAACGGAGTAGTAGCACAAGACCAGACGGAAGATGAGGACAGGGGATTACCTGATTGTGGCTCCACTACGTCCACCCCGGTTCCAGATAATGCCATCAACAGCAGCTTGATAAACGGCGAAAGAGAAAGTACTTCCAGAGAGTCACTGGAAAGTGTGACAGCTTGTGAAGGACAGATGCTTAACAGCTGCTACAGGACTCCAAGCAGTGATACACTGCTCCCATCTGAAAATGAAACTCTAGCAATTAATACTAACGTGAAGGAAGAACCACCCGAGGAAATCAGTAAGCAAGATCTACCTGTAGAAATGAAGGTAAAAAAAGAAGTTGTTTCTTTCTTGCTATATTACTACTTTGTGTATTTTCTCTAGAATTTTATTTATGAAGATAAGCTTCGTAGAGCAGGTCAGAAAGTTGGAGATCTTTGCTATTTTTCCTCTGAAACTGAAAATGTGTTATCATTTCCTCTACTGTAAAAAAGGTTATTTAAAAAAATGAAATCAGCAAGAGAGGTAAAAGTTTGACTATCCAGTGGCAATTCAGTAACCTGCTTCTGAAACAAGCAAGAGAAGAAAAAAATTTTAAAAAAATAAAAATTGCTTTGGCAAATTTTGTTTGGAATTGGTAATTCTATACTGTTAGCCTGGAAAATGACACAAATTCTAGTGCAGGGGGTGTGCCACCAAAAGGATACTGATGTTTCAAATGTATTCTCATACTTCAGAAGAAAAAGAAAACAAAAAAGGACAAAAAGTTTTGTTCTTATCTTTCCTTTTCCTTTTATCTTCCCCCATTAGGTATCTGAGAGTTTAAAAAAAAAAAAAGTGAAACTGAAATACATGTACATTTTTATCACTGTGCCTCAGCTGTGCCAGACTCCAAGGGACATGTGTTAGTGGTGTATATGAAATAAAATTCCATGTGTAGTAAACTGCAGCGACAGGGCTTCAGGCAGAACTGTTGTGTGAATCCTTAACTTGGATGTAGTTGTCAAGTCAAGACTGGAAAGGCAGCGGCAGTCTGGTAGCTATCAGATGGATGCAAGGTTCAGAGTATACTAAATATATGCCTTGTTAGCAAGAAGAACTTATATCATGTTGAGTTTGAGCTTCCTCGTAAGGAATGTTTTAAATAATTAAGGGAAATAAGCGGGTGGAAGAAAACCTGTCTTGTGAAATTAATTGCTGAAAAATTGTTCATATTTCGGCTTCTAAAAGTTTGATTGTACAGTTTGCCTTCTCGTACTGAAGCACTGGTGGCCAGTGACTGCTATTAGCGGTTCTGGTCCAGCCGTGCAAGGTGTGAGCCACGGCAGAGGGGGCTGGGCTGGACCCTCCCAGGCTTCCCCTTCAGCACAGAGCCAAACAGCTGGGCGCTGACAAAGCCCTTCGCTGCTTGTCGAAGGGATGCTTGTCACCTGCATCACTTAACTACAGACCTCTCCAAGCCCTCGAGTTCAGTTAGCTACTATGGGGCCTGTGTTGTGTGTATACATCTGAGAGTAAATTCTGTATGTGGGAAAGGTGGGTCTCAAATTCTCCTGTGTTACAAGATCAAATATCCTAGATAATGACAAGAAGGTGCTGGGATGTGGGGGTTTTCTTGTTTGTTTTGGGGGTTGTTTTTGCCAGTGATGAATGAACGTTATGATTCCCATCTAAAGATAAGCCTGGTCACGGTCCAAGGCACCTTTAACCTACCACACCTCTCATTATGGTTCTGTCTCCTGTTCGGTAGTGCCTGTTTCCCCTCTCTGTGCCAATAAAGTGCTGAATGTTCTGTGGGCAACGACGTTAAGCTTGAATCCAAGTCACACAGTAAGGTGCTGGCAGCATTTTCAGGAAAAAGCACAAATGGGAGGCAGTCCTGTTATAAAGTCCAGGAAGGAACCGGGCAAATGCTAATGGCAGCAATCTCATCAAAATCAGTCTTTGAGCTGCTGGGTGACCCGCGTGTGTGAACTGTTCGATATTGAGCAAGAATCAAACTGTGAGGTGTAATGTGACTGTTACTAGGTGTATTGTTTGCTAGTGCTAGAAGGGTTAAAAAAACCCAAACAAACTAAAACAAGGCCATGCAAGATGACTCTTAAGTCAGCATCAGTGGAGAACTGAATCTGTAAAACTGAACAGGGTGACAGCAGCGCTTCCTGAGATACCAGCTCCCTTGCGATACAAGGACGTTCCCTGTAGTCTAGTGAGATTAAGAAGCGTGTTGACCGCGGACTGGTCTAAGGGCCACACGTTACAAAATCAAACACGGATTTAGTTTGCATTAATGCAGCCTGTAGCTCAAAATCAGCCCTGTGGAGGTTAAGTAGCTGCTGCTGTGCTCTCTTGAAACAGGGGGGAGGGTGCTGAGGAATGGGAGAAGTCTGGTAGAGCTTTAAGCTGGTTTTGCATCCAAGCAAGCATTGGGAAGAAGCAAAAACATTTAGACAGACTGTGATTTTGCTAAGCACCCACTTAGTCAGTAAAGAAATCTTAAAACTGGGATGCAGTCCAGTTGAAGTTGCAGCGCACTGACTAACAGCCCTCTTCTGCCCTTTTTAATTAAGCAAGTCTAGGTACAGCTGAGTAAAAGCAATAGGAGCAGATGCATGTGAGTCACAGACTAACTTTAAATTCTGCATCTGATATATATATTTTGATACTGATGCGAAGTACCTTCTTTGTCTCCCTCACACCATATTTCCTAATTCAGGGAAGAGAAGAAAGTGGTGCTATTGCATTGTAAATGCATAGATGTACAGCAGAAATGAACTGAGTCCACCACTGGAAAGGGTGAATTAAATTGGGGAATGGTGCAAAGCCAGAGAAAAAAAATTGCTTTTTAAACTTAGAAAAGAAAGCTTATTTTGAAATAATGTTGCTTTTACAATATTAGGGGTTTTTTTTGTTCCTCATCGCTGTAGATCTGACTAAAGTCAGATTCTTGCAGGTTCTGGTAAAGCTTCAACAAAACTTAGTAAATTTTGCAGTGTTCTGAAACATTTTCCTCAATGACCAGAGTAGAGTATACTTCATTTCTCTTATTTACTGTATTAGTTTGAAAGTCACAAACCACAGATATCACAAGCAAAAGAGACAATTTAAAGTGAAAAGTTTCCTGCCTTGCAGCCGAAGCACCTTCTGTCATAAGATTTGGTTTTCCTAAAACACGGAGGCTGAATGGTACAAGAACATCCCAATCAATTAACTTCCTGAATAACATCTTGTGAGAAATCTGCTGTGAGAGCTAACTGAAGACAAGAAGACAAATGCTTCAGTATTTGTTGTGAGACTGGTAGGAAATAGGGATATAGACTGCATGCATGCCACAGATGGAGAAGAATCCATTGCACATCTTTATTAAAGTCCTTACTTAATGTCTCCTTTTAATGGTGGTGTTGGGGGCTCTGGTGTTTCAGGTGCAAAACGTGCTGGAGATCATACATTTCTAAATATAAGGTGAAGTTTTGTTTTAAATAGGGTGAAACTTCCTTGCGAAGTTAACTTTCTGCCAAGAAATGTTTACTGATGCAACCTTGAGGAAGAGAGGTTCCACCAGCAGCTTCTTGGTTCTACAATTTTATGTTCATCTTTAGCAACAGTAAACATGATGAAAGCTGTGTCTTCAGCACCCAATATAAACGCGTAAATCCTCTTGAGAAGAATCGCATCTTTAGGGATACCGGGATCTTTTCCGCTTTTCACAAAGCGTTTTAACTATGGGCGCAAGAAACTCACACATTGTTTGTGCAATGAAACGTTGCATAGTGTTAGTATGCCTGAAGGTGACAGTAGCATTCAGGATTTTCATTGCAGGTCTTGCAAAATTTAGCGCAGTCCTTGATTTCAGAAACTGAGGACTCAAGTGATTAAAGGGTATCTTAAATTCTCATGGAAATTCATATTTATATTCCCATTACTTCGGGAAGAAAGCTTTGGATGATGAAGCAGCTATGACATGAATGGGCTTAGAAAAGGAAGCCCCGCTCTGTTACAAACAAGCATTACAAACAAACACCACACAGATTGCATGGTATTTGTTCATATTCTACATCTCTTACCCTATTTGTGTTGCTTAATATATTTACTGCAAAGCCCTTGGGGCACAGTCCACCCCTAAATAGGATTGAATCACTACGGTCCTGTTGGTAGGTATAATTTTCATGATTGGGGATGGCTCCGGTTTGGTTTGGGTAATAAATTATGGCTATATTGTGATTTAGTTTAATCTAAAGTCTGCTTTAAATTGGTGTAATTTCTGCAAGTTTAGGACAATGGGAAACAATGTTAGGAAATATGAACACAGATGGAAGAGTTCATACCCTCAGCAGCATTTTTCATACCTCATCTTAACTTCAGAGTTCAAGAACAATTTAGGTAAAAATTACTTAATTTCTTAAGCATCCATAGTGATGTAATGATTCTAAGGGTGTGCTACTTTGTACTAAAGAATACATAACTAAGCTCAGGTGAAATATTTACTGTAAGCATCCTATATAGAGATAGAAGTTTGCAGTCCTGCTTGATAAACTTTGCCAAATTTTTGGATAGAATGGAACGTATGGTCTGGTCAAGATTATTGATTTTTAAATACCTCAGCTAATAAATGATTCAACCAAAAAAAAAAAAAAATCTGGTTTGGGTCAGTAGAGATGGTGGTAACGACTGACCTAAGTATTTTCATATCTTGTCTTTTTTTTAAGCAATCGATTTGTTTCTTGTTTATATACCCATGTTTAGCATATGAACTATTTAATGGAGAGAAATAAAAAGTTACAATATTTGGAATAGTTAGGCACCTTGTCAAATTTTATATGCTTGTAGCTTAAAGGTATGAAACTAAAAACTGTCTAAAATTGGAGTTTTCAAAGGTTACTTTGTGTAAGGCAATTAGAACCGAGAATTCATTTCAGCTGCAGCCGTAGAATGAATAGTATTTTTTTTATTCAACATTCGCCTTTTATTTGGAAAAGAGTAGAGGTTCATTCTTTTAAATTGCTTAAGAGCTTAAAAAAGCTGCCTAAACATTTTTAATGTGGTTGCATTTTGCTTTGAAGCAGACATCAGGAACATAATGTTACCTCACACTTCTGATATTCTCATCATCAATGGAAATCCTGCACCTCTAATGGGAACATTCTCTATGTATCACAGTAACCATTCCTGATTGGCTCTATATGTTGATTTTCCATGTGTTACGAATTGTCACAGAAGTTTGAAAAGTTCCCTGAAATCATTGAGAAGTTGTGGTTAAAGCAATAGAGTATGTGTCCAGGTATACCTTGTAGTAAATTTTTGTCTTGGTATTTTTCATTAACGGCAAGGAACCAATATAAATACTTGTGTACTAAAAGCATAAAGGAATCATAGGAGGGTAATATAAAACTTTCCCAGAAAAAAAGTATCCATATCTTTAATTTCTGTTATCTTACTGTCGTACTTGTGAAAAGAGATGTGTGTGTTTATGCCGTGAAAATGAAGCTTAACTTGTAATTTAAAAGAGAATTAAAATTTCCTTTTACTGTTAATGATTAGATTTGATACAGTAGTTCTCTACAGCTTTGATACAGTGGTTCTTTAGGGAAGCATTGAAGTTCTCAGACGTTGAATGCTAACTTCATGTTTTCCATGGTTTTTAAAGTTTTTTCTTTTAAGAATTTTCATTATCTCTGTGAGTTTTTGAAAGGCTGTTTTGTTGAACAGCTGTAGTAACGAATGGCTCTGTGTCATTCTTACTGTCAAAAAACATTATTCAGGGTTTATTTCCAAATTATGTTGTAGGAGTTGATTCCTGATAATTGAAATAGCCAAATTCCCGCCTGCAGAAGCCAAGCCCCGTCTTGGGGTCTGCCTGCCCTGCGCCTGTAGCTTGTCTGCCGCTGCCTGCCTGCTTCAAGGAGGAGTGGGCGGGCGGGCAGCTGGAGGTAAAGTTGCCGTGCAGCATGGTGTGGCCGTGGCAGAGCTGGGATGGCTGCGAATGAATTCCCTGAAAGCAGAAAATAAATATGTATACACAGATACACCAGCTGCAGCACTGACTTCATGCAATGGTGAGTCTTGCCACCAAATGTGCCTCGCCGTGTAGCATGGTGCTGCTAGGAGCCAGGTGTCCACCCATGCATCTGGTCCCAGTTCAGCCCATGTGCTCAGGACAAGCGGCTGCCACTTCCATCCAGAAAAACTCCTTGGGAGACAGATGCCGTGACTAGCGAAATAGCCTGTGACCTGTTGTTTGCAACAGGAAGGAAGCCGGAGTGACCTTGTGTAAACCAGGTGTTTTTCTTTGGATGGGATACTAGCTAAGACGCTGCAGTGGGAGAATGAGTAGTGATGAGGATGGAGCAAGAAGTAGAAAACACAGCTGGGGGTTCATGTAACATGTGGGGAAATATTGAGATGGGGAGGTGGGAAACTGAGGCCTTCCCTAGAAGAAAACTAGCAATACAGTTTTGTGTTATTCTTGCACTGTTCTAACCCTGTAGGTGGGTGTTTTTCTGCTGGAATAAGAACGTGCCATTGTGATTAGAAGATAACTGATGTGCGGTGTGTATATTTTTCCCACGTAGAAGATTCCCGAGTCAGGTAGTGTCGTTGGTGTAGAAAGGAGACTGAGGTTCAAGAATTAGGAAGATGTGTAAGGTTGGTACTGAGAGGATGGGGAAAGCCAGGGTCAGAGTATAGTGGGAGAATAAGAGGGGTTTGCCCTGACTCAGGACTGAGGATTAAATGCTTTTTCTGAATTGTTCCTTTTGTGTGATATTTTCGAGTTCGCTATGCGTGACTTTACTTGAACTAAGTAAGAGAGGGACATCTTCTGAAAAGTGCGGATTGGTTTTATAGCAGTGCTTTGGGGAGAAAGTGGGGTTTTGGGGAGAGAAAAAGCAAGAAATAAAATTGCTGAGGAACCAGTAGCCTCCATGGTTTTGTGCCTGAAGTCCACATGTGAGATTCCTTGTAAATGGCTGCACTAAACGGCATGCTGCAGCAGTAATAGCTAATCCTCCAGCTCCCTGCAATGTCTCTTGACAGCATTTAAAATGCTGTTCTGTAGGTTACTGTGGTTGCTATGCTGATTTAAACAGATTTAATGAACAGCTTTGAAGTCACTATTGAAAGCCTGTATTTAGAGAGGAGGCTTGCCGTGTAGCAGTGTGACTGTTAACACTGCAGATTAGAAACGAAACGTGTTCAAATTTGGAATACTGAATACTGAAAAGGGAAAAAAGAGCCACTGAAATCCTTTAAGCAAAAAGACGGTACTTTAGCATTCAGCATTCTGCAAACCATCTTTATAAATGTACTTGCAAATGTTTATTGTACTGTTGTGGAAAGCAGTGTGCTTGAAATCAGAAATAACTCTTTCAGGCTCTCCTTTTTTATTTATTTTTTTTTTTATGAAGGCTTTCTATTGTTTGTCTAGAAAATTACCACTTTCCCATAAGCGCTGTGACAAGACTGCCATTTACTTGGGCAAGACTAGGATATTGTTAGATATGAACGCTTTTCAGCGCTAGCACTAAATCTGGGAGAAAAATCTTGTAATGGAAGTGTCATTTTGTTGAATCTGACACTTATGAGCATGAGGCATTTCCCTAATGTTTTAGTATTTCAGAAGGCTGTGCTTTCATTGTTTGCTTTGAAGTAACTTCTCATAGCAACTCATAATTTTATATTCTAATGTATTTAGTTTAATATTGACATTTGAATGAATGTGTTAAGTTTCCATTCAGCAGAAGAATCAAGATTATGTATTACGGAATGAAAAACTTTAAAGTGAAAACTTCCCTTAAAATGCAAAAGTGACTTCCATAAAGGAGTCCTCTAATTGCAGGCAACAATTAATCAGCGATGAGTGTGTTGATGAACATAAAACGTTTTGTACGGTATTTTTCAATAATTCTGTTGTGCAAAGAACAGGCAGTTCAGATAACTCTTGAAGCGGGGGCGAACACCAACTAATCCCATCTGTTCCTTCTTACTCTGCAAATCAGTTCTTCCAGCTCCGAAAGGTCAGTTGTACTCGATTACCAGGATGTGAGCTGATCTGTTAAGTAGGGAGTTGGTGCTCTGGCAGAGATCACTGTACAAACGGAGAAATACTAAATGTTTTAGGCTTTGAGTTTTACTCAGCAGTTTGATTTTTATCCTCCTCTAACTTTTGTATTTGTTGATTAAACTGCTGGAAAGTTTGTATTTTTCAAAATGGGGTGTCTATAACTAAATGCGAAGCTTAGATTTCAGTTGCTTTTGGGACTGTAAGGTAATCACATGTTTTTTCAACTTTTTTTTTTTAGTATTAAATTATGTTTCCTCCAGTATCCTAAGATCTCTTCTTATTTTCCTCCAGGAGACAGATGAACAGAAACGTCACAAAATTGCCAGTGAACTTCTGCAAACAGAAAAAGCCTACGTTAGCCGACTTGACCTCCTAGATGGGGTACATTTTTCTTGAATTGGTTTTTATTGTCTTGCCTTGAATTCACTTGAATGGCTATGCATAAGTGTGTATATAAGTTACATAAGAAGTGGTATGTTTTTTACATTTTGCTGACTTTTCCAGTCGGTCGTTTGCTCTTGCCACATAATTTTGCCTATGTTTCGATTTTTAAGAATGCTACATTTTTAAAAGTATTAGAATTTTGTGGGTATTAATGCAATAAATTCCATGTGTGATGTGACTGTAAGCAATAGTAGTACAAACCTCATCCTAGTAGCCCTTCCAACAAAGGGGAGGGATAATCTTATGCTCACTCATTTCTTGGCTTCTGGTGATGTGGACGAGGAGGGTATCAGTTTATGATACTGAAATTGCCTGCCCACTAGAAAATTACTAAATCTTTCAAATTTGAGCCACCTGAAAAGCATTTTTCTTTAGTGCCAGAGAGCCTAGGAATATGCCCATTCTAAACTGTTATGCCCTATTTTCCTGCTATACGTTTGGACTAAGACCTATTGAAGCGAACAGAAATGACTCTTGCAAGGAAAGGGTTCAATTCTGTAGAATCAAACTGATATTTCTAAAATGTGGAAGTCTGTAGCTCTTGAGTATTTTCCTTTTTAAACCTCGTTCACTTTCTCACATAACACCTATGCCCATTTTACCTGGATACCTATAGCTATGCATTGCTTTACTCCATGTTTAAATTTCTCAGGTCTAATGCATAAGTCTTGTAAAAACAGTTGATGAAAAGTAGTAAGTCTCAACTGATACAATAATTGTTCAGGCTGATGGGGATCTAAATAATTGTCCCCATGAAAGTGGATTTACATAGCAAACCCATATTGGGATGGATGTGTGTTGGATTTTAAAAGACAAAGTAGTGCAGAAAAAAGAGCTTTGATTTAGGGAAGTTTAAATATAAAAAGGGAAAATGTTTACTTCATAAGTTTTTCTGATGGGTAATGTACAATTATTTTCCTTGATGCGATCATAAGTGCATTACTTCTATGCCTGTTTTCCAAATATTAACTGGACAGAGTTCTGAAAATGAGTTTCAAGCACAGCTGCTCAACTGCTGCTAATGAGAGGAAAGCAGAAGACTGGGAAGGGACTGTTAGGTTTGTAAAATCGCTACAGAATTATGTAACCTTTATAGTCTTCAAAGTAACTTGTCAAAATTAACTACTGTCCTCTTGGAGATGCAGCAAAATGAGCATGTTTTGAAGTACATACGAAAGCGTATGGCTTTTTTTCTTTTAAGACACTTTTGCTGTCTCAGTTGGGATTAACAAAGTTTCTGTCTTCAGACTCTTTTCCCAAGCCCTTACCCAAACTTCTGAAGCCCTTTTTAGGCAGATGCAATCCGTTCAAGCATGGGAGAGGGAGGTAGAGGAACCATAGCTCCCCGTGAGCACTGTTTTCTGTGATGTGCACGTATCTCTAGCCATTTTGTGGCTGCATCTAGTCAGGTAGAGCCCACTGATAGGGAAAGAATACATATTTTCTTAAAGAGACTATAGTAGTGTCCAATTAGAACTGGGGCACTTTTGTGCTTTAAATAGTATGTGGCAACCTTTCATAGCCTGCCAGCTACTTTGATTTCAAAAGGATAAGGGGATACAGCATGCAAGGAGAGTGGTTGGGCTAATGGTGATCAGACATCATGCTAATTGAAAAGAAAGCAAGAGTGGAAAATACGACTGGAAGACTGGGAAAGCTGAGATGATCTAGCTGTTAAAACAGACAGGATGCCTGGAGTCGATCCAAAATGGCACAACTTCAGTTTGGCTTCCCTTATGTCTGCTCTGCCTGCAGCGTTTTCCTGGCTTACTAGAAAAAAATGGGGCGTAAGGGGAGGAGAAGCTTTTAACTTCTAGTGAGGGAAAGAAAGACAATAAATGAGTCTGTCGTTACCTGTCCATATTATTGAAACATTAATCTTGCCTCAGTTGCAGAAGAAGGGGTGGGTAGATCTTCATCCACCAATTAAAGATAATAGGCTGATAAGTTTGGGGTTCTTTTTCTGTATTGCAGGTTTTCTATTCCAGACTCCTTGAGGAAGCCAATAGAGGTTCATTTCCGGCTGAAGTGATTAACAAGATCTTTTCTAATATTTCATCAATAAATGCCTTCCACAGTAAATTCTTACTTCCAGAACTTGAGAAAAGAATGCAAGAATGGTAAGAGGCGATTCACTGATTAATATACCACTAAAACTGTATCTGTAGAAACTCTGTCACAGGGTTGAGGTAGGGAAGGTGCCTTCATAATTAAATGCTCCAGGCCCAGGAAGTACTGTGGGTAGGAGAACATCTGCTGTTCCACTCTTCATCAGGATCTGACTCAGTAGAGGACTTGCGTCGTTTGCTCAAAATAAAGGACATGTATCTTGCTGAAGCTAATGAAATTACTCATGATTAAATGCCTCGCTGAATTAGGGGTTCAGACTGAAATTAGGTGCTACCTGGTGAATTCATTGCACAGAATACAAAATTGAGATAACTAACATATATGTGTGTTGTGCTACCCTTGTAGCACAGTAACCTTTGTCTTTATTGCTTTCTGTAATAAGGTGGGATACGTTTTTCTATTTCTGTGTTATGGTTTTCTGTTTGAAATAAAAATGCATGTCAGGTGTATTTTGGGGCCATTTTCCCCCAACTTTTCTTGACCTCTGCAGCAAGCAAGAATAGCTGAGGTGTAAATATGCTCTGTAATGATCGTGTGAAGATGTTGTAGTATCTTTATCCTGCATGGTCTATGGAATTCTGGAGTTATTAAAATATAGCCATGTATTTTTGGTCTCTTTAATATAATTGTCCAAAAAAAAAAAAAGTCCCAAACCATTGCTGCTTCCCTACCTTATTTGGGAAAAGGGATCACCTCATTAAAAAAAAAAAAAAAAAAAAAACCACACAAAAATTACAAATACTGTTTCATCCAGTAGTTTCACCCAGTTGTTTCACCTCGGCACCTCTTTGGCTCCTGTATTCCATGTTATCTAGGGTTTATTCTGAGGAACTCAAGTGTTTGTCTATATATCATGTCCAGTTACACTTTCATAGAACTCCTTAATTGTCAAAAAATCACAGTAAAAAATTGAGAAATAATGTATTTTTCTGACATACATGAAAATCTCAGATCACTCGGTGGTGCTTTACACAACAGCCATATGTCTCCTGACTCTGTACGATGATTCCGCTTTAAAATTATAATTCTTTAAAATGGAGTAGTTAACATGCACAAACATATGGTAGCCCTGTATAGTCGGTCTGTAATGCAAGAAAGTAAGTAAAATGTAAGCATCGGGAAATACAGGAAAGCTTACACTTTAACTTATGTTCCTTGCAGAATGACCGTCTAAGGTAAACCTTCCCTTTTCTTCTAATCAATTGAAAAAAACCTGATAGGAAATACAAATGCCTGGATTAAAACAGAGTGCATATTCATGAGGAGCGTAGTTTAACTTACTGTGATGGTGTTTAAAAAGCAGCTTGCACTACATCATGACAGTGCTGTATATATTTGAGACGAAATTTGTGACAGACTCTTAAAACGTTGCTCTAGACACTTTATAGAGCACAGAAGATGGGTTGCACTACCTTATGCATTTCCAAAATGCTAAATCACTCACTCATATTGCATGTATAATTATATAGCTTCAAAGGTTGAAAAGTGTTTCGCACATGACTTTTGACTATTAGTGCAAAACTAATAAATTGCATTGTAAGGATATTATTTTTCCCACATTGCTTGGAAATGGCCTCCGTGCTCAGACAGCCTGTTTAATGTCCTTCAAACTTTATGTTTTGGGGAGGAGTTAGAAGAAAGTTGCAGTTGAAGAGAACAGTTTCTCATCATTGCTGAAAGAAAAATCTGGGATAATTTTCTCTCCCCATCACCAGTCTCTGAAACAACAGCTTGTGCCAGATAGAGTTCATTTTCCTCAGTAGTTCCCTTAATTGGACAGCGAAAATACTTAA
This sequence comes from Rissa tridactyla, assembly GCF_028500815.1. Classification (NCBI taxonomy): domain Eukaryota; kingdom Metazoa; phylum Chordata; class Aves; order Charadriiformes; family Laridae; genus Rissa; species Rissa tridactyla. Next base: position 154,070,816 of record NC_071466.1, read on the forward strand.
ATGTGTTCTGTTGGTAGGTTTATACACTACTTCTATTATTCTTTAGCTTTCAATAAAAATAGCTGGATAAAAATTTCTGACACTTTCCCTGAGTTATGGTTTGTTTTGAAAACTTAAGGTAAAAATATATTTTTTTTTTTTTTAAATTGGGAAAACAGATCAGAAATAGATTCTCCTTAGAAGAAAGGGCAGTGTGAACGTAAGCTTATAAAGTGGAAATGAAATTGTCTGGTAGCTGCATTTTGAATGAGTTGAGCAACAGCTGGAGCTGAATATCTCTTTTACAACATATGGCTTGAAGACACTGGCAACAGCCTTGTTGCAATATATTTCCCATGAAAAGAGCATAACAGTGATCCCACATCAAATATAATAGCCATCTATCTCTGTCTTTTGTACCCAAGGATGACCAATAGCAGATACTGGGGGAAGAATTTAAGAACAGCGTGTGATAGCCTCGGGAGTGTGTGTGTGTGGAGAAATTATTTCACTCTTTCAACGCAAAGTGTTGGAATCTGTGGCAATTACAGAGTTGACCTACTCATACGATTTGTTTTGCTTTGAAACTGCAACTTTCCGTTTTGTTGGATGCCTGTTAGTTTGAGTATTGGAAGAGAAAGCAATTGCTCCGTAGTCACTTTTACTGTGCTGTGATTTTACAGACCTTTGCTTGGCTTTCTTGCAGCCATGACAGTTTTAAAGGAGATGCTACAAATCATGATTAGTAAGTCAGCTATTTCACGTTTGAGTTTTTAGAATGCAAATGTGAATACCCTTGTGGTCTGATAGCACAGAAGCATGAGGTGTTTCTGTACCTACTTTACAATGTGAAGTCCTATTTCTTGACCCATATAACGATGCTGTCAGAGTTGTCTGGCGGTACTGCAGTGCTGATTTAGGTTCCATGGTAATAGTTCTCTTTCTGATCTGTGTATCCAAGAGAACAATAACTGTCCTAGAACGTGATGGCATTTAGTAGAATTTAATATTTTGGCTCATGGTGTGTAGTGTTTGAATATGAGATGAACTAGTCCATCAAGGGAGGGTGCTGCTCTCAGAAGCTGCAACTTCTCTGTCCTTCCTCTTCTTCCAGAACTCTTTATGTGATGTGTACCTTGTCCTTCTTACCTGAAATGATGATGAATTCGTGTTTTTACAGCCTCGTAGTCTTTGGACGTATAGGAGCCTTGCATGAAAAGTAGTTATGAAATTTGTGAATCTTCAGAGAGAGTGAAATTGCAGTCCTCTGTGTAAATGAGCTGCTGTAGGTATCCAAGGAGCCGGCACAGCAAACTGTTCCTACTTCTCGGTTTATAAGAGTTTTAATATTTTCTTTTAATGTCTGTCTAGTATAGTTGTGAAGCAGTTAAGTAGAAATATTCTTTTTTTGTGCCAGTTTCTTTAGATACAAAGGATTGCCATAGTCTTTTATGCTTTAAGGGTTTTTTTAATTGCAAAATTTTATAATTACTTATCTGTTAAATTTATCAGGAAACTTTAATGCCTGTGGGGCTTTTCCTGGTGACCTTTAGAAATGTATTCACATTTTCTTCAGTTCTCTTGGAATCAGCATGATGTGTGTTTTATTTTCAGTTAAAAAATATGCTGCATTGCAGTAAAACAACCACCCGGGGAAATAACATTCGGTGAATCAAAGGAGAGGGGGTTTTGTTTTAAATTGCTAGCTTGCCTTTGAAAGTGCGCGTGTCTGCTTGTGTGTAGCGTGCTTGAACAAATACATGGAGCTAATTAAGGGTGGAGAGCCTCGGTGATTTCAGAGACCAACTTCCCACCCTATCTTGTCCCCTTCTCCTGTTGCCAGGCCCAGCAGCAGCTCAGAGCTCTGCCAGGTCTTACACAGGTGCCTTCTGCCCCCCGGAGGCAGCTGGAGCTGGACCAGCCTTTGCTGGTCCTGGCAATATTCACTGTTCAAATAACTTTTCCCTTCTGCACAGCTTTTCTCTTGGAGAAATGGCGTGCTGGCGTAGGCTGCTGAAGTACTTGCAATAGATTGCTTCACTTTAGACCGCTGCCACAACACTGATTTCAGACTTTCAAAAATCCAGAGATAAAGAGTTTCTGAGTCTGTCCTTCAAAATGAAATGAAATGCGAAATGTGTTTTCTGTTCTAGTTCTCGGAGATGCATGTGTGCCATTCCGCTTTCTTTGCGGTGCGTCGAGAGTGCGGCTTCTCTCTGCTTCTCCATCAGCTTCTTTGCTGTTCTGGTTTATTTGAAAATGCTGTCAGTAATTGGGAAAGATGTAGGAAAGTTCTCACAGAAGACTGGAATCCAAGGGATTCTCTCTACCTCAGAGGTTTTCTTAGAAAAATAAGGATTTTTAAAAGTTGTAAATAAATGTATTTATATAAGGCACAGAAGGGAAGCTGTACAGTAGGGATTTTATCCTCAAACAAAATCACATGTTAGATATTTAGAGGGTAAAGTATGGTAAAAAGAAGGTAGTTTTAAGGAAAGGAACTGTAAATAAGATAAACGAGGCCACGTTTTGTAAATGAAACCTTTCAAGTTTTTCCTTACAGCTAGCTTTTCTTTCTTTAGTGCTCTGCATGACCTATAATGCTTATATGTCATTAAAGAAGATGCAAACACTCCTTCTATGTTAATTCTGGTCGGTTTTAATGGTTATGTCGGAACTCAGTATGAGGTGATCCCCAACAGAAGGTTTCTCTGTTAAACACTTGAAACTGTTTTGTGACCTTGTGTGACTTTTTTTCTTTCCTGTTTGCTCTGAGATTCCGCCCTCTTACTTTGCAGGACTACCACCCCCAGAATTGGAGATATTCTGCAAAAGTTAGCTCCTTTCCTCAAGATGTATGGAGAGTATGTGAAGAATTTTGATAACGCAATGGAATTGGTGAAAACGTGGACTGAACGGTCACCTCAATTCAAATTCATTATTCAAGACATTCAGGTAACGGGGAGAAAGATGTAGATCTCTGAGTAATACAAGCATATGTAAAAATATGTAGGTTTGTGGGTGAAAAAAGGATTAAAGAGAAAAATTAAATACCAAATCCGTTAGAATTAAGGGTTGTTGCTTTTGTCTGCTTCACACCACATTCTGTTTCTTCTTCTTCCCTCATATGTGCGCAAATGTACACATTTCCTGTATATTTCCACACAAATCCTGACTTTCCGCTGCAAAATACCAAAGTATAAAGGTTGAAACCTGAGGAGACTAAAAATATATTACATTTTGTTGTAGATACTAGAAGTAAATACTGTTTTAGGATGAAGTGACCTATCAGTGGAACTATAGATCCTTGCACTGAATCCATAAGTATTGTGTTGGTTCGCACCAGTGCTGTTATGCAGAGCGCTAGACTTTGGAAGTCAATATGTAATCCTAAATGCTGAGCCACAAAAGGTAAAGAAAGCTTCACAGTTAAGCAGTGCATCAGTCTTTTCAAAAGTGCATTTTGTGCCTTTTAGTGCTCCCTGTAGGTTTCTCTGTGAATTGGCAGGTACGTGTCTTCCAACTGCAGACTGAGCAGCTAGAAATAGGACAAGGTGGTTCTACTTAAATTTTACTGCTCTATAGGGTCTTGTGATTCTAAGCCAAGGAAGACAGTTATGTGTATTTTAATGTAATCTTTTAATTGCATCTAAGATTATGGAAAAGAGTATACATCTTAAAACACTGCTAAGGGGCTTTATATTATAAATGAAACTGAAAGAAAGCATTCCCTACTCAGATAAATAAAATATCCCTTTGTAGCCCATTTAAGTGACTTTTTCTAACATGTGGTCACAAACTGTTCTTATTAATTCAGTAGTAATTCTCTTGTCTGAGGTATTACAAACCTAATTTAAAATACACTGGAGTTTGGGAGATTTTTTGGTAGGACTTTTATTTATGAATTGGATACTTACTGCTGAATACTTAGGGAAGTTTTTAAAATTATTTTTAGGAAAGAATTTCTAATTATTTGATTTGGTAAAGTAGTTCTTTCTTGCAGAAGGTCTATCATGCACGTTTCAAAATACATTATTTATGTTTCATCAAACATATCTTTTATTTTACAATATCGTAATAACATTTTTGCCTGGTACATTGAAATATGTTTACAATTTTTTAGAAGGAAAAAGTGTGTGGAAATTTGACATTGCAACATCACATGCTAGAACCAGTACAACGCATTCCACGCTACGAGATGCTTCTAAAGGACTACCTAAGGAAATTGCCTCAGGATTCCTTAGACTGGAAAGATGCTGAAAGTAAATATCTTCTAGTCATTGAAATAGCTGAAATAAGATAGTTGTAAGAGGATACTGTAAATAAAAGATCTTTCAGGAAAAACAAAGTGAAGAAGTAAAGTTCCTCTGAAAAGAATAATAGAATGTCTTCAGTGGAGTTGTAGGATTCTTTGGAAAGAAAAAATCTGTTTGAATAGTAGATGAAGTTAATATAACAACTCTAAAGCCTTTAGTATTCTGCTCCTGGAGCACATAAGTTTTACTTTAGTTTTGGAGTAGTGCACAGGTTTTGATTTGTTTGCTTTGTGAATGATCAGGAGTTGTGGTGGTTTTTCTTTGGGTTTTTTTTGGTTGTTGTTGTTGGGGTTTTTTTTGTTTGTTTTTGTCAGCATTTTGGTTTGCTTTATGCACATTTGGAATGTAGGTCTCTTATTTGCAAAAAAAAAAAAAGTGGAGTTAGACTCATTATTGTATTTCTAAGCTCCTGTAGTGAAAAAGAACAGCCCATTTTTAAACTTTCCTCTCTGTATTTACACAAGAACAGTTCAAGATATTTCCACGGATTGTTCAAAATTACTCGCCAGATAATTTTTCAAAATGCTTCATTTTTTCAATATAATATATAAATATGTAAAAATGCAGCTTTTGGGTTTTACTTTTTTCTTTTTCTTCTGTCTAGAATCCCTGGAAATTATATCCACTGCAGCAAGTCACTCCAATAGCGCAATAAGAAAAATGGTAAATGATCCTCATTTTCCTGTTCTTTTTTTAATATATTGAGTATTTGGTGAAGCTAGGAGTGTGAATTGAAAATCTTCCCTAAAATGGCAAAAATGGATTTCCTGGGTCCAAGTGTACTTAATCTATTTATGCAGCTCCTGGGAATGACAGACAAAATTTGGCACTGTACCTAATTCTCTCTAATGGAAAATGGGATGGACTGGGCTCAAATAGCTGACACTACCCTGGCCTCTTAACCTTGTTCCATCTGTTTCTGATAGCGGAAAAATAATGTTTGTAAGGAGTTAGTTACATATTGGGCTGGCATGATAGGTGCTTAATTAAGTATGTGAGATATTTTGGACAACAAATAAGGCTGTACGTATAACTGCATTTTGAAAATTACCTTGGAGATAACATTTCTAAAAGTACTTGTTACTGTATAAACTAAGTTAATCAGTCTGTATGGCTGAGCATATGTACTGGGTATAATATATATGTTTTGCAAAGCTAACATTCTCCAGACTTACCCAAGCTCCCATCATTTCACTTAAACATGCTTAAAGATCTGTGGTTTTAATTAATAAGTTTTATTGCTGTATTTTCACTGTGAAGGAGAATCTAAAGAAATTGTTAGAGATATATGAGATGCTGGGAGAAGAGGAAGACATTGTGAACCCTTCAAATGAACTGATAAAAGAAGGACAGATCCTTAAACTCGCTGCTCGCAATACATCTGCTCAAGAACGGTATCTTTTCCTAGTAAGTGTGGTGGCCTTGTGTTTGCAGGAGTGGCTGTGCACCTTTCTAGACTTGACCTACCAAAGAGAGGGGAGAATCCTCTTCTAGTTGATGTCAGTGCCTTTCCACTAGTGATACTAAAGCGTAAGAAAACACCATTTAGAACAGAATACGTAGCTTTAAATAAATGGAATCAATGTCCAACAACTCTGTTTTAAATAAGTGGCTGCTGATTATAAATGCAGGTCCTGGAGCATGAGTACTTTGACATTCTTATGAAACTGAAATGCTAAAGCTTAGGGTTTTAGTCCTGATCGATTGTGTGTGTTGGGGTCCCAGTAAGTCTCACGGTCCTGTGGGAGCTTGTTAATGGTGGCAGGTCATCCTCTTGTCAGGTGCCTGTGTCCTGTCTCGGAACTAACAAACTATAGCCACGCTCCCTTACAGCTTCCTTGGAAAAGGTTTGATGTAGTTCATGGCCCCCCATTCATTAAAAATTGCTAGTACATTTTTGCTTATGGGCCTCTGGCATTGCATGTCTTCTGGTTAATAAAGATAAGTAACAGGTTTTTGAGGCACAACTCCTGCTAATCTGTGCTTCAAACAAAAGGAGAAATCATTGAATAGTAAGACCTCAAATGGGGCTAGACAGCTGATGAAAATGATGTGCACTTCGTGTGAGAAGGGACAAGTTCAAATGTGCTGTATCTGTGATACAGACTTGGCAATAGGCTCGACAGGATTTCTATGAAATAGGATTTAACTGAAGTGAGTTTCTCTTTTAAATAATTAATTTTGAGAAAAAAGTGCGGGGAAAAAATGTGAGAAAATTAAACACTATAGATCTGATTTAGAAATTGTGCTTCTAGGCTGGAGCTTTAGATATTTAAACGTTATTTAAAGTTCTAATCTTTAATAAAGGAATATATCTTTGTCCTGCTCGTGTATTATTTTTCCTGTGATATTGAGGGTTTCAGTGAATAAAAACTGTAAGAAATGTTCTTCTGTCTTGCAGAAAAGACAAATAATGTCCTCAAATAATATTAGTTAGAGCTTCTACAAAACCGAGTGGGTTTGGTACAGGGTAAATATAATTATTTATATTTATATTATCTATCTTCAGTGTATTCACTGAAGAAAAGAGTTCTTCTTCTGCAGTTTAGAGTAGGTTTTGCAGAATTGGGGCATAAGAATGGGTTTTTCTAACAATATCCAGTCTGAGTGTATTTGATGATAAATGCTATGAAGGCTGCTGCACATACAGAGCAATTATTCTTATATCCACTGAAGCTGTCCTTTAATCTTATCCCTAAACAAGTAAGAAAAATAAGTTGTCTTGCATTAGAGCTTTGGTCTTCTCGTATATCAACTAATCTGCTTTCTCACCCACTAAGTCTAACTTTGCAATATTGTTCAGCTCTCAGTAGAAACTGTGGCTGTATCTGTGTTTTTGTTAATGCAAAGCCACGTGTTTATTTTTTTCCCCAGTTTAACAATATGTTGCTCTACTGCGTCCCCAAATTCAGCCTGGTTGGATCAAAGTTCTCAGTTCGAACCAGAGTCGGCATAGATGGTATGAAGATTATAGAAACTCACAACGAAGAATATCCGCACACTTTTCAAGTGTCTGGAAAAGAGCGAACACTGGAGTTGCAGGCCAGGTAAGCGGTCTTTTTATCTAGCTTTTGGACGATTAAGTATATACACACAAAAGAGTGGACTAATGGATTTGGAGAAAGATGCAGTGGGCTTCGTCTTAATATCAGTGTTTTAGAATAGCCTAGGCTGCCAAAAATAATAAACTGTCAGTCCAAGAATCTCTTGGAGTAGAAGATGTATCCACAATGTATAGTGTATTGCCTTACTTTCCAGAAATACCTAAGATAGCTGTGAATGGGCTGGCTGGAAAACTGAAAGCAGTGTACCTAGCTGCTGCAAAGGCAATCTGTCCAAATGAAGTGTTTTGGGACGCTGAGCATTGTTAACTATGGGCAATGCTGGTGCCCTCCAGTACCTGAGCCACCTTGGCACAAATGAGTCTGTTCACCTCAGGGCATGTCCACACAACAAAACTCTCCAACCCTGGTGGGTTTACGTCCACAGAACATAGTTTTCTACAGTGGTAGATGGGCACCTGCTTGCCTCCATTCCTCAGGCCTGTTTCCAGTCTATTTGTTTTCCTCCGGTCCCAGGTATCAACCTCACCCTGACCCTGGAAGGCAAGTTCTCCTTTTAATTCTTGGGTCCTTTTCCTCCAATTGCACTCTTCTGACTGGTACTTTTGTGCTTTCCTTTATTAGTCCTTGTATCCTCCTCTTGCTGGGTTACCTTCTCATTGCTGCTTTTTGCATTGCCTAAACTAAACCTTCCCTGTCTAGACTGCCCCACTACAGACAAAGTCGCGTGCTCCACCTCTCCTTTTGGACCTGTTTAAAGATCCTATTCTTAGCAGTCAGGTTTCATTGCAGAGAGGCGAGGATTAAATAAGCAGGAGGATGTCTTTGGTGGATACAGTTCTGTGTTGACTCCATGTATTTGGGGACAAACCATAGCTTGCTAGCAAATGAGCTTGCAAGCTACTTTCCTTTATGTTAAATAAAAAAAAAAAAAGAGTTACAGCAGTGAATACAAAAAGATAACAGCATATAGAAATTTATCTACACTATTGTTTAATTTGAAATTAAATATATACTTTGAAAAATGACAGGAAAGAGCTTTCCACTAAGGTCTGCAAGACTTCTGGGGCACATTTTTGACTATCAGTTACATCTACTATAAATTGCTGTATGATTTCTTGCTAAGTATTTGGCAAGTTGTTATGCCATATACCCATTTCAGTAGTGAAAGATGGCATCTGGCTGTATCATTTGTAAAGTATGCTTTAGTTGGAAGAAAAATGATACAAGAAAGTAAGTTTATTTTGTTAACTTTCCTGTATTACCAATAATTGCAAGTTTGTTGCGTTAGTTTATTTTAGGTGTGAGAAGAACATGTTTTTATGTTTTGTTTTGTTTTATGAACATTTTTAGAATGCATTCAGTCTGTACAAAATTGTGAAGGAATAAGTACCAAATGAGATCTTACTCAGTTATATTACAACAATTTCGATTAATGCATGGGTATTGTGTGTACTCTACACCTTAATGTCCTTAATTCATGAGCTTGTATTAACAGTGTTGTAATGTTTAGTTTACCCTTGAGGTTTTCTTTACTAGGAGGCTTCTATTTATTTTTCAGAATACTATTTGAGTGTGTTTTCAATCACTGTTTTCAAACAGCTGGTAGATTATTTTTTTAGAGGTTGCTGGTGTGGCATGACATTTAATAGCTCAGCTTTTGCTTTTTAATGTAAGAAGGTAGGGGGAATTGTTTTGGCTGTTCACACAGGTTTCTCCTGCCTTGTATGTAGATGATACGTGGGAAGGAGAAACACTTGTTTAGGATTCTGCTTGCCTAAAAGTTTTACTAATATTGCAAAACAACATGTGAGGAGCCATTTCTATTGGGATGCTGTAAAAGCTCTCTTTCACATCCTTCGGAGCAATGCATAGAAAAATAAAATTTTGCATGGCTGATAGTGCATGGCTACACAAGGGTTTTTTTCCATATCATTATCCAAGGAGGAGGCCACTTTTGAAGAGCCAGATATACTGTGGTTTCTGACATAAAGTTTGCAGATAAACTGTTCGTTACTGACACTAGCCAGTAGTTTCTAATAGTACTATTACTTGTGGTATACGATGCTTTTCCCAAAGATTTGAGTGTCAAAGTCCTGCTGATATATTTTAAGGGCAAAGCTGTTGTACAAGATCAGAGTTGAATATGATTCCTCTCTCATCTCTGTCTAGTCTGTATATCTCATCTGTGCTTACTTTTAAGTCATCTGTATCTGCTGTAATACATAAAAGGGAAATTTCTGCTGTTTTGTTTATAATATGAAAACACATTTTCCCTTCTGTTTAATTGGATACTCTTCTTGTCACCGTAGACAAGTTTAACCAGCAACAACAAAAAAGCGTTAAGGAAATTACTTTTGTTGGGGAAGGAGGAAGATTTAAGAGATACACAGAAAAAATGTGTGCTATGTTAATGTATGTGAACTTAGTAGTGCATGAAATGAGAGAAGGAAAACCCACCTACACCTGTCCTCAAAAAAAAAAAAAAAGAAAGAAAAAAGAAAAACGTCTAACAATGCAAATACAACCACCACTTTTAAACACATTTACATTTGTCTTTCAACTTGAAATCACTGCTGAGGGGTTGCAAACTTGTGAAACCTGAAGTTATGCTTTTGTTTTCTGTTTTGCTTTGTTTTTCTTTTAAGTTGGACAGTTGACAATTAGTGTTGTTTAAATTTAAATTCATGAGAGTTACTTCAGAAGCTTGGCTTTTGCAAGAAGTTGTTGATAGTAACATAATGTTTCCTGATCTAGTTTTGGACTAATGTGTCAAATATTTCTTTTAGTTCTGAACAAGATAAGGAAGAATGGATAAAGGTAAATTCATCTACATTCTTTATTTTCTAAATACTTTTTCACTGAAGCAATCAAAAAAGTTATATCCATGTTTTCTGGCTGTAGCTTCCCTCTGCTAATCAATAACTGGTCAGAATGCAGAGAGTCTGTTTTAAATGTAAGATGTTTAAGGAATTTCTCCACTGTTTCCTTAGGCGCTTCAGAATACTATAGAAGCTTTTCAGCAGAGAAATGAAACTTTCAGAAACGCTATTGCTAAAGAATATGAAGATGCGCCTGTTGAGGTTTCTGTAAGTTGCTGTTATTCCTTTGTAACCTCCTTAGTAGCCATTTTGTTCTTCAATAACGGGAAAAAGTTTGGCAGAAACTTTGTTTTCAAGCTCATCATTCTTATAGCAGAGGAATTACAAAGTAGTCATCTTGATGGTAATTGTTTTTCTTCATAATGCCAAATCTTATAAACAAGCCTCTTTTTTTTTCTTGAAGTACATGACAGAGTACCCTTTCAGTGATGCATAATGATTTTTGACTGCGTTCTTTGTTATTTCTTGTCTAGATTTCAAAATGCATCTTGAGCTGTGTTTTGCCATTTCCTTTCCAGAGGAAGCGAATAATTATTTTCTCTATTTAAAGTACTGCACAACTTTTTATACTGCCTTTTTTTATTCTCCCATCCTCCTTCTGTCCCCCCTTCAGAACGCTGAGCTTGGGAAGAGAGCACCCAGGTGGATACGAGACAACGAAGTAACCATGTGCATGAAATGCAAGGAACCCTTCAATGCACTGACAAGGAGAAGGCACCACTGCCGAGCGTGTGGACATGTAAGTGCAAACCCCTCGCTGCTGTAGCTGGTGAGCAGGCTTGGCAACGGGTCTAAGCACCTACTTGACTGCTGATGGCTGCTTGTTACGCTGCAGAGTTTGTTGCTGTGCTTGTGGCTGAAAGGAGAGGCTGTGTGTAGCATACCACAAAGGATCCTCTGTCTGCTTTAGCTGGCATGGTAAATTTGGAAGTAATTTGGAGCAGTGGAAGATGCGTGTTTGTGTAAAATGTCCCAAGCCCCTGGCCATGCTATACTGTTACTTCTGAGTGGCCTCCACTGATCTCAACAGTTGAAAGACCATATTAAACTGGCATAAGCCAACATTATCCCTGGCAGCACTGGCTGCCTCCTCTTCCCATTCCGCTGCCTCCTCTCCCCTCTTCACTAGAAGGTCACAAAGCCCTGCAGTTTTTCATTGGGTTAAGGTGGAGCTGTTCCCAGCTGGGTTCGGTGTGTAACTGTGTGGACATGTGCGAAGCCTTCCAGTACCTAAAGGGGGCCTACAGGAAAGATGGCGAGGGACTCTTTATCAGGAAGTGGAGCGATAGGATGAGGGGTAATGATTTTAAACTGAAAGAGGGGAGATTTAGATTAGATATCAGGAAGAAATTATTTACTGTGAGGCACTGGAACAGGTTGCCCAGGGAAGTTGTGGATGCCTCATCCCTGGAAGTGTTCAAGGCCAGACTGGATGGGGCTTTAAGCAACCTGGTCTAGTGGGAGGTGTCCCTGCCCATGGCAGGGGGGTTGGAACTAGATGATCCTTAAGGTCCCTTCCAACCTGAACCATTCTATGAAGCATCAGGGAAGGAGAGAAGGTTAGGACAGGGAGAGAGTATTGCTACTTTCCATTATGATGGTACAGTACCGTATGCCACTCTAACGCAACCATGAAGTAGTGGTATGACTTGAGAGTTTTCAGAAGTTAACAAAAGAAGAGCAAACATACTTTCTGTGCTTTTTTTGTGCGCGTGCAATACAGCAGCTATGTCTTTCTCCAGCAGGTGGTAGTGCAAGCTCAGGTTTAATATTTATCTTACAGGTTATCTTGTATGATTTCTTTCTAATGTTTTTATGTGGTTTGAAGGCTTACTGCATTCACAACGCTGCTTCTGTGCTTTGCAGAATACTAGATGCTTTTTCAGAAGCTGTGAATTATTGATTATACAGTCATCATCTGGGTTTTTTTCCAAAGCATTCTGTCTTAAAACTCCTCCATTAATCTTAAGATCACACCCTTCCTTTTTTTTCTCTGCTTTTGTTTAGACTCCTAGCTACTTCCCTCTACTGTAGTTCTATCACACCTCCTTCCACTTGAATTTTAAAACATTTTTCATGGGAATTAATTATGGTCCGTGATAGTTTCTTTCCTGCAGTGACTAATACTTAACTAGTATTCTCTAGAGATACTAGTTGAAGGTAGTGATCTAGATTAGTAATGCAGAGCCTGGTCCACAGTAAAATTTTGTTCAGTCGTTTGAGTGGTTCAAATCCACTTGTCTACCTGTCTTTCTTGAAATAACTACACTCACACTTTCTATGCAGGGCATTTCTTTCCCCTGAAATAACATTTCTGTAGAAAAATATTTCTAATGAAAGAACTTCTCTCAGATCTTCTTGCATTTCAGTTTTCTCTATATATTTTGTGAAAAGACAAAAGAAAGTCTGACATTAGCTTATGTATTCTGTGTACTCATTAACAGATTCTGAAACTGTAAATTTAATATTTCTTAGGTTAAAAAAGTAACCATTTCTGATTTTGTTAATTTTTTTAATCATTTAAAGTGCATCTCGGTTGTACATTTCTGAGTCTATGTAGAAAACAAAATGATAAGTGTAACTTTTCAGGTTAGCATCTCAAGAAACTGGAAGATTTTTATGCTGCAGCACAGTTTGTGCTATATTCCAATTTTATTCCTAACTTTAACCTATAGATATAATTGAAAGCCTAGAGTGATTTTATACAATGTATAAAGTTCCCACCAGGTAAATAGTACAAAGCACTTCTAGTTAAGAAGCAGTGGCACAAATTTGGAAAAATCATTATTTTCAATTAAGTTACTGTTGAGTAATATCATAAAGCAATTATCTTCTATGTAATTAAACAAAATATTCCTAATTAGATATAACATTAATTTGAAATTAAAATCTGTTTCCATAAATTTTTATAAATACTTAAATTTTATGTTTTCTTATGTTTTTTGTTTCTAAGGTGGTTTGCTGGAAATGTTCTGATTATAAGGCACATCTCGAATATGATGGCAATAAATTGAACAAAGTCTGTAAGGACTGCTATCACGTTATAATTGGTTGTACAGACAGTGAAGAAAAGAAGAAGAAAGGCATCTTGGAGGTACGTCACTTAAAAATACTATATGCGCATAGTTGCAAACAGTGTTTGGCTCATCAGTAGGTGAAAAATGGTAGTATTCTTGCAGGGCTGTCTTCTGTTTGAGAAATAAAAAGTATGTGGACTAAATTCATCCCATCCAATAGATTTTGGTTTTCACCATTCATCTTTTACAGTACTGCTTTGTTTCTTACAACCCTTTTTAAAGGGGGAACTAGGAACCTTAGCTTGTTTGCTTCTTTCCAGTTACATCAGCTAATGTGACAAAACATTACCTTTCCTTATAAATGTTCAGTTTTCTTCTTCTCCACTTAAGCTGTCGTAGCAACAAAACCCACTTATTACTACAATGGTTCTTGAAAACATATACCCAAACTGAAAGAACTGGGGATGGAGGAGAGGGGAATGGGGGAGAATTTTGCTATCCAGAGTCTGAATAGTTAGATACTGTTTTGATCAGCGTATACAATGTACCTTTAAGTCATCGAGTTGCTCGCAGATTTTGACATCTAGAAGTTCAAGGTCTCAATCAGACAACAAGGACTTACGCTTTTTTTATGATCATGGGAAGAATTAGGCATCTTACAGTTGCAATTAACCTTTGCATTTCTTAAATCCGTCATTATAGGCCCTTTTAAAATACCTAATGTATGTTAGAGAAATATCATCTGAACTTTGTCAAGACATATATTTGTTGTCAGATGTAGTACAGAAGGATTGACCCTCGAGCTAAATACCAACAGAAAAAGAAGGCAAAAATAAGATACAGATTGTAATTCCATATATATATAGTTCCTAATCCACGTTGGCTTGACTACGCCTGACTCCGCACTCTCTTACATGAGAAAGAGTAAGGAGCACAGGACTCCACTAGTTTACCTTATAGTCAAAAGAGTACCGTTTCATGGCATGATGGCTTTTTTAAGGTAGCTGAAGGAGCTATAGAGTGTCTTAGAAATGTCCGTCTACATGCTGGATCTCATGACAATGGAGTTGTTGGTACCATGTTGCAGCATCCAGACAGCATCACTGCTGGGGGAGGAAAAAAAAATGGATGCAAGGAAATATTAACACATAAAATCATTTTGTGTTCTTTCTGTTCTTCTCAGGATCACTATTTAAGACAAGTAGCGTGTCACTCTGTCTTCAGATTTTAAGGAATTCACCTAATCTTTTCTCTAGGATTAGTGCTTGCATTCTTATGTTATTCTTAGAAATATGTTTGCATCTGGTCCTGTCATAATATTTTGTCTGCCAAAATAGAGTAGTTGTCATATTGGATAGTTAGTAGCACTTGCATGCCTAACATGATGTTATCTTAGAAATAAGACATTATTGTAGATACTAAGTTACAGAGAAAGGCTAGTCGTGGTGGCAAAATGAGATTTAGAGTGATGTAGTAGTGTATAATCCAAAATTACTGATGAAAGAAGAAACAGATTACACATGTGATGAGGGAGTAGTACACATTGTGATTCTATGTATGCATTACATAAATATTCTCCATAAATCCAGTCCTTAACTAACTTGGGTATTTACTCAAGCTGTTTTGCAGATGATACCTAAGATTTGATATGGATGGTGATATATTTCATCTTTTCTGTTCTGTGTGTTTTTAGTCTTTATTTAAGAAAGTTTATTTTCCTTTTTATGCTTTATATTGTCTCCTAGATTGAATCTGCAGAAGTCTCTGGAAATAGTGTCATATGTAGCTTTCTTCAGTACATGGAAAAATCAAAGCCTTGGCAGAAAGCGTGGTGTGTTATACCGAAACAGGAAGCTCTTGTGCTGTACATGTATGGTGCTCCCCAGGTATGTACACAGAACCTGGAAAAGATTTTAGGAATTATTGTCACTGACATCTGAGGAAGAGAGGTCAAAATAGCTCAGGAATGGAGGAAAGACCCAAGTGTTTTTACCAACCTGTATAGTAAACGAGAGGTAGTGGGCAGATTAGTTGTCCGTTTTTAATCAAGAACAACTTCTCCTTCTTAGGATGTTAAAGCTCTGGCTACAATTCCACTTCTGGGCTATGCAGTAGATGACACTCCAAGAAGTGCTGACCTCCCACACAGCTTCAAACTGACCCAGTCCAAGTCTGTGCACAGCTTTGCTGCGGACAATGAGGAACTAAAACAGAAATGGCTAAAAGTTATCCATTTAGCTGTCAAAGGTGAGACGCCAGAATGTGAAAATGAACTGCAAGTGAATTCAGAAGAACAACCTGAATCTTCTAAAACATCTGAATGCTGAAGCTCAAGAATATGTGGTATTTTTAAAAGATTTCAGTTGAGTTTGTGGTTAACCTTTGTGTTAGCCTTCCTTTGCTCAATCAATTAAAAAAAAAAAAGAAAGAAAAAAAGAAAGAAACTTCTTACTACCATACACATCTTAGCACTTTATGTTTGGGAAAAATTCTGGTCTTTTTAGGGATCTTTTTCTTATATTTATGTTCTGTCAATAAAAGTGATGTACAGGTCCATTTCAGAGACTTTTTAAAAAATGTGAATGCTATTAAAAATACTTACTAACTTTACTGTACTACTACTTTGTTGTGATGCAAATTTTTTTGAAAATCCAGTTGCTCTTTGGTTAATGTTTGCAACTTTCATTATGAATGCAAATATTGAAGCTTCCTACTTA
Source organism: Rissa tridactyla (assembly GCF_028500815.1). Taxonomy (NCBI): domain Eukaryota; kingdom Metazoa; phylum Chordata; class Aves; order Charadriiformes; family Laridae; genus Rissa; species Rissa tridactyla. The sequence continues at coordinate 154,086,789 of NC_071466.1, forward strand.
CATGTTAGGATTTGCAGCAGGATAAAAGATATACCTCCACATTGCCAAAATAGATCTGTAGTTAAATATGCAGGGACAGTTTGGTTTAATGTATGTAGTTTATAGATTGAATTCCACAGATCTGTATATATGTTGTATTCACTTGTCTCTTTTTAATTAATGCAAATTGCTTTCACAGGTATATTGGCTTTTAAAGTTTCAGTATATCAAGGAAACAATCTAATGATTTTTCAATCTAGAAATGAATACCTAAAATACGAGAAAACAATATATAATATATGTACATATTAAAAATGTACAATACTTGATTTTTGCTTTGGTTTCATGATACTGGGTTCCTATTAGTGAATAATTTATTTAAAAAGCATGTTTTCTATTTGAAATTAAACACAGTCCTAAATTAACAAATACTGTTCAGTGATTTGTTTTAATAGCTGACATTTAATGATCTTGATATTTTTATGCATTAAAAAATAGCAGTAATGTAAGTGGCATGCAATGGACAAATAAGTTCCAGTTGTGTTTAAAAGAGCAGTCGCTTTTATTCAGTGTCCTACCACTGTCATCTAAGAGTGCAGTAGTTCGTTACTGAAATGCAGTATGTGGTTTGGAAAAGCAACAGATTCTAGTAACCTTCGGGGAACATGTATTTTTGCTATTATGATTATTGGAACAAAGGAGCATTTTGAACTTAAGTCTTTCAATTTTTGCAGAAGATGAGATAACTGTAATATTTATGACAACAGTCTTCAAGGATTATCGCTGTAAAGTGGAGCCTGCTTTATACAAATTTAGCATGAGGTCTGAGCCTGCAAATCTCAAGTTGCATTAACTGCCATTATTTGCATTCTGCTTGTAGGAATAAGGACGCGTTGGCTTTACAACAAGTATTAAGTCCCTTACGAACTTTTATATTCCTATTAGGGTTTTTATACATAGAGGCAAATGACCTCCCTAAAATTTTTACTGTAACATGCTTGGATGAAATACAACAAATTCAGGTAGTGATTGACTATCAAGTAGACAATTAAAATCATCGCCATCTTTCCTTTTCTGACCCCTCAAACGAAGGAAAGTATGTAACTTCTACAATCAACTTGTCATAGGAACAGTCGGGAGTCTTACTTCTCAATGTAACTGCACTCTGTATTTTAAACCACATCAAGCTGAAGAGCTGAGGTTCAAGTCCAGTTTTGTTAATAACATGGGGGCAGATCTAAATTCTCGCTTTTTTATAATGAGATTTCCAGACAAAGTATTCACTGAACTCCCACTTTGCTCTTTTTTGCAACATTGTAGGGAAAAAGAAATAGTTATTTAGCATTTAACAAAGGATTGTTAAAGTAACCTCTGTTTTTCATGTCAAGTGTGCATTGAGTACACAGTGTCTAGCATTCTTTGGTCATGCAGCTTAATGTTAGTGGGCTGGATTTTGCTCTTACCTGCACAAATCCAAAATTTACCATGGCCTTTAGACCTCAAAGCTTTAATCTAGTGCTAGGAATTATCAGGACATGGCATTGTAGAGTACTAACTCTATAACTGACTTTGTGCCTGTCAGTTCTGAATTATTCCTTGGGTGCTCCACGTGTCCAGATTATTCAGCATGTAACCCCAGTATTACTTTTATCTGATGTGCAAGCTCTTCTGTAATTCTTTAAGAGTTTTTTAAGTTATTTCTACTGTCAGCTGTATTTATCTTTATTTATGGGCAGCGTAAGCCCATTTTGATTCACGTTGGTGAGCGCTATCAAATCTTCTCCTGGGTCTCCCTAGCTAGCACACGCCGTCTTGTGTATATCTTGGCGAGGGATGGGGGAACATTCAGGTAAGCAAGAAGAACTCTCCATGGCTAACTTTCTTTGGTCATCTCCTGAAAGTGGGTATCTTCTAAAAGAGTCTCAAGTGCAACTGCGGCATCTGGAGGGTTGTCTTACCACATCCTCGTGTGTAAAAAACATTGTTTCCCATGTTTAAGTTGTTGAGTGTAAGGGGAGAAGTTGCCTTAAGGGCATCTCCAGATAAGATGGAGTAAGCTATTCTGAAAGTAATATGATGGTATGACTGTAATCATGTAGGATATTCTGTTTTCTAAGCTCCTGCAAACTTACTTCTGAGCCAAGTAGGAAGACCCATTCGAGCTAAATGATTAAGGAAATGATTAGAAGCAGTAATTTCTGTGCTGCCTTATTGTTATAGTGGTATTGAGCATCTGACGCTGCTTGAATGATTTCAGCATCTCCCAGAGGAAGCCCTGCATTTGGGCACAAACAATTTGAAATGAAGTTAGCATTGGGAGTTATTTATTTGGATGTTAACCTCGTGTTTGCTCCCAGCCATTGAAGTTTATATAGTGCAGGATATTTCATTTACCCTAGTGAAACCTATTTCATGTTCTCCTTATCAATTGCTTGGTTGGAATTGTTCTTTTTCTGAGTCAGAATGCCTCGGCACTCAAATGTATGGTTCTGTGTGTATTTTGTAGGAGAAGTATGTACCACTAATATTAAAGGCGATCAGAAGATGGAGAAGTTTCTGCTAGATTTAACCGCCCTGTTTTACTCTATTCTCTACAGGCAAGCCCCCCTTACAACATCCAGAACTTTAAATTGTAAATTATGACCACAGAGGAACAAATTCAAAGTAGTAACTGCTGCGGCTTAAGTACCATGACGAAAGCAGCCAAATTAAAACTATCATTCTAACAAGGTATAAGCTGTTCCCATTCCAGCTGTTGGATTCTTTTAAAAAAAAAAAAAAAAAAAAAAAAAAAAAGGGCATGACAAATATTAGCATAAAGCTGTGTGTGTAAGGAATAAACTATAACTGAGCGTTCATTCATAATACATGAATGTATGTGAATGGCTCTGCTCAATTATTTAAGCTTTGCGATTCTTGTGTTCAAGAAATGCTTCTTTCTCACTTTAAAAGTGATCAGTCTTCTGTGCAGTTTAAAGCAGATCAAATGTTATTTTGTGCGGTTTTATCTGTGTTCAACCAGAACAAGGGCTTAATTTTATCTTTAATATGTTTGGAACATATTAATATATTTTTCAAAACGACTTAATATTTTTCCCCTATCATGGAAAAATAGTGTATCGTGACATCTGCGTGTCTGCACTGTTCTTCCAGATCCACTAAAAATTGTTTTCTGGTCTCGGGTACTCCTGCTTGGTTGAAGAGCTGCTGTAAAACCTATAGCATCTAGTACTTTCAGATCCCTTTACACTGAGTAGGTTTGTTTATTCCAAAATGTATATAATTTTTATGTGCAAAATAGATATAGAGAATACAAAACATTCTCTTCTATTTGGAGTAGAATATTAAGCCACTTTAAATGCATGTAATGTATAGTGGCACCTCTTTATGCAAAACCATCTCAAAGTGCTTTATAAATCTCCTCAAAGGTTCTAAATCCTTTTCATAGAAAAAAGGATTTTTATTCTTCATATTTTTAAACTATGGATGAAGCCAAGGCACTGATTAAATGTAGAATAAATACACTACCACCTAAGAAAATTTTAGATGAGGTTATAGAAGTATGCTCTAAAGAGTTCCAAGTAGAGTCACGAGGAAAGAAAAAAGTATATATAAAAATAAGTAGGAAAGATGGGGAAACACTTGACAGGTTCTTTGGGTTTTGTTGTTTTTTTTTTCAAAATACATCACCACAGAGCTAGTATAAAAACTGGTCAGCTTTTAATTTCAAGACAAGATTAAATAAAATGAACAGAGGATAGTGGTTCCTTATACTGAAGGAAAGGCTTTCAGGAAAGAAATAAACATTCCATGTAGAAATAATTCTAAGCAATAAAAAAAGGAGGTTTCTCCACGTAAATATATTTAGCGATCTTTAGCTGGTATAGACTAGCAGAGACCTGCTTGAGCTATTATGCCTTCAGTGATTTAAATTCATGTAAAATCTGCCTTACATTATATAAAAACACTTGTGGAAAATCAAGATTTCACCAGTTTGAGAGCTGCTGCCTTACTGTGTCTCATGTGGAATCACAGCGCTCAGTTGAACTGCAGGTGGGTTTCAGTTGGAGGTAACTGATGTAGGGGTGAATGTAAACAGCTGGAAATACATATCCAAAAATAAATTATTGGAGAAGAGAAATAATTTTGTGGCAGAAGTGACTCTCCTTAAGATAAATCCATTGGTGAAAGGGGCATTGTTCTTAGTCTGTGGTGTACTGTTATTTGAAATCTGAAATGAAATATATGGAGTTATGGGTTTTTTTCTTCAGTCTGTGGCCCTGCTGGTATCAGGAATTTATCTAGCTGGTTCTGACCCAGGGGACTGTAGTGAAGTGTGTTCCTTGGATAGGAGTTTTAATCTGCTAGTCAAGATTGTTTCCTAAATCCTTTTCCTTTAACAGAACAGAACATTAATTTAATGATTGTATATGTGTGTATGTATACACATATGCATATGTATGTGTGAATATATGTATATATGTGTATTTATATATTTGAGACTTATTCAGATGACCTGTTTTCAAGCAGTATTTTACAATCAAAAAATACACTGTGCTGCATTCAAACTATAATGTATATTGACTGTGTTGAGTACACTTTTCAGAAGAAAAAATCGAGAGAAGTAGATCTAATTTTGTGGCATGTTTACTATTTCAGCCTAATTTTAAAATAAAATAAAATCAAACACACTAAATTCAGTAAGACATTCAATCTGCTTCCTTTAAAACCTCATGATTAAATTTCTTCCTAGACTCAACAATGGCATTTTGCTTTCACCCCTTCCTCTTCTTAGCACAATTGAATGTTGAATGTGATTTTTTTTTTTTTAAAAAAAATTATTATTTTTTTTTCTTTACTAAAATCTTCAAGCAGATTTCTTTGAATAAAACATGCTTTCAGCCATGGCATAATACCAACCTGCTTCAGTTTATAGTTCATCCTTGTAGATGCATTAACTATTTATGGTGAAAACATTCAGAAAAGAGGGAACTGTCAAAGCATTTTTGCGCGTATGTGCCCTAGTATTTTTACCCACAGGGAACCTTTTGCAATAGAACTATTGGGGTTTTTTTCTACTAGCATGTTCTCTATTCTTCAGCTCTCAAGGCAGATTAGTACGTTAATTTTAGTGGAGCCTGGATCGGCTGTAGAGTTTGACAACATAATTATAGGCCATTCACTGCAATTCCCCTTCATTATGAAAACATTTCTGGTTTTAATTGAGAAAACGCCTTTTTTTTTTTTTTTTTTTTGTAAAAATACTGATATTTGGAAGAGGTGTAAATTTGTTCTGGTTTTGCAATAAAGTGAAAAATATTAAAAAGGTGAAATATAAATGCCATTATAAGTTGTGCAAATGTAAGTGGTCATTTTTACGGTCAAGAAATATATGAATGTAAAAAATCTGCAGATATTGTATATATGTCCTGTAATATATGTATATTTGGTCATAAGGTGGGTGGAGAATTGTAAAAATTAAGCACTTTAATTCCTGTTGAGTACTTAAAAGAAATTTGTATCCTGTAAAATAAAAGCATCGTTAAATAAGCATTGCTGGTTGACTTCTTTTTTTTTGGTCTGCCTACTGTTTACTTTCTCTGCTGATGAAATCTTTAAACTGCATTTCCAGTTGTGCAAGTAACTGTAAGGACCCATCTGTTGCTGAAGTGCCAGCTACTCAGAAGTACTGCTAAGTCAGTGGATGATATATATGCTGAATATGTAAGGGGCTGTATATAATGCTATGACATCTTGGATTGGGAAGAGAAAAGATGCAGTTTTTCACCGTTCAGATCCGTATTTCTGTAAAAGGGAATAATAATGTTCTCTCATGTGACCAGGACATTATGAGAGTACTTTATGGGCTTCTACATTGCCACCCCCAGAGAAAAGTGCAGAAAGAAAGGAACGTGTTCAGGTGTAGCCCCGCATCTTTCTTACTATTACTCAAGCACTGCTCTGAACAAAAGGACAAAACAAAACATTGAGCAGCTGCTCAGTGTGATCTCTTGTGCACTGAATTAAAGCGGTGCTGTGAAGCAAAAATGATCAGGTAATTAGCTGGATCATGATCCTAAGCATAGGCAACTTTAAGTAATGTGCGAGCTAAGCACACATTCAGTTTATGAAAGTGCCACTTAAACTGCAGCTACTCCTTTTCTAAGTATCCTTTAACAGACAGAACCATCTGCAGTTGCCTCCAATTTCCATCATCTGTACACACTAAACATGTTTTGATTGTGTCTGATTTATTCTTCTGCAGGTGTGGGACGATGTTGCAGAAAATATTGCCCCCCCAATTATAGAGAAGAAAATGTACTGTATTACATGTTAGTTCCTGTCTGGAAGGAGTTGTGTAGAAGTATTTTGTTTAGTTTCTACTTTTTCTTCTCTCTCTAAACACAGTAAACAAATTAGTGTTTGAAATAAGTACTGGTGAACCACGGAAAGTAATGCTTCCCTCTCCGTTTACTTAATTTTTTCCCACTAATTTTTCCGATTATTTTTTTCCGCTGTGATTAACTCTTTTCCAGAACCATTATTTTCCTCATTACACACAATGGAATGCCTTCTACGTGGAGACAAAAATAACAGCGTTTACCCTAAAAGGTGCTTTAATAAGAAAACATAATTACAAAATTCAAACCACAGGAAACCCGTAATCACAGCCTGTACTTAATTCCTTTATTATCGGCAGGTTTAATTAAGCGCTGATATTTCTGCTTGGTCGAAAATTGTCCGGGAGCCCATCAAGTACAGGGTTGGTAAGTAAGTGGTAGGTGGTGTCTCCTCTGGCTCTCCCTCAGAGCCTGACTAAAGACTGCCTCAACCACCACGCAACTGTTCTTGGCGTTGCATGGGTTTCCTGACATGAGAGAAATGGCAGGCCTGCCTTTGGTAAACACAAGACTCGGAGCTTGTTTGCTGTAAAGAAATTGCTCTGGAGGGTCCTGTTGGTGTCTCTAATGAACAAGAGGAGGGATCCTTAACGATTATGATCTTTTTGGCTTGGAGGCGCTCACCCTCTGCCTCCTTGACCCTATGCATTAGGCAGCTATGACAATATTAAGCCTCATCAGACCCAGTTTTGTGGGAAATCAGGATAGACCCGGCTGAGTTTATTCGCTTGAGGTCTCCCCCATGTCTGCGTTGCTAGTTTCTGTTTTGAGCTCAAGAACATAATGCTCTGGTGTCATGAGCAGGATGCGCTACCTGCTCTCTCTTTCAAACTGGTACATTTCTTTGTGTTACAGCATATTTTTCAAGTGACTTTCCCTAGTTTAAAGTCTTAAGTTATCAAGAATGTGTCACATACAAAACTGAAGTTTATCAGTTGTTAGCTTCACTCTCTGCAAGGGTTTCTTTCTTTTTTTAAAAATTTATTTATTTTTAAATTATTCTTATCACTAGTCAGAACTCACGTAGCCTTCAACCATCAGGATCTTATCAAAAGAATTCATCAGGAATTTCAACTAACAAATCCGTGCTCTCTTTTGAGCGTGTTTTGACATAGTACGCCCAACTCATTCTTTCAAACTCTAGGTGAGGGACCCTGCTTCAGGGAAATGGGTTTTGGACTCCGATTGGTACTGAATGGAGGAGCCTTCCCACAGCATGAAATTAAATGAATGACCCTGTGATGGAAGAAGATAAGATTTCAAGCATGACTCTGTTTAGACCTATTGCTTAGCTATGTAGAAGTACCTGCTTGGCCTCTTTTGCCTTACTCACATTTTTCTTGGCTTGCAAAAGGGAATCCAAATCTTTCAGCTCAAGGCTTCAGGACGCAGCATTTACAAAAGACCTACCTTACCTATGTTGTATTTTGGAATTCAATTTCAGATTATCACTAAGCGGGTCCTATTAAACAAATGTTCTTTAGCGGCTGAAGTGCACCTTGCAGTTCTATTTCACGTGAAAAGACTCGCATCCATGTGCTCCGAGACAACTCCATGATGCTAAGCAAACCATGGCAGGTAAGACATCAAGTGTCCACGCCAGAACTGCAACCCTGACCTAAACTAAAAAGCTTCAGAGAGACATACTGGAAGTATCCATTAATCTTTTATGCAGGCTGTGATGTTGTAAATCGCATATGCTCAATTGTCGTATTTTCCAATTTAAACTTAAAATTGTGCCAATCATAATATGAAAAGCAGCATGCACAAGAAAACATGCATTATCAAAATTAAAAATGCTCCTATTAGCATATTATTTTATGTTAAAAAGGCCACAGGAGACAGCCTTATTTAAAATATTATATCCAGAAGTAGAAGATACAAGCTGAATTCTACTGAATGTCAGCAAGTTTGCTATTTGCTACTTCCTCCTTCCTTGGTTGGGGTAAGGTTTTTCTTTTCCTTTCTAGTTATATTGCCTCAGCTGAATACTAACTAAGCGTGCATTTTGTTTTCCAATAAAAAGTTACTTTCTTGATATCAGACAGGAAATTATTGCCTTTATTCCCAAAACCTTGGTCCTTTAAAGTTCTTTAAGTCCTTTAAGGCTTTCACCTTAAAATTGGGCTGCAAACCATTCCTTATGCAAGCAGCAATTATTTCATATTTTCTTTCAAATTTATTGTTTTCGATGGGCATTGCTTTAAGAATACACCTGGCAGACGCCATGAGAAATTTCCCCAGTGGATGTTTCCACATTTAAAACCAAGCTCTGATAAGCAACATGTGATCCATGAGATTGCTTGATTTAAGTCAAGAAAAATTGTAGGGAAGAAATCCTTGGGTTTCACACCGACACCTGTTGATTCCTCTGTTTGTTCAGCAGCACATGATTTACAAATGGAAAAGGCTTCTATCAAAAAGATATAATTAAAACATCTACGATGATGTGGGGAAATACCAAGTGAAAATTTCCAAATTTTCTCCACTAGACTGTATAATGAGAGTGAGAAACAGCTTATTTATAATATCCATCCTTTGATTAATGAAGTCCTGTAACAGATGATGAGGTTGATTGTTGGTGAGTCCATCAAAATGCATGAGGAAAGCAGAAATCTGCTGTTTAGAAGTTAAGTGGTTACCGACTTGGTACTATGCACTTGCACTTGGCATCACCAATTAATGCTCAGCAGACAAATTTAGTAACGCACCTGCACCAGAGAGGAAATGAACTGCTCAGCTGGGATACATCCAACTGTCCCGTTGCCACTGGAGGGGTGAAAATCATTCACTGAAGTAACTGTGACTATCGTGTTTGGTATCCCAAGAAGTCTGACCACCCCAGCTTGGGGGAGGAGAGGGGAGCACTGTTGTACAGCAATCCAGAGTGATACAGAGGTTGTTTTCATCTCCAGCCAAAGCTTTTACCTCTATTGGCCTTGTCAGAAATGCTGATGTCTTACAAACACTTACCGGAGTCTTGGGCTTTGTTACTGTTTGATGAACTTTGCTGCGTTTGCCTTGTGGCTCTTACCCTCTGTGCCCTGCCCCTTCCTTAACTCGAAACCTGCTTTCAGTTCTGCAAGCATGTTTTATAAGAGGTTGCGTGACACTCCAAATATTACACCAATTTAGTTAAATAACTTCTCTGTGAATACGGTGAGAGAATATAAGGAACTCTCAGTTGTTTAGTTCATCATATTGTCCAGCAAAGTTGCATCTCTGCCCTGGGATTATTTTGTTTTCTCAGAGACGGGGTGCCAGCACAGGTAACATGTAACTCGGGGATTCCTATCAGCATGGTGATCTTCTTACAGCCAGCTGAAGCGTATAGGAGAGATCACTGCCAATTCAGCAGAACCCCTGGACTATGGATTTGAAACCTCTGCTTTCTGTCTCTTCTGGTAAAAGCCCAAGGTTTAGAATCCGCCAGTTTGGAAAAATCTGTGTAGAACGTCCAAACAAAGTGTCATTCTGTCAAGGGATTTCAAGAATTTATTTATCTCAGCTTCTAATGCTGTTTGCTGTGCAGATGTCTGGTATAAGTGCTATGAGAAAATGTTAAAGTTACATCTGTGGTGAGGTTGCTCTGGAGAATAGAAAAACACCATTCAGTTTGGCTTCACGTAAAAATCAGGCTCTGACAGACCCCTATAATCATTGTATTGCATGGTTCCAAAAGGTGACATTACCAAGCAATAGTTTATAAAGGTATTTTCTTAATAGTGTTTGTGCAATACAAAGCAGTAGGACTATGTATGCAGCGCAAATGTTATGTCACATACTTGACACATTTTGGTCTGGCAGGCAAATATTTCTTTCTCTAGACAAATACAATGGCAAGGAAATATGCTTTACTGAGGTGCTAGTAGGTGGTCTCCTTTTTTGGCATAAATTAATGAAGTGGCAAATGACTTGTCCACTACTGTCAGTATGTCAATATAAAGAGACTCCAGCTGTCTGAGCAAAAATGGAAGCGGATGATGATGCAAAACTGTAAAGAAATTCATATAATGGAGAAGAAAGGCTGGAAATTTTTGTTCTCCTGACTTCAAATGTAAAACCAAGGAGGCTTATAATGAAATTAGAAGATGACAAATTTAAAACTGACACCAAATTGATTTTTTGCACTGTGCATAATTAGATCATGAAATCTACTGTCACAGGATGTCATTGGAGCCAAGAATTTAGTGTGATGGGACAAAAATACCTATTATATGGTAAATAAAGCAATCTAGTTTCCAGTAACTTAAAATGGAAGAAATATTGAACTGTCTACTTCAGATATTATAGCAATATCAAAATTATTTAATATGTAGCTTTGAGATCAGAAGATCTTATTACTGCATTTTTAAATTTTCCCCAGAGCCCTGGCGCTGGATAGTCTTAGAGATGAGATTCTGAGGTAGACTGATATCAGGTCAGATTCAACATGGCAGTTCCCGTTTCCTCACGTCAATTAACTTTTAGTAAATACCCAGTCTGACTACTACTGCCTTTTATGAGATCTTCGAGTTTCTTGCTCAGTACAATACAAGTCTGCCATGTAAAGTTAGAGTTAAAGCTACAGATGACCACTGCTTGTTAAAGTGTTCATTGCTTTGGCACAGTCCTCAACTGGGCTGAGGTAAGTGCTGGATTTCCTAAGTCGGTGCAGGACATGACACTTCATAGCAGAGGCATTTCCGGCTCGCACTTCTTAGCCAAAAATGTACGATGTCTTAAACTTTGCATTCTGATGTTTCCTAGCCTTATATCTTCTTTAGTCCTTTCTTCTTGCTTTCCTTCATTAATTCATTTCCTCCATCTGAGCTTCTCCTGCACTTCTCCCCTTGGTAGGCCTTTCAACATCTCTGCTGGGCAGGCTAGGTTATCTCAACTCTGTTCAGCAACTGATATTTTCTCTGTGTGCTTCTTGATAAAATTCTAAGAATAGCCATACTGGGCCAGACCAAACGGCAAGCACACACAGTGCGTCTGCATGACACTCTCCCAGATTTCAACCGCTGTCAGGTCAGAAACATCCAGAGCTAGATTTGATTCCTACATAGCTACTTATTTACATGCAATACATTTCTCTCTCTTAAATATGACTAAATACCATCTGAATCCATTTAAAGTTTTACTGTCTACAACATCCTTTGGCAAGGAGCTCAATAGGTCAACAACCCAGCCATGAAGGGCTACTAACTTTGTTTTGTTCTGACTTCGCTCCTAGTTTCATTAGATGCTCCCCAAACACTTGTATTGGAAGGGAGAATAAACAAAACTGATGCTTTTCCACCCACTCCAGGCTACTAAGGATTACTCAGGCCTTTAATCCTCCCTTACCCCTTGCCATTTCTTTTGTAGAGTGAAGACTCCAACTTCACTTAGTTGGTCTTGATATTAAAGCTGTTCCACACCTTTCATCATCCTTGTTGTCCTTCTCTGACCCCTTCCCAGTTCTACATTCTTTCCGAGATTTCCCACTTCTGGCCTAAATTAAAACAGGTTGCACTTGCTCTATTTCACAGCTGGTGTCCATGAAGTCCTAAGGCAAAATGAAAGTGGCAGGAGAAAAGAGATCCACACAGAGAAATAAGCTGGTGTTATCTATCTACTTTAGGTGCCAGGAACTTCTATGTTCTAAATCGGAATGTTTTTTTGTCTTCTGTCTTTCCTTTGTGTTCCAGGGACTCGAGGAAGGAGAGGAAGCGAGGCTCTGTGCTAGACAGGGAACGGCAAACCTGTTAGAAAGAGTATTTGCTGTGTCAGATGTACAACACAGGGAACATTTGCTACTATCCTGGAAGCTGGAGAGGCAGATGCCAAATGGCTTTGGGGTACTAATGATCTCTGAGAGCAATTGACTCCAGCACGCTGAAAGTTAATGGGTGAAGCCGCTGGATAATCATGCCTGTATGGCTATGACAAGAACCCCCTCACCAACAGGTCGTTCAGGACCTTCGTCACAAAATTTTACCTGTGTTAACTGTTTCTGTCTGTGCTGAATACGCTAATTTTTGAGTGTTTCAATTTGCTTAGCCATCTTTATGCTTTTATCACAAAATACTAGTCCTCTGACAAAGCAGTGTGGAATTTCCTGGGTAAGAATGAGAGACTTTGTTGTAAAGATATATAGATAAGAACCTATTTTCTTTGTATGTTCTTTCCTTCAACATTTGAGGGTTTCAAGGCATGAAGACTGGAAAAGACTAATTTGTACAGAATAAGAACAGAAATTCTAATGCCATCCAGAACTTGAAATTTTCAGAAGCGTTTTTACTCTGTTGGCTTACAAGAAAGGACAAAGCCAGAATTCAACTCAGTGCTAGCATATTCATAATTTATCTTTGAGAACAGGCACTCAAGGGAAACACATTTAAAGATCAGACAGCTTATTTGTTGTGATCTCACATCACAAGTCTGGTTTCCCCAGATCTTTTTGTACAATGTAGCTGAGTATTAGATCTCACACAGTTTCCCACTTCCCAAGCCCTGCCAGTAACCTCAGCCACCCCTACTATGATGCATCCGAGTTACAAAATTTCAGGTGCAGAGATTAGCTGACAGACTTGCAGCGAAAAAAAAAATATCCACAAAAAAGCAAAGAGAATAAATATGGCTGTTTTGAATGTGTCCATCGTAATTCTCAATATGTGAACAGTAATGGGGAGCATATTCTTTTTGATGCACAATTTGTAGGACCAGATCTTCTCCAGTTCTCTTCTCCCCCTGAAGAGATTTCCGTAATGCTTCCTCCCCACCCCGAGCAGTTTTATTTTCCTGCTCTGTTGGGCTTTGTGAGACCAGATGCTGGCAAGGCCCAGCCATGTGCCACTCAGCGCCTTTCCTTGCTTGTTACTCAGGCAGCAGCACCGCCACACCTGGTGAAACAGTGGGGAGGGCTGTGGGGGCACACGTTTGGTTACTTCCTGCTTTCCAAGGGTTTTCAAAACACTGTGCCTTGAATAAACTTGGCCACACCATGCTGCTTGCCAAAAGGTGCAAGCACCTTTTGGGAGGTACGGGGTTACCCGCGGGCCTGCCCAGCGGTGCTGGGTTATGTGCTACGTTGCTGCCCATGCGCTGTCCTTCGCCACTTCTAGGAAATAAGATATTTTTACCATCTTCATTTATTTTTCTTTTTTTTTGTCTGTCCTACCACACTCCCCCCCATCCGGGGAAGGTCCTATTGGGCATTTCCCATAGCAGCGTTGCATTATCTGAAGGGGGCCTACAGGAAAGCTGTGGAGGGACTTCTTACGAGTGCATGTAGAGCTAGGATGAGGGGTAATGGCTTCAAACTGGAAGAGGGTAGATGTAGATTACATATCAGGAAGTAATTTTTCATTCTGAGGGTGGTGAGGCACTGGAACAGGTTGCCCAGGGAAGCTGTGGATGCCCCATCCCTGGAAGTGTTCAAGGCCAGGCTGGATGGGGCTGTGAGCAGCCTGGTCTAGTGGGAGGTGTCCCTGCCCATGGCAGGGGGGTTGGAAATAGATGATCTTTAGAGGTCCCTACCAGCCCAAACCATTCTATGATTCTATGAAAAGCTACGCCCCGGGCGGGGATGAGGCCTGCCTGCTCGACATGGGCCGCTTGTGGCCCTTCAACTTGTGGGCCGTGCTGCTACTGATGATCCCCAGAGGCGATCAGCTTTATCGTACGAAAAAATAGAATAAAACCTGGAAATGGCTTCTAATAGAAGACGGCGGCGGCGTCTTGTATTAGAAGCCTCGAAATGCCTCCATGGCCACAAGCAGAAACTCTGCCTTCCCCCTCTGGACTACAACTCCCATGATGCCTGGCGGCGGCGTTGCGCCCGGGCGGGGCCGCGCACAGCCTGCTGGGTGCCGCGCCGTGCGCGGGGGCTGGCGCCAATGGCGGCAGGCGGAGGGGGTGGTTGAGGGGAGCCCTTGTCCGTTGCGCCCGTTCGCCGCCGCCGCTTTCAACGGCCCTCACTGTCTTCCCCCCCGCCCCCTCCGCTCCCCGGCAGCCATGGAGGCGTTGATCCCGGTGATTAACAAGCTGCAGGATGTCTTCAACACGGTGGGGGCCGACATCATCCAGCTGCCGCAGATCGTGGTGGTGGGCACGCAGGTGAGGCGGGGCGGGGCGGGGTGGGGTAGGCCCAGCCGGGGTTTGGAGGGGGGGGGCGGGAAGCGGGCGGTGCGGGCCTTCAACCACCTTGAGGGCAAAGTCGAGGCGCCCATCGCAGCCTCCGGTGCTGCTGACCCGCCGTCGACTCCGCCAAGGGCACGGGGGGACGCGGGCGGCCGGGGCGGGCGTCCGCCCGCCCGCCCCGGCCGCCCTAGGCTACCCGCGTCCCCCCCATCCCCCGCTATTCCCTCCTCTGGCTCCCCACCATTTGCAATGGGAGTGCCTCTTCCACCGCCCCGCACACCCGGGGATGTGTAGGTGGCACCGCCCGCCAAGGGGGGCCTGTTGCCGGCCATCGCTAGTGGGTGGCTTCCCTTCTCTGACAGCCGGCGTGAAGTGTATGGGGGGGTGGGAGGGTGAGTAAAAGGGATGTGGTAACGGAACGGTGTCTTGCAGGCGTAGATCATTTTCCCTTTCTGCCTGTTCTCCGTGCCGTTTGGACCTCTTTGTCTTAGCTTATGAAGGTGTGCGGCGAAGCCAGCCTTTGTTGGCTGTCACAGTTACAAACGTGTGCGTCTCGGCTTGATAATGCAGCTGCTGGGCTCGAAGATAGCTCAAACCTTTTCACATCTATGCAAATGGGATGCTCCTCTCCAGCAAAACTTTTGGCAGCGGAACGCGTGTGACCAGAACTGTAGCAGTCATAAAGGAATTGAAAATGAAATGTTAAGCACAACTAAAACTTAAAGTTAACGGACCTCTCTTTTTATTTCTGTGAAATTAACAGTGTGTACTGAATTTGTGATGTTACTTGACAGTAGCCTGCCTACCTAAGACAGTAATACCAACAACTCTCTAGTTAGGGTTTCATTATATGACTTAAAACACAAGCTGTATGTTTGAAGCTTGCATGTTGCTGAAGCATGGAATAGATTTGCTCAAAGACAACTGCAGTGTCGAACTGGCTGTGAGGTAGCCAGCTGTCATTCTGTTTTACCAATATAAATCAGATAGATTCATTGACTTTATATCAGACACTTTATAAAATAGATCTAAAATACTTGAATTGGGTGGGAGAGACTTTGCACTGGTAAGCTATATTAGGTACTTGCTATTTTTGTAGCTGACAGGAGTCCATCACTTTAGGAAGACATTTAATCTCCTTCACATTAAAAATCATACAGGCAAGCTGGGTTTTTGTTTGGGTTTTTTGTTCTTCTTTTAGTTTAGTTCTGCAACGGAAAGTGCAAGGCAGAGGTGTGGCATTTTTCTGTGTAAAAATAATAAAGTATTTTTTTTCTCTTTCACTTTATGAAATGCTTTGAAGTGGCTTTTTAAAAAAAATTATCCTTTTAAACAGTTTTGTCCTAGTTAACTTTCCTTAAGTACAGTAGATAGTGAGAGTTAAGCCAGTGTTGATATGCATTTGATTTAAATGGTCTACCTATCAGTATTAATATCCATTTGGTGCTGTATTCAGTATATTCATAAAAAACCTTGAATCAGTGTGATACTTCTTAGCATGCCAAAACAAAGTCCTTTATATAGACTCCAGGAAAATATATAGCAAAATGTCGAGCAAGCTGTATCTTGTTTTTTTTGTTTTGTTTTTAGTCAGGGTTGTTGGAAGAAATAATTGTCTTTATTGACATGGTAATTCTGTGGATGGTTATTTTATGCAATTAGCCTTAAAATAATTTAAATAAAATTTTATTATTTTATTCATTGAACTTAGTTTATTGTAGACCAGTATTCTGGAGATGTCTCAAATACGGCCTCAGAGATGATGGTTTTGCTGCTGGTATCTTCCTTCTATGGTTTTTTTTTTTTAAATGTGCCTTGAAACAATTTTTTTTCTTGAGATATTTTTTTTTAAGGCTATGTGGCCTTTGAGTTTGTTCACACAGTTGTTTTGTTTGTAGCCTACTGGCATATGCAGTCTTTACTTTTTTTTCTTTGAATAATATTCAAATACTGTTTTGAATTTTGCATCTCCATTTTTATTTGTAGGAAACAAAGGCTACCAGTTAAGATTTCTGTAACTCTCTGTTAATTGATTTATGCTTTTTTTTTTTCCTTCCAGTTTGCCTGTTGCTTTCCTTAGATGATCTTTTTACGTATTTAGCAAGGAGAAGAAAAATGCTTTTTTAAAGTAGTTTTTGCTGTTTATTTTTCTCACCTGTCTTCTCTGTCTCTTCTTTACTCTTTTATTGTTTTGTGCTTGGGCCTTTCTTCAGTTCTCATTTATTTCTACTTCTGTGGATCAAGTTAATTCTTTCTTTTCTGGAGTATGTAGAACTAGAAACTGCTTATAATCCTTAATTTAGCTTTGAATGTTTTATATTTCCCATGTTCCCTTTGCCCCTCCTATGTTGTTTTGGGATTCATTTCCTATCATCCTTGTGTTCTGAGCAATTGAAGTATCTTAATTTTTTCCTCTTTCTAGATGGGTTTTGGTACTAATTAGAAAATATTTCTCAGTAAATTTTACACATTTATACGGCCTCTTGCACTTCTTCTAGTGGTGTTCCTGTGACTCAGTCTTATGAGGATTCCTCCTCATTCTCCACATAAATAGCATGTAAGTTATTTCTGTATTCTAATACAGAGTCTATTAGGAAAATTGAAGACTCTGTTTGCTGCTGGTGGAATTCAGAGGACATACTCAGACTGCCAGCTTTTCATCACTATTTCAGGGGGGTTTTGCCATTCCCAGATAGGTGTTCTATGTTTTTTCCCTGAATTCAATATTTTAGTTCCATTTTTAGAACTGTATTACTGAAGTGCAAAAAAAAAATATCCAGGCTGGGAATACTATATAAGCAATATATAATAATACCCAACCTCCTCGTGTGTTTTATACAAATGGTTTGTGATCTGTACTTGTAAGGCATAACAAGGTGTTATTGAAGTATCTCAAGAAAACACGTTAAAGCTATAATAAAAGGAGGCAAGGGGAAGGAGGGGAGCTTGGTTAGTTATGGCTTTTTGTATATTAAGGGCACATAGATGCTAGCATAAAAAATGAAATGCCTGGGCTACAAAAGTGGGCATGAGTTTTAGATTAAATTTAAAAAAAAACCCAAACAACCAAACAACAAAATCTCTGCCTAGAGATGTGTAAAAATGAATTGCCTTTATTTTTTTCAGGTCATTAATTCTTGGAATCTGTTTTGGGTTTCCAGAAGTCATCGACTAGTTATATACAAACTTTAGTGTCAGTTTTTTAGTGAATTTTTCCAATGCTAACATTATAAAAATAAGTTGTGGGTTTTATTTGCACTTGGTGATGTTGATTCTAGAAGAGACGTTGTGGTGGAATTGATCTAGCAACTAATGAAATTCATAATGAGATTTTTAAATGAACTCTCAGGTGTATGTTTAGGTAGTCCTTTTGCTCAGTCTTCAGTCAATGCTATTTTGGGACTTTAAATGGTGAGATGTAGTTTACAATATTTAATATGGACTGTTCTGTTGGATGTTTCCATCTGTAAGAGCTGTTTTATGAGCCTCAGTGATTGGCTCACAGATGAGTGTTACATTTATTTATTTTTTTGCTGTTTGGAATAAGTACCATGTTTGATATTTCAACGCTAAACCAATTTTTATTGCCACAGAGGAAGGTTTCTTGATCTCAGATAACAGATAGCCTGAGCATTTGAATATGTATAACTGCCTATTCTGTTAGGCTAAACAGTTAGGATGGTAATTTGCGTGTTAAGAAGTTGCTGGCAATGGGAAACTAATGTATGGTCCTGGTTACTGGGATGACGAGAAGAATCCAGTGGGTGTTGTATCGAAGCATCCAATTTGAGAGTGACTGGCATTGTGGTCTTAAACTTCAGGTGCTCTACAGAGCTTCTGTGACCCTGTCAGGGAAGGTCAGGGTAACAGAAATTTAAGCCACTTTGGCTTTTTCAGTTTCAATGTATCCTACATTGTGTTGGCAAAAAGCCAGTTTTAGGTAAAGGAAACTCCACCTTGTACCAAGCAACCAGGAAATCCCCATGCCAAGCTCAACTCGGGAATGTCTTCCTCCCTCCTCTTTTGGTTGTTTTTTTGTTGTTTTTTTTTGTGCGTGTGTTTGTTTCTCCAGGGATCTTTCCTGTGATTTCAAGCAGATGAAAAAAGGCATCTGTATCTGCATTTGTAAAAGGGGCTGTAACTAGAACACAGCTTCAGTGCTGGCTGTGGTGGCTATGTTGGCTGGGGAGAGCTTGTTGGTTTTTTTTTTTTCCAAATGTTTTGCAAGCTTCCTGTTTTGTTTTTTTGTTTGTTTTGATATCTGACATTCACTGTATCTGGCTTTGGGCATAACTGGTTTCCTTTTTGCCATCTCTTCCTCCTGTCAAATCATGCCCTGACTGTTCTGGTGTCTGTTTCAGAGAAGCAGCAAAGTGAGGTGGACATTAATTAGCTGTTTACCTTTACCAGACATAATACAAATTTTGCTGCTAAAGTTATATAGTGCAAAAAACATTTGTCATTGTGCAGTTTCTTTTCTCTGATGGGCCCTCTCAGTTTCTGAACAGCTATACTTTTTAGGTCCTGAAGGCTTCTGTGATTGGAACGGTGGCATTTTTACTGTGTTTATGTGCAGACTTTATATGAATTAAAATAAAATTATACGTCTAGTGGCTGTGATCCCACCTTTAGTCTCTACAGATTTTTAATATGAAAGCAACATTAAGCATCTTAAATTAAGGCACTGGTTCTATTGTTTGCAAATGCCCGGTTATTTTGGAAGAGTGGAGAGAATATACAGTTATAGAAGGATGTGAATGAAATAGGTTTTATTGTTTTGGTTTTGGGATTTTTTCCCCCCACTAGTTTTGTATGCTTGCTGCCGTGCATTGTGTTCGTCTTGTGATTGGCAATTGTTTTTCTTGGAAAACCTGTATTTGAATTAGAATGGAGGTGGATCTTTTATCTTGTCCACAGGGGACAGTGAAAGGAAACACGTTTTCAGGAAAATTAAGGGGAAGAGTATTTAAGTAGAATTTGAAGAGCAAATGGCTGTATAGTTCTTGGGAAAGATTTGTTCATATAATAGCCAGAAGGTTGAGTGGCTTTCTCTCTATAAAAAACCCACAAACCACCCCAAAACTCTGTTGTTTAGAACTTTTTTTTAAATTGAAGATACAAATTGGCTTTGTTTTGATTCATTTTACTGCCACAATAATGAATATAATAGTATAAGCAATGTTATGTAAGGTCAGTCTATATGGCTTTGAAATGTGCATCTTCAAATACCACAGTTCCATGATGTAACTTAGAGAAGTTCTGTACTTGTTGTTTCAAATGACGTGAGGTATTTTTTCTTAAGTGAATTATTGGAGGACTTTGGGAATTGATGTATTGAGAAAGAATACATTTGCAAATCTTTTATCTATTTGCTGTTGTTTGATATGTATCTACATTTAAATATGGTGTAAATACAGGATTCCTGAAGAATTTTGACTGAGCTGTGCAAATTCTGGCTTTCCTTACTACTGGTATATAAGCTGTCTTTTGTGGGGGGAGTTCCTGTGGATTCCAGTTTCTTCCTGACTTATTCAGGAAAGCTCTCTATTCAAGTGAATGGGGAATGGCCTGCAGGAACAACAGTCTTGTAATCCAGACAAGATCTTTCGCAGAGAAAATGTACTTTTGCAGCAGCCAACAGTGCATTATGCTG
This sequence comes from Rissa tridactyla, assembly GCF_028500815.1. Taxonomy (NCBI): domain Eukaryota; kingdom Metazoa; phylum Chordata; class Aves; order Charadriiformes; family Laridae; genus Rissa; species Rissa tridactyla. The sequence goes on from NC_071466.1 coordinate 154,106,931, forward strand.
GTTTCACTGCTTTCTCAAATTTGGATCAGCCTGTTGGCTCTTCTTTGTCTTTCTAGAAGTATAATTTTGTTTCAAAGAATGCCTTACAATAATTCATTGGGCCTGCTTATAACTTCAAAATTCTCTTCTGATTAGTAAATACATTTTTAAATTTGTTGGCTGTTTAGAACCAGCCTAGCTTGGGATGTCCTTAGTTCACATAGGAAAATTTTGCCACAATAGTTATTCCAATCAAAGCAGTTCCTTTGTGGAACTACTCTGGAATTGCATGTGTGCTGACATTATTTCAGAATAATTCATGTTTGCAAAACAAGGAAAGAAAAAAAAAGTATCTTGCTGCTCTTTAGTTATAGCATGCTGAACTCTTCCGGGATAACTACTGCAGAGAACTTCTTTTCAAAGCATCTGTCTGAGTAATATTACTGTGGATGAGATCCCAGAAAAAATGCATTAGCTTATATTTCCCAATTTTAGAATTAAAACTTAGTAAAAAATATATGTATGTATTGCTAAGAGCATGATTTAGCCAGCAGGACTTTTGTGATTCTTGCATGAGAGAAACTGCAAAATTGCTACCATTCTGCCTCAGGTGTCAAAGTAGATGCATTGCTTTTCTTAAGAGAATTCTTCAGGAATTGTTATGTCTTGCTGAGAAATCTTTCTACTTACTTACTGTCATTCTCAAATGTCTCCTATTGTTGTGCCACTGAAAAGGTCATAGGGAATACTGATACCACTGCCTCTTTATTTTCTTGTGCTGTCCTGCAGTAAATCTGTATTGTGTTACAGGAGTTCTTCACAGTTTTTTTGTCTTTGATCAGATAATAAAAAAATTATCAGTTTGTCCTATCAAAAGCCATTAAGAAAGTTTACACTTCTTTCAACCTATTTTCTTGCTGGAGGTTCCCCAGTAGTTTATTGGATGTATTTCCTTATAAAGGTTTTTTCCACAGGTAATTTATTTTACATTGGCTCCACAAAGTGATTATGAAGTCTAAAGATAGACAGAAGGAAGGCAGCAGATTCTTATAAGATGACTTGAAATTTGTTGCAACTGATGCAAGTCCCTTGTCATTTTAATACTTGAAATATGCAACAGTCTGAGCAAATGACTGTAAAATAAATCTCATGGTTCTTGTGCATCAGGGGACCTCCAGGTGTGTTGTGCCTTCTTGCTGCATGGGCTTCACAAGAGTAACAGCAGACTTTGGCTTATTTATGGAGCTAATTGATGGGATCCATTGAGCTATAGGACAAGAGACCTGGCATGCCTTTAAGCAACCTCATTGGAGCACAGAAGAGTAGTCCATACAAATGCTCAGCAAAATGAGCAGAGATGTAAGGAAAGCAGCATGGAGGGAACTCATGACGGAGCCTCAATGCAGAAGACTCAGGCAGGAGGTAGAAGTGAGGACAAGCTCACTCAAGCATATTAAAAATACTGCCTGCATATGCAGAGATGGTATTAAGAAAGCCAACGTTCCACTAGAGTTGAAGCTGGTAAGGGACATCAAAGGCAACAAGAAGAACTTCCAGAACTGCATCAGCAGTTAAAGACAAAAAAAAAAAAAAAAAAAAAAGAGAGAGAGAAATGAGGGAAGTACAGCTTGCTGCTGACTGTGACTGGTCATATAGAGACAGTGACTATTGTCAAGGCTGAGGTACTTTGCGCTTTCTTTGCCTTGGTCTTCACCAGCAGGTCTTTTAGGCCTTTGTACCTATAGATGGGGCTCAAAGTGGAGGGTAACTATCAATAGTGGAAGAGGATTGGGTCAGGGTTTTCTTTTGGATATGGAGACGGCATCTTTGCACGCTGTTGAGTGTAGGGCGCAAGTCTTCTAAAATTGGGAATGCTAATGAGAACTCGGAAAAAGAATAAGAATGCCAGTGAAGTAAATGTTTGCGATGAATGTGAATGGTTGTTCATAGTGTTACTTCAAAATTTTCAATACAGAGTCTCTTCTATTTGGCTTGTCAACAACCCTGCAGTGTTTTTGAAGGTAACATCTCTTGCTGTTAATGAAGCTGGACTATTATAAAGTCATGCAATGCTGTCTGCTGCTTCTGAATTCCTGAAAAATGTGGTTAGTAATACAGCAGGTTGCAAACCAAATGTTCTCATAAGAATTAGCGTAATGGATGGGAGTAAATGCCTTTTGATACTTCAGAAGTGCACGCAGTTGAAATATGCAGGGACAAGTGAAGAAATGAAGGATAGGGAGGCAGAAGCAAGATCATTAGGACTGTTAAACAGTAGAGATGCTGGCTTTTTGGAATGGATCATAGTTCTTACAGATTTCAGCTTTTAATTTTTGACAGTAAGTACATAATCGTTTTCCTGTTATTCTGCTCTTCATCCTTGATTGTTTTATTTAAATTAACCTGAAGGTGATGTTGACAATGATGAAAATAGAACTGTTAAGGAAGCAGTGAGAAAGCTGATAAGATTTACATCATATATACTGTCAGTGTGTATTGAAATAAAATATTTAAGTCCCTGTGTGCATCATCTCTTCTTATCTTAGTACTTCTGGGAAAAATGGTTTTACCATCCATCAGACTCGGGCATTTATCTGTGAGACTGATGATGTTTAACAAAGCAGAGTGCTAAACACTCAGCAATGGAAGTTTGACACAACGGTTAAAAAAGCAACCGACAGCAAGATGTTCTTGTATTTACCCTTTTTTTTTTTCTGAGCAATCTATGTAAAGTTCCTCAAGATATCACAGCTTATAGATATTTCAAATTGGTGTCAGGTATTAGGGTCCAGAGGAAAACCTGACTGATCTGCCACAAAAGGTTAGAATTTGTTAATGCTTTTCTGAACCTGTCATGAAACGAGTTTATGGATTTCAGTTTGTGTTTAAAGTCGTGACGAGCATTCCAGTGAGATGACAAAAAAAGCGTGATGCTGCTGTAGGCTTATTTTTAAAAATTCTGTCGTACCTTTGGTCATCAGTATTAGTCTCTGTCTACATCTGTTGTATGAAGGACTGGCTGAAATGAATTTGTATTCTGAAGAGGCCCATATCCCTCACTTCCCCTCGCTGGCAAAAAAAGGTCAGCTTTGTGTTTACTGCTTTCCTTACCATCTTCCCAGACAGTTCTTGGTAATGGATGTGTATGGGGCCCAGATTAAGGAGTGCATCATTAGATACTGTATTATGTTCCAAGAACAGATTGCTTTAATAAGGGAACGTAATGCAATTTGAAACAAATTTCCTGATGTGTGGAGTACTGTAGAGTCTCGTCTAATGTATGACTTCACATTTGCAAAGGATCCAGATTGTTCCTTCTACATCCACAGATAACTGTGGGAGTGGTGTAAGACATAGTGTTTTAGTTCCATACATAGCTCGGTGTGTGCCCATTCCAGCTTCCTGCAATACCACTCTTTTGGAAAGACCAAACAATGAGCAGTAGTTCGGAGCAACTTCTTGCATGGACTTTGGTTTCCTGTCTTGATGAAGTTCTTGGTAAGGACTTCATCTACTTATTCCTTTTTTACTTGGGTTATATGTTGAGGAGAAGCCACTTCATGTAAGTCTCACCTCCAGCCCTTTGAGACTGAGTGATCATTCTAGCCACATGTAAGAAATCTTGCTCAAGAGATGTTCAAAAGATTTTAAATAAATGAAGCCCTGGTGGTTTTGTTGTGTTTTTTCCCAGTGCAGCTGATGAACCTTTATCATGTCTCATCTTTTTGAGGAGGCATTCCACTTATTTTAAGTTATGAAGTTTGTTAAGAAGTAGTTTACTGTTTGTCACTCTGATATTTATGTTTTTTCACATTCTGTAGTATCAGTAATTCTTTAGAAGTGTGGTACAATGGGAGCTCTCTCAGGGAGGTTTCCAGACCTACTTTGAGCTTTGGCCAGATTGTTCTTCAGTTACTCTTGGTATGATTTCAGTGCCAATGTCTTGTCATAAGCTCCTTGCATGGAAGGAGCCCAAAGTTGATTGGAGCAGGTCAGTTGAAGAAGAAAATTACTAGGTGCTTTCTCGACGTGTATTTTGAAGCAAAAAAATCTTAATAAAGCTATTTTTTGATTTCCTGTGACCATGTCTTACCCCCTGTTTTTTCTAGACAGTTGACATTACTGCTGTCAAATTTGACTTAGGTTTACTTTGAAAAATATACACAATCTGCATTGGTTTGTTATTCAGCTATTGAGACAAATGACATTGTTGATAAAACAACATTTTTTCTGTGCCATAAAGCATAATTATACAGTAAAGTGTTAGAAGAAAAGAAGGCTTTCATTTGTTGTCGTTCAAACTTTCTAGGGGTTTGTCCTTGTGTTTTAATATTTATTTTGTGCTTTTGCATACAATATTTTAATAGGTTCTAATGCTTTCATATAATTTGTTCCTGTCTTGTCTTACTGTACTAGGAGAAATGTGCTGATAGTGCTGTGTTGCTTGATCTCTGCTGATCTATTTTTCATTTTTAGAAAAGCTACCTAGATCATTTAGATGTCACTAAATGTGTATTTAAAAGATATTCAACACTGCTTTTATTTCATGTTATGCTAGGTTATGTACTCGTTTTATGATGTACTTGAAATCTTGAATCTGTTCTTTCAGAACTGGCAAGCTGAATTGAGGTTGTGTAGCAGTAATGCATATTCTAGCTGTCAGAGCCATCTGTTGTGTGTTGGTTTTTTTTTTTTTTTTTTTTTAAGAGAATTGTTTGACAGTAGCATTAACATAGAAACATTTCCTAGCTGACAGCAGTGATTGTCAGAGCATGTTTTCTCGTGCCATGCCCATGTTGACTTTCTGGCTACAGAAAACTGGAAGAGTTTAATACAGTTCTATTAAAAAGACAAAATCTTATTGGTTAGACTTTCAAAATATATGTTGACATCTCTGGGACTATTGATTATTGTTAGTTTTAACATGGTAGTAGTCTTGAATCACTTTTAAAACCCATGTGTTCACAGATACTTATTGGGCCACATAGCCTGATTCTGCGTTTTATCCAGAAGTGCTACAGGAGAACATTTTTAAATGTAAACTCTCAAAGCGAATTTGTAATTTCACAGTCTTTAAGTATTTCACAACTTCTTACAGTTTGTTATTACATAGACAGGCATTTGCAGTCAATTCAGTTGTAAATACTTACAAATATATAGATAATTACACACAGAGTGTGAGAAACAGTATAAAACAATGTTTATATATTTAGATTATAAAGCAATGTTTGCGCTTAAGAAACTGGCATGATACATTATACAAAAAAAACCAACAAACCAACCAAAAAAAAAAAAAAAAAAAACCAAAACAAAAGGAATGTAAGATTGTAATAGCTTAATGTACTCAGCTGTACGTTAACGTGGCCAGCCCATGTTAATACTAACAGCCCATGTTAATACTAACTTAGTCTACAGAGTGAAGTGTTACTGCAAGATGTTAGAAAATGACATAGTAGAAGACGTAGAATTTCCTTCTGAGTACTATAAAGAAAAATGATTTTTTCATTTCCAAAAATGTTTCTGGAAAGATTAATATTTGGAGTAGAAAATGTTAAATAGAATATTATTTTTTCTGAAACATATTACATGTTTAATTTAGCCTTAAGAGATAGAAAATATATCTATCTATGTGCCTTTTAAGTGTCCCAAGCAGGTTTAGACAGTGAGTGGTTTAAAGCAGATTTGAGTCTTTTAGTGTCTATGCAGTGTGATACCACTGTGTTAGATGCAGTGAGTCTATCAGATGCTCCTTTGGGCACTGTATAGCACAGTAGAGAATAGAGTACTGTTTGCAGGAGTGATGAAAGCAAGCTAAAACTAAAATACGACAGCATTTTGATGTTTAAGAAAATCATGCAGCTCTATTCCAATTTTCAGAGCAGCGGAAAGAGTTCTGTGTTGGAAAGTCTTGTGGGGAGGGATCTGCTCCCACGAGGTACTGGAGTTGTCACCCGGAGACCCCTTATTCTGCAGCTGGTGCATGTTTCCCCAGAGGATGGTCGGAAAACAGCTGGAGATGAAAACGGTAAGTGTGATCCAGGAGTGTGTTTGCCTAGTAGGAGATAAACTTACAATCTTTCTTGTTCATTTGACTGCAAAATCGGTTGTTGTAATCTTAAAACTCAAGTGTGCTTTTTAAAATTTTCTTGGAAGAAAACACAGCTGTTGTCACATATGTTCTGTCCATTTAACAAATGTCATGAAGTCAAGATCTTTTGGATAGTCAAAGTATCTTTAATGTTTTAAGCTCTCATGTTTGTTTTTAGGAAATGCTTTTGAGATAAGCAGGCCAAAGAAAGCATTTCAGTTACGGTGATGATTGTCTAGAGTATAGAGAACATGATTTTCTTGTGTGTGTTTTTCTTCTCCTCTTTTGCTGTATAAATAAGGTTTTTCCTTGAGAGGATGAGTATATGACTTTTTAGAAGGAACTTAGGAAATAGATAAATTCTGAATAGAGCAGAAGAAAAAGAAACGAAAACAAATTTGTAGTAGGCACAAACAGAATTTAACAGGCATGTTCTATAGCTCACAGATGCTACTTTATTGGCCTGCACTGAGGTCAAGAACAACACTTCAAATATTCTGAAGCTGTCTAGTTTGAAGCTAGTGTCTTCTGTAGTGTTTCTATGTTTATCCTTCAGCAGATGAAGAAAGTAATTGCAGTTATCCCTTGGGAATTTAATCGCTTATTCTATACTAACTAGTGCTCTTGATCTTGTGAAAGAGCAGTAGGGGCATATCCACCTTCTGATCGTAAGATAAATTTTAGTTTTTTGATGTAGAAAATAAAAAGTACACAGGCTTTTGATGGCTTGATAAACTTGGGACTATAATTATTAATTCTCATTGTGTTCAAACTTTTTGGAATCTATTTCTAGCAATAGTAAGTCAAGGTATCAGAAGTTGTTTATAGTATTTGTTTTATGTAGTATTTATAGCCTTTGGTTCCTGAAGAACAGTTACTACTATTGTGCAGTTTAAAAGGTTTAAGCTCCAATTTTCATTATTGATGTAAGCAGAGAGCATGGTTTGGGTACATAACAATTAAGATCTTTTAGTGTGCAATCCGGGGTGTGCTGGGTTGTGAGGGTGTTGTCCCATCAAGATCCCATCAAGATGTCCCATCTTGTCCCATCAAGAGATTGTAGGACAATTCAGGTTGGAAATGATCTCAGGAGGTCTCTAGTCCAGTCTCTTCCTCAAAAAAGGGCCAACTCTGAACTCAAGACGAGGCTGCTCAGGGCTTTATCCAGTTTGGTCTTGAAGATCTCCAAGGCTGAAGAATTCAGAGAGTCTCTGGGCAACCTTTTAGAAATGGCACGTTTGATCTCTTTAAATATGGTTTTATATTACATGAATTGTGCAGTGTGTAGTTTGTAGTACTTTTCAGAATGCTTTGATTCTGAGACATAGGATAAAATACAATTTTGTTCTGCTCTGCAACTTTACAGGTATAAAAGATGGTTTTGTGGTTGCACTATTCTGAGTCAATGCAGAGCCTCTCTGCTGTAGGTTGCATTTGATCTGGGGATCCATATTTTAAATTTAAAATGGGATAATGATGATATTATATTATAAGGATGTTGGACTAAATTAATATTTATAAGGCCCATTTAGATCTTTGCCGGGGGGGCAAGGGGGAATATCAGTGCGTAAGATGTACATGTTATAATCTCTTTGAGAGAGATGTGGTCTTGTTTGGTAAGAACAGACAAACCTTTATGACTTAACAGCTGCATTTGAAATGTCTCTTTTCTCCCACCAAAATTCATGCAAATCATGGTCTAAATGGCTTTGTCACTGGTCTGGTTTAGTATATGTACAGATTGTGGTGTTATATCTGTGAAGATGGAAACAAGTAGCTTGGAAAGAAAAAAGTTGGCAATCTCTTATTCTGGCTATGCTGTCTGACATTGTAATAAGTCACTGCACTATTACAGGTCATAGTTTTGGTTGTTAGGAGGCGGGTGTTGAGGTAGGGTTGAATATGTGTTTGGGATTCCCTAGAGGGAAGTCTATCCATAGTCTTGCAGAGAGGGATTTTCTCCAGATGAGGGGTTTCTTCTTTACAAATTGAATATTGGACAAGAGAATATCAGTCTTGCAGTGCTGCTTTCTGAATGTGCTGGTAATGAACTCTCTGCGTGCACAATACTTTTATGAAACTGCCTCTTTGTTTTGTGACTTCTGTTTTGTAATTTGTCACCTTTTTTCATCCTAATGCTTGTTGCAGATAATGTACTAGAATTACATATAAATGCATCCATTTAAAAGTAGTACTAGTCTGTGGTTCTTACAAGCTTAAATTTCACCTCTGAGTGTTTGCATCCAGAAAGCTTCCCTGTTTTTAACACAAAGCAGTTTAGATTCCTGTGGTATTTGTTTAAGCATGGACAATTCCCTCGTCTTTATGACTATGAAGGAAAGAATTGTGTCTCTTCAATAGCTTAATCTTGACATCTTCTGATGCATGTGAGCTGCCAAAAAATAGCAGTTCATAATAATTTTGGGTTTTTGTTTGTTGATTTGGGTTTTTTGGTTTTGTTTTTTGGATTTTTAAAAAAATTTTTTATTTGATTCTTAGGAGCACATTGGGAAAGATCATTGAGAAAGAATTGTAGCTAGACATTTGAACTTTTGATTTTCTAATGTGCAACATTAAAGATCATCTCTGCTGTTCCCCAAAGTCAATTTGCACTGTGTGATACCCTTGTACGATAGTTGCTGCAATAAATCAAGATAGTCAGAAAATAGCAGAGATATGAATTTTCCATGAAACATGAAGAAGTGCTTGTGTTTTCACAACATTTCAGACCAATACATATATTGTACAGACGTGTGTGATTTGGTGTGAAGGAAATGTTCTCATTATGCGTTTGCTGTTTATTGTTAGCCTTTAGTGACTCAGCACACAGGGTGTGTTTGAGGTGGTGATACCACACTGTGGTGTTCTCTTATCAAATTGCAAGTGAAGCAGTGGGTCTGATGTCCTGAATTATTAAATTGGTCTTGTAGCTAAAACCTATTCTGGTAGCTTATCCATTTGTTAGGAAATGGAAAAGAGGAGGGAACATACGAATGGGCAATTAGTAAATATTTATAGGTTCTTTTTTTTGTCCAAGATAGGAAGCTGAACATTGTTCAAATTCGGAACAGGTAGAATTGATACGAAATGCAGGAATAATTAATGCAGATCTGTTGCTTGCTAAATCTTGCTGTTTTGTCAGCTTTTTGCTCTCTACTTCAAACAGGAATCCCTTATCCCTAGCTCCCAAACGGCAGGGACTGCTTCATTCTACTTAACTTTGTAGAAGCGAAAGAGAAAAAGGGCTTTCATTCAAAAGTGCTTGCCATCTTGTTAGTGTCAGGGATGGAAAAAATGGTGCAACATACAGAAGGTGTTGGAAGATGTGCACATGTTTTTTTCACAAGTTGAATTTTTTTTTTTTTTAAATTAGAGAAAGAGCGCTAGGAAAGGATAAGGTGATGGGGCGGGTGGGGCGCGGTGGAGAGAGTTCAGATGATAGTCTGCTGGGTCCAAGACTGTGAAGGTATGGGAACTAGAAAACTAGGAAAACAGTTAAGATTCTCCATGCTTTGCTGATATTTTGTCCTTTTTAGTATTTGGGAAGTTCTCGTTGCCATGCTGCAAGAAATCCTGTATGGTGGTGGCCTTTTATGACTCTGAACAGCTTCTTTGGGCTTCCACTGTGTATGAAGAACATTTCTACTGCTTTATGAAGGGAAAAGAGATACATGAATAAATGAAGTCAGTTAGCATTGTACTGTGTTTGAGCTTCTTAAAGGAGCATTGCAGTACAGGAGATAACAACAATTTAGCGGAAGGCAGTCCTGAGAAAAATACCATAATCATGTCTAGTTTTCCAGTATATTAATTAAAGTTTTCAGTCTCACTCCAAGATATGAAAAGCCAGAAAAGCAAACAGACTGTTGCTTTATTCAGGAGATACTGTTTTGAAAGGCAGAATCTGTATGTTATTAATAGCTTCTGTTTAAATAATTTCTTATAATCTGTAATACTTAATGATAGAATGTAATTTCTGCATGCTTTTATCTAGCATTGAATCTTGAATGTAATTGGGTGATAATTCACCTGGAAGTTTTGCCTGAAAAACTTCCAGGAAGTAATATAACTGAGAGAAGACTGATTTACCAGTGAAACTAGTGATAAAAAAACCCCAAACTTCTACATTTAAGCCAGAACATCGGGCTGCTTAATGTAGGCTGATGAAAATATTTTCTCCGTACCTTGAACATCCTTGCATTTTGAGTTATACATATCTTTTCTCCTTTCCTAAAACCTCCTTTGCGTTAAATTAGAGCTATTGGGAAATTTTTCTCAAATGTTAAAAGGGTGTCAGTACAGACTTCCTCAGAAGAGCAGGGCAAGAGTTTCCCTGCTGTATAAAATGAAACTTCAAAAAGATTATACTTGGACCAGATGCGATTTTCCATAAACCTCAGGAGACTGCATTTCTATCTCTTCTTTTTTTTTTTTTCTTCTTCTTCTTTTATGTGCACCAAGACTGAGGTTAGGACTAAGCCATTTATCATGGCTTCAATCTTCTCTTGTGTTATAGATAGCAAGGAAACTTGCGGCTTGTTAAAGCTTAAAAAATTTTCATTCTCCTTTGATCTATAGATGTTAACAAGTTAAAATGCAATGCCTCTGACTAGAATGCATCTTTTTTTTTTACGTATATTTTAAAAAGTTAATAGATTATACTAAGCCAAAACATTTATTTATACATAGAATTAAGCCTAGTGCCTAGCTGCAAATTCCTATGCCACCACAAAACCAGTAATTTAAGACTAAAACAGTGTGTCCTAGGAGGACATCATCTCCCTAGGAGGAAAATAACAGAAGAGGGTTTGGTCCATGTCTTTCAAATGTAATCTTGCTATATCTTGCTATATCTCTTTCTTCCTGGCTTTACGCCTGTCTTTGCTTTCTTAGATTCAATTTTTAAGAGGAGATGAGCAACACAATCTTGAAGATACATACTTCCTGTATGTGCATTTTCCTTTATTTCTTCTGAACTGTAAATAAACTAAACCTGTTTAATAACCTGGAATTAATGAGCCCTTTCATTTTGCACTTATTTTGGAGACTGGTGTGTAATTTTGCCTATTTATCAACTGAGACAAACAAAAATTGCCTCCTAACAATGGTTTCTTCATAGCTCATGTGCCTGCAGAACAGTAAGGATAAAAGCAGCTTGTTTTTTAAATTTTTTTCCTTAATGGGTCCAGTCCATCTAAATCAGCATAGTTCCATTGATGATAAACCTTTGACTTGCCCAGCTCAGCAAGACATTAAAATAACTTCCCAGATGTACTAGGCTTTCCAAACTGATGAATTGATTGTTGCTGTGCTTCTTGTATTTTGTGCCAAACAGGCACGTGCAAAAAATGTCTTCACCAGTGTGTTTTGATTCTTGCACTTCCACGGTGCTCTACTGGCATCACATAAAAATACAGAGTGTAAACTCATCAACCCTTCAATAAAAAGTTCTTTCTTTTTTGTAATGGGATTTCCATAAATATTTAGAGAAAATTAAAGGTTGAGAGGGGTGATAACTAATGTTGTCTCTTCTTAAATCTGTCTCAGAACTGCTGTAATTGTTTTTTTAATTGAGCTTTGAAAGATTGATGCAAACCTCAGATTTCTTTCCCATACAGTAATATTATTTCTAGTGACATTAAAAATGTTTCCTTACTTTTTCTTGCCATGAGTAAATGATGAGAAACATTTCGACAAAGAAGTTCAGCTTTGCGGAACCTAATGTTTTTCTGTGCTGAAATAAAAATACTGTGAGCTGTTGGAATTAGATGAACAGCAATAATAAAGTCATCATCGAGTAAACTTTGTTGTGTAGAATATCTGATTAATATGCATCATTTGTCAGTGTTTAGTTAAGATCTTCTGTGTGTATTGTTAATATGTTACACATTCTCATCAATAGTAGAACAGCATGCACATCTGTCTGCATGCATTTGTGATCTTTGTAATATAATCTGGTACAGAAAGTTAATAAAACGCTATACTAAATATGGTTAAAAATTTTAAACATCATTCAATGCTGTTTCTCTTTAACTGCAGACCCTGCTACATGGAAAAATCCAAGACACCTTTCTAAAGGTTGCCTTTATCCACTTGCTTTTTCTCCCTATGCATAAAGTGCATGCTTATATACACTAACCACATACATTTCATGCAGCTTTATTGTTGATTACACTTTTACTTTTACACTTTGGCTATTGTGTTGATTGATTATTTTGCCGAGTCTTGTGATCTGGTTGATTTTTAGTTTTCCAACCTTGTTGCATTAGAATGAGATGATTTTTTGTTTTTCTTCTGTGCCGTTGCTGCTTCATAGAATTTCCTGCACTTTTAATTCCCAAATCCTTTAAAAAATCTCTATTGATCAGTATCTTGAAATTCAACTTGAGTGGAAAAAATGTTTTGAAAGATGGCTTGATTGTAGGTAAGCTAAGTGTTTGCCGAATGGCCAGATTTCTTGCAGACTATTCTTCTAGAGCAGATTGCTATATCGGGGAGCAGAGGGGAAATGACCACAAAACAAAAATTTGAAGTGGAATTTATTACTAGTGCTTGGAAACCTCGTTGTGGAAGTGTGAGTAACTTGCAGTGTGACTCAAACTGCTGCCTGCACTACGAAGAAGCAGGAATTGACAGAACCTCCTTTGCTGTTTCTGGGACTGCTCTTGAATAGCTCCCAAGTAATTCCAGACATCAGTGGTGACTGACAAAATAGTTAAGATGTTTGATCCTCGACAGATTTGGGAAGAGACATGTTCTCCTAAGACTTCATTGTGACACAGTATTCTTACCTATTTTCTGTTTGCTTGGTTTTGGTTCTACAGGTTTTCCTAACTTTTTCTTTCAGCTGTAATTTGATCTCACTTGCATGGTAAATGAAAAGATGCTAAAAGCTGGTATATTTTCAGATTTTTTTAAGCTCTTGCTAATAATTCTTTTGTTTTCTGTTGCAAGCTGATATTTAATGGACTAGACCATTTCTGAAAAATGGTAGGATAGCTGATTGTCTTAGTCACAATTAATAATGTGGACCTTGTGGAAGGGAGACAAATTATAAATTTGTCTCTTAAAAATTCTCTTAAATAAGGAGAATCATAAACAGAATCATAATTTGTACTGAGCTATTTAACATGTAGCAGTAGAAAGACTAATTTTCCTCTTGCTGCTTGGTAAAAAGAAAATAATGTTGTAGTTTTCAGCAAACAGGTTCTTGGATAAATGTCTTTGAAACATCTGCTCCTTCTTCCTCATGTATCAATTCTTTGTTTTCAGAGATAGATGCTGAAGAGTGGGGTAAATTTCTTCACACCAAAAATAAGGTATGCTTACTTTAATTAATGATGGAGGAGCAGTGTCATAAATATGTGATCATATACGTATTTCATTCTATATCTCTTCCCTTGACTTTCCCAAAAAGATTATTCTACCTCCTGTGCCAGAGTATTGAGGATTTTCCGTTTCGCTTTTTATGAGTAGAAAACTTCTGGAAACATTCTTTCAAACTCAAGACAGAAAGTTTATCAATGGTTGTCTGTTATGTGGGTCATTGATTCTGCAGAGTATCTTGATCCTTTTTGTTCTTTTGTTGATTTTTTGGGGTTTTTTTGTGCATTGGCAAAATTAGAATGGTAGTTGCAAAGACAAGGAAGTGTATAATCACAAGTCATTTCAGGCCACTGAAGAATTGGCTACTTCAGAGATTTATTAGAAAGCTATGAAGAGGACAGAAGAGCCTAATGCTCGTCCAGGAGGAGAAGCAGAAACTGAGATGACCTAGGACTTCAATAAGAGTCAAAGCTTAATTCTTTGCTGGAAAATAGTCATCTTTTTGTTGTCAGACAAATTATTTAAGTGTATAAACTTATTTCCTCATCTTCTAAGCAGTGCTAGAAATTGAAAGAAACCTAGAGAGGAAAGCAGAAGGAACCCATGCAAGGGTAGCTCTGTGCTAAGTTATTTTGGATTGGTGGAAGGAGTATAGATTTGACAAGAGTGGAAAAATTTTGAAATGAAACTCTGTCCTTGTTCTTTGTCATCTTTGAGATGAGAAGGGGTTCTGACTGCATGTTGTTTATTAACCTCTAAGAATTGCAACTATATTAGAAATGGAATTAAGTGTTTGAAATTGACATTAGGTGAATGCGGTTTTACACCTTGTCTGACACTGATGGGGTAGTAAGTGTTAATAACAGCAATTTCGCAGTATTAGTCAACAAATTACGTACCAAGATTCCAATTTCTGTAATTCTTAGCACTGCTGATTGTTGTTAGCATTCTCTGAACGGCTAGTAGTCATTCTTCCTTTTTCCTCACCTTCTGTATACTTAGTTACAGAGTTCTTTGCTGTCTCTTGAAGAAGAGAGCGTTATTTTGCAATTATCTAAGTGTATGCTGCCTTTGGTTTTTAAAAAATTTTTTTCTTCCCTACTTCAGATCTATACAGATTTTGATGAAATTCGTCAGGAAATAGAAAATGAAACAGAGAGGATTTCTGGAAATAATAAGGTAAATGTCGCACTGTCTGTCTTTATCTTTCCATAGATTCTCTTGCTGCTGAAACGTTCCTTAAACAGTTTTGGCAGCTAGAGGCAAAAAGCTTCATTGAACTATTCTAATGAAGAATACACTAGTGCTGCTTGCTGTCTTGAGATTTTTTTACTGGGTTTGCGAGATAACAGCTAAAAAAAAATGCAGAGAATTGCTGTTTACTTCAAAGCTTCTATAATAATAGTGAAAAAAATGAACATAGAGTTAAACTTGTTTCCATTTTTCCAAATACATGCCTTTATGTGTAATTATAAAATCAAGTATAATTACTGAAATATAAAAGCTTTTATGCATTATACTGAGAGGGGGGAGCAGGGCTGCTTCCAAAGACAAAGGAGTTGGTTGACAGGTGTGGCTGCCTTTTTTTCCTCACCAAGTAGTTGTAAGGTGTATGGTGGAAGAAAGTTTTTCTAGTATGAAACTACAGCTTTTGGCTTTCTAAAGGGTACGTTTAAATAATCCAGTACAGTGATTAATTTTTATTATTAATATATTTTTAGGGGATCAGTCCTGAACCTATTCATCTTAAGATTTTTTCATCTAATGTTGTAAACCTGACTCTTGTGGATTTACCTGGAATGACAAAGGTAAGATGCAGATGCTTCTCTTCTGACTCATTGTGAATGGTGTCTTTTGAAACAAGGAGTCTGTGTTCACTCTTTGGCATTATTCTGCATTGTTAGATAAACAGCTTTCCTCAGGTTAAGTAGCTGGTTATATAAATTTGAGACGTCACCGTCTTCTGGTGTAAGATTTGGGTTTCTGGTGCTTTTCACTGTTGTAAGAGGTAGGTCTACTTAAGTTCTTCCTCTTCCTCTTCCTATATACAGCCAAGGCATTGGAAGCATTGTGCAGCCTGCATGTTCTTTTTAATAGAAGAGGTAGCCCTTGCAGTTTCAAAGTTGTACCTGCAGATAGATGGGTAGTTGACAAATTTGAAAAAGTTTTCCCCATTGCTTCTCAAGAAGTTCCTATATGTGTTTTGTGTAAGAAGTTGTATAAAGTAAGGATACACTAGAAGAATTGTTCAGGTCCTGTTTCTTGAGGTTTTGTACTAAATAATTTTCTGTGGCATGAAGATGACAAGGTGACTTCTTTTCCTGCCTGTGCACACATACATACTTCACTCTGCTAGTTGTGCAGGTGGTTCTTCAATACCAAGTCTCCTTGACAACAGTATCCAATAATTTGAATTGATTCTTATTTCTCTAAGAATGTTTTTAAATTTTATACTTTTCAAGATCTTCCTTATCTTTCATGTCTGTTTGTGAAAGGGGAAGGAAAGGGCTGGAAAACTTTATCTTATACCATGGTATAGGGTATGAACTTTCAATGAGTGGTCTCATACAGGTGTGAATATACCATTTTGAACAGTTCTGTGTTGTTTTTTCAATAGGTCCCTGTTGGTGATCAGCCTAAGGACATTGAACTTCAAATAAGAGAGCTAATCCTTCAATTCATCAGCAATCCAAATTCAATTATTCTGGCAGTCACAGCTGCTAACACAGACATGGCCACTTCAGAAGCACTTAAAATTGCACGGGAGGTGGATCCAGATGGTAAGCAGCCAGAAAAATTGGATCCTGTAATTCAACTTCTTTTTTTTAAATTAATTCCTAAAATAAAACTTAACTCATTTGGACAAAAAGTAGTAAGAAAAGCAAATGTTACTGACTTTCCTAGAAAATACAATTGTTATATTTGCTTAAAGGCTTCCTGCTGCAGTCTCTGCAACTCAGAGAAAGCTGTGAAGAATTAATATCCATGGATTTCTGGATTACGAACAGACAGACAACTATTTTGGTAGTCATAGGAGCTACTGCTGTTTACAGAACAGCAAAATGGCATTACACAATGTTGGGGGGTTTGAGATTTTTAGTAGTTTACAGCGGTCTTTTAGGATTGCTTTATGCTTTATTGTCCAATGTTGTTTATTTTAGTAGAGAAAATATGCCACCCTGCAGCTAGTGATTGACTGTCTAGCTAGTTTAGTGACTTTTAGTAAGAATAAAATTAATAGATAATGGCAGTATCCATTTTGCTGCCCTGCATTTATGTGACAGAACTGACTGATTTGATATAATCTAAAAAGAGGATTTTCATTTTATATTTTCCTAATGACTTTGAAACAGATCCAAAACTACTAGGTACCTGCTTCTTGTGTGTAGAAAGTGCTCTCAGTACCATTGATTAATAAATGTCACTGTGGTATTTGAAAGAATATGGAAAAGTATGCTCTAAACATAGGTATGCTGAAATTAGACTAAAAATTGGTGTTGCTATGCTTTGCCCTCAATTTTTTCTTCCCACAGAGTGTAACATTTCTTGCTTGTTTTCAAACTGTCACGTCTGCTTTGGCCTGTCTGCTTAAGCCTTTATGGGTTCCACAGCCATGTAACCTTGAGGGAGAACCTCCTCATGGCAGTCTTCTCAGCCAGATAGTCCTGGTTCGAGGCTGCAGACCCTTTTCTTTTAGTTTACTTTACCCCTGTAAAAATGATCAGCTGTGATTTTTGGATCAATTATTTCCAAAATTCTAAATCTTAAGGCTTGAGTTGCAGCTTATGTTGCAAGTCCTGTAGGAATAATGGTATGTAATGAGAACTTGATGTACTAAAGTATATGTAGACTCTCACTTTCATTCATCTGAAAGTTTCAGAAGCTAAGAACCTACTGATTTTGCTGAGTTATTGGTTTATTTTTAGACTTGAAAAGTGTGTTATATTTTAAAGAAAAAGTTCTTGCCATGTTTATTTCAGACCCAAGAGCCTGGGAAATATTAAGGTCCCAGACAAATCCTGTGCATGCTAGCCTACCTGTTTAGATGTGCAATATTTAATGAATTTATGTCGCTTTTTCCTCCACAGTGTCCAATATGAAGTTTAGTTTTAATTTGAAAAACGTTGTCACAAATTCAATAAAAAACTGCTTCGTTAGTAAAATTAAATCCCCTAATTCTTGTTCAATGGGTAGATTCCAAGCTATTCAGTCTCCCTGGGGCTTTCAGCTATGTATTTGATGCACTGTGCTGGAAGTGGGCTTGTTGCCTCCTTTAGCAGCTTCTTCAGTGGGTAGTGGTATTTCAAATATAGTTCCAAACAGATTGCCATTATGCCTGGTCCTACATATATGCTAGAAATATGTTCAGTTCACTCACACTTGCAGCTCCCTTGCTTGCCTTACTTAGTCTTCTCCACAAGGGCTTAGTAATGCCTCTAACCTTATGTAGTATGCAAAAATGTTTGTTGTAATCAGTAATGATTATGATTTCAAACTGCATGGTGCCTAAACCTTTTTTCTTTAACCAGATCTGTGTGGGGAGCAGTACATGCCAAATACTTTCTTATAGTCCTGTTAGTAAAGGGCTCCAGATAGACTAACACTATGTGTTCTTGTGCTAGTCTTTGCTGATTTGCAGTATTAAACTTCATGCAGATGTATGAGGATCTCTTTAAATTATGAGGTTTTGCTACCCTGATCAAGACAAAACATCCCTGTGAGTGAGTTTTCCTTTTGGTAGGTCGAAGGACCCTTGCTGTTATCACAAAGCTGGATCTCATGGATGCTGGCACTGACGCTATGGACGTGCTCATGGGAAGAGTGATTCCAGTTAAACTTGGCATCATTGGAGTAGTGAACAGGTCTGTCTGGGCACATTGATGATATTCTTAAAACTGTGTTAATAATATGGAGTAAGGCTTTTGGCTTTTTAATCATGAATATGACTTGAAGAGTAAGGTAACTTGAAATAAACTTTTGAATAAGCAAATGAGAAGCTTGTTGCTCACTTCTCAAAAGTTTGTCTGTTCTTCTTCCACTCAGCCAACTACTAACTTTGAAAACAGTAGGGACATTCCTTCTAAAAGACCTGTAGTGTCACTTCTTCTTTCTGCTATTGTTTTTTAGCTTGAGGGATGCTTCTGTTCAGCAGTTCACATTAGCACTGATCCGGTACAGATCTTGTATGTTAGTGCTAATCTACTGCTAACTACATACGGCTATAATACTGTTCACTTTATTTTTTGCATATTAGCTAGGTCAAATCTCATGCAGTTTTGATAAAAGCTTTGCTTAATCTATGTACAGCAGCTACCCATTACCCTACTAATTTGTTGACTGTGCTGTGTGGAACAAGAAATAAAATCCTTTATTGTGTAAAGAAGATTAGTTATGCGTGTAAAGCAAAAATCAGCTGTTCCGATGTCCTGTCCAGAAAATCAGAAGGTAAATTATTTTTACTTTTCATCTATTAACTAGCGTGTAACTCCGCCTTTTAACTTCAGGAGTCAGTTGGATATTAACAATAAGAAGAGCGTAGCTGATTCCATTCGTGATGAGTATGGTTTTCTTCAAAAGAAGTATCCTTCCCTAGCCAATCGAAATGGAACCAAGTATCTTGCTAGAACACTGAACAGGTATTACATATTATGTAAAATAAAGTAAATATGTGCTTTTAAGGATACTTTAAGATATAAAGTGGTGTATTAGAAATATGTATAAACATTTATTTTTACCTTTTCTTTCTCTTTTGGTGCTGTATAGTGATGCATTGAGGAAGGCTCTGTTTGGTTACGAATTCAGTTTCTGAGTTTACTGTAATTTTCCTGAGTAAATGTTTACCTTTGGTGATTGGTTTCTGTCTCTTCTCTGTTTTGATGGAGATGATAAAGTTGAAACAACTTCTCCCTTCTAATGAGGGACTGTTTTCTATTTTTAGACTACTGATGCATCATATCAGGGATTGCTTGCCAGAACTGAAAACCAGAATCAATGTTTTAGCTGCTCAGTACCAGTCTCTATTAAACAGCTATGGGGAACCTGTTGAGGACAAAAGCGCCACTTTATTGCAGCTTATTACCAAATTTGCCACAGAATATTGTAACACTATTGAAGGAACAGCAAAATACATAGAGACTTCGGAGCTGTAAGTACCAAATGGTTTTCTAGAATATTGTCTGAGCAGTTAGATCAACCCAGTGGCTCTTGCTGGCTTTCGTTAGCAATAGCATAACATATTCAAAAATGTTTGAATCTGTAAGTAACTGTAAAAAATGTTTGCAGTGAAAGCTTTTTTCTTGTTTGCTACTTAAGTTGTTATTTTATTCTTTCAGATGCGGTGGAGCCAGAATCTGTTACATTTTTCATGAGACCTTTGGAAGAACTTTAGAATCTGTTGACCCATTGGGTGGCCTTAACACAATTGATATCCTGACTGCCATTAGAAATGCTACTGTGAGTGTTCTGTATTTCTAAGTGTTGTTACTATATATCAAATTTGAAGATCAGGTTTCAACAAATTTGTACTCCTTCAGTCCTGTGAATTAATAATCTCAGCTGGATGAGTTAATATGGAGAGGCTGAATCCTGCTTTTTTGGTATTTTACGTGAAAAAAATACAATATCCAAATTTACAGCCATTATCTGATAAGGAATGAGTTTAAGGTGAATGCTTATATCTCATTACTGTTATTTACAGTGTGAAGTAAAGCTCAGGCCCAACTTCGGCAACTCTATGCTGAAGCTATTCTATATTACAGAAACGGTGATGGAAGACTGCCTCTGCATTTATTTTGCATTAAGCACTTCCGTTAGTTGTGAAGACTCAGTCTGAGATGTATGGGCTAGGACGCATTCAGATATTTTAATTCTGCATAAGGGACACAACTCTTCAGTGGTTCAGTGTTTATGTGACAGATTTGGTTTCTTGTGACTATGGGAATTGGGGTTGCTAATAATTAGCAGAGTAAGTTCACTTATAAATTTTGCAGTAGATAGAATGTTCACTCCTTAGAGCTTAACTTTGGATGTCAAACACGTAAGTCTGCTTTTGTACTGTGTTCTGTTGGGTATGGACAGTCAGGTTTCTGTATGGTCAATAATTACTCAAATTTGGAGTGCATTAGGTAGATCTGTGTGTGTGCTCTTATGCTTCTGTAAATGTAAAATGTAAAACACCATTTAGTATTGGAGAGATGTCTTGTTTTTATGTGACATATGACATCTTTGTGTTTCTAAAGCTCATTTAATTAAAAATAAAAGGAAATTTCAGGTAAAAAATGTTTTCTGTGTGGTCATAAATGAAATTATCCCAAACACTGTAAATCAGTGACACTGTATTGTGATTTTACTTAACAGAAAACCCACCTATCTTGCAGTAAGAATTGCATGTCTAGGACTGTCAAATAAATAATGGTTATTTTTCTCTCTGAAGTTCCGAAGAAAATGTGTTTGCCTTTATAGTAAATTTCATTTAAACTCATATCCACAGGTATAAAAAGAACTGTTCATCGTTGTAAGCGTAGAGTGATATTAGTAGGTAGAAATCTTCAAGTTTCTATAAGGATGCTGGTTACTCATTATTTAACAGACTTTGTCTTAAAGGTAATAACATTATATTTTATAGCTTTTATATTGAAATATTCCTGGAACATATTTTACTCTTAAGACCTGTTCTGAGTGTTCTTTTGGGTGCAAGCACTGTGACTTGATTTATTCTGGGCTTCATCAGATACTACTTCTTAGAAACGTGTATTGTTTTAATACACGATTTAGCAGCTTTTTCCCTCCTTTTGAACTAGGGTCCCCGTCCTGCCTTGTTTGTTCCTGAAGTTTCATTTGAATTGCTAGTAAAAAGGCAAATCAAACGTTTAGAAGAACCTAGCCTGCGCTGTGTGGAGCTGGTTCATGAAGAAATGCAGAGGATTATCCAGCACTGTAGTAATTACAGTACACAGGTAAAAATGCATGCTTTAAAATTATGTTTGTAATTATTGGGCTTTTTTTCTTTCCTCCCCCCTTCCCTAAAAAAAATCTGGAAGTCTCATCAGTAAATTTTTGTTTTATTTTTAGGAATTATTGAGGTTTCCTAAATTGCACGATGCCATAGTTGAAGTAGTAACCTGTCTTCTGCGTAGAAGACTTCCTGTCACAAATGAAATGGTAAGTTTCCATCTACTATGATTTTGTTAGAAAAAGTGTGTTTTTTCTGGAGTCTTTCTTGGTACTTCTGTTTGCTCTGTAAACACAAAATATTAAAGGAATCTTAACTTTCATTTGTTAAATAGCTAGTTATTTAATATCTACATGGTTTGAAACTTTTTCTATATTAGAAGATAAATACATAAAACTCAAAGGGGGTAATGGGGGTAACCACCTTCAGCTTATTGTCCCCTATGTTTCGATTTCCCAAGAAGAATTTTACTAAAACTTTTATTTAACATCTCCTAGTCTTCCTGGTATAGGTATATTTCCTTCCCTTGAAACAGAAGCTGTGCATTTACTGTAGAGTTAGGGATGCAATGATGAAAATTAAATTGTAGTCCTTATTCTGTGTGTTTCAGAGATAAAATCAACACAAAATGTTGGTCTTGCTTGTAATACCCTTTAGCTAGCAAGAACTAAATATTCAACTTCTAGATTTGAGTAAATATATTTTAATAGAAAAGTCTGCTTTGGTCTGCTTATTGAGGAGGAAACTGTTTCGGTTACTGACTGTATGTGTATGACTGATGTGAAAAGGAAAAATTCTTCTGTATGCTCACTATCCCCTGTACTGAGACATCTCTCATTGATTCAAATGTTGTATGTGGCTTGTGGCTGAAGGGTGACTATATAGCTCACTTCATTACTATATATATAATTACAATCATTTATTACTAAGTTTTGCTTGTTTATTGCTAGAGAGGGGTTAGTTTGATGAAGCTAACAAATTAAACTGATGTAACATCCAAAATGTCTGAAGGTCTGAATGTGTTGCAATGAATGAATGAATGAATTCCCTTCTTCCCTTCTGGATCAGAACGTTAATGTCTTTGGGGCAGTAAGAATGGTCTTTTGCTTTCTAGCTTTGTAGGTCATTGCTCTTCACTAGTGTTAGAGTTACTCACTGAATTTTTCAACTGCGAATGGCATTGCGTTACAGGTTCATAATCTAGTGGCCATTGAATTAGCTTATATCAATACCAAACATCCAGACTTTGCCGATGCCTGTGGTTTAATGAATAACAACATAGAGGTAAGAAAATACGTTCTCTTTAAAAGTCTTTTGACTCCTTTGAGAGCCTAAATAATTGGTAAAAGAATGCTTCAGTTTCTTTCACTGAAGCACGGTTCTACGTTTTGAAGTATAAAAATGTGATATGTTACAAATATGGTGTATACTCTTATCTTGAGATCTGTTGATTTGTTAGATTTATATTGCATATTACATTCAGGAACAGTGGTTGATATTTCACTGAAAATAATTCTGCCTGTATTTCTGTCTGGAAAATAAGATGAGCACCTAATTGACTATTGGCTATTAAATGAAATTTGTGGAAGAGAAACTTTAAATACATAGTTGTGAAATACTTTCTAATGTTGGAGTAATTGCATTTTGTCTCTGTCACTGTATTGATAGCTATAATGTTACTTTCATTCATGAAAGGATAATACAAGTATTGTTTCCTCTATTCAGGTCCTAATTTCTGCTTCCTTTCGGCATTGTTCTTGAATCTCTGTATTACCGCACTTCAGTCTCCCTAAGACAATTTTCTCCATTAATCTCCCATAAGCCTTTTACAATTTCAGTAGCCTTTCTGTTTTTCAAGTCCAGCTTTGATTGGTAATACTTGTTGTTGTCATCATCCTATAGAAGCAGTTGTTCTACAACTGGCCTGATCAAGTCTGTCTTGCAGTCTGATTTTGTTGCAGTGCTTCATTCATCTGGCTAAGAGCTCACTAATATTCTTCTGTTACCTTGCTTATCCAACACATTGTATCATAGTAGTGTTCTTCTTTTAAATGCTTATGTTATAATTTCTGCTCCTTAGTTCTAAACTTTTACTTTCTTTTATACTGAAATTTTTTATTGACTGGCTGTGCAATTGGGTTTGCCTTGGTGCAAACTGCTCTTGAATCTAGTTCAGAAACAATGTCTGTGCAAACTGCCATGAGTACAAAAATTAGGACTTGGTGAAGTTGAACACAGGAGATCATTGTATTATTGTGTGTTACTTAAATTAGTCTTTCCCAACATTTTCCTGAACAGGACATTGAAATTTTTGAAGAAGCAAAGGACGTAAAACATCTTACCCTTATTCAGTGGATAATCAATTTTTAATTTCAAGAAAAATCAGATTTTTGTTTGTCCTGATTGCTTCAGACTGTTTTGCTATAGAGTGAATGCTGCCGCCTCCTTCTTCCTTTTGGGCTAATCATAGTTAACCCTGCTGGCCTTTTAGATTACTTTGAAGATTTAAAGCTTAATGAGGGATGTAGGGTATATATGCTGAGCCAAACTGTGTAGCTTTGATCTTGTTTTTCAAAGGCTCTAGCTTTGATTATGGAGTGTGTTACAAAAGTTTTTATATTGAGAATTTCCTATTGACCAGGTAATCAGAGTAGTTTTATCCAAATAACTGAGGTTTTGATAAGATCATAGTATGACTGCATGACACTGGATGAGATGAAATTGCTCGTGTTTGTCTCTAAAATGTAAGTAATCTGTAAAATATAAATCTTGCATATGTGTTGATACGGAGTAATACATAATTGAGGTCTTACTGGATTGTTTTTAAAGGAACAAAGGCGTAACAGGTTAGCCCGGGAATTGCCTTCTGCTGTGCCACGAGACAAGGTAAAGTAAATGTTAACTTTTTCTTTATTTATTCATTTAAAGTTTAATGCATTCTCCTTTGATCCAATCTAAGATTGGAAATGTTGATCTGCTACCCTAGTAACAGTGTTGAGAGTTTCCAGGTATTGACTTTTCTTTCAATTTCATAAGATAGAAGTGGAATGTTATTTTCATCTTCCAAAGATGCACTTCTTGTCAGGTTTTAAATCTGGTGTTTCCGAGGACTTGCGTATAAATTTACATTAATATTTCACTTAGTACCTGAGTATCATCTGAGGTAAGGCTTAAAATGCCTGCAGATATCAAGAGATTGACTCAGAACTTTTGTGTTTAAATTTATGGCTGAGACAGACTGATTTCAAAAGATAAGTGATTTAAAGTATTCAGTGTGCCAACATAGTGACTTGGTTGTTTGGGTTTTTTTTTTTTTAAAGTCACTCTTAAAACTGCAATTTATTGCAATCTTTTTGTGGGAGAAGATGGTGGAGGCGACATTTTCATTTGATTATCATAATCCAGTTATGTATTCTGTCTCTGGAGCTTACTTAGTTTTACCAGATTTTGGGTTTAATTCAATGACAAGTGAGTACATGGGTGAAAGAACCAAGTGTCATGAAAAACATTCCCTGGCTGTAGAAATGAATGGTCTGACAGTCCGCTGGAGTTTTAGACAGTTATATATTTAATATTACGTGAAGTATTTGGAATCCAAATGTACAGAATACAGTTTAAACTCATCAGAGGTTGTAACAGGAGTTACTACAGCTGATAGAAATCAGTTCATTAAGTTAGGTTAAAAAAGTGAGACAAAGTCCCAGAATGGATTTATATTACTGCCTTTAATCAGTAGAAGACAACTGATGGATGAACTGGGAATTTAAAGTGGCTACCTAGAGATTGCTTTCAGTGCTGTTTGATCCTTCTTTTTATTGATCGTATATATAGCATCAGTGTAGGAGCTGAAGTGAAATTAAAGGCCAGATAAGCCAAAAGTCTCGTAATCATCTTGGAGATGCTGTTTTTCTTCTTTTCTGCTTACATAACTGTGTTGCTTGCAAATTGAAAATATTTTCTTTTCCGGATTTTTTTTAAAGATGCTAGTAGGTAAAAGTGTATGAAATTTGCTAGGTAGATTTGGTGGTCTTCAGTTGAATTTTTTTTTTTCCCCCCCTCCCTGCATTTTTTACCTTCCTTAGTCTACTAAAGCTCCAGGTGCATTGACACCTGCTTCCCAGGAGACTGTTACTGCTGCTTCTGCTGAGGCTGATGGCAAGGTCTGTCTTGATTTTTCCTATAAGCACTGCATGCACATTTCCGTTGTGGTGCACCGCAGGTAGTACGGAAAGCAGTTTGTATTTAGTGCTCTGTCACTGACACCGTACGCCCTACAGAGTATAGACTACTCGGCATTACGGATGGTAGTATGTGCAGTGGCAGGTAAAGATGTGCCATTAGGTGGCAAAGTCACTGCTTTCTGTTTGAACTCTTGGTTGCAATATATTGTGGCACAAGTATGTGGCATAATTTGCCTCAAACTGTAGTCAATAGATTGGTGCAACAGTATTGTAATGAAAAGTGTTCAGCATGGTTGTTAAATTGCATGTTTTTAATGTGTTGACAGTTAAAGAAGGAGGACAGAAGATAAGCTAAAAATGTGAGTTTCCTGCTTCCTGCAGGGAATCTTTATAGGCTTTGTTCAAACTGACCCTCCTTTTGTTGTTTCACATAATCATTCAATTCCTGGTTTACTTATATTTGTGTAATGTGTTCTGCAGTGTTGTTTTAGACTTTAGGTGTGCTGTCTCTCATGTTAAAATAACAGCTTGTTACTGTAAAGACTTTTTTGGTAATTGCTTTCACTTGGAGTCAGAAAAGATGAGTAGTCACAAGTTTGTGTATAAGGAGTACCAAGAGGACTCAGGCTTTCTGCTTCTTTGTATATGCACATTCAGCTTCTAGTGCAAAGCTGCCATTTCTGTCCTGAACAAAGTAGTCAAAGTCAAAATCTGGTCAGTAGTAGAATTTTAACTATGATTTTCATCAGAGTTTTAGAGGTTCTGATAACCTGCAAACATCTACAAAGAAATCAAGAGCTACTGTGAGGATACTGCTGTGTCTTAAGAAGTTGCAGGAAGCTGCCAAATTTGGTTTGTGTTTCCCACAAAACCTGTACTTTATTAGGTGGTGCATATTCAACACTCTCTCTTGTGAAAAATGTAGCTTCATTTCTGAAACTACTTTGGAGATAGAGCAGGCTCCACAGTAATACTAAATGAGAGTGGCATAAGGATTTTTGCCATTTTTAATAGCTGTTCTGCTATCAGAAATAATGTAATGGAGCTTTCCTCATCAATGGCTCTCTTATTAGTAGAGGTAGATTTGAATTCTTACAGCGTATTTTTTTTTTTTTTACAGCGCCTCTGAGCAGTTGTGCAATTTTAATAAAATTTATGATGTGCACAGTTTATCTGTGTTTCTTCCCTGGTATGCAGCTGTGGGTATTCTATCTGCCATGCTTTATTTCTCACTCTTTAATTTTTTTTTAGACTCAAGATCAGCCTGTGGTGGTTTAATTGTAAACGAAATAGATAAATTTAGCTTATTTCTTCCTATATGTGAAACAGGACATAAGTAGTAGTAGTAGTTAGAGCCTCGAATGACCTCGAATGTTTTTTAAACAGCAATAGATTTTAAAGCACAGTAGTAAATAGAGCGGATACCAGGTTTATGGAAAGGTACAAAATAAAAATTGCCACTGTTCCACATCAAAATGAGCTGTCTTTTTTAAAATACTCTTTTAATATGTAGTGGATACCATTTACTAATACTTCTTTTGTCCAATGATTCCTACTGTTTAAGAGTTGGGTGTTATGTCCTTTTCTCAGGAGATCAGTGAGTCATTCTTTGTCTGGAACTTCCCAGAAACTCTGATCTTCACTTCCAGAGGATGGAGATTTTTGTTTCGTTTTGATTTGGTACCAAAAAAGCCTTCTATAAATTGAGGTCTGGCAGCACAAATACATTAGGAGCTTTGGTACCCGGAAGTAACAAATGTGCATACTTTCTAGCTACTATTGTAAGAAACTTCAGTTTATAGTAAATAAAATACCAAAGAATTTAAGTTTGAGTCTTCCAAGAGCTGTGGTGATCTTTAAAACATACTTGCATAATGATCCTGATGGTATAGGTTGTATTGCTCCAAGGATGTATGGTAAAAATGGTAAAAGCTAAATGATTTAGGAAGACCATTCCATATTTCAGAAGTGATTTGTAGACCCTTAAAAAGCTGGGGAGCCTCTTTGTGAGGCATTTTCATACCATTATTAGGAATAATATGAGTTTTAAAAGCTTTCATTTACTGGTACTGTGTGTCAGCTGTAAGCAGCAAAGGAAGAAGAAAGGTGGGGAACGTGAAGAATAGAATGAAGGGAGTACACACATGAGAATCATTTTTAGTGAGTCTTACCTATAGCTCAGTAATAGTAGATTTGATCAGACGCTGCTTCGCAGTGCCCAGGTTCTAACTCTCCAATGTTTCTTCATTGTGCTGTTTGTGCAGGCTGTTCCTGGAGCTGGAGATACATCTCAGGAGCCTGGAACAGGCAACTGGAGAGGAATGCTGAAAACCTCAAAAGCAGAAGAGGTATCAGCAGAGGAAAAATCCAAGCCAGCTGCAGCCCTACCTGCTAGTCCTCAAAAAGGACATGCTGTAAACCTATTAGATGTGGTGAGTCATGAAAAACAAGTATCTCCTCTTCATAGTTCAGGCTCAGGAAAGAAAACATCTGAATTACAGATCTTGTAACTTTGCTATTAATATATGATATCTTTCTAAATATTTACCACAATAGGGACAATATACCACAATATTTACCCCCTTCCAGTTCAAGCCTTTGATTTGGGATAACTGGCTTCCTTTCACAAATTCCTGCGCAAGTGAACTCTTTGTCTAGATCGCTCTTCCTACAGAAACAAATCCCAGGTGATGTCTGAAGTCAAATGCCTATTCTTTTTTTGCTGAAGTTAGCATTTTTATATTAGAGGAAAAGAAACATTAAAAACAAAACCCACAAGTTAAAAATAGATGGAGATCCCCTAAGTGTTTGGAGAGCTTAGTTCCTTTATTGTCTTTTAAAAAAAAATTAGTGGTGCCCTCTGACCTTTGTTTCACAGATCTGGATTTTTGACATGCCTCTAATTTTACTTCTGAAGAATTAGAGGTTTGTTGCAAGGCAGGCTGCATCTATCAGACTAAAAGAGCAATTAGACTCCACAGTTTGAGTAAACTGAGGCTTTTATTTTTTTACATAGCCTGTACCTGTTGCACGCAAACTTTCTGCCCGTGAGCAACGAGATTGCGAAGTGATTGAACGACTTATTAAATCTTACTTCCTTATTGTCAGGAAGAACATTCAGGACAGGTAAAACCAAACTTCCTAGAAATGTTTAAGCCATACAAATGTTGTGATTATCTCATGAGTCATGTATATAATCTTGTTATTTTATCATGTTCTTATGTTTGTAAACAGAGAGAAAACATGATTATTTTCTTTTAGAAGGGGGAGCAGCAGTAAAACTTGAACCTTCACAGAATTAAGAAGCCTGAAGAAGCACTTGTTTTCTCTAATGGTTCGAGTTCTGTATTATATTAAGTAAAAGGTTTAATTAATTATTTAGGAGATACCTGCTTTTCTGGAGGATAATGCAATTCAGATGGATGATGTGCAGCAAATAACTGGCATGAACTCTAGGTGCTGTGTAGTCCTGACAGAATTTACGTTTGCCATCCTATTATTTCAGATGGGAAGGTCGAATAGGAACTGCTGCGGCTAAGTTTTCTAGTACTTAGCCATAAGGATGGAAATAGCATAAAAGTGATGTTTCTGCTGCATGCAACTATGGAAAATGTCTTTAAAGTTTTGCTTTAAAATTGTCATACTTTTTTTTTTTTTTGATAATGAAGAACCATGTAAAACTTTGCTTTGCTTAAGTCTTTGTGGAAATACCTAAATAAGAGCAATAATTTGCTCTTATTTAACTCGTGTGTGTGTGCGCATATATATATATGAGAAATTTTGCAGGAAATACGGGAATCTAGAAACCAGATTTTAGAGTGGATTAGTGAGGTCATAGCAGTTTTATTATATCCAGTAAACTAATACTGTCCTGCAGTGTTTGTACTAGTAGTGTTACCTCCTTGCGTACTCAAACCTTCACATTCTTTGCAGTAAATGTGCATATGTAAAAAAAAAAAATTAAAATGCTATCTCAAGCATTATAGATTTGATATATTAGGACATCCTCACCTAATTCAGAAATATTTGTAGGAAATACCTCTCAAAGACGGTATGCATGTCCATCCCATATCATACTTGTAGAACCAATTCAGGCTCTTACTTGGATGGTTTGGATGGTGTCGGTACCCACACAGCTTTGAACCTGAGTTTGAGGTTGCTTTTACTCTTAGCCAGGTGACTTCCAAAATATTCTAGGCTGCTTAAGCTCTTCTTCTAGTAGAACTTGCAATATATTGGCTTGAAAGGAGGATGCAAACTGAATTAATTGATTACTAATACATCTATATGGTCTCATCATGATTTCCCAGAAGTCTTCCTACAACTGGCTAGTGAAGAACCATAAGGCAGCAGAAGAATGTAATGGGACAATTCCTAGCCACACTTGGGCGTATGATCTCAAATGCTCAGATGTGTTGATGGATCTTGGTTGATCTTGGGTCTGGCTGTTTAGACTTGCATGGTCCTTGTCAAGTTACATCTGTGATGACAATTGCAGCGCACTCAGAATGAACAAAAACTCATGATCAGCCCATGAAAATTATTTTGATATAGATTTAGGGCTATGGGCACATGAGAGGAGTGATGCGGTCACTACTTAATGAGTCAGTACAGATCATACATCAACTCCCAGTCCGCTCTAATTGCAAAATACTGCTGCTAAGAATTACACCAAGGTCGTCTAAACTAACATTTCTCAGTTGGGAACAACCATCAGTATTTTTATGGTCACTTACTGTCACTGATGAAATAACCTGAGTTGCACTAATTCAATTTTTGATCCTGTGTTTATATCCCCAGATTTTGATACTGCGTTAGTGTGATGATTTGATTTTGTCAGTACTCAAATAAATATTTCCCACCACCTTTTCAGGAGAGTACTGACGCACTACACATATCCTGAGGCCCAAAGAAAATCAGGTTCAGATAGATTCAATACGTGGAATTTTTTTCAGGAAGCTTAGTGGCTTGGAAATTGGAGCTAAGACAGTAGTTTCTTTCAGGTGTTTTAGCCTGATGCAGAACTGAAAAATGTTGCTTTACAGATTTTGTAGTGTCTTCTGATGGATTGTTCTTGAATCTTACTGGTTGCTGCCTGCCTCTATGCCGGACAAATACATTTTTCAAACTTACTGTGGCTTAACCCCAGCTGGCAACCAAACATGCAGTCGCTTGCTCACTCCCCTTCCCACTGTGGGATGGGGGAGAGAATTGAAAGAGTAAAAGTGAGAAAACTCGTGGGTTGAGGTAAAGACAGTTAATTAAGTAAGGGAAAAGCCGTGCACACAAGCAAAGCAAAACAAGGAAATCATTCACCACTTCCCACAGGCAGGCAGGTGTTCAGCCATCTCCAGGAAAGCAGGGCTCCATCATGCGTAATGGCTACTTGGGAAGACAAAACGCCATCACTCCAAATGTTCCCCCTGTTTCTTTTTTTCCCCCCAGCTTTATATACTGAGCATGACGTCACATGGTATGGAATATTCGTTTGGTCAGATGGGGTCAGCTGTCCTAGCTGTGTTGCCGCCCAACTCTTTATGCACCCCCGGCCTACTTGCTGGTGGGGTGGGTGAGGAGCAGAAAAGGCCTCGACTGCTTAGCAACAACTGAAAACTAGTGTGCTACAAACAGTATTCCCATCCCAAACCCAAAACATAGGACTATACCAGGTGCTAGCAAGAAAGTCAACTCCATCCCAGCCAAAACCATGACAACGCTTTGCAACTCCATTTGCAGTTTTAAATTGCCCTCACATTATGCTGTCTGGTATCCTGAGATAATGTAGCCCAGTTTTTGAACAGTCATCCTGTTTTCATTTCATCTGCTAAGTAAGATCAGATACATGAATTCTTTCTTTGCCTCTTTCTTTCTCATTCACACATTAAGATTGATTCTAGGGTTGAAATACTTAGCTTTTTGTTATGCCTACAGTGGAAACTCAGGTTGGTCTCTAGTGAGTAAAGTAATTTACTCTTTTATTTCTTACACTATATATGTTCATGTTCTTTAGAATGCAGCTGTCCTATTTGGAGGAAATTCAACAGCTCTTAAATTGCACAAGATAAGATAACTGCATTTACTTAAGAGAGTTTTTATTTATGGTAGTGGTAGATTCCTGGTGGTTTGAGCCAAGGTTGTGTGTAGCTGCTTGCTCACACTGTGCATTCTTCAATCTAGAGCAGGCCTGGTTTTGAATACTTCTTTCTGAAGAAATACTGTTTCTGTGCTTGCAGTGTGCCAAAGGCAGTGATGCATTTTCTGGTGAACCACGTGAAGGACACTCTTCAGAGTGAGCTGGTAGGCCAGCTGTACAAATCCTTGTTGTTGGATGACCTTCTGACGGAATCCGAGGACATGGCACAGCGCAGAAAAGAGGCAGCTGACATGCTAAAGGTATTAAAAAGATCAGGAGCTCATTAAATTGAAAGCATGAATTAAATTGAAAGATGTGAGATTTCTTGGAAGACTTGCTTTCCTTTTTTCTTTGCTGCTTTTTTAAGAGTATGTCAGCATATTATTTCTCTCTGCTTGAGGAATTAGAAGAAATATGCGACCAGAAAGTATTATGTAGATTGAGTACTTGAGGTGACTTAAACTGTATTTTGGGCATAAATCAGAAGCCCTAATCTAGTGTTATTTTCACTTACACATTTGGTTTTAATAATTTGCTCTTACTTAACTTCATAGTGTTCAACAGTTCTCCTTTGGGGGATTAAGCTTACAGTGTTTTAAGTGCTGTTCACGCATATGCTTCACACAGAACCTACCGGCCAGTGTCTGGTGTACTATGTACACCCCATAATATGAACAGTGGGAACGCTGGGACTCACTTATGATGACCCCTGTGTACATCTGTGTGACCGTGCCTTTGTGACACATCCGTGTTACAGAACTCTTAATTTCTTCTTTGTTCAATTATGTGGTGTATCAGAGTCTGATAACACCCGCAGCAGAAATCTGCTCCTTTGCACAGAAAGAGCCCCTCTGCCAGTTCAGCTCACGGAAGGAGGAGTGAGAGCTGCTTCTCTCTCATATGCAGCGTGGTCAGACAGCGCGTGTTTGAGAGACTGGATACCCTGAGACACGGCTTGTCCAAGACCACCTGCAGCACGTTTAATCTGTGCTGTTATATGATCAACGCTTGAGTGAGGGGAACTGTCTGTTAACAGTCTCTTAAACTGTAAACTCTGTAAGACCAAACTCATAGCTCAGATTTCTCCAACTGGAGTAATACTTAAAATAACGTTAGCATTAGGTGGTATTCTGAGCTTCTAAATTTGCAAAGTTTAGCAGGCTAGACTGTAATGAATGCATCAGAATGCTAAAAGTGATATAAAATAGATGCGGCTTCCGTTTTATTTTAAGGAAGCTTTAAACTGTTACAGCTGCGTGTGGTGAAAAAGTCTGCCCTTCTTGAGAAGTTATTTATAAATAGAAAATGTTAAGACAAACATAGGTGTTATTGTGAGCACTAAGTATGTAAAAGTTGCTCAAAATGACAATAAGCTCCTTTTGCTTCTGACTGAAGTTCAGTTTTCAATTAAATTTTAACTCCTCTCTCTAGAGGAATGATTTAATGCCACCTATGCTGTTTTACCATTACCTTTTGCTTTGTAGTATTTCCGCTTGCATAATCTTTTGCAGATGGAAGGCTGCAGAGTTGTTAATCAGTCTTGTTGTGGGTTGTTTCCACTCATTTCATAATGAAGCAGATTGCCTTTAATTTTTTTTAACATCACGCTTACTAGACTGTTGCTGTTATTTCTCTGAGAAATCTCTCAGAAAAACTATATAACTTTGGCTTTTCTGTCTTTCTGTGCGCAGGCCCTGCAGCGAGCCAGTCAGATCATTGCAGAGATTCGTGAGACACATCTTTGGTGAAGACTGTATCAGCCACACTATTTATATGCATTGGAGGTTACGTTGACTTGAAAATTGCTAGGCATGGTATACGGAGTAGAATTTTTATTTATGAACTCTTATCTGTGTACTGCAACTGTGTAAATCTGCTCATGTAAAGACAGTTGGTTTGATTTGCAGACAAAAAAATATGCTGTATTTTGCAAAATAAGTCATATTTAATCCACATAATAAATGGCTCTAAATGTTTCCTTACCAGCTTTCTGGTGCAAATTAAAGCAGACCAAGTCTACTGTCTCCGTGACAGTCTCATTTGAACTTGGGGAAAAAACATTAAAGTTCCAGTGCCTGACTTGCTAAACAGGTTGCCTGTTGTTAAGATGGACGGTGTAGTCTTGTGGCATAGTTTTAAGCTGCTTTTACAATAGAAGTTTAAATACTGTGAAGAGAAGAGAGCACCGAGTATTTTCTTTCATGAATATATTGCATGCACTATGACAGATGGAGGTATATCAGTTTTATAGCACACTAGAGATGTCTACCGTATTACTATGTATGTGTGTCCCCATTTTTCTCCCCAAATGTTAAAACTGCAGACAAAACTTTGAACTTCATTTAATGGAGTATCGTGTAGGAAGAATTAGCCTGGAGCTTGCGAACAATAACAGCCTACTAAAAAGTGGGTGCAGAGTTTTTTCATGTGCACTGGAGCTTGTGTATGAATGTTGGGGATTATAACCAGGTACAAGAACACCTTCCCCTTCCTCCCCCTTGGGACCAAGCCCCTGGACCATCCGGTAGTACATTTGTTCTGGCAGAATTGAAAAATAAAAATGGATTTCAAAACTGTTACCGGGATAGTAAGTGTTTCTTTTAAAAACAGATTAAGTTGGCCAGGGAAAAGGGGATCCCCACAACTTCTTCCAGATTTTGGAATGTATGACAGTTTGAAAGAAAGTCTGTGGGATGGGAATATTTATACCAGAGATTACAGTTACTTTGAGGAAATTTTATTGTGCTGTAAGTAGTGCTGCCTTTTTTTTTTTTTTTTTTTTGAGGACAATCCTAAAGTTAGGGAATTTTAGGTTGAAAGTTACGTTGATGAGTTATTTTCTTCTGATTATAATTCATACATATAAATATCGATCACACTAGCCTTTAAGAAGTAAACATTTTAATTTTTATGAATAAAAATTTATTTAAACTCCAGCCAGCACACTTGCATGTACTTTTCAAGCAGATTCACTCTTTTGTATGAAGTAAAAATGTCTACTATGGTGTTGCTGATATTTTAACACAACTTGCATGAAAAATAGGACACTGCTGTTTGTTAACATCCATGGCTTGCTTTTATAATATTGGGCCAACATAGTGAGGTTTTTAGTACCATATTCAGTTCCTTCCCCATTTCATCAGTTAACAGAAATGAAATTCCTTTTGTAAGCTGCT
This sequence comes from Rissa tridactyla, assembly GCF_028500815.1. Taxonomy (NCBI): domain Eukaryota; kingdom Metazoa; phylum Chordata; class Aves; order Charadriiformes; family Laridae; genus Rissa; species Rissa tridactyla. The sequence continues at coordinate 154,141,765 of NC_071466.1, forward strand.
AAAGATTGAAAATTTAAAAACTGTTGAGACCTCAGTTTACAAGAATGTCTGTTTAAAAATGTATTTTACTTATGGTAATCTTCAGTTTGGCACCAATACAAGCACAAGGAAGTTAAGTCTGATCGATGCAACTTTTGGATACTTTATGCATGATCTGAAATAATTCATGCAGAACACAGAAATATATTCTGTATTTTTAAACAGCTATTATGTATGCATAACATGTAACGAATACAAAAGAAGTCATTTTAACTTCTTGCATTGTGTCCAGGGATGGTAGTTCTCAGATTTAAGAAATGTGACTGTAGTGAAGTTGTTAAGTGCAAGCCGCTTTTCAAATCAGCTTTGGTGAACAGTGAAAGCTTCTAATACTTTTGCAAAAGCATTACATTTCTGTTTGAATTCACCTGACACCTCTCTCCCTTTTACTGTTGACATCCAAGAAGTATGTTTTTAACAAGGTAGAGCCGTCCATAAGTGAACTGCTGCCTAAGCTTTCACTCCCACAGTTCAGTCAACAGTCTCTTGTGATGAAATATTCTGACTTGTAAAGTTTTGAAATGCTGCAGAAAGCAAATGAATTCCATTAATTTAAGAAACTTCTGCAAGTGATAACTGGCTCTGTAATGTCATGTGAAATTTCCAGTGTGTTGATTTGTTTTTTGAAATGTTATGACCTTTTTTTGTTGAAGTCTCACAAAAATTTTCAATTTGGTAATGTTTGAGTGCCAAGAAATGAACTTGATTTGTAAACCTTAATGCAAGTCTTTAAAAATCCATGCTGTAACAATCCTGTTGTTAAATAAACAAATAATACACAAAAGTAATTATCCCAGAAATTAAGTTTTGAACTGACTAGTACTTCAGGTGGCAGGACTTCCATGCTTACAAGTTAGTAGCATAGCTACCTCTATTTCTACAGCCTTACGTATGTTTGCATTTGCCCTCATGCAGTTCTGCGTTGTTAGTTCTTGTCTAGTTGCATAAGTAATAGCGTAGACAGGCTGCTAGTGGCTGTTAATGGTTTTTAAGCAATCTGTTGTCTGGAATTGAACTAAACCACTTAATGCTACTGTTACTGCCCCCATTAAAAGAAATTATGGGGAAACGGTGGAAAAAACCTAATGATACCTAATGAAAGCCAACTGAAAAATTCCCAGGTTAGACTGGTGGTTTACAAATGCATTCTAGTTCACCTTATTTAATGTAAGCTAGACATACTTGTCTTCAATGCACAAATTTCAGCTAACTTAAAATAACTTGCTATCCAGTGAAACACACAATCATGGGGGAGAACAAGCACTGTAGGTAAGTTTAGATTAGTAAACATTTGACATTAATACTTGACCTGTGTGTGGTACTACTGTAAATAAAACATAGTATCCCTATGTGAACAGAATTTGTCAATAAATTACTTGGGTTTTTGAGGAGTCAGTTTCAAATTTCACTTAGTGGAATAGATGGGTGAGGGGGGTGTGTCTGTGTGCTTCAAGCTGTGTTCTGAAGTAAACATAACAAGCTTACATAAAACTTGCCTTTACTCTATGCTTTATGGAGGCCTGATTCTGAAAGATGCCAGATTGGATACTGCAAACTCAGGTCCCTGCTTTAGGGAATACAGCGGGGAAACAGCTTGCCAGTCTGTTGTACCCCTGTTGGTAACTTGAATTAAATTATCTTACAAGGTGGTGGCTTTTTTTTTTTTTTCAGTTAAATCGTTTAGCTATGAGAGTGATGGCTAACTAGTGTTTCTTTAGATACTGAAGATCTCAACTGCACCTGCTTTTCACTTGTTGCCAGTTAAACACTGTGCTTTGAGGTGAGGGCTAGATGATTAATACTTCAAAGTTTAAGAGAAAAAACAGAGTAGACCACCTGAATATGGTTTTATACACAGTGACACTGTTGAAACTAGTGAAGGTGTTTCCATGCTCTGATAGCTTGCTTTAAATCTACTTGCTGTACACCCTTTCCCTCTTCATTGCTAGCTGCTGCAATGGTGTTAAAATCGAGTCCTCCAGTGTTTGCTGTCCCTAGATGCTGTACAAGTGGTTTTGTTGGTGTTGTGGTGGGTTTTTTTGGTTTTTTGGTTTTGGTGTTTTGTTTTTTTTTTTTACTTCTTGCACTTCTCAAATCACACATTTGTGGACATGTTAAATACTTTAATATTAGTTACTGCTTGTTTACATTTGAACAAACTGTCTCTGATTACCTGAACATACCTGTTTTGGGGTACATGAGAAACAAGAGCAGGCTAAGAAAGAATACTCGATTTTTCAGTCATCCTTGATTCTCGGCCTAAGTGTTCAAATGCTCAGTTGTGATAACTCTGCAGTCATGAAAAGTAGTGGTTGTGTCCAGCTGTTTCTTTGGAAAGAGTCTGGATTTCTAGGAACTGGTCAAAAGGAAGCACCAACTATATTTCTTAGAGTTTATGGCTCTTATTAAAAACCTTGTATGCAAAGAATTTTAATTCCCTTTTTTATTTTGTATTTGTAAAAATAAATAAAATCATTTTAATACTTGATCAAAGTGGGTACTAATGCTTTTTAAAAAAAGCTGAAATTTGTGGATATGCATGTATTTACACCATTTGGAGATGAAGGAAAAAAGGCAGGAGAGAGATAAGATACGAAACATGACTTACTATACTCCTAGTTTATTTCCTGCAACCAGGAAGTAACTGTCAAATCTGATGTGTTGCTCTAGAGGCTAACAAACATGGGTGTGAACTGGCATGTTTTGTTCCCAGGTGCACGTTCATTGCTATAATGCTTCTGCTGTTTAAGGAACAACACAGTGATATTAAGCGTATGAACTTAACTTTCCTTTCCCTGCCCTTCTTCTACCCTTTCCACATCAAAGTTGTGATTTTTTCCTCCGTATGCTTTCTGTAGGATAGCGCTCGTCACTACTGCAGCTTAAGACAAAGTAACAAGCAACATAAACTGATCCCGAGAGCCAACAGGCTGGGTAGAGCCTTTTTTTAAGGTAGGAGTGACTCAACTTTTTTTATTTTTCTCTATGTAACAGAGATTAGCATAGAGAAATCTCATTGTTGGGCAGATAAGTGGGGTCTAGAAATTAAGATTAATACTTGTAACTCCACATGGTGAGCTACTGAAAGTACTACTATTACAGTTTAATAATCTGAAGAAACTGCGATGTATAAGCAGCAAGCCACTAAAATTTAGTACTATTGAAATCTTGATTGACAGTGCCAGTAAAGGCAACGTGAAGTTGATCACATCAAGTTAAAAAAACAAAAAACCAAAACCAACCCGTCTAAACAAACCAACAGAAACTCCCCACCCAACTATAGAATATCTGGATTCTTGAGACTTACTAATGTTTCTTATCATTTCCCCTTTCTTCTTATAGGCTGGGTGGTTTTAAACCACATGAAATACCATGACTTATTCTAACAACATAAGAGATGGTGATGAGTTACCACATGCACGTAGCTAAGATTAAGGCCTCTCCCCTTGTGACTGCAAAAATGTATTGTCTAGGAGTTTCATGGACTAGGAAATGATCCTCCTAAGAGTGAGGATTACCCTAAACCTCAAAAACAACACTGCAGCCAAGGCCCAAACCAATCAATCATCTCATAAATCAGACTGAGGGTTTCAGATGTGTGTACAGTGGGGCAAGGAGGGCTTAATAATATTTTCTGAGTCAGCCAGCTACATTACTGTATTCTAAGTCAATTGAACAGTTCTAAGTAATTCAAATATGGGCTTGTATTACAAATAATCTTGGTAACCACATGTGGGTTTTGTTGTTGTTCAGGTGACCTGGCTGTTAAGTACTGTGGCACCTATATTGTGTAAGCAACCCAATCCCAAACCGCACCATGGGAAGGGAATTTAGCAAGGCAGTGTACTAAAATTAAAAAAGCTTTCACATACGTACATGCTTCAAATCTTCCAGTATAATATACTATCTTGCAACTGACGGTATGTCCTGGCACTAGTTCTGTGGGCTTTACATTCGACGAAGATTCTAGATAGCACAGAAGCATCCCGGTAATTCACAGGACTGGAGAAGAAGAATTAGTGTCACCCACACTGTAAGTCACACAGAAGGCATAAAAGGGATTCATCAGGTTGATTTAAGCTTTGAAAGGCTCTATACTCTCTTTCATTTCAAAAACTGAATTTGCTCCGTATTGTCACGTTAAGGCTGAAAAGCTTTTATGCAATGTGCCCCCACACATAACCAATAAGAAGCTTACATATTAGGGCTTAATCATTCTATTCATTTATTGTGAATCTTCTGCGGCTTCCTTCAAAGCAAACCTGTTCAGAAAAAAAACCCTGATTGTAGGCTGGTTGTCCTTACCCACTTACACAGGTTTCTCTGTTAGGAAGAAGTCAAACTGGACAGCAGCATCCATCCTCTGTAAAAAGTACTGTTCTTCAGTATGCTTTTGCTCATCTTGCTGTGGATTACGCTGTAGAGTACCTGGCCACTGCTGTCCTCCTACAACACAGAAGGTTGTTAAAGGAGGCGAAGGCCATCTCCATATCTTTGGACTTTGAAATTAATCTTTTCATCTTCTTGTGCATATTCTCTTATGAATGGTGCTTTGAATAAGGCGGAGTATCTAAGTCTCTTCAGCGGTATAACTTAGCTGCCTTTATTTGAACTCTGTTGGTGTACTTTGAAAATGAAACTATGGTATTGGGTAGTTCGTGAGCTGAGTAGTTATAATGCACAGTATAGAAACATCTTCAAGTACATCTTCAAGCAGCAGAGTCAAAATGATGTGTTGCTTTAAGCAGATATTCTGTTGTCACAACTGCAGCCATTTTATAATGTAGTAATTTTTCTTTCCAACCCTAAGCAATGATACTCCGTTCTTCAGAATATGCTGTCCGAGAATAAGAACGGTCTCAGGATCAGTCACTCGAATCCCATTTATTGAAACTCCACCATCTGTAATTTTCTGGTACCTTAAAAACAAACAAAAAAACCAACCCAACTGGTAATTGCAAGAGGAAGCTATTTATTGCTGTTAAGTATTGAAAGTTCACAGTTAAGAGTTTTGTTGGTTGGATCCATAATCAAATAAATTTTAATCTTCTTGCACTTTACTTTCAGTCCAGGTCAAGTGTGACTGAAATTAACCTTAGCCTCTACCACTCCCATTCTTTCTGAGAGGTATAAGGAAACTTGGACTGTTGCCTTAGGCTGTCCCTTCATCAGGTGTAGATTTTACAGCTAAGGTACTTGAGACTCAATTATCCTACACTTCCAAATGGAATGAAGCCACCTCCTCCCCTCTTCTTTAATGCTGGTATGTGGACCACTAGCCTGTTTCTACTTGATTTGGCCGTCACGATCTTTTGCTTAACTTCTGAAATCATACCACTACTACCAGTTTAAGTGAGGTACTACTGAAAATGACAGGTGATAACATACCCACTAGGTCCATCCAGAATGGCATTTGCTTTGCGACACAAATCAAGAACGTTCATTCCAGGTTCAAGCATCAATTCAGCTGAAGGAGCTTGTCTAAAAAGTTCCTGTAATTCTTGGTCAGACATAGCTTCCAATGCCTCCACGCTGCTGTAATAAAGGGCCTTAGTGCACCTGTGAGAACAAAGATCATTCAAAATACAATGCTGGTCTCATCTTCACAAAGTGCTGCTCGGATTCCGCTCCCCAGCTGCTTCTTAACTCCACACAGTAACAGAAGTACTTAATTTTTTTATATCGTAACCCACTGCACTGCAATTTTTAAAAATATCGTTAATGTATTTTTAAGTCTACATAATTACTGAATTTTTCCTCTTTTAACAGCTGAGCAACAACTAACTAAATTAAAATAGTCCCTGAAAAGCTGTGGATAATTATCATTGAATAAATCTGAAAAAGAGAACTGTATGACAAATCAAACTTCACCTCTTAGCAGATTCTAGCCCCTCTCTACCATGAACAAGCTTGGTTACTTCTGCAGCAAGTCGTTTCTGAGGGCCCCATTTTTCAGGTTCTTTAGCATGCATTTCCATAATGTGGTCAATCTCCTCAAGAGGAAGGAAGGTGAAGAGTTTCAGGTATCTACAAGCAGGGAAAAAAATATTTCATCTGTATAGCCATGATTACCAATTTCCTGCCTTTGTCATTCAAAATTTCATTAACTGCATTAAAATGATTTAGATAATTTAAGAAATCCGTATTACGGATATTCAGTTCTTTCAAACATCTCTGCTTTTGCCCACATGCTTCAGCTTACCAGGATAACTCACATTTTATTTAATATTCTGCCTATGGTAATGTCTTCAGATGCATGATAGTGTCAAATGCTTTTATGAAGCTCGCACTGCAGTCAACAACTTGGTTTTCTCTTGAAACGCTTACAGGATTTATTGCAATTTTGTGTCAACTAACAAGGTTTTCTATTCTATCTTTAGTAGTTGCACAATACACTAATGCAAAATACCACTGCAAGTCTGTGGTGATCGTAGCACAGAAGTATGCTATGTATTGACAACTATCTTAGCAGGAAGATTATTTAGGATAATCAAGAATTTTAAGGTGCGTATCTAAGCATACTCTTTACAATCAAGTCCATTTTAATGGGCTTAGAGTAACACGAAATGCAGTGTATTGACAAAAGGTACCTTTACTGTTACAAAGTCTGAACGCGTGAAATATTTTAAGTACCCGCATATCCTTCTCTTCAGTCTGAAAAAGTGTTGTGGATGCAGAACCTAAATTTGAAATATCAGGGAATAAACCTTTGAGAGATGTAACCAAGTTATGAGACAGGTCACAATATGAAAGGGAAGTACCTGTCTGAGGTTTATGAAAACTCAGATTTGACAGTGATACTGAAGTTTAAAGAAAGTAGATTTAAAAGAGAATATACAGCAACTTATTCAAATTAACATAATGCCTTGAATAAAGCTATTGGCTATTTATTTTCAGCCATGTCACTGGCACACCAGCACGGAGGCTAGCCATCAATGAAGGTAAACCTGTCCAATGGTATTTGTCATATTTTCACTACCCTTTTGCGTTATCATTGTATGATTTTACTATTTTTTTTTTTACACTGGTCAGTAAGAATATGAGTTACATGTGGTTGACTTGGATTCAGAGACAGCACAATGAATCCAAGACCACGTTTTGCTCACTGGAATTCCTCTACTCTAAGTTACAGTAATTCAGAATTTTGCCTTTGTATGTGCTACAGCTTTAAGTAGTAGTTGGATATCCTTCCAGGTTTTGGTGCATTACAGTCCCATCTACTTTACAGATCAATCCACTTGCCATTATAACTGTAAGCAGAAATGTTTGCTTCTGCATTCCAAGATGAGAAAGGTGAATAGTTAACTTCAATGAAATAGAGTCAGAATGGTGCAAATTATTCCTATCTGCAATTTTCAAAAAGATCCGCTAAAATTTCCATGCAAGGTATGTGAAAAGAACATCAAACAGCCTTAAGGTTTCACCATATTAGTACTATTGGTCGTTTATGTAACAAGCACTCCTCCCATCATCTAAACATTTTTAATTAATGCTTAATTGTGTGAGTTATTGTACACGGACAGAAACAGATGGTATGTTTGCCCAGAGGTGGGAAAAATTACATGAGACATTTTTACCAGTTACACTACTAAACTATAGCCTAAAGTGCTGACTACTACTACCTTTGACAAGATACAAGCAACTAGTAATTTGACCAGGTATGTCAATTTTGTTCATTCTGGTTTTCTTCTCTGCCATAGATTTTACTTTCAACAATGACCTAAAACTGATCCCTGAAAACCTCTACCTTGTAAATTTATTGTATGCTACCTTGTATACTGCCTGCCATGACCTTAAACTGGTATAATTTTCTCCCCTTTTTAACAACACTACTACCACAGTGTAACTCTCCTAGGCACGTTTTTATTTAGACCAGTGGTCTCCAAAGTGGGGTGCCAAGAGGGTATGCAAGATGATCCATTGGGAAGCAGGAAGAAAATACTAGAACTTTAGTAGTACACTTATATAATCTATAAATAAATAAATATACATGTATTGGGAGTGAATGCTTACAATTTTTTTACTGATAGGGGCACGTGATCAAAAAAGTTTGGAGACCACTAATCTAGACAGTTAATACAAATATAAAGATGAACTTCTTGGCTTTTTCTTAACAAGGCGCTATTTTAATTTGCTTAGGGATATGCAGTTTTTAATGTGATGCAGTTCTAGAAGCTGAACTGTATGTATTTGTTTATACCCAGTTAAAGTAGCTTCCTGCAATCAGAATGTGGTATTTCTGGATACCTCATCCTAAGTAAAAACTTGTAATAGTAGTATTACTATCCATTTACTATCCAATACTATCCAGTAGTATTGGATAGTAATTACATCCATTACATACATTGGATAGGATTACATCCATTACTATCCAATAGTAATTACTATCCATTAAGCTGCAGTTGCTTATCGATGTGCAGGAGAGTTTTCATTCGATACTGCGATGTTACAGTACTGAAACTAACATACCTCCTAAGATAAAGTCACCCCACTGGCAGAACAAAGTGTGCTAAGCTTTACTTGTTTGTTCATCCACATTCTAATTTTACGATGCATATGCCAGAACATGGAGACAAGTCCCACTATCCTCTATACAAAGGAACCGGTCATGCCTGTTTATGTAATGAATGTAGTTGTAATTAACACCTACTTCTACAGGGAGTTTGTGTTGCGCATATCCAAATGAAACAGTTACAGAAAACAGTTAGGATGAGGTTTTATAAACAATGACAAAAAGCAAGATGAAGAAAAACTACTCACTTTTCAACTACATTATCTTGTTGTCTAACAAAAAACTGATACAGCTCAAATGGAGAAGTCTTATCTCTGTTTAGCCAAACTGCATTGCCAGCAGTCTTTCCCAGTTTATCTCCAGTAGTACTGGTAATAAGAGGTACAGTAATTCCAAACACATCTGTTCCTGTCATCCTGAGAAAGGGAAAAGTCGCTGCACGTTAAAAAATAAATAATCACATCTTGGTAAAGCTGACTAAAATCCAAGCATTCCCTAAGATTCTATCTTTGATACAAAGCAGTTCAATAAGACAGGGAGATGAGGGGCAAAAGATGCTAGAACGCTGTTTTGTGAATAGTGCTTTAGGGAAAAAAAACAACCTGGAACTTAAAAATGTAATTTCTTTTGTGTGTAATGAAGAAGTTTAGATACTTTAAATATGTACTTTCATGAGCAACAGCACTAGCAAATTTGTATGTCCTGTACCTTTCATCTTCTGCTGTGAGCACTAATTGAAGCTGCTCATGTGGCTGGGACACTTGTAAGGCTCTCTGTCTTGTAATAGTCAAGCATGAACTGCAGTAGAAGAACTGCCACATACTCACTGATTGGCTTGTATACTTCTGCGAATTTTCTAAGACTCACAGCAAATTTGGTGAATAAGCTAAAGCTCATTATCATCATGTCTCATTTTATTTCTAAGAAGAAATGCAACCATCTTTGTCAATATACCACAACTGCCTCCACTTTGATGGGATTACACTAGAAATGTGTTTGCCAGCACAAAGCTTGTCTTGATTTGTGCCATGTTTCAGGATATTTGGTTTTGGTTCTTGGATTCACAAATACAAGAACCCACCCTGTTTGTTAAAAATTCATTAATATTTCACGGAAAAGGCTTAAAACCATGCACAAATTGTACATATGTGCCAAGCTTACGGTCAGGACAATTAACTATTCTTCTCAAATCCCATAGTTTTCATAGAATCATAAACTGTCTAGGTTGGAACTCTGACAAAACCATCACTAAACCATGTCCCTCAGCACCACATCTACCCGTCTTTTAAATACCTTTTGGGATGGTGATTCCACCACTTCCCTGGGCAGCCTGTTCCAGTGTTTGATAACCCTTTTGGTGTAAAATTTTTTCCCCCTATGCAATCTAAACTTCCTCTGGTGCAACTTGAGGCCATTTTTGTGTAATGCCAACTTTCTGAGGTGACTTGTACTGCTTTAGGGGCTGCCAACACGAAGTTACACAGAGCCAGGACACCCAACACCCTGACCCCGAGCATCACCACCGGACCCCGCGCTGCCCGCCCTCCCGGCACGGGTTTCCCCCCCGTACTTGGTGACGAGCTCGTAGCCGGACATGATGTTGCCCATCTGGTCGGCTCCCCCCAGCTGGACTCGGCAGCCGTGGTGGCGGTAGAGGTGGAGGAAGTCGTAGGCCTGCAGCGCCGGGTAGAGGAACTCGGCCAGGCTCATGCCCTCGGGGCCGCGCAGCCGCGCCTGGCAGCTCTGCCGGCTCAGCAGCGTCCCCATGCGGAGCCGGCCGCCCGCTCCGCCGAGGAAGTCGAGCAGCGGCTGCCGGCCCAGCCACCAGGCGTTATCCAGCAGCTCCGCCTGCCCCAGCCGCCCGCCGCCCGCTCCCCAGAACAGCTCCCGGTGGTTGCCGAAGAGCCGCTCCAGCCCGGCCCGCAGACCCCGCGCCTGCTCCCGCACCCGCTCGGCCGACGGCGCCTCCCGCGCCTGCTCCCGGCCGCTGGGGTCCCCCAGCCGCGCCGTGGCGCCTCCCACCACGGCGATAACGTTGTGGCCGGCCCGCTGGAAGTGGAGGAGCCCCATGACGGGCAGCAGGTGCCCGACGTGCAACGAGTCGGCGGTGGGGTCGAAGCCGCAGTAGGCGGTGAGGGGGGGGCGGCCTGGCTCCAGCAGCCCCGGCAGCTGCTCCTCCGCGCTCTGCGCCGGGAACACCTCCTGGAAGAGGCCGCGCTCGCACTGCGCCGCCAGCAGACCTCCGGTGCCCCGGGCCCGCCGCGGCTGCTGTTGCTGGTGGTGGGCTCGCCGCCGGAGAGGGAGAGGGAGCGGCGGCGGCGGCGGGGCCCGGAGCGGGCCGCCCAACAACCCCGCCACCCGGCCGCAACGCCGCCTCAGTGCTGGTGCCGCCATCTTGCCGCGGGGGAGGCTGGGAGCGGGGCGGGGCTCCCCGAGCCGCCGTTTAACGGGCAGGGAGCGAAAGGCTGTTGTTAAGAGGAGGTGCACACAGAAACGGGATGCGTTGGGTCGTCTTTCGTTCCCCCCGCAACCCAACCCAACCCGAAATACGGGCATTTCAGACTGCTTTCGGGCTCAAATACACACATTGGAAATGCGGCCTTCAGCTTTGAGTAGGGCGTCGGGCAGAAGGGACGCCAGATTAATGCTTCAATTAGTAACATTGCGGCGTTAGGGCTGTCGGGGTTTGGGCTGTGATGGGGCTGAGCTGGTGCGGTGCTGCCTGCGTGGGGCAGGAGCACTGCTGGGAGCGCTCCGGCGGTTTGAGTTGTTTCTCAGCAGTCGAGGCCTTTCCTGCTCCTCTCACCAACGAGGAGTGAACAGCTCTGGAGAACGCTAGAAAGATCACGCCACAAACATCGTTTTTCTTGGGCTGGCAGTTCCTTGAAGCATCAGGTGACTGGTGGAAGCCTTTCTCTCCATGCTGCCGTGACAGCAGAAGTGACTGACTTCAACTAACAATACAGCTGAGAGGAACGAGGAAGTTCATGGGCAAGTAAAAGACATCTGAAGACACTGAAAACAACTTTCTATTAAATCCCCCCAAGACAGTGTTCAAAACAGACTCAGACTTTTAAAGCTTATAAATTCTGGAGTTTGTAAGTTCTTGTCATGGTTTTACCCCAGCCAGCAAGTAGGCTGGAGGTGCACAAAGATTTGGGAGGGGACACAGCTGGGACAGCTGACCCCAACTGACCAAAGGAGTATTCCATGCTCAGTATATAAAGTTGGAGGAAGAAGAAGAAAGGGAGGGATGTTTGGAGTGATGGCTTCCCAAGTGGCCCTTACACATGATGGAGTCCTGCTTTCCTGGAGATGACTGAACACCCATATGCTGATGGGATGCGGTGAATGAATTCCTTGTTTTGCTTTGCTGTGTGCACAGCTTTTGCTCTGCTTGTTAAACTGTCTTTATCTCAACCTCGGAGGTTTTTTTCTCACTTTTACTCTTCAAATTCTCTTCCCCACCCCAAATGGGGGGAGTGAGCAAGCAGCTGTGTGGTCCCAGTTCCTGACTGGGTTTTCTATACTCAATCATGCTGTTCACACCTTTTTCTTTTCTTTGTTTTTTTTTTTGTAGACTACTACTGACTTCCTCCTACTACTGTGCTTTAGGGAAGCATGAAAGTGTACCGAGCATATGGGTTTTCCAAAGTTTTTTGCAGTATCACAGAATGGTTCAGGTTGGAAGGGACCTTAAAGATCATCCAGTTCCAACTCCCCTGCCATGGGCAGGGACACCTCCCACTAGACCAGGCTGCGCAAAGCCTCATCCAGCCTGGCCTTGAACACTTCCAGGGATGGGGCATTGACAACTTCCCTGTGAAACCTGTTCCAGTGCTTCACCATACTTACAGTAAAGAATTTCTTCCTGATATCCAATGTAAATTTCCCCTCTTTCAGTTTGAGGCCATTATGCCGCGTCCTGTCACTACACTCCCTGATAAAGAGTCCCTCCCCATCCTTCCTGTAGGCCACCTTTAGGTACTGGAAGGCAGCTATAAGGTCTCCTTGGAGCCTTCTGCAGGCTGAACAACCCCAACTCTCTCAGCCTGTCTTCATAGCATAGGTGCTCCAGCCCTCTGATCATCTTCGTGGCCCTCTGCTGGAGCCGTTCCAACAGGTCCATGTCCTTCTTGTGGTGAGGACTCCAGAGCTGGAGTTGATACTCCAGGTGGGGTCTCACCAGAGCAGAGTAGAGGGGCAGAATCACCTCCCTCGACCTGCTGGCCACACTTCTTTGATGTGGCCCAGGATGTGGTTGGCTTTCTGGGCTGCGTGTGCGTTGCCTGCTCGTGTTGAGCTTCTTGTCCACCAACACCCCCAAGTCCTTCTCCTCAGGGCTGCTCTCAAACCGTTCTCCACCCAGCCTGTATTTGGGCCTGGGATTGCCATCAGGTGCAGGACCTTGCACTTGGCCTGGTTGAACTTCATGAGGTTCGCACAGGCCCACCTCTCAAGCCTGTCAAGGTCCCTCTGGATGGCGTCCCTCTGGATGGCATCCCTTCCCTCTAGTGTGTCGATCGTGCCACACAGCTTGGTGGCATCAGCAAACTTGCTGAGGGTGCACTCAATCTCACTGTCCATGTCACCAACAAAGATGTTAAACAGCACTGGTCCCAGTACAGACCCCTGAGGAATGCCACTCGTCAACTGGTTTCCATGTGGACATTGAGCCATTGACTGCAACCCTTTGAGTGTGGCCATCTAGCCAGTTCCTTGTCCACCGAGTGGTCCATCCATTAAATCCATGCTTTTCCAATTTAGAGACCAGGATGTCTTGCGGGACAGTGTCAACTGCTTTGCATAAGTCCATGTAGATGATGTCAGTTGCTCTCCCCTTACCTACCAATGCTGTGGCAACACCATAGAAGGCCACCAAATTTGTCAGGCATGATTTGCCTTTGGTGAAACCATGTCGGCTATCACCAATCACCTCCTTATTTTCCACGTGCCTTAGCAGAGTTTCCAGGAGGATCTGCTCCATGATCTTGCCAGGTACAGAGGTGAGACTGACCGGTCTGTAGTTCCCTGGGTCATCCTTTTTTCCCTTTTTGAAAATGGGGGTTACGTTTCCCCTTTTCCAATCAGCAGGAACTTCACCAGACTGCCACGACTTTTCAAATATAATGGAAAGTGGCTTGGCAACTTCATCTGCCAGCTCCCTCAGGACCCGTGGATGGATTTCATCTGGTCCCATGAACTTATGCACTTTCAGGTTCCTCAGATGGTCCCGAACCTGATCTTCTCCTACAGTGGGTGGTTCTTCTTACTAAATTGCAGTAGACTTCTTGTTTTGTTAAACCAAAGCAGGAAGTCAGTCAAAAAGAGTGAACAGTTCTTGAAAATGCTAGAAAAACAGCACCACAAACGTTGTTTTTCTTGGACTGCCAGTTCCTTGAAGCATCAGGTGACTGGTGCAGGCCTTTCACTCCATGCTGCCGTGACAGCAGAAGTGACTTACTTCAACTAACAATACAGCTGAGAGGAACGAGGAAGTTCATAGGCAAGTAAAAGACATCTGAAAACACTGAGTAGAGAAAATAATATTAAGAGAAATGACATCAGTTTTGTAACAAGCCCTTCCAATCTTGGGCAGTCCTGCTTTGTATATTGATTACCTAGGTAACTGTGGACAGACTATATTCCAGAGGGGAATATACATCATAAAATCAGAGGTATTTAGACTGTCCAATTTCTCGTGAGTTCACCCAGCCTGGAGTAGATGTTTTATTAGAGATTTGGACATTGCTAAATAATGATACCAGTACAAATCTATCTTTTAATTAATCACTTTAAGTTGGGCGGAGGGCATTTTTTACATGTCTGTAGCGGTTATAGGTCAATGGGTGGTTGTCAACTTCTCTAATTCGTCAAACCAATCTCCTTATGGCATACAAATATTGACAGGGTGGATCCAAGATAGTGTCAAAGGTGAAACAGAGTGTACACGACTGTGACTCACAGGACAGAAGGAAAATATAAAAGCATTAGTCTTGCCACTTGAAAGCTATTATCATTGAGGGCTTCTTGATAATCGACCTGCAGGTAAGTGAAGTACAGAATCTTTCTATCACATTGGGGATAAGCATGATGGAAGAAAATCAGGTTTTGGTGGAAAATAATGAAATAAGGAAAAAAAAAAGTCCATTAAGCATCAGTGAGCTAATCCTAAAATGATGAGGTATCTGTCAATGGGAAATAATTAATGCTTGTGCTAATGGTGTTTTAAAAGAAAAGGTACCGTGAAGTACTTTGTCATTGAACTGGTAGTTGCATACTTAACAGGGATGGTACAAATTGTTTTTGTTTTTCTGAAAATTTATTGTGCTGGCAAAAAGAAAGGGGATCGACAATACAAGATACCAGATTTTCCTTTACGTTTTGTTTGCATTTATGTGGGAAGAGGGATGTTTATTATTTTTAAAACATGAATAAACATCAGCAAGTTACATGTTCATATATATATATACACACGTACATGTATATTGTTTTTACTACAGTGCTTTGCTTCAAAAGTGAGTTGAAGGAAGACTTTTCATTGGAAGAGGAGACCTTCTGGAGCTGAGGACATGGAGGATGGTTTATATCTCTTTGCTCTGATTAATTATCTCAATACAGTCAACTGAAACAGGCACATCTCTTTAGCTTCAGGAAATAATACAAAACCAAGACTTTACAACTGAAATTTGCCTACTTCTTTGTAAATAGAATGAGCAGCAGGAGTTTAACCACAGCCCAGAGCTTTTCTTTGAGTATTAGTTTCTGTAGGGTTTGTTAGGTTTGTTATTTGCATGATGATATTGCTTTATGGCTGTTAACCAGCTCAGTGTTGCTTAGTAATAAATGGTGTGCTCCTTAGGCAACACTAGCACAAACTTCTCTCTGTCTCACTTGGGTTTTCTGGCAGTTAATCTGTATGTGCAGTATATTAAAAAAAAATAATATATATTTCTATATTTACCCAAATACTCTGCCTTCATTACCCATATTACCAAAAGTACAGCAATCAACAGTGTCTTTTCTGTAGCATGAACCTATTTGAAATTGTCTGCTAATTATGACCTCTTTATTTGGACCTGTTCAGAAAGTCATCCATGCATACGCTTGGAGAAGAAAGATTTGTATATGTTTCTAGCTCGTCATTTGGAGGAGTCTCCAGAGTGTCATGCCCCATCTGACCAGGTATATCAAGATAACAAGTTATCGTTGCTAGGAAATGTTTTGCGGCTTATGTTACTGAGAATTATCCGTTAAAATATCTAATGATATCCATCAAACAAAACATTTATAAACCTCTATTGTACGATTGCGTGCTTTTGTGGGGTAGTGAATCTGATGAGTTAGTCATGCTGAGTCCATTCTAGTCTTGTGTTCTAAAAGTTACTGGTAATAATTGATGCTGTTAAATTTTTCACTGTCATCTGATAAAGTCACATAAAGATACTGGATTTCTAAGTATGTTTAATGCCAATTTTTTAATTTCCCATCACTATGTCATATCGCTGAGGCATGCCAACATGCCCTATTTCTTAATGAACCCTGTAATGGAAGGGGAGGAGATTGCCCTGGAAAAGTTGCGCTGTCTTGTGTTTGCTTTCCCTACTTGAATGTTGGAGATAAAATGATGTTCACTTGTCTACGTGTAGGGATATTGTGAAGGTTGTTTTGTTTTTACCTGTGATTTACAATAGTAGATCATTTTGTAAGACAGTTGTGGCCTCTGTCCTGGTTTGAGCAACACAGGCTTAATTTCTCTTTCAGTAATTTTACTTTTGGGTAAGGTCTCTTCTAATGCTAGGGAAAACTGCCTTTTTTTTGAAGACTCTAGCATCTGAATTTGTGAAAATATTTCCTTTATAGCTAGCTGTGGTATGCAGGTTTCAAGGTCTCAGTGTTTTCGAGCTCACAAGGTGCAGGGACAAGGAGGAGTGAAACCTGGGCACTTGACCCAAGCTGGCCAACAGGATTATTTCATACCATGAATGTCACGTTCAATATAAATTAGAAATTTTGCGGAGGAGTTTTCCTCTTTTATGATGGCTGCGAACGTCTTGCCCTGATGCCATACTCCTGAGCCCTTCCTTTCCTCCCGAAGCCATAGCGCTCTCAGTGTCCAACATTTTCTGTCCACTGCTGGGACTGCACAGCTTCTTACAGAAGCCAAGCTTCAGTCTTTCTTCTAGATTTTTTTGTTTTTTTTTTTTTTTAAACCTCCAAAGTTCCTTCCCTAGATTCTCCAGTGTGCTTGCATTTTTCTTAGAGTAGGATGAAAACCTGATGTGACACTCTTTCAGATTGAGTAACTACAGCTGTGCAATTCCTGTAAACATCTGTTATATGTGGAGACTGATAGTAACGTTGTGTTGTTGGTCTGTTGAATTGTAGTTTGCAATAATCTCCTGACTCTTGTGGCTAGCAGATGTTTGTATATTATATTTGCTTGTTCAGTTTCTGTTTCTAAAGCAGGATCTTGCTTTGCTTGGTTTTGGTTTCATCTTGTTTTGTGCAGCTTTTTCTGTATTCTTGTTTTCTCTCCTTTCCTGTTGTGTAATATAACCATGCCTCCTTCAATTTTCTTCCCATGATTTTATATATACCCTTTTATTTTTGCCTTTTATATCCCTTGCTAGTGAGAAGCGTCTGTATTTTTCAAGTAATTTAGTCTTTCTAGTTGTATCTGTACATCCTATACTATTCCTTTGTGCGCATTCTTCACATTTCTCTTACTTCGTTTCATTTTTTCTGATTCTGGTTTTGATTTTCAGACTAATAAAGATCTGTTGATACAACCAAAGAGTTACTGGCTTTTCCTTAACATTAGGATATTTCACTCATGTTTCTCTTCTACTAAGTCAGACTCTTATGGTCCTTGGATTATTTTTCCAAGACAATTCCTAACAGTTTCTTAAATTTGCTGATCTATGTCTTTCTGAAATCGTTATAATCATTCTGTTCTTATAACATCCTTTCCTATGTATCACATCATCACAATTTTTATTAGAATTAGTTTCCATTTTCAAACTTATGGCCATTTCTTCTGTGTTAGGGTCAAATGTAAAATATCTGTTTTCTCATTCGTTGCTGTAATGAAAATTGTCTACGGCATGTTTCCAGAGCTGCAGGTTTATCCTGAATGTGTTACTTTTCTAGCTGCTATTTCCAATATTTTGTCTACCATTATCAACAGCATCAGATGATGGTTGTTTAAAGGAGTGGCAGGCAGAGTGCACCTGCGTTCAGTGAGACATTCCCTGTAGGAATTACTAAACTTCAGAACAATTGAATCTGTAGATGATCACCTAGAACAGATTATTCCAACAGCTTCTGTGACAGAGAAGACAAAAACAGTTATCTAAGTAAGAACTGAATTATCTGATCTAATTTTGAAGTTGGCCCTGCTTTGGGCAGGGAGGTGCATTAGGTGACCTCCAGATTTCCATTTAAAAACTAGTTACTCTGTGATTCTGATTTGTTACCGTGTAGTTCATCTACTGGCCTTGTAGGGGAGCTGTATCCAGCGACAGTATAATTTACTTTTTGTGCTGTTGTAGCCACAGTGGGCATTAGAGTACCTGTCATTACGTGAATGTAGAATACCTGGCATTGTGTGAGTGTACAGATGATTTAAAGAACCTGGACACTCATTATTAACTTTAATACCATTGTCTTCTTTTTTTTTTTCCCCTAACGCAGCTAATATAGTATTTAAAAAGAACTCAGCTGTATATACATATGCGTGTGTATATACAGTATATATATCTATTCGTGGAAAAATTTGGCTAAAAGAAACAAATATTTCTGAGAGTGTTTTAGAAATCTATAGTTTAATCTTTCTGATTGATTCTAATTTTGGTTTCATGTGTCTCTTAATTGGCGCAAAGCTGGATTTGTTGAGAACTAATGCACAGAAAAAACATTAATTAATACTAAATTTACATTAACTTTTCATAAAGAGAATTTGTGATCTAAAGATTGTAGGACTAAAGAGTAGTTAATACAGTGTGGCAAAACCTATAGTGTATGTTTAATTTGTATAAAGTGTGCATGCTTGTAAAGTCAAATCTGCTGTGAAAAATAAGCTTGCTTTTTTTTCCTCTTCAGTTCAATAAGACTGGGATTGTAATATGTGAATCAGGCAAAGTACACAAAATAGTAGCTATGAGTTTCTCCAAACCTGGGTTGCATGCTGTACAACAAATCATTCGGTGTCTTCCCTCTTCTTTGCGTGACTGCACTGTGTATTTGTCCAGGAAACCATGCACAACTTGTACCACATTCCTCATTCAAGGTATATAATACAGTTTTAATCAGCCTCATTCAAGGTATATAATACATTTTTAATCAATCTGTGTTAACTGCAGTTCTGCCTGAATAACTGCATAAATTACCCCATGTCTAGAAAAATGTGTTACGTGGCTCGGTCCAATAAATCCCTCCTTAGTCAAGTAATCCCTTTTTGTGCAGGTAGTCTCTTAGAAATAAGTGTGACTGCTTGCTTAGGAAAGGATTGGCAAACTGTGGGAGGTCATTTATGAAAGTGAAGTACCAGTTGTTGCTGTAGTTCTATATTCAATTCAGATCCCATTGCAATGGGAGCGGTTTAAGCCTGTGGGTAACTATATAGGCTTTGGACACTAGTGTGTACACAGAATTGCAATGTAATAGAAAATTGGCCCACTGTTTCAAACAAAAACCATGTGAATTGAATGTCCCACCCAACTGCATGACACTTTAAGTGACTTTCAGTGTTTGTCTCTAGGTTCAGTTTCTTCAATCTATTACTGGCCAATGGCTCCTGAAAAAACGGGGGATGATTCGGTGGTTAAGGAAGATATTGAACAAGCTGACCGTCTGTTGCTTAGAAGTCATATAAGTAGCAGTGTGCTCTTACCCATGACAAGCTTTGAAACCGTGAAAAAGATTGCAAAAAAAATACGATGCCAAGGACAGCTGAACAGCAGTTTTAAGTTGTTCGATGATCAAACTGAAGACTTCAAAAAATATTGTTCGTTGTTTAACATAGATAGCTGCAAAGATCTGTGTGTCAAACGGATGGAAAATGCTTTTCATTGCTATAAGTTTTTACTGGAGTGTTTCCAACTTGAGAAAAAAGAACGGGAGGAAACTGTTCATCAACATGCATTGCAGCTTTGTTATTTTTTAGCGGCAAGATCTGGTAAGTTATGATGAGAGTATATAAAGAATAGTAGCTAAATATAAGGAGTGGATTACTGTTTATTTATTTTTTCTAATTGCTGTTGATTCATTGAGCTAGTGCAAAGAGTAAGTATTTCACAACGTATGTGGGTATCAGAGAAATTGGGACACTTTCCTAACAACTACTAAAATATTTTTCATTAATGTATTTGTTACACTAATGTTGAATGTTATTTTTTATAATGTTGCAAGGAAGGAGGAAACACATATTACAGAAACATAGAAAATAGCATTTTATCACTTAATCCATTTTGGAGGGGGAAAACAATATTATAAATGCATATATACATTTAAATATACTTAGTATAATGTTAATGTACCTAGTTGAACTTGTAATGAATTCCATCAATGGTAGAAATGTTAGAATCATAGAATCATTTAGGTTGGAAAAGACCTTTAAGATCATTGAGCCCAACTGTTAACATAACACTGCCAAGTCCACCACTAAACCATGCCCCTCAGCACCACGTCTACATGTCTTTTAAATACCTCCAGAGATGGTGACTCAGACACTTCCCTGGGCAGCCTGTTCCAATGCTTGACAACCCTTTTGGTGAAGAAATTTTTCCTAATATCCAAACTAAACTTCCCCAGGCGTAACTTGAGGCCATTTCCTCTTGTCCTCTCACTTCTTCCTTGAGAGAAGAGACCGACCCCCGCCTCTCTACAACCTCCTTTCAGGTAGTTGTAGAGAGCGATAAGGTCTCCCCTCAGACTCCTTTTCTCTGGGCTGAACAACCCCAGTTCCCGCGGCCACTCCTCATAAGACTTGTGCTCCAGACCCTTCACCAGCTTTGTTGCCCTTCTCTGGACACGCTCCAGCACCTCAATGTCTTTCTTGCAGTGAGGGGCCCAAAACTGGACACCGTATTCGAGGTGTGGCCTCACCAGTGCCGAGTACAGGAGGATGGTCACTTCCCTAGTTCTGCTGGCCACTACAAGCCAGGATGCTATTGGCCTTCTTGGGCACCTGGGCATGCTGCTGGCTAATATTCAGCCAGCTGTCGACCAACAGCCCCACCAGGCAGGTTTCCAGCTGCTCTTCCCCAAGCCTGTAGCCCTGCATGGAGTTGTCCTGACCCAAGTGCAGGAAATGGCACTTGGCCTCGTTCAACCTCATACCATTGGCCTCAGCCCATCAATCCCGCCTGTCCAGATCCCTCTGTAAGAGCCATCCTACCCTCAAGCAGGTCAACACTCCTGCCCAACTTGGTGTCGTTTGCAAACTTACTGAGGGTGCACTCAATCCCCTCATCCAGATTGTTGATAAAGACGTTAAAGAGAACCGTCCCCAGTACTGAGCCCTGGGGAACACCACTCATGACCGGCTGCCAGCTGGATTTAACTCCATTCACCACTACTCTTTGGGCCCAGCCATCCAGACAGTTTTTCACCAAGCAAAGGGTACGTCCATCCAGGCCATGAGCAGCCAGTTTCTCCAGGAGAATGGTGTGGGAAACGGTGTAGGAGGTTTTGCTAAAGTCTAGGTAGACTGTTACTGGGATTTTGTATCAAGTTAATACTCTGCAATTACTAATCAAAGGTACTAAGTGTGCCTTGGATCAGGTTTTTAAGTTATGTTCTTCTGAAATCTGACATTTGTTGTACTTGATAGTGGTTATGCCCTCATTGTGTTACTGTGTATGGGTATCTGTCTAGAATTGGATAATGTATATGCATGGGGGGATTCTTTCAACATAAAAACAGTCACTTATGCCTCCCATTCCTGTGTCATTAAAGCACTACATGTTAATCTGTAAAATATGTTTTTAAGTATAAAAAAGTATGGGTTTAAGTGACATGAAAATCTTTCTCTCTTCTAAAAGATGATCCAGACCGAGGTGTGGGGTGTACACTCTACAGTCAGGATGGATATTTTGTAAGTAGATTGAATTAGCCAACACTTGTAAAATTTCTATTCAGTGCTCCAAAGGGTTTATTTGACCTAATGTAGACGTTTGCAGTATAGATGACTACACCTGAGCTATTGGCCCTGGGTCCCCTTTATAGTCAGTGGAAATCTAGAGTGTCATTCATCCCAGTCCAGAATCTGGAATAGGCCGGGTAGACCTGGTTTTCTCCCTTGAATGTCAAGGGAGTCTAGGGTGACCAGGTATAGACATGTAAACAAGTTAAGGGAAATTAATTTCCCTCATGAACACATACTCTCATAATAAATATGCTAATAGCAATGGTACTATTTTATCATTTAACTTTAAAAAAAATATCCCTGAGGCCCACTACAAAGGAGGATCCTAAGTTTCTTGCAAAAGTAGAGAGACAAGGTGATGGTGATAAAATTGATGGAGAACAGTGACCACTGGATACAAAAGCAAAACTAGCTCTTGACTGTGTTAAAGCGATAATGTGATGGTATGGTAAGATATTCATGGAAAACTGTTAAAGCCGATTAAAAATCTGATATGAATAGCTATAAAAACTCAGAATTTGTACGTATCTAGAAATAGGTAAACAGCGTATATTTAGATTTTGAAGCTGTATTAGAATATGGTTAAAATGTCGCTGATATTTGGAAGAGTCTTAGATTTTGATTATTATATTTCATTTGTTTTTTTGGCAGTTTGGGGCAGGTTATAATGGATACCCTATTGGCATATTATATGCAAACTTGCCCTCTATTGGGAGAAGAAACCGAAGGAATGGACTTGCGAAAAGGGGAGTTGTTCTTCATGCTGAAACAAACGTTCTCCTATACAGGTTATTGTTACAAATCTACTAATGGAGTGACTTCTCAGACATTCTTTATGACAATAGATATGAATAGTGTGCAGTGTGAATAAGTCAGTGACTAACCATGGATTTTCTCTTTGACCTTTCCGTCTGTTCTTCACCTGTTAATCCACTTTCAAAGACTTAACGTTTTACAACTCTGAGCTTACAATCAACATGTTAATGTGTGCGTTTCCTCTCCTTCACCCCCAGAAAGGTGTGGTACCACCTTGTATTCCTACTCTGCCAAAATAATCACCCAATCTTGTTGTGACGAAGCTCTGAACAGTTTTTGAAAGACACAGTCTGCAGCAGCCTGGCAGTCTTTTTTGGTGGTCCTTAGGCTAGCAAGAATAGTGTCAAGTCAGCCAGATCCCTTAAGACTCTAGCTGTGAATAGCTGGAGAATTGTTAGTCTGTAAAACCATATGGCCCATAAAGGTAGCACAGAAGTAAAGGAAGCAAAATGGTCAGGTATTTGAAGGGAAAATCAACATCAAATAGATGATTCATCAATCGTCATGCATCAATCTCCTCCTTTGAGGAGGAGGAGATAGAGCGTAATCTAATTAGAAAGAAATGGAAACATTATGTGTAGTTTTAGCTTTGGAGAAAATGAATTAATTGTGCAAATACATATGTTTTTGATCAAAGTCAAAAATAGAAGAGAGCGATGTTCTTTACTGCACTAAACCTCCCTGTCATGACTGTCAGAACCTTTTGAAGGATGTGAAAATCAAGACAATTCATTGTGTAAAAGAATCGTCCAAACAAAGTGAAGAAGTATGCTTATGTATATGCTTATATGCTTAAGTATTATTTATTTATTGTCATAATGTAATTATATGTTTGGGGGCAGGGAGTCCAGTTTGTTTATAGTTAACTTACAGACAAACACATCCATTCTTACCCTTCTATATAGGAGAGGAACTGTAGCAAATAATCACCTACAAGATGCTCCATTCTTTTTACTTGTATACAACTGGAATTTTACGGCTTGCTTCCTGCCTTGGAAATCTTTACATTCAGATACTTCTACTGTCAGGAAAGGAACAAGTTACATCTGGCACGGGGAAAGTCCAGCCTCCTATTTAGCGATATCTATATGGCAGAGCTCTGGGGTGCTCCCTGATTTTGCATCTGAATGCTTATTTTGACTGTGCCTGAACTTTCATGATAGTAAGACCTGGATATGTGTCTTGATTGCTATGTGAAGGAAACCTGGGCATAGATGCTGAGGGGAGCTGTGGCATGCTTCATTACAACCTCCAATATAAGGAAGTATCTCTGTCCTGCATTGCACACACTTTACTTTTAATCCCTGAGGGTACATGCAACAGTCTTCTTTCTAAGTCTCACATTCTCATATTTGAAGTGTCTGATGAGTTTGGCTTCACTGTTTACACGTCTGTGTCAAACAAGGTATTTTTGGCTCCATCACAAGATGTAGCCCTCCCTTTAGTGGAAAGAACGGGTATTTTCAGAGTTTGAAAAGGAGTATTATTCCTTTCAGGGAAGTCCCTTAATTACTTAATGGGATTTACTTGGGTGTAATTTAAATCAAATGATTTATGTATGGCTTTGGAAAAATCTTTCTGAAGGAAAAGGGCTCAGTCTTGGTTCAGGCTCAAGTATCTGGTTAATGTCCATGTTCTAGATTAAATTCAACTCCTATAAAGACAAACATGGCCAAGGTATTCAAAGTCGTCTTTGCCTTGGTTTTTACTGCCAAGATTTGCTCTCAGGAATCCCACGTCCCTGAGACCAGTGGGAAGACGTGGAGCAACGAAGATTTACCCCCAGTAGAGCAGAATCTGGTTATGGAATATTTAAAGGAGTTGGATGTACACAAGACCATGGGACCTGTCAGGAAGGTGACTAGGACTAGTTAGCATGGATTTATGAAGGGGAAAACATGCCTTGCGACGAGAGAGGGAAACAAGCAGTCACTCAATATGAGTGATAAAGCAAGCTTCAGCTTTATTAGAGCATCATCAGACTTTTATACTCTTATACTTAGATATGCCTATTTGTCTTACAACTATTGGCTGTGCACTAAAGATTACATTATTCATACTCCTCCTACATGCGGTTTCTTGGGTCCAGGTTTGTTCCTGTTCTCTCACAGTCTACTTTCTCAAAGTTGTTTATCTGAGTTAAGCAAAGTCAGCACGACCTTCAGCATCTTCCTTATCAGCGTAACTCGGAATTTCCCATGCAGGCAGGCATAGCTTACTTCTGACAATCCTGCATGGCGCCGTGCCCGTTCTCATATAGCCATTCCTCAACAATGCCTGACTAACTTGACATCCTTTTATGATGAGATG
This sequence comes from Rissa tridactyla, assembly GCF_028500815.1. Lineage (NCBI taxonomy): Eukaryota > Metazoa > Chordata > Aves > Charadriiformes > Laridae > Rissa > Rissa tridactyla. The sequence continues at coordinate 154,166,592 of NC_071466.1, forward strand.
ACCAGCTTGTTTGATGAGTAGAGCGCAGTGGATGTTCTTCATCTTGACTTTAACAAGACTTGCAACACTATCTCCCACAGCATCCTCATAGACAAACTGATGAAGTGTAGACTAGATGAGTGGACGGTGAGGTGGATTGACAACTACTGGAACTGCCAAACTCATAGACTTGTGATCAGCAGCACAAAGTTCAGCTGGAGGCCAATCCCTAGTGGTATACCCCTGAGGTGCATAGTGGGACCAAAACTGTTTAATGTTGGTATTAATGTCCTGGATGATGAGTCAGAGTGCCCCCTCAGAAAGTATGTAGATGATCCAAAACTGAGAGGAGTGGTTGGTTCACCAGATGGTTGATTCAGAGGGACCTTGACAGTTGGAGAAATGGCAAAGCAGGAATTTAATGAAGTTCAACAAAGGGAAGTGTAAAGCCTGTGCACCTGGGCAGGAATAACCCCATGCCCTATTACCAGCTGGGGCTGACCAACTGGAAAGCAGCTTTGCAGAAAAGGAACTGGAGGCTCTGGTGGGTAAGTTTACTAGGATGCAGCAATGTGCCCTTGGGGCAAAGGCCAACTGCTTCCTGGGCTGTGTTAGGCAGGGCATTGCCAGCAGCTTGAGAGAGGTGATCCTTCTGCTCAGCACTGGTGAGGCCATGGTTGGAACATTATGTCCAGTTCTGGTCTCACCAGTACAAAAGAGAGAAGGACATATGAGAGCAAGTCCTGCTAAAGGCCATGAAGATGATAAAGCGATGGGAGCATTTCTTATATGAGGAGAGGCTGAAAGAGCTGGGACTGATCAGCTTGGAGAACAGAAAGCTCAGGTGGGATCTTACCCATGTGTATAAATACCTGATGGGAGGGTGTAAAGAACACACTACTAGACTCTTCTCAGTGGTGCCTAGTGATGGGACAAGAGGCAATGGGCACAATTTGAAATACAGGAAATTCCACTAAAACATAACAAAAAGCCTTTTTGCAGTGAGGGTGACAAGACTGGAACACATTGCCCAGAGAGGTTGTGGAGCCCCATCCTTGGAGACACTAAAAATCTGAGCGGACACAGCCCCAAGAGATCTGCTTTAGTTCACTCTGCCTGAGCAGGGGGGCTGGAGTAGAGACCTCCAGAGGTGGCTCCCAGCCTCAGTGATTCTGCGAGTGCCTGGTTTATTTGTTTGCTTTTAAGTTTCTTTTTTTTTCTTTCAGAATAATCTAGATGATTTAAAGAAAAACTTCGACTATCATGAGGTAAGTTTGCATATTGAAGACTAGAGTCAGGATTGTATTAGTAAAAAGTATTTTTGAACATTTATTTAATAAAAGTATAGAATATGTTGTTTTGATATATGTCATCCTTCCGGTTTGCCTTGTTTATTTAGGATTTTTTTCCTGTTGTTTTTAAGAAGTAAGTTTTCATCATTTCATGGTGGAAAGTTCATTAAAATACATTGAGTGTTTGTGAACCATTTGATGATATGTAAATATGTATTTATCTGAATATACACATCAGAGCTTTTCAGTCATAATTTTGAACTCCATCAGTAGTTTTAGGAGCCAGTCATTCCCAGATGTCATAAAAAATAATTCAGCAAGTAGAAGGCATGTCAGAAGTGGAAGCAGAAGATGTAGAAAAGCATTGCTTCACTTTTCGAGATCCATCAGATGTATCTGATGGAGGTAAAGCCGTCTGAGTTGGGAAAAGAGGGAACTGGGACACACAAGACTACTGATGATCTGGATAAATACTTAGAGGAGAGTAGGCTATGTAATTGACTTTTATCTTCCTCTATAGAACAAGAGCTTTAGAACTTAAATAGACAAGAATGACTTTAAAGACCCATGTTTGGTCAGTGGTCCGAGAAATCCTCATGGTAGATTGATTAGTAGCTGTTAGATATAATGGCAGATTTGAACAGATAGATTGTGGAAAATGCTAAATAAATGTTCACTTATGCTTTAAATAAATTTATTGAGATTTTGGTTGATTGTTTCTTTTTCCAGTGGAAACAGTGCAACACTCAACATACAGCAGGTATGGTTAAGATTAATTCCCTTGTCCTTTGGTACTGTTCTGTTTGGTTTCTTTTGGTATTACTTGGTGTTTAAACTTAGAAGCACAGTATGTTACTAAGTATTTTTCTTTAAAGCCCTTTTTACAGCATGTAATAAATACAACAAACTCTGTTTATAAATTGCATCTAATTACTATAAGTTTAATTGAGTCCCCTAAATTAGTTCTGCTCATTCCAACCTTCCTTTGGAGCTATACATTATCTGTACCCTGTAGATTCTGCCATAATACTTCTGAATATGCAGAAGACAGAAGTATACAGAAATGTTGCCTTTGAGGTTTTTAAGTGGGCAGACCCTGTAACTGGTTACAGTTGAAAAGACAGAGGAATAATATAGCAAGTTTCTTGGGTTAATGGTTTCTGCTCTCTCTCTTTGTCATTAATTTTTCATTTTGCCCAAATGACTAATCAGCATCCTTCACGACAGTTTTCTTATTTCAAGCCTTATCTGTTAATTTCTTCTAGCCTTAAATGCATATATCCAAATCCTTGGAAGTACTGGGCTTGAGTCTTCTCCCCATGCCACTGGCTTTATGCTGTTGTGAGTTACGCCAGTTAGGGAATCAAGTCTCCTATCACAGGATAATGTCATTAATACTGAAATTTTCTTAAATAATTTTTGAGTAACTTTTCTTTCCATCGTTTCTTTCTAGGTCCTCCTATTCCTTACCTGAAGAAAGAGGAGTTGTGCATCTTCTTAGCACTACATATGGAAAATTCCCCAAGTGAATCACAGAACCATGTGAGTTAAATCAACTCAAGCATATTCGTTGTTATCAAGGTTAAAAAAGCCATAGTGTCCAATAGGATCTTGATTTATAAATTACAGAATTGTTATTATGGGTAAAATGATCTTAATTTGGGGAATTTTTACTTAATTCAATTTATTGCCATTAGATACAAACTTCTGTTTGCTGCATTGTATATAGAGGAAAAAAAAGAGAACATAAGGAGTTAAACATTCTCCATCCATTTTTTCCAGTTCAACTTAAGCCAAATACCTACCCACCCACCTTCCTAGTCTCAGCCTCCCTTGTTTTCACTGTAGGTTACTCTCAGTCGGTCCCAATTCCTTCAGTGAGGTGATGGGCAGTGCAGGAGGCTGGGGCTGTGTGTGTGATGGTTTGTCTGCAGCTCCTCTGTGCTTTTTCCCACTTTTCCTCTGCTCTTCCATGCTTCCTACTGGGCCTGTCCTGGCATGAGTTGTCTGCTGGCTGTGGTCCCTCGGGAGTGTCCCTGCCCCAGTGAGGGTCACTTGTGGACCACAGTCCTGCAGTTAGGATTTTAATCTATTGTATGCTTAGATTCTAATTTGATAAATCAAACCTGTTTGCGTGTTTGAAGCCACATAGATGTTTGGTGGTTCCTACTGTGAATATCCTCAGAATAGTGTTGTAATTTGTGTGAAACTACACTTGTCACTCCTTTCTCCTGTTTTGGTAGTCTGCGAGACCAGCTATTGAGATATTAATCTCCCTACTTTTTCCATGATTTTACAGATTTACAGACTTTCCAAAGGTACCCCTTTCAGGACTCCAGCCAAAGTGTTTGTGCTTTTAATCTAGAATACGGCAATTGAGTTATGTGCTATAGACACAGCAGAACTGACTGAAAATCCACAGGAATCAGCAAGTTTCTAGACTTCTTGATCCCTACCCTTTTGCAACAAATGCCATTCTTTTTCTGGGGGATCCCTTGGTTGCTATTACTTTACATAATCTGGATGGACTCTCATTCACTGAATGGTTATACATTCATTTGTATTTGTGTACATTTATTTGTGTATGCATGCAGGATTGCAAAACCGGAATTGTCATCTGTGAAGCGAGCAAGCCAAAAAGGATTATTGCCCTGGGCTGCTCAACGAAGGAACTTCATGCTGTGCCAAAAGTGCTGTTAAGGTTTCCTAATGCGCTGAAAGGCTGTGAAGTTTACATGTCTCGGATGCCTTGCAATTATTGTGCAAAATTGCTAGTTCAAGGTCAGCATCAGAACTGAAATATCTCCTAGGCTAAGATTGCACATGTGGCATACTCACAGGCTGGTAAACTAGTCATGCCAGTCATTTCTCTTCCTCTTTACTTTCTTCCTTTTTGCTCTCTGCGTTTTGCCTCAGTTGGTTCTGTATGAATCATTCAGATCACTGTCAGAAGCTGATATAGCTAAATATCTTATACAGTAGGTAGCTGTGATTACTAGAGAATATTAAGATGTGACCATAATGTCATTGTACAAATTGTTGGTATTTACTAACACATAGATCACGAAGAATGCAAGTCATTAAATGAAAAACGAGCCGCCAGAGCTTGTAGAGATGCTTGTTAAATGAAGAAAAAAAAAAAGGTAGTATTCCCAAGGAATGTGGAAGTCCTGAAAAAAATAACACATAGATAATCACCCCGATAAAATAAATGAGAAGAAAGCAGCCATTTAAGTAATTTATCAGATGAGAAATGTACGTCAGGTATCCATATTCAGGATAACAAAGTAGGTAGATTTTTTGCAGATAAATTAATCTGTAGTACTTCACAAATGTTAACACACTACCTATATGTTGAGTTTTCTGGTTTTTTTAGATATAGATTTAGATAAAATCGCTATACATATTTTTCCTCTGCAGTAACTTCAATGACTTCCTGTATCTTTTTAAAACAATATCCTTGTTTTGGAAATTTTTACCATTTGGTAAATAAAAGTAGAGACAAAAGTTTAATCACCCGGGAAAAAAAAAAGTCATGAATTGTGATAAAGTTTCCCTTTTGACCATGAAGATAATGTGTTAATAAAAAAATATTTTAATATTATTTTACAAACATGGAGAAAAGCTGCAGCTTGCTTAAGTATATTCCATATCACTTTATGTTTATAAATGGAAAAAATGACCACAAGTATGTTTCATACTTATTTTTAATCTTGCATATATATTTTCTTTATTCAGCACAAGTCTCACAAGTCTATTACTGGCCAAATTTTGAAAGTGAAATGGCGGAAGACAAGCAAAGGGATGTTCTGGCAAAACATGCTAGTACCATCTTTACAGAAAGCTATATTGTTGCAGCGGTATATGTACCAACAATAGACAACCAAAGAAAGATGCAAATACTTAATTCAAATAGAAGAGCATCTGATGATGATGATCTGATCCCAGTTGCATCTGTATTTGATGGGAATGTTGATGGGAATGTTTTAAAGTGCTTTAACTTGGAACACCTGAAAGATGAAAAACTGAAAAAATATAAAGAAAATCTTACTACAGCAAAGGAGTGTTTCAAAATTCTGGCAAGTTGCAAAGATGAAAAAATAATAATCTCAGAGGAGAAATCACCTGTAAATAATAATCCTAAATACACCCATGCGTTACAGCTTTGTGATTTATTAGCATCCAGAAGTGGTAAGTAAGTTAATATTACTAAATTTGGCTCCGTAATTCACAGTGTAGAAAAATCCTACATAATTTTTAGTCATATTCCTGGAGATGTACTGAAAAAATCTTTAATTGATTACATTGCATTCTGTTATGTAATTCATGAAACTCTGCGTATCTAGCCAACTTTAGTATCACGGTGGTATTTCCTGCATTATAAAATTAATTCATGTTGCATCATTGTCTTACAAAACATATTCAGGTTATCGGAAGAAGGCTGGTAGTGCAAATTGGGCAAAAATCACCCTAAGAAAAAACAGAGTATATCGTTACTACCAAATGGAGGTTTCTTTGCTTAATGAAGAGTTCCTCCAGCACAAGCCCGGGAATAAGTAAGACCCAAAGAAACATAGTTCAGAGGTATTTAGTTGGGGTCTTTCTTTTCTAGCCAAACTGGAGGAAGAGGAGGAATGTGCTTCTCCTGTCTTCCTCACCAGGTGGGGATTTCTGACTCCTTAGGCTGATTGCAAGAGAGTCTGGTTGGGGCCAGTTTCTCCATGGTATCAAATGGCAGGTGGTCAGTTTGGACATTGATTTTTGGCAAGCTTTCCTATTTTTGCATTAAAGACTTGCAAAACTGAAGAAGCAGTGCTATGATAGGTAAAAAGAAAATAAAACTGGATGTAATTATCTGTTACTTTCTCATGTTGTCCGTTAGTCTGGCTGGTTGTGGTTGGTTACACTGAAAGTATTAGGCTGGTTTTTGTTCAGTCCCACCTGTGCAGGTTGAGAATAGGGTTCACTCAGCAGTGTGGCAGATGTTTCCCACTTTATTCCCGAACCCTATTACTGTTTCCCAGTGCTGCTTCTACTGTTAGCTAAATGCACTTGGCTGTTTTCTGGAAGAGAAAGCATTGCAGGTTTTGACTGATTTTAATCATTGTAATAGTGGCTCATAGGTGTCAAAGTGGAGTCTTGTCACAGAATGGTAGGGGTTGGAAGGGACCTTCGGAGATCATCTAGTCCAACCCCCCTGCCAAAGCAGGTTCACCTAGAGTAGGCTGGACAGGAATGCATGCAGGTGGGTTTTGAATATCTCCAGAGAAGGAGACTCCAGCACTTCTCTGGGCAGCCTGTTCCACTGCTCTGACACCCTCAAAGTAAAGAAGTTTTTCCTCATGTTTAGGTGGAATTTCCTGTGTTCTAGCTTGTGCCTGTCACCCCTTGTCCTGTCCCTGGGCACCACTGAAAAGAGCCTGGCCCCATCTTCTTGACACCCAGCCTTTAGATATTTATAAGCATTGATGAGATCCCCGCTCAGTCTTCTTTTCTCCAGGCTAAACAGACCCAGGTCTCTCAGCCTTTCCTCATAAGAGAGGTGCTCCATTCCCTTGATCATCTTTGTAGCCCTCCACTGGACTCTCTCCAGTAGTTCCCTGCCCTTCTTGAACTGGGGAGCCCAGAACTGGACACAGTACTCCAGATGCAGCCTCAGCAGGGCAGAGTAGAGGGGGAGGACAACCTTCCTCGACCTGCTGGCCGTGCTCTTTTTAATGCACCCCAGGAGACCATTGGCCTTCTTGCTGCCTCATGGTCATCTTATGGCTCCCAGCCATATCTCGGGCAGTTCCTGTCAGCATCACACACACACACACCAGAGAGTGGAAAGTTTCTAATTTTTCCTTTCCCACAAAAGACAATTTTCGTTTGTTGTTTGGGGTGTTGAGGGAAGAGGGAAGGAGAGATCCTGGGCAGCTGATGTCATTGCATGTGCCTGTGCCTTGAGGGAGGTCTAACAGAACTTGCCGTTCAGTCAGAGAAAGTAGTTTTTAAACTCTTTCTGAGCTGCAATGATAGAAAGCATCCTAGTCTCAGCAGTGGGAAAGGTCAGTGGTTTTGGTACTTCTACAAAAGAGCACTAGATAAGGCAATTGAGGTGGACTACAGAAGACAGAGGACTATGAGGACTGGAGGTAAGTGCATTGATTAACCTAACATCTGGTTAGGCTTCTTGTCAGCAGTTTACCTAGTTCAGTATTTTCTGGAGGCAGCTGAGCAAGGAACAGCCACTTTTGTTGCAACAGTTCTGCATCTGTCTGGACCAGCAGGCATGAGTAATAACCTTTTGACCAGCATATTTGTTGTAATATCATAGTGTTATATGAATTTATAACTCTGATTGTGTGACACTCTATCCTCAGACAATAATAATGGAGTGGGGACGGTGATTTACAAGGAAGACGACATCGTAAGTAAAGGTTTATGAGGTCTAAGAAATTGTGCTCTTCTTATAAAAATATCTAATCATGATCTGTTGTCATATGAAAGTAATGCTTGTAAGATTGCTATGTGATAAGTTATCAGGCATGGAAATGTTTAAAAAAGATCATTTCTGCCATAAGAAAGACACTTAAAGTTTTCTAGGTTTGTGTTTATGCATGTAAATGAGGAAGTTAACTTGCATCATATGGACTCTCAAAAAATAAGTTAGTGGAGTTGCAGTAATATAAAACAACTTTTTGTGGTAAAAAAAAAAAGTTTAACTCTGTCCCAGAACATTAAGATGATAGATTATTTAATATATAGTCAGCAGTTAGAAGAGATGAAGTCCCATGTTTGCTAAACTTTAAAGTAGCGAGCTGATGTCCCTTATGACATTGTTACTATTATCATATTGAAATTTTATGCTTATTTTTATTTTATATGTTTCCGAAATGGACACAGCTAAGAAAATGTAGCTAACATTTTCCAAATTTTTTTGATGACTTTGTGTTTAGCAGCCTCTTTAATTAATTTTTTCTTCCTAATCAACTTTTCCTGTGATGATTGTTTATAAGCATCGTATTTCATATTAATAGGAAAATGTATTTCTGGAAAAAAAGACAAATTATTTCTTTGGGGGAAAAAAATTTCACGTTTGTTTTCTGAAACTTCACATATACAATTACGATTCAATCGGTCATTTTGAAGTGGAGATCTGCCTAAACATTATCAAACAGCATCACATGAGGACTCTCACTGAAGTTGTTCACAGCTTTTAGGAGTTGGATTAGGCTGCAAGTAACTAAAGGTCCCAAAACAACATTACCTTTTGTTTCCTTCTGTGTTGTTTCTTTCTAGGTTGCCCTGGGCTACAGTGGATATCCAAAAGGGGCATTGAATAGCTTATTTTACGAGAAGAAAGATGATGATTTTGACAAGCATGCAATTGTGTGTGCAGAAGCTAATGCAATTATTATGAGGTAGGAACTCACTAATATTTTGAAGGAATTAGACAAAAAAAGTCTTGGTGTTGGGTGCTTCATTAATGAGGAAATAGCACTCTCACTAATCTACCATGGAAATTTCCAAAGCATAGAAAGGGGAAGTAATGGTACATAGCATGGAAAGGAATTTAGTCTTACAAGGTACTGAATACAATTATTTTTTACAGAGATCTAGGTCCATGTGATCTTAAATTCTAATATACCCAGCAAACTTAATGTGACAGTCTCAGAGGTTCCTCCTTGTCCCCTCTCTCAGACCTCATGTAAGTGCAGTTCCCGTGGGCAGTCATGGGCAGGGGTTCTTCACATGCGTTGGAGACAGGAGTAGCCAGTAGCAGAGCTATTGCTTCTGTGTAGGCTCTGATATTACTTAGCTGTTGGAAATGTAGGGCATTACAGGTGGATGGTCAACTCAGACTGCCTCCTTTGACACACGCAAACTGAGTTTCATGAAGTTTCCTGCCTGTGGGAAATTTCTCTGCAAACTGACAGAGCAAATGTCTGTGCTCGTGTCCCTGGCTGATGGTCCCTTTTCTGACAGTGTCGTAGTGGGCAATGTGTTGACTGAATGCTCTGCGGTCACCTGCTCCCATATTCAGGTGATTACGGTTTGGTGGTGAAATGATTCCTGATATAAACCAGGAATATCATAAACCAGGGTATCTGTCTTTACAGTGCTGTGAGTACACAAAAAGTAGGTAGATCCATTTCCTGAGTTGGCAAGCTCATAGTACATACTGCGAGTATGTGCTTGTCATAAGCTTTACTCGCCTCCCTTGGCCAGTGATGGAAGAGAAAAAAAGAGAAGAACCCACTCTAGGTTCTTCTCTAGAAGAGAAGAGAAATAATGAGAAATAATTCCTCCTGCAAACACACCATGTTTGTAATTGTGACAATATTGTATTTTTTCAGTTCTGAGGGAGACCTGCGTAATGCTGAACTCATCACTACACGTGAACCTTGCTGTGGTTGTCTGAAACTGATCCAAGCAAAGAATATAGCAAAAGTCATTTGGCCTCTGCAAGACAGAAATGTAGGTGATATTAGAGATGGTTAAAAGCTGTGTGTCATGGTTCAAGACTTGCCATTCCTTTGTCCCCTGCCTGAGGACATCTTCCTAAAAACCTCGTACTTTCCCTTTGTTAGGGGGGGAAGTTGCACACTCTTCACTCTTTCAGGCTGAGCCCTCTTCTGCATTGCCAGTTTCCAGCTTGTTTGCACTGCTGGAGGTAGGATGAGTGCCAAGGGAAGGACGGATACTTCTCATGGGGGTACAGGTGGTAGAGATGGTTGCTCTCACTCTGAAAGAGAAGGGGACAATGATGAAAGGTCGTGCTTATAAGCTATCTCTTGTCTCCTTCAGCAAGCGGGGAAGGTCCTGCCTATCAAGGCACAGAGCCTTTAGACGGACCTTCATGGGGCCCACCCTGCCCTCCTGCCTCCCAAAATAGACTCTGCTCTCCTGTCCACTGAGACAGAGACAACGTTGGCTGGGGCAGTTCCTTGCCCTTTATGAAGCCATGTGCTCTTTCTGAACAGCTCATGCTCTGCTAAAGGCATGTGTATGGCTCCCTAGAAATCCAGGTCTACATGCTTGCTTGTCTTACAGTCTAAATATCCTAGCAGGGACAGCTCTTACCTTCAAGACAGTGACAAGGACTTTATAAACATTGTTAAAATCTTTGTCATTCTGTTTTAGAAGTAATGTGTAGAGATGATAATACAATGGGGAGAACAATAAGAGAAAATACTGTACAGAATGAGAAAAGTTTAGATTATTCACTCTCCAAATAATACTGACAAGAAGAGAATATCTAGTTGTTGCACATTAGTGTTGCGGTTTAACCCCAGCCAGCAATCAAGCACCACACAGCTGCTGGTTCACTTCCCTCATTTGGGGTGGGGGAAAGAATTGGAAGAGTAAAAGTGGGAAAACTCATGCGTTGAGATAAAGGCAATTTAATAGGTAGAGTAAAAGTCACAAACGCAAGCAAAGCAAACAAGGAACTCATTCGCGGCTTCCCATGGGCAGGCAGGTGTTCAGCCATCTCCAGGAAAGCAGGACTCCATCACATGTAATGGTTGGGAAGACAAAGGCCATCACTCTGAACACCCCCCCTTTCTTCTTCTTCCCCCAGCTTTGTGTACTGAGCATGACATTGTATGGCATGGAATATTTCTTTGGTCAGTTGGGATCAGCTGTTCCAGCTGTGTCCCCTCCCAAATCTTTGTGCACCCCCAGCCTACTCGGTGGTGGGGTGGGGTGAGGAGCAGAAAAGGCCTTGGCTGCTTGGCAACAACCAAAAACATTAGTGTGCTACCAACGCTGTTCTCACTCCAAATCCAAAGCATAGCACTACACCAGCTGCTAGCAAGAAAGTCAGCTCCATCCCAGATGAAACCATGAGAATTGAAAACAAAAAAAAAAATAAATAGCTAATACTGTTAGTAAAAGCAATGACTATGGAAAGTTCTTATTTGCTGTACAGTCAGATGGATGGTTAGAGCCCTTTGTGCTAGTAGGGGTCACTGACTTCAGATCATCCTTGCTCGCTCTTCTCTTTGTTCATACTGTCTCTTCCTGAATCAACTTATAAATTCACTCCAGTTTGCAACAGTACTAAAAACATGGGATGATTCATAGGCGATTACAAGTCTTTTCCTGATTCATCACCAAATCTAAGCTAAGAAAAACATTTTTTTGGCGAGTTAAGACATTTTTAATACTTTTCTTGAGACTAGCTAGATCAGAACAGGATTGGATGTAAAATACTCAGCATGACATGTATGCCGTTGCAAAGTAAGAAGCCTCTTAGGTGCGTCGGCCCAAGAACGGTGATGTCAAACAAGTATTGCAAGGCAGCCAGTGTCACAGCTTGCATTTCTCTGAATCCATAATTTCCTAAAGCTGCAAAATTCTCGCTAGCAACACAGAATGCATGGTGGTCCACAAGGCAAAAAGCATGAAAACTTCTCCACAAAGTAGCATTCAATGTTAAAACATGGAAATGTATTGCATTCAAGAACTTGATTTTCCAATAAGAAAGCGATATTCTGTTTTGAGCAGTCAAACAGAGTTGCTGCAGGAAATCTGAGGTTGAATTTTTTATATATCACCAGCTACAAATTGTGTCACAAGTTTGATTCTACGTCAACACAGCTGTATTTAATAGATAGAGTGCAATAGGAGTACTACTGGTTTTCATTCTTGCAAAGAATTATCTCAGTGGATATATGCTTGCAGATCTCTGGAAAATTGAGGCCATACCGTTTTGTTGATAGGAGATACAGTTAGTGAAATAGAGTTATTTTTTCCTTTATCAAAATATAGCTCACTAACACAAATGATTTTTAATGGACTTGATTTTTTAGAGGCTTTTTAGCATGATTAATATGCTAGATAAGTTAGATGGGTTTTGATTTCTTTTTGAAGCTTGTCAGATAATATAAAAATAGAAATATGAAATCAGGATATTGTTTTAAAAGATCTTTCATACTGTTTAATGGTGTATGTTACACATTTGTCACTCACTGTGCTGTTTTCCTTTCTTATCAGCAATCCAGAGGATTAACTGAAGATCCTTCAGGTAATGATGTCCAAATAAGGTAACAGCAAATATGAAAAGGACAAGTCATATTAATTTTTAGCTACAATTACAACTGGCTCTGAAATATGACCGTGTCAGAGGAGGAGTGGAAGAAACTAAACTGAGTAAGGTCATGACGTGCTAAACATGAGACCAAGACATGACCATTATGATTATGTAGGCGGTGGGGAATGGTCTGTAAGAACAGGGACAGCTCACACCAGCTTGGAAGCGGAATAGATACAACAATTGCATCAAATTGTTTCTCTGAAATCTCTAAGCTGCTGCATCTTGTTAGCATCCCTCCCTTCACAATGAACTAGTTAATTCAGTTAGAGAACTAATTTTTGCCAATTGCTCTTTATTCATGTCTCCTGTACTTCTGATTTCATTTCAGAGGGACAGTCTGCGGCTACGGCTGGTGGTGAACCAGTATAAAGCTCTACAATGTCAACATGAGCTTTAGGATCCAACGCCCCCAGGCCCCCCAGTATATCCACTGGTGTTGGGATAATCGCCTTGCCATGGCAGCCGCTCTGATTGTGCCCACTCCCTTCCAGAAGCACACCTCATGCCGATCCCCCTGCCACCTCTTTTCTTATTATTGCCTCTGCTGTGCTCTACAGGGATTTGCTTCTGTCTGTAGCTTGAGGGTGGAAAAGCATTTGCTTTCAATGTACCTCTAAGAGGTAGTCATGCTTAACTGTGCAGTGTCTATAGCCATGGAGGCAGTGGTTATTTTCTGCAGTCCTCATTCCCTCTGCAGCTTTTCTTCTGTTGGATTAGTCAGAGCATTTGAATGAGGATTTCTCCTTTTCCTTTATTGTGGTTTCTCACTCTCCCTCACATTTATTTTATTTCATTCGATCGTCTTCTTTTTCAATATAGCTGTATTTTTTTTTTTTATCTTGTCATCTTTTTAGCTGAAAAACAACTAGTTCTCTGTTTCCTTGTCTTTCTCTGCCCAGGGGTATTTGGTTCTTGTGTGCCCTTTCCCCTTCCTTCTTCCCTTTTTCTCTGGTGTAATACGTAGTTTAATTTTGTTTCATATTCATGGGCCTCTTTATATGTCCTCTAATAGGTATATGCCTGTTTTTAATTGGTCTTTGTGCCCTGTTGATCGTGTTTTAGACTTAAATTTGATTTCCATCCTTGAAACCCAATTAATGTGGAATATGCTTTAATATTTTTCCAGGCTAAGTCATTTTGCTCTAAATGAACCAGGGTTTTGCAGGCTCTGCGCTGAGAGGCTCTGTGCTTTTGTCCTTGCTTTTAGATTCCCTCAACTGCAGCTTCTGTAGCGGTGTTTTCTAGGATGACCCCAAACCCAGAATCAACTATGAAAACCCTCTTGATTTTTAAAATATCATTGTGAGAATGCTATTATTTGTCACTTGTTAGCTTTCAGCAATAATTCCTTTTACGCAGCTGCTTTAGAGTGAGATCATCAAAATATTTTGCATGGGATTAAATTGAAAGTTATGGCACTTTTAAAAAAAATAAATTTTTTTGCACTTTTCAACATGTGTCCTCTGACTGTATTCCCTTTGGAGGTGGCAAGAGCACACCATCACAAACCAAATAGCAAGGCGCCTGTGCCATGATAGTACTTGGCACTCATGTTGGAGTGGATGTTGCTATGACTGGGCATGTATTTGTTTCCCTCACACAAGGTACACCCAAGTCTTGGACAAACCTCTGTTCTCCATTTCTCTGTTCTCCATTTGTTATCTGGTGTGAAAGTACGTGTGGACTCTGCTTAGTGTGGAAACTGAGAAGGCAGCAGCAGAAAGGGGATTTTGATAGAGGGTAGCACGGTAGTGTGTGTCTCTGTGTGTGTGTGTGTGTGTGAAGAGTGGCTGTAATTTCCATTATGCCATGTAGGTATGACTAAGCCATGCTATGGGCATCCTGTACAAGGACCTTTACAGAGCTAGATGCTATACCTAAAAATAACACGATAGTATAAGTCCAAAATCTCTCAGTTTTCCACAAGCAGGCTTAGTTTTCAAATAAGATGAAGTCTTGGGAAGAAAGTTGTGCATCTCCCATTTTAACTGCAGCAACTTTCCCTGGGTCATGCAGAAACTCATGAAGCCATCAGAAATGTAATCCCCATTGTAATCGCATCCCCGTCTGACGTTTTAAGTGCATGCCCATCACTCCTGGCAAAGATGGAGCAAGAACTTGTGTAGGAGAAGTTTGCAAAGAATGCTGGACTGCTGAGAGGACTAATCTTCTTCCAGCCAATGTTATCAGACTGCATCTAACTTGCTGCGTAATACTAGAACTTACCTATCAGAGACTATGTTTGTACATGTCAGATGCTGGCCTTTTTCAATCACTGAATTATGTATATTTTTATGTGTATGGATATAAAGTAGAATTTAAAAAAGGTATCACGCTATGTTAATGACACTGAAATTTAAATAATCACACAATGTGTGTAGGCATATCATAATTTTTTTTCCCTGAAGCTTAGAGGTTGGTATCACTTGCTAACAAATAAATTTGCTTGTGGCATTACTAAGAAAATTTTCATGACTATTTCACCACCCTGCCATACTGTAACTGTCAAATTATTTGTTCTAAGAACTGTGTACTTAAAAGAGTGAGACAAAGCCTAGGGTGATCTCTCTTGGCTGTATTATGGGATACCAGTCATGTAACCAGGGAAAGTAGGAAGTGTTCAGGACTTAATCCTATTAGAAGACAGGCTAAGCCTAAGCAGAAGAAATGTGGATACAGTTAGATGGAGATGATTAAGGTGCTTAGTCTTTTTATTATAAATCAGCAAGCTTTGTGTGTGATCGTCTTCCTATAAATCATAAAGCAATTTATCTTAGCCTTGTAAGCAAATGATTTTTGCAGGCATTTTGCAAGCATTTGCACAAAACATACAGAACTGATAGTAAAGGCTTAGCCTTCCTTGTGATAAATAGCATAACCACAAAAGGGTAATTATTTTCAAGACAATGTACTTGGATAAACAACATACATTAGAACAAGAACTAGCAAGAGCCAATAACAAAAATAAGAATGTTATTTTTTTCCAACTGAGTTATTCAAGGACGAGTCCTTTATCCTGGCCATCTGCTTTTGGATTCTGGATGGGGCTGACACTGAAGGGAAGGAGAAAACCATTCTGCTTTCAGACTATGAAAATGTATGCGAAAGCTGAAACTCCCTCTGCTTGTCAGTGCAGGTATATAAGCATCTTGGTGGTTTGAAGGAAATTACTTGGAAAGTCCGGGGAAGTGCTATGTGAAATTAAAGTAAATATGGAAGTCTAGTATGAAAGGCCTCTGTGGAGACTGGTGAGCGCCCGCACAGTCCTCTGATCAGTAATTGATGTCGCTGGCAGTGGTAGGCACACCTCCACCTGTGTTTTCCTCCTTGTTCTTCACTGGGTTCACGGATCCCTTGCCTTTCCTTATTCTCAAATAGATGGGGACATAATCAAATTCAAGCACTACAGTATTGTGGGATCTAATTCTCAAAAGAAGGTAGCATTTGCTGTAAACCACAATTGTCAATTGAATTTCAAATCACCCAGAGGCCTGGGAAAGTATAACAAGAATTTCCTAGAAGTATTACTTAATTGGATTAATTTTTAAGTTACTTACTAGTGGCAACAGTGTCTTTTGTGTCCCACCAGCACGAGTGCCAGGCTGAGTGAGGACCACACAACTGACACCACAACCGGGCTCATTACTTGAGTCTTCATGCTTAAGTTTTCGCCTAGTATTTGATTCATATTCTTCTTGCAGAGAAGAGTCTCATTCCATTGGGAAGTATCATTATTAAATGTAGCTAAATTTAAAATTCTGCTTTGATTTATGCCAGCATTTGTTAGCTTGGTACACAGTTCAAGGAATTCCTTCTCTCCTCTCCTCCCAGCGAAGTGCCGTTATACGGGCATTAGCCACGAGGTGGCAATACAAGAGCTGGATATGCTAAATTTCCCTGGTATTCGTAGCGTTGGGGCCGGTTAGGCTTTGCGGTATTAGCTAAGTAAATAGATTTGCAGTGTTAGAGCTTGACTCTGTTTGCCAGCGTGTAATATGTGCTCCGCATCTGCATAATTGACTTCATGCAAAAGCCAAGGAAGATTAAGCTGATTTTCTGGATCAATAATTTGTGCCTTTTATGTTGCTAATAATTGATATCTGTATTTAAGTGGCTCAGTAGTCAGCGAAAGATGTTATGCTCGGAACTCAGCTGCTGTTAAAAGCAAAATATCTTAGGAGAGGGGATGCACTGGCAACATAGCTCTCTACAACTACCTGAAAGGAGGCTGTAGTGAGGTGGGGGACAGTCTCTTCTGCCAAGTAACAGGCGATATGGCAAGAGGAAATGGCCTCAAGTTGCGCCAGGGGAGGTTTAGACTGGATATCAGGGAACATTTTTACACTGAAAGGGTTATTAAGCATTGGAACAGGCTGCCCAGGGAAGTGGTTGAGGCACCATCCCTGGAGGTATTTAAAAGACGGATAGACATAGGGCTTAGACATACGGTTTAGTGATGTTTTTTGTCAGAGTTAGGTTGATGGTGGGACTAAATGATCTGAAAGGTCCCTTCCAACCCAGGCGATTCTATATAGCTGTCCCACTATGTGTCCTCTCCTGCCTTTAACTCCTAACCTTCCTGAGATCCAAAGGGGCCTAGACACCTCACATGTGTGGATTTCCCAGGGAGCTGATTGCTTCACTCCCTTAAAGTCTGCTTCTGTCATCTAGGTTTTTGATGCCTCTTTCAGCATGGCTGATGCTTGTTATCCTGCATTATAAGGGCATTCAACACTGAATCAAAAGTGGTGTCAGGTGGAAATAGTTACTTTCCAGCCTTTTTCATCCTTTCTTGTAATTAAAAGTATTTGTGTCATTTGCAGGCATAGGGAAAGTAGTGATATCTCTGTTTTCCACCTGCTATAATGGAGAAAGTATTTTAAGACATTTTCTATTTTGGCTTTACTTCTTTCAGGAGAAATCAAAGCTACAGCTTTTCAGAAGGTGGGGTTGTTTTGTTTGTTTTGTTTGTTTTGTTTGTTTTGTTTGTTTTGTTTGTTTTGTTTGTTTTGTTTGTTTTGTTTGTTTTGTTTGTTTTGTTTTTCTTATCCAAATAAGACAGACCTAAAACTTGTAGCATAAGAAATGGATTGTGGACTTGGCAGATGTCTCATGTCAGTATATTCACCACAGTATTTATTTAGATGTGGCAAGTTATTATGGATATGCATTTTATTATTTTGCACAAAAGTGATAACAGCCTGCTGCTATCTTCTCTTGACATGGTACCAGTTTTCTTCTGAGCCCTTTATAGGAAATCTTATTTTCAGTCAGACAATACACTGTGAAGTTGGTGTGTTAGCAAATGCATCTTTCATATATGTGCAAGTTTGTGATTTAGTAAATAACTAGCAATGTAAAGGAGAGGAACACAGTAGGAAGCTTTGAAAAAGTAAATAACTTTTGAGATGTGAACTTCTATGAGAAGGATTTGAGATGAAATTCTGCCTGCGAGCTGGGTGTTCAGGCTGTTGGATCTGCTGTGGGCACGCGTGCTGAGACTGTCGTGTCCTTCAGATAACATATATCTATTTCTGCAAGCCCATCGATGGCCCATGTTGGTTCAAATACCTTGCTGGGCCAGGGACGCTGGCACACACGTGCCCTTGTCCTCTCAGAAATCAAGATTTACAGTTTCTAAGGCTTGAAGGAAACAGTTGCCTGATCTGTCCTCTACACCATGTTGACCACAGGATTTAACATTTAATGCAAATGGAGACCTGTATTTGTTTGAAGGACACTTGGGCTGTGGTGTATCTCTAACCCTATCTGTTAACATCAAGATGCCAGCTTAGATAGTTGATAAACAAACTCTGTCTTCGAAGCTGATAACGGCAGATTTCTTCTGGTAAAACGTGCCTGAAGCCTCTTCTGTTTCTGGAGATTGCGTGCACATACCAGCTTTCTTGTTTACATGCTGCACAGCCTGCAGCCACACAAACCTCAGGCTGTGCTCCCAGCAGGTTACATAAAATAAGCTTTAAAAGGCCAGCTGGTGTTGGAAGAAGTGAAAGTGAGCTTTGTGACACGATGTTTGAGGAACTGGGTGCTTTTCTCTTACAGCTTTTTCCTACTGCATTTGCCAGCTTGTGGGTGAGGTGTGAGGTACGAGGCCCGATGGGAGCCATTTCTCAGAGATCACACGTAATTTGC
This sequence comes from Rissa tridactyla, assembly GCF_028500815.1. NCBI lineage: Eukaryota > Metazoa > Chordata > Aves > Charadriiformes > Laridae > Rissa > Rissa tridactyla. The sequence goes on from NC_071466.1 coordinate 154,185,102, forward strand.
TGTACAAGCACAAGGCTAACGCAACCCAGTGGCGATTGTAATTGAGAAGATGGTATTTCTATCCACCTAAGTTTTTCTATAGTGCCAACTGAAGAAAAAAATTTCCCACTTTTCTTAATACATGGTTTTTGGAAATTACCCTGACACCTGTGACTGTACAGAACAGCGTGTATGCCTGGGAACGGAGAATTAAAAAGGGAAGACAGGAGCAGTATGTGACCCCTAGCCTGAAAGTACAGTGCTAGGGAGAGAGACTACACATGGTATACTTTTCTTCCAAAAAAATAAAAGCCATTCTCGCAAATGCCCAATGTTCTGTATTGTAAATTCTCCTCTGTGAATGAGCATTTTTAGTGTACTGCTTCCTGTAGCATCCACTTTTTTCTTCCCTAAATTTTGGTGCTCACCATGGGTAGGATATGAAAAAGGCAGAGAAGAAAGGAAAGGATCTAAGCATTCAGAAGCAGTCACACAAAGCTTTACTGAAATATTTCTGCTTATCTTGCTAGGAACAACCCAGAAAATCTTTCTGGAATCTCTAAAATCTTCCTGGGCTGTACCAAGGTGTTTCAGTGGGGCTTGGGGCAGTGTCAGTGAAGTGCTTTACAGGCTCTATTCAGAGCAGCAATTTTAATTCTACCTGTGTTCCTCCAGTATTCTGTCTAGCTGTTCTGCATTTTTTGAGCTGGGAATCAGCTTTCAATGAAGTCAGTAGACAGGTTTTAATTGACTTTAAGTAGCAAAGTAAAAAAAAAAAAAAATCCTGCTAAAACCTAGCTTGTGTTTATCTGATATCAGAAGATGTCGTGCTGCTTTGACTTGACACATTAAAATATTCAGTGAGCTGGGGTGAGAATATCTTATTTAAGATAGTATAGATGATAAAATATTCCTTACTCCCTCCAACCTCCTTTTCCCTTCCTCACTTTCACATAGGATCATAGAATCACAGAATGGTTAGAGTTGGAAAGTACTTTAAAGACCATCTATTTCCAACCCCCCTGCCACCTTCCACTAGACCGGGTTGCTCAAAACCCCACCCAACCTGGCCTTGAGCACTTCCAGGGATGGGGCTTCCACAACTTCCCTGGGCAACCTATTCCACTGCCTCACCGCTCTCACAGTAAAGAAATTCTTGCTAATACCTCATCTTAGTCTCCCCTCTTTCAGTTCAAAACTGTTACCCCTTGTCCTGTCTCTACATTCCCTGATAAAAAGTCCCTCCCCATCTTTCCTGGAGGCCTCCTTTAGGTGCTTGAAGGCTGCTATAAGTTCTCCCTGGAGCCTTCTCTTCTCAACTCACTCAGTCTGCCTTTATAGGAGAGGTGCTCCAGCCCCCGATCATCTTCATGGCCCTCCTCTGGACTCGCTCCAACAGCTCCATGTTCTTCTTATGCTGGGGGCCCCAAAGCTGGATGCAGTATGCCAGGTGTGGTCTGCCTCGTGAGAGCAGAGTAGAGGGGCAGAATCACATCCCTCGACCTCCTGGCCATACTTCTTTTGATGCAGTCCAGGATATGGTTGGCTTTCTGGGCTGCAAGCACACATTGCCAGCTCATGTTGAGCCTCTCATCAATCAGCCCCAAGTCCTCCTCCTGTGAGGGCTGCTCTCAATCCATTCTCCACCCAGCCTGTGTTTGTGCGTGGGATTGCTGTGACTGAGGTACAGAACCTTGCACTTGGCCTGGTTGAACTTCATGAGGTTTGCACGGACCCACCTTTCAAGCCTGTCCACGTTCCTCTGGATGGCATCCCTTCCCTCCAGCGTGTTGACCGCACCACACAGCTTGGTGTCATCGGCAAACTTGCTGACAACAAATATCTCAATAAGTGGTTTTCAAACTCTAAGCAAACTAGAGTTTTCAAACTCAGTGAACTTAACTATCAATACCATGTCTCCATCTTTCCATGAGATTCATGGAACGTTTTGCAGCACTTGGCATTTGTATGTAACGTGATGATGGCTGTGTTTGTTTTTCTTGTGTGTATCTTGACATGGATTCTGAACACTTGTTGTATTGCACATTTCTGTTTCTGATTTGAGGTATTTAGTATATATTTAAACCAAAGAGCAGGAACCTGGTGACCACTTAAGCAAGTTGATGAAACAAGACGTTCCCTGATGTAGAGAACAGTGTCAGCTTTCATGCCAGGTTGGTGGTTATTTTTGTTGTACTGCATCACGTATATAAATAGCTGTCTTTGATGTTCACAGATGATTAATTTGGTGGGTTTGTGGTCTGAAACCTAATAATTTACATTCCTGCTCCACTCCTGGAAGGGAGATGCTTGCTCTTTCTTCCCAGGAATTGCTGGTCAATGCACTTTGTTCAGGCTATTCTTACTCTGTGTATTGTTATGGGATAAGGGGAAATGATAGAGTGGAATTTTACCTGAAATCTTTCAGGCCTGCAGGAGTTCCCCCCAACATGTCACAGACTTCTCCACATACATGATAAGGCAAACTGAAAATGCTGATAAAGGATAGAGAAAAATGTTAATTTTCGCAATGAAGGTGAATTACCAACTGGAGTCCCTTACAGATCTGCATTAAGCTCAGTGCTGTTTGAAATACCTATAAACAATGTGGAAAAGTAGGCGCTTAGTGAATGGTTGATGATGATGAGATGATATCAGCTCCCAAAGACATTTCAGGATGCTCTAATCTAATCACGTTTAGAGATTTGCTGTGTATTGAGGTGCTATTGTACCTAATCTGACTTGTCAGACATCACGGAGATAGCAGAATGAGGGCTGAATGGAATTCAGGAGGAGGAGAAACCTTAAAATTAATGTTTCTGCTAGGTTTGTGGTAAAAAATCTTTGTTTCAAAAGCAGGATCCACTAAGAGGAAAAGCACTTGTTCTTTCTATTACCAGGATTGCTTTGTTACAAGGCCCAGTTACAAACAGGGAAAATAAAGGTGGCCTGTACCGAAATGCATTTATAGTTTCAATACAAAGTGAAGCAGTAGTTGCTACAGACAGACACAGAATATGAAGAAACAATGGGAAATGATGGACAGACATAGTCTAAATTACAGCATGATAGTAAATACATTTAGGCTAAATGTATCTTTACAGTTTTATTTTTATTTGGAGAGACATGTCAGTGCTTTCGCAATAATAGCCCAAGAAGTAGATGAGGGTTTTGCGCAATGCAGGAGTTTTTTTGGGTACAGATGCAATGTCTGACTGCCCTTATCATCTGGGGCTTAAGAAATGCTTTAAATTCCTGTTGCACATCTGCGTGTTTATGTCAGAGAGCTCAAGCATGGGAAAACTGATACCAGTGAAATTTTTTGTCTATCTTCCCAGTAAAATGAAGTCCTGTGTAATGAACAGGCTTTCAGTAGTGCATACTTCTCCACCAGAAAAAAACTGTCAGAAGGTATGAACCGGGGACTTCTTAAACCCCATCCTTGAAGGATTTATGTACCATGTGGGAGGAAGGTGTATCTATCACCAGATGGAACAGATAGGTCTGTTCTCTCCTGGAGATCAGCCCTTGAACTGTGTCTTTAAGCGCAAGTGTCAGAGTCACCAGATGTCTCCCTTTTACTTAAAAAACCACTAACTACAGCTCTCACCTAGGATGTGGACATGAGTCTCAAGTCGCTCAGATGAGAGATGAAACAGATTTGATTTGAAGAGTTTGGTAACACTGGGCTTGTGGATGATCCCAGGGGGTGTGTGGCCATTGTGTTGTGCTCTGCTGGTATGACGGGTGGAGGGTTGCCTCGCCTTTCCCTCCTGGGTTAGGCACTGTGCCAGTTAGTCTTGTCATGGTTTTTGATATTTCTGGATCTGTCAGGGAAGATCTTCACGTGTTGAGAAGTTTCACTGGTAGAAGGCAGGCTGGATGGGGCTTTGAGCAACCTGGTCTAGTGAGAGGTGTCCCTGCCCACGGCAGGGGGTTTGGAACTAGATGGTTTTTAAGGTCCCTTCCAACCCGAACCGTTCTGTGATTCTATGATAAGAGCATTGTGCAGTCGGAGGACTTTGGTATTTCCAGGGCGGGCAGCAACTGAGCAGTGGATTTGCAGAAATAAGATTGAGACCCGTGTAGGTAGGTGACACTCAGGAGCTAAGGCCTCGCAGCAGGTAATTCTGTGTGTATCTCCTGCTTTGAGGAGCCCCTCTGGCCTCTGAGGGCTCTGCCAGCCCTCATGGCCCTGCCCGGCATCCCCTGGGGCCTCCCCATCCTGACCGGGGCCTGGGACCCCGCTTCAGCTCAGCCCTGGGCACCTGACTGCGTTACAGGGACGCCTCTGCCCATCCCTGTCTCCGGTCCCTGGTCTTTTTTTTCCCTGATGGGTACCCGAGGTCCTGGATCGACCCTCGATGGACCCTGTGGGGAGGGGAGCTGCCCTCAGCCCCCTGTTTGTCCCCCCTCCTGGGGCAGCCACAAAGCTCTGGGCAGTCTGAATGTGGTATTACGGGGCACGTGTAGGAAAGGCAGGTCCATCAGTGAAATGCAGGATATCTAGGCATGCCGTGTGTCTCAGAAGGGTGCATTTTATTTTCTCGGGTTGTCTGAAAAGTGTCTACCTTCTTCTTCTGCAGCTGTTGGCGCAAGCCCGTTCCTAAATCTCACTCCTAGCTTAAAGCTGCAGCCATTTCCCGCCTGCCTGAAGCTAACCACAAGGTCAGCTTCATTGCACTGGAGTTATCAACGCTGCAAGGACACGTCGGCACTGCTATGTGGTACTGGTGAAAACTGATAGCTCAGAACCACGGTATTTTTAAGAGGCAGTGGGTTTTGCTGGCTGTGAGCTGCAGTTAAGCGTTTGGGTGAAACGTCTGTCAGCCCAGAAGCCTTGTTTTAGCTGGGGACTTAAGATTTTGGCCAGACCAAGCCAGCAGAAACTGAAGAGCAGCCAGAAATGCCAGCTTCTCCATGGTGATTCAATCCAAGCCATAATACCTCCCGTCAACACGAGGAGAAAAATCCTGGAGGTGATGGCTGCTAAAGTGTGTTAGATCCTCCTCATTCTTGCTCTCATTATCAGCTGAAAGTATGGTGTGGTCCCACATGTCCCCAGAGCTGGAAAGTGGTGGGGTTTGGCCCATTATTTGCCTTCCCTTTGCTGATCCAGCACTACGCAGCAGCTGCAGGCTGGGAGACATCCATGGAAACTGAAGCTCCTTAGTCGTGATTTGCGTAACGGAGACTTAAAGGTTTCCTTAACCTGTTGAAACAAATGCTCTGTATTTCTGTGTGACTCCAGTGACGTGAAAACCAGGCCCTGTCTGCAATTGCTTAATTGTCCTTGCGAGTAAGGAGAGTGGCAGTTCCTCAGTACAATGCGTATCTTAGCATTATGGCCTACTATAGGCTATTGTTAGCAGTTTACATTGCTTAAATTTAATGTTAAACAAGACGAGCTGTTTCAGTGCCCAGGATAACTCCTGACTGCCAAAGAGGAGGGAAGAAGTCCAGGAGCAGCTGTGTAAGCACTTTAATTTTTTTTTTGTATGTATGAACCCCAAATAACCCTGAGGAACTCATTATTCAGTCTTTATCATGAGCACATAAACAAACGTGTTTTCTATAAATAGCAATTTCATTAACAGTGGTAGGTAAGGGAGCCTCTTGCATGTGTGGCTTTGCTATTGTGGTTATGCACAACCAGTGGATCATTTTTAACATCTATTAGCGATAACCACAATTACTGTATAACCTTTTAGGTTATATCTGTACACATATATATGGAAGTTATTTTTTTAAAAAGCGTGTATAAAATTATACACACATACATATACACAAATACAACCCTGTAGCCCTTTTAAAATACACCAAAGCTCATGTGAGGAAGGAAGAGCAAAGCATGGGGAGATTAACCCCGCTGTTGGAGACTTTCCCAGCTGGCTAAAACCAATGCAGCTGCCTCTTTGCTATCTGTCTTCCCAAGAATTGGATTATGGCCTGCTGACATTTGTTTGGTCAAACGCATTTGAGTAGAGAGAAAAAGCACAGGTAACTTCAGAAGGAGACTTTAAAAAAAAAAAAAAAAAAAAATCTCAGAAGGGTGGTACCTGCACCCAGCACAGGCAGCTTTGGCAGCTGCTACAATGGTCCCTCAAGTGCTACAGAAAGCTCGGTAATCCAGAGCAACTCTTAGTTACCTCCAAAATATGTTGAGATTTTTACTAGGGACTCACAAATGTTGCAAGTTCACCTTTTTGCTTACTGCGACTAGTTGCTTTTGGTTCTTTGGGGCTCTCCACTCTATCTCCAGATGGAGGTGCTCAGAGCTGTGCGCCCTCCATAAAACATTGTTTCAGCTTCAACTGATGACAAGTCTTGGGAACAAACAAGGTCAGAGCTGGGGAACGGGAAGACTGCAGAAGAGTCAAGCCAGGTGGGGGAAAAACAGCTGGGAAAAAGATACTTCAGAGAAACCTTCTTCACCTGAGGAATTTAAGAAAGGTGGTCTTTGTCCGACCAGGATCTCTTCAGCCTTTAGTCACAATAGTATTTCCTTTGTGTGGCTGCTGTCCTTTGGTAAAAAAACATTGAAAACCAAAAGGAGACCTTTCTGTTCACTGCAGTCCCTTGACTGGCTGCTAGGTAAGGTAACGTGTGTCTCATAGCAAATAATGGTCCTCCCTGCTTTTTTCTGGAAGCCAAATTTCAGTGTTGATGTGAATGACAGATAGCAGAGCAGAATCAAAGAATACATTGATAAATGATCAGGATAAAAAAGAACTAAAATGCAGCCATTGAAAGGTAAGTGGTAAATCCATTGAATACAATCAGAATTATTGTATTATAAATCTGTTACAAAAGCTTCAGTGACACACCAGCTCAAGATACGGTGCAGCAGCTACTGGGACAAAGAAAGGCAGGCGGTCATTAGCCAAGAATTGTGCCTGTTTCTCGTGTGCTACATGATATAGAGTTTTTATCATAGTGACATTTCTACTTCATTTATTTTTATTTGAAGCAGATAAGTCACTGTATTTCACAGGCAGAGCTTTTTTTTCATAAGACTGCACTTTAACAGTTGAAAGCCTTTTGCTTTTTGTGCATTTGCATTCCACTCCCTCTTTCCATTTTACAAAGAGCCTTCCATGTCAGCATCTTCGCTTTAGATTATTTATTATTATTGTTTGCTGCCTGGTACACAGTAGCATGGTCCTTGTGTCTTTTAGTGCTTACCTAAAGGATCATGGCAATTATATGGGGGGAAAAAAAAGGTGTCTTGCCAGTCAGCAGTACTTTGGGATGGAAAAAGACTTAAGGTGTGGAGGGTTTTGCTGGAGAAATGAAGACATTTTTTCACCTGTCTAGTCATAACATGTGAAAAGAGGCAGCAGTACAGATCCAGGACCCCTGGAGAGCCCCCACGCTGCTTGCAGACACTCAGGGGATGACTGTAGCCAAGCAGTTGCCACTGGTTCAGCTGAGACCACTCGGGGCTTGCTGGAGGCTTCTGCAGCCAAGTGGATGCTCAGTGGTGTTGGGATATGGCCACCCTAATCCTCCTCCCCATGGAGTCCCCCTGCCCCTGCTGAGAAGGTGGGTGGTGGGCTCCATCCTGCCCTTGCCATCCATCTGTCCTGTTGATCCTGCCATCCCAGACGCGCAGCTGGGAGGCAAGAAGGGTGCTGCTCCAGGGCTGCAGTCATGGAAGGCTGGGTGGCCCTCTCTGGCTGAGGCGGAGCTTTCAGCCTGTCTTCAGGAATACCAGGCACTGCAGGAACAGGGGCCCGAGTGCATTTTTTATGTTTTTGCCTTTTCCCCCACTTCTTAATAGTGGAGTTATACCAGGAATTAATTTAGCTTTGGCACGTTTGATTTCCACTGTGTTTATAATGGGTTTCTTTTGTGCTGAGCAGCTTGATTTTTGCTTGGTTGTTTAATATTACCTGATCTGTTGCACTGTGATGGATGATTAATCTTTACCAGTTGTGTTATTAAGCAGTTCCTACAAAATATGAATTCAAAAGTCTGCACTTCCCGTTCTCCCTCGATGTGATGCCTGGGCACAAGTTGCGTTTCGTTTCTAATTACATACATTAGGATGAATTATGTGCTATTACTCAAAATAAATTGCTCTTTGATGTAAGTTCAGGATATGAATGGCCGGTTATACCAAGCTGAAACAGAATTTAGTACTATTGTGCCCAGTCCAAAATAAGTCTGTGTGTTTTATAATAGAATCAAATCAGCAATTTTCCATTGTTTCTCAGTTCAATGTGGCCACTGTGAAGGAATATTGTCCTTTGTAGATTTGAGCTAAAAACTCAAGAAGTATACGAATGGCACTGACAGAGACAGAGGAAAGGTGATCCTTTCTGGTTTGCCGTCTCCGATTTCCATATCCCTTCAAAGGCAGCAGCTGCTGGGTGACTCACTGCACTGTCACTTCAGTTCATTTCGCTTTTGTGAACGTGCCGAGTTCCCAATATACGTGCTGGTATTTATCATAGGAAGACACCGCTCCAGTGTCTCTGCTGCTCTGTGGAGTAACATAAAACAGATTTGTATACAATTTGGAGTAAAGGGAGAAAGGGAGGACACACACTCCGTTTTCAGTCACTTAAAGATCCCGTGGATGTTCCTGGGGTTGTTTTGGTGATAAATACCGGTCGTCTGCCACGCTGGAATGCACAGACAGTGCTCTGCTGGAGCAAATCAAGCATCTGCTTTTAACGCAAACACAGGACTTTTTAAATGAGAGGACTAAACACATTCCTGGTGTCAGACCTTAACTTCAAGGGGTTTGGTTATTTTGGTTAATCTGTAGCTAGCACACATATTGTGCTGGATGGAATTTGTTATCAGCCGTAGTTACAGGCAGCTCCAAGGCTGTATGGAGCCGTGAGGCTCTTCAGCGCTTGCAGTTCTGCTGTTGGGCTGCCTGTTTTACAAGAGCATGTGTGTTTTTGCTCCATTTTGGTTTTAATTATTGGTGGTAAATATGCTTCAGGAGTGAAATATGTTTTGTCAGGAGAAATCTGGAAGTGCTTTCTCAGGAGAAAATTAATTAGAAAGGTTAATGCAATCCACTCTGTAAAAGACTTTAAACTCATTTGCTTGGAGATGTGAAGCAGATGCTTTGTTCACAAAACTATATTAAATTAGCCCTAGGGGGGTCCCATTACTGTTTCTCAAGTACAGCAAAAATGGCAAATTAAATATATATCAATTTTAAATATTGAAGATAAAGTCTGCTTTCAAATGTGTACGGTGCCCCGTGCAAACCACAGTCATTTTACTGTGTGCTTTCTTTCACATAAACCTTAAGAGAGTGAAAATCGGGATTGCAGCTTTTCTGTATTAAAACGATAGATCTCCTTGGACAAGCTGTGTAGGAACGTGATTTTCACAGCGTGGCACAATCAATACTGAAAACCCTGAACTGCAAGTCAGTTCCCTGCAACAAATGGAGACCGACTTTGGGAACAATTTCTTATTGAGGCAAACAGACAGAGCCGATGGGTTGCCCCTGGCCGGGAAGGGCTTGCTCATTTTTTTGTAGAGAGGTTTTTCAGGACAGGTTGTATGTGCATACAGAATTGTAAAGGGCCTCATGCTGCTCTTTTTGGGCTTTTGAACTACCTGTGCTGGGCCACGAGATGCTGAAGTGTGCTGGGAGTCTGGCCCAGCAGCAATCTCTCTCTTGTTCGATATCGGCAGGGCAGTACACCAGCTTCTATCAAGTTTGCCCTGGCACAGTTGATAGTAACACTCACCTGACACAACTGACATCCGTGACTCTCACTCAGCGCCTGCTTGTGCCTATCTGGCTAAAATTTTGGCTGCAGTTCCAACACGCAGACTTCCTTGCAGGACGTTATAAACCAGATGTTTGAACCAGAAGAGGCAGAGGCTAGCCCTTAGTGGAAAACACTAACCAAGAGAACACTTTTGAATTAAATATTTCAAAGCTAGATAGATCTGCTGTTGGGCTGCATACAAAACCAGTCTTAATCTCCCATCAGTTTTAGAAACACTGGTTGTGCAGGTCATGTTTCTTCCTGTAATCCAGGGAGGAAAGCGATTTTATAGCACAAAAAACCTTGTTCAGATATTGGTGCAAGCCTGCCTCGAACCTGTTGTGACCCCACTGTCGGTGCTAATGTCAGATGAATTGCTAGAGTGAGAAATGCACAAAAATGATTAAAATGGGAAGTTTTGAGTTCTGTGAATTTCCTCCCTTTGAGGTTAGCAGTTCCATCTGTCATTTCAGTTACAATAAGTTTGTTATCTCTGCAAATAATTTTTCACTACAGAAAGCATAGCCATCCCTCTGCTGGGATTAAGGCAGAAATTTGCAAGGAACGGAGGTAACTTTGGGGCTAAGATAAGAGAAGCTGTTTCTCAAGAAAGCACCTGAGAGGAATTAATGCTGCTCAATGTGTTTTCTTGATTGTTGCTTGAGCCAAGATCTCATATGTTTTTTCAGGCTGACGGGACAGCAATATAAAACTTCTGCATTTTATTCCCTTGTTCTGTATGCTCAAATTTATTACTTCCCCTTTGTCTGGCTAAACCCAAAGATATATGATATAGGAAAAGCTACTTGGCATAAATACAGAAATGCAGTTCAGTCTGAGGCACACAGAAAACAACGGCAGAGGCAGATTTCTTAATGGAATGTAAGGTTTTTGTTTTATCACTTCATTTGTTCCCAGGTCATCTGTCTGGGTGACCTCCATGAGTGATATACCTTAAGCACAATAAATGCATTCCCCTCAGGTGTGCTGGTGAAGGGCCCAGCCTCAAGCTCTCCTCTCACAATTGAGAAGGGTCAATAAGGCAGCTGCCCAGTAGCCTTCCATTGTTTCCTGCTTGCATTTTATTTTACAGCATTCCTGGCATCTGAAATGTGATTTATTTATCTCTTGTCTCTACCCAGCTAAAGACATTACAGCACTTGTGCTGGGTAGTGATGCCCTTCCCAGTACTTCTCTGCTTGGCTAAGCCCCTTTCCATGGCTTGAGCCCAAGCAAAATTGCCTCAATTTAGGAAAGAGGAAAGCCCACCTCTCCGGCCTCAGTCCTCTTCTCTCCCCCAAGCTCTTCCCCATGGGAAATGGGAATCCTCCTCTATAAAGTCAATGTAGGGTACCCAGCCATGGTCTGCCAAAAGGCTTGGGCCTTTTGCCCAAGTTGCTGGCTGTGGTTATTTCTTTCCTTTGACATTTTACCCTCAGCAGAATTAAAGTTTGCATACCCCATGTTAACCGAAATACCCCAAATTTCTGTGTGTCTGAAAGGAAAGGGGACCTGGGCCGTTCATTTGTTATCTCCTCACTTAACAAGAAGTGCTGGGGAAGGGAGTCTTGCCTTAAAGAGTTGCTATCTTTCTAGAGTTCATCAAGAAGTTTCAGAAGCCAGTTTCTTGCCTTCCAGGATGTTTGTCACCTGGCTTGGTACCAGCAGCCTGAGCCTACATTTGGAAATGTAATGAAGTCCAGCTCAGCCTGTCCACATTCAGTTATTTACAAAAATACATGAAAAACAGAGGCAACAACAGGCTTGAACTGTCCTGCTGAATTTGAAATTACAATGTCAAGATGTTTTCCAGGCACCTGGCATAAGAGGAAAAAAAGCCAACCAAACAAACGGAAGCAAAACAAAACAAAAGGACACCCCCCCCCAAAAAAAAACCCCAAAAACCTAGAAAAAAGCAAAAGAAAAAACAATGTCAATAGTGTTCATACCACTGAAGTGCTCTGGCTGGGGCACCTCCATAGGCTGTGTGTGGCCATAACCTACTGTTATCTGGGGAGTTACTGAGGAGTTCAGGGCTTCCAGACCAGTGGGTCTTCTCCTGGGTGTTCAGGCTCCCACAACACAATCAGGTTGTCTTCACTTGAGCTAAAAGGCACCCTCCAGCAAAGAGGCCCACGTTGGCTTCAGCTAACTCACCTACGGTGTATGAACCTGGTTTGCCATCTTCCTGGTCCCGTACTGCTCCTCAACATCCTGCTTTTATTTTCCTATCTCTCCGATCCCACTCTCTCTTTTTTACCCCATATTAGTTTCCCTGCCCAAAGTGACTCTTAGAGAACTGCTACAAGGCACTAAAATCGTGCCTTTAAAAGCCGAGTTGCTGGTACGCGGGAGGGAGTTTGTAGTTAAACTGCTTTTACTTCCTCAGCAGTAATATTGCAAGTTGAATAGAGCGCCAGGGTCAAAAGTGTCTTTTTCTGTCTTAATTTCTTCCTCTGCTCATTTGTATGGGCTTGTTTTGTAGGAAATAAATAGGAACACATTCCAACAGCAGCAGCTGTGGCCCCAACAATTTTTTCTCATTCCCCACAAAGTCTCAAGTGAAAGGACTTGAGATTTCAGGCCAAAATACCATCTGAAAGGACTGTCAAACTGTCACAGAGGAGTTTCACCTATCAAAGGCGTTGTATAACGAAAAGGAATAAAAGTATTTGGTTAAAAGTGTGTTTACGCTATTAGGCTGAATGCATTTTTTCCTTTTTCTTTTTTTTTAATGGTAGTTGGAATAGAGGCACTTGCACACAGAACTGCAAACAATAGTTCTTAACTTTTGATCGGTAAACATTGATTTTATTGTCATAATTCCTCTTGTTTTACTTGGATGCCTTCTTATCAGAATCGGAGGCCCTATGAGATCCCAGAACAATACTCTCTTTTCTGGCAGCCTCTCGGATTTTATTTCCTAAAAATGTTTCAAGTTACATCCACACCCTAAATGCCTTTAATAGTTTGATTCTGTTAATGTCAAGGCTACTAATTTTGATGTCAAAATGCTCTTGGGTCCAGCTCATATGCACTAAAACTGCCCTATGTGGCTACATGTCCTCTTGCAAAATTCCTGGAAAAGTGATAAATATGATGACGATAAGGAGATCACACATGAGTCCACCCTACTGAAGAAACCAGGACTTGGTTCAAGGAAGGGGTGGGATACTGGTACTTCATTAACTGAAGGATTTCACGAGAAGCAAGCTGTTACCTCTGGAAATTTCCTCTTCAGCAGCACAGGAATTCTGATTAATTGCTCCTGGCAAATTGCTCCCGGCAGTGTTGTGTTACACCTTCACGAGAAAGGCTCACTGGGGCAGGAGCTGGACTGCCCGGTCCCTCCTGCTGGCACTCTGGAAGCATTTTGTCCTCTTTTGTTTTGTTTTGTTACCTTGGGCCTAAATATTTATAGCACCATCTGTGCAAGAGAGATTGGCTGGTCCTATCTCGCTGCATCGTGGTGGGACAGGCTGGGTACGTGACCTGCAGAGGTTTAACTGCAGCTCTCCCACCCCTGGGGTGTGTTACCTCTGAGGTCACTGGAGACTTTTGTGCATTTCTGGCCCTTTTTACTTTTTTAGTGTGCTCCACTTCCCTTTGCTTTTGGTAATACAAAAAAAAGAAAAAAGCTAAGAAGTCAGAAAATATTTTGTTCAGTCCAAAATATAACTTTTTTTTTTTTCCACAAAATGAGATGGTTTTTCTTTTCTCGTAAATCTTAATTGAAACCTTTTTCAAGGTTTCTGAAATGATGGTTTCTTACTTGATGCTATCGAGATTTGTGTTGTAAGAGAAATCACCACGCTTCCCCTTCCAAGGTAAATGGGTTAATATTACTGAGGATCTGCTCTGGGAGTGCACGCCTGCCAAGCAGGGAGAATGATGCAGGCTTGAGGGGAGTCGGGGGTACGGAACTGCTTGTGCTAAAACCGGCGTACAGGAGCCTAGGGACCCCGCTCTGCCCACGCCATCTGGCGTGCTGGGGAGGGGGTGCCTCTGTGTCCCCCTCCCTCGAGCGCCCATCATGTGCGGTGGCCGGTTTGTGGGTGATCCTGTGTCTCGGGAGGGCAGAGCAGCCCCTGGGGCTGCGCCTCCTCGGCAACGTGACTCCTGGGGAGACAGGGCACAGCAGAGCAGGAGGTCCTGCTGTGGTCCTCTTTCCTCCCCTCGGCCAGCGCAACCGGCTTTGCTGCGGCCATGCTGTTGTTGCTGCTGTCGCCATGACAGGGAAGGCGGCAAGAGGCGCAATGTCCCCAGCGGCGAGGCCGGATCTTTTCACCAATGACTCTGCTGCAAATTATTGTCGCCTCCTGATAAGCCCTCCAGGCGTGGCAGCGGAGGCAATGCCAGGTGAGTCACCGCGCACTCCCTGGTGGCGCTTCCCAGGCGGAGCGAGGCCAAAGCCTTCTCCTCGCTGCTCCGCTGGGCTTTGCTTCCAGCAAACCCGGTGGGTTGGTCCCAGCAGCAATGAAGGGCTGTGCCAGGCATGGGCCGGGGCTGGCAGGAGGAGGTGGTGCTCTGCTCCTGCTGCGGCGGACGTCCTTTACAGCTGTGAATGCACAGGCATGTGTTGATTTGTCATACATAAGCTGCGGCTGCAGCAAAAATTACATGTGAAAAACCAGAGTAATCCCATTTAAACCGGAGCTGAGGATGGGTGTGGCTTTCCGGTCTAGAGTTCAGCTGGCCAGCTGTAAATGAAACAGCTCCAACAGTAATCAGATATCGGTCGTCAAGTGCAGACGCACTGTGGTTCGCAGTGCTAAACCCCAGCTACAGACAAAGGACCCAGGGGAGTGAAACCGTGTCAGGCAATTCCTGGTGCCTATGGCACAGAGCTGACGTGTAAATATGACCCCACCCTGAGCTTTTAACTCCTCTGCGCTCAGGCGGCCGTGGAGCAAGGAGAGGACCTTCCTGAGCATTGGCACTTGGAGACCTGCACCCTCTATTCCCATTCCGCATCTGGAATGGCTGAAACCTGCACAGCTGGGGCAGGCTCCTCTTGGGTGTTTTTTTCTGTTTTCTTCCTCTAAGGTTTGTTCAAGAAGACTGAGGAGGCACCAGGGAAGTGTGGTGGCACTAATTAGTGGTATTTTGGGTACCAGAATTGCAGCTTTTCTCCTGATGGGCAGCTACAGATGAGGGGAAAACACACAACCTGATATACAACCCTTTCTTTTAATAAAGATCCGAATGTTTGTTCCTGTTTCTACACAGAAATTATCCTAGTAAGTCCTGGCAGTAGCTAGTAGTTCCCTCCTTGACAAGGTCAGCTCCTGACTTGGGCACTTCCACTTTGCTCAAGCCTCAAAATACTCAAGTTACCTCCTTCCCTAAATCCTCTTGGTTCTTGTGGGATGACTGCTCTGACTAGGGACTACCAGTGCATGGCCCACCTGTGGCTGAGGTACTGTACCGTCTTGGAGGTCTGATGCTGCAACTTTCCATCATGCTAATTCAGAGGAGGAGCTTGCTTTGGCCAACGGTTCAGAACCAAGGCTTTAAGTTATCAGGTAATACTAAAAACAGCTGAGGTTTGAGAGTTGCACGTAATACATGTTACTGCAGCTCTTCCAAGATTAATGAAATAATGGGCTATGATATATATCTTTATGGCTTGTTTAGTGGTTGTGTTTCTGACTCAGTGGGAACTAAGAGAATGCTTCCTGAAATTAATTACTTTTGGGGCAATTAACATCATCCATGATCATGAAACAATGCAAGCAACAAGGCTTCTGGTTTTTCTCATTTCCCTAGGGAGGAAGTACAGGTCTGGGACCTGAGTCAAATAGCTTCAAGCAAGAGGAGACTTGAAAAGGATGACTCCTCTTGTCCTCTGAAGGAAAGAGGAAGGGAGAAGCTCTTTCCAGACTCTGACATACAAGGTTATGACCTGCTTTCCTGGCTCACTGCATGAACGGAGCATGATGGTGTGGTATGGCAGGCATGCATGCAAACATTGAGATACTCTTTTCCTGGAGTGCTTCTCTTCTGATTAGCTAACACTGGGTTTCATGGGACCTGGCTCACTCTGTCGTTCCTTGAAAGCCCTGACCTGCAGGTGTGCCACCACAAACTGGCCAGCCGAGAGACTGGCTGGAGACCTGTGAACGGGACTCAGGGACCTTACTGAAAGGCACATATAAATCAATTGCATGAAATAATAGCAAGAAACAGGATAGCTATGAGACCCAGTTACTGTCATAGTGGTCTTGATTTCTCCTGAGGACTGCAGCAAGAGCCTTCCTCCTCTGGTGAGTAAGGTGCCCCTCAGGTCATGCATGTCAGAGCCGTAGCCAAGGCTGGTGATGTGGCAGATTGAACTGTGCCAGAGCGTCTGCAGGCAGAGCCTCGGCCTGCCCCTGGCCATGCCTTCCTGCCCTGGCCTGATGCCACACATGCCTGACACCCTGGCAAGCTGTATGGAGAGCTACACAGGCTCAAAGGAGCCACAGCAAAGAAGGTGAAAAGCAGAGAAAAGGAGGTGTCGAATAAATGCCAGAACTCATGCAAAAGAAAGCAAAGGGAAGGTATAGTCATGAAGGAGGAAACAGCAACCATTTAAGTTGGTTTAAACTATTGCAAAACCACACTCTGAGCCAGCAATGATCTCCAGATTGAAACTCCTCCCTGTCCTGTATGATGCTGTTGTGGCTCCCTGTCTTTACTTTGTTGTCCACAGTAAACATACTTCAATGCAAGCTTCGGGCTTCTAAGGGCTCCATAAAACTGCTGAATGATCATGTGTTGAATAACCTCACTAAGGAAGCATTGTGAATACTTGCAATTTACAACTAGTTGAAAACAAGTCAGCAACCGGATCAGACTGGAGAGGAGTTCTCTACAAAGAGTCAAAGCACAATTAACTGATGGCTCATAATTCCTTGAGGCAAGCTCTCTTAGGTTTCATCCACTTGTTCTTTCTTTTTCAGTTCAATTCAAAGTCAATTAAATCTCACCTTAAAGCACAGGACATCTTTTCACTTGATGTCAGTCTTCTCTTGTTGACCTTGTGTGAAGATACAGTCGTGATGGCAAACCAGGAGGGTCTACTCGCTTATTATTGCTCCGGTTTGATTTCAACGGGAGATGCATTTTTCAAATTTGGGTGACAGAAGCCGTTGTGAGATCACCTAGTAAATCCTTAGAGGGCAGTGTATTAGGCACTTTCAGTCTCTGTCCTTACTTATTGTTGGAATGGAGCTTCATATACCGTACCAGAGATTAGACTGGTGTGATCAGTCTATAAATTCCTGGCCTGCCTTTTACCCTCTTTAACAATAAGCATTATGCTTACCATCCTCTGCTCCTTTAGAGCTTTGCCACTTGTGCTGGAGGTAATTTGTGATCTTCAGAGATTATTTCAGTTTAAGTATTCCAGTATATGTTTTACTACACACTAACAACCACAACGTGTATTTTATTAGGTTGGTGATTAACTTGTTTGTCATCCAGTCTGTCTTGTTTCATCTATCTCCTTCACCTTAGCAAGATTTTGCATGTAGCTCAAGGGTCCTCTTAGAGCACTGCCTGGTCTACATGGAAAGTTGAAAATGAGCTTAAGCGTTTGATTTGGCCAATTCTGATACTGTACTGAAGCTAACAAGAAAGCAGTTAGGCCACTGAAATTAATACAGCTCCAACTTCTTAGATGGCTACATAGTTGGGTATGCTACAGGCCTTGCTGGAACAATTTTCTTGATTTGCCTCTTTAGTTTAGAACTGGAAAAGAATATCTAGCACTGGTGAAATAAAAGTGTGAAGAATGATTTTATTAGCATAAACACCAAAGTGAGCGTTCCCTGCGGAAGGGAACATGTTATCCTAAGAAGAAACCTGAGCAGATCTCAGCTTCTGCAAAATAATTTCTGCAGAGGTAAAACTATAGAGCTAAAATACAAAATTTTATGCTGTGTCTGAAAATCTGGTCGATTTTAATTAAGCAGTCTTCTTCCATTCTGGCCAAGCTAGAAATGTAGTTTTCTGGAACGCTCAGGAGAGGTTTTTAGTATTGTCATTAAAAGAGCTATGTTTGCATAAAGCCTGAAATGCTCTGAGGAGGAACTGGGAGCAGTTTGCAGTCAGGATCTCCACATAGTTCTTAAAAAAACAACAGTTGGGTCCTGTCCCCCCCTGTCAGGGAGACCTGCCCGGCGGTGTGTCCCCAGGGGAGAGCAGCACGGTGGTCGTGAAAATGCCACACCAATATTTCCGTGGCAGCCCCAGGTGCACGTGTCTGTACTGAGGCTGCCAATACACACAGCGTTGCTCTTAGGCAACCTCCCCGCCAAACACCACACGCGTAGGCGTGTGCGCACACACGTACACACACACACACGCGCGCGAGCGCCTTGTGGGAAAACTGTTGTCGGCTGCTGGAGAGCCAGAGGGTTGCGCTGACACATCTCCGGTGCAGCCAATGTAACGTTTTTTTTTTTTTCTGGCTGGAAATGTTCAAAACTGGCCTAGATGAGCAGTATCTTCTTCAACATTTCACATGTTAAAAGAATACATTTTCTTGTACAGTTTTTCTGATTCTGGCCCAAATATGTTTCGGATAGCTATGCTTTCATGTATGATTATTATTATCATTATGAGAAAGGTATCCTGAAATACAAAGGGCTTGTTTCTAAGAAGGGGTTCCTTGCCCAAACCGGGCTAGAAAAACCAGCTGTTCTAGTTTTCCTGAGCTGTTTACCCTTCTAATTCCCCTTGCGATGTGACTGAGAAACAAGGTGGTTTTGTTGTTTTCATATATTTGTATTTTTTGAGGTGCCAGGTGAATTTGCAGAGCTGGTAGGTCGAGAAGTCACTGCTGCTCTTGTCCATGCAGAGCGCATTTAAAAGTAATATTGTAAATATGCCACGTTCTCACTTTTCTACAGTTAACTTTTGGCATGGGGCTTCACTTTGTGGCTGTAAATTCACTGCAGAGATGTTTTAATGGCAACGTTTAAAATGTAGCAGAAGTTTAAATCTAAACTTGGCACCTACACGCCTCCTTCCAGGATTGTGGGGATGGGTTGCCAAAGTAAGTTCTCTTCAGCTTTTATCTGTGCATCTGGCCCTCTCTTGGCATAGGATGTGCCTGTGCAGTGTGAAATGAAGTTACAACTTCAGCATAATGTTGAAATGTAATAAATTAAAGCCTCTAGCCAAATGAAACTTATAATTGGTATGTCACTTTCAAGTGAGAGAGTGGCTCAGGCAGGTTCAGCGTTCTGCCTGAGTTGCAGAACTGCCGCAATTATCCTGTGTGGTTTTTAAAACTGCTGAGAAAAAGAAAGGGCAATAACTTTTTTTGAACTACAGCCTGATGCCAATATGCAGCTGGCATCTAAGCGTTTCAACCAGATGGAGTGTTTGTGAGCAGCAAGGCAGGGTCAAAAATTGGCTACTGCCAACGCAGGCTGAGTTACCTGTAAAGTACTTTGAATTCTTGTGGACACAGGCATTAGGCTGTTGTTAAGATTGTAATTTAATTTCAAGATTAAACTTTTCCTCTCTGTTCCAATGCAGAGCATATGCTGGAAACATAAGAGGACAGACTAAAAAATGTAATTTTACCACTGGTCCTTCCTATGCTTGACTTTTTTCCCTCATTCCTGAGGACATTCTTCTTATAAACAATGTAAATAGATTTGTTTACCCACACACAAACACACACACACACATAGAGAGAGAGACGTTGGAATTTGGTGTGCCTGAATAGATTTCACACCTTTCTAGAAACAGCCTAGGTGACATGAAAGGTCTCTTGGTAAAAGGATGCCCTTGAGCTAGCACATTGCATGAGGAAGTTCCTACAATGAGTATGTGTGGGAGTTGCTGAATATATTTAATTTACATTTGTCTGTCAGAAATAATAAACCTCAAAAAAAAAAAAAAGTTGATAGTTATTTGACCTTGAAGGTGGTGTAACACGCAGCCAACTCCCGAACCTGCTGTGCTTATAGCAGTTTGAATGTTCATGAACGCAGGTAGTGCTGCTTGGAGCACTGATGCTCTTTGATATCAAACTTTTTTAATAGCTATCTAGAGTAATTTCTCAGGAAAGAACAAAAGAAAGCACTTTATCTGAAGCAGGTACTTTCATTTCATGTCAATATATGTATAATCAGTGTTTCCAAAAAATAAACCGGACTAATGCGTGGTGCATCAGCCAATTGCCGGCTTTGAAAGGCAGCAGAGCACTTCTAACCTTCACCTTCTTGCAAGTGTCTTCAAGTATTCAGTGGCCAAAGTCAGATCAGGGAGATAGAAATCATTGAAATTACAGTCCATCTGAACTGTAAAAAAGTGGCGTTAAATCACAGATTTATCCTTTTAGCCTTTCTGGTCGCTTGAAAAATTTCTCCAAGTTTTTGGTCACATGGCTGAGATGCAATTGTGTAATTTTCCTGATCTTAGTCTGAGGTTAAGTCTGGACTGCAGGACTGCCTGCGTCCAGCTGGTTTATACAGCTGAGTTCAGGCATGTTGAGCTGTAGCCTGAATGGATTACTTATACATTTGGAAAATTATGATTATTTTTTTTAATAGTGAGAACAAACTATATATTATGAAAAAAAAAAACCCACTAAACCAATACATTTCTGTCTTCGCTATGTATAGCTAAGCCATACACGTCTGCCTGCCTGTTCTATAACCGTAAGTTATGCAGACCTTCCCTTTCTTATTTCTTTCAGCAAGGATGGGAAGGTGATGTATGGCCTCACATCCATGTGTGCTTTATGCTCAGGAGGGCTCCACAGTGTCCATTGCTCCTACAGGACGTCAGTAAAGAGCAGCTCCCTTCCGAAGTGATGCATCTACTGAAACCAGAGAGGACTATTGGAAAAAAAAAAAAAAGGTATCATATTTTCAAGTAAGTTAGTATACAGTCATATAACTGTGCACTTTTTAATGAAAAGATTTGATTGATATCGCTATTACCGCCTCCAGCTCCACAGGGATAACTGAGTATTGCCAGAAATGGTGATTGTTTTATTTCTAAACTGTTGCACTGCTCTGAAACACTGAGTTTCTATGGATATTCCCATTGCCCTAAAGAACAGCTTTGGTAGTATCTTTGACCTTTTTTTTTTTTTTTTTTTTTGTGTGTGTGGCATACAGCCCTGTACATTTGTTTCACATACATGTGTGCTTCTAGCAGATACTGAGAAAATTCCACTTGGTGCAACAATAGTCCTTTCAATAAGCTTTTTCAAAGCATTAAAAAGCAACATCAACAACAACAAACTACCACATCAGTACTTTGCTGAGGAAGTGGCATGGATTGTCACTGGAAAGTAACATGAGGTGGATATTTTAGGGTAGAATGGAGCTATGTCCCTGTATATTTGAGATGGCAACGGTGAGGTTAATTCACCCACTGCTCTCCTAGACAATGCTAGAGACGACTTGTTTTGAAGGGCACCTAGTTCATAACAGATTTTACTGATGCCAAGAGCCTTTCATTGATCTGACAGGCGAACAATAATAAATAGATTACCTTTGGGTGCAGGAATCCAGTAAAGTCTTCAAGAACAGGTAAAACTTGTTGGTCTTTTCCTGCAGTATGTTCTGAACCATAGCATACATACAGAGAATGAAGTTTGAGCACAGTGTTCAGGTTGTTATTTCCTCTGTGCTTTTGTATGTGCAGGGGCTTAGATATGCGACACTGAAGAGCAGTTCTGTTCCCAAGTGGTGTTATATGATTTTCTTCTTAAAGTGCCTACATGCTTTAGAAATAAAATTTCCAATTTTTATATGTGTCTTGTGAAGGCAACTAGGCTTCTTAAGGCCTCAAATGTCTTGAAAGGAAGACTCCAGGGTAAAATTTCCCTATATGATGAGGTCTTTGGTGGTTCCTAAACCACTTCCCTCCACTTACTCAATTACCCTGTATCCAGACTCTGTGCTTGGGCTCTGCAGGGGAGCATGCATCTCAGTTTTGTAAGGACAGGACAAACTCCTCTATTAGTAATTACTGCTGACTAGTTCATATATTTTCACAGAACTATAACTGAAGCTGGTCAATACAGCATAATTGCTGAGACATGGGGCTTTTAGCAGATACTCCTTAAATTTTACATCAACTAAGAAAGAAACACAGGATTTATCTTGTGAACAAACTATCTCCAACTTCATTAGTGCTGCTAAAATAGCAGATTACATTCTGCCTTGGAGGCATAACAAGTAATTTATTTCAGCATTAAGTTCTTTCATATGATTTTGGGCTGTTCCTTCCTGAGCTGTGATATCTGTTCCTTCCTTTGGCTTTGTCCAGCATTTACTAAGTGACAGATGTAGTACAAACTTTACTCATTTATTAACTGCTACTTATAGGCCCAGGTCTTTTCCCACTCCCATTACCTAAGTCATAGAATCATAGAATCATTTAGGTTGGAAAAGACCCTTGGGATCATCGAGTCCAACCATCAACTCCACTCTACAAAGTTCTCCCTTACACCATATCCCTTAACACCACATCTAAACGAGTCTTAAACACATTCAGGGATGGTGACTCCACCACCTCCCTGGGCAGCCTATTCCAGTGTCTGACCACTCTTTCTGTGAAGAATTTTTTCCTAATGTCCAGCCTAAACCTACCCTGTTGCAGCTGGAAGCCATTCCCTCTTGTTCTATTGCTAATTACTGTGAGAAGAGACCAGCACCAACCTCTCTACAACGTCCTTTCAAGTAGTTGTAGAGAGCAATGAGATCTCCCCTCAGCCTCCTCTTCCTCAAACTAAACAGTCCCAGATCCTTCAATCGCTCCTCATAAGGTTTATTCTCCAGGCCCTTCATCAGCTTCGTTGCCCTCCTCTGCACTCGCTCCAGCACCTCGATATCTCTCTCATATTGAGGTGCCCCAGAACTGGACACAAGTAGTAGGTTTCTAAAAACGTTTAAAAATATAGGCTCAATCTCCATGGGTGCTTCTTTAACCCATTTATACCTAGGTTCCCAGGTGAGCTAGCATCTCTGACTCACAGCTGTTGAAAAAAAAAAAAAGAAGCAGAATAAAACTGATCCCTAAGTTACCATAATAATTACAAAAGAAACTCCAAAATTACAGATGAAGATGACTTCTACAGTACATTATAATCCTTCTCCCTTTTCCTCACTGATTTTAAACTCTGTCTTTAAGGAAAAAAAAAAAAAAAAAAAAATGAAAAGAATGAAGGCCCATAAAACAAAATGAATCTCTACATCCAAGTCCTAGTGCTTTAGCTAATAATGACCTCTAGTATTTTTACCTACTGAACATGGTAATTAACATTAACATGGTAACAGTAATGAGAAAAACAAGTGCCACATTATGCAAACATTTGCACTGAGGGCCCAAGATTTGAACCCATCTGGAAGCCGTCTATTGATTATAGCTGGTGAAAACAGCTAACGAACAAGGTTAGGTTTCCTCCTTATCCGAGCCCTTTTTCACAATTGACTGCATTCCTCATTCATCAGCTAGGCAAGACTCAAAGTCCTTTAAGGGATCAGGCTGCTTCTTGATGTGGGGCTCACATATAAGCTCCTGATTAGTGAGTTGATTAAAGGAATTTCCAAAGCTGGCCCTGTCTGACTGATGGTGAACTATTACAGCTGTAATGTGAGAATTATACTGAAAGGAGAGGACAAAAGGATAAAAGGACAGCAAAGGAAGCTGTCAGTGTTGAGAAAAATCAAAGCTCAAGAAAAAGTACAGTAGATTCTGAAATTAGATGTGGGGAAGTACTTTTGTAGTGATGATTTTAAGACCCACTTCAGAAAAGTCTACAAGTTAGTGTTGTTTTTTTTCTCTACATGTATTTTTTTCTTTCAGGTAAGGGTTGTATGAAATTTCGTGGAGGCAGAGCTGTTGGCTCGATGAGAACAACAACACAGAAGTACAAAAACATTCAAAAAACGTGAAAAAAATCTGCTTTGCTGTGAAGCTAAGCTTTGTGCTAGGGAATAAGAAAGGGATTTTCTATATGCTACTAGAAGGTCAAAACCTCTTGTTCTAGTGTCATTGGCCAAACCAAGTTAATGCTAATATTAGTCGGAACGAATGTTGCTCTGGTGTGCTTCTTCTAGCTAGGCAGGGCCACGTGGAGTTTGAATTCCCAAGTAGTGGATGAGATTGCCTTCAACTGGAAAATATTTCCTAGTCAGCTAAAGTTATCTCAAAGAATTTCTCTTTCTATCCCTATGAACATAAACTGGTTTGTTACGCTTTCACCTTATGCCAAGTGGCTTTTAAAAACCTGTAGAAATTATATGGTACTAAAAGGGAGCAAACACAGAAGCATCATTAAGATGTCATCTGCTGTCAGCAATTGTCTTGGTTGCACTGGAGATCTCACCATTTGCCCTGTGCACAGGATAGGAAATACCGAGTTACCATGCTGGTTTTTTCTAGCCAAGTCTTCAAAAGTTGGAGAGTCTCTGACCTCTCTAGGTAGCCATTTCTAGCGTGGCATCACTATCCT
The DNA here is from genome assembly GCF_028500815.1 of Rissa tridactyla. Lineage (NCBI taxonomy): Eukaryota > Metazoa > Chordata > Aves > Charadriiformes > Laridae > Rissa > Rissa tridactyla. The sequence continues at coordinate 154,209,303 of NC_071466.1, forward strand.
GGTAAGAAATTTTTTCCTAACGCCCAACCGGAATCTGCCAAATCCCAGCATGATGGTGTTGCCCTGTTGCCCCTTGCTTTACCACCTGTCACTACTGTGACAAGTTTGGTTCTGTCATCTCTATGGCTGATTTTCAAGTACTTGTAGGTTGCTTTACATCCCCAGTCTCCCTCCTCTTTGCCAGGCCAAACAAGTCCATGTCCTTCGATGTCTTCTTACAGCTTATGTGCTCTAGGTTTCTCACTGACTTGGTAGCTCTCTGCTGGATCCTCTCCAGCGTCTTGGCATCCCTCTTCTTGAACTGGAGGGTTCAAGTCACAGCACTCCAGTGCAGTGCTACTCCCGGCCAAACAGGAGTAACAACTTCCCTTGGTCTGCTGGCCATGCTTCTCCTAACATAGCCCATTATGCCATTTCCCTCATTCACAGTGTAAGTGAGCTGTTGGTTCAAGTTTCACTTGGTTTCCACTGTAAGTCCCAGGCCCTTTTCAGCAGGTCACCCGCTCAGCTGGTCAGTCCCAGCTGGCACTCATGTCTGGGCTTATTCCACCCCCGGTGCAGAGATTTGCACTCTTGAACACTGAGATCTCTGTTGGCCCAGTGCTTGAGTCTGTGTGTCAAGATGAGGGTGTACCTGTTGTAGATCCTAACACAGCGTGGTCACCTCTAACGATACAGGCACAATGTATAATGTACCTGATAACAGGGGTGGATGCTGTACCCAAATATACCTGTCTGTGGGACACCAATGAAAAAACAGGATGGCAAAGCTCCTGAGCCCCTAAAACTCGTTGTGTTTAAGGCCAAGCATTTAAAACTACAGGCCAATGAACACGAAGAATTTTTAAACAGTCTAAATTGTGCGCTGCTTTATTGCTGGGGGGAAAAAAAAAGGAAGATATAGCTTCAGTTACAGAAAGCTTTTAAAAGAACTTGAAAATCCAAGGTGTGGTGATTTAATATTTTTTTTTCACAACCTGAGGTTTTACCACACTGCTGTTTATATCAAACTACAAGCTCGGCTTTCACAGAACTACCTCTCCTGCACCTCCAAAAACCCTTAGAGTAGAGCTGCTTATGGGGATGGGTGTCTCATATAAGGAGCCTTTAAAAAAAGACTCCAAACAGACTTTATCCTAGAAATCTCTATAGCGGATGCAGTTATCGGTCAGGTGCAAAGAACTAGGTACTGCACAGCACGGGTATGAGAAAGCTGTTTTATCTCTTTACCTGCAAATTACAAGGGTCAGAGCTAGGCAGGGAAGGGTGCACAGGTTTGAAAAACTCATTGTGGGAAGAAGAAAATGGCAAGTGATGCAGTATGGGGATGGCCTGCTAAATTCAGCCGTGGGTGAAAGCCAGTGACAGTTAAGTAACCTGGCATCAGGAGGGAATATGAGCATGCAGGGCTTTTCAATACCACTTTACACAGAAAAGCCGGAGAGCTGGGGTATTGCCACAAACCACCATCTCAGACACTGCGGTTCGGTTTCTGAGAAGTATGTTCGGGGAAATACGGGACTTCAACAACCAGAACAATATTACTGAAGATGCTTCTCATCAGAGCTCTTCAGGGAGTAATAAATAGGCATAAGACGTTTGTCATGGCTCTCTTGTCCCTTCAGAAATTACCTTGCATGCGAGCAAGGTTTCAGTGAGCTAAGCTGCTTCTCCTGATGTGTCCCCGTCCGGTGAAATGGCAGGTTGGAAAGCAATCCTGAGAGCCTTACCACCCGCACTGAGCTATCCCTTATTTTAGGGGAATCTTTTACAGGGCCCATGTTCTTATATTCCCTCTCACCCTCCTGGAGGATTCAGTTCTTCATATATGGAGGTACTGCAAAACACCAGTGTGTGCGTGTTCACGCATGGGGCTTTCCTGCCCTGTTATAGCCTTAACCCTCCCCACCCGGGAAGCACTTGTAGACCCGTGAGCAACCATTGTACTAGCACAACTACTGCTGTAATGAAGAAAGAGCCAAACAGATGTATCCCAATTTGTTTTGGCAAGAAAATCCTCAAGCCACACTCGCAACATTCTTTGTTTTGGGAACGAACCTCCCTTCCCTCCACCCTGTCCTCACTATTCTGTGTCTATTCTGCGGGTTATAAGGAGGTAAGCAATATGTTACCCTGACTTCACTCCTAAATTTACAGGAGGTGGAACTGACTTTGATGTGGGAGCAGAGATGGGACTGCTGGATTATTTCTGATCTCAACTTTGTCAGCGAGATGTCGACTTCAGGGATTGTCCGCTAAGCCAAAGCAAAAGTGATTTGTACTTTATAGCATGTTTGCAGTTTTCAGTGAGACTTTTGTACAAAGAGGTTCCCAAAAAAACATTGACTGATTTATCTTGGAAGGGGGGTGGGGGAAGAATAATATTTTGCTTAGTTTGGGAGGAGAGTTATTGTGATGGCCCAGAAAGAGAAAAAATGTTGAAAAGATCTTTGCAGAAATCCTCCTTTTCCTCCTCGCCTTTGTCTTCTCACCCTGAAGAAGCTGCTGTTAAATGGTATGAATGTAAAAATTAACCCGTTCCCCTCCAATAAAGAAGACTCTGCCTAATGGACAGCAGCACAAGTCAGTGTAAACTGAGTTATTTGCTGTCCCTTTGGTGAAGACAGCAGGTCATGCTGGGGCCTTGCTTGCAGCCAGAGATAAACATCCTGGGGACTGCCTGGGGTGACGGAAAGAAACCTTGCCAGTGACGCTGCTAGCAGCCAGGAGCGTGTCTTCTTGCCCAAAGCACAGGATCGTGAGCATTTAACAAGAACTTCATGTTTAACAAGAATTTTGTTAAAAGATTTCTCTGGCTTGAGATGTTACACTGATTCTTAAATTTTTTTTTTAGCCGCTTGTCTGCGGAGAAGAGAAATCCTAGCCAAGGCCCTACAAACAGACTGCGTGAGTGGCAACAGTGGCAGAGCAAAATATACACCTGCCGCGGGTGGTTGGTATAAACTCATGAGAGATCAGGGACCATTGTCCAGGGCTGCACCTTTTTCACCTTTGTTTTCTTTCCTGGCTGGGAATCAACTAACTGCTGTTTGCTGACTTTAATGGAGAACCTGAGAGCAGGCATGCGCTTTCCAAGGGTTTTGCTAACTGCAGGTAACACGACTGTTTGATCGACGCTGCTAAATGCCTTTTTTCCCAAGGAGTGAGCGCCCACAGGATGGGTGGAAAGCAGCTGGTCGCCTCTGTGCTGCTCAAAGCCTTCCCAGGCTGCCATGTTGTGTCCACACCAAATTTGTTCAAACAATCCTTGCCAAAGCACCTGTCCCACAGGCCACGTGTCTGCTCCATAAAGCCCTCCCGTGGGCGTCCCCACTGCGTGGTGTCCTGCCCTGGACTCTTATGGAGGGTGCTGGAGGGGAGCCAGCCCAACGTGGCTACCTGAGAGCGTCGCTTCTGCTGCGGCAGGGGTGGGGGGAAAAAAAAATGGGTCTGATTCACAACTGTACGCTGATGGGTAGAGCCTTGCAGGGCTCAGGGATGGGCCAGGGGTGGTTGCCAGGAGGCAAGCTGCTCTCTGGCCCTGCGGGGAAGATGGGCTTACGCAGGGACAGAGCAGATGACATGTGCCTGCCATTTTGTTGTTGAAGTCACGTGGCAAAACTTGCATGTGGACCAGCTACTGTTCCGCCAAAGCTGCTGCAGTGGAGCTGCTCTGTGGTGGGCTTTTTTTTTTTTCTCTCAGAGTAGAACAGTAGGGTTTGAAAGCACTTTTCTATGGAAAAATACACAAAAGGACAACAGTGGGGTCCAATTTTTAAGTCTGCATATTAACACCTTCTTAGATCAGGCCACCTCAGGTTCTTATTACTTTTTCTTTTTCTTTTTTTTAATGCCAATGTAACAAATCTACACCTGTAGCCACTGCAGTAGATGTGAAGAACACGAGGTTGCCTGTAAAACGCAGGTCCATGTCTTTCAGGCATACCAAATACTCTTCCTTTACAGGTGAGCATATTACAGGCTACAGAATTCATTGTGCCCTATTCACTATCTATAATTACCCCCAGAATCACTTAATTACAACCCTAAGCCCAGGTAACAGTGAATCTGTCCGTCTTGTTCCGTAACAGTAGAAAATAACTGATCTAATTAGGAAAAAAGTCCTTGGTGGATGGGTAATCCGTGCTGTGCATTCAGAAGGCACAGCACTGTTCAGGCTGCCAGCCCACAGATGTGGCTGTACAAGAGGCAAGTGCCAAACCAGTGCTGGCTTCCCCCAGCTCAGCGTGCAGGACTTCAGAAACCTGCAAAAAAAAGCCCATCGTGACACCCAGCTTTTAAACCTTGGCAATATCCACTCCAGCTTCTCGTTCGCTCCACATACAAGCTGGGAAGGGAGTTGTGTGCCACCCTGTGTTTGCAGTGAGGGTCTCCTGACATAAGTTCTCCTTGCTGGAGGCACTGGAGGGGCCTCTGACCCCGCATCCAGATGGCCTTGCCTTCTGCCAAGTGAATTTCAGACCTTCTGAAATTTCTCCTTTCTTTTCCACATCGTTTGCTTGGCCTTTCTCACTTTCATAGTTTACCCACCTCATACATTTTTGCCAAGGTAGCATCTGCTGCCTGACCCTGTCCGGTAACAGTTCTCACTGGAGATTTGGCATCCCTCCCCTCTGACCAGAGAGAAGCCAGCTCCCTTCCCTCCTCCCCACGCTCTGACTTTCCTGCCCATTCCTCCATGAACCGCTCTGGCACTCACACCTCTTTCAAATGCCTCTGCTTCAGTCTTTCACACCAGAAGACAATTTTTCTTCCATCTCTTTGCGTCATTTAAGCTGTGCCAAAACTTTTGCAGTAAAACCTGCGGGAACATTACAGCTATCCAAAGCAGCAGTTATTGACTCCCGGGTTTTAAGTATTTTCAGGTGGAGTAGTAGCATCCTTAAAAAGAAAAAGACTAAAACAATGCTGCTTGCAAATATTAGTTTGTAGATTCTCCTTTTCATCAGTCTGTATATCATCAGGCCTTCCTTTATTTTAAAAACTCCAATCTTTGTCCATATGCTTTTAAAACAATTATTATGATCCTATTAATAAAATATTATTGCAAGGCTATATGTATCATATATTTAGAGTATCTTTTTTCCTAGCACCAGGAAACTTCTTAAGGATCCTTATTTTAATTTTCAAGAAGACAGACTAAAATTCCTGTAATCCCAGCTCTCGTTTTAAACACGAAGCGGGAGCTGGGTAACACACCTAATCCAACAGGCTGGCAAACAGAGAGCGCCGACAGCCCGCATGGCCGCCCTGTCCCTCCTGGGGGATAAAGGTTGTCTTTGAAAGCCTCCATTGTTCTCTGTGCAGCATCCTGCCTGTTACCCTGGTGTAACTGCAATGCAAATGCAAGGCAAATGCAAAGGTAACCGCAGCACAGACGCACCGTACAGACGGCCCCAACTACGTTGCCGAGCAACATTTTTATTACAAAGGGGAAGTTTTATGATGAAAAAGCTTATTTCCTCTTTACACTATTCCCTCGCTTTTCATTAACAGCCTTTATTCTACGAGGTCTGTTTTAATCTCACTTACAGAGCTTTCATCCTGCATGCCGCATCCAAGGTTATCCAGCCTTAAAAAGTTGCACGGGGTTTAAGCTCATGCAGTTTTTAATTGGGCTACGCCCAGTGTCCAGTGTTTTGTGTTAAACTCAAGCGTGCTCACGTATCCTGAGGTGCAGTGTGCTTTCCAGGCAGAGTTCAACACTGATACTACATCGCTAATTTATTTTGTTGTTGTTCCAAGCCAAACATGGCTATTTTGGCTGGGGCCCGTTATCTTATGACCTTCATGGGCTTCAGAAAGTTTGTGAACTTTCTGAAAGATATTACTCTCTTAGGCAGCAGCTGAAAAAGCCCCTTTCACTCTTCATCATTTCCCTGTGTTCACCCAGTGACTCAGGCTTGGCTATTTCAGTTCCTGGTGAATACACAGTAAGACATATTTTTAAGGGTCAAACAATGCCCTTAGCTCTTTCTAGACCTGAGGGTGACCTGGAATCTCTTATTTAAGTTACAGGGAAGTTACAGGGGCTCCCAGATGTCTAAATACACTCAAGGCAGTAACGGTGTCCTTCTCAAGCCCAGAAAACAAGACCACGCTGAGGACTTTTGAGGCCAACACCTTTCAAGGCGTGAGTGATGGCAGCTCAGCTCATAGTCCTACAGCTGACCACAGTTCAGAGATTGCAAAACGCAGGCATAGGTGAGAGAGGGCCTTGCACAATTCCGGAGGAAATACGCGGTCAGCATGGAAAAAGAGAGCCTAACGACGAGCACTGTATTTGCAGCTGGTGTCCCTGTTCCCTTTCATGGTCACGGTGCTGCCTGCTCTGTGACCAAGAGCATGGCCATGTTCAGAAGGCCCCAATACCTTGGGGGGACCTGCAGTGTTGGCTCCAAAATGTAGCTGCTATGGACATGCCTGCTTCCTCTTTTTCCTTTCTGTAGATGTTTCGTCTGGTCTGAGAGATCACTAACAGGATACAAATAAGGGACTGGGAGCTCAGGTTGAATAATGGAAAAATTAATAACAAACGTTAAGTTCCTAAACTTGCATTATTCACAGCCACACTGGACACAGCACTGGAAGATACAGCTGAAGAATGGATGGAGGCAAACTCTAATTTCTGATACTGAGCTGACAATGCCTTTATTGTGTATGATAAAATGTTTTTGGCTCTGAACTTGTGAAATAAGATAAAATGCGCTTATTTCCTCATCATATGCAAACCTATTAAAATATCCAAAGTATGGCTGTAGAGAATGGCAAACCCCTGCTCTGTGTATACTATCTGCTATAAACCCCTTTTCGTCTTTGGTGTATTTGAGCAAATCTCCCTGCTGGGTTTTCAGTGGGCAGATGCTCTGCAACACCTAAAACAATATGCGAGGTGTAGGCTCACATGGTTATATTAACACCTGATTCTTCAGACCTTGTCCTTGATGCACTCTGATGTTGAGCTCGAACATGCATTTTCTCCAGTCTGATTTCTGTTATTTCCAGATCTTTGTCTCCTATCAGATGACGCCTTAAGGTCACGTTATCTCCCCCGTGGGCTGGGTCTAGAGTATGAGTCAGGAATGCAAACTGAGGTTTTATCAGTAGCAATTAAAGTAAAAGAATGGAAGAGCAGCGGCTGGACTTGAAATAACTTGGGAAACATTAGTCTCATCATTTTGCATAGCTTGAGCGTAGTTCACACTGTGACTGTGCTCATTAGGCTATCTATCTCGTGAACCATCTCCCCAAGAGCGCTGTGAAGTGATACCATGGGGCTTTTTGGCCCTGAACCCTAAAGACAGGAAATCTTTAAGTTTCTGTCAAGCTGGAGCCTAAAGGCTAAACAAGGTAACAAACAAACAGGCAGCCTGAGATATAATCCCTCAGTTTTAATGAGTTGCCTTTTGAGGACCCGTAAAACCTGAGCTGGTGACAAGGCTGGGATTCTTCTATCATGGCTCATGATGGTGCCAGTTCATCTCACCTGTGGGTTTGTATGGGCCCAGAAGGGAGGGTTGAACTTTTCTTAATATATAGCACATTCCTACTCAAAAGACACCCCCCACTTAAAAAAAACCAACCAAGTAACTCTGTGTCTGTGCATGATATAATGCAATATATTACATAGCTTAATTCTATTTAGCAAGGAAGGAAGGAGAAAAAAGCATTCATATTTAGAAGCAATGACAGTACAAAAAAGGTAGGAGGATGAAATGGTGAAAGGAATGACTAATTCTCTGGCAATCAATTAATGTCTGTATTCTGTGCTATCTACTACAACATTATCTGTACTAATTAAGAGTTTCTACTAAAACAACTCAGTGAAAGGTGGTTGTACTGAGTTGTGGTTAAGACGCTATCTCAAGAGAGGAGGACCTGGGGTCAGTTTCTGGTTCAGCCAAAGACTTTTTGGACGCTACCCAGTATGTTTAAATTCAAGGTCTCAAACCTCTCATTTGTTGAAGAGCAAGTGCGTAGGTTATATTTCCCGAGTCCAGGACTATGGTGAGGATGATCCTAATTATGTTTGAGATCTCCAGTGGTGATATGGCCAATGGTAAAGGTTAGGGCAAAGACCAATTAAAGAGGGGTGAGGACAGGGGATGCCAGGTGCTTTGACAGATCAGCAATACTGGACAAAGAGAGCTGTAACAGATTTTGTAAGTAAAAATAAATTATTTGCAGGAGCACTCTGATGCCAACAGGAGCATTACACAGCTTACCTTCAGTAACACTCTCCTGTTGTAGAAAAGCCTAAGTCTCTGTACCTAGATTTAATTTAAAAATTAATTTGTCCTTTTAAAGGAAGGGCTAAGACTTGAAAATACATTTGCTGCAAGTAGGTCCACTAATAACAACAAAGACCAAACACAGATTTTTTTTTTGTATTTTTTTATTATTATCTTTTAGTATTTCTCTGACCAACATTCTTTGCTTTCTTTGGAGTCCTGCTGAAATGTTTCTGATTGCATACAAGTAGGAGATCAGTTGTAACAAGGTGGGTCATTGTTTCTCACCCCGGTTTATAGCTTTCAGTTGTTGCCAGGGCTGATAGTTTTCTTCGTAACTTCTGAACACCGCTTTGATTTTAAAGGGATACGTTCAACAGAAACAACCCAAAAAGTCTTTGTTGGTGTTTTGTTTTTTTTAAACAGCATGTGAGTTTCACAGAACTAACCCAATACTTGAGTATTTCTAAGAGCCCCCTTCCTGATCTTTAGACTGCAGTTCTTCATTCCTGTGCTACACTCTATTTAGGTTTACTCTTTGTATATTAATCTTGCCTACAACTACTTTTTGGGCAGTAAAAGTAGACTTGTCCAGATTTCCTGGTGTTTATTCACTCAAGGCACATGCAGTGCTACTTGGGTTAACAAGTTAGAAGAAAAAGCTAAATTTTAATTGTCTGTTTTCTATCATATTTTCAAAAAATTATAGAAACAATTTCCTCAACATGCGGCACTGTTATGTTCCCTTCCCCTGTGTTGTTTTTGGACCTGGAGTATTTTGAAAACAACCTCTTAACAAAACAATAGTATTTTTAAAACCTCTTACCGGAATGCATTTGATTTGAGTTATTCAAAGCAAATGTGGAGGACTAAAAGACCTATGAAAATGATCTGTGATGGGAAAGCAGGGTTGTTTGCTTACCTTCCCAGGAGACGTTCCGTTCTGCGTGCACGTGAGGGACCTCCTGGGAACCCCACAAGAACTATGTGCACCTACCAGCAGAATTTAGCTCCCCAATACCCAGAAATATGTTTGGACACAGTGCAATGCCACAATCTGCTGGTTGTAAGTTTCTGATAGGAGCTATATCTTTAGCCAGGAGTGCTGGAATGAAGAGTCCTGACGACCTCCTCTGTGAGGTCCCTACTCGAAGGATTATGCATCCCTTTCTGGATAAGAAGAGCTGTAATAGCTCCTGTGCCAGCAGTTCAGCGTGGGGGTACAGGATGGGCTCCATTCATGCGGGAAGGCTTGATAATACATATGCCAAAGTCTTGGTTGCCATAAATGCAGCTTGGCTCCCCTGCTTTCAGAAGAGTAATGCCAGATCACGTCAGCTGATAATCCAATCCAGAGTTTTATATATTTATATATTGCTTTAATGGGCAATTTAACTACTGGTTTGTTGAGATAAATCTAGCTTACTAAAGGTATCAGACGGGGTTTTTTAGTGCTTCTTTTCCCTCCCTGAGGATCATAAAATGGGAACAGCCTTCCGCTGCTTAGGAATTTTTCTCCTCCTGTTACCTATTCCCACACACACAGACACAGTCCATCAGTTATCACATTGCATGCAGTTGCTGCAGGGAGGATGATGATTTCAAGTAAGAGAATATGAAGCAGGATCAGATGAATTCCTTCAGCAGCATAGAGCCTTATCTCTTGTGTGTGTGCATCCATTTCTTCAAAAATAAAAAGGCAAGCCTCTACTCGCTTTACTATATAGAGATTAACAACAGAATTGTTTTGAAAATGCAGTTTTCTTAAAATAATCACTGAATCACCAGCAACTAGTTCAGCCCAAAGTGTCTGAAACATATTGGTTCTAGTGAAAACCCTTTTCCTGGACACAGTTATAAATTCCAACAGCCATGTGAGGGAGGATGAGAGGACCAAGGCATGATGAGACTTACGTAAAATCAGTTTTGTTGCTGTTGCTCATGAAATCTCAAAGGAAAGAAGCTTAAGAACCAGTGAGCACATGAATACAAGCAATACAAAAATAATCATTTTAACTTCATTAGTGCTTTTATAATGCAGGTAGTGAACAGCTTTTTGTGTTTACTCACAGAGTCTGGAGATTCTTATTTAACGTGCGAGAAGAAACAAAAAGGTGAAAAATTACTGTGTCCTGAGCAGTAGTGCTGCTTACCCACTGTAGAAAACTATCCGTATAAAACAGTCTGAAAAGAACTTGCTGTCAATCAGCATTTCAAACCTCTCTGTATAAATGCCTGTTAGACAAAAGGCAGTCATCTGAAGCTCTGACTGGGGTAAACCTGGATGAAACTTCACTTCAGATATCCTGAAGAATCCATCTTTGGTTATTCTTATATTGATATATACAGTGACAACAAGGTGATTAGGATTAAAAAACTCAAAACAGCTACCCTCTGGTCACTCAAGTCTTATATAAAATCAGCCTCTTTTTTTCTGAGATACTTCCTGGTTCGTGATGGCAACACCAACCGTGTGAAGATAGTTACGTTAACTGACAAAAGATCTCATTTGTCTTCAGTGGTGTTACGATCTGATTCATTCTTTTAGTGAATTATAGGCTTTTGTGGTCCGGGTGTTGATGAAATCAGCCTTCTTAAAGTCAGCCTTTGGAATGAAAGAAACAGAATAATTCATTATTTTCAGCCTCCATTCTGCAAGGGAAGGATGGGTTCAGCTGTCTAAAAGCTAGGTATGGAGCCATGGTGGTACGGGTACAGGGAGAGTCCTCTACAGTAAACAGAGACAGAACAGGCATCTCCCAGGAGTGACTCCATTCAGTCGAAGGTAGGGGAGGTGAATCATTGGAGTTGCTCAACTCTCTGCACCGACTGTACGGGGAGCCTTTTCTTCCAGCTCAGCTCCGCAGAATCCTAACTCTTAGGTGACTAACGTCAGCTGAGATCAACCCTATCTGAAGAAAGAGTACAGGGCACTGGCAAAATGACTCAGGATTTTATCAGTCTCCTTTGATCAAGTGATTTCTGTTGCTTATTAAACTGACTTTTCAAAAATGGGTAGGCATTAGGTAGCCTGCAGTTTTCAGTGCTGCACCCGGTATCTCTAGGGGACCCGATTTGCACAGGAACAGCAAGTAATCAGCATTTTTTGAAACTCAGATCCAAGAAATGTATCTTATAGGCATACCCAAAGTACCAGTGATTTCAGAAAATTCACGCCATCAAGGATATTGCTGTACAATAAAGTCAGGAATGTAGTTGCAAAAAACCTAGAGTTTATATGGGTACAGCTCCCTTATTCTTGAAAGCAGATTTCTGGTTTGTGGGGCAGTGTACTGCTGAGTGTGATGCAAGACTGTCAAAGGACACTACAGCAAGTAACTTTTTTTGAGTAAATTTCAAGAAAACCTCTACAAGAAGAAACAAGCTGACTAACAAATGCTAAAGGCTACAGCTTGAAAAAATGGCATAGTTTTAGGTTATAGGGAATTTTAGGTGACAGAAATTCTGAAAAACAAGACAACAAGGAATGAAGAGAGTTTGAAATGCAGGTCGAAGCTAGGTAGGTGTAAGTCAACCCAGCTGTATGTTGAAAAAGCAATCATAGAGCTTCAAAAGGAAAGAAACAAACTGGTTTGTTGGCTGATTCATGCTGGTCATTTTTTTTGTTTGATTTTGACTGTGTCGGTAAATGTTTGCCAACACCTTTCCCAGGTCCTACCTTTTTGCCTGAATATAACTAACACCTGGGCTTGCAGACCATACAAACAACACGGAGACCAAAACTGCTCTGGTTTTAAAGCAGGGAGCTGCCTCGCCCTGCCTTTGCTTTTGCTGGCACCTTATGGCCTCTGTGTCAGGTGGGTTCCAGTCAGTGGTGGACGGACACCTACTGTGCATCACCAGCAACATTTTTCATAAACTTTGCCGGCGCATATAAAAACCACAGAGGGAGAGAATCTGAACACAGATGAGCAAAAATTAAGAGCGTGCCTTACGTTTGCAGGATTTTGCGTAATAGGAACACCACATTCAGAGACAACTTGAAATCCTATCGTAGGATAGGATTCTGTTTCTTAACAGTGAAACGTCACTGTTTCTTAACAGCGCAGAAGTGCTAAGGGCCCCAGAGGACAAATGAGAGGGTTCTAGATCTGAAATGACAGATTAAATGGCATTGCTCTAACCCAGATCTTACCTTTTTGTAAGCGCTGTGGAGATCGGTATGTGACCACAAGGAGTAGAGGAGGACTGAGGCAGCCCTACTAGCTTTGCTGAACATGTTACTGCAATTTTGCAAAAAGAGTGATAAAACATGTTTAAATTCTCACTTCATAATCACAGTGCACGTGCAGACTTCAGCAAATGTAAACTTGTGGCATTTTTTCTGTCTCTCCCTCCTCCTAAATGCTGCTTTACCGCTCTTTAGGTATTCTAGCACATTTCAAGCTGTCCTGACCACTGAAACAAATGCAACATCCCTCCCTGCTTCACTCATTCTTCCAAATTAGAGAGAAATGAAGTACTCTATAGCCTTCATCTTAGAGCAGCTATCATACGATTCATATTCAGTTGAGGAAAACACACCTCAGCATAGCAAGCATTTGAAAGGATCTTTCCAGCAGGTAAAATCTCTGGTTAGGTAGATAGGATTTAAACTATTTGGAGCCTCACGAGGCCTCCTTTACTGAGATGAATTTCCTCTTTCATTTTGTAAAAAGAGCGGAAGGCAAACAGAATAATTATTCGTATTCACAGAGCATTAATTATTCTCTTTTGAGTAAACATTGGTTGCAGTGATTACATATCAAATAATGATTAAAGGAAATTCAACTTCTATTATCTAAAATGCCCCTTGATAAATAATTTTTAAGTACAGTTCTATCAGCTCTATTCTGCTAAAGCTTATCAGGGCTGTGTTATAAAGAACAGGAAATACAGAAAATTTTGGGGGACAGATAAGGTCTGATGGTCAGCCACTATATATGTTAGAATATAGATAATATTGTGCCGTCATCTTCTGAGGAACTATTTAAAATGCTGGAACTTGGCAAATTTAGCTGTGGATGGAACAGTTGTTGTAAGAGATTTTTCTGTGTTTCCCAATAAGTGCAATTCCATTCACATCCCAGTCACTTGTTTAAGCTGTCCTGTACCTTAGGGTGCAGTGTTTTTTTCCCCTCAAGTGGTTGGCTTCTCCCCCATCTTACCTGTCATTCATGCTGATGGTAATAATCTTTGGTAGGCCATCAGCACTCAGGAGAAGCCGAGCATTGTGAGAACTGCTCTGTGTCAAATTGAACAAGGTGTAGCAGATGGACGCTGTGGTTTCACAGACAATATCAGACTCCGGGACAGACTCGGGAAGTATCGAGACCAAATCAGGCAAAACTTCTCTAGCTACAAGTTGGAAGAGAGACAAGCAACTCCATTACTAACAGGTACAGATTTAACTAGGGGTCCTACAAGACCTTGGTGCTCCCTTTATCAGCTATCCAGGTGCTGTGTGCTCCCACAACAGTCATGCTTTCAAACCTGCATTACATCCCCTCGATTTAGGTTAAGCTGCATCTGTGCTCAATTGGACAGTATGCATTTTGCCCCTTATACACAATACAGTAATACCTTGTGTACTGTAGTGAGGTCCCTAGGCATGTTCTAGCAGCAGGCTGCCACTTCCTGAGGAACCCTGTGTGTCCCACAGGTAACGATAGGTATACAGATACAAAGCAACCTGAGAAAGGGTGACTGCACCGCTATTTTTACTGCTGAACTTCTCAATGGTCAGCTACAAGGGGATGCACACACTCAACCTTCTGAGATGGTGTGTAAGCTATCTATTTAAGTAGAATGTCCTATTCTGAACTCTGTTCCTACTCAAGAAACACCACATCACTTTAACCACACTGGATGAGACCCTACCAGCCAACCAAGCAGCAAACGATAGCTCTGGACAGCAGCTGAGTCCTACTATATACTGTGAGATCTGTGCCGTGTGGACCGGAGCTGATGGACAAAATTTAAGCAATAGGATGTAGCCAGCTGCTCCCACTATAAGAAGGACCACTGGGCAATAGTTTGGGGCATTTTGGGCCATTCTTCCCTCCGTAACCAGACTTTCACTTGGACAGAGCACTTTGCTCTCCATAAGTTCTGTTCATTCCTCCTGGTGGGTGTGTGACAAGGTTCATATATATTTAGATCAAATTACATCCAATTTAGAAAAGGACCTTTAAAACTGGATGAACCACCTGCTATGCTAAGCATCAGTCAAAGCAATTATGTCAGACATGATAGCAGATTTTTTCTTCCATTGGTAAATCAAGGAAAGCAATTTTTAGAAAGTGTACATTTGTCAGTGTCTTGAAAACATCTGTTCAGAACAAATGTTATTTTTTCAAGTAAAATAGGAGATTTTATGACGTTTTTCAACCATTTAACTTTTAGGGATTATTCTCGATTTCATATCAAAGGTTCATTTTGCTTGATAAATATAGACACTTTATTTAGGAAACAGTATGCCTTTACAAATGTTTTCCTTTGGCCAAGATTATTTGGAGAATTTGACCTGAATTCACACGTGTTTTTAGTCAACCACAAAGAACGCCTTTTCACAGACAACACGTTCACCTGAAATCCCCCCAGTTCTTCCTACAACGGGTAAAGCAAAAGAATGACTGTGAACAGGCAAGATGCAGCACCTTTCACCAAAGCTTCATGCGATTCTGTCTTTCCCGCATTCTTTCATAAATTGTTTTTCCTGATGAAATCCCAACTTCTCAGGTTAATTCCTACTCCTTCCGGGGGATTCACCACTTGTCATTTTTAACACCGTATGGATTATCCCTTTGTAATCAGACCAACAACATATTATAATATTTTCATTAACAGGGAATGTTTTCTAAGGATTAAACAGTGCCCAGGAGACTGTTCTGCAGAATTCTGGAGGTTAATCTGCCCCACGAAGCAGCTGTGTGCCTGTAATTTTCCCCTCCCCTTTTGAGGGAACACAGAAAAGAACAACAAATCTGCAAATTCATTTTATCCCATCAGTAGGAAAAAATTTCAAATATACATTAAACTGAAATGAGAATGCTCACAATAGAAATAGCTTCTGATGTAAAAATAATGGTAACATTTTAGAAATAAGGTCCTCCAAAAAGACTCAACTATTTTCTCTATAGTACCTTCTAGTTTCCATTCTCAAAAAAACTTATGCAGGAAAACTGTGTGAGCTGCAAGTTTACAAAGCTTTGTGTCTAAAAGAAGAAAATACAATTTTCACCTGAAGAATTAGAGATGTTCGATGACTTGTCCCAAAGGATTACATAGCTGTGGCAGCACAGAACTCGGCACTCACCTTCCTTTACCATATTTTAAGCAGAAGAAAAACTCCCTCTCCAAATCTGTGTAGATTTTACTTCCATTATGTATTTTTTTGAAAGTAACATCAATGGAAGTATCTAATGAGGAATACACAATCTAAAGAAAACTTGAGGTTAGATTCTTTCTTAGGCAAAACTCTTAATTTCAGCCCTGTATAAAGACTGCAAGTATCTGGCCCAAAAAATCTACTAAACCCACATCAGTTTTTTGACTGTTTTTTTTTTTTTTAATTTAAAGAAGGACAGCTTAACACAAAGAGAACAGAGAAGGAAAGCCCAAGGGACAATGTTAGTCTTTGCTCACCTATATCACTTTGCAGAGAGGTGTTGCGAGACAAGTTCCTGAGCAGTGAGACTGCTGTCTTCTTTACTGTTGGGTGGCTTACATGCAGCATAGTTTGAATACTTGGAAGGCCATTTGCCTTCAGAACAACAGTCCGGGCCACCGCAAACGGCATCTGTTATAAGGCATGTGGCAATAGTGTGTCACTACCATGAATGTACAGCCTCATAAACAACCACAGCAGCTTCTCTATATCAATTTAAGCACCTTCTCTATATCAATTTAAGCACCTTTAAAATGGTTTAAATCCAGAGCTACATATGAGCTGCATCAGAAGAGGAAGGTGATAGAAAAGAAGTTTTGAGCCCTCTTTCTCCCGCGTGCTCTTGGGCCAGTTCCTCAGCCGAAACATGATGAAGGTCATTAGTTGATTCACCATGAAAGTGATCTGTGGTTGTGTCAGAGCCTTCCTCTCCCCACGGGACTGGTTCCACAAAACCACTTTTTTTGTGTGCTTTTAACATCTATTTATCCCTCATTGTGCCCTCATTGGGCAAAATTCCACATGTGAGAAGAAGCAGTCCCCATATTTGCCAACCAAGAAACAGCCGCACCGCTAGTTATGATCTTCCCTTCAATGTTCTTCAATTTCCCTGATCAGGTCTGTGAGACAGTGAACCTGCCAGTGGTTACCTGGTCTCAGTGCTGTGGCTGTGTTGCTCTCCATCCCTAAAACTCTACGCATTTACATTAAGAACTAAATGACAAGGAAAAGAAAAAAGCTTGACTCACTGGTCCAGTGCCAGCTGTGAGGTTCTGAAGAGCTCCCAGGGATGCCTCCTGGGTATAGTTTCTGGTACTCTTTGCTATTAAGGAGAGATATATCCTAATCAGTGTGGAATGCCAAAGCGATTCAACACCTCTGGGATTGCTCTTTTCCTCTGGTAGCGGGGTGTCCTGCTGCTTCTAAACATGTAAACAGATCAAGCCTTTAGAAACAGTGACCTTCTATGACGTACTGCATCACAAGCTAAACTAGCTATTTTGTAACTTTCTACGACCAGATTATTTGCAGATTATCCAGTTGTGAACTCAAATGGCAACGTGTAAAATTTCAATATTTAATTATACTGGTCATCAATCCTTTTCCTTTCCTTTCCCCCTCCCCTGATACCCGTTTTCTCTCCAACAGTTCCCGGTTGCCAGAATATTTATGGTCTGTACCACATGGCATCAAAAGAAGAGATCTTGAGATAGACCAAGACCCAGCAAGACACGGAAGTAGCAAGTCATCTTTTGCTCGTTTCAGTGGTGAAACCATCACAACGCCCACGCATTGGCAGGGCACTTGCACAATTGCTGTACGTGGTACAGATACCACTTCGATCCATCAGAGGGAATGAAACTGAGGGGCAGTATTCCTCAATCAATGAAACACTGAATTGCTATGTCATTTTCACCATCAGCAGCTGGACGAGATAATGGGTGTTAGGAGAGACTATCAATAAATCTGCATTTTTGGGGCAAGTGTCACACTACCAGATATATCAATAACAGATTGTTAAGTAGATTACAGCCTTATTCTCCAAAAGCTGCTACAACCGATTAACAAAACGAGATGTAACTAAACATGTCCTTTACCTCTTTTACTTTTCTGCTCCGTGTCCCAAAACAGCCCGGTGTTTTATCATTGCTAGAAATATTTCTTCTTTGCATATATATGCTCTGGGCATAGCTCTCAGGGAGCTCTATCTCTAGCTGGTAGGAAAGATTGTGAAGAATGCACACACAGTTTTCTGTGGCCTAAAATAACAAAAGAATAGAAATCTTGAAAGATTTGGCATGTGTTGAAGGGACATGTATAGACTTGGGAAGACCTTTCATTTTTGGATCTTCAACAACTAACTGCAGAGCTTCTAATGGCTTACAGAAGAGCTAGTCTTCGTGCCAGTGATCCACAAGACTGCATTTACACTGATAAATTAAACATGCCCTGGGATGTTCCTGAACACTGAGGCCAACTGGCACACAGGGCTTGCATTCGCAGCGGGGTACAAGCCTGTTGGAAATGGTCCTGGGACATCACAATTCCTGAATTGTGCCTGGGGATTTTTAGGACGAGTGCTATTTGGCCCAAACCGTAAGTGTGCCAAGGAGTGTTTAAGAGCTTAAGAGTAAAGATGATCACGTACACATCTCGCTGTAGTGTCAGCAAAAGGAGAGCTTTGTATCTTTCCTAAGGAATCTTTCCTAAGGAGGAAGTACTTTTCTGTGGTAGAATGCTTTTTTAAATTAGATGTGCCTTTCTGAGCATGGCTAAGGTCAGGTCTACAACTTCTAAGTGATGAGTCTAGTGGCAAATAGCTTTATTACCAGTTCCTGCTTTTTTGACAGTAAAAAAGCAACCAGTGATTTTAAGACAAAATGCAGCAGGGAGCTATTGGCACAACTGTAATGCGTTCCCTGAAGCTAATGGCACCGAATACAAGGAGATGGAGAAGCTCAAGTAACTAATCCTAGAATAGAGCTGTAAATGTGCAGTAATTACCACTACACAGCACAAGTTATAGCAGGCACAGTAGAAGTGCCTCACAGGCTACGGCCAAACTTCTCGTAAATGACAGCTGGTCTCACTCAACTTCACCCAGCTAAAAGTCTAGTCTAAGCAATGTTCAGGATTCGTCTGCAGACAATGGTGGGAGGAAAAGAACAAGAGGAACTGGCTTCTGGAGGTGTCCATGTCCTTATAGTTACTAGCTTAGGCAGAATGTACAGCTTCTAAAAGCTTAGGAAAATCAATCTCATTCTAAAAGATGTAAGCTCTTTAATTACACCGCCACTCAAAGAGATTTAGGTTCTTCGTTTCCTAAGGGGTATATAGCACTAAATATCATAGAACCATAGAATCATAGGGTTGGAAGGGACCTCTGGAGATCATCTAGTCCAACACCCTTGCCGGAGCAGGGTCACCTACAGCAGGTTGCACAGGAACGCGTCCAGGCGGGTTTGGAATGTCTCCAGAGTTGGAGGCTCCACCACCTCTCTGGGCAGCCTGTTCCAGTGCTCTGCCACCCTCAAAGTAAAGAAGTTCCTCCTCATGTTTAGGTGGAACTTCCTATGCTCAAGTTTGTGCCTGTTACCTCTTGTCCTGTCCCTGGGCACCACTGAAAAGAGCCTGGCCCCATCCTCCTGACACCCACCCTTTAAGAATTTATAAGCATTGATAAGATCCCCCCTCAGTCATCTTTTTTCCAGACTGAAGAGACCCAAATCCCTCAGTCTTTCGTCATAAAAAAGGTGTTCCAGTCCCCTAAACATCTTGGTAGCCCTTTGCTGCACCCTCTCCAGCAGTTCCCTGCCCTTCTTGAACTGGGGAGCCCAGAACTGGACACAGTACTCCAGGTGCGGCCTCACCAGGGCAGAGTAGAGGGGGAGGATGACCTCCCTCGACCTGCTGGCCACACACTTCTTGATGCACCCCAGGATGACATTGGCCCTTTTGGCCACAAGGGCACATTGCTGGCTCATGGTCATCCTGTTGTCCACCGGGACTCCCAGGTCTCTTTCCACAGAGCTGCTCTCCAGCAGGTCAGCCCCCAACCTGTACTGGTGCAGGGGGTTATTCCTCCCCAGGTGCAGCACCCTACACTTGTCCTTGTTGAATTTCACAAGGTTCCTCTCTGCCCAACTCTCCAGCCTGTCCAGGTCCCTCTGTATGGCGGCACAGCCTTCTGCTGTGTCAGCCACCCCCCCCCAGCTTTGTGTCATCAGCAAACTTGCTGAGGGTGCACTCTGTCCCTTCATCCAGGTCATTGATGAATATATTGAAGAGGACTGGACCCAGTACTGACCCCTGGGGAACACCACTCATCACTGACCTCCAACTAGACTCTGTGCCCCTAATCACTACCCTCTGAGCTCTGTCTTTCAACCAGTTATCTATCCATTCATCTAGCCCACTCTTACTAAGCTTCCCTATGAGGATGCTGTGGGAGACCGTGTCAAATGCCTTGCTTAAGGCAAGGTAGACCACATCTGCCTCCCTCCCCTCATCTATCCATCCAATCATGCCATCACAGAAGGCTATCAGATTAGTCAGACATGATTTCACCTTGGTGAATCAATGCTGAGTACTTCTGATAGCTTTCTTTTCCTCCACATGCCTTGAGATGATGCCCAGAATGAGCTGTTCCATCATCTTTCCAGGGATGGAGGTGAGGCTGACAGGAAAGTAACCAGATTAATTTTTTAAGCTTCTAGCTAGCTCCCTGAGACAACGAAAAAGGTAATATCTGACTCTTTAAGTGTTTCAGTATCTCTGAAAGCTGTGACTTTGTCTCACATTTTTAAAAAAAAGACAGAAGTTTCTAGCTCTTTCTGGTAATTCTGAAAATGTTTTCCCAAAGCTAAGGTATGTTACTCTTTTAGATTGCAGGATAAAAAAAACACTTCAGAAAGCCTCTTACTGGACTTTCATCTTTGGTGACAGTTCTAAAAGCCCTGGAAATAAGTATAAGTTTGGCAGTTACATCACAACTGTTTCTGAACATTGGTTTCTAAACATAAAAAAAAAATTTCTCCTAGCAATTTCCCCTAGGAAAAGACCTTTCATCTCAAAGAATACCTTGTCATTAGGCTCGTGGTCTGCAATAGCTCCTTGAATATAATACACCAGAGAATCAATCAAGCCGTCGCATTCTCTCATCTTTTTCCTTCCTTCTGGGCCAGCAGAGCTCATGTTTCTGTGCAGGAAGGAATACGTTGGTGAGAAAAGATTTAGTTAAAGGTATTTCCTTGTGCTCCTCTGGCAAACTTTTCCAGCTAAATCTTAAAAGTACTGAAGTTAAGGTTGACTGCTTCCGTTCTGCAGAGCTGTAAAATAATCTGAGCCTCTGCTAAGTAAAACTTTTACTTCAGTGTACTCCCAGACAAACTCCAATACTCCAGAAAAACAAACTGTTGTGTTTGGATGGGTAAGGTAAGACCTGACTCAAATCTTCATCTCAAAGTTTAATTAATCCTTTTTAAACAGTCAAATAAACTAGACCTTTTTTCCCCATTATTCCATTTGTACTCATATTTCTACAATTTGGCCCAGTAGCTATGTCAAATATCAGAGGAAAGCTGCCTGTAAAAATTTCCATGCACACAAAGGTCCTTTAGCATTTACCTACGCCAAATCAGTTCTTGATCCAAGACGACCCATCAACAGACACACTTCTGAGAGTTTTAGCAACATTTGTACATTAACACGTAAATATAACTGATGTCATTTATGGGGCCAAATTCAGGTGTCAGTTCATGTGCTCATGGAAATGCTCTGAGGGGTGCTAGTGGGCAGGAGGGGACGTGAATGCAGCTGAGATGGCAGGTCGGAGCGGCAGCCCGGCCCCAGAGCTGGGCAAGAGGCTGAGGGCATGAATCGCGACGTGGCTGCCACTGCCATCGCTGCCAGAACAGCAGCGTGAGAATTATGAAATGTGCGGGGACAAGGAAGAGGAAAAAATACACCGTGCTCAGCTGATTCCCAGCTTCCCAGAGAAACTGCTGGCATCTAAGCAGAAGAAAGCTGAAGCCATCAGAAGCTGCTCAGTCAGAGAGGGGAATGCCAGATGCCTTCTGCTCTTCTACCACAGTGGCTCGGACACTGCTCCGCAGGCTTTCTGCTTCCTCCAGATGCGAAGGAAGCCACTGTTTGCCCGGCTTTCAAGTAACATTTTCTGGGCTTTGTGGTAACCCAAGTACAACTTGAAAATGAATTATGAAAGTGATTTAAAAACTCTTGAAAATCCCAACACACACTTGCTGCTTGAAGTTTGGCTCTAAATAAGCTACTGATTTCCAGGGAAGTAACAGCTCTTACAATTTTAGGGTATAATTATTTTTACAACTGAACAAACTCTGAATTATGGAATGCTGGAATTATAAACCTAGGCCTCATTATTTTGGACTCCTGCAGCTCTGCTGGACAAAAGGCTACACACACTATCACATTCCAGCTTCTTTGTTTGAAATAACATTACACATAACCCAATCTTAGCATCCATCACAGAGAGGGACATGTTCCTTTAGATAGTTTCAGGGTGTTTATTTTGCATGCTTACTTTACCCACTGGAAATTACAATGGTTTAATATTTTATTATCAACAAAGCCAGTAAAGTACAGCTTTAAACTTTGCTGCGGCTTATGACTGTAAAACGAACATAGCGTTTTATATACTGTCAATGCGGCTCTTCTGGTTTTTTTTTCCCTGGGAAGTACATATTCAGATTAAATACTAATGCATTGTAATTATAGTTTTACTTTAGGTCATGCTGTTAACAATATCCCTATTTATGAGCTCATTTATTCTCTCATGGAATTATATATCACAGAGTCAATATTCAGATTCCTCAATATGGCCTACTATAGACATCACTTTGGAATTTAATTTTACCTATACATGTCACATTCGAGGCATGTCACCCTTTCATATGTTTATGGTTATGCTGACAGAAACGCACGTTACAGCCCTTCTAGTGCATAGCAAAAATAGTTTCTGAGGCACACAGACTAAAAATACTATTAAAAGATAAGCGTGGAATTTCCCTCGCCAAAGACACTTCATCAGATACAGTACTTTGTTTTGTCACAGTACGTTATTCTACAAATCCCTGAACTTTTGACAACTACGATCATGCTGAATGGCTGTGCAAGGAGAGGCCATCACCCGGCCTTGCTGTCTAGCATGAGTATGGGGGGGCACGTGGCTTTATAGCTCAGGAGGCAGAGAAGAGTCTGAATCACAGGCACCGTCCTGTTCTGCAAAGGAAACGAATCACTCAACTCTGTTTCATTAAGAAGCTGATGCTCAACTGTTCATCCAGTCAGAGATACCAGTGTGTGTCTGTGTGTGTGTCCGTACACATATGGCCACTCCATTTTCCACCTTTCCCTGTTTCCTTATCACCTCAATGCAGACTGGGAAGGGAAGAGCTCCTGCTCTCCCACTTGCCCAATTACAGTTGTAACCACCTTGCTCTGCATGGGGTCACAGTTGGTTTGAAGGCAGAGAAGAGTATTTCAGGCAAAACCTCAGTTGAAGATTTTTTGCTAATTAAAGCTTGAGAAAGTCCAGGAAATAAAAATATTATTAGATCGGAAAAACATAAATGTTTCTGAGAAGTGTCACAGAAACGTAAATTTAAAAAAAACAAAAACCAATTTTGAAACAATGGCAACATTTTGCCTAGAAAATTGCAAAACTGACTTTATCTTGGCTTCCCAAGATTTGAGGTTCCTGACAACTGGAATGCTTCTCTCTGAGCTCAGGAGTCGGACTCTCCTCTAGTGGAGCTCCTGGAGGCCTTGAAATACTCAGTGCTTGGGCAATTGCCATGGTTGGGCTGGCCCAGTATTGTGGCTTGTGGCAGCTCCCATGGTGAGGCTTCAGGGTTATCTAGAAATCGTCAAATCTGCTGTGCATGTTTGTTTTACTAGCATTTCATCAGAAGTACACTGAGACAAACACATCCCTGGAAAAAAGGATCAGCTGGAGTCAAGATCAAGAGTCTTCTCATAGAAAAACTATTCTGCTACCCAGTTCCTGATATCTCTACCCTACATCTGTATTGAAGGGTTGGGAGAATGCAGCATGGGGAGAATGCAGCCTTAGGGCAATTGCTGCTCGTAGGGATGCTCTCCTTTGAATGACTCAGAACTTATGTTTTGGGATCATCTAACTGTTAAAAATCTCTGACTCCTGGCATGCTTAAATGTGTTAATCCCGGTGACATGCCCAAACTAAACCACATGCTAATGTGGAGGCATTGTATCTATCTACGTGCCTCATTTATCTCATCCCGTATTTGCTGCTTCTGTTCTCTCTTGCACGCAGGCACGGTGTAACTACATCTGTAACTGAAATAGCCCTTTCCACGTGTTCCTGTGGCGTTTGTGGAGGACCAGCTAATTTCCTGGTGGGATATATTGTTTTGATTCAGAGATGTGAGGTAAATACAAAGAAATGTGACATAGAAAAATCAAGTGTGATTTTGAAAGAAACAGAATGATAATATACGTTCAGTTAGATTGCAAATGGCACCAAATGAAAGAGATACTCCCTTCAAGCCAGCAGTGAGTCACACACTGGCAGAGTATGTTGGAAAAGGTTTTTGCACTGCTGTGAATGATCTACACGACTGATAAGAAGAAAGCTTTTGCTCCTGGGACTCATTCTGCTAAAACTGGTAATTTGAATTTAACTCAATTACGTGATAACAGTTTCCTGAAGTAGTTTGGGAAATTCTATTCCCTTCATGACATACACAGTTCAAAAATGCCACAGGGAGGGAAAGGTATCCGGGGATCTACTTAGTAGCTACAGGCGCCAGGCTGCAAGCTGCTTGCTGGAAATAACAAAATTCCTTTCAGGAATCGGGAGAGCAGATAAACTGAAGAGGAGGCAAGAGAAGATAAGAATGGATGGATATAACTTAAAGGAATGGCAATGCTATGCAAGAGGCCTTGGTTCAAAGACTTGTTATCATCAGTCATTTGCTTTACGTTCTCTCTTAGAAGCTTCCACTATGAAATTGAGCTGCCATTATGCTTTTCAACACACAGTGAGAGCTTTGGCTTCACTTCTTTCCAGAGCAAATGGAAGTAGGTGCTTATGCAGCCTCCTGGTCTGAAGCGCAATTGATACTGCTTCCTCTGACTACAGCTTTCCACCATCCCTGTGGGTCACTGTGTAATTCATAAAGAGCTTAAAAGAGAGCTGGGACAGACAGAGGGTGAAAAATAATAATGAAAAAAGAAGCATTAATTCTATTTTACTACTAGGGAACCAGGAACAGAGAGGTTAGCTGACTTTTATGGAGACAGCTGCCAAGAAAGTTTTGAAGAATTAGAATACATAGGGCCACAGGATGCTCCAGTTAGAGAGCAATTAAAAAGGAGGACTCTGTAACGCAACGCAGTAGTTGCGATCACTTACTCCAACACTTAAATGAAATATTTTGCAGGACGAAATGTGACCACTAAACATAAATTTTGGAAAGTTCAGCATTGCAGAACTTTTGGGAACAGGTATTTCAAAGTAAAAATGGAACAAGATCATTATCAGCTTTCAAGGTATAACACAGACAGCTTTCTACTAAGCCTTCCTTTTAATCAGAGGAAGAATCATGCCAGAAAATCACTTACGTATATAAATAATATTCAAGCCCATATATTCTGCATGCTGTTGGCACCTTACCCTTTCAGACTCAGAGGAGTATGGAAGAGGAGGCTAAGTATCTTGAAGATTTCTACCCATTTGTATAGGAACTGGAGACAGAACTATTACATGTAGGACTTTCAGGCAAAAAAAAAGTGACTTTCTCTTTAAAATCCAATGAGACTTGTCTGCAAAAGTCTGCAATACTCCTCTAGATAGTTTAATACACCAATTTCACTTGTTCAGCTTGTTGTCAGGCAACCAGCAAAGTCTTTTGATTTGGCTTATTCTGCCTGTTCAGGGCACAGTCCTTTTTATCGTATTTCAGGACAGAATAATACCATTATTTATTCTAACTGCTAATGCAGAATTGTGCGGTGCACACCTCTTCTTTTTATTATATTAAGTTTCATGATGCGTGATTTCTTTAAAACTGTGTCAGAAGCAAAGCTTTAAGACAAATTACAGACCTAGAGAATGGGATTTAAGAAATCCTTTTAGCATCAGACTTCCTTATCAGTGACTGCAAAACACTGACACAGGCAGACGAAATTCAGGATTCCGCAATACTTCTGGCAATAGCTGGCTAACAGAACAGGGAGTGTTCTAGTCTTTCACTCATTCCAGTGTTAGTATCTGCAATGCTATATATAGATGTGGTTTCACTTCTCCTCCTAAAATTCTGTCAAAGAAGATGAAGGAAGCTTTAATTTATTAGTTGGTAACTGTGTGGCACAGTGCAGACACCCGTGCCAGATGAGAGTGTTAGATTTGGACTGTGGGTGTCCCTGTCAGTCAATAGGTGTATGTAAAGTTTTGAAAAGAAGTTTTGGCATTCTCCTATAACTAACTATGGTACTATGCATAATGCACTGCACTTCAAAGTACTATTTTTACCCTGTAATAGAAGCTGCAGGCTATAGACTTTATCAACATGCACAACAAACATGTTAGTATTACAAATGGGAAGACTAATTACAGATTTATATTCTGGCAAATATATATACTCTTTAAACATCTTCATTAGTAACATCATTTCCTCAGTGCACAGTTTTTTATTTTGTGGTGTGCTCTTTTAGTTTTCAGCAATTCTTTGTGCAGATGTTTTTTTTTTAAATTAATATATAAGGAAGGAAAACTTCTAGTGACCTAACTGGGGAGGTGCGTTAATTTCCAATAAAGAGAAGCAAGCTGATTCATCTTAAAAATGTTGGATATTTGGTCTGTACAAATACAGTAAGCCTTGTTAAAAACTATTCTCTGATAGAAAGTATGTCGGCAATCCTGCAGATCAACTTTACCTGTGAATTTTCAAGCCCTTTTTGTTCTCCTCTCAGTTATAATTTTTAGTGCTCAAGCTCTAAAAAGTGAGAAGTACTAGAATATGGACCTCATATTTTTAAAACAGGTATTTAATGTACAATGTATCCTTGGACATCTTGATAAGAGCAGTTTGAGAGACTTCCACTGACATTTTGTACAGAGTAAGGTATGTTCAGAATCTACTTTTATTTAATTTAAAACAACTCAGCTACTGTTACTCCTTATTTGTCTCATATCAAGTTGCGGCCAAGTTACCGCAACAAGCTCAGAAATAGTAATACCATGTTAAAACATGCTGGCCATCGGCTGGCACATAGGGAAGAGGTGGTTCCAGAGTCCAAACGCAGGAGAGGAGCAGGTCATGCCACCACAGAGTGGCACAACTAACAGCCAAACTGCTCTCTGTACACATGCAGCTTGGGCTAATTAATATGAAGAAAGACAACCTGCTTCATTTCAGAGACACCACCACTAGCGTTAGCTGGAGAGATTTTAGTATGGGTAGTTAATGTTTCTCTCTATTTGCTTTTGAGCCATCAGAGTAAAGAGAAGTTAATTATTACTTAGAGATGAAGTTAATTAGTAGTTAGTGGGCTGGCAGGAGTTCCTGCAGAAAAAGGTGCTTTATTGTTGAGTATTTTGTATAGCGAACAATTCATTTATCTTCTGAAACCACCCACGAGTCAGAGCTGTTTACACAGTGAAAATTCATGCAATACAAGCACAACTGCTCTGCTATAGGATGTGTTAGCAAAACAGATATGTGTAAGGCAAAACTGGGCAGCTCCCCAGCCTCTAAATTTCAAACTTAATTCCTTGTACTTTATTAAGAAGCCTTTAAAACTCAGGACATGCCTTTGCACTCATACGTTACTCATTAATTATTTCAAATGATGTCCTTTCCTGCATTTTTGCGTGTGCAAACAACAGACACGTATCTCTAATACTCATATTTGTATTTATTTAACATGCAATGACTTCAAACTCACAAAGGGCCACAGTTTTATGGACTGTTATTTTTAAAGGCGTTTTCATTAAAGATGTGATTTTCATACTTCAGTCATTTAGAGGTGTGTTTACTGAGGCCTTTTGTGTTTCTCTCTAGTAGCTGCTACTGTGTTCATAAGGCTATTAGCTGATCGCAGTAGTAAATAGACAACTGTAAATCTATTCATCCACCCCATGGCTGCAGTCTGGCCTCAATTTAATTAAACTTCTGCAAAAAGTTGGACAGGGCTTACTTTGGTTTAAAAAATGGCTTCTTCCTAATTTAGGCTGAAGTCATTTTCTAATCAGTTTAGCTATAGGTACATCAAAGTAAGCATCTTTGGCAGCGTCTGAAAACTGAACACTTCTCTGTGCTTGTATATACCATGCCCCCTTTCCAAGTCATCTATTTAGATGCAAAGTGATTATGGCTCAGGATTAACTCTATGTATTTGTCCAAAGGGTCCTTGGAGATGCTACTGAACATAACTATTTGTTGTGTTTTATATGCCAAGTAGAAAGAAAGAGTGACTTGGCCCCAGCTAAGCTTATTGTGCTTACTACCCAAAGGACTGCTCCCTTGCCTGGTAATGCTGGTAGGACTCAGCAAGTATTACAGCATCTGAGCAGAACTTAACCAACGCAACAGCAGAAAACATTGTTGTCCCATTAATACCTAATGTTGCTGTAGATGAAGATGACTTGCTCAACCTTTGGAAAGAAAATTCCAAGTACGCGAACGCTTCAGGTGTCCCAGTGTCCCACCAATGACACCACAACTAATCCTTCACATGTGTTAGTGTTTCGGTAGCCCAAATGGCACTTATGGGGCTATAGAGCACTAAAGCGCAAAGAAAGGAAATTGTGAGAGAAAGATGCCAACTTTGTTGTTCTTATGGGAAATGCAAACACTCCTGGGTAGCTGAACCAGAGACTGTGCTCAAAGGAACTGCCCAAAATGAGTTATCCACTGTAAACAGCATTACCAGGGCTTGAATAAAACATACATGACAGCAAATTTCTGTTGAGGCTACCCTGAAACAGTGATGTGTGAATATAGTGAGTTTTCTTTACTCTTCATAGAAGGCTAGCTTCTTGTTTACATAGAATCAAACTCTCTAAATGGAGGCATGTGATGATAAAAATACTATTACTGCCTATAGCTGTGTTTTGCTCTAGCACAACTAAGAAACTGTGTTTCAGAGAAACACTGCTTTACCTGCTAAAGCCTAGGACTATTCACAATGTTTTACACTGTTACTTTTCAAGAAATGCAATCATAAATCTGTTCTGCCAGTCAGAAGTACAGACACATACTCAAGCTATCTATAAGAGTCTTAATCATTTTGAGTTTGTAGAGTAGGCATATTTTTATGTGACTCCAGAGGATAATCACTTCTTATGCTTCATAAATTTCAGAAATTAAAATGAAGCAGGAATTGTTTATGAAAAAGTTATTAACAAAGTTAGTAAATTACACGTACATGGATCAAAGAACTTCACATACTATGAATGTGTTGCTCTTGTATTTGTATCAGCAGATCATACAACTTTAGACCTAGGCTTTAAAGGTCAGCATGCTATACATCCACTAGAGCACTGGCCTTCCCAAGGGGTGCACAAGACAGTCCACTGGGGTGTGGGAAAGAAATATTTTTGTACCATTCATAAAAAAAAAAGTGTTTATTTCATCTTTATATCATCCTTTTTAATTTCTGATTTTATGTATGTTTTATAATGTACATAATATATTAGTACAGTAGTACACGTATATAATTTATAAATAAATAAATACACATATACTGAGGGAGTGCTCTCAAAAGGTTTTTACTGATAGGGGTATATGATCAAAAACGTTTGGAGACCACTGCGTGGGAGTCTTAAAATAACTTTAAAAAGCTCACACAGGTTTAAAGTTTCTTTTAAGTTACTGTTAGCTTTTCTCCAGTGCTAATTTGTAATAGCACTCCTACAACCATTTAAAAAAGCTTTGGTTTTACTACTGTCATCATCAGCCAGGGGCTAATAGTAAACATCAGGCCAACAACTGTTATTCAGTGAAGAATCTCTCTGACTTCAATGCAACGATGCACTGCAACCAGGCCTCTGATTACTATTTCCTGTAATGCATATATTTACTCTGCGGGGTACCCATCAAATGAATATACAGGAGTTTATAAAGAAAGTTCTTTTCATTGTATCGAGCAGTAATTCTTCTGGTCTGATACACATGAGGCATTTCAAAATATGATCTGTATGCAAACTCTTCTTTTGGAGCCATCAAAATTCAAAACAAGAAAGAAAATAAGTGTGCAGGCTGTTGTTTTGGGTACCTCTAGGCTGATTGCTCACCTCAAGCATCCTGTGGCATTGTAGAAGATATCAGGATCAGGTAAAACACTTGACTTTGGGTAATCTCTATCTGGCCAGCCGGAGTAAGGAATGAGAACAGCTTCGGTCAGTGTCTGCAGGGCTTCTCTGATCAACAGGTGCTTCAGCTGGTCATTGGAGGACAAATTCCACAACAAACCTGCAATATCCAAAATAAAATTAGAGTGGCAGAAAGACTCTCCCACAGTTTGAAAGACCTAATCTCAAACTCCTTGAAGTTGAGTGAAGGAGCCTGCGTGGCACTTGATATCCTGAAGAGGAGCAGAAGAGGATGATAAGAGTTATCTGAGGACACGGAAATGGAGCAAAAAGAGGGGCAAAATTATCAACGTAATTAAAGTCAGATCCCTATATATATAGTCAGTCTAATGCCCAGTTGAGAAGCGCAGTTTTCCATGGCTCTGCAAGTGCATTGCCCATCTGCAGCAATCATCTTCTCCATTACCAAAGTAACACAAGTTAAACGGAGCTAACGCCACCAGGGAGGAATTCGTCCCTTCTGGAGGCCTGGCAGGACTAGTTGCACTTTCGTTGCAATTACCAAGTAAAGACCATTGAGCGGGAGAATAAACTTTCATGCAAAGAGGTACAGATGGTGAGTTTACAGCTCTTTGGAAATCTGCTGGAAGACAGAGCAAATTTGTCTAACGTTTGATGGCAAAATTCCTCATAGGAGGGAAAACTGTTAAATACCAGTTGGCTGTTACTGTCCAGACATTTGTCACTAAGGAAATCATTAAGTAATGCTATACACCTTGTCTGCTCACTGTCTCCAAACACCAAAACAAATCTCAAATACAGTCTTGTATAATTGATTAGCTTTGCTTATGTCCTATTCTAACAGATGACAATTCTTTTTAAAGTACTATTCCCCTGGAAAAAGACATGTATTTCTGGTTTTCACCACAAAGGCATTCATTGTTTCCCCAGCTTTCCACTCTAAGCTTCACAGTCCTCCTCCTCCAAACACTGGCAGAATATTAGTGAATGTTCCTTTCATCAGTTCACAACAAAAAAAATGTTTCTTTTGTATCTCCTTACACTTTGAATTCAATTACAGCTATTGTGAGCAATAGTAAAATCAAAACAAAAGCCAGCCAGAAGCAGCCCATTCCTTCTTCTGCGATCAGCTCTTCAACCTCTGAATTAGGGGATGAAAGGAAGAAGGTACTTTCCTGAAGGATAACTAAGGCTTATGGGAAATCAGACATGCCGTCCAAAGAGCACTGGTAAGGGAAG
This sequence comes from Rissa tridactyla, assembly GCF_028500815.1. NCBI lineage: Eukaryota > Metazoa > Chordata > Aves > Charadriiformes > Laridae > Rissa > Rissa tridactyla. The sequence goes on from NC_071466.1 coordinate 154,240,321, forward strand.
CAGGTTAAGACAGAATGGCACAAATGCAAGGGCACAAAACCAGAATATCATATTAAAAGGAACAAGTGCATTTTGAATTACAGACAGGTCTGAGATGTTGCTCACACTGTAAATTTTCCAAGAAAAATCCTATCTTTACCCACAGGCACTGTCTCACTGGGATTCAGAAGTGTTCTCTCAGTGGCATTCTGGGTGTGGAATAATTTGTTTACTTTAAAAAAATATCTTTAGGAGTGGGCTCTTTCCTTGCAGCTATGCTATAATGTATTCATAGGGGCATAGTTTTCCCCTAGGTGGTTATTTGGGAAAATGGGTGGGGTCTCCTTTTAAATTTATATTTCTTTTAATGACAGTTCTGTTTGTGCTGTAATCTTCCCTGCAGGAAAAAAAATTCTTTCATTTCTTAGATTTACGCTGCATGATAACAAGATCAAGAGGTTAGATATCACCTGGAGGCTCATCTGGCTTACCTTCAGAAGCTAATCTGTTTTGGTTTTTTCATGCCACAGCCATTTTTCTTTCTGTTCCTCAGTATGCTCTCCAAATACTACAAAATGCCATTTCTATCTTGGCTCCTGCATTGTCTCCAAGTGACATCCTCTCCTACTACGCAGGAGTAACCCCATTCCTTTCCTAAGAGATTTGCAAGCAGTTGTTTGTATGTCAAACGAAGGACAGAGCCTGTGGTTCCCTTTCTGTACTCCTATCAGTGATTGTATGAAGCTCGCAAATCCAGTCAATGTGACCTTGGGGAAGTTTCATTCCCCCTAAGAAGAGGTCATATAAGCACAGAAATTGCACAGAGAAACCAGGCAGCTATTTTCTGTGCATGGGCATTAGGTAAACTGGTCCACGGCAGCCTTCAAACCACTGTCATAAGCACAAAACCACTTTGGTGGGGGTACTGGTTTGGTGCTTTTAGTGCGTTCTCCTGGGATGCGCAGACTGAGAGGCAGGACACAGCACTTGCTATAACCCGTATTTATCTCCATACACTTTCACTGCTTTCAGTCTTTTCATTGGCTGATACAAGGCACACAGCGTGACCACGCTCCGACTTTATTCCTCAGCCTAGGACTTGGTCTGCATCTGCATTTCTCATGTGCCTGTGGAAGCATATACAAAGGGATGAGCAGCCGCAGGTTCTTATGTGTGGGGAAATCAATACAAGGGAGTGACATTTTTGACGCTGGGAGATTTTTTCCTTACTTTCCTATTATTGGCTTTTTAGTTCCTCTCTGCACAGTGAGAGAGAAAGAAAGAGGAGGGAAGGCCAGTGCAACAGGTCAGAAGAAAATACAGGCCATCAAAATATTCTTTAAGAATATATGATATGATATGACTTAATACAAGGCAAGCATTTGTTTGTATTAACACTGCTAGTACTAATAAGCCAATGACTTTAAAGATAAGCTTCTAAGGCTGAGATGTACTTATCTCATGTGCACAAGTATTAGATCGTATTTCTGACAGGTAATGAAGTGTGGTATGAGAAAAACGCTGTGTCTTGGAGTTTTAACTTCCTTCTGTCCAACACTTTCCTTATTTTTGTGTATTTTTTTGTCAGGTGAAGTGCTTTGGTAGCATGCTTCCTACACAGCAGTAGCAATAAAAAGCTTTCCTCTGCTGAGCTTAGGCATCTTTATTAATGAGTATCACATGCTTTCGATCCTTGGCCAGGAGTCTTTCACCAGCATTCAGTGTGGTATTTTCACGTACCAAGATTATTTTACTAATCTCTTACGGGTGAAGACATTCAGCTCATTATCATATCATGCATTTGGATGTCTCTAATTTACAGTCAAAGTAGGCAAGTAATAAGTATGCTGTGGAAAGACGGACGGGCTTCTCATGCTGATGAGGTGGACCCCAAAAGTTGTGCATTAACCTTTTCCTGGAGGTGTTACTACACTGCAGTGCGATTGCATGCATAGCTATGACATTCCACTAGTCCTGTAGGAAGTCAAAGGCAAAGCAAGAGGAGAAACAAAACTTGTAGGCGAGCCATCAATCAGACAGGGAAGCTGTTGCTCCGCAGGGTTTAAGCATTTTGGTAGAAAGGCTCTCAGAGGTTTGCGTTGTGCTTGGAAAAGCCTAATGTTGCAGCCCTTCTCGGGCTACAGAGTCAATCTGTACAGAACAGCAATTCCAGTGTTTCCTAGATATCGCTGTACGTGTCAAGATCATGTGGAAGCACTGACTTTAGTAAGCATACGCTTAACAGTGACCGTCTACCTCTTGTCTGCAGCCCACTCCTTGCCTGCCTTTAAGTTTGGTCTGGGAAAGAAAGCGGCTGGAAGCAAAGTTAATATTCTCATAGAAATTCATTCAAGCAGGCTGCCCTTTGCACTGTAGGCTCCTTGCAGCTTGCGAGGAAGCTGGAAGGATTGCCCAAATGATGGCAATGTGTATGCCCTAGCGCCATTTTCACCAAGGGACCCAGCGTACTTCCTCCTGACTGCACATTTGGTCTTGGACAAAGTGAGAAATACTTCTCTTTCGGTGTATTTTTAAAGCCATCCCTTACAACTGATAGGCTTGAAAGTATATCAGAATATTTTGCTTTATGTGAACTATAACATCCTGCTGCATATTGCTTAAATATTTTGTTGGTGCCTTGTATGTTTTGTAAGTAAATACTTACGTTCAACGACAGCAGTAATGGCAGAAAGAAGGTGCCCCTTCGCCCATTTTCACACTGGTGAAGTGGAAGACAGTAATATTCACAGTATCTATACGAGTTATTGTGCACAGTCAAAGCTCTTGTCAGAAATTATGAAATTGCTAGCAAGTAAACTTTCTGAACACTGTGCCACCATTTTCACTGCTCCCCTCACCAGTGTGCAATAGCACTGTGCAATAGCACTGAGAGACAACACGCTACGCAATAAGTTACTAAGTAAGTGACCCAATTCTGCATCTGATGAATGTGAAAAACTTTAAAACATTTTAATGTTGCGGAGCTGTAGAACTGAGCCAAAAGAGCCAACAATACAAAGCTTTGTTCTCCAGCTTAGGGAGCACAGTATTTCAAATACTTAAAAGAATGCAGAATTATAGAAGGTCTCAACATGCCTTTGCTTCAAGGCAGGGCTGCTTGACACCTTCTGTATCTTTTCAAACACTGTTATTTTAATAGCTTGTGCTCCTGGTATCTTTAAAGATCACTTGAAATAAATGCCCATTCATTTATTCATAATGTTTTCTTCCATTTATAAAATATAAGCCTGGTCTTCCTTTGGCATCCTAACAAGAATGAACGTGGGCCACAAGCGGTTTGACTTCCTAGAGACACAATATGGTCAAACGTGAGTGCAGGGTTGAAGTGGTGGGCATTTCTTAGCTGGCTGCGGCAGAGCCAACAGGGCAGTACCCACAGGTTTCTTTAGAAGTTATGGCGGACATTTCCTTCTGATACATTGATGTACAACAAGAGGTGTAATATGGGGTTTCTGACCCAATGGGCTCTTCCTTCAAAATTGCAATGGGCCTTACTCATTTTTAACAGTTCTTCCTCAAGGACATTGGAAATAAAAGGATAAGAACATAAGCCTGGCAAAGACTGAATCCAGAATGCAAGTCACTCCACTGATGGTGCTGTATGATCTTTACAGTCAAATGGATGTCCTGCGGGGATTCTCTTCCCTGCACATGGAAAAGAAGCACGGTGTACCTGTGGCAGTGTTTTCTGCTTGTCACAGGTATGAGAAGACAGACTCTGGGGCGTAAAGAGCTAGGAGTGAGAGAGCTCAGAGCAGAAATTTGGGGCAGTAGGTTTTGTGGGGAGTATGACACCCACTTTCTATCCCCAGTGCCTGACAGTTCAGGGGACAGTCTTCAACAAGACTGCCCGTATGCGCTGGCAGCATAGTGTCGAAAAGCGAGGGCTGAGCTGCTTAGTAAGGAGTGGGCATTACTTACATTCCCACACACCTGTGAGACTGCTCCAATCACTGCTCACCAAGATGGTTCTAAAGAGATTGCTATTTGGAGACTCACTTTCTTTTCTGGTGTATCAAGGACTTTAAGCTTCCTGCAAACAGACTCATGTCATTTCTGAAGAAACTTTAGGAGGGGACGTTGCAGTTCCTAGTGTCCTCTTACTTTCTTAAGGACTGGTCTTGAGTAAGGACCTTGGAATTTCACCCTAAGGGAAGAGCTTAGAATAGGTGACATTTTTTGTCACCTATATATAGGTGACAAGGACAATAGGTGACAATACAAGACAAGGAGCTCTTGTATTTAGTCACTAAACGTTGGCCTAAGTAAACAATCAGGTACCTCACATGGAAAGCTTGTGCGCTACTTAAAGCACTCCATGCTTGACTGCACAGAAAACACTACCTGTTATTTGCTTTTTAGTCTCTACATCCCTGGTCTGTCGGAGTACTCGGAGCAAGAGTGGGATCCCTTTCTGCTCTGACACTTCCAGTTTGTTGTCGTTGTCCTCAAACACCAGGTTTCTCAGAGCACCACATGCTGCCCGCTGAATGTCCTCGTTCTGAAGGTCAAGAAGCTGTAAAAGTTTGGGGATACCACCAAGGGAGAAAACCTGTGAGGAAAACAAGACACAGTTAGATACTGTAAATGACAAACTGTCCCCGCCTCAGCAAGCCTTTAAATAGTCATAGGGACTTTTTTCGTTTGCTCCTATTTGAAAGACTTTAAGCACAGCTCATTAATCATTTGGACATGACTCTTAATTTCTGGGGTTTCATATGAGTCATAGTTAAAATCCACAACTAAGAGAGGCATCATATTTTAATAATTAATGTAAGAGAATGAAACTAAATCTCTTCCAGCTTTGCTGCAGGTTTGTACTCTCTGACAGGACATTTAATTGCTCTGTATTTTAGCTTCCATGTTGGTGAAATGGATATTTGAGATTTAATTCTGGAACATTTATAAACTGCTTTGAGATTTCTGGATGTAAAATGTTCCTCATGTGGCAAGTTCGCTTTTTTCCCTCAGCAGTCGGCCTGATGGAAAGACAATATTTTTCTCTGTTAATTTCTGTGCATGTATTGAAAGTGTATTGAATAAGAATACATTTCACTTAGTACTTTTCTTCTGTGTCATACTGAGGAAAAAACCAGTAAACTAGTAAACTCCAAAATGTAGACCATTAAACGCTGTAAGCTAGTTAACTACTGAACCACCCACATTTAACAAAGGCTAATCTTCAGTGTCTAATTCTTTAGAAAATGAGGTTTTGGCCCCAAATGAATGAAGAATTAAGAAGATGTTACTTTACAGCAGCTGTATGGAAACAAAGAGTTTCCAAGTTCTACATGTTGTGGCAAATGATGAATCCCATATGAGCTGTGATGTGGCACAAGCAAGCCTTGGCTCATTTAGGAATGAGTTTACTATGGAAAATACCTTACATTCATCTACAATTCAGGACGGTTTCCTCCAGCATCTCAAAATGCCATATGGTTTTGTGGACAAACTCATCCTTGTGTAGAACCAACAGCATGTGAAAGACTTAGAAATCTGATACGACTGTTTTGAGTAGTCCAGAGTTTGATGACAAAAAGAACTCAATATGGCCGACAGGTGTTGGGCACACGAAGAAATGAAATGTAACAAAGCCTTTTGCCTGTCATGCCCTGGCACCCCTCACTGCCTGCCTGCCTTTCCTCTGATTCTGTTGTACAAAAGGCACAGTTTCTTGCTGCTGCGCTGCTGACCTGATTCCCCTGATTCAACAGTCAACTAGATGCTAACAGAATGAAACACGCAAATATATACATTGAGGTAAATGGAGCATAGAACATGCTGAAGGCGCATGGACCTATTTTATTACAGTGGATAAGCCCTTTTGACACCGATACCATAACTGGTTGGTTTCATGCAGACTTTCTGTTGGTAATTCTAAGTGATTTATAACTCTTGTAAAGGAAATGATGCTATTTTGACCTAATATGCAGAGGAGAATTTACAAAAACTATTGATTGGTCTGTCTAAATTTTCATTGGTAGACAAAATTCACCAAAATACTGTAAGACTACGAGTTCACAAGAAAAAGAAAAGTCACTAGACTTGCAGACTACCAGGTATTGGGGAACAAAGCATTGGGAGACAAAGAAAAGGAGTGTAGGTTGAAAGACTGAAAAGGGGAAACAAGAAGACAATGCCAACATGAACAAGTCTGATGGGCACCAAACAGAAAACGTCCACTAGGATATGTGGGATAGACAGGAAAAGAGAAGGCGGCTTCAGGCTGACTGCTCCACTTTGAACTCTTTTACTCATCCACTTGTTTTTCAGGGAAGCTGCCTGAGAGAGGTTTGAATAATAAACCACCTCCAAACATTCAGTGCTAATTGTGCTGGTGTTTTTTTCCAAAACAGACTTTGATCTACTGTGAAGCAAGTTAAAACTACCAAAGGACTGAGTGATGTTTGGCTGTCACTGAACCGGACTGCATATACATGAGTATGGAGTTAAGGCTGAGATTACGTATGAATAATACCAAGCAAATTACGAAACAAAGCAGGTGTAAGTAATTTTTTTTAAAAAGCTGAAACAAAAAAACAACCTTACACACCAATGTACAGAACCGTTCAGCAAGAGAGCCATAATTGTGTTTGATAGTGAAACTTAAAGAGAAGGGGAAGAGAATGTTTTTAATATTCAAAAAACTTTCAAAAGACTTAACAAGTCTCTTGGAGGAGACTTACAAAATTTGGTTAATCCAAACAATGTATTAATGCATTTGTGCAGACCCAATAAGCCCTTACCAGTTTGGCTAATTCATACACTGTATTAGCGCTTCGTGCAGTCCTAGCAAACCCTGAAGCTTGGATAACTGTACTCCCAGAGTTTTCTTTTCTGGGATATTTCTGTACTATCAGTGTAAAAATGCCAGTCAAAAAAGAGAGACAGAGGCAATTACGTATACAAAAAGTTCAGGCCCTATGACTTACTCATAAAGTATGAAAGAACTATGTTCGTTTAGCCTGGAAAAGAGTAGATTAAGTGGGTATACACTTAGCAGCCTTAAGACATAAGAAAAATCATTAAAGAGGGACAGAAAAAAAGATACCTTTCTCCATATCCATGAATCAACTCAGTTTGCAAAAGGGAGATTTAAGTTTTAGGAATAACTGGTAAGGCCAGTAAAGCACTTTGCCTGCCTGCAGGAGCTTGTGGGATCCTAATCAATGTGATTTTTTAAAAGTTGGTCATAAATATCTGTAATTACAGATGGTTTGGATGGATTCTTACCCTGTATTTCTATGTCTCCTATCACAAAATGCTAAAGACCAGATTTTTGCTTGCATAGACCAGTGCCATTCCATGGATTTAAAAGAATCTGCAGCAAAAAGCACCAGCATATTTCAGGGAAAATATTCAACAACAGCATCCTACAAGGTTTCTTGGAGTGTCTTTTTTTTTTTTTTCATGTTGGCATACAGTATAGAAAGTAATTTGCTCTACCTGATTGTAACTGGCATAAAAATAATTACTTACTTTTCTTCTGGCATCTGCTTTCTGGAAGCACTCATGCTGTATGAAAGTCACTGCAGCAAGAATCCTAGGTGTGGACTGGGTATTTTCACTCCTCAGTATGCTCACTGCACGCTCCAGAGTCATCTCCCCTTCCGGGCTCCTTAAAAATATAGACAGAGGAAATATAGTGAAGCAAGACTGCAGAAAAATCATCGTTTAGCCTGTGAAATTTCTTTTAATATCAGGATTTGTGTACTTTTCAAGTAACTTTAGCTTTTATTAGAAAATTATTCCCTTTCCACTAACAGAAAATATTATAAAAGCTTTATACTTTTATATTAGATACTAATATTCTAGGCAAAGAGAAAATCATAAATGGAAGTGTTGCAACAATGAGAGGTTCTGGACAAAGCAAGCCACGCTTCAAGTTATCAAAACAAAATGAAAAGATAAGTGGATGAAAGACTAAGATCCAAAGAAGGCCATAACCAAATTAGAGTGTCTTTTACTTATCATGAAGATACCTTGATGTTTTTCTCAGTAATGTGATGATTGGTTTTTTATAATTGTTTTCATGCCTTTCTTTGGTTTCTCAGTCCCCAGACTACACACATGTAGGGGTTAAGACCTGCTTTTTTTCAAGCTTATAGAAGTTGATCTAGTTTGAAATAGATGGGTAAAGCCTTTTTTTCAGGTGGGACAAAATAAAAACACCACTCAGTAAATCAATTATGTCCATTGCCTGTGGTAGGACTAAAACTATGCGTGGCCATTTTGGTCCCAACTTCCAGGATGGTTGCTTGAATGATAATTGTGTGAGACAGCCATTTAAAAAATTGGAAAGAAAGGTCACTAGACCCATTTTTTCCTCAGTAAATGGAACATAAAACAATTCATGGCACAATCGGGTGCATTATCTCTGGGACAGGTAGTTATATTCCCCAGCCTTTTAATTCACTTTTTGTTTCAAACACTTTCCACCCAGGAAAAAAAAGGATAAAACAAAACAGCAACAAAAAAGTGGACAAAATAATAAGAACTCTATGTTTTTTTAAAAACCAAATAATTCTGTAGAACCAGATTCCATGTTGGCCAGACAGGGATAAGAGAGGAGTTCTGTGAACCACAGTGAAACAAGTAGTCATTGGCAATAAATCCTTGCCTCAGAGCTACCGGCATCAGAATGGCTTACTTGATAATCATCTCAGTACGTGGCATCTAAAATCAAAAATTTTGACAGCTCTGAGACTGTCTCAATAATGGACTGGCAGGAGTGAAGAAGCCTGGAAGTCCACGTTTGCCCAGAACGGGCTGCAGAGGCAGACAAACCAGGCAGAAATCAGGCAGATTTCTCAAAGTTTTCCAACGTATTGAAATTGGACTCTTTTCCCCAAAATATTTATGATGAACTCATGAGTTCTGAGAAAAAAGTGGTTTTTGCTGGAATTTGTCCCATCAGCTACACTGTAAATCAACATTTGCTGCTTGCTTTTGCTATGGCGAAAGACAATTAGTATGGCTGCAAGGACAGCAAAAAAATGAGGAACAATTTTGATGCACCTGTTGCAAATGAAATTATACTGCCGTACCCTGGGGTTTCCACCTGCCTTTATATTTCCCTTTGATATAAATCATGTTATTTCTTGCCTTCTCCCCTCCTCTGAGTTAGTGTTTTGAGCAAATATGCTGCATGTATAGATGCTGAGGCATGCTTGTGCAAGACAAAGATGAAATGACAGGGATGGAGCGTTGAGGATGTCAATGGAGAAGTTAAATCAAAGTGAAATTAGAACTATGGTTAATATCTCTAGCGCCCTGCGTTCTGTTCTGGCAATGCTTACAGCTCCCAGACTTTCAGAGTTTACTTCAGCCCAAATTTAAACAAAGTAGCTACTAAGTTACCCTAAGTTGCAAGTCTAAAGTACTGATCAGAATGCTATTTAAAGGTCTTGAACAATGAGTAATGGAAAAAAGACAGATCATATTTCTTCTTACTTTCTTCTAAGTGGAACAGCAAAACAGGCTTTTCAAGCTTGGGTTTTTGTCAGGTTTCTTAAATCAACAAGGATTTTTTGACCATGTTATGCATGTGTCCATGTGAGCATGCCTTGCTTGTTAGTCACTGTAATAACTTTGCAGCTCTTTAACCGAATTCACTCGCCTTCTATAAAGTGGTGGACATCCCCAATCTATGAAATTGGCAGTCATTTCAATGACCACCAGCAGAGAAGGACTCTGTCCGTGCACTTTCCAAGGTCAAGATTGCTGCGTGAGCTGATCCCTCATGGGACACCAGAGAACCTACGTGGGAACCCAGCCTCAGGATGCTGAGGATGTCCCAGAGCAGTAAAGGTCCATCAGCAGCCGCTGCCAGGCTGAGATAAACGCATGTACCACCATAGGCCAAATTTCTAAGTGCTGGGTGTGTAGATCCGCACTGAGACTGAGAGCAGCCTGCCATTCACCGGATTTGATGCAATGATTCCATCCTACCCTCAAAACATTTACAGGCAAACTTAATAGCCAGGTGGCTGATTAGCCTGTGTAATGACAACAAACAACCGGACATTCAGGCAATGGTGTTTAAGCAGAACAATGCTTTGACAGGTTCTGACTTCCCCTTAATTGCCAGAATATAACATTTTTGAGATATATACAGTATGTTGTCTAATCATTTTGTGACAGCTCTCAGCACATTTAGAGGTCAGATGCTGCAAGCAGCTGTTTCTCAGACAGCTTCAGGTTGAATCTCTTTCTCTCCTAAGCCCTTAATATGAGGATGATTTTAACCGCTTCACTTTACCAGAAGATACAGAGATAGCATCTCATACTCTGATTTTTCACCTTTGATTTCATAGCATGGGCTAATTCTTCTACAGGAAGTCTGAAAATGCTTTTATATACCTTTCAAATATCATACACAGTTAGTCCACTACTTCTCTTTAACATTACACAACTATTTTACACCCTCTTAATCAATCTTGGAAAGACCAAAATTATGATTTATATACAAAGGGACAGATGTCTGGAAAAATCAAATTACTCAGAAAACAGGTGTGTCTTTTCCCTCCCTCCCCCTTCCATTATTAAGGGAGCAACAGGTAAGGGAGCAATGTATCAGATAATGCAACCTTAAAAACAAAGAAAATGGGAAATAGCAAGAAATGTGAAAGTCTCTACTAACTTCTTAAACTGAGAAGTTTTGACAGAAGAAATTATTGAACAACTAGGGGAATGATCTGAAACATCTCTGATTTGAGAGCAGTGTATAACCCAAAGCAAAATGCCATCTGTTACATTTCAAACACTACAGTAAATTGCAGTAGTGAGATATGGATGAACCAGAATGTAATACAACCGAAGTAGGACTTCTGCACCAAGCCCTTCCAGCGACAAGAATTATAGGGGGAGTTATTAAATCTGTATTTTAGATGTCTGAAAACAGTAATAATGTATATGGATATCATACACATTGTAGTACATAACCATATGTAACAAATAACTGACTTCAGTCTGCTAAAATGGCTATTGTTTCTTCCTCGTCATTTAAGACTCTAGTGGTGCACATCTCTTGTTGAATTGTATCTTACATGCTGCTTTTCACCATGCTCTTCACTAACATATTTTACAGAGACTTTTTTAAACTTTGGGTAGAACAGAGAGACCCTCACTCCTCTAAAAACCTAGCTATGAAACTAAAGTAGAACCTCGGATATTTGAAAATCCAAACAAGATATATACAAGTAAATTAAATAGCCAGAAGTACTGAGAAAAACAAAATCTGTACACATCTGCAAAAGGAACTTTAGAAGCTTTCACAGCACTTCCAATTGTTTTCCTCTGTAATTTCCAGCAAAAACTGAGCTTAAAAACTGGCATTTAAGGAATTAAGCTGTCAAAAAGATTTCCATTAGGTCACAAATCTTCCACCTGGAGTTCAGCATGGTCTCAAGCAAACCACTTGCACAATGACTGAACATAGATGTTTACATCTGCAGCTTTGAAAAACACTTTGGTTGATGTTTGGGCAGGCAGACAACCAGACTCTAGTGTCTGCACCTGCAAAAGAAGAACCAAAATTGCTCCTACACAAAATTAAATATCAAAATTGCTGGTTGTGGCTCAGAAACACACACAAGAATGTGCTTAAAGTAAATGATTAAGTCAATGGGACATATGCCTGTTTGGAAATTGTATTACTGGGAAACAAAGTCCTCCCAGGTACCTATTTTTAACACCACTATTCCAAATTCTTTAGCTTTTTGTGAGCTCTCAGATGTTTTTTTCTGGACTCGCTTGCTGTAAAGACTGAATACTTAAGAGTCACATCATTCATACCAGATCTCTTAACCCCTGCATCACCCAGAGGTGAAAATTTCAATCCAGATCAGATGTGGGCACAAGACCGTATGTCTGTGTAAATCTAGTCCTACCGCAAAACATGTAGTTGACAACAGAAAATGCCTGACCTGTACATAGCAGTGACATCAGATGATGCCTCATCTCACACAGCAGCAAATTTAGAAAAAGAAAGGTGGCCTTCAGAAAAATGAAATTAACGGCTACCCAGTTATGAAAAAGGAGACATTTCTTAATAACACTGTTATAAATTACACCATGATTAACTTACATAAGAAACCTCGGGATCCTATTTGGATTACGAAACACCACCACAAACCGCAGTAAACAGTGCAAGTAACCATCTCCTGTTTACCAAGTGGTTTGTTCTGGAGCTCTGGAAACAATCAGAATTTTCTAAAATGAAAAAAATATTCACTCCTGAGGGGAATTTTAATACTGATAAATTTTCTCTTTTGAAAATGGGACCGATTTTAGACATTCTGAAATCTTCTCTGGAAGGGAATTTCAGGGGAAAAAGAAGCAATTTTGAAAAAAGAGCCCAAATGCTTCTAAGATGTTAAACAATTTTCCTGAAGTCTAGGGGTAGCTTTGGGAATTTCTGCCATGGAGCTAACAGGGCTTCAGATTAAGATAGCATCCTCAGAGCACGTAGGATCTCACGGCAGTGAGAAGCGCTGGGGTCCTGAGATTCAGAGCAGTTCATATTTGTTCTAGGGATGGATGGTGCTACAGAGCTAAGAGAAATTTCTGCCTGTGTTTTAACTGAAGTTTATAAAAGCTTTTTTAGTTTATAAAAACTAAAAACCACGAAGGATTTTTAACTGGAAACTGTCAATCTGCCAAAAGCTGCTTCACTGGTAGATTTCTGATCTATTCTTGTGAGAACTGGTGCTGAAATCATGCGGCCTCTTCTGAGCACAAAATTTGGCAACACATTACTGTGTATTGTGAATTAGGTTGTAAATTACTCAGTGACTAGTTCATGTCTCCTTATAGAATTCCTTAACTCCTGGCAAAAGGGTGTCCCAAGCCTGAGCAGGAGGTGTGGACCCTGCAGTGTGTACATTCATGTACATTTCTTCTCTCTTTTCTCTGTTGCTTTTTAAAAGCAAACCTACTTTCGGCATCCTCTGCACTGACACTTCATACACTGTGTTGGCTGCCGAACCATAAGCTGTTAGTTTAGTTTCTCTTTTTAAACAAAGAGGTTCCTTTCAGCTGTGACACCCCAGAACCAAAGCAGGTCCTGCATTGTCCTTACCCTAGCTGAGATCCATTGATGGTGACTTGTTCGCTCTGCAGGAAACAATTTCTCCCTGCTGCTGCCATAGCAGCTGTCAATGGCATCCTCTTCCCATCTGTTTCTGCAGCGACACTGGTTACTGAAGCTGGCTGGGAAGCTTCCCTCCTGGTCTGCGTGCTTCTGAAAGTAGTTTGGTACCAGTTGGACCTTAAAGATTGCCTGTTTTGAGATCCCAAACGGGAAGCAACTGGTGATCTCACTTGTCCCATCGCACTGCCCGAGGCCAGGTAGTTCTCTTTTTCCAAAAGGTTGGTCATACTGCGACTGTTGCCTGCTTGATGGTACAGAGGTACAGTGGGGCTGGGGTAGGCACCATCAAGGAGGGCATCATTAACAGTCTCCATGTGGGATTGTCTTTTAAAAGAGCGTCCCCTGTTCACTGAATCACGAAGACTGTAACCAACAATCTCAGACCGAGCATATCTTGGTGGGACAGTCCCGCTGGGTCTCCTGCTATCTCCATGCCTCATGGAGAATCCAGTTGAAATCCCTCTGTCATAGTGAAAATCACTGGACACATACGCCAATCTTTCAGGACCTCGTTGGGGTGAAACCTCTAGTCTCTTCAGAGGTTGTCTTTGACCTCTCTCTTCTACTGTCTTGTAAGTAATCCTCGTCCCCCAGCCATTTGTATAAGAGGATGGTGAGGCGACCTGTTCCAGGTGCATGAAAGAACAGGAGTCACAGTAAGATCACAGCATTTAGGATTAATAGCAAAGAAACCAAACCAAAAAAGTAAAGATAAAAATTCTAAGGTCTGCTATCAGAATCAGAAAACAAAATGTGAACATCACCAAAATTGTGTATTAAATGGGATTCTGCAACATTTCTTTGTATCTGCCTAACGAAGGCAGGAAGAAATATGGTCTAAACGTTAGGAAACAAAGTCTAAGCATCTAGTCTTCTGTCATAAACTCAAAATAGGTGTGTAAGTCAATTACGCCTGGTACTGAACAGTCTGCTTATTGACGGAGATTTTCGTTTCAGTTTGAAAATCCTTCGATATTAACACTCACATCTGCTACTAAAATTAAATTCAAGGCTGACCAATAGATAGAAGAAAATTAATATCAGACATAAAAATAATATACTAAAGTGTCTGCATATTAACCTTATTAATATAAGGTTATTTAGCCCTCCTGTTCATTTTGTGGTAGTGGTAAAAAGAGGGCTTTTTACTTTATCTAGTAAAAAGAGATAGCACCTTCCCTGTTTGCCTAACCTCTTAAAAATGAAGGAGATTACATGCCATTCCAAGGAAACTAAAATGACCATCTCACCATCTCAATGGTTTCCCTAATTCTACAGTTGCAATTTAAGATGACTTTTCTTTTCCTGTCCCTAACGGGCACAGAGAGTAATGGATCATCATCTCGTTTTATAATTTTCTCTTTTCTAAACTCAAACCCACTTCCTTCAACCTTTCTTTGTGTCTTCAAGATTCTTACTGTTTAGGTGCTATCTGGGGCCTCTCCAATTTTTCTACCTTTTTCTTAAGCTCTAAATTGCACATCATACTCTATTCAAGACCTTCCAGAACTAAATCAACCTGGGAAACTATCTGGCCTTGAAATAAAGGAGTCATGGCCCAATTTTTTTTTAAATCCGTAAATATAGTGGAATCCAGCCATAAATGAAAGCCCCTTATATTCTACTTCCATGTTGTATTAAAGTTTTGTAATATTAACGGCATTTTTTAAGGTAAACTGAGAATCTTATACAAGTTATTAACTGAAGGCACAGTGCTTAGCAGTGCCTTAGGCACTTAGGCACAGTGGACAGACTGAAATCCCTTAATTTCACTGTTGAGGAGTTACTGAGGGTGATAATCAACTCACAAACGGAGTAAAGGTCGCTGAATCTAGCAGGCTGAGGCAAAGATCATTGGATATAACTCTTTATTCTACAGAAGCTTTGCAAGGATATCTTTATCTTTTGTTTGGGCATAAGGAAATTCATGCTTTTGTGAAATACTAGATCTTGTGGCTTTTTCTGTCTTTCACACAGGACAAATAGTCTCTCTCGCCTTTTTTGTTTTTTTTTTTTTTTTTAAATAATATTTTTTTTTCTCCTGCCTGGAAAACTGCAGTATTTTCTTGTGGTTCCTATATCACCTCCAGTTTTCCTCTTGTTGCTCTCTTCTAGAAAAAGGAGATTCACATCAAATATTAAGGACTGGATAGTAGGCGAGAACAGAGGACAGGAGGACAGAGAAGGAAACGTATTTAAGTAAATGGTTCTAACTCTACCCATACAGAGCCAGAGCTGCTTCATTAACTGGCCAGCATCTGGGCTATTTCCTTTAATGAGAATAAGCCATTCTTGAGTAATCTAAAATTAAGAAAGATTTGTCCCCTACTTATACAGCTATCTATTAAATAAATATTTGTGTTCCCAAGCTGAATCAGCTTCACCTGGACTTCCTCTAGCAAACTCCAACTGTTCAGCTGGGTGAGTGTGGCATCTGGCCACTTTGGGCTACCAATGTGCTGATGGACCAGCTGCCTGGTGGGACGGATAAAGATCTGACCTGTCACAGCCTTTGCCTTAGTGGAGTGTTAATACCGTTTTTCATTTTCTACCCTGATGGTAGAAAATGGTAGAAAACTGGTATTCAAAATCAATAGGATTGCAGAAAGCCTGTCTGTACAACTCGGTTTAATTTAGCCATTGGGCTCAGAAGACACCAGAAGAGGGAAAAACATTAACAAATCTCAGTTGTGAAAACCTCCTTTTCTAGAAATCAGGCTTTAAAAAGCAAACAAGGGAGTAAGCAAACTTTGAAACACCATCTATGTGCTACTATTTGTGTCAACAAAATGGATAAACTATGCATGTGATATAACATTGATTTTTATGCATTGTCATCTTTTCCTCACCTGGTTTGACTGATAATAAGAGAAACCATAGGGGGTTCTTGGTACAAAATCATTTTCAGTAATTCCCATGTTATAGACACGCTCTGGAACGCTGGATGCACGGTGCAAACTCCCTGTAACGAAAGACTAATATTAGTAAGATTTTAACAAAACATGATATTGTTATAAAGGTTGATTTACAATACTAGGGAAATGCCACTAATATATATAAGCTGAAAATCAGATCGGTAAATGATGGAGAGAGGTTTGCATGCAGTGTATCACATTCAAAACATGGCGAAGCAAAGCTTTCTGAGGACAAAAGCCATTTTTTCAGTTTCCTATTTATTTTACTTAAGACATATTTTTAACTTTTAGGAGTCTTGTTGTTCATGTAGCTATTTAATGAAAAATGTTTTAACATAGCAACCTGATATTTTAAGTATTCCAGATATGACAGACTATTAAGTACTGAGAAAAGGTATCACCGAACAGCTGCTAACACTTATTTTCTACTGTAACCACTTTGAATATATATGTATGGTTTACATTAGAGGCTGACTATAACATGCACAGTATACAATAAATTAAAATATTGCAGCTGTAGATTGTAGATGAGAAACATGGGTTGATGCATATACCTCTGTTACTGTGCACCCTACAGATGGAATTTTCACAATGTAGCACCGTAAATAAATAGCCTACACTGAGTATAAACTGTTTATTTCATAGTTGCCTACCTCAACTGGTGATGTTTCTTCTCCCTTAGGTGCTAGTTTAATGATAATATATTGGAGCAAGTAATGCTTCACTAACCTCAGTGCTTCACCCAAAGAGCATGAAAAGTCCACAAACAAATTCCACGGCTTATGGAGGCACGTGGCATATGATGCTGTAAAGTAGGGTTTTTTAATGACACTTCAAATCTGCGCCTGAAAGGTTCACTGATCTTACAAATAACGTAGATCTACACTGTATCTGCTCTGATTCTTTTTTTTCCATGACCCAGCTTTGAAAATAAAACAGTGCATTGTGATTAATTCTTTCATTATAACGGTATTCTTCTTTTAGTTAAAAACAAACCAACCAAAAACTTCAGTCTGTTTCTTTTTCACTGATACAATGCATTTTCAAAGACAAAGTGCTTCTATGAATAATTTTTTTTAAAGCAACAGTTACTGCTGAAATAATTATTCAGGAGATTCCCATGTTGCTATCAGAATATGCATATAGGAATATAAATAACACAGGTTATAACACAGACAGGTTTAAGGAGGTGAAACAGAAGTTGAAAGCAAGATATATCTCAAATCAGTCATAAATGGGGCCAGTGCGTGCTGCAGAAGTTTAGGCTGAACAGGTAACAGTGGTCACTAAAGAAGCTAACTGGCCGTGAATTTTCAAAATAGCAGGTATTACCCGAGATACTACATACAGAAAAGAAGTCTAAAGAACCAATCATTAACTTGGTCAAACTGATGAAGTCTCGATTTGTAAAAATCATAGGAGTCATATGCCCATGGGAATTCAGGTGTCCAAACCATCCAGGCAAGAGCCCGCTGGGATTTTTGAAGCAGCTGGTGTATGGGTGCTAAGCAGCTGAGGTTTTCAGTTGGTGCAGTTGGGGTCCAGGCTTCATTAGGGGCATGTGGGTACCTCTAGGAACTTCAGGACTCCTGTATCCTTGATCCTTAGTGTCTGTAGTTAGTAAAGGGCTTGGCAACAACGAAAATAAACAAGAGACTCATGTAACAAGAGAAAATTATGAATGATTCTCACTAGCACGTAGCTACCTGGATAAGTCCAAACTTGTGTATAGCACAATACAATACAATAGCAGACTGCAATAACTCGAGGCCCAGTTCAATCATACTTTGCAGATATTTTGCTTATTTAATCATACTTTTCAATTCTTTAATTTTGGCCACGCGAGACAGATTTAAACACATATCAGGTGATTTGTTAAGACACATTCACATTCACGGTAACGTTGCATCATGAGAGCGGAATGATGCAGCTTGGTCAAACTCATGATTTGGATTGTAATAATTCCTTCGTGACATTACAAGGTTACCCAAGTACATGAGGATGCAGTAAAGGGAAACTGTTGTTTTATACTGCAAAAAAACCCTGCCAATGTACACCGACATCCAAAATCTACAAACCCATATAAATGTCTCGTTTGTGTGATATAATTCCCATATCAATGTACAATGTCAGGTGCCCAATAAGACTCCATCTTAGCCTATTGCCTGTGCCTGCTTTTTAAAGATTCACTTTATTCACTGCTGCTTATTAAAGTACTTTCATATAGTGGGGCTTTAAATATACATACATACACATTTCTGTTTCTCTATAGTTAGCATTTTTTGTACAGTTTACTTAGTGAGAAATTACTCTCAGTTATTTATCTACGTAGGGCATAAAGGTGCTTTGAGCAAGTAATATGTGCATGTTTTAGGTAACTCCCTGTCTTTACGAAAAAAAAAAGAGGATAAATTAAAATAACAAGGCTGTCCATTAACTAGTTGGAGATAAACTACATATCTAACAGTTCTCTCTTTGCAAAAGCAAAATATAGTCAACCAGAAATTGCAACACCCAGTTATCTTCAAGTAGTCCTCTTTTTTTTAACCTTCAGTCTCCCTGTGAAACTATCCATCAGTAATTATTTTTCTCTTTCAGAGATAAACACAGTATATGTTAGGTCATGGAATTTCACTTTGCACTTACAGTATCTCTTGCTTGCTCTTACCACATAAGTAAATTATTTTGCTAGCATTTTACCTGTAGATCTATTAGGTTGACATAAAATTTATATCTATTTACTGTGTCCTGTTCATTTGTGCCAAAAAGCCAGTGTGTCAAAGGAAAAAGTGGTAACTAAAATGCTGTCTTTCCATCAGTTATGAGATGCAGAATAGGTGATCTGATCAAAACTCGCCTCTCTCAGTGAGGCTCCATTCAGTTTATTTTTATCTTACTACAAAAATCTACATGTTTTTCACACCTTTCAGATTTGCCCAGTATTACATTAAACAAAAATCATTATGCAGTTCTTACACACTCAGTGCACTGGTAAAAAAAAAAAAAAAAGAAAAAGAAAGAAAGAA